>NC_140592.1:1239163716-1240643533 GCF_964204655.1 Triturus cristatus | reverse complement strand
TGCAATGAAGTCTCTATGTGTGTGCACTAACTTCCGCCGGAAGTCTGAGGAGACTCGGACCCTTGATGCGCGACCTCCATATCTCAAGGGGTGTCCTCGATCGATGCCACTGTTCCTTCCCTTTGGACCCAAGGTCGTGTCTGCTGGGAGTCCCGGCTCAGACATCCATTAAGGCTTTCTAGAAACCCTGCCAACTTTCCCAGATAGAAGGCTGGATTTTTGCTCCAGTCCAGGTTTTTTCCTTTCAATTCTGGGGTTTGTAGTCGGTTTATCCATTAGGAAACCAGGACTACAATGCAAATAAAAACTGCACAGAGCAGTTATTCACACCTGGGCCCGGCGGGCTTGGCCACTGTGTTTTAGATGATTCCATGTTCTCAAGGACTCCAGGGTCCCGTCCTTGGCTCTCCTGTCACAAACGTGTCAAGTCCATTACAATTTGCAATGAATCAAAATGACCCCTCCCTGTGTGCATCAAGCTGGTAAAGAAAATCTCAGGCCTGGAAAATAATACCCTGAGGTTATGGACCCTTTAAACAGAACACCTGGACATAGGTTGGGACTAGCCATGAGTAGCAAGTGCGAGTAATTCCTGTTCTTTAGTACCCGGGACACCGCTCCTGCTACCCCTGCTCACAAGGGACATTAAGGCAGCATCACCAGAGAGATTCATGTCGCATTCCTGTACAGTCATTTAAAAACACAATGCATTCTGGGAGTTGTAGTCCTGTTTCACCTCAATTGTACTAGAGCAGTGAATGTCAGGGGTCTGTTCAAGCTAAAATGACCCTGGAACTTGATAGGTTAGGTGACTTGGAGTCGTCTGGTAACCTTCCATCAAGGCACAGGCAAAATCTACCACAATCAATAAAACAATGACTACCTTTAAAAGTCTTGTTTACTTCCTACAGTTTCACTCCTCAGCCTGCCTTTCGCCCCACTGCAACAATTAGGAGGGTGGCGAGAAGATAGGGGTGGGACTCTAGGTCAGTTCTGTTGTGAAATGGTGTGTAATGTCACTTCCGTTGCCCCAGCATTTTGATGAATCGGCCAACTGTCTATCAGAGCCCTGCTTCTTCTGACAAAGTTTCTCTCCATATATGTTGCAGTTTCATATAGCGTGAACTCGACCTGGAAGTAATAGAGCGCTTTACATGAGCACCAGTTTCGTTACACAAGGACACGTTCATTTTTGGTAGGTACAGGGACGTTAAGTTATTTGCCCAGAATCACAGGATGTTGAGCCATGGCAGAGACTTGAACCTTCCCCAGTTCCAACGTCAGCACCCATGGACGTTCGGCCACATCCGCAGGATCGTGGTCATTTGTTTCTCTGTTTCTTCAGCAAAAAGCACAACTTCCTCTTTTTTAAGACTAAAACTGTCATTCTGAGCAGCTGGATAACGGCCTATGCAGAGCCAGGCAGTAATCCGCGTGCAATGGTCCATCGGAAATCGGCACGCGCCATGTCCACATCCTTAGTGAAGGTCCAGTGCATGTTGTTTAATGGCTATTTTCACCCAAAAAGTATTTCTGCATCTGAAAAACGTCCTAGGAACTCTTGCTTGGCACTGCCAGAAGCATTCCTTTTTAGGTCAAGTCTACAAGACAAAGTAACTGCCTACCAAAGTCCTATTGCCTCTTACGGTGCTTAACATTGATTGGCATTGTGGTCACTCTCATTTGCTTGTTTCTTATTCGATGGCTTGTCTTGACCATCTTGTGTCTGTCCCTCCCCTGGAGCGTATCCTCTTTACGTGTATCTTCCACTGCTAATTTTCAGTCATGGTTTACCTATCTGAGCAAAAAACATCAATCTACAAATATGGCTTCCTTCCACTTCTTGATCCCGTGATACAAAAGGAAATGAACCATAAAGCACTTCCTGTAACCTCCAAGCTGGTCTTAACAGGTCAAAGATTTCTGGCTTCCACCTGAAACCAAGGGTAGAGCAAGGAGGGTAACCTCTGACTGGGAGGAAGAATACTTGGAGTAATGAAGATTGCCACTAAGTAACTGCATCATTACCTTTCTTGCTCTTCTTTTTCATCAGAGTCTTTACTGAATCAAATACCCCAGAAGTAATAGGCAACCAGAAAAATGAATAGTGCATTTATCAATGCAACACCCGTGATTTAACCAGTGCTTAATTTGAGCTGGTGGTTTCTGGTGCTCAGTACCAGCACTTAATTGTCAACACAATCACTTATGACAATCTGCCATGTGGTGGCGCTATTTGCCTAAATTAGATAAACACAACAGTTTTTATTAATTCAATACACATTAAAAGTGACTAATGCCTGCCGCCCATGCCATTTTTATAGCCTTGCAGGCCTGAAATAGTCTGAATTGTCACTCTTGTAGGAGTGCGATGGGTAGTAGTTGTTTTGGGTGTGTCACTGGCAGCGCTGGCAGGGGCAATGGGTGGCGCAAGCTGCAGAGGCCTCCTGCCAAGGGCCCTGGAACTTTATTTCCTTTACAAATTAAGCACTGGATTTAACGAATAGCTATATTTTGTCAATAACCATAAGACAATCAAGAACATGTTCAGCAAATTTTGCTGAGCCCCAGCCCCCACCCACCCTGGTGCATCAAATTATGAAGAGTCTCCCAAGGGGCTGCCTGATGCACATCTTTCATTGTTGCGCCTTTCAGCACAGCTCTGGACGCAGCCACCCCTGGTGGATCTTACCGGTACTGCTCCTGACAACGTTTTGCCTCATTTTCATCGGCCATTGATATTGTCTGTTTGAGCCAGTGCTTGGCATTAGTACAGTTTTACTTGGACACAGACACAGAGAAACTCCTGACATCTCCTGTGGGCTGGCACATGTAAATATGCTTTCCTCAGGTCGGTTGACAAGAGGACATCACCTTGTCTTCGGAATTGCAAAATCTTTTTGCAATTACATCATTTTAACTTTTGGTAAGGGATGCATTTGTGGAGTTCTTTTAGGCCAAGCACCAGTTTGAATTCTCACCAGATCTTCTGGACGAAACATATGGTGACTTGGCCGCACCACTCACTGGGGTGATTGCTGCTTTGTTTAGCAATATCTGATGAGCGGGATCTCAGGGCAATGGAGGATGACTAAAAATGTCTTCCTGAGGGATGCACAGGTCCAGTAGAGAGCCCTTCTGGACAACATCCACCGCCCAGTTGTCTGTAATGGTCTTATTTCAAATCTCCACAAAAAAACTTCAGGCACCCCTGAACTTGATGTTTTGTCTGCTGAACAGTCATGCATTGGGAGGTTGGAGTGTAATGGCTGTTGTTGGGGGTTGGAAACCAGAGGTCCCCGGCAACAACTCAGTCCTCAGAAGTGCTACATCTCTTTAAGATTGGTGGGTGGTCCAAAGACGCTCTTGAAACCAAAGTTTCTCCCCTTAAACGCTGAATCCAGCAGAGCCAGCTGTCTTCATCTGATCATTTCATCACCTGGTCATACAACTTTGATCCTGAGAAAGCAAGACGCATTAGCATGGATTTCCGGAATGCATCAGCCTTCCACTAGCTCATCCACGGGTGCCTTCTGGCTGTGATGGTGGCACCTTAGGCTACTACAGCTCCCTCCAAGACATCAAATTATCAACCAGAGAAGAATGGCACCTGCTGTCCCATAGTCAAGTAGGTCTCAATCAATCTAGGATTTGTAAAGCGCAGCAAATCACCTGTGAAGATCTCAAGGTGGTCAAAGTGGTCTCAAGGTCTCAGAAAAGTCAATGCTTTGTTGAATCCGCCAATAACGTTACATCTTTCAGTAAAGGCTGAATTCTAAAGTTGGAATAAGTGCTGGTTCTGGTGGCAACATTTGACACTGCATATGCTGTTTTTATGGTAGCCTCCATCTTTTTGTCCACAGCATCTGACCAAGTCTCTTTTTCAGATACAATCACATTTTGTAAGGAAAAACCTGCTATGAGTGAATAAACTTTGACAACTCGCAGGAATTCTTTTCAACCATATATGGGGGATCCCACGTGGACAAGGCTCTTGAAAAGGTTTGGTGATCCACATCCTTCCATTTATGAGTTTAAACCTTTCTTTCTGATGAATGTAATGGAAGGCTTTCTGGCTCATGTTTCTGCTAATGACTAAAATTGTCTCCTTCTAAGCATTTTTTGATGGACCAGGCAGCCCTTTATTATTATCAATTAGATGCTGCACTGCCTCAGGCACGTCAGGGCTTGTGTGACTTGCCTTGACAATCTTCATCATCAGGCCATGGGGTAACCTTGGGAGTCTTGGGCCGAAAAAGCCACTCTCTGGCCACAAAAGCGGCTGCTTCCCCCCTTTCTATTATAGTCCGGATAGTATCAAGCCTGATACCATCATTGGTCAGGGCTGAGGCACTGACCCCACCCCAGTGTCCAGAGAAGAGTCCCTGCTGCTGTGTCACTTCTTCTGTGTATCCTATGCATGAGTGGTTTCATTGGTGACCACGCTTCTCTGCCGTATAGTATTGTTGGACAGCCAAACATATACAACCCAGTTCGTTTACTAGACCCCTGCCCTAAACCTCCAACCTGTGACGACGTGCGCCTACTTTCATTCCAGAACGGAGCACGCGGGAGCCAGGAATGTGGTTAGACTACCAGCATCCATATATTGATCCTGACCACTATAGCTGGTCACCATCGGTCAAACGTCAGCACTGGTCAAACTTGCTCAGCGAAATCTATAAACAGGCTCGCATACCTTAGAATGCATATAGCAAGAAACGTTCTAATAAAGAATTTGAATTGGTTACCTGCCGGTAGGGTTGACACCTTTCCCAGAGAAAAATGCTGCCATATTTTTATGGTTTAAATTCTACTAAAAACCGGACATTATAATTAAATAGAAGAACTTCACTTAATATTGACTGTATTCATTTTGAGCATTGCTTTTCTATCTTTGTTTACTTTAAGTTTCAGTCATGGATCATTAAGACAGCTCTATAACACATTTTAAAGTGCTTTCTTCTTGTATTTACTGTTTAAAGTATGTACTGATAGTGGGATAAAAACAAAATACCAGCTTTTGGCACTTTTTCAAATTTTGGTACCAGCTGAGACATTAAAATACTGGTCATGCCGGTAAAATATGGTCATGTGCCAACCCTACCTTCAGGCTGAGACAGGCATACCACACGGCAGAAAACAAAATCAGGAAGTGCTTCATAGGTCATTCCATGAGATCAGGAAGTGGAAGGAAGCCATGTTTCTAGTTTGATGTTTTTGCCTGGCTAGGTAAACCATGTCTGGTACTAGGAAGCAGTTTCTAATTTGGCAAAGAGTGGGGCGAGGGGGTAGTGGGACAGGGGCGATGAACGCAGGAGTAATGAAGATTACCAGCATGTATTTGTGGGGGCAGATTTACAAGAAAGTGACGCATCTGTACAGATGAGTCACTTTCCCTGCGCCACCCTGAGAAACCAGCGCACCATGGCGCAAGGATTGACAGATGCGTCAGACATTCTGACGCATCTGTTGGCGCAAAAGTCACACATTGCTGGAGTGGTGTTGCAACTCCAGCAATGCATGGGGAGGGTTAGTCCCACTACACTGCGTCACTCCGTACGCCTGCAAGCAGGCGTAAGGGTTTGACGTAGTGGCGTCCTAGAAGTGATGCAGTGAAATCTTGTAGATTTCACGGAGTCACTTTTATGAGGCCTGCCTGTGTGGGAATGCCCACCCTGCATACATTATACCTGACGCAGGTATAATGTGATGCAGGGCTTTACAACGTTACGCATCTCCCTAGATGCGTCACGTTGTAAATAGGCCACATTGTTTGTGCCTCCGTTGTGTCAAAAAAAGTGACGCAAGGAGGCGCAAGGGGCTTGTAAATCTGCCCCTAGGTATTTACAGTTTTTAGAGATGAGTAGGCAAGCTGTCCCCCTGGCCAGAGACAGGACAGAGTTTGAGGGAGAGAAGCAATAAAACAGGTGGAGATCTTAGGATGTGGCACATTGACTGAAAGGGAGGATGAAGAATGGTAGTGAGTGAGGGACACAGAGGAAACAGGACATGGAGCTAGACGTGAGTGAAAGGGTATGGAGAGAGTGAACGTATAGGGACAGAAAGAGGAGAAAGAAGAGAAGAAGGTAAATGAGAAAGACAAAGAAGAGGAGAATGTGAAAGTATGGGCAGGGGAAAGGGGGAGAAGAAGGTAAACAAAGAAGTAAAAATGGAGAAGAAACAGTAAAAGTCAAGAAGTGAGAAGAAAAAATAGAAAGAACATAATTCAGAAACAAGAGGGCGAAGCTGAGTAGAGAGAGAAAGTATTGGGTGAGAAAGTTTAAAATGAGGGGAGAGAAGGAAGGAAAACGAGGAGAAGTGGAAGGGAATGAGAGAGTAAAATGTATAAGGAGGTCTGCTAAAATAAGATGAAAAAGACACCAACAGGAGACATGAAGGGAGAAGCGAAACAGAAGTGGGGCTTTGAGTTGAAGGGTGTGAAAGAGACAGAAAGAGTGACATCTAGTGGAGTGACACAGTACGTCTCCATGAACTTGGGGAGACCCACGAGCTCCGAACATCCTCTCTCTCCTAGACAGAGAGGGCCTGCTTCACAAAGGTTGACTTACTCGTTTGTGTAAGGTTATGCCTTTTCAGTATTCACAAAACTGCATTTTAATAGTAAATTTACGAGTGTGGAGACTCCACAGCCAGGGCGAGGAGAACTCCACACAAAAAAAGATAGGACAGCCCCTTCTTGCTATGTGCGGAGTTTTCCGCCCGGCTGTGGAGTTTGCACACTTCTTCACTTACTCTTAAACTGCAGTTTTGTCAACACTGGAAAAGCGTAAACTCACAAAAAGGTATAAGTTTGCCTTTATAAATCAATCCCAGAGACGGCTATGGGTGGTCTCTGAAATTAAAAAATCAATCAATTAGTCAGCATTTCTTGAGCAAAGCATTGTCACCTGTAGGGGTATCTGGGTGCTGGGGTGCGAGGCCTCTGTCAAAAAGCCAGGTTTTCAGTTTCTTTATGAAGTCCACCAGGGAGAAAGCTGCTAGACGTTGGAGGGGCAGGTCTTTCCAGGTCTTGGCAGCGATGGAGGAGAAGAAGCGGCCCCCATGGACGCTGGAAGTGTGCGCAAGAGCTAGTGAAGAGGAGCGCTGGTGTCTTGTGGGTAGATGGAAAGTTAAGTCAGTGGTTGCTGTAGGCAGGTCCTTGATCATGCAAGGTGTGAGGATCTTGAACTGGCATCTCTTCTGGATGATGAGCCATTGGAGGTTTCTGAGGTGAGTGGTGGTGTGCGTACATTTGGGGAGGTCCAGGATGAGTCTGGCTGCAGCGTTCTGAATGGTGTGGAGTCTTCTGATGAGCTGGGTGGAGATGCTGGCATAGAGTGTGTTTTCATAGTCGAGGCGACTGGTGACAAGCGCCTGAGTGGAGTCCATTCGGGTGTTGACTGGGATCCATCTAAAGATTCTGCCGAGCGTGCGGAAGGTGTGGAAGCAGGAGGAGGCGACTGTGTTGACGTGTTGTTTCATGGTTAATTCGCTGTCGAGGATGATGCCGAGGTTGCGTGCCTGGTCTGTTGATGCAGGTGTAGGTCCAAGTTCTGCTGGTCACCAGCTGGGGTCCCATATGGATGTGTTTTTCCCGAAAATGAATACTTCTGTCTTGTCTGAGTTGATTTTAAGGTAACTGGCTCTCATCAGTTGGCTACATTGGTGATGGTGTTGCAGAAGTTTGTTCTGGTGGTGGAAGGGCCTTCGGTGATCAAGTTGGGTGTCATCTGCGTAGGAAATTATGTTGAGGCCTTGGGATCAGACGATCTCTGCAAGGGGGTCATGTAGGTGTTGAACAAAGTAGGACTGAGGGATGATCCTTAGGGTATGCCACATATGCCGCATATGATGTTCTTGGGTTTGGAGGTGTCCTGTAAGAAAAGAAGCGATCTACTTGATGGCATTTTGCTGTCTGCCGATGTTGTAGAGTCTTTTGATAAGGATGTGGTGGGATACAGTGCCAAACGCATCAGAGAGGTCGAGGAGGATCTGAGCCACAGTCTCCCTGTGGTCGAGGAGGGTTCTGATGTCGTCTGTGGCAGCGATCAGCGCATCTCTGTGCTGTGGTTGGGTCGGAATCCAGATTGCGATGCATCAAGCAGGTGGTTTTGTTCCGGGTATTCAGTGAGATGATGGTTGATGGTCTTCTCGAGTACTGTGACAGGGAAAGGGAGCAAGAAGGTCGGTTGACTGGGTCGGAGGAGGGTTCTTTCGGAGGGGTCTGATCTCTGTATGTTTCCAGCAGTCCGAGAAGGCTGCTGTGGCGATACCAAGTGACACCAAAACACCATGACAAAAATGAAAAAACGAAAATTATAATAAAAAATTAAAAAACGAAAATTATAATAAAAAACTGCTAGAAATGCATTTCTAGGATGACTCCATTAAGTAATTCATGTTATAACCATTTTCAGCTCCCTTAAGTTAGGTTTTCTAACCTTGGTCTGTCGGAGATAGCGATATCGGTAGGAATATAAAGACCTTTCTTACAGCATACAGCAAGCACTGGTTTACTTCTGGCTCTTGCGAAACAAGTGACATTATTACCAACTTTAAATATACTAAAGTGATAAACTTCAGTGGGATGAAGCAAATGTGAAACAACCATAGTAACTTTCAAGGCACAGCCAGAGCACTGATGGAGGTGCTCAACCCACCGAGCTGCCTCAACAGACTTTGTTTAACTTGTGACTTATTTTGCATTGGTCTTTCAGAAATCTCCAAGTTTAACTATTGGGGTGGTAGCCACCTCACCGTTTGTCATTAGGATAACTGTTGCCAGTTCTCTCATTTCCAATCACAAGTACATGCCTTCTAGGTGCTGTGGTTTGATTTACTAGCATTGAACTCACCGGACTAACACACCTGGTTGCAATAACCTATAGGTTAAAACCCAAGGATTGGAAACAGGGTCTGTGATGACACGGAGTGAGCTGATGGCCGTACATATGGGGCGTGCTAACTTGCTTGGTAATAATAACCTGTGGGTTAGAACCACAGGACTAGAGACAGGGTCTGTGATGACCCGGGGAGAGCTGATGTGCATACCTATAGGCCAGGCTAATACACCTGGCAACAATTACCTGTAGCTTTAAAGCCGCAGGGCTTTAAACAGGGTCAGCGGTGACACGGAGAGAGCCCATGGCCACCGTTATAGGGCAGACCAACACACCTGGTAGCAATAACCTATAGGTTAAAACCCAAGGATTGGAAACAGGGTCTGTGATGACACGGAGTGAGCTGATGGCCGTACATATGGGGCGGGCTAACTTGCTTGGTAATAATAACCTGTGGGTTAGAACCACAGGACTAGAGACAGGGTCTGTGATGACCCGGGGAGAGCTGATGTGCATACCTATAGGCCAGGCTAATACACCTGGCAACAATTACCTGTAGCTTTAAAGCCGCAGGGCTTTAAACAGGGTCAGCGGTGACACGGAGAGAGCCCATGGCCGTACCTATAGGCCGGACTAACACACCTGGTAACTATGACCTGTAGTTTAAAGCCGCAGGGCTGGAAACAGGGCCTGTGATGACGCGGAGAGCTCTGATGGCCCTGCATATAAGCTGTCCACAGCTTCAAACCATTCCCTCGACAGCCCTTCCCCGCCTCTCAGTGTATTTCTAAGGCGTGTTAATCATTGACTCAGCGCACACTCCTCTTGTGACCTTGTGCACCGCCGCACCTGCTCCGCACGAGCCGTGCAAACACACTTTGTTTGAAACGTCTCCTAGTAAAACCGTTCCCAGGGATAAGAGGACACTTCAATCTTTCTCCTTTTCAAGTGACGTGCACGCGCGGCGCGCCCGGCGCACTCTACATTTCTTTATGGAAATATTTACCTTATAGACGCAGAACCTTATACGTTCCAACTCAGATACCCGGAGGCGGCGACGTTTCCCTGCGGTCTGTAAATATTAAAAACTGAAGCGCAAATAATTCATCCTTCACTCAGGGAACAGCAGACAAGGCGCACATTAACTTGCACAGAGCTGCACTTTCTAAAAAATAAAAAATAAAACAGGCTTTCTAATTAGCGGATTTATTTTCTAACATTAAACATGAAAACATTTGCATAGCTGACAAATTTCGCAGCTCCGCACGTGACTAGTTAGGCCACTCCTGTTTTTCATTATTTGCTTTTTTTTTGTCTTTTGCGTAGAATGATGCTGGGGCTGACAGTCCTGGTTCTATACTGAGTTAAAGAGGATTCTTCTAATTCTAAGGGGAAAAAATGGGATTGTCCCAGTGTTCTCTTAAGGATTTTTGGGCAGGCCTGCCAAGTTTCCCTGGTCCATGCGTGATGTGCTGTTCCAGTCCGAGTTAATGACATTATAAAACAGCACTACAAGTCCCACAATTCAAAGAAAAAAAACTAAACTGGAACAGCACATCCCACATGGACTTGGGAAACTTGGCAGCTGTGTTTGGGGCACTGGGCAAGACACATTTTGAGGCCCACAGTTCGTAATTTTACTGCCAATTTTCTGCAAATTGAAGCCGGCAGATGATACCAAACGTTCAGAAACAGAGTTCACATGTAAACAGATTAAACATGTCTTTCCCGGGCCCCCAAAATCCTTAAAATACCACTGGACTAAGCAAGACACTCATAAGTAGAAGTAGGCAGAGAGGAGAGTAGGGGTCATATGAACATAACAGAGATGATCAGAGGGCCCCTTCCAAGGGGGCCCTTGGAAGTTGGGGGCCATGGGCAACTGCCCATTTTGGTCATTTTGCCCATGTCTTAAACATCTCTGAAGTGACCTAACTAGCCACACATGGACCTGGGAAACTTGGCAGCTCTGCACCTACTAACAAAGCGATCATTTTTCTCAATTCCATGCAGTGGTTCATATAAAAAAATAAGTGGCAGAGCTCTTGTCAGGAGGCCACCGCAGCTTGCACTACACAGAGCCCCTGCCAGCTGCCAATGATAGTAAGAACACACCCACTAACCATCACACTCCTACAAGTGTGACAGCTCGGACTATTTCAGGCCCCCAAAGCTGTAAGAATGGCTCGGGCGGCAGGTAATAGTCATTTATAATGTATATTGAATTATTAATTAACTGTTGTTGTGGTCATCTCTAAATTAGCCGGACAGCGCCACCTTGTGTCAGACTGTCACAAGCACCGGTGTTGACAACTAGGTGCCCGTGCAGAGAACCGGAAACTACAGGCACAAATTAAGCACAGATTCCATGTGTGAGTAGCTCATCCAGGCGCCAACTTAAGACCTGGTTGTTCCATCAGTAACTGTGGACCTGTTAGGATTAGAATGCATACTATCTCTCTTTCAAGGGGGGCCTTTCAGCACCAGGACACTCCCTGGAGTAGCCGTGCGCTCTATAAATTCCCCATAGCATTAACATCCAGTCCAGATTTTTTCATTGCGTGCTGTGATTGTAGTCCTGCTTCAACCACTATAAAAACAGGACAACAGCTCCCAGAATTCAGAGAAAATGCCTGGCATGGATGAATTATTCACACAAGGAACTTGTTAACTTGAGTTAACAGTAGCGGTCTGTTTTTTGGATCAGCAGTGTGTGGGGTAGTGGGGTTCGTGGGGAATAGGGGTCATGAAGGGAGGGGGGGAAAATGAAAAATAATAATAAAAAGCATACCTTCAGCCAGCTACGTCCACGCCACGCTCCTCCGCTTCAGGCACAGGCTCCCAGATTGCCCTGCAACGAGTCCTGAAGCTGCTCTCACATGAGCACAGCTACAGGATTGGTCTGAGGGCCCTCGATCAGCGCTCCAGGACAGACTGGAAGTCGGTGCTTGGTCTCTCCAACCCCAGCAATGCAGCTGGGGTTGGAGAGAGGTTCACTGCGCATGATGGGTTGGCCGGCCTGAGACGGCCAGCCAAACCATCATGCGCAGTGAAGGGAGTGCATTACCACTCCCCTGAATGCCGTCACCCCCCAGGTTCTGCCCCCAAGACTCAGCAGGAAAGGAGAAATAGAATGAGTGTTGGTTTTCTTCCCTTTCCTGCAGTTTTTCTTGGGGGGCAGCGCTCCTCCGCCATAGAGGAGGAGCCACCGCTGGCTACTATTGGCTGCTTCAAATTAGTATAGTGATGTTTCTTTTGCATTAAAAAAGAGTAATGCACCACCATCAAACAGGTGTTCCCTCTCCAAACAAGCAGCAGAACCCACCCCCATGCTTCCCAGTCAGAGGTCACTCATTCCTTTTGACTCCCATCCTCCTTACAGTAGTCATGTTGGTCTCATCTTCTGAGAAAGTATTGTCCAGAGGTAAGTCAGCTGACTGTATGTCATGTGATACTACTCTACCTCTTGGGAAGGACACCCACAATTAGGGAGACCACCCCTCCCAGGCCATCACAGGCATTGTTTCCAGTCCTGGACTTTTGTGTGATAGCCTAATGCATTCTGGGTGTTGCAGTTATGTTTTGTTTAATTAAACCATTTAGACTAACACATCTAAAAACAATGATCTGTAGATGAAACGTTCAGGCCTGGAGACCGTGCTTGTAGTGACCTGGAGTGAGGTAGACACTTAAGTCACAAAGGATAAAACAGGGCAAAGAAGTCAGTCCGAGTAATCACTGGCTTGCCTACTGCCCGTCCCCTGCACAACTCTTGCCAGATAAGTTGACATAAACCGACAGCCTTCATCTGCCCTTTTTAGCTATCTGCACACTCGATCGCACACCCATCTCAAACGACATACTCCTGTTCACTGGCCCACTCTCTCTTGTCACGTCTCTTGCTCCTCACAACATTCCTCACTAACATCCTGCAGAGTCTCCCTTCCTAACAACCTGCTTTGAGCTCTCAAGTTACCCTTTTCCATGGGTGAGTAGCTCATCTATTCTAGATTATATTTTATTGCATGCTTGGATTTGTAGTCCTGTTTAACCTGTTATGGAACCAGCACCCCATAGCCCACAATTCCATGAAAATTCCTGGACTGGATGAGCTGCTCATGAATGAAACTGGGAAACTTGAGGGACCGCCTGCCAACCACCAACATCTCATCTGTACTGGTGGCTCCCAATAAACCAACCGCTTCACCCTCAGTCTCTAGCGCAGCCGCAAGAGCACCAGCAGGGGCTGCTCCCTTCCTTTAGCTCATGTCTTTGATGGACTCCAGTAATTCCTTCCTTTCAGACTAGTTCTGTCATCTTTAATGTCCAATGGGAGTCTTGCCATGTCCTCCATTGATAGGGTAATCCTACCCATTGTTGATGGCAGGCTTGAGTGAGACAGGGCCATCCCTCTGGTGGGCTTTATGAAACAGGAGTATCTGATGAATTATAGAAACAAGTGCTTTCTTCATAGCCTGAACATGCAAATGATATTGGTTGTGCACTCCCAGCTGACCCTGTTAACATTAATCCCATCAAGAACCTTCTCGCACCCTACAGTATCCTCTATGTCCGGATGTCAAAGTTGGAATTCAACCTGTCATCTCAGCCCTAAATAAACAAGGAGGTCTAGTGCCTACAGTAAGTGTAAGTAGTACCCCAATTCTCCCTTTTAAAAAGGCAAGTTAGAAAGATTGTTATACTTTTGCGCAGGACCTGCATGCAATAAATAGTCTTGTAATACTCAACTTACCTGTAGTACCCGATCCCGCTGCCATTTTATCACGTTTTCTTACCTCTCCAAAATCGTTTACAGTTGTTGATTTGTGCTCTGCCTTCTCTTCATTCACATTCACAAAGAGAGTCAATATCTTCTCTCGTTCCAATTCGGTGGAGCCCAACTAATGTGGCGAAGACTTCCCCAGGGTTTTACAGAATCCCCTCCTATCTTTTCCCAAGCCCTAAAAAAATAACCTTGATGCCCTTGTCTTCCCTGAAGTGTCCACTCTTGTTCAGTATGTTGATGGTTTGTTACACATTTCTGCCTCTCAGGACCAGTGCAAAGTTTATTCAATATATTTGCTTGATGAATTGGCTAAGAAAAAGCATAAAGCTTTGAGAGAGGAATTACATGTGTGTCTCCCCCGTGTTTAATATTAAAGTTTCCAAACTCTCCGCTGGGGCAAAACACCTGCTTGCAGGCCAGATTGAAGTCATCTGTAAGTTAACACACTCAGTTACCATCTCTTGGGTTTGCACTTTCTTAGGGACAGCACAATATTATAGGCAATTGATGGCTTGGATCTCTAGCTAACTCCATTCAGGAGTGTGTGAGGAAATATACTCCCGAGCCTTTGCAGTGGACTGACAAGGCAGAGCAAACTTTAATGCCGGAGAAGCAAGCATTGACCTCTGCCCATGACCTAGATTTGCTGCATTATTCAAAACTGTGTTCTCTGTAATTTGTCAGGAACAAAACCGCTGTGACCTCGGAGTGCTGGTGAAAGATCCAGATGACCAAAATAAGTCCATTGCATCCTATCCAGTTCTCTCGTCGCCATTGCAGCATCTCTGCTGCCTTGTTTGTGATCCATGGCAGCCCTTCCTGTAGAGGCCTCCAAAACTATTGTTCTGAGTTCTACCTTATGGGAGTTCTTCCTCATTCTGTAGCTGCCCTACTGCTGACCACAAAAACTCAACATGTGTCTATTCTTCAATTGTCCTGATCTGAGATATTGTTACTCCCTGCCTCTAACATTACCCTAGTCTGTTGCCTAGAACTGAACCCATCTTCTCTTATGCCCACTGAACAAAATGGTGCCCCTCATGAGTGTTTGCTTCTGACCACACACTTGACTAAACCTTGAGCTGACCTGTCTGATGGCTCTGTACCCAATAGTGACCTTGTTTATTATGCGGATGGATTGAAAATCAGAAATGATGTTGAAAACGTTGTTGTTGGATTTGCTGCGTGTATGAGATGACAGCTAACATTCTCCTGAGGTCCACTCGGCTCAGGCAGCTGAGTTTCTTGCTCTCCCACATGCATGTACTTTGGCTTCCCATGAAATAGTCACTTATGTTCTGATTCCTAATATAGCTTTGATGCGGCTATGATTTTGGGATATTATGAATGCAAGTTTTTTTTTACTTCTGCTAGAATCCCTAAAAGTGTGAAGTAAGTGTGAAAAAGTTGTCTGATGCTACTATGTTGCTATGTAAAGTTGCTTTTGTCAAATGTGTTGCTCACCCGTCCTCCCAAGATGAAACGTCCAGGGGTGATGCATTTGCTGAAGAGATGGTTAAGGGAACTGCAATGTCTCCGAACCATTAAATTGCTATGCACGCTATTCAAAGTGATGATTTCCCTGTTCCTACGCATAAAGGTTTGCCTCTGCTGCAGGAGCAGACATCTGAGAATGAGAGACAGCCATGGACCGAGCAGAATTAGAACACTGGAATGTTGAGAGCTCCATTGAAGACAATGGAGTGGCTCCGGGCTTAAAATGCCGAGTATAAGCTCGGAGCTCCAACACTAGAATGTTTGTTTTTCTGTATGTCCATTTTTAATTTAGAACATTCTACCTTCAGTGAGTGGAATGTTCTAATAGCCTTATAACCCTTTTGCATTGGGCTATACCAGTTGTAAAAGGCACCTCTCCCTCAATATAGGCCCTCTCCTGTCGCTCGGGCAGATAACTCTGTTTTAGGGCCTTCAAAAACAAGTATAGCCCCCGGCAGCTGGTATAATGCTATATTGTAAAAGGACACCAACAGAGTTTGGAAGGAAGGGAACAGGGAGAGAGGTGGACCACATTTATTCTCTCCAACCTTGTACATTTGCGTCACGATCGCCCTCACTTTAGATGGGATGGTATGATTCATGCAGCAGTAACCCACTGGTTTGCACCTTTGTTTACACGTTTTTTAGTCCTGTGCCACTTGCCAAGTCCACAATATTAGTAAGGGGATTAAGACCACCTGCCACCCACCCACCTTCATGAGGTCCCTTCATCTGCCTACAGATTAACATTTTAAGATACCCCAGTGTCGCTCCCATTCTTTTGGTCTTGTGATTGCGTGTATGTTTTCTAGCTGGATTGGGGCATACCCATGTTCCTGTGCTGAATGATGCCACTATGGTGCAAGGAGGGGCTTCAGCATCTGTGTCGGCGCAGCCTCGAGTGTCTCAGGATGGAGCCCACCTCACTGTTACAAGCTCCATCCACACTACCAGATCCCAATAGTGGGTCTGGCCAGCTATGTTTGCAGCAAGCCTTATGGTTTGGACCAATGGGTGATACATCTTTGAAATGAAAGGTGGTGTGCACGCTGAAGTGAATTGTACCGTGTCTGCTGCCCACCCAAGGGACCGCCACTCAGGGTGCAGTGAAAAAAATCATTTGCATCTTTTGAAAAGGTACCACCTGGATCTCAACCTTTCCTCCTGTTGGATTTACACTCATTTGCCTGATGATGCAAGTGGTGTTCCCATAGTCCCTGCCCCCTTCGATGCAGAAGTAACTTCCCTGATGCGCGTGGCAACATTCTTACCTGATACCCATGGACAATACCAACATCCGTTTCCTCACTCAGAATATACTACCTGCTGCCATCCTTCTTACTGACACTGCTCACAGCATGACCTGCAAATCCTGAAATAGCAGAGTTTTTGTGGGTCACAGTAGCTTTGACCACGTTATTTATTTATTTATGTATTTTAAAGCATTTATAGAGCGCGACTGTCACCAAACTGGCATTCTTTCTGCTGTGCCTGCCAATAAGAATGGCTGCTGAATCTAGAGATGCTCAGGAGTCGTGTACTACAGCAGTCAGCCCAACACACAGCACAGAACTTACTTTGCGGGAGAGGGCCTCTGCTTGGCTGTCCAGAAACTGGTTGAGAACCTGTTACACTGCCTCGGTTATCTCTTCCATGTGTCACACTCAAACAACCTTCCTTCCCATTAAAGACTACCCGAAAGTTCCTTCAGAAGCTGCCCGCCTCTATGCCACCCAGTGTTCCTCTCTGTGGGATTGGACTGACCATCCATGAGGTTCAAACCACTGTTAAGGTTTGGTTGGAGGCAGTGTTAGAAATGGGATTTTTGGTCGGCTAGGGCATGTGCCAAAGTCGGGAAGAAACCACCACTCTAGTCAGGATAAGGGAGTTACACTCATAACACAACCCCTGCTCACCCCTTGGTAGCTTGTCACGAGCAGTCAGGCTTATCTGAGAGGCAGTGTGTAAAGCATTTGCACATATCCAACAGTAATACAGTGTAAGCACAACAAAAGGACACCACAAAAGTTTAGAAAAATATCCAATATTTTTATATACTTAAGACAAGACCTAAAACGATAAAAATCCACAATACAGTACTTAAAAATTTTCAGTTATCAAAATATGCTTGAAAAACTATTCCTTGATGTTGATAGCTCCGCCCAGGGCTATCACGGCATCGTGAACAAACAAATCCAAACAGTTCTGGCTGACCGCAGCGTTGCGGCCAGCTGCGGTGTCGGGGAGACCCACAAACAGTACCTTTTAGAAATGCAGGGTGTTGGCAACCTCTTGTTGAGCTTCCGAAAGCACAGCGTCCGCAGGCGTCGGTTCCGGAGGTCGGTGCAGGAGTCGTCGGGGTCCTTGAAGTCACAGGCGTTGCAGATCGAACTCCTCTCTGATGAAGTCAGGAGCACTGGCATCGGCAGACGTCGAGTGCTGCGGTGCAAAGTGCAGCGGTGCGGCATACGGTGCCCTCAGGTCACGGTGCAAGCAGCGGCTCGGTCGCAGCGTCAGATGGCATCGCCGGTAAGACCAGGGTCGTGGTGCGAAAAGCGGCGGCGTCGTTGCTGAAGTGCTGTCGTCGGCTGACGAACTGGAGTCGATGGTGCCGGCGCCGGTAGGCCAAGGCTGCTGTGCGGGATGAGCGCGGTGCGTCATGTAACTTTACGAGCGGTGTCCTCGAACCACGGTGCAAGCAGCGACGTAGATTTCGGCATGGAGCGGCATCGTCGGGGATACCCCGGCTGCGTCGTGAAGCGAGGCGGTGCAGAGTGCGGTGCCCACAGGTTGCGGTGAAAGCAGCGGCTCAGTGAAGGCGTCAGCAGGCATCGTCGGTGAGACCAGGGTCACGGTGCGGCGTTCCGGCGGTGCCCTCTGTGGTGCCTACAGGACACGGAGTTGGCAGTGGCATCGTAGACGTCATCGCGTTGCTTTTCTTCTGTTGCAGCACAAAACACACAGTCCCCAGTGCTGAGGGCAGAAGAGCTTGAAGTCTCTGCTGTTCCTGAGATTTCGTGATCAGGGGGCAAGCTCTACCTCAAGCCCTTGGAGAAACTCACAAAGTAGATTGCAGAAAGTTCAGTCCAGTCCTTTCACTGCTCAAGACAGAAGCAGCCACTGTAGGTCCTTCTCACAGCTTCTCCGGCTCTTCTTCTTGGCAGTCTTCTTGGTCAAAAGAGTTCTAAAGTTCAGGGGTCTGGGCCCCAATATTTATATCCCAAAATCCTTTGATCTCTTAGGCAGAGAGTGTCTGTGCCCAGCCATAACCAGTTCGGCCTTCTCTGGTGTGACTTCCTGGCAAGAGGTGGAGACGGCATTGTCAGAGGCAGACCAGGCCCTTTGAGGTGCGAGGAAATCTCCTCCCCCTTCCCCATTTGGAGCCCAGGTCTATTCAGCCCTTGCCTGACCCACCTAGACTATCTGGAGCCACTCCTGCTCCCCAGCCTTCTGTCATCCAAAACCCAGACAGGCAATCCACATTCCAGCAGAGGCACACAGGATGACTGAGCAAGAAAATACCTACTTTCTAAAAGTGGTATTTTCAAACACAGAATGTAAAAATCACTTTCACAAAAAGATGCATCTTTAGGTTCTGAGTTCAGGCATACTAAACTTTATTTTCCTACCTAATTCCCAGGGCCAGTTATGTTTATAAGATGTTATAAACAAACTTCCCATTCTGTCCAATGGGGAACAGGTAGCCCTGCAATAGTGAAAAACAAAATTGGCAGTAATTCACTATCAGGACATGCCACACTCACCAGGGCATGTCCTAACTTTCCCATACACTGCACCCTGCCCACAGGGGTACCTTGGGCCTACCTTAGGGGTGTCTGACATGTAAGAAAAGGGAATGTTAGGGCCTGGCAAGTGGGTGCACTTGCCAAGTCGACATGGCAGTACCAGACTGCGCACAGGCTCTGCAATGGCAGGCCAGAGTCACATTTACTGGCTGTTTGGGTGGGTGGCACAATCCAGTGCTGCAGCCCACCAACAGCATTTGATCTACAGGCCCTGGCACCCGCAGTGCACTTTACTAGAGACTGACACATTATTCAAATAGGCCAATCACGGAAACACCAATCCATAACACATTGTACCACAGGAGCACTTGCACTTTGCCACTGATCAGCAGTGAGAAAAGTGCGCAGAAACTCTAAGCCAGCACAAACAGAGTCAAAACGGGAGGTCAGAAAGCAAAAACTCAGGGGAAACACGCCAAAAGATGCCAAGTCTTTATGACTGATATCAGATCAGCGAGAGGCCCAGAATTCATGAACAGAAAGAACAAATTAGAGACAATGTGAAGGAGGGGGATAAATATATTTACATAGAGAAGGGTATTTTTGGAAGGCGGGGAAGAAGATTCTTGAAATTGTGCTTGTTGGTTCCATTCTCCTGATTTTCATTTAGGTTTCCCGACCAATCAGCATATGTGTTATTCATTGTCTCACTAATAATACAGGCTCTGCCTCTTCTTTTCCTTTGACTATTCCTGAAGACCATCATAGTAATTATGAATGGAAGGTTAAAGGTTGCCATGATAATGAACTGAGTGATAACGTCAATAGGTTGCTGTTGATCAGTCTGATGAAGGTGTTGCACCAGATGGGGTAAAAGCCTGGGATTGAGGAACGAAACAAAATTGCTTTGAAATCACCATAATCGCCCATACCATATTGATGGATTTGCAGCCATTTGATTGTCCAGGTTGTGTATAGCTTTCACTGCTCTCTCACCTCTGACGTATTACCCTCTCACTCATGCTTGGCACTGCTGGGCAGATATTCTCTAATCACTAGCTCAGGGTCTAGAACTTAGATTTCTTGTCTTTTTCAAGGTCCTTTTTAGGTCTCGTGGGCCAAAGGCTCGAAGAGACATTTTATATGTGGGATTTTCAAAGTGCTACCCAGTCTTTTGGCTGGCCTAAACCTTGAGTGCACGAGATCACATGCACGTGCACAGCTGCTCCTCTGCTCATTGCATTCCCCCTCCCTTCTCACCCAGCCCTTTGATGCTCTGCTCCATTACTTTCACTTTCGCTGCTTTGACCCTTGCATTCCCCCTCCCTTCTCACCCAGCCCTTTGATGCTCTGCTCGCATCTCCCTCCTCCCTGGGCGTGAAGGGAGACAGAGACATCCTCCTTAATTGCTGTTTCCCCTCTGAGCCGAGAACACACATCGGGTCCTGTGGACACGTTATTGATCAGCTCCGAACTCCGATACATTGCTCTCAAGTGACCCATTGCTCTCAAGTGACCGTCTGTCAGAGGACACCCGTTTCTCACATTCCCCCTTTTTTGTGGTTTTATATAGGCAGACTTCACCTGAAGGAATCAGAGCGCTTGACATGAGCACTACACAAGGTCACATTCCTTTTTCTTTCTTATTTTATCAGCATAGTGAGATTAAGTGATATGCCCAGCCTCACTGGATTTTGAGCGGAAGCCGACACAGGAACCTTGGTCCCCATAATTAAGTGGGCATCTCTCTCTCGCACAGACGCACACATACATACACCTCTGTTGCCCCTGAGGTACCCCTCTTTATGCACACAGGCATGCGCTGTGTTCATTCCTGTTCTTCCCATCTACCAAAACCCTATCTGACGCGCTGCTCCCAATAATTGATACTTCCCCCTCGTGACACAAGAACGACGTTGTATTCCCGAAAACCAAATATAATTCAGACCGAGTAATTCAATTTTGTAAATGTTTACATTATCATCGTCTCATTAGAGTTCAAGCTCCGCATGGGTCTCAAGCATGCTATTACTGAAGTTGCAGACAGCCTTCAGTAATATATCAGGGATGGTTGTTAATAATGAAATAGTAACTGGCTGCTTTCAGTGCGCATGCCACTACTAACAGTTACTGGAAAGTCGCTGGAAAGTTCGTTGTAGCCAGGGCTGTTCGTGCTCACACACTCATTCATTTCTAACGTAGTGCTAATAAGTGCATTGGTGTAAATGTGAACGTGCAGAGTGTCACTTGAACATGTAGTGCATAGCATGTTGTTACACTTACACCGTCGTCCCTTCTTATTCTGCAAAGTTTGGTTTCTGTAAACCTGACTTCACTGTGTGTGTGATTCTCCTTCTGCAAAAATATTCTCTTTAACGCGTTTTGTGGCTCTGTTTAGGAACCGATGTTTTTTATTTGCCCTTCTGTTTTCTCTGATTCGGTTTCAATTGCGGCTATTTCACCCAGCTGCTGTTTTAACAGATACAATCCAAATTGCAAGCAATGCCAAGACTGAAAGTGCGCTTCTGGGAGGAGGAGCTCTAACACATACACGCAGCCACCCATCTTAATAGCCGTGCAGTCTGGGATACGGCAGCTTTCCTAACTGCTGTGCTGGGTGCAGGAGGCAGAGGTCGTCTGTATATTCACTCATCAAGATCTTATGTTTGGTCAGTATGTTCCCTCCACTAACTGCCACCTTTCCATTTTATGTATTTTAAATGTGTCTCGGTATCTCTCTCTCTCTGGTCGAGCTCCTCTGTGTTTTTTTAAACGACTGTCATTTAAAATGAAACGGATGTGGTGAAAGAACGGCACACCCTCAGCACCCAACGATAGTTAGTTTTTCTTTAAATGGCTTTGACGCGCAAGATAGAACCCGTCTCTTCTCGTTAATCCTTTTGTTTTGGGCTTGTGTTTTCTATTGTGATGGGGGCATGCAGAGAAGTTGAAAGACACACTTTAAACATGATAAAGAACCACGAGAAACACAGATCATACATCTACTAGAATATGTTCAAATGAAATACTGATGAATGTGTTTACGTGGTGCATGTACTTTGTTATTCATTAGTCATTAGGGCGAGAATCTGTTACATAGCACGGCTCTCCCCAGAAAAGGTACCAACAACCCAAATAGTAATTTTTCGAAAGTATGGGTCATATTTATTTACAGAGAAAATGTTAAATTTGACAAGTACGAGGCCAGACTGTGGAATTAAAAGCAGCCCTGGCAAAAATGTTCAAATCAGTCCCACTCCCTTCCTCTGCATTCTTGCACTACATCTCTCCTACCACCCAGCCATCCATTCTCTCTCACCTCTCCCTTCTCTCTTCTCCCTCTTTGACCACTTTCTCTCCCTGCCCCCTCTTTCCCTTATTTGAAGCCTCCCACGTCATGCAGAGGCACCAGGATGTCACCGGGCTTTCAAAACAAAGGGGCATATTTACTAGAAACTGTCAGAGCGCAGAGCTGCGCCAAATTGGGCAGCCCCACGCTCCAACATTCTCAAAGCACAGGGATGCACAGTATTTACTACAATATGGCACTCCCCTGTGTTTTCCCTAGCGCTGGCACTAAATGTGCCTGCCTTGCGCCAATGCAGGCACCCTTTCACCATAGTGCAAGCAGTAGTGGCCGGTATTGTGGACAAGTGGTAGGGGGGGGGGCATAATTAAAAAAAAACTTGCCTTTCGCTTCGCGTTCTTCTGCTCCTCTTCTCCAGGCACAGGCTCCCAGACTACCCTGGGCCAATCCTGAGGCCGCTCTCATGCATGAGAGCGGCTTCAGGAGTGCCCTTGATTTGCTCTCACTGCCTGCTCTCTCCAACCCAGCAATGCAGCTGGGTTGGAGAGCTTTCACTGCGTATGGCGGTGTGGCCGGCCTGACACGCCCGGCCAAACCGTCATGCGCCTATAACTCCCCTCAGTGCCTGTCAGCCCCCAGACCCTGCCCCCACAACTCGGCAGGAAAGGAAAAATAAAACAAATGTTCATTGTCATTTTATTTTTATTTTCCTGATATTTTTGGGGGGCGACGCTCCTCTGCCATAGCGGAGGAGCAGCTGCTGAGTGCATGGGTGCCTGTGTTGCAGTAAATGATTGTGCAGGTAGCAAATCGCCATTATTTATTGATTGTTTATGTGCAGGAAAGGAAACCTTCCTACACATACACAATCATTATGGCTTTTTTGCTCTTTCTGTGCAGAATACAGCACAGATAGAAAAAGCAAAAACAAAGACAAAGACAAAACATTTCTCCTCATGCACTATTCTAAAGCCTGCTCTTGCATGGCATTCATTTTTGGCGCTGCAACAGATTTACACCTTCTTGAACCTCTGGGGCTGCATCAAAAAGCAATGGGTGTTGCGGTGGCACGCCCACAGCAACACCCAATGCAGGCCCCTTTCGCGCATATGCCTGCGTGAAAGGGTAGCATATTTACAAAGCAGCGGTAAGCCACAAAAAGTGGCTTAATGCCACTTTGTAAAAATGGTGCAGGGCATACCCCCACAAGAGCATAACAAAGTGACGCTCCAGTGGTGCTAGGGGCTTGTTCATATGACCCCAGGCCTTCAAGGGCTCCAGCACACTGTTGAAATGACTGACGGAATAAAAGGCCTCTCCAGCGCTGACAACCACATTCAATCAGGTAAGTTATTATGCTGGCAAGAGAGTCTAAGAGTGGACTGCAACTTGAAACTTGACAAATCAACATACAATGTTTTCATCAGAAATATATGTACAATTGTCAAAAAATTCGAAGTCAACCTTGAGCTCAGTTTAGTTATTGACCAAGCATAAATGCTGTACTGGTCTCACCCACATGAATGTCTTGAGAATTTCTAGAGTAAGATGACAGCATCGTCATCATGCTTGAGTGCCCACACGGCCCTCAAACACTGTCAGTGGACGTCTAATTCCTGACCTAATATGCCTTTTTGCCTCCTGGGCCTTTCAGGTTGGGGGCATAGGGATCAGAAACATGGGCCCCTACCAGCGTCCCCCAAAACTACAAACTCCCTAAGTGGCCCACTGGAAGCCAAATTGTTCATGCAAAGCCTTCTTCACATGTCGAACTGTGAGGTATAAAGTTCTCTAAAAGTTTAAAACAACCAATAAAGCAATATTAACTTCTACAAGAACAAGCATTTGCAATGCAACAGGTCTCGCAGTTACGCGAGTTTCAGCTATTGGCATTGTAAATGACAATGCGTTTTATTTATGTTTTGGTTTTTGAAACATAAATAAAACGCATTGTCATTTACAATGCAAATAGCTTAAACTCGCGTAAATGCGAGACCTATTGCATTGCAAATGCTTGTTTGATCTTGTGTCACACGTGCACCTGCACCTGCTGTCTTTGTTTTGGTTCCATTCATATGTACTCTCATTTGAAACATGCATTAAGAAAACCTATAAAAACTCATGAGGATTAGAGAGGGCTTAGATTTAGGTGCTCGCAGACATGGGAGGGTAGATGCTGACACTTTGCATAGTGATATCACCAATTGCCTATTTTGGTAACAAAAGTTGTGGAGAGTTGACTTGGGCGTATGAGTGTTTCCCCTAATCTTAGACATTTGTTAACTGGTTTGATAATGTAGAACACAATTTCAAAACTTGATTCCATGATTAATCGCAAATCCACAGATCCGTTTAATATATCTCGGGGAGTGAGACAGGGTTGCGTGCTCGCCCTCGTAATTTTGTTTATTGTATATCAATGGGTTAGAAGCTGTCCTGATTAAACAGGGCAGAGACATGCCAAGAGTCAAGGACATATTGGTTCCTGTCCTACTGTATGCTGATGATGCCATCCCCCTGCCAAGAAACTCCAATGGGTTTAACGTTCTGCTGGACTCTTTATTTATCTTATGTCCAAATTAATCCTTGATACCAATTCAACCAAGACTTTTGTCATGGTCTGTTGTTCTAAGAACCTCAAGTGGTGCAGTCTGGCCCTAAAGGCAAAACCCATTATTAGAACACACACATTCTCCCACCTAGGTGTCATGTTTGATTCTAAAGGCAGCTGGGGTCTTTGCCTGTTTGAACGACGCTAAGATTTTCCAGCCCTTTTGGGTTTATATTCAATCTGGCTTCCTCTATCAACAGTAAACCGATTGCCCCCTACTAAAAATGTACAATAGAGAGTGTCTACCTGTTTTAACATATGGCTCTGGAGTGTGGGGCTACAAGGATGTGAGAGCCCTGCAATTTGAGGAACAGACTGGCACATGCATCAAGCTAGGATTTTGCGAGTCCTTAATTGCGAATATTAAGGATTCGCAATTAAGGACTCGCAAAATCCTATGCATGTAGGAATCACTATAATAATAGCGATTCCTACATATTCCTTATTTGCGACTCGCAAATTGCGAGTCGCAAATAAGGAATGGCTTCCTACCTACAGGCCCATAGTAATGAATGGGAAATTGCAAGCGCAATTTACGAGTACCAATAGGCAAATTGCGCATGCAGTTTCAGGGTGCAAGGGTGTCAAAAGGACAACCTGTTGCACCCCTGGAATTGACCTGTGCACATATGTTGCGCACACATATGTGTGCGCAACATGAAATTTTGAAAAATGCACAAAAGTGCTTTTTTCAAAGGTTTTGCAAATTACCATGAAGTTTACTTTAATGCATTGCATTTAAGGAATCTCAATTTGGGATTCCTTAAATGCAATCGCAATTTAAGTAATCGCAATTTAGAGATTACTTAAATTGTGATTTTTGCATTTAGGATGATGCATCCCAAATGCAAAAATACCGGTCACGGTTTGCGACTGGTTTTTCTTTTGATGCATGTGCTTGAGAGAGTTTGCAGACGCTTCTTGGGCTTGCCAGCGAGTTGTCCCACTTTTGCTATTCACGAGGAGTTGGGTCTTGCTTATGGGGAGGATTCAGTCACCCATGCCCCCTAACTATTTTGGAGCTTGATCAGGGGGTTCTTACCAGGGAAATCATTTAATAGCAAACTTGGATATCTAAAAACCATGGGATTCAGAGCAAAAGATCATGGCTTTTATATATCCAACTCTGACAATTAAATGGGCAGGCCCTCATTTTTTTAAAATCTCAAAGCCTGACTTCCATGGACAAAAGATGGTTCAAAGTGAATTTTCTTGCCGCTAGGAGGGGAGACAGGGGAGCCACAGAACTAGCCAAGGGCACAAATTCAGAGTATCTTATGATCTGTGCAGCTGCGGGAGCAGAGTCATACCTGCTATGGGTACCAATTGCTGGGACTGGATCCAAAATTTAGATCTGGCATTATTCTATGTTGTTTATGTATTCCCTTGGGGACTTTGATCCAGTGCTTAATTTGCGCCGGTGGTTTCAGCACATATGACTGACACATGGTGGCGCTGTTTGTGTAATTTACAGATATGCTGAACAACAGTTGTTTATAAATTTAATATACATTAAAAACGACTAATATCTGCTGCACAAGCCATTCTCATAGCTTTGGAGACCCCCAACAACCTGAATTGTCACACTTGTAGCACTGTGAATATTAGTAGTTGTGTTTGCCCCGTCATTGGCAGCACTGGCAACGGCAATGCATGGCGCAAGCTGAGGTGGCCTCCTGTCGAAAGCCCTGGCACTTATTTTGTTACAAATTAATCACTGGTTTGATCGCTCGTCTCTTATCATTTGTCCCTGTGATGAGTCCTCTACCCAAGGCCTATTGCATTTTACTTTATTTTGAAAATGTTATGTAGTATATACCAAACGATTATTAATTACTATCTTGAAAAGTCTCATTTTGTTACCTACGGTCCCGCTTTGTTATTTCTCTAGCAACTTAGTTCACCCCTTGTATATTCCATTGTTATTTCTTTTTTTAAATCTGCTCGTTGTCACAGGAAACAACCACTGGGTTAATGCCATTGACTTTCTAGTATGTATTTTTTTACAATTCATGATTTTTATATTTAATGCCTGTGTCATTTATTGATGTATGTTTTTTACACTTAAGTTTGTATGTCTTGTTCGCATTTATGATTGTTTTTAAATGATCAAATAAAGAGCTTACTGATTACTGAATTCCATGATACATCACTTGGGTGACTGAAAAACTATGGAAATAGCACTATATGCAGCACAAGTTGCACAGTTTATAACTCAACGTCTGCTCATGGTCGATGGGAGCTTTAAAAGTGCTCCAGCCATCTGGAGCAGACGTGTATCCTGTTTCCCTGCCCGCACTGATGCGGGCAGAGAAGCAGAACAAGATAGTGCTCCCGCCCAGAGGGACCAGCATAAATAGCTGTTCCTTGTGGGCGAGAGCAATACTGGCTCCCACACCATGCAGGGTGCCAACTGGGGCTGTGGGGCCCTGGGGCTCCCCCGCTGCCCACAGTGCAAGATGGCCATTTTGTGCAAAACAGTGTATGCTTCTTGGATAAATATGCAGGCAGGGTTCCATTCTGGCTCTGATGCTCATTTAAAAAATTATCTGAAATCCTTGAAAGAGGAGAATGTAGCATCGATTTATGGGAGCACATTGTTTTCTGTAGTGACTGTCTAAAACAAGTGGGTTCACTTTCGTCATCTCCTGGTCTTAGAGCACAGTCCACGGTGCTCCCTTTTCCTTGCTTCTGCATATGCAAAGGCGGCAAAACACCTACTTGTTCCGCACGTTTGGACCCGCCCGTTCCATGTTAGTAGTATGCAACCATGTTCCCACCATGTTCCAGGCTGAAGGACAGCTCAACTTACCAATGGGATCCGAGTGCATTTTATGACGTGTTCTTGATGCAGAAGAATATGAGGCTATCCTATCTCCACCAAACAAAAAAGCACTTACTTTATATAACTAAGAGGAAGTACCCTTTAGATGGAGATTCAACGCTGTTGCTGTAGTCTTGTCATCTTCTGCATATGAGGATTAATTTTGTCTCTGATATCTGTATGAAAAGCCTCAAGGAACAATCACCCTGGCAAAACTATACGTAAACAAGATCCCTGGAGGCATTACCTAGTGGTCCTTTACATAGCTGCAGTGTAGAATATGCACTAGACATTCACCCAACGAGGGAGCACTTACCAATAAACCAGTAGGAACTATTCAAGTTGGGTAGGCATTTTGTGCCAAACTGTGGACTCTTCTTGGATAAATACACAGACGAAGGTTCCATTCTGGCCCTCGACGGGAAGCACTTAGAAATATAAACATAGTAAGTGCCCCAATTGTATCTCTACTTCTGTAAAGGACAAATCATCCTAAATGCCAATGCTTGACCATGGGAAAGCAAGTGTATTTTCTCTACAATCACACATTGAAAAAAGATCTGAAATCCTTGGTAGAGGTGAATGCAACGTTGATTTATTGGAATTTGCAATGTCTTCTGTAGGGACTGTCCAAGATGAGTGGACTCTAGCTTGTAGTTTCTGGTCTAGGAGCAGAGTCCAGGGTTCTCCCCTTTAATTGCTGGCGAGTATGCAAAGGCACCAAATCACCTACAAGCGCCACATGTATGGCCCCACCCTTTCCATGTTAGTAGTATGCAGCAGTGTTCCCGCAAATTGCCAGACAGCTCAAATTACCAATGGGACCGGAGCACATTTTCCGTCGATTTTCATGGCACATTCTTGATGCAGAGGCATATGAGGACATCGCCACCAAACAAAGAACGTACTTACTCTGTATAATTAAGAGAAAGGACCATTTTTTGGTGGAGATTCAACTCTTTGTCTGTAGTCTCATCGTCTCCTCTATATAGGGATTAATTTTGTCAGTGGTGTAATGAAACTTGAAGGGGCCTCCCACTTACTCGGCAGCTCGGAGGACAATGTACTGCGAGGCCTGCGGGGGCCTTTGTTATGCCACTGAATTTTGTCACTGATTTCTGTATGAAGACGCTTGAGAAACAATCACGTTGCCAACATTACACATGCACAAGATCACTGGTCACATTACCTCATGGTCCTTCAAGCAGTTGTAGTGTAAAGTATGCACTAGACAAATCCAAAGGTTAAAGTACTGCAGTGGGGAAGCCTTTTATTAAAATTCAGCCCCAGTGGATGGGATCCCCAGAGCCTAATTAGGCCGAGAGAGGGGGGCCAGGCAGCCCCCTCCCTTTTTTAAGTACTCTCCTCCTGGGGATGGGGTCTCATGGCTTAATAAGGCGTGGGGAGGGAGGCCTCATGCCTCTCCCCTTTTTTTATTCAATTTGGCCCTGGGGGATGGTGTCCCCAGAGCCAAGAAAGGCTCTGGGAGAGGGACAACACGCCCCACTCGCATTTGTTTTGTATGCAGCCAGGGGATTGGGTCCACAGGGCACATTAAGGCTCGGGGAGGAGGCTTCATGTCCTCCTCCCCTGGGAGGGTAGATGCTGACACTTTGCATAGTGATATCACCAATTGCCTATTTTGGTAACAAAAGTTGTGGAGAGTTGACTTGGGCGTATGAGTGTTTCCCCTAATCTTAGACATTTGTTAACTGGTTTGATAATGTAGAACACAATTTCAAAACTTGATTCCATGATTAATCGCAAATCCACAGATCCGTTTAATATATCTCGGGGAGTGAGACAGGGTTGCGTGCTCGCCCTCGTAATTTTGTTTATTGTATATCAATGGGTTAGAAGCTGTCCTGATTAAACAGGGCAGAGACATGCCAAGAGTCAAGGACATATTGGTTCCTGTCCTACTGTATGCTGATGATGCCATCCCCCTGCCAAGAAACTCCAATGGGTTTAACGTTCTGCTGGACTCTTTATTTATTTTATGTCCAAATTAATCCTTGATACCAATTCAACCAAGACTTTTGTCATGGTCTGTTGTTCTAAGAACCTCAAGTGGTGCAGTCTGGCCCTAAAGGCAAAACCCATTATTAGAACACACACATTCTCCCACCTAGGTGTCATGTTTGATTCTAAAGGCAGCTGGGGTCTTTGCCTGTTTGAACGACGCTGAGATTTTCCAGCCCTTTTGGGTTTATATTCAATCTGGCTTCCTCTATCAACAGTAAACCGATTGCCCCCTACTAAAAATGTACAATAGAGAGTGTCTACCTGTTTTAACATATGGCTCTGGAGTGTGGGGCTACAAGGATGTGAGAGCCCTGCAATTTGAGGAACAGACTGGCACATGCATCAAGCTAGGATTTTGCCAGTCCTTAATTGCGAATATTAAGGATTCGCAATTAAGGACTCGCAAAATCCTATGCATGTAGGAATCACTATAATAATAGCGATTCCTACATATTCCTTATTTGCGACTCGCAAATTGCGAGTCGCAAATAAGGAATGGCTTCCTACCTACAGGCCCATAGTAATGAATGGGAAATTGCAAGCGCAATTTACGAGTACCAATAGGCAAATTGCGCATGCAGTTTCAGGGTGCAAGGGTGTCAAAAGGACAACCTGTTGCACCCCTGGAATTGACCTGTGCACATATGTTGCGCACACATATGTGTGCGCAACATGAAATTTTGAAAAATGCACAAAAGTGCTTTTTTCAAAGGTTTTGCAAATTACCATGAAGTTTACTTTAATGCATTGCATTTAAGGAATCTCAATTTGGGATTCCTTAAATGCAATCGCAATTTAAGTAATCGCAATTTAGAGATTACTTAAATTGTGATTTTTGCATTTAGGATGATGCATCCCAAATGCAAAAATACCGGTCGCAAAGGGGCAGATTCTGAGAATCTGCCCGTTTGCGACCGGTTTTTCTTTTGATGTGTGTGCCTGAGAGAGTTTGCAGACGCTTCTTGGGCTTGCCAGCGAGTTGTCCCACTTTTGCTATTCACGAGGAGTTGGGTCTTGCTTATGGGGAGGATTCAGTCACCCATGCCCCCTAACTATTATGGAGCTTGATCAGGGGGCTCTTACCAGGGAAATCATTTTATTAGCAAACTTGGATATCTAAAAAACATGGGATTCAGAGCACAAGATCATGGCTTTTATATATCCAACTCTGACAATAAATTGGGCAGGCCCTCATTTTTTTTAAATCTCAAAAACTGACTTCCAAAGACAGAAGATGGTTAAAAGTGAATTTTCTTGCCGCTTTGAGGGGAGACAGGGGAGCCACAGAACTAGCCAAGGGCACGAATTCAGAGTATCTTATGATCTGTGCAGCTGCGGGAGCAGAGTCTTACCTGCTATGGGTACCAATTGCTGGGACTGGATCCAAAATTTAGATCTGGCATTATTTTAAGTTGTTTATGTATTCCCTTGGGGACTTCGATCCAGTGCTTAATTTGCGCCAGTGGATTCAGCACTTATGACTGACACATGGTGGCGCTGTTTGTGTAATTTACAGATATGCTGAACAACAGTTGTTTATTAATTTAATATACATTAAAAACAACTAATATCTGCTGCAAAAGCCATTCTCATAGCTTTGGAGACCCCCAACAACCTGAATTGTCACACTTGTAGCACTGTGAATGTTAGTAGTTGTGTTTGTACCGTCATTGACAGCACTGGCAACGGCAATGCATGGCACAAGCTGAGGTGGCCTCTTGTCGAAAGCCCTGGCACTTATTTTGTTACAAATTAAGCACTAGTTTGATTGCTTGTCTCTTATGATTTGTCCCTGTGATGAGTCCTCTACCCAAGGCCTATTGCATTTTACTTTATTTTGAAAATGTATGCAGTATATACCAAACGATTATTAATTACTATCTTGAAAAGTCTCATTTTGTTACCTACGGTCCCGCTTTGTTATTTCTCCAGTTCACCCCTTGTATATTCCATTGTTAATTCTGTTTTTAAATCTGCTCTCTGTAACAGGAAAAAACTGCTGGGTTAATGCCATTGACTTGCTAGTGTGTATTTTTTTTACAATTCATGATTTTTACATTTAATGCCTGTGTCATTTATTGATGTATGTTTTTTACACTTAAGTTTGTAGGTCTTGTTTGCATTTATGATTGTTTTTAAATGATCAAATAAAGAGATTACAGATTACTGAATTCCATGATACATCACTTGGGTGACTGAAAAACTATGGAAATAGCACTATATGCAGCAGAAGTTGCACAGTTTATAACTCAACGTCTGCTCATGGTGGATGGGAGCTTTAAAAGTGCTCCAGCCATCTGGAGCAGACTTGTATTCTGTTTCCCTGCCCGCACTGATGCAGGCAGAGAAACAGAACAAGATAGTGCTCCCGCCCAGAGGGAGCAGCATAAATAGCTGTTCCTTCCGGGCGAGAGCAATGCTGGCTCCCACACCATGCAGGGTGCCAACTGGGGCTGCGGGGCCCTGGGGCTCCCCTGCTGCCCACAGTGCTGGGTGGCCATTTTGTGCAAAACAGTGTATGCTTCTTGGATAAATATGCAGGCAAGGTTCCATTCTGGCTCTGATGCTCATTTAAAAAATTATCTGAAATCCTTGAAAGAGGAGAATGCATCATCGATTTATGGGAGCACATTGTTTTCTGTAGTAACTGTCCAAGACAAGTGAGTTCACTTTTGTCGTCTCCTGGTCTGAGAGCACAGTCCACGGTTCTCCCTTTTCATTGCTTCTGCATATGCAAAGGCGACAAAACACCTACTTGTTCCGCACGTTTGGACCCGCCCCTTCCATGTTAGTAGTATGCAACCATGTTCCCACCATGTTCCAGGCTGAAGGACAGCTCAACTTACCAATGGGATCCGAGTGCATTTGATGACGCGTTCTTGATGCAGAAGAATATGAGGCCATCTCCACCAAACAAAAAAGCTCTTACTTCATATAGCTAAGAGGAAGTACCCTTTTTAGATGGAGATTCAACGCTGTTGCTGTAGTCTTGTCATCTTCTGCATATGAGGATTCATTTTGTCTCTGATATCTGTATGAAAAGCCTCAAGGAACAATCACCCTGGCAAAACTACACGTAAACAAGGTCCCTGGAGGCATTACCTTGTGGCTCTTTACATAGCTGGAGTGTAGAATATGCACTAGACATTCACCTAACGAGGGAGCACTTACCAATAAACCAGTAGAAAGTACTCAAGTTGGGCAGGCATTTTGTGCCAAACTGTGGACTCTTCTTGGATAAATACACAGACGAAGGTTCCATTCTGGCCCTCGACGGGAAGCACTTAGAAATATAAACATAGTAAGTGCCCCAATTGAATCTCTACTTCTGTAAAGGACAAATCATCCTAAATGCCAATGCTTGACCATGGGAAAGCAAGTGTATTTTCTCTACAATCGCACATTCAAAAAAGATCTGAAATCCTTGGTAGAGGTGAATGCAACGTTGATTTATTGGAGCGCAATGTCTTCTGTAGGGACTGCCCAAGATGAGTGGACTCTAGCTTGTAGTTTCTGGTCTAGGAGCAGAGTCCAGGGTTCTCCCCTTTAATTGCTGCTGAGTATGCAAAGGCACCAAATCACCTACAAGCTCCACATGTATGGCCCCACCCTTTCCATGTTAGTAGTATGCAGCAGTGTTCCCGCAAATTGCCAGACAGCTCAAATTACCAATGGGACCGGAGCACATTTTCCGTCGATTTTCATGGCACGTTCTTGATGCAGAGGCATATGAGGACATCGCCACCAAACTAAGAATGTACTTACTCTGTATAATTAAGAGAAAGGACCCTTTTATGGTGGAGATTCAACTCTTTGTCTGTAGTCTCATCGTCTCCTCTATATGAGGATTAATTTTGTCAGTGGTGTAATGAAACTTGAAGGGGCCTCCCACTTACTCGGCAGCTCGGAGGACAATGTACTGCGGGGCCTGCGGGGGCCTTTGTTATGCCACTGAATTTTGTCACTGATTTCTGTATGAAGACGCTTGAGAAATAATCACGTTGCCAAAATTTCACATGCACAAGATCACTGGAGACATTACCTCATGGTCCTTCAAGCAGTTGTAGTGTAAAATATGCACTAGACAAAACCAAAGGTTAAAGTACTGCAGTGGGGAAGCCTTTTATTAAAATTTCTGCCCCAGTGGATGGGATCCCCTGAGCCTAATCAGGCTGAGAGAGGGGGGGCAGACAGCCCCTCCCTTTTCTTAATTACTCAGCTCCTGGGGATGGGGTCCCCTGGCTTAATAAGGCTTGGGTGGGAGGCCACAAGCCTCTCCCCTTTTTTTATTCAATTTGGCCCTGAGGGATGGTGTCCCCAGAGGCAAGAAAGGCTCTGGGAGAGGGACAACACGCCCCACTTGCATTTGTTTTGTATGTAGCCAGGGGATGGGGTCCACGGGGCACATTAAGGCTCGGGGAGGAGGCTTCATGTCCTCCTCCCCTGTTTAATTGCATTTCCCCCCCCCCCTCGGGGACACGGCCTTTTAAGGCTTGGTGAGAGGGGCCACACGCCATGCTAGTGGGGGATTGGCTTTACGTATGTAATAAAATATTGCTTTACTTTAAAAAAAAAAACATAGAAATTCACTTAGAAAAACAAAGGTTATTGTAACATTATAGATAGGTGTTATAAAAAGATCTTTTTTTGTTAAAAAAACATAGAAATTCACTGAAAGAAACAAAGGTAAAGTAATGTCATGCTTACAAGAATATGTCAGTGGCAACATTAACATTTTCAACTTAAACAAACGTAGAAATTCACCAGTTGTAAATTATAATGTCCATCCCCTCCATGCACTGATTATGACCTTACATATATTCTATGACATCATTTATGACATCACTGATGAACTCTCAAATGGAGTAGAATAGAGTGGAGCGGCATACAGTGCAGTGGCATAGAGTGTAGTGAGTTAGAGTGGAATACCTTAGAGTGGAGTGTTGTGAAGTGGAGTGGGGTACAGCGTAGTGGAGTAGTCTGTAGTGGTGTACAGTGTATTAGCATACTGAGGAGTAGCGTAGAGCGAAGTGTTGTATAGTGGAGTGGCGTTCAGTGGAATACCGTAGAGTGTAGTGGAATACAGTGAAGTAGCGTACAATGGAATGGTGTAAAGTGGCATAATGTTGAGTGTTACTTGCATACAGTCTAGTGAAATAGAGTGGAGTGGCATATAGTGAAATTGCATAGAATGGTGTATCATACAGTGGAATAGCGTAGAATGTAGTAGGGTAGAGTGGATTGGTGTAGAGTGGAGCAGCATCAAGTGAAATGCCATGGAATGGAGTGATGTAGAGTGGAATAGTGTAAAGTATTGTGGGGAAGAGTGGAGTGGCGTATAGTTGATTAGCGTAGAGTGGAGTGGCGTATAGAGGAGTGATGTTGTAGAGTGGAGAGGCGTAGAGTGTAATAGCATAGAGTAGAGTGCCATTGAGTAGAATGGTGTAGAATGGAGTGTAGTAATTGAAACAGACGTAGAGTGAAAGCATGTGAACTGATGTAGATGTAATGTGGCAGGAAAATACATTATAAGGTGTAAATAATGGTTTTTGGTAGCATGTGTGAATAGAGTAAGTAGTCTTAAAGTTATAAGTTTTAAAATACTTAGCTGTATATTGTGCCGTGGTATACTGCAGTAAGTTTGCAGTGTACTGCAGTACATGTGCAAGGTAAGGCAATATGTGATCAGATGATGGCTGTGTTTACCAAATTAAAAAAAGGCAGTCATGTCATTTTCATCACAGTTCGGCAGCATCTTGCGATTCGCTATGTTCGGGTTAGGGTCTTACATGTAGGTAAGTAGTACGTTTTATTGTTGTCCCCTATCTATTACAGTTTCATTAAAGTGCTAATAGGTAGAAAAATGTATTTATATTTTTTATATGTTTTTACAACAGTTTAAAGAGAACTGTTTTTTTGTTTTTTTTTTAAAGGAAATTTAAGAAGAGCAGTAATTTCTAGGTGTACAGCAGTACTCCGTAGGCATTTTTGTTTGAAGATGTAAATATTTTTAAAATAGAAAATACACTGTAGTGCACTATATTTGTAAACTATAGGGTAGTACACTGTATTTACATTTTTTAATATATTTACTTTTAAAATATTTTTATGCTACTGTGGTGCTTCAGAGGTAGTACTGCGGTACTCCGTACATTTACAAAAACATATATAGAAATATTTTCCCCTACCTATTACCACTTTATTAAAGTGGTAATAGGTTGGGGAAAATATCAAACCTAATACTTACCTTGAACAGAATGAAGGAACAAGTCACTGCTCAGTTGTGAGACCAGCAAGCTGGCTCCGTAAAGATAGATCCTGCACAAACCAGATTGCAACATTGGGCATCATCATTAAGCAGTCGATGGAACTGAACTCCTGTCTCTAAGTCAACTTCATTGACTATGAGAAGGCATTCAACAGTGTGAACAGAAAGACCTTTTGAAAACTCCTTCGACACTACAATGTGCCAGATAAACTCATAAGAATAACCAAGATGGAATAACCTGCAAGATAGTACATGGAGAACAACTCAGAGAAGCCTTCCAAGTGAGTACTGGAGGAGGGGTGGGCGGAACTCACGGAAATTGATTCCACCGCGGAAATCCTCCAAAACTCTGTGAGATTCCACAGAGTTCAACCAATGGGCAGAAATCGGCATGATGCACTGCTCACGCTGTGATTTAGCACCAAGAGTGTGTTTTAAGCTGAAAAATCAGTGCAAACAGCACCACACGGCATGCCAGAGGCTGCAGCTACTCAAGTAAACTTTTCTGCCGCTGGAGTAGATTTTCTACTCGAGTGGCTGCCTTCTGACCATGAATGGTCGTTACTGCCGACGTTGGAAAAATCTCACTGGATGTCCTCCTAGCGACCGACGTTCATGCTAGGGTACGCCAAATCTCGCTCATTTTGTTGTTGTGTCGTTTTACAGCTCGGCATGAATGGTAGTAGCTGATCCTATCCTAGACTTTGCTATAGACAACCTATACTGGGTGCTTCAGTGTCTGGACGATGCTAAATCTCTTTGAAGAGCAGTAATTACACCAAAACATGTGTCAGTGGTTGCTTCTATTGATTGCAGGTTAGCTTGGATAGTATTTCACCAATCCTAAGCTCTATCACTGTAACTGGAGTGCTAAAGGGCTTTTGTCATTTTACAACTTGGCATAAATGGCACTAGCTAATCCTATGCTTAACGATTTTCCTGTAGAAATGGCAAAATACTTTTCCCTTTCTTTTTTTTTTTTTTTTTTGAAAACCTTTATTTCGAAATTCAGGACACAGCTATTCAGCCGACAGCCCGAAGGTTCGGCAGCATTGCAAGTTAGATACAGTAATGCGTCCCGGTTACAGTACGAAGAGTAATGCAAAGGTCCAGTTTTAAATAAACACAGAAAAAACACACAACAAACCCCAGCAAGGCAGAACATTGAAATCCCATGGCGAAAGCCCCCCGGGGAGGCAGGACCCCACTCATCTACTAAGTATAAGACTGTGTGCGGAGGAAGAAGGGGAACAGCAGAGGCCCAGAACAAGTACCAAAACCAAACTGTGCTGGAAGGTAGGTCAGGGGGAAAGCTGTTCCTCGGGAGGTTCCAGATCCGGGGCAAGACATATTCCCCCCCTGTATTGGTTCCACCGCCCCCAGATGGCATGCCACTTCCGGGGGCGACCTCTAGAGCAGTAGACCGTCTTCTCCCTAAACATGCTCCAATCCATGTTCTCCTTCCACGCGGTCAGTGTAGGGGGACCCGAGGAGCCCCATAATCGCGCAATATCCCTTTTAGCTACCATGTTACCCAGAGTCACCCATTGGGTCTGTGCCTCATCGAGATCAGTGGGCCCCCAAACGTTCAGGAGGCAACACCGCGCCTCCGGCTGTACCACAATGCCCGTCACCTCCCCCATAACTGCATGGACTCTCCTCCAGAACTCCACAATGACACCACATTCCCAAATGATGTGCAGGAAAGTACCCACCATACCACATCCCCTTCTGCACAGGCCGTCTTTCGAGAATCCCATGTGGACCAGCCTTGGCCCCGTAACATACACCCGGTGCAGTATTTTAAGCTGCACCAGCCTCAAACGCGACGGGATCGCAACCTCCTTAGGCGAAGAAACCGCTGACTGCCAGTCCTCATTATCCAACTCGAGGCCATCCCTGGTCCACTGTTCTCTCAGCCCCAATAGCAAGTCTGCCCGGACGTTTATCAACTTCTTATATATGAGCGAAATCGTGCTCTCAGGCATATGACCATCAAGGACTCGGTCCTCAAGGGGAGAGGACTCCGGCACCTTCTCACCCTCCACTAGGACTGATCGGAGGGCGTGACGCAGCTGGATATATCTAAAATACTCTGAAGGCTGTGGTAAATAATTTAATTACCGGGACTTAATTTGATACAGAAACATAATAAAATAGCTCAGTAAATAAGAGGCAGAATCCGTGGTATTAGAGGTTCGGAATAGGCTTTATTCCAGTGGTCGATTATAATCGGTTGCTCCAAGTTCCATCACCACGAAGGTTCAGGAAGTGAAGTACATACGTTATTGACAATCAATTACTTTTATACAATAGGCATTACAGTGAGGCCAATACAAGAGGCGTAACAATTGATAGTGGTGATAATATATTCATACGTAGCAAAAATAGGCATAACTGGGAGTGATGAAAGAACGTCATCAGATGTGATGTCATAAGAGGGTGGTTCCATGAAAGTATTTCGCAATGTCAGCAGAAATACTTGGCAGAGATGCGCGCGCAGCAGTATGACGTGTAATTGACGTGCAACTAGGGGGTGAAGGGGACTTGACATTTAGCTCTACATGTGGCGACAGAAGTCTGGAGGGTCAAGTCAACCTAATCCCAAATCATATCTAACATCCTATGTTTAAAGAACTAAGTTATCCAAAAGAGAGGTCTCTTCGAGTAGAATCTTATTCTATACTGACTATACTGACTGTTAGTGCGTGTACAAGCGTCTAAGTGTCTACACTAGATGCGAGGGCGGAATCTTCCATAGTAATAGGGCTATGAATTACTTGCATAAAGACAGAGAAGCCGGGCCTTTGCTCGGTAGCTGGAAGAATGTTTACTTAAACTACTAGACAGGAATACATCGGGCAGGGAACGGAGCAGATAATTTCGAAGGTGAAATACAGTTTTTTTGGCAGGCAGCAGGCTTCGTGAGCCGCGCAGAGAATGAAACAAAGTTCATGGCCACAGATGCAGGCTCAGACTGGAGCTTTCAGAGGCAGAAGGCAAGAAGAGTTCGAAGACAGAATCAGGGCCTACTTGCCTGGACTGTAAAATGGCATAAGTGAACCATATAAAGCCGGTGGCCTTTCATACTTAGGAATGGAATATCCGGCCTATTCATGGCGGATCTGACAGAGGACATGTTGACGATGGACGCACATGTGTTTGCGTCTTTATAACTGGAACTGGAGGGAACATACATGTACTTGTAACATGCACATAGAACCGTTGGGGTCCAAGATAGGGGACATAACTGACCAGAAAAATCCATATTTCCACATTCCCTCCTTGTCCCCTACTTTCCCGTCAAGAGATATCAATCTTCATTAATCCATTGATCTGTTCATATAGCATCATTTGTTCTTCTTTCTTCTTCCGGAATCTTGAATGACAATCTTGATGTGGAATGCACGATGTGGCACACAGACCACAAATCGCTGGTCCACATTGTAGACATAGACAGCAACTGAATAGTATGAGAAGGCCAATACCTAGGAAAGATAGGACCTTCCATCCAAAGGTAGATAATATACTCCAAAACCAACTGGACCAAGTCCAGGTGCCTGGATTCTGGTGTATCTGGCTTACAATCTTATGAAGGCGAGTTATGGCTTTATATACAGATGGCGAATTTTCTGGTATGAAAATGCAACAGCTTGATCCGATGACCCTACAAGCTCCGCCCCTATCGGCCAGGATGACGTCAAGGACAAGACGATTTTGAAGCACAACAATCCGCATAGCAGACTGTTCTTCTGTTAAATTGCCTAAGGCGGAAATAGTTTCATTCACTACTGCTTCAAGGGTTCTAGTTAATCTACGTATCAGCTTACTATTAGTAACGGTACCTATATAGGGAAAGAGACCTTTATTGAAATCTGTGTATTTTTCCCATGCTGTTTCAGTGTAATCGACTATTGGGAGATCTCTCCTTATTCTATTATATACTAAATGAGTGTTTCTGTGATAATCAGGAGGAGCTAGAAAAACAGGTGGCAAAAGAAATCCAATGTAGCAAGTACCATCCCAATCTAGAGGTAAACGTACATATGCCGTCTGACCACATATGAAATAGGAATGGCGGGAAGCTCTAAATGTAGACTTGCCTTGATCACTAAATTCTACTACAGTGGTGCATTTACTTTGGCCCATATGTATGGAACCATTCTTTTTTACACATAATTCACCTTTAACTGGAAATATTGACATAGCGGGCAAAATTGGAGTAGCTTCGGATTCGACATTTAGGATCATAAGATTAAGCGTAAAATTACCTAATCCATACACTTCATTTTCTAGATCAGTACCTGTTCTCTGAGGAAGTCCCTCCTTGTTAGGGTGGCAGACTTTAAGCAAAACTAAGTTCAAATTTCCCCATACCCAGTTATCTTGATAACCTGCAGAATTCGAATCTAGGGAATTGATTAAGCTAAACCATGCTCCACAGGAGCCGTTGTGTGTGAACGGGTATGGAAAGAGAGGTAGAATTCCTTTATAATTCTGATAGGGAGGGAGTCGGCCACATATCCAACAATTGGTAGCATTACTGACCTGATGGGAATGATGTAACATATTAATAAACGTGTTATTGCGCAGCGCAAATCTATAAGACAACTCAAGCGGAGGTAATTCACTAAAAGAATGTTCAGCAGTAACATTGTAAACATGTCTAGAAATAGGATAATATATGTGCAACAATATACTTGCAGTAATTATTAAAAGACTTGAGAAAAACAAAATTAATAACGTCACTATGCAATGACTACGCAGTGATTTACAGTACGCCTGTCGTTTCAACATTTTTCGGGTGCTTTCTCTATTCAGGTCCAAGGGATACATGTCAGAGACAATTCAACCGCTTCACCTTGGAGAGGACTTAAACAATCAAATTGCTCGACTGATTGGACCTGAGCTTTAATTTATAATGTTCAGAATTACTTTGTTCAACAAAAGGAAGTTTTGAGTCAATGGGTGAAGTCACACAAGGTGTGGTATTCACATCTGATTTTAGTCCATGAAATTTCTTGATATGACTTGAATGAATCCAGCCTTTCCTGCCCTCGATCTTCACGGCTGTTCTTGTGGTGAGCAACACCAGCTGGGGCGTCCTCCACCTAGGTTCCAGCTGAGTCTTTCGATCAAAGTTCCTCACGAGGACCAAGTCTCCCGGAACTACGTCATGGGGTTTCACCTCAGTGTTGTCAGGAAAAGCTGCAGCTACCTGTGAACGACAAGATTGTAGTGCAGACATCAAGGAAGCCAAGTAATCTGTCAGCATGTTACAGTCAATATCAGTTATTTTGCGTGGTATAGGCGTCCCCCACATATTTGGTGGTCTGCCGAAGATCACTTCATACGGGGATAGCCCTGTTCGAGAGTGTGCTACCATTCTTGTGTAAAAGAGTGCAACTGGTAATGCTACTACCCAGTCGACACCTTTCTCTCTGCATATTTTGGATAATCTTATTTTCAGAGTCTGAATATGTCTTTCTACGAGACCTGCTGCTTCGGGGTGTCGGACACAGTGGAATTTCCACTGATAGCCTAACAAAAGTGAAACGTGTTTCATTAATTCGGATGAGAACGGCTGGCCGTTATCTGAGTGAACAACACGTGGTAAACCGTATCGTGGGAAGAATTCTCGAACCAACTGTTTGGCAGTAGTCGGGGCAGTGTAATCTGAAACCGGGTATGCCTCCGTCCAACGGGAAAGAGCACATACAACTACGAGAACATATTTGTATCCTCTACATCGTTCCATCTGGATATAATCCATCTGGAGGACTTCAAAAGGATGATCAGGAGGATGAAATCCACCCTGTTCTACGGGAACGCTTTTTCCTGGGTTGAACTGGCAACAGATCATACAGGTACGAACTTTTTGTTTGGCTGCAGCTCGTAAATGTTTATTGAACCAAATGTGTTGAATGCTATCTAGCATAGCTTTTTCTCCTAGATGTGCGGGACTATGTACGGTGTTAATTATAACTTGGACCATTGAATCAGGAAGGAACCACACAGACTTTTCCTTCATCATCCATCCTTGATCCGTTTGGATCCCTCCTAATTCAGTCCATTTCTTTATTTCGTCTGGTGTAGCATGTGTCTGTATGTCAATTACGTCAAGAGTAGGATCTTTAACTGTCATGCAATGTGTTGGCGGCGGGACTATTGTCTTTGTCATGTCGGATGTTTGAGTTTGAGCAGTCTGTTTAGCTGTTCTGTCGGCTAGATCATTGCCTTGAGAAATGATATCAGTAACCTTCGTATGAGCTTTACATTTCATGATTGATATTGCAGTGGGTAGATGTATTGCATCTAATAAGGCATGAATGAGGGGTCCGTGCTGAATGTGGGCACCGTGGGAAGTTAAATAACCTCTCTCTCGCCACAGCACGCCGAAGTCATGTACAACTCCGAATGCATAACGTGAATCAGTGTATATGTTGACTTTTTTATTTGTGGCTTGAATACAGGCTTGTGTCAGAGCGATGAGCTCTGCGGCTTGAGCTGACAAGGTATTTATGCGATTTGTTTCAATGACTTCAGTATCTGTTGTGACTGCGTATGCGGCCACTAACTCTCCTGTACTTGTTCTCATACATGAACCATCTACATACAACGTCAGGTCTGGGTCTGACAATGGGACATCCGTCAAGTCTTGTCTGGGTTTCGTTGTGATTGTAATAACTTCAATACAGTCATGAGCTAGTGGGTCTGTTCCGATTACAGGTAAAAGTGTGGCAGGATTCAATGTGTTACAGCGTCTGATTTCTATATGTGGCTGAAACAATGTTAGTTCATACCCTGTAAGTCGTGCTACAGTCAAGTGTTGTGTTTGTGTTCTATTTACAAGAACCTCTACTGCATGTGGTACTTGAACTGTCAATGGATGTCCTAACACTATGGCATCGCTTTGTCTCATTGCTAAAGCTGTCGCTGCCACTGATTTCAGACACGCAGGCAAAGCCTGAGCTACGGGGTCTAATGTACTAGAAAAATACATGGTTTGTGTGCTCCTGCTTGTTCCTGTGTGAGTACTGACAGGGCAGTACCTTCTCGTTCTGTAACAAAAAGTGTAAACTGTTTTCTGTAACATGGCGTTGCTAAAACAGGCGCTTGACATAAAGCTTTCTTTAAGCTTTCAAAAGCTTGTGTATGTTCCTGAGTCCAAGGGAGAACAGTCGATGTGGCTGCCTCCTGCGTTGTCAACTGAATGAGTGTTTTGCTAGAAATGCATACTGAGGGATCCACTGCCTACAATATGAAGTGAGGCCTATGAAAGCCCGCACCACCTTTTGTGTCTTGGGTATTGGCATGTTAGCTATCAACTGAATGCGGTCGGGTGTAAGCTGCCTTCCCTCCTTGGACAGCGAGTGTCCAAGATAAACAACTCGCTGGACACAGAATTGCAGCTTAGAAGGGGACACCTTGTGCCCCTTTTCGGCTAGAAATTGTAAAACTGTCAGTGATGCTTTCTCACATTCGGGTTCGCTTCTAGCGGTGATCAGCAGATCATCGACATATTGAAGCAAAGCAGTGTTAACTGGCATGTGGATACTGTCGAGTTCTCGTTTCAGTGCTTGGCTATAGATGCTGGGGCTTTCTGTAAATCCTTGAGGTGCGCGTGAGAATTTAAAGCTACGTCCATTTAAACTAAATCCGAACAAATATTGGCTTTCCGGATCTATTGGGACGCTGAAAAAGGCATTCTTGAGATCAATTACAGTAAAGAATGTTGCTTCGGAATCAATAGCTGTCAGTAATGATGAGATATCTGGGACCACAGGGAATTGTGGCACAATGCATTTGTTCAATTCGCGCAGATCAATAACCAATCGATATACTGGTGGGGCCTTCGGATCTGTTCGTTTAAGAATCGGAATTATCGGTGAATTACATACATTGGAGTCCGTTTCTACAACCACTCCTTGGGCAATGAGCTCGTCAATGATTTGTAGTAAAGCCACTACAGCATCTGGTGGTAACTTGTATTGTCGCATTCGTGGTAGTACCACTCCTGCCTTTAATGTGACTCGATAGGGTGTAATATTCATGCAACCAACATCAGTAGGGCCTTGTGCCCATAGATGTGTGGGTAAAGTCTGCAATCGGGGATCCATGTCTCTAGACACATAATGACCTTTAAAATCACGTAAAAACAATCTTACTCCTTCCGGAGAACAACATATTATAGCTCCTAGAGCTTTCAGTGTTTTTATTCCTAACAGGTTTTCTGGACATGATTTAGTAAGCAATAAGTCTGTAGTTCGGGTCAAAGGTCCTATCGTAAGTGGAAGAGGTTGTGACACTTCATTAACAATAGGTTTTCCTGAAAAACCAAGGGAAATATTCTGAGAGCCTGAGAGGGGTGCCCCTGGAACTTCACTACGTTTTATGGTTGTTCGACTTGCCCCTGTATCGAGTAAAAATTTTCTGTCTTGGCCTAATAATTCACTATGTACATAAGGTCCTTCTTGATCTACAGGGATCTCGATAAGGGGTAAGTCAACTTCCCTCTCTAGGCTGGTTCATGCGTATCGCTGGTAATCAGGATAGTCGTAATGTGCGGTCTGGTACAGTTGTCTTGTCGTGGTTTGTGTGGCAGCAACGGGCAGCGCTGGTGCAGCTGGCACAAATTGTATAGACTGTGGTGGAGCTGGCATGGACTGTGCATGCTGCGGGGCTCCTTGTTCATTCTGATCCTGTCTAGGTGGCCGTGGTCTTTCTTTTGTATTACCTATGGCGATATTATGTTTCAAAACTGGACAGTCGTGTACGTAATGACCTGGCTTTTTACAATAATTGCATGTCCCTTTTATAGGTCCTGTTGAGTCACTGGAATGTGTCATACCCTTTTTATGTCCTTCAGCTGGAACTGTCTGGGAGACTAGCATTTTCATTTTCGTGTCTTTCATGCGTCTTTGTTCATGATCTTGTTCCTCTCTAATTCTATTGTGATGGTACTGTAACATTTGTAACATTTGTGATGGGGTGTTACCTTGCCAGGTACTCTCGAATTTTAATACTCTATTCTTCACTTGAGGCAAGGCATTTTCTACTAATTTGGTCACAAACAGATGTGGGTATGATTCGCTACTTGCTTTTATGCCACTGTTTATACCAAAACATTTTTCAAATCGGGCATAGTAATCGCTAGTGTCTTCATCTTGCTTCTGTTTACAGGCTGAAATTGTACCCCAATCTTCCTTTTTCATAGTTAATAAACGTGGCAGTACCTGTACTAGTAAACCTGGTAGTGCTTTAGTTTTGTCCCCAAGCCCCGAACCTGGACCTCGGGCCTTTTCTTCATTTTCTAATGCTGTCCAATCTATCTTTTGGTCTCCCACCTCCCATTCTTTTTCCTTGAGTTTTTCATAAATGCCAGCAGGCATCAATACCTTTAATATGGTCATAATGTCGGGATAGGTATACTCTCCCATGAGTAACATGTCTTTAATTTCTCGGTGGAAACCTGCGGGGTCTTTGTCATGACTGGGTACCACTTTCTTCATTTCTAACAATTCTATTTTTGATATGGGCGTATATACAAATACGCGTTTAAACTCATTGTCCTCGCCTTTTATTGGGTGCACTTCTCGTAAGGGATTCTGTCTATCCATGTAATACGTGGTTCTTTCCTTGATGGGCAATGAGACATGTTCTGAACATACAAAAAGAATATACTGCTTTCTTGATTCTAGAATTTCTTTAATTAGCTTAGTACCTGAACCTCTCCATCTATTCGTGAGTAATTCAGTCAATATATCAGGTAAGGGACCAGGATCTGAATGTTGGCTTTTATATAGTATAAGAAGTTGTTGAATCATATAAATCCCAGCTAAACGCTGTTCATCTGGGGTGAGATTCAAAAATGTGCGTGCTACTGTATCGTCACTATACTTTCCGGGACTGTCAACCCAATGGACAGCTGACCTGGCTAATTCTTGTTCATCCATAGAATCGAGAAAATGATAACCCCTTCGTTCTCGGAGTAATTTATCAGCTGCTTGGAATGAATGCTCGTGGGACCTTATATTTATTATAGGTGTTTGAAAATTCCTGTTATTTTCTTGGCATATTGGGCGTATCGGGTCAATAAGACATCTAGTACTATTACAAGATCTTCCTCTACCTACATAGGCTATAGTTTCTGACTGTCCTGTGGGCAGTCCGGATCCTTCTTCCTCGTTTTGTTCGAACTGGTCTACCGCTAATCTTTCTTCGTGTAGGCGTTCTATTTCTTTACGGATCTTTCGGCACATGGCTATTATACAATTTTTCTTATCATGTCTCCCTTCTGATATATTCTGGCTCCATCTGGTAAGAGTTTGCATTGCTTCCGGGTCTACCCCCGGTCGGTCTTGATTTCTGATCACACAATTTATGAGGAAACGTAACAGTTCCCCCTGTATTTCCACTTTCTGGTATTCCATAGCTCTGTTAATACTTTCAGAATCTCGCCCTGTTTGGACAAAATGGTATATATTATCTAGATGCGCAGTCATTCCTGGTAACTTCCCTAAATACACCGCGGCTCGTCTGATACGTAATGATGCCAGGGTCATTTCGTCCTCTTTTCCGGGCACAGGGTCATATCTACAATCGACAAGAAGTTCCTTAAGCGTACGGGCGTTTATGAGTTTGGGGGTACGTGAATGTGCTGACTCTTGAAAGGTAAGTTTATTTATTCTGGGTGGCGTAGAAAAAATATTGGTAGCACCTCCGGTAGCCCCGTCTGGGGTATCGGGTGTGAAAGGATTCGTTGACCGTGATACAGCAACTATAGGTGTGGATACAGCTATAGAAGTAGCTGTAGGAACGGATGGAGAAACAGATGTGCTTGCCGGAACTTGTGTCAGGACTTGTTGCTGTAGGGATACGGGTACTGGATCTTGGCGCTGAACCTCCCTGGCAGGCGGTCTATGTGGGGCGGGATTAGCATACTCGGGAGCTGCGTCATCTAAATATGAGGAAAGAAAAACATCTTCTGCGGTTCTAGGATGCCCCTTAGGATGTACCTTTATTGGAAATAATGGGGTTGGCAAGTCTTTTGGTATTTCTGGAGTAGCCTTAGGTAATCCTTCGGCCAGAAGGGGATACATACCCTTCATAAGGGCATTTCTTTGTCTGTCTACTTGTTCTGATTTCACTCGTGCACCTTCTTCAATTAATAGATTTTCTCGGACTTCTTTTGAATTCTCTTTACTCTTCTCTTCCTGTCTACGTGCTTTTTCTGTACGTCTATATGATTCTTTACGCCATAATTCAATGGCGTCTTTCTGTGATTGTCTAGCTTTATTTTTCCATAATTCTTCCTCTACTTTCACGATGCACTCTGCATCCCAGGTCCCAGCCGCGGGCCACCTCTGACTTTCTGGTAATTCCTTAGTGTAGTCTACCCATAAATCAAGAAATAATATAGCGTCTAAGCCATGTTTATGATACATGAAGTACCCTGGAGTGTCCCTAGGAGGAATAGGAACGGCTTCTTCGAGTACCCCTTTTTTCGTTGTGATCTGTCTTAATTTCGAAAAGAGCGGCATATTGAAAGCTGATCTGATACTTGATTTGGAACAAACTTAATACATTAAACACAATAAGGAACAGTCATTCATACCACAATATGCAGAAAACATTTAACATTTAACATTTAATTGAGCAACGATGATGATGACGATCTAAGGAAAACTTAATCACTAAACATGATACTCGACATTAACTGAATTATTCTGAACTGATACACTTGATATACTAGATATACTGCTAAACAGTACAGATACACTGCTGAAACAGTGCAGACCGGATTTGTGTACCCAAACCCGTCTTGACCGGCACAACCTATGTGCACGTCAGAATGCCTCCCCAGTAATGGTACTCACCGGGTAGCTCGGAAACGGAAGGCCTCGGAAACTGAACTGAACTTGAACCGGACTGGACTCGACTCGAACACTTCGGACACTGGACTCGGGACTTCGGAAACTGGTGGGCCTCTGTATACCTCGGATCTTGCTCTCTCAGCTAGGCTCTGGTCGGGATACTTCGCACTTCTCACCGCCTCGTCTGGGTGTTGATCGCAGCCTCAGTCGCCCCCGCTTGACCGGAGGGAGATACAGGAAATCCTGCTGGTACGCGTTATTGTCCGTCCAGCTGTGGCAGGAGACCGGGCCTGCAACGCACCGCCGGCGCGTGAGATGAGAAAGTGTCCCTATTCGGGCGCCATTCATGTGGTAAATAATTTAATTACCGGGACTTAATTTGATACAGAAACATAATAAAATAGCTCAGTAAATAAGAGGCAGAATCCGTGGTATTAGAGGTTCGGAATAGGCTTTATTCCAGTGGTCGATTATAATCGGTTGCTCCAAGTTCCATCACCACGAAGGTTCAGGAAGTGAAGTACATACGTTATTGACAATCAATTACTTTTATACAATAGGCATTACAGTGAGGCCAATACAAGAGGCGTAACAATTGATAGTGGTGATAATATATTCATACGTAGCAAAAATAGGCATAACTGGGAGTGATGAAAGAACGTCATCAGATGTGATGTCATAAGAGGGTGGTTACATGAAAGTATTTCGCAATGTCAGCAGAAATACTTGGCAGAGATGCGCGCGCAGCAGTATGACGTGTAATTGACGTGCAACTAGGGGGTGAAGGGGACTTGACATTTAGCTCTACATGTGGCGACAGAAGTCTGGAGGGTCAAGTCAACCTAATCCCAAATCATATCTAACATCCTATGTTTAAAGAACTAAGTTATCCAAAAGAGAGGTCTCTTCGAGTAGAATCTTATTCTATACTGACTATACTGACTGTTAGTGCGTGTACAAGCGTCTAAGTGTCTACACTAGATGCGAGGGCGGAATCTTCCATAGTAATAGGGCTATGAATTACTTGCATAAAGACAGAGAAGCCGGGCCTTTGCTCGGTAGCTGGAAGAATGTTTACTTAAACTACTAGACAGGAATGCATCGGGCAGGGAACGGAGCAGATAATTTCGAAGGTGAAATACAGTTTTTTTGGCAGGCAGCAGGCTTCGTGAGCCGCGCAGAGAATGAAACAAAGTTCATGGCCACAGATGCAGGCTCAGACTGGAGCTTTCAGAGGCAGAAGGCAAGAAGAGTTCGAAGACAGAATCAGGGCCTACTTGCCTGGACTGTAAAATGGCATAAGTGAACCATATAAAGCCGGTGGCCTTTCATACTTAGGAATGGAATATCCGGCCTATTCATGGCGGATCTGACAGAGGACATGTTGACGATGGACGCACATGTGTTTGCGTCTTTATAACTGGAACTGGAGGGAACATACATGTACTTGTAACATGCACATAGAACCGTTGGGGTCCAAGATAGGGGACATAACTGACCAGAAAAATCCATATTTCCACAAGGCCCTAGCTCAAACTCAGTCTGCAACTCCTCGAAAGACTTCACCCTCCCCTTATGCAGCACATCCCCCACCCTGGATATACCTATCAGATCCCACTTATCAAAGCCCTTCGTATGCCAGAGTCTTCCCAGCCTTTCCGATTCAAACAATGGGGTAGCGAGGGTTAGCCTGTCCTTCCAGCCCAGCGAGTCGGTCGCCATCTTCCATACGCGCACCGCCACACCTGTGGGACCCGTGAGGGACGAGTCTAGGGACCGCGAATACAACGCCCTGTAGTAGTTGCCGCCGCGCAGCAGCCACCTATCCATGGCATACCCAGGGCTGAGGGCAGGGCCGTAAAACCCATGGTTGATCGCGCTCAACTGCGTGGCCCAGTAGTACCGTCGGATGTCTGGGAGCGCAATGCCCCCATCGTACCATGGGAGCGTCAACTTTGAAATAGCTATTCGCGGCCGCCCGTCCCACAGCAACGTCCTTTGGAGGCCTTCGACCTCCCGAAAGTATTTAGCCGGTACCCAGTCCAAGGTGTTCTGGAGGGCGTAGAGGAAGCGGGGAAGAGACATCATTTTGAACAGGGCCGCACGCCCAACAAGGGAGAGCGGCAGCCTCCGCCAACCTTCAACATCTCGCCTCAAGCGTGCCAAGGGGGGGAGCAGGTTCCTCTCATAGCGCACCACAGGATCCACGGATATAAAAATCCCCAAATACACAAAACCTTGCTGAGCAACCTGTATCGAACATGCTCTAGGGATCGGTGGGACCTCGCCACTAAGAACGTACAAGTACGATTTGCCCCAATTAATCACAAGCCCCGAGTTCCTACCGAACGATGCGAGTACGTCACAGACCACTATAAGTGACTTCTTTGGTGAGGCAAGATACAGCAGGATATCGTCGGCATAAAGCGAAATACGGTCCTCGTGATCAGGCGACCACCGAAGGCCCCGTATATCCGGGTGCCAACGTATCCACGCAGCCAACGGTTCAAGGGCGAGGGCGAACAACAGAGGCGACAGGGGGCAGCCCTGCCGAGTACCCCTTCCAAGCTGAAACGGAGCAGATGCCCGACCATTCACCACAACATTCGCTAGTGGCCCCTCGTACAGCAACCGGACCCAACTCACAAACCCGCGACCGAAACCAAACTTGGCCAGCACGGCCCATAAATATGCCCACTCCACCGTGTCAAAGGCCATCGTGGCATCGAGAGATGCCACAACAGCCGGTTCACGCAGCGTGCCCGCCCTGGCGATGACGCCATGAAGACGCCTAAGGTTCAATGCTGTGTTTCGGTGCGGGATGAAGCCAGATTGATCCGGGTGGACCAGGTCGCCAAGTACCCTAATCAGACGGGTAGCCAGGAGTTTGGCCAGAATTTTCGGCTCAGCGTTGAGGAGTGAAATGGGCCGATAGGAGGCGCATCTATCTCGGGGTTTACCCTCTTTGTGTATGACCACGATCGACGCCAGCCGCTGATCCAACGGAAGGATCCCATCCCCCCGCGCCTCCAAAAACATGGCGCGCAGGTGAGGGGCGACCCTATCCGGGAACAGTTTGTACAGATCGATCGGCAGTCCGTTCGGTCCAGAGGCCTTACCCGAATTCAACGCGCGAATCGCCCCCGCCACCTCGTCAACCGTGATGTCGCCATCCAAATCGTCCCTATCTATGTCAGAGAGGAAGGGCAACTCGATATCACGGAGGAGATCATACGAGTCTTCGGGCGGCCTGTCCGACACAGAGGAATAAACCCTATGAAAATATTCCGCAAAACACTCCACAATCCCTTCAGGTTCCACAATCGCCTCTCCCCCCTCTCCAAGCAACTCTGGCACCACTCTATTGACCCGTTCCTTCCTGTCCAGCCACGCCAGGAGTTTCCCTGCCTTATCTCCAACATCATACAGACGGCCCTGTTGTTCCCTGCTGAGGGTCTTGGCGGCGTCCGTCACCAGGTCCCTATACTCCGCCTGCTTCAAGCAAAGCTCATGCAATGAGGACTCTGAGACTAGGCCTGGGTGGCAAATACCGTTCCGTTCGCGGAATTTGCGAAATTTGGGTAATTCCTCGTTCCGCGGAGAACGCGAAATTGCAAAAAAATCTACGTTCCGCAACTTCGCGAAATTTTTTGCTTGTTCGCGTTCTCAATATGCGTGTTCGCGAGATATTTCACCCCGAGCACGCAAACAGCGATCGCGAACAGGAAAAAAGTATCGCGAACAAGCAATTCCGCGTGTTCGCGGAATTTCTGCATGTTCGCGGAGATTTTTACCGTTTCGCGGAGATTTGCGTAACGCGATTACGCAAATTCCGCCCACCCCTATCTGAGACCTCCTCCTCCATATCCCCTTCAAGGGCCGTAATCTCCTCCTCCACTTGCCGCACTTCGCAATCCCTCCGATTCTTGGCAGTCACCACCAGGGAGAGGGCCTCCCCCCGAAGCACGGTCTTAAAAGCTTCCCACAGCGAGATCGCCGAGTCCACGGATCCCAGATTGTCCTTAAAGTAATTATCTACCTTCTTTACCAGGGCGCTGCGCATCTTGGGGTCTCGGAAATACCAAGGGTTAATGGGGGCCACCCTCCCTCCTCCCTCCCGACCGAGATCCAGCCGGATCCACACTGGCGAGTGATCAGAGATACCACGTGCCATGTGCCTCGCCTCGGATATCAACGAGGCATGTGCGGCCAGAGTGAGCAGGTAGTCAATCCTGGAGAGGCTACCATGCGCCCCGGAGTGAAACGTGTATTGACTCTGTGTGGGGTGCCGGAGCCTCCAGCAGTCTATCAGGCCAAACGTGTCTAGGAGGTCTGGAAGCCATTTCTGAGCCCCCCCTGTGTCCCTGGGCGGGTATCTATCCAGCAGTCCGGAACCCACAGCGTTGAAATCCCCTCCCACTACCAGCATGCCCCCCGGGAGAGTCAGCAAAGCCCTGCCCAATTCAGCAAATGTGGCGGCCTGCAGGGCCGGCGGGACATAAACCGAAACCAAAACCAAAGTCCTTCCTTCCCACCGCCCCGCCACCGCCACAAACCTCCCCCTATCGTCAACAATGGTGGAGTCCACCTCAAAAGGCAGCGATGCTCTAACGAGGATGCCCACACCCCTGGACCCAGAAGAGAATCCCGAGTGTGCAATGAATTTATACCCCTTCCTATTCAGGGCATAGCACGTATTGCCTATGAGGTGCGTCTCCTGCAGCAGTACAACGTCTGGCATTGAGCGTTTCAGAAATTGCAAAACAATCCCCCTCTTAATGCGATCCCCCAAACCATTAACATTCCAGCTTATAACACTTAGGCCTCTACCCCCCATCCTCAAACGGAAAGAGGCCCACCCCACACCCGAGGCGCCACCATGGAACAGCCCTGAGGATAATCATCATGCCTTGCAGAAATAAACCCCCCAACAACAAACTCAAACTCCCCATAACTCCCCCCACCCTGCACCCCTGCTGCAGCTTAAAAAGCCCCCCCAACTTGCAGTGTGCCTGTCGCCCTACAAAAACAAAAATCTACAAAAAGTACCCTAGGGGAGGAAAAGAGCACCCCTCGTCCTCCCGCAACCCTCCACAGTTACTGCACTCTGTTCAGATCTTCAAATATGGTCAAATCAAGTCAGGCCGGCTTTGAGTTATCAGCCCTGTCCATCCCGGCCACTGTCTCCATGCTCAGCTGTGTCGTCCCCGGTCCGTCGCCGGGGCAAAGCGTCCAGCCATTCGTCGGCCATAACAGGAGAGTCAAAAAAGAATGTCCGATCTTCATACACCACCCGTAGTCTGGCGGGGAAAAGCATGGCATACTTTAGGTCCCGCTCCCGAAGCCTTCGCTTCACCCCCAGGAAGCTCTGTCGCTGCCGCTGCACCTGCTGGGTAAAGTCCGGGTAAAAATTCACCGACGCATTCTGGAAGGGGACTGGGCCCGTCACCCTCGAAGCTTGCAGGATAGCGTCCCGATCTCGAAAATGAAAGAGCCGGGCGACAATCGGCCGCGGCGGGGCACCCGCCTTGGGCCGTCCGCCCGGCACCCTATGGGCCCTTTCCACCGCAAAAAACTTTCCAAGGCCCTTAGGCTTCAGATGATTGAGGACCAAGTCTTCCACAAGCAGGTCCGCCGAAGCCTCATCCGAGGACTCCGGGACCCCGATTACGCGCACGTTGTTGCGCCTGGACCGGCTCTCGAAGTCCTCCAGCCGGCGGGCGGCGAGGTCACTCTCGGCCCTCAGCTTCCGGACCTCGTTCTGCAGGTCCGCAACCTCATCAGTGAGGCCCGTGGTCTTGTGGTCCAGGTCCTTAACGCGCTCGTTAGTCTTGCCCAGGTCCGAGCGGATCAAGTTGACATCCACCAGGATGGCGTCCACCTTATGCGCCAGGGCCTCGAATTGCCTTCCCATCGAGGTCTGCATCCCATCAAGCGCGCCCATGACATCCTGCAGGGAGAGCTCCGGGGTCCCAGGCGAGTCCTCCTTCTGGGCATCCGGCGCCTGGCTCGATCCACTCGGCGATGTCTTCAGGAGGGCGTAGCGGTCCATACTGTTGACTTGGGAATACGTTCCCCGCCTGGTGGACTTAGTCTTCTGCCGATCTCCTTCTGCCTTGCCCGACATAATGGACTCCAGGCAGTTCAATGCAGTGAGGACCGTCCTCTCTCAGAGAGAGGTATAAAGAGTGAGCAGGTCCGCCTTGTTCTGCCAAAGTAGCCCACCGAGCGTCCCTGGGGTTATAGAGCCACCCAGAGCACTACAGTGTCCGGGTAGACAAAGGGAACGAAACCGAAAGTGAAAGAGCGAGAGCCTCTATCCGGCAGTTCACACCTCACCAGGCCGTTGTTGATCAACTAGGAGTCGGGCATCCTGCTAACTCTAGCCCCTGGCATCTCCGGGAGTTAGGCCGCAATCTTTCGCCAGTCATAAGTCCGGTTCCCGATGGGCGATCCGACCGCGGGTAGCATCAGTCGCCTCCCTGACAACTCAGCAACACGGTGCCATGCATACCATCAGGATTAGAGTCAGGATAGTCGACGGAGGGCGCGAGGGTCTCGGGAGCTCTAAGCTCACGCGGCCATCTTGGTCAAGCGCTAGGCTCCTCCCCCCACTTTTCCCTTTCTTGCTCAGCGTAGATGGCACTGTGCTAATCCTATGCTTGAAAACTTTGCTAGAAAAAACAAACATTTGAGGTGGGCAGATTCAACGTGTCACTAGTGTTGTAGTGTGCTCTATACAGGAGCTACTCTCCACTTACACTTGGGAACTACCCAGAGTTCTCTGCTTCTTTTTTGCATAATTTATGCGGCACCATGAAAAGGTTTTGTTTTAATATATGTGCGCGGACCCTCTCCCGGGCCGATTTTGGCTCCAGGGAACCCAAGGCCTGATCGCAAGACTGGGTGCCCTGGTCCCACCAATGGCACCCAGTTATTCACGTTGTGGACTGCGGGGGGAGCCTGAAGGCCCCCGCGGTCCCTGCCGGTTTCCCACCTCCTGCGAGAGCCGGAACTGCTTTTGGACAGAGAGAGCTGCTGAACATGCAACTTCCGCTGTCCACAAGCAATTCTGCTCTGCTGCGTGCAAGCAAGAGCTTTTTTCTGTTCTTGCTAGCACGAAGCGGAGCATATTTGCTACGGATTGGTGGGAGTGGGAAGCTCCTGCCAAGCCACAGCAAACAGCTACTTACCGAAGGTGGGCACCTCGGGAGGTAGCAGGAGCCGGCCCGGGGGGTGGGGGGGGAGGGGCGGCAGTCCCCAGGGCCATGTTTGGCTCCTCCAGGGGGGCCGTGCAACCCCCCTGCAGCATTTGTTTTAGCCCCGTGGAGGTGATGGTCCCCAGGCCCAGGGGTCGGCGATGGACCCCCTTCATTATTTCATTGTAGCCCTGGAGAGGTGGTGGTCCCTGGGCATGGGGGGCTGCACGCCCCCATACAATTTAATTTAAGACCCGGGGAGGTAGTCAGTCCAGGGGCACAGGGGTCTGCTCACCCCTCCATACAATTTAATGAGAGCCCTGGGGAGGTTGCGGTCTCCGGGTTTGCAGGGGGGTTTCGCAGACCCCCGTGCATTATTTACACATACACCTGGGAGGTGGCAGTCCCCAGGGCTGCGGGCAGGCCCACTGAGTCCACCCGCATACATAATGAGAAGTTCCCCGGGGAGGTGGCGGTCCCCAGGGCTTTCATAAGCCTTCGGGAGGGAGGCTGAGTGCATCGCCCTCGTATTCTTATTATATGCCTTTGAGACCTGGCCCAGCCGGTGGTTATTTAAAAGCAAGCGCAGGAGCCCGCGCTGCATTTTAAAAAGAATTAGCAGCGAATTCACGAATAACGAAATTTTGCAGTAACTTTAAAAAAAAGGCTTTTTTGGCCTATTGGACCAACTTTATGGTGTCAGGGTATTCTTATCCTGGCCCCTTTTCTTTTTTGGGGGAGACTCAGTGAGTCCCAAGATGGCTGCCAACACTTCCTAGTTGAAGTGTTGGCAGCCAGTCAGAGCTGTGCATTTCCCTGCTCGAGCTCATCTTTTTTCATGAAGGCTTTGTGGCCAGAGATATATAAATGTTTTTCTTCTTAAATTTCTCAAAAACTACTGAATGGATTTGCACCAAATAACAAAAAGAACATCTACCTTTCTGCCAAATTTGGTGTAATTCGGTCCAGCGGTTCGGGCTGTAGGTTTGACTGCACGTCCTATGTGAATTAAAATGGGAAAATGCATTTTTTTAAGCCCCCTTTTTCTTGGGCCCCACTTAATGGATCACCCTGAAACTCCCTATGCAAATAGAACTTACTTTGGCACTTTCTGGGGAAATTTCACGAAGATTCGGCAACCGATGCCAGAGATATAAGCAAAACAAAAAACGCTTTTCCTATGGAAACTAGGTCCTAACTATAAGTACCTACTGGCGACCGATATATATGTAGCACTTTGGGAACGCGGAACCGCCGCTTACCTGTGATTGTGCCCTGCCATCGCCGAATGGACTGCGACTTCGCAGGGGGTTGCCTCTTACTGAAGTGGTGCCTACGGGTGAGAACCGGGACTTTTGCGGTGGGGTGAGGGTCCCAGAGAGCTGTTTGCCACAACATTGATATCTCAACCGGCATGGTGAAAGGAGCGGACACGGCCCACTGGGGGCAGTACTTACGTGAGTTGTCCGCTCCCACACGAACTTGGATTTCCAAGTCCGGGTCTTCCCAAGCAACAGGCAGCTGTGCTCCAACCAATCATAGAGGGGCATGGTGTTTTTAAAGTGTGGACTGGTGAATTAATCGTGAGTTGACCGCATTTGATAAAGTCACTGAAGACGAAACGCGTCATGCAAAGGTCACAATAAAAAGCAGCCTTTGGGAGACCCGTGTGTGCTCTACCTTCTTGTATCCCAAGGGAGTGTGGAGTGAATATATATATATATATATATATATATATATATATATATATACACATCAGTTATTGTTATCGAAAAGGAACTATAACTCGTGCCATAAAGTAACTATAACTTTCACCCATGCCATGCACAGTATTTTCATCAATGATGTAATTTCAGTTGTTTCAGTGATGTCGTCGGTGATGTCATAGATCATGTCAGGAGTGATGCAATAGGTAGGGTAATTAGCAGTGCATGGCGAGGGCGAAAGTTATAGTTACTTCAGGGCGTGAGTTATAGTTCCTTGAGATAGCTATAGCTCTAAATTGGCTCATCTCATTTCTTGCCAATCGTACTTTCCAAGTTTTTCCCCCCAATAGCCAGCTCCGCTACCCATCGTTCAGCGTATGGGGTACCTCAGGGCTCCATCCTTAGCCCTTTACTATTCAATCTATACGTTAGACCTTTAGCTGATGTTGCTGAAGATGCCGGGTTGTCCCTGTTATCTTATGCGGACGACTCCCAGATTATTTTCTCTCTTTCTATGGAGAGTGCGGTTGAGTTTAACCCCCTCCAGCTAGGCTTCGTTAAAATTGCATCATGGATGCAGGCAAATTACCTTAAGCTCAACGGAGAGGAAACCGAGGTCTTGATATTGGAAACAAGGATCTCTGGGGCCCACAACATTGGCCCTGTGAGATGGGAGCGCTTCCTCATCCCTCCTGTCAAGTCCGTAATTTAGGTGTCACCATTGATGATTCATTAACTATGCATCATCAGGCTGTTAAGGTGGCTGCTACATGCTTTACCATCATGAAGTGGCTAAAAAAGATCATTTGGATCTTGCCTGAGTCTACCCAGAGAACAGTAGTCCAGGCGTTAATCACCTCAAGACTGGACTACGGTAACGTTTTGTACCTAGCTTCCAACAAGGAGGTGACTCGTAGGCTGCAGAAGGTTCAGAACTCTGCTGCAACCCTACTTTGCCGGGTTCCTAGAGCCACCTCTGTCTTCAGCCACCTGCGGGACCTGCATTGTCTCAGGGTTGAGAACCGAATTAAGTTCAAAGCCCTGAGCTACATATTCAAAATCAAAATAGGTGTAGCCCCTCAGTATCTGCAGCCTCTGGTCTGTCCCGATGTGCCTCCTTGTTGCCTTCGCTCATCTACTCAGGGGAAATTCTCTGTGCCCAGAGTCAGATTATCTTGGATGTGTGGTAGATCGTTTGCATACCTTGGTCCCTCACTTTGGAACTCCCTTCCCACAGCTATTTAGAACGAAACGGTTAATGTTCAATTTCGCAAAGCATTAAAAACGGCTTTTTAACCAGAAATCATTTAAGCTGTTATTTAATCCTTGGTCTGCCCTGGCGCCAGGAAACCCTTTTTGGGTAGCTGTTGCACCTTATAAATGTAATAATAATAATAATAATAATAATTGTAGGAAGGTGGAATCTGACTGCATGGTTGCCCCCACTTTTTCCTGGTGTTTTGCTGGTTTTTGACTTAGTTTGGCTGGGCTCCTGCTATTCAGGACCGCAGCCTATCTGCTTTCTCCTTTAAATTGATTACCAGTACTTTAGGTACACTCCAGATTTTATTCTGGGGTACCCTTATAAGTACCTAGTATATGGTATACAATGTACCCAGGGCATAGGTACCTCAGAGGCCTACCAGGGACTGCAGCATGTATTGTGCCACCCCTGGGAAGCCTTCCAAAATGACACCACAGGTCTGCTACTGCAGCCTGTGTAAGGTGGTGCATGCCCACCTTACTTAGATATAGGTTCACTATATCTATCCTATATCACTGCACATATAAACCTATCAGTCACCCCTATGGCAGGCCTTAACAATCCAGAAGGCAGGGTGCTGGTTTTCATGTGAGAGGGTGCCCATGCATGAGCAGAGCCCCTCTGCAGCTTTTGGAACTTTTATTCTGGGGTTGTTTGTGAAGCAGCCAAACCATATAAGTGCATTATAACCTCGCGGTAAATGCTAAATTTGGAATGGCTGCATGGAAACATGTCGTGTTTAGTGTTAAACACCTTGCAATCATACCCCCACACCAGTAACTGGTTTGGGAGTATGATTCCGCCCTTCTAGAGGGAGAAACATGACAGCACCGGTATACCCTGTACCAGCTAACAGAGCCCTGGCATCACAAAATGGATGCTGCCAGCCACAGACACGAGTCTGCCCTTCTGCTGCTGGACGAAACTCCTGCAGGGGAGGCCTGGACAATAGGTTTCCTGTCACAGGGAGGTGTGACCACCTCCCAGACAGGCTTTAGTGTATTGGGGCTGGGTGAGTACAATCCAAGAGTGCTTTGAAGTCTGCACTGGGGGCACATTTGGTGTCCCTGTGCATAATCCAGCTCAAACCGGTTGAAGGGGCTACCAGTCCTGCTCTGGCACGAAACTAGACAAAGGAAATGGCTGTAGCCACCCCTCTTTCCTGACCCTCCCATAAGTGGGTCCCTAGAGTTTGTCCCACCCCTTCCTTGGGTATAAGATAGGAACCCCTGGCTACAGGACTTTAGATTACACCTGGACGAAACTCTGATACAGAATCCTGGAACTTCGATGATCTACAAGGTGCTAGATGACTGAAGAATCTCCCTTGGCGTAAAGGAGTTGCTCCCCTGGCAGGTGGGCACCTAAAACGCATCTGACTGGTTTGCATCTTCGAAGCTCCCGCTGGACTCCAAAGAATTTGCAACACAGGAGGTGGGTTCCCAGACTTCCCAGAGGCCGACCTGAGCTCCCAGGAGAGCTGAGACCAGTAGCCCTCGTGGGGACCGTGGAACCGGAACCCCTGGACACCGTGCACATTTGCAAGTGCATATGCTTCTTGTCAATCCTTGAGGCTGTGCTTTGGGCTACTTGTAGTCCACACCCTAAGCAGTGTCTCCAATGAAGATTACTGGCCGACACTCACCGAGTGTCCCGTGGGCTGGTATTGTGTGATTCCTCTCGATGTCCCTTCGCGATCCCTGGTCCATCAACTGGTGGGTCCCTGGGAAGGCAACTCTAACTTTAATTGGGCTTACCTGGTTGATCCAGACGTGCCCTGACTCTCCATTGCTTGGGGAGTCCCCAGGACCTTGCTGGTCCACACCAAAGCATCTTTTCTCCTCCTGTGTGGATTGCTGTTGCCAAGGCTCGTTGAGTTCAAACCGAGCACCGACACCGCAGCACTCGACATCCTTCGTGGGACAGCTCGAATCCAGCTCCTGGTCATCGTCGATACCTCCTGGTACTTATGGGTGCAGAGTCAAGCTTCACCTCTTCGCACCTGAAACACCCGACATCGGTGGGCATTCGTCTATCATGCCCCTGGTCACTGGCAAGTGACCCAGACTCTGTCCCCTCTGCTTTAAGGTTCTTCTGATCATTAATCCAGGCTTGGATCACACCGGACACTTTTCCTTTTCCCGGCAGCAGCACTTTGCCGCAGATCGCCATTGAAATCAACGACGATTCCTGACACCATTTGACACCTATGCACCCGGCTTCCCTGGGTGAGGTAACTTGAGTACTCCAGGGCTCCCATGGGTGCTGGCCCTAGAACCCCCTAAGTCTAAAGGGGTTTGCTCAAAGTCCTCTCCTAAGTGTCCTTAACTTCTAAAATTCCAACCGTGACTTTCCCATAGAATAGTACTGGGCTCGCGCCTGTGTTCTCGCACTGCACGTGTCCCCCGTGGGTCCCCTGTGTCACTACCTTGGGTGGTTCCTTGGGGTCCCAGCGATTCTACATGCTCTAGGCACTGTGTCTAGTCAAGTCGTGGTTCTTATATCACTTTCTTAATATATGGTTTGGTCCGCCCCTAGGGCCCATTGTATATTGTGCTATTTACTGTCGTTTTAGAACTGTATTATTGTGTATCTTGGACTCTAATCTCATAAAGAGATTAGTAGTGAGTGTTTAGAAATGAATACATATATTTTAAATATACCTTGTGTGGTTCTCCTTTCATTTAGCAATTCAAGAGGTTATAATCTGGTAAACCAAGCTGCTTTACAGTCCTTCAAGACTTAGCCTGAAGGCTGCACTCCATAGCTACCACTAGGATAGCTTCCAATAAAGGTTGTCCTTAACCTATATCCAATAAGGGGTTGTTTGGACTGGTACAGGGAGCCCACTATAACTAGTGGACAGCATATACCAGGCCAACGTCTCACAATCGCGCTGGGAAAACCTTTTTGGGTAGCTGTCGCGCCTTATATATTTAACTAATAATAATAATAATAATAATAATAATAGCTAGTGAATGTCAGTGGGTTTGTTAGTTTAAAACTGATTGTTTTAACTGGCATTTTCACCTAATTATAAAATCCCTTTAATCTTTGTTTGTTCATTGAATTTGTAAGTTTTTTTTAATGCAAAGTAGGATATAATTAGAATTCCTGACTATAACATCGCTTTAACCTTTGTTTGTTTTCAATGAATTTCTAGGGTTTTTTAATGTAAAGTAATATTTCATTATCAAACGTAAAGCCAACCCCACGCCACATATGGCCTTCAGCCTTGTGTGGGGTTGGGTTGGCCGCAGGACCTAGCCGCATGCACGCCTTTGGAATCATAGGGTTGGGTACAAGTCCTGGCCTGCGGCCAGGACCTTCGCCAACCCCCCACGGGCAGCTCTACCGCCGCAAATGGCTTTCAGCCATGCACAGCATGGGGATGGAGGCAGTGCCTGCCATACAGCCAGGCCCTGCTTCCAACTCCCTACATGTGCCCAACACCCTTTTTTATTATTTTTTGGGGGTTCAGTGGATCCACAGATCCAACATGATGCCTAGCACAATACCCCTGGGTCTCCTTCCGGATCCGTGGATTCAGAGTGACACCCAGGGGTGTTGTACTGGATGTTGCGCTGCAGATTCACGGAATCCCCCAAAAACATTTTTTTTAATTGAGCTCAGGGGGGCTTGGACGTTCTAGAACTCCCCCCCACCACAAGGCTCGGGGGTAAGGGTACACCCTACCCTGACCCTTTGTTGTTGTACTTTTTATGACTCAGACCAAGTCCCCAAGTCCTAATATGGCGGCTGCAAGGTTACCTTCAGAGTGCAGCCAGGCAATCACAACACATGATGGAGCTCGCAGATCTACGGATCCAACGCAGATCTATTACGAACCATATTTTTTTAGCCTTAATTATTCAACAGATTTACACCAAATCACAAAAAGCACTCTTCCTGTTAAATTTGGTGTAAATCCATTCAGCCGTTTGGGCTGTATCAATGTCTAAACTTCCTATGAAAAAATGCATGAGGAAAACAAATTTCGGGGCTCCCCCATTTTTCTCAGCACCTGCTTGACAGATCACACAGAAACTTTCCAGGAACCCAGGGTACTTCCCAAGTGTTAGGTGGAGAGCAGCTCCTTTGTTTGGACCACTATACAACACCACCGGCACTCCAAATCTGTTCAACTCAACAGTCTGTTTTTCTAGCAGAGATTTTAAGCATTGAATCAGTGTAATGCCATCCACACCGAGCTAGAGCATGACAAAGCTTTTCACCTTTTTTACAACAAAGACTTTAAGCATAGGATTAGCAAGTGCCACCCATGCCTAGCTGAAAAATGACAAAATCCTTTAACCACTCCAGTCACAGTATTACAGCTTTGGATTGGTAAGATACCATCCAAACCAACCTTGAATTAATAAAAGCAACCCCTGACACGTGTTTCGCTCTTCTTAGAGCTTGTCAGAGAGGTACAGCTTTGTCCAGACACAAGAGGGCAGGGTGAAAACAATGCTGAGTATTCTGTGTAGTTCCCAAGTGTTAGATGGAGAGAAGATTCTTTGTACGGAGCACTCTATAACACCACAGACACTCCAGATCTGCTCACCTCAAATGTCTGTTTTTCCAGCAGAGTCTTTAACCAAAGGATTGGCAGAGTGGCATTCACACCGAGCTAGAAAGCGGCAAAGCCTTTTACCACTCCAGGCACAGTATTACCGTTTCGGATTGGTAAAATACCAACCAAGTCAACCTGAAATTAATAAAGGCACCTCCTGACACATGTTTCACTCTTATTAGAGATCATCAGAGGGGGACGGCCTTGTCCAGGCACAAGGGAACAGCCAGTATAAGTCGAAAAATGCTCTTTCTTGATAAGGGTGCTGAAGAAATAATGCAAAAAAGACCAAGGGACCCTGAGTAGTTCCCATCCATGAGACCGGTAAGGATGCAAAATATTTCTCAAAATGAGCTCTCCATGAATGTTGCCATCTGCTCTGGATAAAGAAGGGTGATGACTGGAAGCCGGCCATTCGGATGCCCTTAGGGCACTATTCATATCGGATCATGCCCTTTGGCCTTACTAATGCTGCAGCAATTTTCCAGAGATTTGTTAATAGCATATTCTCTGACGTCCAGCACTAGTGTCATGTGCTATACGTGAACATCTTCCTGATCTTCTCAGCTTCCCTTCCTGAACCTAGAGTCCATGTTGGTTTCATCATTGTTTGTCTCACTGAAAAACACTTATCCTGTAAAGCTGAGAAGTTCAAGTTGAAAAGAAGAGAACTTGAGTACTTGGCAAATGGCCTCTCGGAAGAGTGGGTTATCTGTGGACCCTTTTAAGATCTCCGCCATCATGGGCAGGCCAATTTGTAAGCCCATCAAGAAGACCCGGAGTGTTTTAAGACTGGTTACTTCTAAAGGCAGTCCTGTTGTGTGTCGATTTAGATACCGTGTATAGGTTTCACGATTTATGTCTTTTTATAGGCACAATTCGCTTTGCCCATATTTCGGCATAGAAATCCTACCCTTATTTAGGCATTATCCATTAGGCCTGGGCTAAAATTCCATTCCGCTCGTGGAAATTGCGATAATTTGACATTTTCCCGTTCCACGGAGAGCGCGAAAATGTCAAAATTTCCGCAATCTGCATTTTACCGGAAATATTTTTTGCTTGCTCGCGCTGTAAAATAATACATTCTCACGTGCGCGAGATCGCCATACCTGAATCCCCGCGTTCGCCGACAAGTTTTCCCGATCCGGTGGCATTCTCCACGAGATGTTGGATTGTTGGTAGCCATTTGTGCTGTCTCGCGACAGTTCGAGCCTGCAGTAACGTCATTCGTCGCGTGATCACTTCTTTCTTCTCGCGATCATGCACCCGTGCCCACGAGCAACCGCATGGGTAAGTTGGCGAGCCGCGACCATGCAGAAAATACCGCGAACGGGCGGGAAAAAAACTTCTGCATCTTCGTGATATTTCTGCGTGTTTGCGGAGATTTTTAACATTTTCGCGATAATTTGCGAAAGTGAATTTCGCAAATTCTGCCCACCCCTATTATCCATGCTGTTAAATGGTAGCGGCAGTTTCAGTCGATAACCTTTCAAGTATTGCCCGGCGGTAATCGCCTCTCATACCATTCGATAAATTACCAATGAAAGAGGCAGGCGCCGGAGACTGGAAGGCAGGAAACAAAGTTTTTATTCCGTCGGAGCAGAACATATCAGATCAGACAGCAAGGTATCGTCACGAGGTGCTCTAACTGCATCTCTGAGGCCTGACCTCTTATACACAGGTTTATGACTTTATTGCAGGGTTATCGTACATGGCACATTCTTGAGATTGTCTTGGAACATGAAAGAACCTCCTCGGAATCCCCACTTCGAGCTCGTTCCCACACATATCTACAGTAGGAGATGGCTATCACACAGCTGGACATTCCGCCAATTCCCGGGGGTGTGTGCGACCGGTCGGGTCTCAGGGGGTAGGGGCTTTGATCTACTGTAATCCCTTTGATGTGGGGTGTTTCCCTTACAGTAGGGGCAATAAACTGCATCCGCAGGGCTAGGTGATGGCCTGGGATCGATTCGGACAATGGGGCGCAGAGGAAGGGGGTTATCAAAAGAGATGCATGACCATGTATGGGATGTCGGTCAGGCGTGGGATGTGGTTCCATGGCAGGGTCGCGCAGAAGGAGAGGGTTTATGGCCTGTGTATGAGAGAGCGGGGGTGGCCGGCGCGCGGGGGATGCTTGCAGCGCCAGGGGGACGCGCTGGCGATCGGCAATGAGCAGGGAGAGACCAGGGTGCTTAAAAATGGCTGCCATGCGCTTTCCTGTGTGTCGCGCTGGGGAGAGACAAGATGGCGCAGATAATGTTCAGTTTGCAAGCTAAATTTCCACAGTCCTCCCTTTTAACATGTCTCGCCAGCTTGTCTAGTTCGGATCTATCCCCATAATACTACGAACTTCCACCTCATAAAGAGCTTTCATTCGCTCTGCTTCAAAGTTCAAAGTCTTAGGGCAGATGCAGTTCATAAAAAGCGAACATAAAGGTGGCAGACACTGAATCCCCAAGCAACATCCACATAGTATCACAATTGGTATTAGGATAAATGAAAACAGCCTCCATCCCCAACTTCTAATATTGTCCCAAAACCAACTCCCCAGTGACCATTCTTCTTGCTCCTGATGAACCTCTGCGGAAAGTCTGTGGAGGTGTTCAATTGCTTTGTAGACTGAGGGTGAGTTATCCGGTACGTAGGTACAACAGCTGGACCCAATGATGCGGCATGCTCCTCCACGATCAGCCAGAACCACATCTAGAACGAGGCGGTTCTGAAGAGCCACTAGGCGGATGGCCTGGAGCTCGGCGGTGTTGTTGGCGAGGATGCCGGCCGTAATGTTCATCGCCGTTTCGACTGCCTGGGTTAAGTGGCGGATGGCACGGCTGTTTGCCATTTGACCCCAGAGTGGAACAAGACCTTTTACTGCGTCCATGAACTGCGCTCCGGTGGAGTCGGCTTGCACAATGTCTTTGGCACGTTTCTGTCGGTGATGGTTTGCTGGAGCCACATATTTCGGAGGAAGGACAAAGGCGATGTAGCAGGTGCCTCCCCAACCTTTCGGAAGCCAGGTGTAGGCCTTAGTACCACAGACGAAGTACATATTCGGGGAGGCAACAAAGGAGGGTGGATCAACTGAGTCCGGATGATGAGGCAGGAGCTGTGGCCCACCAGCTGCGCCCCCAGGCCTTCGAGGCACACAAATCCAGTGATGTTGATGACGGATAGGGCCACTGTTAGGGTGGCGGCCGTCCGTTTCCGGAGGTAAGAGAAGGTGGGTCTGGCTGGGTTGTTGAACACTTGCATTTCAACTCGTTCTTTGGCAGGGATGTCCATGTGAAAGGAAGTGTTTGATCTCAGAGGACAGAAGGGGGCAGAAGTTCTTCCAGTTTTGTTCAGCCAGAACCCATGGTAGAAGTGTGACATAGTTCTGCCGGAAGTGGCATTGTCCTTGTAGCTTTCCTGCAGGAGTATTAGCCAGGCGAGGCAGGAACCATGGACAGAAAAAGGTGAAGGGATGAAAGGGATAGAGTGTCCAGTGGCATGTGGTAGCAATCCACAGATCCAGCAATTAGTGGCATTGGCGGCAAGAATATGTTGGTGGGGCAACTGCACAAAAGAGTTATTCCAGAACTCCTTACGTCTTTCTCGGAGTTGGGGTGAAAGTGAGATCAGATGGTGTTCTTTCATGGTGATAGGTTGAACGGTGGTCAGCAATGTCTTATGAGCGGGTGTGCTCTCCTCCATGATCCAGAAGGTGACCATGAGGAGAAGGCAAAAGAGAAGGGTAATGAAAAGTGTAATAGTCTTTGAGCTGTGCATTCTGTCAGTCTTTGGGTTTTTGTAGTGGATCTTCGGACGTCCGGTTGCTTCCATCATCTTCATGTCGGGCGCTTCCATCACCTTCAAGGAACTCGGTAGCGGGCAGAACCACAGACTTTGTTTAGTTTCTCTCCTGGTGGCCTTTGAGCTGGCTAGGCTACCGCTCTGAGATTTCCACTTAGTTTGTGGTCTGCTTAGCCGAAGTTCGTCACAAGTTATACCCTTCCTTGGATGGCACGGTGGGATCGGGATAATTCACTAACTCAAGTGTTTCTGTATCTGGGCAGTGGCGCAGGGATGGTCGGTCTTTGTCCAGAAGTTCTTCTTGGGCGGTGATGTTGTCCGTGGTCGTCAGGGTCGGTGATACCTTCTTGCAGTGGTGTGCATGCAGCCAATTACGTTTCCCCTCCACTCGAAGAGCTGTTCGGGTGGTGATCAGGACTTGCAGGGGGCCTGTCCACCGGGGCTCCAGACTCTTGGTGCGCTGGAAGTTACGCACTAAGACGAAGTCACCGGGTTGGATGTCGTGTCCGGGGCCCCTGGAAACATCGGGAATGGCGTGCAGCACCTGCTGATGGATAACAGACAACGTTTTAGTTAGGTTATACAAATAGTCAGACATGAGGACGTCCGGGACGTCGTGGATGGATGTTGGCTTTGGTGCAGTCCAAAGGTTCATGGGCCGCCCGAAAACGACCTCGTAGGGTGTCAAGTGGTGTTTAGTGGGGGTGGAACGCATTGATAGCAATGCTAGCGGGAGGGCGTCTGGCCATTTCAGTCCTGTGGTTGCAACTATTTTTGCTATCTTAAGCTTCAATGTGGCATTATGTCGCTCAACCAAGCCGGCAGATTGGGGATGGAAGACCGCATGGAATTTTTGTTTTACACCCAGCCCCTTTAAGATGAGTTGGATAACCTCGGCTACAAAGTGGGGGCCGTTGTCGCTCCACAAAATTCGACAAAGGCCGTATCGGGGGAAGAATTCTTTCAGTAGTACTTTTGCGGTAGTCATAGCGGTGTTGTCGTGGGTTGGGTAGGCTTCCACCCACTTGCTGAAGGCACACACAACGACAAGTATGTACTTCAAACCCTGGCACCTTTCTAACTGGACATAGTCCATTTGTAGGACTTCAAAGGGGTGATTGGGAACCCCAAACCCTCCCCGGGGTACAGAAGTTCCTTTCCCAGGGTTGTGTTGGAGGCATACCAGGCATTGTTGGACCAGACGTTTGGCTGAGTCTGGGATTTTGTCGTTGTGCCAGACTTTTGAGATGAGTTCGATCATGGGGGCAGACCCTATGTGTGCGGGGGAGTGTGCCATGGTCAGCATGGGGATCAAGTATGAGTCAGGTAGCAACCATTTGTTCGAGTCTTTAGTTCGCCAGCAACCGTCATCGTCCTTCAATCCCACCCGGGCCCATTCAGTTAATTCGTGTGGTGTGCTGGCTAGTTGGATATCCCTAATCGTTTCCCTAGCATCCTTCCATTTCCCAGTTTGTGACCTGGTCACGTACATATGGGTCGTGGACCTATTCTCGGCTGTGGTTCGGGCAGTAATGTCAGCTAGTGCATTTCCCTGTCCTATAATGTCTGTCACCTTCTTATGTGCCTGGCATTTGATCACAGCCAGCCGTGTGGGGAGGAGGACTGCTTCGGTCAGGGCAGAGACTAGATCTCCATGCAGGATGGGTGTGCCATGAGAAGTCAAGAATCCCCTCTCTTTCCATAAGAGCCCAAAGTGGTGAACAACCCCGAAGGCGTACTGACTGTCTGTGTAAATGTTTGCGGTTGTCCCTGCTGCCAGGATGCAGGCTCGTGTGAGAGCAATTAGTTCCACCGCCTGTGCGGATCGCTGTGTGATGCGGGCTGTCTCAACAACTGTTCGGGCTGTGGTGACTGCATAGGCAGCTGAGGTGGTGCCATCGGGGAGCTTGATGCATGAGCCATCCACCCACAGTTCTCCGTCAGGGTCCGGGAAGGCAGTATCCCGGAGGTCAACCCTACTCTTGGTCTGTTCGTCGGTGAGGGTCACGCAGTCATGTATAGGGGACGCATTGGGGTCAGCATCAGGGAGAGGTAGTAGAGTAGCTGGATTCAGAGTGGTGCATCGTTTCAATGTGATGTGGGGTGCGAGCAGAGTCAGTTCGTAACCAGTCAGTCGTGCGCTAGTCAGGTGTTGAGTCTTGGTTTGGTTCAGGAGGGTGTCAACCGCATGGGGTACCAATACTGTGAGGGGGTTCGAGAGCACAATCCCCTCACTTTGTCGGATGGAGACAGCAGCGGCGGCTATTGCTCGAAGGCAGGCGGGCAAAGCTCTGGCTACAGGGTCAAGAGTGGCAGAGAAGTAGGCACAAGGGCGTTGTTTAGGGCCTATGGACTGGGTTAGGACAGACAGCGCACATCCCTCCCTTTCGTGGGTGTAGAGGGAGAAAGGTTTAGTGTAGTCTGGGGTTCCTAGGACTGGGGCCGAGCAGAGGGCGTCTCGTAATTCTTTGAAGGAGGATTGGCATTCGGGTGTCCAGGGGAGGGGGAAGGGGACATCTTTAGCCAGCAGGGAAAGCCGAGGTTTTACGATAAGACTGAAGTTTGGCAACCATTGTCGACAAAAGGAGGTGAGGCCTACTAGGGACCGCACTTGCTTCTGAGTTTTGGGAACAGGGGTTTCTAGGATGGTCTGAATTCGGTCAGGGGTAAGTTTTCTCCCGTCTTTGGATAGTAGGTGGCCTAGATATGTTACTTGGGGTTGGCAGAATTGCAATTTCTTCCTGGAGACCTTGTGACCGTTCTCCGCGAGGAAGTGGAGGAGGTGAATGGTGGCTGTGACGGCAAGTGGAGTGGTGTCGGCCGCCAAAAGAATGTCATCGACGTACTGTATTAACACCACTCCATCGGGTAGTTGGACTGCATCTAGTTGCCTCTTGAGGGCTTGGCTATAAATGCTGGGACTCTCAGTGTAGCCTTGGGGTGCCCTACAGAATCTGTACGAACGGGCTTTTAAAGTGAAGCCGAACAGGTAGCGGCTGTCTGGGTGGATGGGGATGGAAAAGAATGCGTTCTTGAGATCAATAACGGTAAAGGTGGTGGCAGTGGATGGAATCAGGGTGAGGATGGTGGTGATGTCTGAGACCACGGGGTACTGAGGTATGACTACTTTGTTAACTTCTCGTAAGTCAACAATAAAGCGGTATGCTTTCTCATCTCCCTCGCCTTGCTTCTTTACAATGGGTAGGATAGGGCTGTTGCAAACATTACTGACTACTTCTTCTACCACTCCTGCATCGACTAGGGACTCGATGATTTCCACCAATGCCTTCTCGCCTTCGGGCGATATCCGATACTGTGGAAGCTTTGGGAGCACTGCGTCCGGTCGGACGGTTATGTGTACTGGGTCGATCACCATGCGCCCTACATCTGAGTCGGTTTTAGCCCATAGATGTGAAGGTAATGTGTCGAGTAGGGACAGGTCAGCATCGGTTATAGAGAGCATACGCCGTGTGTGACAGGGTCTGAACAGATCTGGGTTATCGTGCAGGATGACTCGAACTCCGTCTGGGGAGCATCTGATGGTAGCTCGAAAATGTTTTAGCAAATCAAGTCCCATAATAGCATCGGAGGTGCTGGAGGAGAGCAGACAGGTCGTGTCAGTGGCGTTATCTTCTAAGTCAAAGGAGATTGGTGCTGATAAGGGGTTAGTGGAGGGCGTTCCATCGAAGCCTATTGAGGTTACGTGTGAGCCAGACAAGGGTGCCCTAGGAATCAGTCGTTTAGATAACGCACTACATGTCGCCCCAGTATCTACCAGGAATGGAGATTTTGTGCCCAAGACCTTAGCGGTGACGTAAGGACCTTGCTGGTCAACACGGAGTTCGACTGGATCCCTCACTTGCCCCTGGCGGTCCTATGCGAAGTCATGGGTGCTTTCGTAGTCGGACTGCTGACACTGGTTTTGTCGGGGGCGATCAAAGGTGTTTGGTCTGCCTGGTCTGTCGTTGATGGCGTCGTTCGTGTACCCTCGTCCCTGTCCTCTATTTCTGGGGTCATATGCTGTGTCTCTGGGGTCCCTATTTTTGTTCAATTCCAGAAGGACCGGGCACTGGGATTTCCAGTGTCCGAACCCTCTACAGAACGCACATTGGTTCCCATCTAAGTCTCTCCGTCCGTTGTAGGGTGCAGGTGTATGGTCTCTAGGGGGTAGCTTTCTAGGGGCGGTTGGTTGGTAATTCCCTTTCGGGGGTTCCCTTCCTATGGTCACCCCTTGCAACTGTGCTATCATTACCCTCTCCTTCAGTTCCTTTTTCTTCCTCTCTGACGCCCTATCGTTCTCATTCTTTTGGTTTTCGTAGTATTGGGCCATCTGGAGGATTGCTGCGGGTTTGGAGGCTGCCCAACTACTCTCGCTGGTCTGTAGCTTCTGGGAGACTTCTTGTGACAGACCTTTCACATAATTCTGGACAAAGAGGTGATGTCCGGTTGCAGTGGTCATGTCCTGGCCACTATAATCGGAAAACACAGTCTCGAATCGGGAGAAGTATTCAGACACATCCTCCTGGGGTTTCTGGCGACAAGCCGTCACTATCGACCAGTCTACCTTTCTTTCTGGGATTAGAGTCTTCAACTTCTGTACAATCTTGTCTGGGAGCTCCAATATGGCTTTCGGGGGTTTCTGTCCCGGTTCTCGCTGTTTATCTATGGTATCGAGTTGTACCCAGGTATATCCAAACGGCTCAGCATGGTCAACTTTCCGGATTTGCTTCCACACATTAGCCGGCAGACATAGCCCGAAGAACAAGTCGATATCTGCTAAAGTCATTATTGTTGAACCTAAGGCTGTACCCAGTTCGGTGTAGAAGGCAGTCGGGTTCTTTCTTAAGTCGGGTAGAGTTTTTCTAAAGGTCAAAATATCTTGTCGGTCCCATGGCTGGTAGACCCAATTATATACAACCCTTCCCTTCGCATCTTGGTGGTTGATGTCGTCATGTGTTCCCTGACCTCGTGGGGGGACCCAGTAGGGGGCGGCCTCTTTGATGGGCATCATGGTATCAGTCCTTCCTTCCTGGGGCTTAGTCGCTATGGGGGTTTCTGCTTTGGTGGTCTGCCTGTGTTCTCTAAGGTGTCGATAGACCTCGAGTGTACGAGTGAAGAGGTTCGTCACATCGCCCTCTCCTTCTTCCCCAATGTCTACCTTCCTATATAGGGCCGCTAAGCCTTCGGGACCTTTATCGTGGTACCTATCCTCATATGTATTCAGAGCGTGATGACAAAGTCGTACGACAAAGTGTCGTCTGCGGTTGTCGGCATACGAGTTATACACGTCTGTTATATACTCCTCACTTTCCTTACGCTCCACCAGTGTCTTTACTATCTTGTCGATTCCTGTTCGTTCATCCTTCGTTAGTCGATTCATTCTGGTGGACTCTTTCTTTCTCATCTCAGGGTTATCCAACGTTATTGCCGACGTTGTGTTCAGTACAAGAGGCTCGGCCGGCGCGGAGGCTGTGAGGACCGAGGCCCCTGTACTGCTTTCGCTCGTGTTTGGGGGTTGTGGGTGTTGCACTACCGATTGGGAGGGTGCGTATGGAGGGGGCATGTAAATGATCGGGGGACCTAATAGTAATTCATCATTCGTTTGTTGCTTAGAGGACAACTCAGGGTAGAGCACAGAGGGGGTCCTAACAGCGTACTGGCCTGATGTTTCGGGCTCCTGTCTTAGTTTAGTTTCCCTTCTCTCCTTTATTTCTTCTTCTAACTTTCTAGCGGCAAGGTGAGCTGCCTTTCGTAATTCCTTTTCTGCTTTTACTTCTTCCCTCTTTTTTCGTCGTGTTGCTTCTTTGCGCCACATGCCGATACTGTCAAGCATAGTAGGCGTCGTCTTATTGCTACGCAGAGCTATTTCTAGCATTTCTATCTTATGGTCGTCGAAGGATCCCATCAGTGGCCACTGACTCTCGGGGTCCTTCCTTGTATATTTATGCCATAGCTTGCTATAAGCTATGGCGACTAGTCCATATTTAGTGAACATGTCCTTATTAGGGGTGCCTTCCAGTGGAGCCGGATGGTTCACCTCTAATAAGCGGTCCGGGCAGAACCAACTACCGATCAGTGAGGAGAAGATAGGCATGACGGGTTTCAACGGGGACAAAAGTCAGCACTACCTATCTTTTCACTGCTTGCAAAGACTAGACAGAATATCTCTATTCCTCGTTATTTGTAAGCAGAGAATACCTCCAAAGAACCAATATCGAACAACTAGTGTTCGGACAATCAATCAATCAATCAATGGGGAGATAAAGATAGGCACGACGGGTTACAACGGGGACAAAAGTCTGCGTTACCTACCCTTCACTATTTGCAAAGACTAGACAGAATATTTCTATTCTACGTTATTTGCAAACAGAGAATATCTCAAAGAGCACTATTCTTCAAAACAATCAATGTTCGGACAATCAATCAGTGGGGAGATAAAGATAGGCACGACGGGTTACAACGGGGACAAAAGTCTGCGTTACCTACCCTTCACTATCTGCAAAGGTAGAGAGAGAGAGAGTATTTCTACTCCTCCCCGTTTGTAGACAGCGAATATCTCAAAGAGAACAATCAATGAGCAATACTAGTATTTCAAACAATCAATCAATTATTTCGCAATTTGTCGTGTTTCACGACCTTACCCGGACCGCGTGGACAGTTTCTCGTCTTCCGCCTCCAGCGCCTGATCGTCCTCTACTCTCCGTATTTGCCGCGGCACTCCTGATGGTTCCCAGTCAGGACTGTAGATCACTCGAGAGAGGTCTGCTCGGAACCAGTGAAGTTCGGATGATCGGCTGCCAGACGAGGGTCTATCGGGCAGGAGCTCTCCCGATCGTTGCAGTCGTTCACTCTGTCGTCAGGACCTCTCCCACTGGATCCACGTGTCGCTGATGGGCCCCACGTTTGGGACGCCAATTGTTAAATGGTAGCGGCAGTTTCAGTCGATAACCTTTCAAGTATTGCCCGGCGGTAATCGCCTCTCATACCATTCGATAAATTACCAATGAAAGAGGCAGGCGCCGGAGACTGGAAGGCAGGAAACAAAGTTTTTATTCCGTCGGAGCAGAACACATCAGATCAGACAGCAAGGTATCGTCACGAGGTGCTCTAACTGCATCTCTGAGGCCTGGCCTCTTATACACAGGTTTATGACTTTATTGCAGGGTTATCGTACATGGCACATTCTTGAGATTGTCTTGGAACATGAAAGAACATCCTCGGAATCCCCACTTCGAGCTCGTTCCCACACATATCTACAGTAGGAGATGGCTATCACACAGCTGGACATTCCGCCAATTCCCGGGGGTGTGTGCGACCGGTCGGGTCTCAGGGGGTAGGGGCTTTGATCTACTGTAATCCCTTTGATGTGGGGTGTTTCCCTTACAGTAGGGGCAATAAACTGCATCCGCAGGGCTAGGTGATGGCCTGGGATCGATTCGGACAATGGGGCGCAGAGGAAGGGGGTTATCAAAAGAGATGCATGACCATGTATGGGATGTCGGTCAGGCGTGGGATGTGGTTCCATGGCAGGGTCGCGCAGAAGGAGAGGGTTTATGGCCTGTGTATGAGAGAGCGGGGGTGGCCGGCGCGCGGGGGATGCTTGCAGCGCCAGGGGGACGCGCTGGCGATCGGCAATGAGCAGGGAGAGACCAGGGTGCTTAAAAATGGCTGCCGTGCGCTTTCCTGTGTGTCGCGCTGGGGAGAGACAAGATGGCGCAGATAATGTTCAGTTTGCAAGCTAAATTTCCACAATGCTAAGCAAATACAGGCATGGCCACCCACATCCGTTCATCTACGTCACAACGAGTTCTTGGGAAACCAGACTCTTAAGCCTATAGGACTTCCCCTTGCTTGGCTATTGATTTCTCCAAGAACTCATTTATTATGCATGAACATCTATTTCTTAGGGGTTCATTCATGACGTTCTTCTGCCCGACTTTTACGTCAATACTGGCATTCCTAAACACCTTCAAGGTATAAATATACCTTCACTTACCATGGCAAACCACGGTTCGGCTGCCTACTTGCACAACGTGGCTCGCCACGGCAAGTTCGGGAGGAAGTCAAGTCCCCGCCTGACGCACTGACCAGATGCTCTCATCCTCCTTGCAGAGAATCCAGCTCCAGTGTTTCTGACTCCTCTTGCGGGGTGTTAGAGATCGAGACTCGGAAAGAGATTCCAACCTCACTCATTCTAAGGTATGGAGCGGACTAGAACCTAGAGGGACTTTTGGCAAATCTTGGCAACTATAGCTAAACCAGACTATAGACAAACAGCACCTACTTCTTACCTCGTACTACACTTAGGTTAGGTACACTGGGGTAGAACTAGCTAGAAGTATCAGATGAGTATTAACATTTTAGCCTGTGTTATTTATGTATGTATTTTTATGAAAATCTGTCATAGCTACAAACCATGCTATTGCAGTATTATTTTATCTTACTGCTAACTGTACATATTGTACTCCGCAGCCTGTCTTATGATTGTAGCAGTTCATATCTCTTGTACGAGACATAAAACTGTTCAATAAACCCTTTTTATTGAAACGCCCGTCTATCCATTTCTGTGTAACTCTGTAGAAACGAAGCATGCACGATTGACTGAGTGAACCTGTTATCTATTGTTTCCACGATTCTGAGATTGTTCCGATTCTAAGGGAAACAAAGTTGTCATGTTTATGCGGTTGTCAGAAACTAATCCCTTCTTGTTTATTCGAGAAGTTTCTAGTGACCTCTGAGTTAGCTGGCACACACAAGTAATTATGTTTAATGTACTCAATAGAGACATACTGACCTCAGTCCTATGTCAAAACTATAGTGTATATTATTCCAATGCGCAGAGCCTAACAGGGATATAGGAACTACACTACAGTCCCTTAAAAACTTTGCTGACATGAGTAGCCGTATATCTGCCACTTTGAAGGAGGAGAACTTAACTATAGCTTTTTCTGGGACCACTAAAGCCGAGGAAGCCCTTGTCAATCTTAAGGAGGCTTTCACCAAAGCTCCTATTCTTAAACATCCAGATCCATCCAGGCTATCCATAATGGTTACTGATGCTTCACATGTTGCCTTCGGAGCATTGCAATTTTAGCTTTAGGATGAGGGGAGCCTAGAGCATCCCATTGTTTCTCTCTTCCACGTCCTGAATTCATGTGAGCAATGGTATTCAGCTCTGGAGCATGAGCTCCTGGCCCTCAGGCATACCTGTATGGAGTGGCGACATCTTTTAACCTTTTGAGGTTCGGCCAGACCATTGAAACCTTCAGTTTCTGAGAACACAGGAGTAAAAAAAACAGTGTCAGTGGTGTTGTGGAGTGATTAACACAGAGGAGCTGTTCGCCACCTAAAACACACTGGGACAAGGAGAAAATAGGAAGCAACAGGGACAAAAAGAAAGACATTAATACAAGGAAATAATGACAAACACACTGGGACAAGGTGAAAATAGGAAGCACACAGGGACAAAAAGAAAGACATTAATACAAGGAAATAATGACAAACACACTGGGACAAGGAGAAAATAGGAAGCAACAGGGACAAAAAGAAAGACATTAATACAAGGAAATAATGACAAACACACTGGGACAAGGAGAAGATAGGAAGCACACAGGGACAAAAAGAAAGACATTAATACAAGGAAATAATGACAAACACACTGGGACAAGGAGAAAATAGCAAGCACACAGGGACAAAAAGAAAGACATTAATACAAGGAAATAATGACAAACACACTGGGACAAGGAGAAGATAGGAAGCACACAGGGACAAAAAGAAAGACATTAATACAAGGAAATAATGACAAACACACTGGGACAAGGAGAAGATAGGAAGCACACAGGGACAAAAAGAAAGACATTAATACAAGGAAATAATGACAAACACACTGGGACAAGGAGAAGATAGGAAGCACACAGGGACAAAAAGAAAGACATTAATACAAGGAAATAATGACAAACTCACTGGGACAAGGAGACAAAGATTAGCACACTATGACACAGAGACGATGACGAGCACATGGCTCCAGCGGGCATTGGCATGTACATGGAGAAAAGGAGACATCAGCGCATCCACCTGGGGCACAGAGACACTGGCGGTGAGACGAGGACCCGGGGCATGGACTTGTGGCCCGATGACACACCTGCACACCTTTCAACAACGCCTCCAACCAGAACAGCAACAACACCTTCCCCAATCACTCTGTAAAACACATCAAAAGTCTCCGGCCTACCAGAGCGCCGAGTGCAGGGCACATCCTCTATCTTAGTAACTGACTCACTACCCAGCATGCTTTGGTGTGACGTCATAACAATGGCAGAGGGTCTGTCCACAATGTGACAGTATAACTTTAAGGAAATAATACGCTACTACTCATGTCTGTGGCTGGGTTGTGCTTTATATGATATATATGATGCCAGAGTCTTATAATATTCTTATAACGTTTATTATTCAATTCCACTAGTCTCCATTTGATCGACCTCGGTAGAATGAAAGCCTGAGTCAGGATGCCAACCACTCATTTGCAGGTTATTTTCAGAACTCTTGGGCACACGTGTTAGCACGAGTCTTGTATGTGTCAGGATCGGCTCTGAAACAAACCCGCATCAGAACACGGCGGGAACTGGGTCAGGCGTTTGTTGCTAATCTACGAGGCACCGTTATCAATAACGCGGTCACGATGGGTTTTAGAAACACGTGGAAACATTCCATTAGGAATGAAATAATGTAGCATGTGTTAAACCGCAAGAAAGTATCCCTCCGGGCTGTGATGTAAAAAAGAGCTCTGTAAAAAACATAACCTGAAGATGGAGATACAAGGGATCTTTGTGTGATCTTGTGCCAGAAACCTCCTGACAGATGCCACGTGGACAAGAATAGGGAGAGAATCGGTGGGGTGGGGGGGAGGGCGTAACAGACGTGAGGAAGCGAGACAAACAGGGGGGCATATCAGCAACAACCAACGATAATTATCGCTAAGCGCACTTAGCGCTAGGATAATTATCGCCGGCTATCGCTGGAGTCTGTCGCGGAGATAGCGCGCTATCAGCAACGCATATCTCCAAAGCAATAGAAATCCAAGCGTTAGCTACAAAACAGTGCGATTATCGCTGGAAAACCGGCGATAATCGCACTGCGACAGGCGATACCTTGCTGATAGGGCAGGGTGGATTTAGCCATGTAATCCACCTCCCATAGGATTACATGGCTAAATCAGATTAAAAGCAGGCGTATAGACACCTGCATTAAGCGCGGTTAGCGCTTCTTTTATTATCGCTAAGCAGGTTAGTGATTTCCTTGTTAATTGGAGAAATGTCGTTTGGCGACATTCTCCATGTAAGTTTGGCAAGGTACGCTCATTTTGCATCTCATTAGAGATGCAAAGCTGGGCGTTATGGGAAAGAGCGCTAAGGCAAGGATTCACGTGATAGCGTGACCTTGCTGATAAGGCGATAAAATTATCGCCGCTTTTCGGCCGAAAATGGACACAAAAGCGGAGATAATTTTATTGCGCCGCCTTGATGATATGCCCCTGGGAGAGATAGTGAGATGGATAAAATAAGAAAGAGAACGGGGAGAAAGGGCGAGATGGAGAACACAAGTGAGAGAGAAAGAAAGTGAAAAGCGATGGAGAGGGGGAAAGCGAGAGACAAGAGAGAGAACGAGGGAGAGAAAGAGCGAGAGAGACAGTGCAGAGAAAGGAAAGAAAACGAAGATGAGAGAGGTAGGAAGAAAGAACGCAGAGAGGGAGAGAAAGGGGTACGGTAAGTTACAGGAGAAAGAGCAAGCGAAACAGCGAGGGAGAGAAAGAGGCATGGAGAGAGAGATGGTGTGTGTTTGTGTGTGTGTGAGAGAGAGAGAGAGGGGAAAAAGAGAGAGAGAAAGAGAGAGGGCACAGCAGAGAGAGAACACATTCAAATGCTACAAACTATGGAGTGACACACACAGTCACTGGCATATTAAGCGGTCACAACGAAGATTCCCAAACACATAAACCTCATGTCCAAGCACTGTGTCAGGGTCCAAAAACAAGCATTTGCAATGCAATCGGTCTCGCCTTTGGGACTTCATATGTATTTAGCTATGCAGCACATTAGCCTGGGTGCTGAAACATCTACTGTTCTTTAACAAGGTGGAAAGTAAGCACCAAACTGTGTGAGACCCAAGGTATGGGAACACATGGAGAGAAATGTGCTGATGTAAGGTTTTTTGTTGGACAGGAAGAATGGCGCTCAAGCTGAATTGTGCATCTGTATGATGAGCTATTTGTGTACGGTGCCAACCGGTCGAGGGGAAACACCTTGAAACCCCCGTGTAGATGTGAGTCCAGAAACCCACAATTTCAAAACAAAAACAAAGTCCAGGGCACACGTAATGAGTATCAAGACACGTTCCGTATGATATTAGTGTTCAAGACACGATATTTGATCCACATATGGGATATGTGAAAGCAACCAGCCGACACGTGTTTCGTCACATGTGGGAGTAATCCCGTGACTTCTTCAGGGCTGCTCACATCTGCATTCCCTTACTGCTGGTTGTCACCACACGTAGACAATTCACTATGTGTCAGGATCATGTCACTTATTTTCTCTCTCCCGCTCAGTTACAAATTGTTATAATAACCATTACGTCTTCACCTCACAGAGTCACCCTACTAATGCTCTTGTCTCACTCCACTCCCACTACATCCGCCTCACTTCTCACCTAGGGTTTCCACCTTATCACGGTGCCTCACTACCACACGACTAGCGGATCGAGTCGGACATCCCTGGCATCCCCCACTCCTAAATGTTTCATAGCACTGTTTGATTCCATGTTTTGTATCACCCACCAGCCCTGAAGAAGTCACGGGATTACTCCCACATGTGACGAAACACGTGTCGGCTGGTTGCTTTCGCATATCCTCACTAAACACACGTGATAATATTCATCTGGTGTGGATCAAATATCGGGTCTTGAACACTAAAATCATATGGAATGTGTCTTGATACTCATTACGTGTGCCCTGGACTTTGTTTTTACATGGAGAGCAATATTGCCTTTCAGCGGGAAATGGTATAGTCCAAAGCTCTGTTTTTAATATAAAATCAGGGCCTTCGGTGGTCATATCACTGAAAATACAAGATTTGAAAAAAATATAATTTTTCTCCGGGTGCTAGTGGAAGACAATTTCTATAGACTGGAATCTAGAGAATTCTAAAGTGATTCTAGTATTTTACTGACCTCTGTTGGTCATTTTCTATCAAGTAAGTTAAATAGAGGCAGTTGGCAGAAAAATTAAAAAAAGAATGTCCCTCAGCAGAAAGCAATTCTGGTATTTTACTGACCTCTACTGGTCCTTTTTTATTAAGATAGTTAAACAGAGGCAGATGAACAGAAAAAAAAGTCCCTAAGCGGAAGCAGACAAGTCCTAGGGCTGATCTCCAGAACCCACAAAGTACATACACATATAAGTATATACTAATATATAAGTATATACTAAAGTATACACAAGAGGTCTCGAATGCTCGACCTAAAAAGACAAGACAGGCATTCATGGAAAGCAGAACCAGGCCGAATATATCAAGGTAAATGAATGAATTATAGATTTATAAAGCGCTGGACTCACCCCTAGAGGGGTATCTCTGAGCTATAGATGGAGGTATAGGGCTGGGATAGGCGATCAGTTGTCAAAGAGTTCAACTTTCAGGAGTTTCCTAAACTTCAGAAAATTCAGGCCCTTACGTAGATGAACAGGGAGTGAGTTGCAGTATCGGGGGGGGGGGTGAGGGGCAAGGTAGGAAAAGGTTTTGCCACCCGAATAAAAATGGCTAAATTGAGGGTTAACAAGCAGAACCTTCTCTCCAGAGTGCAGAGATCTGCTTGGTAGGTAATGAAGGAGTTTTTCCGCGAGATACATGGGACACCTATCATTGATTGTTTTATGGACCAAGCTGCAGATTTTAAACTTAATTCTTTTACGAATCGCGACCCATTGACAGCGTCCCAACAATGGGAGAAATGCAGTTCTAGAAGGCATATTGAGGGCCAGACATGCTGCCGAGCTCCGAACCACTTGCAACCTGTTCAGCACGGCGGTGTCTGCTGCTGTCAAAAGGGCATTACAGTAGTCGAGCCGACTGACTACCGGGGCTTGATTCAGGGTCTTCCGTACTGATAAAGGGAGGATACAAAACTCTCTTTTTAAAAGCTTCGGCATATAAAAGCAGGTGCCTGTGGTTGCTATATGATCTCATAGATAGGGAGTGGTCCAAATAGACCTCCAAGTTTTTTGCCTTCGCTGTAGGAGAGGGCACTGGGGCCAATTCTGATGGCCACCAGTCAGGGGACCACAGAGTTTGTGCTTTGCCGAACAGTAGTATTTCCGTGTTATCTGCGTTAAGCTGGAGAAAGTTCTTCGGCATCCAATCGGAAATTGCTTGCATAACTTCAGCAAAAAGATTTTTTGTCGCGCTCGATCTGTTATCAAACGAAAGAAGGAGTTGGGTATCGTCCGCATACGAAAAGGGAACACATCCATGATCTCTAATAATTTTATCAAGGGAGGCCACGTATACATTAAATAGTGTGGGTCTGAGACACGAGCCCTGCGGCACCCCCTCCATGAGAAATTTAGCACAAGAACGAATGGGCCACAAATGAACGGTCTGTGTGCGTCGCTCTAGAAAACTTGAAAGCCATTGAAGGGCAGGCCCTTCAAGACCAATGTCAGTGAGTCTTTGAAGTCGCTTATGGTGGGCTGCAGTATTGAAGGCTGCGGACAGGTCCAGAAAAAGACACACAATTGATGGACGGATAGCAGAACAAATCAAAACATTCTCTCCCAGTCAAGAGATCTGGGTTGAATCCATCATTCCTTTGCTCACCATGCCACCCCAGTTTAGACGTGGCCATATGCAAATCAGTCTTGGCCCTGTGCCTCATGGGAACTGTCCAGCTCGAACTGCCAAGCCAGGTCCTCCCTGGACCGGAAACAAGTATCCTAGGACCGGTTTCGGGGTTTCACCCCTTTTCAGCACTAACGATACGGCCTTGTTATTGTCTAAGGAAGGTTTGATGAAGTCCGTGACACCAATGAGGGTGGATTCGCTGGAATATTCTGGTCTAAAACCAGACTGCGAGGGGTGAAGACAGGCTTGGGATTCTGTATGTTCCATCAGCTTCGAGGTAATATATCCTTCAAGAGGTTTGCTCAAGAGCGGAAGAAGTGAAATGGAGCTGAAGGTGCATTGGCTTTTTTACAAATCGGAAGCACTTGAGCTGCTTTCCATACATGGGGTAATTTGTTTCCCCTCACTCAAGATGTAGTCTGGGACTTAAAGAAAACGAGATATCTTACCACATGCTCCTTATGGACACAAGACGTCACATCCGCTGGGGTGCCCCGATGCAGAATCTCCAAGGTCACACGGATGACAACGTAGGAAGGGATCCTTCTCGGAAAAAATGAAACGGGACACAAAAGGCAGCAAAACACCTGTCACCCCGAGACCATCACAAGATCAAAGCCGCCAACTCAGTCTGTCATATTTTTGGTAAATACAGACCCAAGAGAGCAAAACTATTTTTACATTTCCATTAATAGTAGTGCTTTCATTTTAACAAACCTTTCTAAATGCCATAGTTTTTCACTATTTTCATTTCTAGATCATTTTAGTTCCAGATAGTTTTCCCTGGAATAGTCTGAAGGGTGGTTGGATTCTGTTGAAGTCCATGTGGAGTTTTATTTGATAGAATAAGATCACAGGCATACACTAAGAAGCATTTGAAAAGCCCATAGGTCTGGCCTTGAGAAAAATTATTTAATTAATTTCTTTTGGCAAAGATATACAATAGGCAGATAAAGTGTAAAGTGTAAAAGTAAATAGCAAAAATGCTACCGTAAAATGCACGTTTTCAGAAGAAAAAAAAAGTTATCATCTCAGTAATAAAAAAATAAAAAAATGAAATGTAAACATAGCTAGTCCCACATGCCCTGGCACTGAAATGAGCTACTTTTTGAGACGGATTTTGACATGAGCGAGCATAAGTGAAATGTCGTCACTCAGTGAAGAAAGCCAATGGCCAATTGTATGCTGTGATGAGCGGAAGCAAAATGTTAATGACACTTGAACAGAGCAATGAATGAAGATGGCTCACCGAATGCGCCTGTGTGTATATTTATGCATCTATCATTATTGTGTGGTTTTTCTTAAAGATGAGTTTCATGAACAGCTAAACCTGTCTCCAGACCACTCCTAAAAGTGTCCATTTGTTTCTCCTTTCTCAGTTACAAAGCTCCTCTGCTTTGAGTGACAGGCGGGCACATCCTCTGAAGAGATGGTGAACAAAAATGGACCAATTAAAGGCCTTCGATATGTCCATTATCATTTAGTTGAACCACTCTTACCCGTGCATCTGTTTGAATTACATTCAATAGAGATTTGATTCCATCTGGGATATTACCCGGTGGTTAAATGTGCCTCCACATTGTCCAGCCACCCACATTCTTGAATACTATTGTGTAATCTCTGAATGTCAGCTGATCGGCTGACTTAAAAAAGATATATACCTGAGAGTGAAAGTGAAAAGAATTGTGCCATTTGCAATCCTGGACTGATGGCTGATCACGCATTTTACAAGAGTTTGCCCATTTCTAGAGATGCAGGTATAAATCCTTACAGAATATTTTATCAGATTCATCCAGGAGAGGTTCATCTTTAGCTGCACCGGAGATTTTTAGATTTTTGTATGCAAAAAAAGTAATAAAATACTTTCACACCACAAATCTGGTGCTGTACCTCTTATCAAACTGGATGTAAACACCTGATTGTGGATCTTAGAACACAAATTAACTTCTAGCTTTATTATTGAGATAAAAAGCCATAATATAATTGTACTCAGGACCAGGGCCGGACTGGCCATAGCGGGCACCGGGCAATCCCTGTGTTTGTTACCGGGCCGTTTTTGCAGCATAGCCGAAAAACGGCCCTGGCAAAGAGCTCGGTCGCACCTCCAACCCCCCGGGGGGGCCGGCTGAGCACTTTGTCAGTCCGGCCCTGCTCAGGACCACTTAGCACTTACTAAATTTCCTGTGTCATCTATATTCAGACTTTGCATCAAGTGGTCCATAATGTTTTCTTTCTGTTTCGAAGTATAAAAGAAAGATTTAGAAAGATGAGAACGGCACAATTTCTTGATCTATGCAGCCCATGCAGTTTCAGGGGTGATAGTTTTTACACTTACAATTTCAAAAGCCCTCACAACTAAGTGCTAAAAAAAATAATATTCCAGCACTTAAGAGATGGGCCTTATTTATGAAGGCCTGCGCCAAATTTACGCCGCTGTTGCGTCACTTTTTGAGACTCTGCGGCAGTGTAAATAATGCACCATGTTGTGCCATATTTACAAAGTGACACATCTAGGCAGATGCGTCACTTTATAAACCCCTGCGCTACATTATACCTGCGTCAGGTATAATGTATGCAGGAGGGCGTTCCCCCGCAAGAAAGGGTCGTAGCAGTGGTGCAGTGAAATCTATAAGATCTCACTGCGCCACTTCTAGGACGCCAATGCGTCAAAACCTTACGCCTGCCTCATGGCAGGCGTAAGGGTGATGCAGGCCCTTTCACATGCGGCTTGCCCCATGTTGAAGGACACATTGCTGACGTTGCGTCTGTTTTCAGACACACCCCAGCAATGCGCTACTTTTGCACCTAATACATCAGGAATACTGACGTATCTGCCATTCCTTGCGACATGATGCGTCATACAGTAAATATGATGCAGACATCACGTCACAAGGAGGGCGCACTGAGAAGTGTTGCATCGCTGCTTTCACATAGCGATGTGACACTTATTATAAATGCGGCCCAGTAATTGTGCACAGTAATCAATCCTCTGTAACTCCTTGAAAAGTATCTCATCATAGCATTATCTCTTCTACCATTTCGACTTAGACACTGTTTTCGTTTTAAATTGTTCATCAATTTTTTTGTAAAATATGTTTATTGATTAACCTTGTACAATACTTCAGGAGCACTTCAATCAGGAGCTTCCGCTCACACACCAGTACCCTAATACACAATACTCCTTGTACAATCAAGACTTTTCGTGATCCATGGTTTACAGTCAACGTTGTCCTTACACATTGTAACATCCTGTGATACACCACCCACTAACTGTACCATCTTCTTTTCATAGCTAGATGCAACGTAACAATGCGAATAACAGTGAGTGCACTCGGAAGTTCCATATCTCAATAAGATAAAAGTACATAAAATCCTAAAACCTACCCCGTGTTACCTCCCCTCCTCCCTCCTACCCTCCATTCCCACAACTCCCCTGGCATGACTTGTTGAGTGGATACAGAATAAGGTCTTCGGTTTTGCTCATACTTTCATCTTAAATTGTTCATCATTATGCACTAACTACATATAATTTTTCAACTTTAACTAGGAACACAGAAGCCACAACCAGAAGTTAGCGAGACACTTTTCATTCGAGGAGAGCTGAACACTTATAAAGAACTGACCTGTTGTCTTGAGGAAATATGAATTTTGTGATCAGTTATGTCCCCTATCGTAGACCCCAACGGCTCCATGTGCATGTTACAAGTACATGTATGTTCCCTCCAGTTCCAGTTATGAAGACGCAAACACATGTGCGTCCACCGTCAACATGTCCTCTTTCAGATCCGCCATGACTGGGTCAGATATTCCATTCCTAAGTATGAAAGGCCACCGACTTTATGTGGTTCACTTTCCACATTTTACAGTTCAGGCGAGTAGGCCCTGAATTCTGCCATCAAGCCTTTTCCTGCCTTCTACCTCTGAAAGCTCCAGTCCGAGCCCGCATCTGTATCCATGAACTTTGTCCTACTCCCTGCGCGGCTAACAATGCCTGATCCGGCCCGTTGCCTGCCAAAAAACTGTATTTCACCTTCAAGATTATCTGCTCCGCTCCTCATCCGATGCATTCCTGTCTAGTAGTTTAGGTAAACATTCTTCCAGCTACCGTGCAAAGGGCCAGGCCTCACTGTCCTCATGCAAGTAATTCATAGCCCCTGTTACCATGGAAGATTCCTGCCCCCTCGCATCTCATGTAGACATTTAGACGCTTGTACACACACTAACAGTCAGTATAGAATAGATTCCGTCCGAGAGACCTTTCCTTTTGGATAATACAGTTCTTTAAACATAAGATATTAGATATGATTTGGGATTAGGTTGACATGACCCCTCAGACTTCTGTCTCCACATGTAGAGCTAAATGTCAAGTCTCCTTCACCCTCTAGTTGCACGTCAATCACACGTCATGCGGCTGCGCACGCATCTCTGCCAAGTATTTCTGCTGACATTGCAGGATTCTCTTATGGATCCACCCACTTGTGACATCATGTTTAATGACGTATTTAGTTACGCCTATGTTTACGCCTTTTTTCATTACGTATGTGTATCATTATCTGTATTATCAGCTGTTACGCCTCTTGCATCTGTCTTAATGTAATACTTTTCATATAAATATCATTACTTGTCAATAATGTATTGCCTTCCCTTCCTGAACCTTCGTGGTGATGGAATTTGAAGCCTACAGTTCGAACTGTAATTCCTTTATAGAGGAATAAAGCCTTTTAGAACCTCTAATACCACGGATTCTGCCTCTTATATTTACTGAGTTATTCTTACTAGACTTTACCGCATAAAAAATAGTACCGGTAATGAAATATTTACCACAGTCTAAACCCTTCACTCCCATTAACACTTCAAGCACCACTATGTCTAATACTGTTTCTAATCTAAGGCTATATCTACCTATCAAAGGTCCAGTTATCTTGGTAGTCCATCTTTGTGTTAATATGCCGATCTAAAGCCGCTTCTTTGAGGGACTATTTGCCCAGTTCATCTAATCCAAAAGAAAGACACAGTGATTTCTAGGTATATCATGTTTAATTTTTATTCTCACAAAATATTTGAATAAACTCATAGTTTGAAATCGCATGCCCCAGCAAATTTATGAAAGCATATGCCTGGATATCTCCCTTTACTTTTCCATTTAAAAAGCAGCTTATTAAATGTGATAGGATTTCCCATAACACACCACTTCTTCTGATGGCTTTGTTACTGCTTAGCACTATTCTTGGACTGAACCCATAAGAGTGCACCTACCACAGGAGACATGCCTGTTTCTATATCCTCTATTAATATCAAGTCAGCATCGCTGAGCAGTGTGGCCGCGCTCTCAATGACATCAGGCGCTTCTGACAACTTCTCGTCATGTTCGCAGCCTGCAGTATAGAGATATTAAACAATGAGAGGTCTGTGGTTCAAGGTTAGACCCACACATCCTAATTCCAAGTATATTTCCATGTATGTTCAGGTTCTGTTGTTAGTAATAGAATTGAGAGTGCAGCAGGACCAGTGCCCCGCCCATTGGATGCTCTTCTGGTGGCTCCTCGTTGTTGGGCGCGAGAACACATAAAATGTGTCATTTCAAGGTCCTGATTTAATGATGCTTTCTGGAACCATAACCCAGATGACCTATCTTTATTTCCACCTATTATCTATCTGCTTAGGGGTGGTTGTACTCCCTCAACATCCAAGGTGTAAGATTCATCTCAGAGTTTGCATTCCTGCTGATAGTCCATGATTGTTGAGTTCGCTCGCATTGCCCCCGATAACCGCATCATCAGCCGCTCATCCATCCTAATTTTAATTGATCATTTTACATTATTACTGTACTACTTGCACGTGAGGGACATACAATTAGCTGACTTACTGAGTTAGCCATATTTTTTTTAAGTCACCGGCTCCCCTTTAGGCTTTGTCATATTATGAACAATTGTTGTTTCGGGATTCACTATCATTCTGTTTCAACTCAGAATTCCTGAATCCATGAACCCTGACCATTGAGTACTGGGTAATCCATGTACCATGTTTCTCTTATTAAGGGGCATATCAACAACAACCGGCGATAATTATCACTAAGCGCACTTAGCGCTAGGATAATTATCGCCGGCTAGCGTTGATTTTTATCGCTGAGATAGCGTGCTATTAGCAACGCTTATCTCAATAGCGATAAAAATCCTCACGCTAAGTGGCTAACAAGAGATTATCGCGGGAAACCCAGCGATAATCACACGTTAGCTTGTTGATAGGGACAGACAAACTTAGCCATGATATCCTCCTTCCATAGGATATCATGGCTAAGTCAGAAAAATACCAGACGTAAAAAAGCAGCGTTAACCGCGGTTAGCGCTGCTTTTTTTGTCTCTAACAGGGTTAGCGATATTCTTGACAATAGGAGAAATGTCGCTTAGCGACATTTCTCCTATTATTTTACTCTGGAACGCCCCCTTTGCATCTCATTAGAGATGCAAGGGGAAGCACAGAGTAAAAGGGTGCTAACATGCGAATTTGCATGTTAGCACCCTGTTGTTGATAGGGTGCTAGTTTTATCTTTGCTTTTTTGGCTTTTAAAGCCAAAAAAGCAGAGATAAAGCCCTTGTTGGTATGCCCCATTAAATCTCTTACATTTTACAGGAATCTCCCCTGGCTCCCCATCCAGAAAAGATGCCATTTCAAGATGCAGATACACGCATACTAGGCCCGCCACGACCAACGACCAGCAAACATCAAACACCTCCTGAGCTTCCACCAATCCACCAGATACCTGCACTCTACCACCCTTGCCCTCACACACACTCCCCACATCCATCAAAGTCCTTGAACAACCTCCCCTTTCACCTCCCAACATTATCCTGTCTCCCTGAATTCATAAAAGAACTCACGACCAGGCTCTTCGGCTGAGCCCAACAAGAATCCGGCAACTGGAAACTCTCACGGGTGATTCGCCGCGCTCTACAAATCCGAGTTGATTGATCTTTCAGCATCTGACAAGCACCCACAGAACCAAAAATCACCATGGCCTTCGGTCTGTCCTTTGACATCACCAATAAAAGGACCGATGCCAAAGGACCAGGGATATCTAGACAGCAAACTTTCAACAACAAGCTGCATCTTTTTTTGTTTTGCCTGTTTTCTTTGCATTATGGGAATTTTACTGCTGCACTCAGAAGAGACAAATGAAAGGGCAAGTATGGGAATCAATAAAAAACACAGGACACTGCTCCGTGTTTAATTGCTGTAGCACTATAGCTCCCAAAATGCAACAGAAATGTCAAGGTGCCTCATAACAGGCAGGGGAATTTATCCAATTACTGGTTAGTCTGTACAATTTGGCACCAGGAGGTTTCACCTATAAGAGCTTAACTAAATCTGGGATTACAAGTAAAGTGCAGATGAAGACCACAGGATGCTCTACCAGTTCCTGGCATGACATGCTTATCCGGCTTCTGTCTGTAGTTTGTTTGCTATGTATGTAAGTGAAGAGTTTATTTCTGCTGTGCATAATGTCCTTGCAGTGTCTATGTGAAGCTTGCACTGCTGCTCGCTGTGCTGGGTCATCTTTCTGCAGAGAAACCTCCACAGCCACTCCCTTAAGCAGATCTTAAGCTTCCTGTACTGTGCCTGTTCTGTTTGAGAGTAAAGCTTTCATTCCTGCTCTAGATGCTGCACCCGGAGGGGTGTGTGTGTGTGTGTGTGTGTGTGTGTGTGTGCAGGTGTGTGTGTCTGTGTATGTGAAAATTGCACCACTGCTTCTTATGCTTAGATAGCTGTCCCCTGAACTGTACTGGTTGTTTCTGAGTAAAGCTTTAATTCCTGCCCTCCGTATTACACCTTGTGTGTGCACATGTGTGAGTGCACATGTGTGTGTGTGGGTGCATCTGTGTGTGGGTGAAGCTTACACTGTTGCTGCTTGTACTGGACCAACAGTGTGTTTGAGAAAGTTGCACAGCTGCTTCCTATACTTAGCTAGCTATCTCGTGAACTGTCTCTGTTATGTGTGTGAATAAAGCTTCCATTTCTACTGTACATATTGCACTTGGTTTGTATATGGGTGTGCGTGTGCCTGTGTGTGTGTCCGCGTCTGTGTAAATTGTACAGCTGCTTCCTATGCTTAGTTAGCTGCCCCTGAACTGCACCTGTTGTGTGTGAGTAAAACTTTTATTCCTGTGTCCACATTGCACATGGTGTGTGTGTGTGCACGTGTGCGTGCATGCTTGTGTGTGATGCACAGCTGCTTCCTATGCTTAGTTAGCTGCCCCTGAACTGTACCTGTTATGTGTGTGAGTAAAGCATTTATTCCTGCTGTCCACATTGCACCTGGTGTGTGTGTGTGTGCACACGTGTGTGTGTGTATGTGTGCATGGATGTGTGTGATGCACAGCTGCTTCCTATGCTTAGTTAGCTGCCCCTGAACTGCACCTGTTATGTGTGTGAGTAAAGCTTTTATTCCTGCTGTCCACATTGCACCTGGTGCGTGTGTGCACACGTGTGCGTGTGTATGTGTGCATGCATGTGTGTGATGCACAGCTGCTTCCGATGCTTAGTTAGCTACCCCTGAACTGTACCTGTTATGTGTGTGAGTAAAGCTTCCATTCATGCCCTCCACATTGCACTCGGGGCCGTATTACAATAAGTGCCCCGGGACCGCGACGGGCATCTGCGCCTGCTTTGCAAGCCCCCGGGGCACTTTGGGATTACAGAAGGGGGCACAGAAGCTTGTGTGTCCCCTTTAGTAATACCGATAGTGCTGGCGCAATTAGAGCGCCAGCACTACCTTCATAGGGTGTGCCGTATGCAAATGAGGGAATTCCTTTGCCTCTACCCCTGCGCCATATTACAGACGCGGGCGTAGATGCAAAGAAGCTCTCGGGGGCCCGCTCACCATGTTCCACCTTCTAGGTGGTGCACTGTGAGTGCGCGTCCTGGGAGCAGCCCCCTGGAGAGCAAAAGGGGGTTCTATGGACCGCCAGACATTCCCTGCAAGGAGAGCTCTAATCCCCTTTAAAAACTGAAAACATGCAGTGGCTGCCAACAGCCGCTCCGTGTTTTCACCTGAATGCGCCGCCCCCAGGGCAGCATGAGTTCACAGCTGCCCTGGGGGAAGCGCATATATTGCAATAGGGTGCATTGTCATGGTTTGCACCAGGTGCACCAATGCCTAACACAGCCCCTGCTGTGTGTGTGTGTGTTAAGCACGTACTACTGCTCCCCGCACTCGATTGGCTGTGTTCATAGGAGCTCTCACAGCTGCTACCTGTACATTTTCAGCTCTGTGCCAGAGGGCCCTGCACTGCTGACGCCTGTGCTATGCGTGTTGTGTGTTTGTGTGCACTTTTTAGGTCTCGCCTGACCCAGCGCATGCGCTGGTCTGGCGAGACTTTTTGAGAGGGCTCCAAAAAGTGCTACCAGGCCAGCATAGAGCTACAGTGCATGTGCGCGGGTGCGCGCGCTGCGATTTTCCGCGATTACTTTCACTTTCGCGGCCGCTTTGATGTTTGATCGTGATCACTTTCGCGGCCGCACGGCCGCTTGGCATAGCCAATAGGTCTCACTTTTGAGACCTTATAAGTATTTAGTTATGCAACTGTTGCATGGCTAAACACTTATAAGGTCCCTAAGGCGAGACCTATTTGCTATGCCAATGCTTGTTCTATTTGACGCTTGCAATGATGCTGCCTTACTTTATTTATTTATTTATACATTCAGCGGTTCCATACTGCGCCCATTCACTGTGAAGCACTTACGTGCGCGCTTTGTGATCAACAGTAACAGTTACATCAAAAGACGCAGCACAAGGGACAGGGCCAGGTATCTGAACCAAGGTGACAGGTGTGGACAGGTGTGGAGCAGTCACCGTTCAGTCCAAGGTGTGACCGTCCAATTAGCATCAGATCAAAGAACAGGAGAGGCTCTGGAGGGCACAGGGGCCAAAGGATCTTTTCTGAATGCGGGAGTATTCATTTTCCACCAAGAATTCAGCTAAAGCTCCTCACTGAAGAGCGAGTCCAGGGGTTTAACTATAGTAAAAGATGTAAACTCATCAACTCTTGAGTCCAAGGTGAGACAGTGCTAGTATCACTACATCAGAGGGCAGTAGCTGCGGGTAGCGGCAGACCTCGAGTGCACCTCACCATTGTCCATCACTATGGGGAGTAAAACAGGAGCCCCCACTCCATGTCCTTTCATACACTGATGTCCTTTGTGAGTCAGAAGACAGCTATCAGTTTGTACTACTGCCTTATAACCCCCTGCCGAGGTCTATAGCGGGTGTGAAAGGCACTGCGGCGAGGGCCTAAAACGAGGAAGAGGGCCTTTAACAACCAGTATAGCCTAAGGCAGACAGGCTATAAGGCTATTAGAACATTCCACACACTGTGGGTAGAATGTTCTAAATGAAAATGGGAGAAGCATTAAGACAAGCACTGGAATGTTGGAGCTCCGGGCATAAACAAGCCATTACGAGAATATGTCCTTGAGCACCTGTTCTATGCATACCACGTGTATTCATGTTTTTATCTTTATTTCAGGTCGGCTTTTCAGATTCACTGTAAAAAGTTACCCCACAATTAGGTTTATTTGTGATTGGATCATCCATAACACTAGCCGAGATCCCAACCACTCTGTAGACGAGAATATTTTCGGTCCTGATGAATCGCCATCTGATCATTTCTGACAAACACGGTAAGAAACATGTTGAACTTATGACTTTTTCGAGCTTCCAGAGATCATTGCCTCTACTGCTATCCACCACTCTTTTTAATCAGACATGTCGACTCACCTGATAAAACTTGTTTTAAAGAACTACTCAGTCTATTTTAACAATACCATTCTTACGCACAAACACTTCACTTCACAAATCTACACTTGATAGCCCTACATCTCCACTTCACAAATAGTTTTGGAACAAAAGATCTCCAATAAAGAGCCCCTTTCTGGGTGTCCGTGGGGCACTGCAGCACCGGCCCAACGAGGTGCATGTCTTATGATGATGCATGACACCGATGTGTGAGGGCCCTAGTTCCTAAAGGAACAGACTCTCTGTCCATTTCCTTGGCCACTGACTGACCCTATATTCTCCCCCTCTTTGTTTCCTTCCTCTTTATCTAAGGAACTGCATAACTGTGTTGATATACTAAATACGTGTTCAGCTTGCAATGCGCTTTGCACCAATGGTGCCCCTGCATACGTGACCAGCTGCCATTGTAGACTGGTGTGCGTTTTGCACTGCTGGTATTCTAAATATGTGTCCAGCCTGGCCGTGCGGACTGGTGTGCGGTTTGCACCAATGGTGTGTCTAAACATGTGTCCAGCTTGCCATTGCGAGCCGGTGGACGCACTGGCACAGATGTTGTCTCTGAATACGTTTCCAGCCTGCCATTGCACACTGGTACTTTGGGCTGCAACAGAAGATTGCAGTGGCGCAGCCTATTCCTGTTTCCTATCATTGGCCTCTGAAGCCAGATCAAGGCCCCACTAAAGATTAGAATCTACATTCCACGGCCTCACAGCTGACAGGGCTAAAATTTAGGGAAGACATCTGTGGTTCAAAGGGAGATCCTTTGAACCACCTCAAACTTCAAAGACACACTGTAGTATAACTACCGGTGCCACACTTCAGCAAAGGGTGAGATACACATGTGGGGACGTGGGAGCGGAGAACCTGGAACTACGTGGTGCACACTGCCAAAGGAATCGGTTATGCACAAGGAGGATTAATGCAGTTGAAGGGGACCGTGTGTCCTTCCTGACTAGTGGCTGGCCTGGGCCAACTCCCTGCTGCTGTGTAGCCCCCTGAAGTGTGCTCTCCAAGGGCTTGTTGAGCTGGCTCCCTGTTCTTCGGAGGTCTCAGACACATCAAAGATATCCTACGAGGGACCCACACTTTCTACCTGTGACATCTGAATGTGGTGCTGCAGAACCGGACTTTCCAGAGGTGCGACGGCGCAGGGCACGCCTGAAATCTTCGAGTTCACCTGCCTTAGTTCACAGAGACACTGGACACTCTGCTGCTTCGTGAAAACCGAGTTTATTCAGCTGCAGCCGTGAACAGTTATCCTAGAAGTACAATCATGTAAGTTCTCAGGAGACTGCTCATTTTACTAAGGCGAGACGTCTCCTTTTATACCCAATATTCACATTATAAATGTACACCCACTGCACAAAATTCTAGCCAATAAGGTACATTTTCAAACAAAGTGTCACATAACAAAAACTCAATTTACATTATCCCAACCCAAAAGTTAATTATTAGGAGTGTCCCAAATACAATCTCCACAAGCCGGACAAACCTATAATTGAAAGCATAACCCATGTAATGAAGAAACATAAAAAAAGAAACGGTAACAGATGCTGAACAAGATAAGGCATCTGCAAGGAAACTAAAAGTTAACGATGTCCTGAACATTGATTGGCAATCTCAGACAAAGATCGATCAGGGAAATTGGCTTTGCGGGGTCAAGTGCCCACATCGCTGGCTGGAATCCAACTGGTAGCGCGGCATGGGCGTTGAACTAAGAATAGTGTCTGGAGTCCGGACTGCCTCATGTGGAACGCCGAAGTCTTGACAGCATCGAAGACGGGTGGCCCCGCATCATGGGGACCTTGGCACACATAAACGTCTTGTTGCTGGTGAGCAGATTCACTGCTTGTGGGACTCAGTGTGGCCAACTGCGTCAATTGCGCCACATCTCTCTCATGCGACACGCCCACTGCATGCTCATCACGTGTGGTGTCCGATTCTCAGGTTTCTACCTTCGAAGGTGGGGGAGTAACAATAGTAGTACCTCATTCTACCTCATGAGGTATTCCTGAACTTTCGCCTATGTGTGTGGCCGGAACGGTTTGGTGTGACCAATATCACTGTGCAGCAGATGCTGTGCCTCATTTCCAAAGAGATACTTATTTTGCAACTCTTCATTGTGTTTTACTGGAATGATATGATTCGGCCCGTATCATGGTACACCAGCGATTGTACCCGGATTGCCTGGGTGCAACTCTGATCCACATGTACCTGACGGGGTGGCTTCTCCTTCCAAGAGGTCCCCCTCCCCTGCTTCATTCCTCATTCCTCAATTATTCCCTTTCTGTCCCTTAACGCGACAGGCCAAATACCCTCTCCTTACCCAGCATTCAGAAACGACATTATGGTGCCAGGTAGTATTGGCCGACTAGTGCCTGAGTGGTGAGAGTGATTGACTGTGCTGAAGGAATTCTTCAGAGAATGATCGGAGGCGGGTCAAGAGACTGTGTGACCCCTCCTATGCTTTGCAGAGCTGGGTTCGTGCTGGAAGGCCCTTGTGGACCCCTTTGGTATTGCCGACTATTGCCCTCAGCCCGTTTCTACTCCGCATCCTGTGGGTGAACTTTTCAAGTGGCTGCCAAATCCCAGTTGCCGACTGCATTCTAATTGTCCTTGCTGACTATCCCCACCTGCTTCCCTGTGACCCTGACTACAAGTGACTTTGGCCGAATGCAGTCTAGTGCCTGGAGGGAGAATGGAGTGTCTCCAATCAGGGGGGATGTGGGATAGTTGGAGTGAGTTGGAGAGTGGAGAGAGTCTTGGGTCCACGGGGTATGCAGCGTGTTACCAACTGACCTACTGGGTACCAGTGGCACCGCATTAGGGTGCTGGGTGTGTATGTTTGCGAGCGTGTGTCGTACGGACCTGCCTGATATCCGTCGCACCGTGTAGCGGTGTGGACTGAGTGTATGTGTGGGAGTGACAGTAGGTGAACCGCCTGTGATTCACAACACTGGCCGGCGGTTTGCCGTATATGTGATTTCTTGATAGAAATGTATTATGTTTGACATTGGTTCTAACTGCGCAGCCCGTGGTGTTGCTGAAAAGTGTTTTAATTCATTGTATGTGCAGATTTCTGATATCGTTGTGACCTGGGGTGCACCTTCTAACTTTGTGGTGTTGACTTACAATAATTGCTGGGTGGGCTTGGGGTGGACAATATGTGGTGCCACATTAGGGTGCTGGGGGGTGTAGGATCGAATCTTTCCCTAGTGTGCAGATTGCTGATGTTATTAGAAAACGGCTGGGCCTAGTACTGCTAGAAAGAATTCCCAATGTGATTTATGCTTAGAAGTACACGGTGTTCTTGTTATGTTGATTATTACATGTGCATTGAATATAAACGTTATTTACAAATATTACGTGTGGAGCCTCCTTTGTGACGCTCCAGGTATTTAGCGTGAGTGAGTGCTGTGCTAATGCTTTACACATTGCCTCTGTGGTAAGCCTGACTGCTCAGTGCCAAGCTACCCAAGGGTGAGCGCAGGTTATACAGTGTGTATAATCCCCTGTCCCTGACGGGAGTGGTAGGTTCTGCCTTGCTGGGAGATTGCTTCAGCTAACCAGAAAGTTCCAGTTCCAACACATGGCATTTGCAGAGGAAATAAGAGTGGAAATCTTAGCCTATTTTTCAAACAAGGAGCACTCAATCATATCACCCGGGCTCTTGCGGGAAGCATTTAAAGCTTACATACAAGGGATATGCTTAGCCAAACAGCACAGAGCGTGTAAAGTAATCCGTAAAAGGCTGAATGGTTTAGAGAAGTGTGGCTCAATGATTAGAGCGGCAGACCCTGATGCAGAGGTCTAGCCCGGGACCAGGGTTCAATTCCCTGCCTCTGCGGGTCTTGGGCTCAAAAATTCCACGGACCTGATAATTCTCGCCTCGGTGCCTATTCCAATCATGGAGTCCCACTCTGCAACTCTCGGCAATAGCTTGCTTAATCTCCACAACGGCCCCCACAACGCTAAGGATGCCTGGTCTCCACCTTGGGGGTGCCCAGGAGTGGACGCCTCACAGGGAAAGCTAGGATGGGTTCCACAGCGGTATTCGTACAAGCGCCTTGAGACCCTTGCGGGTGAGTAGTGTGCTATACAAGTATCAATTTACATTTATAATTTACATTTACAGAATCAATTACGCACCGTAGAACACCATTACAGCACTAACCCCTCCACAGATATACTGTTAGGCATCCGCACCAAGATGGATGAGCTCCATGAAGAAGCAGATAGGGAGGTCAAGCACATGCATAGATTCACCACTTCAGGGCATATGGAGAGGCTGATTGCTCTGGCCTAACTCTGGCCCGACTGGTGGGACAGAATAGTGGTTCCCCTGTGGTGACACAAATGCAGCCTGAGGATGGCACGATGCTGCAGGAATCAGAACCTATTTTACATGAATCTGTAGAGCACTACACCAATCTATATGCGACACGGAATCCTTTTTGGCTAAGGTGGCATCGGTGATGAACCCTTTGGTTAATCCTCTCCTTAATGCCTCTTTGAGGTAGGGTCCCTTGCGCCTGGAAGAGGGCGATGGTGATCCCCCTCCTGAAGAAGCCGGGATTAGACACCGAGGTGCTGGCCAATTATAGGCCAATCTCCCTTCTCCCGGCCTTAGCTAAGATCACGGAGAAGCATGTCCATGGCATCTTGTCTGGTTTCTTAGAAACCAACCATCTCCTGCACCCATCACAATCCGGGTTCCGTCCCAATTTGAGCACTGAGACGGCACTGCTGGAGGTCCCGGAGGTTATCCGGGAGACGCTGGATGTAGGCGGCAAGGCCATGCTTGTCATGCTCGACCTGTCGGCGGCCTTTGACACCGTCCCCCATGAGGCGCTTCTCGCCAGGCTTTATGACATCGGTCTTAGGGGGACGGTGTTCAAATGGTTTACATCTTTTCTTGAGGGCCGCCGCCAAACAGTCTGGGCTCCCCAAAGCACTGCAGAGATGCCGCCATTGGGAGTCGGAGTTCCACAGGGATCTGTGTTGAGCCCGACTCTTTTTAATATCTTTATGGCCCCTCTGGCGGCATTGGTGAAGGATTTTGGGGCCCAGATTGTTTCCTACGCAGATGACACTCAACTGCTCTTCACATGCGGGAAAGATCAGGCATTTGATGGAGAGGGTATTCGGGGCTGTCTGGGGATGGTCTTTGATTGGTTCCAGCGGAACAGCCTTAAGGCCAACTCCAGCAAGTCGGAGGTCCTGTTCTTCGGGTGCACCGCTGACCCTGAATGGCAGGTCTGGTGGCCTATGGATATGTGTCCCCCGGCTCAGTCTTCTTTGGTCACCAAAAACCTGGGAGTTAAGCTGGACAACAAGCTTACTTTAAGATCACATATCCTTGGTTTGGTCGGCACCTGTTTTGGTATTTTGAAGATGCTCCGCAAGTTTCTATCATTGCTCTCTGAGGAGCATGGGCGGATTACTGTTCAAGCTCTTATAGGCTCTAGACTGGATTACGCCAACGCCCTCTTTCCGGGGCTCCCGGACTATTTGGTCCAGCGCCTGCAGGTGGCGCAGAACGCTGCAGCCCGTGCTATTTTTGGACTCCATAGGCGAGCGGGAGCTTCTGGGCTGTTGCAGGCGCTGCATTGGCTGCCTATCCGGAAACTGATTATGTTTAAAACCTTGACCCTGATGCATAAAGCTCTGTACGGCACAGGGGCAAAGTACTTGCAGCGGAGGTTGACTTTTTATCGCCCTGCCCGCTCTTTACGATCAGAAGCTCTATACCTGGCCTTGGTGCCACGGGTAAAGAAAGCTCGCACTGGGGGGCGCTCTTTTAGTTTGAAAGCCCCCCTGCTCTGGAACTTGCTGCCTCTGGGCTTACGCAGCACGTCTAGTTTGTTGTTGTTCAGGAAGAGCCTGAAGACCTGGCTTTTTAATTTGTAGGTTGTTTTTCTTCTTTTCCTCGTTTTTTTTTCCTTGTTGTTTGTGTTGTTATGTTGTTCTTGTTGTGCTGCAAGTGAAAAGCGCCGGGACACTCTGCCGGAGTAGCCGTGCGCTATAGAAATGTCGTATAACATAACATAACATAACATAACCCCATCTGCAGACTACACAACTCACTTTGACAAAGTTGCGCTGGCTTGCCTTAAGGGGCCCGACACCTTTTTTTGGAGGCGTCCATTACCCTAGATAAAATCACTGAGGTCATCTGTGGCCTTCTCACGGGTAAGTGTCTGTGCGGCGATGGCTTTATAGCTGAATTTTAGAAAGTCTATGCCAATATCCTGGCACCTAGACTCCAGCTTTTATTAGCTGAGGCATAGGAGAGAGGTACTCTCCCCACCTTTCAGGAGGCCATCCTAATGACACTTTTTCAGCTTGGTAAGCAACCACAGTATCCTGACTCCTTCAGGCAACTCTCACTTACAAACCCTGACATAAAGATTTGTGCCAAAATCCCCGCTAACAGAATCTTACCCTTGCTGCTCAATGTGGTACTCTCAGACCAATTGGGTTTTATACCAAGTCTACTTCCCAAAACCTCCAAATGTTATTGGCACTTTTGCACCAAATGGATCCACAGCAGGATGGAGTGGCAGTCCTGTTAGATGCCACAAAAGGCATTTGACTCCGTTGAGTGGGCCTACTTATTCGCCGTGCTGGGTCACATGGGTTCCCATTGCGCTTTATTCGATGAATTAAACTGCTCTACTGCACCTCAAGAGCCACATTACGTGTAAATGGCATGACATATGATGTGTTCGAGATCCAACGAGGCAACCAACAAGGGTGCCCCTTGTGCCCCCTGCTGTTTGCCATGGCAGCAGAGCCATTGGCCTCCACTATTCGGCAATTGCATGGGCACAGATGGGTTGCCTTTTCACCACACAACGTAATTGTATCCCTTTACACTGATGACATTACACTATCTCCCTGCAACCCCCGCTGAAACCTCACCCCGTTATTCAAGAATTTACGCTGTTCCGAATACTTTCGGGAATAGTGATCATTTGGAATAAGTCAACTATTGTACCCTTTACACCGACAGCGAAGGAACAGTCACTTGTCTATTCCAGTCCATGGTGCCGAACATCTCTCAATTATCTTGCCATTTGGGTGAGCAGAGACAAGGAGACCATAATAACTGAAAACTATGGCACGACCACAGCCAAAATTGAAGTCCAAGTAACAAAGTGGATTAGACTCCCCTTATTCCCGCACGGTAGAATTGCCCTCATAAAAGTGATTCCCCTATCAAAGCTCCTATATTTACTCAACAACATCCCAATCTCATCGAACAGGCATTTCATCAACACTCTCAAGTCCCTCATAATTAACCTCGCATAGGCCGGTAAACAGTCCTGTGTCAATTAGGAAACTCTCACTTTGCCGTATGAGCAGGGGGGGCTGGCAGCGCCAGACTTTGTATTACATTGCCACTGTGTGCAAACCCAATATGCCAGTTATTGGCTGCTCCCTCACCATCTCCATCTCCACCTCCATATGGCACATCTCACCATCGAGCACGACGAAGCCTTCCCAGTCTCGCTACACTCATAGGGCAGGTGCAGAAATGCAAGTGCGCTGAAATCCACACACTGGCAAACCCGCAGATAACTGCGAAAGCGGTATGCGTGCGCAACACTATATTCACCTCATCAAGCCCTCACTCACTTCCCTTTATCATCAAGCACCCACGGCTCGAAAACATGGACCAGGCTGTCTACGTGGAGGGTGAAATCCATGGGTGACCTGTTCCAGAATTGGTGAATTCATGAGTGCCTCTGTGGTGACGGAGTGTGTAGAGGCCTCAGTTCTAGACACATTTCTTTACTTACAGATACTGTGCTCTTTTGGGAGCACTATCCCAACTTCCACAAGGCACCCTCCAAATGCCATTGATGGCTCTGCTGTTGCCAGAACATGGTCATTAGATTGTACTGAACAACACAAGCCATGGCCCCACTAGTAACACCTGCTGCTAGGGTAGCAGGGGAGGCAGTTTTAGGAGAAACAGTGACCCATAAGGAATGGACCTTCTGTTGCATGCCCATTATGGCTGGCTCCGGCTTATACACTTTAAATTCCTGCACCAGGTGTACCACAATCCACTTAAATTATATGCATGGGGGTTGAGTCCACATTCCTGATGTGCCCGTTGTGGTGCAGCCAATGTGGACTTCATCCATGGTGCTTGGCTGTGCCCGCCTATAGCTACCTACTGGACCCAGATCTTCCAGGCTCCATCCAAAATGATTGGCCTGACATTGTCACCCACACCCAAACTGGCCCTTATGGGATGCACAATCAATATACCAGGGAAGGTCCGCCGGTAAGTGTCTATTGCACTACTGATGGCAAAGAGGAGGGTTACCTGCCACTTGGGGACGAAACTCTTGCCTGCCGTGAAAACGTGTTTTCATGACCTCACATATTGTCAGGAACAACTGGATACGTATCTCTTGCTCCCCTTCAAGAGCAGACTGAGAGACATATGGGACCCCCTACACGAATACCTTCTTTCACAGGGCCCCCCTGAACCTGTCGAATGTCCTGATCATGGCCAAAGGCAGGGCCAAGACTGAACATTAAAGCTGCACCTCAGGCTGAGAAGGCGACTGGACATGGCACTGTGCCGTGGGGTTGGTCTGTCAGCTCAGATGTGGCTTTGTCAGACTGCAGCTGTTGATTCCTAGCCAGCCTGATTAACTGACTATGGGCCGGATGTACTAACATTAGGAATACCAATCTCCTAGTTGAGATTCTCTCAGAATCGCAATTTGGAAATCGTATTCCTCATGTATGAAACTCATAGACTTTCATTTGCGATTCCTAGTGCGTTGCAAATGGACCTACCTCATGCATAATAATAATGAAGTACATTGCAATTTGTGACTCATTAGGAATCAAAGCCATCAGAAGGATGGTGGCCTGCTGAGGTCAGCAAACCACCATGCCTGTGATTGCTTTTTAATAAAGCAATCTTTTTTTTTAACGCTACGCTTTTCCATTCTAAAAACGCAGGGATGGGCTATATTCACAAGAATGTGGCGCACCCCTGCATTTCCCCTAGTGCTGGCGTGGGGTAAAAAGAAAAAAATAAACTTTTCACTTTTATTTTTTAAAGAGTAGGCAGTGGTCCCAAAGAGGAAGGGCTCCCTGGGGACCCCTTCCCATTTGCGGATGGGTTATCGCCAGATGTATAAAGAAACCATTTTGTAATTCCCTAATTGCGAATTCTTGCGATTCACAATTAGGACATGGAAAAACTGCATGTATGAAAGTGTGTTGAACACTTTCTGCGATTCCTAGGGGGGTCGCAAATGACCTACCTCATTAACATCAATGAGGTAGGTTGCAATTTGCGACCCCCCTAGGAATCGCTAAAATCACTGGGATGGTGGTCTGCTGGGGTCAGCAGACCACCTTGTTCTTGATTGCTTTTCAATAAAGCAATCATTTTTTTTATGCAGCCCATTTTCCTTAAAGGAAAACAGGTGGCGTTAATATGAGAACATTTTTAAGTTTTCTTTTCATTTTTTAAGAGCAGGCAGTGGTCTATGGGACCACCGCCTTCTCTCAAAAACTTTTTCACCACCAATCCCAAAGGGGGAGGGGACCCTTGTGGACCCCTCCAATTTGCAAATGGGTTACCATCAACTTGAAGTTGGTTGTAAAATGCAAATGTTTTGCGACCGTATTCACGGTCACAAAACATTCATTCATACGGTTACGATTCAGTATTTGGAAGGGACGCTCTGAACACGTCCCTTCTAAATACTGAATCGCAAACTCATTTTGCAATTCGGTAACAGGTTACGAATCGCAAAATAGGGTTTGATACATGGGAAAAGCCATTTTTGCGTTCCAAGCGAGACGATTCTGTTGATCTGCCAGTTTACGAATACAAAATTGCTTGATACATGTAGCCCTATATCTTTTACTGAATACATTCTCTACCGTAGTGCAATACATTGTCTTGCGGAATGTTTAATGTTTTGGTAGTTTTTACGCTCTGTTACTTTTTATGCTGAAATCTCTAACTAAAACATTTAAAAAACCTACTAATTCTGAGCAGCGCGTGCTGACATCTCAGCATCAGACACTGAGCTCTTTCAAGTCCCTCCTTCTGGGGAGAAAGTTCAGGGAATCCACACACCTGCTGCAGAGATCTGCCCGACCTGCAGGTTCAGCGGGTCAAATCTCAGAGGGGCAAACTCAGCAATCCATCCTTCTGTGATGTACAAAACAACACCTATGATTAACAGCCTCAAAGTGATTCGCTCTAGAAGTGATATATAAATGTTGTTTACTTGATATGCATGCTTAAAGCCCTAATGTAAACCAGTTTAGAAGTCCATTCGAACCTCACCAGCTTTCAGATCGCTGAATGTTACCAGAAGGAGTTCCAGGTAAGCTGGGAACAGCGCGAGCTGAGCTCAGGCCGCACACGTCTGCATCACCTGCGGGTCCCTGTCCTAAGCTCAGGGGGGGCCACGTCTGATCCAGATACTTCAGGGTTTTGTCAAGTTATAAAGCTGCTTTCCTGCGCCTCTGAAATCTGGGTAGTGGTACAAGATCAGAGGCAAGACACGTGACGTGATGCGGTCATGAGGATCCAAGCTAGTGAGATAGCGTGGTTTGTTGATGCACCTGCTGCGGAGAGAAGTGTGCAGACAGCAGGTCAAAGACACCCTTAAGATTGACTTACAGGTTAATGCACATGCTGCAAGCGATAGTGTAACCTGTAGGTCGTATCGTTTTTTTATGTAAGTAAAATAGATAATTTATGAGCCCTCGGCAGCGGGTTCTGTTCCCTGCGGTGTTGATGAGTGTGAGATCTGCAGGTCAAAAGCACCCGCACTTTAAGCGTATCAATTTGTTAATTTCTTACAGCGAAACCTGCCTTTAGTCTATACGTCAGTATTTTACCCCCTATAGAGTAAGGGTGGGTTAATGTGGCAGCTGCATAGATTATCTGATGCGCTGTCCGTGCCAAGTCTTAAGAAGCATTAACGCGACCACCCCTAGAATGCACAGCCCAGCAGTACAATGACGCGTTATGGCGTGAGTTCCGTGCTTGTAGTGCTGCATTAGAGCTCGCAGGCTTCGTTCCACCAGAGTCCGGGCCTCTGATGCTGAGGCAGGCTGACAGATGCTCCGCGTTTCGGGCCAGCGCTGGCACTACGCCACCCCTCCCCCGCGGAGTCACGGACTGTGAATCTTGTGTTTCACACTGAGACGAGTGTGTCACCTCACACGGCCCCGGCTACCCTAAAGATGCCCCTTACTGAAGGCGCATGCGCCGTGGGGCGGGGCGCAAGAACAACCGCAGCAGTTTCCTGCCGGATGTTATGACCTTGCGGATGGAGAAAAGAGCTACTTTTTCCTCCAGCCCAGCAGTGCCCGGCTCCAAGGGGTGGATGTTGCTGACACGGCCATGTCTCCCCGAACCCCAGACTCGTCTTTCGGATCTGAGTCGTCGTCAAGGATACGTCTCAGCTCAGAACCGGAAGCGCTGAGGTGGCGCTGGGATTCTAGCTTCTTGGCTAAATTACATCTCTTTTTTTCCCGCCCCGGGCGGCCCGTTCAGTTTCTCTTGTTTAGCGTTTTGTTGGTTCGGAAGTTCTTGGCAGGGAATATTTAATTATACCAGGACACTATGAACATGAAACTGTGCAAACAGAGAAATGTGTACATGGAAGCTGGTGTGGGAGACTGTCATTGGTGCAGAGACCTGCATAATTCTTTTCCATAATCCCAGTTTGATGCGCAGCGACATGAATAGTCAGAATTACATTTTTGTGCAGAATCGAAGATTGGAAGTAGATGTCTAGGCTGCAGGGAGACAGTCCTGAATCCTTCCAGCCCCCATTGGACAGCAGGGTTTTTTGCAGTGCTTTAAATGGAAAAAAATAAGTGCAGGTACTCACTAAAAGGTGCGGTGGACTGGGGGGTGGAGTGTGGGGCGGGACTAGGGGCGGAGCCAGGGGTGGGGCTAGGTTTTCAACCTTGCCAAACTTTATATGCAAGAAATCCAAGTGCAAAGTAAAAAAAATCAGAAGTATCTGTCCTGTGGTTATGGCCCTAATAATAATAAGAAGGGTAGGTTCAAAACTGTCTCTGAATTTTGCCATCAAAGCTTTGTATGCTGGAATTTTTAGAAATCCTTACTTATAATGAGAAAGGAGAACTGCAAGTCCCAGCATGCAAAAGCATTACCAGCCAAAATCCATAACTGTCTGAAAGTCTAAAGCATTCCATGGAGCTGTCTGTCGCATTTGGGTTAAACGTGGTTTCTCATACAAAACAAGCGGTCTAAATGCACAAAACCAAAAAAAAAATTGTGTTGCCTTTAAAGTGTTTTTTGTTTGAGGGTAATCGGAAAATTGGCGGCAAGGGCAGGGATGTACATTCAAGTACAAATGCTTAATTTAAATTGCTGATGAACTAACATTTACAGTAATTTAAAACAATGGCATGCTGAAACGCTGTACTGCCCTGAAGAATACGCCCCACACCATCTCCGTTAGTTTTATGGTCGACTCTCAACTCCTACTGTGCAGAATCAATGGGTAAACAAAACACCTTGCCGCCTCACCCCTGCTGGAAGAATTGCAGAGACGCAGGACAAGATTGCTGAGTGTCAAGGTGAGAAGAGCTGCTGTTCTGGCGCTCCTGTGCGAACTCCGTTCAGGATTGCAAAATCAGAGCTGGTCGTGTTTAAAGTACTGCCAAGGCACGAGACCATGAAGCGCACCACCTGTGTCAAGGCAAGGCCCCCCCATGAGTACCGGTACTCTCCTTGTCCTAGGAAAAGTTCCGGTACTCAAGAGGCGATAATTAAAAAGTACCGGTACTCCGTACCGGTGAGTACCGGCCCATTTAAAGCACTGTTTTTTTGTGAGACATTTGCGGGCAGCCCCGGGTCCAGGAAGGGGGCCCTCCTAAGAGGACAGCCTCCCCTTAGTGCCACATGAGGGCACACGCGGTAGCTTCCCAGTGTTTGCGACCCCTAGGGTCCGCTTGTGCGTCACTTCCGGGCAGGAGTGGACAGGGGGGCGGTACATATACCTCTCCCGCCCATTGGGCGCTCTCTTTGCCCGCTGCTCTGACACCGTTTGGACGTGTACCCGGGAGCTGCTGATCTTTTATTGCGCGGTGAGTGCATACCCTTTTCGACCCAGTCCCCACCTTTTTGGGGGGTGGTATCAGGGCAGGGCGGCCTGGCCTCGGTTACGGGCCGCCTGGCGGGGCGGTGTTCGGTCAGCTGCCGTTTGACCACGGGTTTCAACGCCGGGTGGCTCTGTGGGTGCAGGGGTTGGAGGAGGGGGGGCAGGGTGACCCCCGCTTTAAGGCGCTCCCCCCCTCCATAGTTGGGGGGGCCAGTTAGGGCCTATGGGGCCTCTTCCCACGTGGTCAGTGGCCAAGGCCCGAGGGGGACTGCTGCAGGGGTAAGGGGGTAGCATTCATCTTGAGGCTCCCTCCCCCACCAGGTTTCCGGAGTTGAAGCAGGGGGAGTGGCACAGAGGCCATAGCTGCGATGTGCACTCATGGTCTTTGGCAAGCTCCTACTGCCCCCCCCTTACCGGGCCATGTGTCACGTGCCTAGGTCATGCCATCTCCTGGCAGGGGCCGGTGCATCCTGTGGTTGGGGGCAGCGGGTACCGCGCGGCCTCCTCCTTTGGAGCACCAGGAGGTCAAGAGCAGATGGGGTATTTATGGCTCTCTCCCACATGGGGCACCAAAGTTTCCGGCGGCTGTAGGGGCGGATTGCGGTTGGCCGCTGGGCCTTGGGGGCCCAGGCCGGAGTAGGCCGTTCTGCTCTGGGCGGGAGGGGAGGCAGCAGGCGCGTTGGGCCCTCTTCCCCGCCCGCGATGCCAGGTTCCCACATGTGTTGTCAACAGAGGGAGAGAGCAGAAGAGCTCAAAAGTAGAAACATTAGAGAAGATAAAGCGTGGACCAATTTCTCGCTCCTTGCACCCCAGATCCCCCCTTCAGGTTCCCTGGGACATGTCCGGACAGCCCCAGCTCCGGCATGGGCCGTGTTTTGGGAACTGATTGGTAATATGCCTCCGGCCAGACTCTGGCGGGTCACTTCGGGATCTCCGCCGTTTGCGGACCACCTCCGCTGGGGGGGGGGGCTTTCTCCTGAGGCCACCCCCGGGTCTCCACGCGTTGGCTGCGCTGGCATCGCGAGGGGACACTGCTTGCAGCTGAGGACTGAGAGCAGCAAGGGGTTTACATGGTTGTCGAGAGGGACTGCACTGGGTGACCACATCGCTCTTCCGCACTGCCAGCTCCCAATGAGGCCCGGGTATTTAGTTTCCTCAAGCTCGATTATGGGTAATACAATACAAGATGGGGGGATTATCCTTTATAACCTCAGTAGCGGAGGTCGAAGGCATCTGGGGCGATGCACATGAAGTTATCAGATACGGGCCACTGAGGTTTCACACCACGGTAATTAGCATTTCTCTTTAGCAATCCTCACACGCCACAACCATTTACTGTCCCTCTCTGCAAGGCAATCTATTCTGGCAGGGTTGTTTTTGATTGTCTGTTTTCTGTTTCAGACCCGCATGGGGGTTACCGCTCGCCATCTAAGCACAACCTAATGCAATTTGTGACCTACTGCCTGGACAGAGGAAAGTAACTAGTAGGGAGGGGATGTTGTTTATGATTGTCTGTTTTCTATTCCAGACCCGCACCGGATTTTCTGTTCGCCATCCAACACCTAGTGGGCAGGTCTGCTCAAGGCTCAGGTACAGGGTACCGGGCACACTGTGGCGCTTTGGTCAGTGTTTGGAGTGTAACATTTGTTCTATTTGCAGGACCCATTGGAACAAACCATTCTGGCCACACAGAGAGGTGATTGCGGGGAACAGGATCAGGTATGGCCAGGGCGCTCACTAGGGGTGGAGCCTTTCAGGCTGAACGCGGGACCACGTTAGTGTGTACTTGGAATGCGAGGTGCCTGGCACCGAGGGGAGGGGACTCAGGACGTGCCTGGGGCAATAGCTAACCTTCTCCTTTTCCTCCTCGCACACAGAAGTACCTACTGTATCGGCAATAGAACGCACGCAAGCATAAAGTCCAGCACCATTTCCTGATTAAGTAAGTACAAGGAGTGGGGACGGGGGGCAGAGCAGCTGGCGATGTTAGGGACTAGACACAGTGTGAAGTCCAGTGTGCTTTTCTGACACCAATATTTGTCTCCTCAGATTGGGTGGACCGTGGGACCTGCAGTTCGGCCTGGATGGCCAGGGCTCTCCCCCCCCTATTCACGCAGATGTCTCAGGTGGAGGACTCTTTGCCGGATACCTCCAAAGATGCACAGTGGGTGGCATTTATTCAGATGGCCAAAACCAAGGGACTGGCATGGGCCACTGGGCTCTTGAGAGCTGTTGATTCGGAGGACTCTGGTATTGTCAGCGAGGCCCCTACCCCAGATCAGGAGCAAAATGCAGAGGCAGGCCCTCGAGGCCCAAGCGGGTCCGCAAGCCCAAGTCGGAGGACTTTCCAGCAGACCCTCCACCTGCCAAAACCAGGGCGCTGCCCGCTCCCAAGGAGTCTGGTCCCCCGCTGGTCTCTTTCCCCCCCCCCCCATGGGGCCGGCGACCCCTTCGGACAGTATGGCGGCCGCAGGGAACTACGCCACCCGGGAAGATCTGGGTAAGCTCATGGACACTTTGAGGAACTTTATGGCGGAGTTCAGGGCAGGTCAGACTAACACCAGCTTCCCGCAGCTGGGCTGCGTAATACCCAAGGGAGAGGGAGGGGTGCTTACGGCTGCTGTTGTGTGGGCAAGCCAGGGGAGCGTGCAGCAGGCACAACGAGGGGCCCCCGCCACGGCTGCTCGAGTAGTATCAAAGATGGGGGTGACCACTCCAGGGTCATGCAAGTCATCCACGGCTTCTGGGGGTGATTCGCTGTTATCTCCCCCTGTCATCCTCCCCCGTCAACGACACTAAGCCCGGGGACAGTGGCAGGTACGGCGGACACGCCGGTTGCCGTGGTGGTGTCACCGACTCCTTCCAGCGTTGTGAGTGTTAGTACCCCTGCCAGCAACTGGGACCTCCCGACAGGACCACTCACAGCACCAGCCATCCCCCTGCCCGCAGTTGTTACTCCACTTCAGCTGAGCACGCCTCCCGCTCCCACCCGGCTCGTCACAGCAGCCCCGCTGCTATCAGGCCGTTGCTCTCTAGCCTGGCAGGTACCTGAGGCGCCCAAAGAAGCAATTTGGAGGCGCAAATTGATAGACATTTTCTCTCTGCTCATGGTCGGCCAGGATGGCATAGATGCCAGAAAAGCTGGGGTGAAAGAGGAGGAAAAGAAAGTTAAGTTCCAGGCATGGCCTGAGAAGAGCATTGAGAATTGGCTGGATGCGTTTTCTATCTTGTACGCCGTCATTTTGGAAAAACAACCAGAGTTGGGTCAAGGGCTTTTACAATACGGCAGCTTGATTCACAATGAAGCAATTAAGTTGGGGGGACTGGGCTGGTTGAATTACCACAGGGAATTCCAGAAAAAAATGTCCCTGTGGCCTGAGATGGCGCGGGATCCGAAGGAGGTCCAGCTATGGTGAGACCACATGAGTTCTCGCACACAACAGAGCACAGGGGCGCAGTCCAAAGTTCAGGCAGGCCGGGTGACAGGCAACGGTTCTTTTCAAGAAGACACGTGCGCTACCAAGCAGTCTTTTCGGGGAGGGAACAGAGGGGGGAGCAAGAGGAGGGGTTTCAGAAGGTCTTACCCGGAGACGTGTCGTTTGTTTAACTCTGGTTCGTGCTCTTGGGGCAAAACGTGCAAGTTCCTGCACGCATGTAACAGATGTGGGGGGCCTCACCCCATGGTCTCTTGTCACACACAGCAGGAGCGTCAGGCCACCGCCAAAGGCAAGCAGGATAGCTGAGGTTGTTGGGGGCACATCAGAAACACACGACTCCCCCCTCCTATTGCTCAGGCGCAACGCATCCTCTGTCCCCCCCCGACTGCACCCGGCAACACCCCCTTCACCCCTCCCTGCCTTGGGCCATGCCCCGGTCCACTTGCATGCAGTTAAGGGCCCGTAGCCAGTCTGTCTGACCAATCTCTTGCCTCTCCTCAGACAGTACCCAAACAAACAAGATAGTCTCTTGCTGCTGGCCGGTTTTAGCGAAGGCTTCAAGATCCCCTATGTGGGCCCCCAGGGAAGTAGGGAGGCCGACAATCTTAAATCAGCTAGGGAACTACCAGCAGTAGTCTGAGCCAAAGTGGAGAAGGAGACGGCCATAGGCAGGGCCGGACTGGCCGTAGCAGGCACTGGGCAATACCCCGGTGAGCCGCACGGGTGGGGGCCAGTTTTGGGCCCCTGGGGGGCGTTTTTGTTACAGGGCTGTTTTTGCAGCATAGCTGCAAAATCGTCCCTGTAACAAAATCGTCCGAAAAACTGCCCTGGCAAAGAGCTCGGCGGCACCCCCAATCCTCTGCGGGGGGAGGGGGGTGGCCGAGCACTTTGCCAGGGCCGGTTTTGGGTCCCAGTCCGGCCCTGGCCCTAGGCAGGGTGGCGAGCCCCTTCCTGAGGCCCCCTTTGGACAACTTTGTGGTCTCTTCCCTGGGGGTGGTGCCCAAGAAGAAGCCAGGGGCATTTTGCCTAATTCACCACCTGTCATACCCGGAGGGAAACTCGGTCAACCATGGGCTGGAGGAGGGATCCTGCTCTGTGACGTACTGTACCCTGGACGTAGCGTTGGACTTAGTCAGGAGGGCGGGCAAGGGGGCCTGGTTAGCCAAAACAGACATCGAATTGGCTTTTTCACTTACTACCAGTTCACCTGAGCAGCCAGCACCTGCTGGGTTTCAAGCTGGAGGGCAGGTACTTTTACGACAGATGCATGCCCATGGGTTGCACAGTTTCTTGTGCCTACTACGAGGCTTTCAGCAGTTTCCTGCAGTGGGCTCTCCAGTCAAGCTACAGGGTGGTAGGGGTGACACATTACCTGGACGACTTCCTTTTCATAGGGGGTGAGGGCATGCAGGATTGCAGGAAGGCCCTCGCGGACTTTGTAAAGCTGGCCAGCCATCTGGGAGTCCCTCTCACGCCAGGGAAGACGGAGGGTCCGGCACAGGTCTTAACATTCTTGGGGATTGAACTTGACACCATAGCAGGGGAGTCCAGGCTGCCAGCAGACAAGGTCCAGGACCTGGCACTTCATATCCAGTCAGCCTTAAGCCAGGACAAGGCCTCCCTGGGTTTCATACAGAGCCTCCTAGGAAAGCTAAACTTTGCGGCCAGAGTAATACCAGCGGGGAGGGTGCTTGGGCGGAGGATAGCCAGTGCAACGGCTAAGGTCAAGAAGAAGCAGCACCTGGTGAGGTTAAGCAAGGGGATGAAAGAAGACCTGAGCATGAGGGCGAGCTTCTTGGTGAGCTTCAACGGCTTGGTCATATGGAGGGCCCCTTGAGCTGGGAGCCAGGAACTAGTGCTATTCACAGATACGTCAGGCAGAGAAGGCTTCGGGGTGTTCCTAGAAAGAGAGTGGTGTGCGCAGAGATTGCCCAATGTTTGGCACAAGAAGAAGGTCACGGCCAACATTACGGTTTTGGAGTTGTTCCCGATAGTTATAGCTTTTCACCTGTGGCCTGCAGTGCTGGCAGCGAAAAGGGTCTTGTTCTGGTCCGACAACCTGGCTGTGGTGCAGGCCATCAATTCCCAGTCAGCGTCTTGTCCCTTAGTCTTATGTCTGTTGAGGGAACTGGTGCGGCCTTGCCTGTTTAACAATATTGAATGCAGGGCGCAACACATTCAGGGGGTGCAGAACACAGCGGCTGATGCTCTCTCTCGTTTTCAGTGGCACATGTTCCGGGAGACATGGCAGAGAGAAGAGATGACCCCTTTTCCACCACACCTTTGGTTCCTTCTGAAGCTGAAAGGCGTTTTAGGGGGCTGGGCGAGCTGTCCCTAGCACCTAGGACCAGTAAGCGCTATAGGGCTTGTGTGGCCAAGTTTTGTGCAGTGGCTGGAGTCTGGGAAGAAGGGAGGTCATCTCTGGAGAGCAGGATACAAACTTTCATTGTATAGGCCAAGGATCAGGGGAAAAGCCACCCTTGGATTGCGGGCCACCTGTCAGCAATCAGTCACCACTAAGTGGTCAGGACGATCCCACTAAATCATTCCTGATTAGGACGGCGCTTAAGGGCTGGGATTGGAGCGAGCCACGGGCACCAGACAACAGGTCCCCTATAGATTTTGAGACTCTGCAAGGGATGCTGGACTGGGTGCACATGGCTACCCATTCAGCTTTTGAAGCGGCCCTCTTTTCGGCCACCTTCAGCCTGGCCTTCTTCGATGCCCTCAGAATTGGCGAGCTGGTAGCCAGGTCTAAGCAGGACACGTCATGGGTGGCCTTGAACAAGCAGGACGCAGCACTGTCTGGGGACGCCCGCACTATAATGGTAAGAAGATCGAAAACAGACCAAGCAGGGGAGGGTGATCTCGCTGCACAAACTGGACATTGCCAGGTATTGCCCAGTGCACCTAGTCTCGGCTTACCTGGCACTGCGCCCAGCGACAGAAGGTTACTTACTGGTGCATACAGACAGTACGCCCCTTACGAAGTTTAAAGTTCAGCGCATAATACAGGCTTGCTTGGAGTTGTCAGGCAACAAGGTTAAAGGCAAACGCTTCTGCAGCCACTCTTTCCTGATAGGGGCAGCTACCACGGCCTTTAGGGCTGGCTTGCCAGCTGAGCGCATCAAACAACTGGGGCGGTGGGAGTCCCTGTTTTCCAAGAGATACATCCGGTCTTGAGGTCACACAGAAAGGCCCGGGGATTTTGAGAAGTGTGTAGGCGCTGGCGAGCGCTAGGATTACTCGAGGGGACATGTTGCGGCACCAGATGCCGGTGGCTTGCAGTGGAGTGTAATGAAGTTCAATTTTAGATGTTGTTATTATGTGCAGTCTTCAATCAAACAAGTTTTCAAACCTCCACTTTTTAATTTACCAGGAACAAAGGTCTGGGTGATTGGCCATACAGGCGTCCTGCGTGTGTCACGGTGGGTGGAAAGCAGAAAATGGAGGCACGGCCTTACTGCCACAGAGATTATTTGGCTGGGATTCCCAGGCATGCGCTGGAATTGCTTGCTGAAGAAACTGCAGCAGAGACGGGGGGGTAACTCTCCGCCCAATTTTTTAGTTATACACCGGGGAGGGAATGATCTGGCATCTCTGGGGAGAAGGGCACTGCTGCAAGAAATGAGGTCCACAATGTGTGAGTTGAGCAACCAGCTGGGGACCTGTGAATTATGGTGGTCGGAAATAATCCCTCGGCATGTGTGACGGGGGGCACGGTCAGGGGAAGCCATGGAGACCTCACGCAGGAGTTAACAGCGCTATGTGAAAATTCACCGAACAAAGGGGGTTTGGCTTCATCCGGCATGGTTACTGCACGCCAAGTCCATAGGGTGTTTTGAAGAAGATGGGATACACCTGTCCAGAGCGGGAATAGACCTGTTCTTGCTTGATCTGGGGGAGGCCATGGAATCAGCAGGGTGTAGGTAACTAGGCCTATCATGGTAGGGGGCCCTGGAGTGACGGTGGCCACACCCAGTGCTGTGGCAGAGTTACAGGGCAATCCAGAGGTTGCAAGGTATAGAGGGGTACCCTCTGCATGAGCACAACAAGAGTGCAAAGGCCAAATATCCCCAGGGAGGTCCTCGCGTTGGACCCTGGAGGAGCGATGGCGCCCATTAGTCCTACGGGCGGTTGTGGACCTGAGCAAACGGGGGTTGCCTGGAACGCTCCGCCCCCTTCTGGGGGGTGTGAGTAATGGGGTGGACTGGCGGTCCACCGGTAGGAGGAGTTATCCACTGCTCCAAATCTGGCAAACACTGATTGGCTAGGGCCACGGTGTAATTTGGCTCATCAGGTGGGCAGGCGGCGAGAGGCTGCCTGCCCTGGGATCGCCGATAAGATAACCCACCATGTTGGCATATTTATTATGCAAATAAACCTGCAGCAATTTTCTCAACAAAGAAGGTGTCTGGTCTGTTTATTTCTCTAGGTTTTTATTGTGGGAGGGATGGGGAGTGTTGCCGATTTTGGCACTATGCAGGCTGCCCCGGGTCCACGAAGGGGACCCTCCTAGTAGAGCGGCCTCCCCTTAGTCCCACATGAGGGCACACAAGGTAGCCTCCCAGTGTTTGCGACCCTCTAGGGTCCGCGTGCGTGGCACTTCCGGGCAGGAGTGGGTGGGGGGCGAGGTACATATACCTCTCCCACCCACTGGGTGCCCTCTTTGCCCGCTGCCCTGACGCCGTTTCCCTCCCTACTGCTTATCCGGCATACAGGCAGTGGGTGGAGGGGGGTGTTGTCTAACTTATTATTTTGTGTTGCAGGCGGAGTTACAGGGCGATCAAGAGGCTGCAAGGTACAGAGGGGTACCCTCTGCATGAGCACAACAAGAGTGCAAAGGCCAAATATCCCCAGGGAGGTCCTCGCGTTGGACCCTGGAGGAGCGATGGCGCCCGTTAGTCCTACGGGCGGTTGTGGACCTGAGCAACCGGGGGTTGCCTGGAACGCTCCACCCCCTTCTGGGGGGCATAAAAATGGGGTGGACTGGCGGTCCACCGGTAGGAGGAGTTATCCACTCCCCCAAATCTGGCAAACACTGATTGGCTAGGGCCACAGTGTAATTTGGCTCATCAGATGGGCAGGAGGCGAGAGGCTGCTTGCCATGGGATCGCCGGTAAGATAACCCACCATGTTGGCATATTTGTTATGCAAATAAACCTGCAGCAATTTTCTCAACAAAGAAGGTGTCTGGTCTGTTTATTTCTCTAGTTTTTTATTGTGGGAGGGATGGGAAGTGTTGCCGATTTTGGCACTATGCAGGCTGTCCGGGTCCACGAAGGGGACCCTCCTAGTAGGGCGGCCTCCCCTTAGTGCCACATGAGGGCACACAAGGTAGCCTCCCAGTGTTTGCGACCCCCTAGGATCCACGTGCGTGGCACTTCCGGGCAGGAGAGGGTGGGGGGCGAGGTACATATACCTCTCCCACCCACTGGGTGCCCTCTTTGCCCGCTGCCCTGACGCCGTTTCCCTCCCTACTGCTTATCCGGCATACAGGCAGTGGGTGGAGGGGGGTGTTGTCTAACTTATTATTTTGTGTTGCAGGTGGAGTTACAGGGCTTTCCAGAGGCTGCAAGGTACAGAGGGGTACCCTCTGCACGAGCACAACAAGAGTGCAAAGGCCAAATATCCCCAGGGAGGTCCTCGAGTTGGACCCTGGAGGAGTGACGGTGCCCGTTAGTCCGATGGGCGGTTAAGGACCTGAGTAACCGGGGTTTGCCTGGAACGCTCCGCCTCCCTTCTGGGGGGGCGTGAGTGATGGGGTGGACTGGCGGTCCACCGGTGGGAGGGCTTATCCCCTCCCCCAAGTCTGGCAAGCACCGATTGGCTAGGGCCATGGTGTAATTTGGCTCATCAGGTGGGCAGGCGGCGAGGGCCTGCCTGCCCTGGGATCCCCCGTAAGACAACCCACCATGTTGGCATATTTGTTATGCAAATAAACCTGCAGCAATTTTCTCCACAAAGAAGGTGTCTGGTCTGTTTATTTCTCCAGGTTATTGTTGTGGGAGCGAGGAGAGTATTGCCGATTTTGGCACTATGCGGGCTGCCGCGGGTCCACGAAGGGGACCCTTTTAAGAGGGCCGCCCCCCCTTAGTGCCATTTGAGGGCACACAAGGTAGCCTCCCAGTGTTTGTGACCCCCTAGGGTCCGTGTGCGCATCACTTCCGGGCTGGAGTGGGCGGGGGGCGAGGTACACATACCTCTCCCGCTTACTGGGCGCCCTCTTTGTCCGCTGCCCTAACGCCGTTTCCCTCCCTACCGCTTACCTGGCGTACAGGCAGCGGGTGGGGGGGGGGGTGTTGTCTAACTTATTATTTTGTGTTGCAGGCTGAGTTACGGGGCGATCCAGAGGCTGCAAGGTACAGAGGGGTACCCTTTGCACAAGCACAATAAGAGTGCAAAGGCCAAATATCCCCAGGGAGGTCCTCGTGTTGGACCCTGGAGGAGCGACAGTGCCCCGTTAGTCCTACGGGCGGTTGTGGACCTGAGCAACCAGGGGCTGCCTGGAACGCTCCGCCCCCCTTCTGGGGGGCATGAGTAATGGGATGGACTGGCGGTCCACCAGTGGGAGGGGTTATTCCCTCCCCCAAATCTGACAAGCACAGATTGGCTAGGGCCACGGTGTAATTTGGCTCATCAGGTGGGCAGGCGGCGAGGGGCTGCCTGCCCTGGGATCGTCCATAAGATAACCCACCATGTTGGCATATTTGTTATGCAAATAAACCTGCAGCAATTGTCTCCACAAAGAAGGTGTCTGGTCTGTTTATTTCTCCAGGTTATTGTTGTGGGAGGGATGGGGAGTGTTGCCGGTTTTGGCACTAAGAGGTATAGTTACGACAGCTTTTGTATGTTTTTTGCACGCAATACTGCACACACATATCTTAGATCAGACACTTTCTTCACCTTCCTAAACGGGAACCACCATTTTCTGCCGCCTTCCTCCCTTTCTACTCTCCTCTATGGCCTTGCTTCTCACTGCTTGTACGTGTGAGACGGCTGCAACCCGTTAATATCATCCAAGGATATTAATCAATGCTGGGTATTTACAATGATGAATAATCAGAACAGTATCTGGAGGGTATACCCATTAATCAGCCATGACAATATGATTCAATTAAAAGCGGTGAGATAGGGCTACATTATATGCAGGGCCACTGGAATTATGCGGCAGGGAGCACCAAATTAGGCAGCAAAGGAGCATCAAATTACGCTGCAAGAAAAGGCCCACTGTGTGGCCTAATGCATCATATTTTTTTATAGTACTCATTTATTACTTTCTTTTTACACATGGTAATTCTTTTTGGGCAAAGACTTCACCTCGGTGTCTGTTTAACAACTAACTGGCACATGCATCAAGCCAAAATCCAGTCGGTAAAATACCGAATCGCTAAAATCACCCGTTAGCGAGTAAGATAAACCGAATCCCAATGCATCAACCCAAAATGTGAGCAAATAACGAATCGCTAAATGAAATCCGGTAAAATACCGAATCGCAAATAACCAACATGCAAAAATACCGAATCCCTAAATACCGAATTAGCAATCACCGAAATCACTAATAGCTCCCGGCAAGTGCCAATGGCTAATAACGAATTGCAACCCAATGCAACAACAGTCGCAAATACCGAAAATCCCTAAAATCGCTATTTAGCATGAGCTAAATAAGGGGAATCAGAACCTGGAGGTAAAGTTAAAAAAAAAAGTCATGTGAATAAAAAAAAAAAATTAAACATGTGCAACTGATTGTGTTAATCACCAAACCCTTAAATGTGGCCAAGGAGACCCTGTTGGCTACCACAAAATGGCAGCCCTCTACGTGCTTTCAAGGAGGATGCGTATCAATGCGGCAGGACAGCGCAGGAGAAGGGTCCAGGAGAGAGTTTTCAGACTGCGCATCACCTTGCTCGGGCAGAATGAGGACGAGGTGTACGAGAAGTATCGACTGAATCGTTTCATGATCATGCGCCTCATTGCAGACCTGGAACCATTACTGCAGCACCAGACACACCGGACCAATGCAATCCCTGCGCACGTCCAGGTCATATGCAGCCTGCACCTACTGGCATCAGGAAGTTTCCAGGGGGTAATTGGGGTAGCCGGAGGCGTATCGCAAAGCGCACTCTCACGCTTCTTCAAGAAATTCCTAGATGCCGTGCTGACAATGCTACACACCCACATCAGCTTCCCCACAACCCCACAGCAGTTGGACCGCAACAAACAGGCATTCTACTAGGTGGCACAATTCCCCCATGTAATTGGATGCATCGACTGTACGCATATCCCCATATGTCCACCCGCAGCAAATGAGTACATATTCCGTAACCGCAAGTCATACCACTCAATCAACGTGCAGGTTGTGTGCGATGCCAATCACATCATAACGGACCTAGTGGCACAATTTCCAGGGAGCACACACGACTCCTACATATTCCGCCACAGTGGAATCCACAGGCATCTACTCAACGGAGAATTTGGAGAGGGACTCCTGCTTGGAACGTACAAATTCCGCTTCCCCACATGAACACCACACATGTATGAACATCACCATTGCTAAGTCTTTGCTTCTATCTTCTAGGTGACAGTGCTTACGCCCTGCGTGAATATATACTCACCCCATACATCAATCCAGCAACCCCACAGGAACAACGCTACAACGCAGCACACATAAGCACTAGGAATGTCATAGAGAGGACATTTGGGATTCTGAAGAGTCGCTTTAGAATCCTACATAAGACTGGCGGCGCCTTGCTATACAAACCTGAAACCTGCTGCAGGATTATTGCTGTATGTGCAATGCTGCACAACATTGCGACCAGAAGGGGGATACCCATAGAGGTGGACAGGAATAACGACCACCGGGATGACCAACCACCCGCCCAACACCGACAGGCACACGTCCCTAACACAGCAGAGGGCCGTAGGAGGCGGACATACATCATGCAACATCATTTCTGAATCAGGTGAGAATGATACATTACTATTTTGTTGGGGGTGCAACTGTTTAATGCACAGTAGCACTGCGGTATGTGCAACCAAACAAGCGATGTAAATAATGCTCCACATGACAAAAGTTATTACAAATGCGCGTTAAAGTCACGGCTGTGCAGCCTCAGGAAGGGGAGGACCATGGTTGCCCCACCACGGTCAGGTATGGCTGTAAATCTGTCTAGTGGCACTTGCCACGTACACCAAGCCTCCGCTCAGGTGTCTCCGACGCCTCACCACGGCCTGTCCCCGTGGAGGCCCGCGAACTGCGGCGCCTGGTGCTGGCCTCTGCCACTGATACACTGCTGACACTCAAGGCAGCCTCACTGCCGTCTTCCCCTCCCAATGCACCAGCACTGAATGTGCCGCTCTGTAGGTGTTCGACAGCAGCGGTCATCTGCCCTAGTGCCTTGGCAACATCCCCGCAAAAGTGCCCAAGGTCCACCTGCAAGGACACCGAGCGGCGTGCCAACACTGCGGTGCTGTTGCTGAGACGTGTGATGGCCTTTGTAGAGGCCGCGGACCGCACCAATTGCTGACGGTGCCTCCTCCTCTCGCACTCATGGCCCTCCCTCATGGCACGGGTGAGCTCATGGATGTCCTCCCTGAGGTGCCCATTGCCCTCTGCCACCACAGTGGTCATGTCCCTAATCGCCGCAGTCATGGCACGCATTTCCCTTGCAAGGCGCACGATATTTGAGCATATTGTTGCCATGTGTCGTCCCTGCAGGCGCTGTACACGCAGCATCCTCTCCTCGATGGCAGAAGTTTGTGGGAGATCAAGGTCGCCTGAGGAGACAGAACTTGGCCGAGCCCGTTGCCGCTGTGGCAGTCTGCCGCATCCAGGTGGTGCAGCAGGCGGTGTGATGGTGCACAGACTTTGTCCCAATTGTATGGAGGGTGTTCCCATCACCTGCAAGTGCGTAACTTGGGACCTGCGCCTCGGCGCTTTAGTGGCTGTTGTAGCTGCAGCTGGTGTGGCTGGTGCTGGTGCTGGTGGTGCTGGTGGTGTTGGTGGTGGTGCTGGTGGGGTGGCAGGTGGAGGTGATGTATGCGCATCCTGCGCTGTCTCCATGTTGGAATCCACACGTGTCTCGGATATAATCAGCTGCCCGCTGTCGTCCGATTCCCCAGGAGATGCATCTGTGTGTCAAACAGTGCATGGTTAGTGGGATAGTTACACCTACGTAGTGTCGTACACATACATGTCCCTCTGTGATCCACTAAATAAACAGTCTCTATCCATGTTCAACTTATGTGGTGATTCGTAATTGTATTTACGCCTGTACATGCACACTGGGCTGACTAGACTACAACTCCCATGATGCACTAGTGTTAACAGTAAAGCTGTGTGGGCCAAAGCTTCATGCACACTCAGATCCTGCTGGGGGCATGGGAATGGATTTACGCTATGCTGGGCACAGGCATGCATCTTACCTTGGGCACTTGTGGCTGCGCCGGAGGTGTCCATCTGGGTCACTCCCACGACGGCTTCACGCTCGATTGTCCCTTCCACCAGCTCCTCCAGGGCAGCGTTGGCTTGGACCGTCGAAGGGCCGCCTCCGGTTCTGGTCGCCTCCCGGAGCCTCTCCGCAATCCTCTCCTTAGCACGCTTCTGCAGGTCGTACCATCTTTTCTTGAGGTCGTCAATGCTGCGAGGCGTTATGTTATGTTATGTTATGTTAATTTGGATTTGTTGAGCGCTTAATACCAAAAAGGTCTCTAAGCGCTGTAGAAGAAGAGTAGCGTAGACTCTTAGCAGAGCACTGATCGTTATGTTAAGCCCAGGCTTCTATAAACAAGATGGTTTTCAATTGTTTCCTGAAAGGGAGAAGGCGGTCTTCAGCTCGAAGTTGGCTGGGAAGCTTGTTCCAAAGAGTGGGAATAACGGAGGAGAAGGCCCTTCCTCCTTTGGAGACATAGTTGAAACTGGGACAGTAAAGCAGACTTCCTGTGGAGGACCTGAGTACGCGCCCTGGCACGTATTTTGTGAGGCGCTGTTTGATATTTGAGGGAGCTTGGCCATAAATTGCTTTATGGGCGATGCACAGGCCCTTGAATTTAGCCCTTTGTTTCACAGGGAGCCAATGAAGGCGTTGGAGAAGAGTCGAGGCTCGAGTGTGTCTTGGTAGTTTGAAAATGAGCCTAGCAGCGTCATTCATTGCTCTCTGCAGTTTTTTAACCAAGAAGTCAGGAAGTCCAATATACAGGGAGTTGGCGTAGTCGAGACGGGCCAAGATGATGGCAGATACAATAGTTCTCATGGTGGAGAATGAGAGAATGGGGGAGAGCCTCCTTAGCAGTCGAAGAAGTCCCACACAGGTGCCAAAGACCGTGGAAACTTGATTGGCCAGGGTGAGTTTGTCATCTATTTTGATGCCCAGGCTTTTAACCACCGGGATCGGGACAGGGGCCTCACCCAGCTCCTGGGGCCAGTACAGGGAGTTCCACGGATTGTGGTCATCAGACATTGCCAGGACTTCGGTTTTGTCAGGGTTAATTTTAAGTGAATTGGCCGTCATCCAATTGACCGTAAAGCTTAAAATCTCTTTTGCCCTGGATTGTGCATGGGGAGAGTTCTCAATGTGGAGAATGAGCTGAGTGTCATCTGCATAGTTAAAAATCTGGCAGTCCACAGCCGACAAAGCCTTGATTAAAGGGCTGAGATAAATATTGAACAGAAGGGGTGAGAGTGCGGATCCTTGCGGGACTCCACAGGTAATAGGGCCTTTCTCCGAGACCCAATCACCCATCTGGATTCTTTGGGTGCGATCTGTCAAAAAAGAGGTGACCCATTGTAAGACAGATCCCCCCAATCCCAATGAACGTAATCTTTTCAGAAGGGTAGCGTGGTTGACCGTGTCGAACGCTGCCGACAGGTCAAGAAGGACTAGTACGCAAGGCATCTTATTGTCGACATTTAATCCGATGTCGTCGAGGACCGATAGCATTACCAATTCGGTGCTATGGTGAGCACGAAAGCCTGCTTGCCTGTCCCCCAAAAGATGGTGATCTTCAAGGAACCTGGAGAGATTCTGCAGCACATGCTGTTCAAGTATTTTAGCGAGGAAGGGAAGTTGGGAGATGGGGCGGTAATTCTTCATATTGGATATATCCGCACCGGGTTTTTTAAGGAGGGGGATAATTCTAGCTTCCTTGAAGCCGCTAGGAACCTTCCCTAAGCGTAGGGAGGCGTTGAGAAGAGCCAGAATGTCGTCCTCAATTTCTGGGAATGCAAGGTTGAAGATACTAGGCGGGCAGGGGTCGGCTGGGGAGCCAGATTTAGGATTTTTGGCCAGACCTCGAAGGACATCCATTCCGAGGAGTGAGAAGGAGGAAAGGGAATCGGCCATAATGTCTTGCGAGTCATCCACTATTTTGTGTAAAGGTGTGCAGGGAGAGTTGCCGATCTCCATCAGGATGTCCTGAATTTTCTTTGTAAAGTATGTGAGGAAGTTATTACATTGTTCCTTGCTGGGTGGGGTGGTCTGTGATTGTTTTTGACTGAGTTCCTTCAGGATTCTAAACGTTTCTTTTTGTTTATTGGGGGCAGACAGTATCCTGTTTTCATAGAAGACTGCCTTGCTACGCAGCAGCGCTTTTTTATATGAGGCTAGTTCTCTTCTGTAATCAGCCAAGGCCTGAGGATTGTAGTTTTTTCGCCAAAGTCGTTCATGCTGGCGTAGAACTCGTTTGGAAGTCCTAAGTTCTTCCGTAAACCACGGGGACCCTTTGCCTTTAATGCAAATTTTTCTTTTCTTTTCCGGGGCCACTGTATTGATTGCTGCACAGAGTCGATCGGAGAAGGCAACTGCCCCACCATCTATATCGTCCTCACATTCTATGTCAGCTGACACCCATTTTGTGGAAGGGAGATCGCGGAGAGCGTTTCGCAGCGTCTGGCCTTCTATTTTGGACCAGGTACGCGCGAGTTTCCAGGTCGCGGTGGGTGGCATTGTGTGTTCAGTAAGGGGGAGTATCAAATGAATACAAGAGTGGTCTGACCAGGGACATGGGGTGACTTCTTTAAGTAATAAAGAAGGTGTAGGAACCTGGGGTCACCAGGCCCTATGGGCGGTAACGTGGCGCGAGCCGGTCGGGCAACCAGAGGGCTATGTGTTAAGCAACCATACACCACACACTTCTCATGGACTAGAGTCACACACAATAAGGGACGCCACACCGTTTAAATTATGCAAATACTTCAAGTTTATCCAAGTATAGCTGGTCAGTTGCAGTTCAGGAAATAACAAGGTAATACATGAATCATAATACCATCGTTCAGTTCATGCAACACTCTGGGTGATATCTATGCAGTGCCTAACTTCGTTCATGTACCCACGCCAGCTGGTTAAATGCAGGAGATTCTAGCGCTGTGCGCGCTTATGTAAAGTCTGTCCCTGAACAGGCCGTCTAACACAGCGTAATACTTGTAAGGGGGAACATTGGGTTCATCAACATGGCGCCTGTCGAACTGAGCGCTCCTCGTGACCACTGGCCCCTAGTACTGTGAAGCAAGGCATATAAAACACAGCGCTACGCGCAATCAGTTGCATGTGGAAACGTTTGCGTAGAACAGTTATCACAACACGTTACTCGTAATCAGTTGCATATCATTACCTTCGAGCAGAGCATATAACACCGTGTGCTACTCGCATTCCTTGGCATGTAATTTACTTTCGAGCAGAGCATATAACACAGTGCGCTACTCGCATTCCTTGGCATGTAATTTACTTTTGAGCAGAGCATATAACGCAGTGCACTACTCGCAGTCCTGGGCATGTAATTACTTTCGAGCAGAGCATATAACACCGTGCGCTACTCGCATTCCTGGGCATGTAATTTACTTTCGAGCAGAGCATATAACACAGTGCGCTACTCGCATTCCTTGGCATGTAATTTACTTTCGAGAGGAGCATATAACACAGTGCGCTACTCGCATTCCTTGGCATGTAATTTACTTTCGAGCAGAGCATATAACACAGTGCGCTACTCGCATTCCTTGGCATGTAATTTACTTTCGAGCAGAGCATATAACACAGTGCGCTACTCGCATTCCTTGGCAGGTAATTTACTTTCGAGCAGAGCATATAACACAGTGCGCTACTCGCAGTCCTGGTCTCTCCGGCTGGGGAAGCAGGGTCGGTGGCGTGAAGCGCCACACGAGGGTAATGTCAGTCAGTTCTTTGGGCGGCTTCCAGTGGGGAGGGTGACCGGACTTGAGGAGCGGGTCCCTATGCTCCGGTGCAGTTCACAGAGCACCGCGCTCAGTATTACAGAAGGGGGGACACGGACAGGATCCCTCGGCGGGGTCTCTCCGTCGCGCAGGCAGGGGAGGGGACTCCCACGGAGGGGACAACCCGGGCCAAGTGCGGTGTGGTTTCCAGACCAGCAGGGGGCACACCAGGGGGGATCTCGGCCTCCGGGCTTACTTCCGTCTCGGCGTCAGCAGGCGTCCGTCCTCACGACGTTGGGGGAACTCGGCCCCGACCTTGCGCACCTCCTCACACGGCTGCGACGGCAGCGACGGGGCCCCGGACTTCGCCTGGGCCTCGCGACACAGCAGGGCACTCCTCCAGGCCTCCAGGCCGCGGCGGTGAGCGCGCTGGCTTTGTCGTCGCAGGGGGGGGGGCTCAAATTAAGGATGGGGATCAGTGCTCAGCGGAGCACGCTGCCGGGGGTCCCAGACCAGGGCAGGGAGCGCGGGGGTCACAGCGCTAGTACCTGGTCGATCCCCGGTGACTTGGCAATCGGCTTAGTATTTTGTTCACTAGGGTAGCTTGGACACGCAGTCTCAGCTCTGGCATTCAAGGCTTACAGCTCGCTCTTGTCATGCAGTCTCAGTTCTTAAAGTTAGGTTTCAGTTCTCAGTTGACAGATGAAGTCTTTTGGCGCAGATGTATCTGGCGCCCTTAAGGGGTTCTGGTACAGGGGTAGGGATGGAGAGGGCGACTAGGTCCTTCCTAGTCAGGCTGGCAGAGAGTCTCTGGGTCCTCCTACTACTGGGCAAGATCAGTGGGATTCACAGGGCACCTCACTCACTTAAGAGGCAGTACCTAAATCCTGTCACTCTCAGAGGCATAAGTCCCTGGCTAGGCCCTACCGCCTACACTCCTGGTGGATTCTTCCAGCTCTGCTTCACCCCAACGGCCAACTCACCACACAAGTTTCCCTCCCACTCTTAAGTAGCCCTAGGTCAGGTGACCTCTAGCCAAGGCGGCAAAAGTAAAACCCCACCTCCCTTCTAGAAGGTTCCAGCTTCTTCCAGGAGCTTCCCCACTCTAACTATGGGACAAAAAGGCGGGCTGGTATCGCAACATTGTTGTGGGTCCCAGCCAGCTCCTGGCAGCTAGGGTGCTACTATGAAAAACGACCACCCTGCAGTAGCAGGGGTCTGTGGCAGCCATCTTGGGCGAAGTAAGCACCTGCACCTTAACCTTACAAAAACGAAACAAATGAGGGAAAAAGGGCCAAGTCCAACATAACCCCCTTCCAGCCAAAAGCCAGGGTAGACCGATCAATGCCTTGATGGTCTTCCCTGCTTGGGGCGAGAAAAGGTGGACGCAGGCCCGCAACGGCAGGAGCACCCGCAGGTTCTCCTCCGCTCTGGAACCCGATGGTTCCCTCTCAATCCTTCCTGGACCAACGAAACCACCCCACTGGGGCTCCCTAGCTAGTTGTGGCCAGGACCGGCCCCTGGGCCGTCCAGATGTCTCTGGCCCGGGTGATCTCGCGGAGTGGGGGGCAGTAGCCCCAGGCCTGTAGTGCCTGTTGACCACTCCGGTCCTCCTCCTTGCAGTCCTAAACTGCCTCTGGTCCTTCCTCCTGGGGTTCACACCCTTAGGCTGACCAGCCTTCAGGGGCGAGGTTCTCCTCCCCCTAACTCTCCTTCTGGGGTTCCTCACCCTACCCTGCGAGGCACCCTCAGACCACCACTTCCTCCTCAGTCTAGGGCCTTGACTCTTCAACTGATCCCTCAACCTAGGCCCTTAGGCTGAGCCGGTGCCCGAGGCGAGACCTTCCTCCCTCTGCACCCCTTCCCAGAGTTCCGCACCCTCCCACCTGGAAAGGTACCCCTGGAAGTCAATTTCGGGGGGACCCTGTTAGCAGAGACCCCACCCGCCAGGTCAGGCAACCCCTGAGCCTGGCATCCCAGCACAGGATCTAAACCCTGCGACTGGGCCAACCCCAGAACCTCAGGCGGGCTGGTTACAGTCGCCCTGGGTCCTCCTGACACTAGGGGCTCCCCTGCACTGGATGGCACATCGGGACAGCCTAGGCTCCCAACCTGGGGCTCCCTTGCGGAACTCTCCAGGCCCTGAGACTTCGGTTGGGGCACCTCGGGACACCTCCCCGTCTCACGCCTTCCTACAGATAGGTCGTGAGGCCCTACAACCCTCTCTCCCTGGGACCTAGCTGGGCTATCTGCCACTCCTCCCACCTCGCTGGGTTGGGAGATCCCTGCACCACCCCCTTCAGGTTCACACCCCAATGCCTCCTCAGACACCCTAGTGATGTCATCCTGGGGTAAATAAAATTCTAGCTCCTGTGGAGCTTCCGGTATGCTGCCACCAGTGTCCTCACTGGACACATTCATCTGGAGGGCACGCAGCTCCAACTCCTTCATTCGAAGCTCGTGCGCCATCCTCCTCTCCTCCATTGCCCATTTCTTATTCTCTCTTTCTTGTTCCAATCTGGCCCTTTCCCTTTCGTTCTCCTGCTCCAATTTGGCCAGCTCCCATTTTAATTGCCTCTCTTCCCTCCTGTCCTCGTACTCTTGTGGAGACGCGCTCCTCCTGGACCCTGTCCTACTACTGGCCCCAGAGCGTCTTCCTGGGGGCACATTCTCAGACATGTCTACATTCAAGATGTCTAGGACTTCCTGGGCGCTCTCCCCCTGAGGTGCCTCTGGCGCTTCCTGTCCCTCATCCCCTCTCCCGTCTGGGTGGGCCTCTACCCATGCCCTAATGGCGGTACGGAGTTCCGGCCCTTTGGCCCTCCGCATCCCAGGCACCCCCAACTCCTGCGCGAACTCCCTTAGTTGCTTTGCTGTGTACCCCTCGAGGTCAGCTAACCGGGATTCCATTCTGGCAGGTGGGGACCTAGACACTAAGGAGAAAATTCCTAGGGTGTAGGCAACAGTCAATAGCTAACCAGGCTTCTTGCACTCTCTACCTGGACAGTGGAACTAATGATCCAGCAACAATGGTTTCTGAGCTGTGGAACAAAAAAAATGTAGGATAGGCGTTTAATTGTGGCGCCCTTCGCCTCACGGAAGGGTGCTTTATGGTCACAAGTCCCAAGGATCCCACCGCTGCCACCAATGTAGGAACCTGGGGTCACCAGGCCCTATGGGCGGTAACGTGGCGCGAGCCGGTCGGGCAACCAGAGGGCTATGTGTTAAGCAACCATACACCACACACTTCTCATGGACTAGAGTCACACACAATAAGGGACGCCACACCGTTTAAATTATGCAAATACTTCAAGTTTATCCAAGTATAGCATCTATGCAGTGCCTAACCTCGTTCATGTACCCACGCCCGCTGATTAAATGCAGGAGATTCTAGCGCTGTGCGCGCTTATGTAAAGTCTGTCCCTGAACAGGCCGTCTAACACAGCGTAATACTTGTAAGGGGGAACATTGGGTTCATCAACATGGCGCCTGTCGAACTGAGCGCTCCTCGTGACCACTGGCCCCTAGTACTGTGAAGCAAGGCATATAAAACACAGCGCTACGCGCAATCAGTTGCATGTGGAAACGTTTGCGTAGAACAACACGTTACTCGTAATCAGTTGCATATCATTACCTTCGAGCAGAGCATATAACACCGTGCGCTACTCGCATTCCTTGGCATGTAATTTACTTTCGAGCAGAGCATATAACACAGTGCGCTACTCGCATTCCTTGGCATGTAATTACTTTCGAGCAGAGCATATAACACAGTGCGCTACTCGCATTCCTTGGCATGTAATTTACTTTCGAGCAGAGCATATAACACAGTGCGCTACTCGCATTCCTTGGCATGTAATTTACTTTCGAGCAGAGCATATAACACAGTGCGCTACTCGCATTCCTTGGCAGGTAATTTACTTTCGAGCAGAGCATATAACACAGTGCGCTACTCGCAGTCCTGGTCTCTCCGGCTGGGGAAGCAGGGTCGGTGGCGTGAAGCGCCACACGAGGGTAATGTCAGTCAGTTCTTTGGGCGGCTTCCAGTGGGGAGGGTGACCGGACTTGAGGAGCGGGTCCCTATGCTCCGGTGCAGTTCACAGAGCACCGCGCTCAGTATTACAGAAGGGGGGACACGGACAGGATCCCTCGGCGGGGTCTCTCCGTCGCGCAGGCAGGGGAGGGGACTCCCACGGAGGGGACAACCCGGGCCAAGTGCGGTGTGGTTTCCAGACCAGCAGGGGGCGCACCAGGGGGGATCTCGGCCTCCGGGCTTACCTCTGTCTCGGCGTCAGCAGGCGTCCGTCCTCACGACGTTGGGGGAACTCGGCCCCGACCTTGCGCACCTCCTCACACGGCTGCGACGGCAGCGACGGGGCCCCGGACTTCGCCTGGGCCTCGCGACACAGCAGGGCACTCCTCCAGGCCTCCAGGCCGCGGCGGTGAGCGCGCTGGCTTCGTCGTCGCAGGGGGGGGGGCTCAAATTAAGGATGGGGATCAGTGCTCAGCGGAGCACGCTGCCGGGGGTCCCAGACCAGGGCAGGGAGTGCGGGGGTCACAGCGCTAGTATCTGGTCGATCCCCGGTGACTTGGCAATCGGCTTAGTATTTTGTTCACTAGGGTAGCTTGGACACGCAGTCTCAGCTCTGGCATTCAAGGCTTACAGCTCGCTCTTGTCATGCAGTCTCAGTTCTTAAAGTTAGGTTTCAGTTCTCAGTTGACAGATGAAGTCTTTTGGCGCAGATGTATCTGGCGCCCTTAAGGGGTTCTGTTACAGGGGTAGGGATGGAGAGGGCGACTAGGTCCTTCCTAGTCAGGCTGGCAGAGAGTCTCTGGGTCCTCCTACTACTGGGCAAGATCAGTGGGATTCACAGGGCACCTAAATCCTGTCACTCTCAGAGGCATAAGTCCCTGGCTAGGCCCTACCGCCTACACTCCTGGTGGATTCTTCCAGCTCTGCTTCACCCCAACGGCCAACTCACCACACAAGTTTCCCTCCCACTCTTAAGTAGCCCTAGGTCAGGTGACCTCTAGCCAAGGCGGCAAAAGTAAAACCCCACCTCCCTTCTAGAAGGTTCCAGCTTCTTCCAGGAGCTTCCCCACTCTAACTATGGGACAAAAAGGCGGGCTGGTATCGCAACATTGTTGTGGGTCCCAGCCAGCTCCTGGCAGCTAGGGTGCTACTATGAAAAACGACCACCCTGCAGTAGCAGGGGTCTGTGGCAGCCATCTTGGGCGAAGTAAGCACCTGCACCTTAACCTTACAAAAACGAAATAAATGAGGGAAAAAGGGCCAAGTCCAACAGAAGGAATAGTGGACCAAACCAGGTCCAGAATGTGTCCGTGCACATGAGTGGGAGTGGTAATTAGTTGGGAGAAGCCGAGATCGGTGAGGGTCTCTTCTAGTTGGCGAGCCTGAGCCTCCCTGGGTTGTTGATCCCAATGAAAGTTAAAATCACCCATTACCAGGAGGTGTTGAAAACGAGAGCGGAGGTTGGTGATAGATTCGATTAGGAGGTTGGTAGAGTTGGGGGGGCATTTCGGGGGGCGGTAGAGCATGGAGATCGTGATGCTCGAGGAGTGATGACAGAGCTTGATTGTCAGTATGTCAGCCCCTGCCAGAGTTTCACCAGAAACTTTCTCTATCCTTAGATGTTTTTTTAAAAGGAATGCTACCCCTCCTCCTCTTTTACCAACGGGGCGGTTGTGCCAGAATGTGTCATAACCGACTGGGAGCGCCGCCAGTATAGTAGGTCCAGATTCTTCATCCAACCAAGTTTCCGACAAGGCCAGAATATCTGGGGTCTCATTTTGTAGAAACGTGAAAATTTCTATAGTGTGCTTTTGGAGGGAGCGTGTATTCAGGACCATTACTTTCAGTGGTTGAGACGTAAAAGGGGAGGTCTGGGCCAAAGTAGGGCTGGGGCACGCGGGCCTATCCTCTGATGGTATGAGGAGACCTTCCCTCATAAGAACACCAATGGTCTCCCTATTCAATGGGCAGTGGTCCCGGTTAAGGGTTCTTAATTCTGCGTCACACCAACAGCATTCACCCTCTCCCGGATGCGCAGCCATATGCGCCGTTTCTCCCCCTCAGGCACCTTGAGGGACAGCTTACCAAAAAGGCGATCGTGCTCCCTCTATCAGGTGCTCCAGCTCCCTGTCGGAGAACTTGCGCTTGCGCTTGCGTGCAGCCTCAGCGCTGGATGGTGCTTCCTTCTCCATGGTTCTTTGGTTTGGCGGATAGCTCAGTCGGTGTGGCTTCACTCTGCACAGGCAGTCTTCACTCACAGCTCCTGTTTGCTCCTCTGTTGAGGCAATGAGGGTGGGGCTGCAGTATTTCCTGGTTGGTGATGTCATCTACACGTTCCCGGAGCGACGCGGTCATTTGCGATTACGCTAATACCGAATTCGCTATTAGCTAATTCGGTATTACCGAACTCGCTATTAGCTAATCGGAGTTTGCATGCCCCGCTATTGATTATTCGGTAAAAATAGCGATTTTTAAGAATCGCTAAAATTTACCGAATCTGTTGATGCATGCCCAAAAGCGATTCCTTAATAACGATTCCTTATTTCTCGCTATTAAGGAATCACTTTTTGTTTGGTTGATGCATGTGCACCTAAATGTAGAAATAAGTAAATGAAAGATAGCCAGTTAACCTTTGCGAGGGGCTTGCCACTGCACAAAAACACTTCACCGCTTTTTTTAATTAACGTTTGATCCAGTTGAGCTAGAAACAACTAATTTTTGTTAAAATCTGCAGATTATGCAGGAGGTGATGGATAATGTGACAAATGTGGCAAATCCATAACTATGTGAAGAAAGCAGCAGCCGCAGAATCACATAATTCCAGTGGTCGAGATTATATGTCGCCCTTGTCAACACTCCTCCACTGTGCCCACATGGGGTACCAGTAGAAGGTGCAATGCCAAGAGTGGCACAATCCACAGTGCCACCAGGTGAGAAGCTGCTACCTCTTGCTCGTGACAAGTAACTAAGATCTTCTAGGAGAGGGGGTGCACAGATACATGGCTTGGGGCTGGCAGCAGGCCAAGGTTGGCATCAGGCATGCCGATGCCCGCACATATAAGTCTCATCGCACATCCACACCATCATGTAATAGGGAGCCTAGCTTGAGGCTGGACAGCCCAGCACCTTTACCTTCATGCCACCCACACAGGAGAGCTTTTTCCGGATGCACTTCTTTTCCACCTTCATTTATTGCTTCTGTTTCACATACCCAATACATGGGCATGGTGTACATCCAGTACATTCAGTAATTGTCTTTCTAAGGACACGTTTCTGCAGTTACATGTTCACAACTCCTACAATATTTCAGTATACCACACTCTGTCTCAATGTCCTTTTCAAATGCTCCAGACGCTGGTTACAATCTGTGCCTCAACATGGTTCAAGCTTTCTTTATTTTTTACATTTTATAAGCTTTGTTAAATACAATTCACTAGATCTGGATAAAACCAATTAAACCTATCACTCTTACACCCACCAAAATAACATGACATTGGGCCCGATTCACAGAACTAACTTAAGACACAATCCTAAACTTACTACCATTTTGGTATTCACAGAAGGCACTTACTCATTTTGGTATTCACAGAAGGCACTTACTCATTTCGGTATTCACAGAAGTTAGGAGTCCTAACTTTAGGACTCCTAAATGCCTTCTGTGAATACCGAAAGTCATAAAATTAGGATTTTTCTCAGTTTAGAAGTAGTAAGGCTAGGACTCCTAACTTTACTACTACTAAACTGAGAAAAATCCTAATTTTAAGACTTTCGGTATTCACAGAAGGCATTTAGGAGTCCTAAAGTTAGGACTCCTAACTTCTGTGAATACCGAAATGAGTAAGTGCCTTCTGTGAATACCAAAATGAGTAAGTGCCTTCTGTGAATACCAAAATGGTAGTAAGTTTAGGATTTTGTCTTAAGTTAGTTCTGTGAATCAGGCCCCTAATGAGTAGCTTTAAATTGCGTAATAATAACATTCATTATGCACAGCACATAAAAACAGCAGAAGTCTGGTAAGAAGTACTATGTACTTGCCTCCTCTGCTTCGGACATCCAGCGCCTCAAACACTGCCTACACATCATCCAGACCTAGATCTCCAGTGCCTACCTGAAGCTCAAACCAACATAGACAAAATTCCTATTTTTCGCCTCGAACAACTAACAAGATATAGTAGTAACCTCGCTCAATGACATGAACCTTGAAAATTTGAACCAACTCTCACCAAATGCCACATCACTTGTATTCACCCTGGACACCAACCTCTCCCTCAAGGTACACATTCCCAAAAAAACAAAGACAGCCTAGTACCAGTTTGAAATTCACCATTACAGAGAGACACCAGTGCCCTCAAACTATTGAAGCGCCAATGCAAGAGATTGCAAAAAGGAAGAATAAAGGTCCAACCAATGTTAAGCCAGGAAAAAATATCCTGGTTACACCACCGGCTGTGAAACAACACATTTTTCCTGATCTTTCTAAATCTTAGTTCTAAGCAGGAGGCAACCTCAGTGGGATATGGACAAAGCAAAATCATGTCAGAAAAGAAAGCATTGTAAAAACGGAAACAAGGAAGACAGTAAAAAACCTGGCATAAAGTCCCTGATACCTGCTGTATCCAAGAGTAAGGATACCAACACCAAGAGCAGCACTAGGGGGCATATTATCAAGTTCCGTTTTTGCAATTCTCAAATAGCGATTTTTAGGGAATCGCTATTTGAGAATTGCAAAACGGGATGTAATAAAAAGTTTGCAAATGTTTTGCGATTTCTTAGCATTCCTTAATTGTGATGAACAAATTGCTAATCGCAATTAAGGAATACCTTCCCATTCATTCCTATGGGCCAGGAGGCCCATAGGAATGAATGAGAAGACATTCTCAATTAGCGATTCGCAATTAGAGATTTGCAAATTGAGATTAATTTCAAGGGTGCAAGGGTGTCATAAGGACACCCTGATGCACCCCTGAAATGAGCATGTGTGCGCATGTGGCGCACATACTTGCCCTAAGGGCATGTATGTGCGCCACATGGCACTTTGAAAGATACCAAAAAGTGCATCTTTCAAAGAAATTGCAAATTACCACCAACTTGAAGTTGGTGGTAATTTGCGATTTCTTAAGGAGAAATCGCACGACTTGGGTGCTTGTTACATTGCATTTAAGGAATCGCAATTTGCAATTCCTTAAATGCAATCGCAAAATAGAGAATCGCAAATTTGCGATTCTCTAATTTGCGATGCCCTTTTGGGATGATACATCCCAATAGGCCTTTTCCCGTTCGCAAACGGGCCGATTCTGAGAATCGGCCCGTTTGCGAACGGGAAAAGGGCTTGATACATATGCCCCTAAGACACGTAGCTCAAGGACCCCCGAAAAGCACTCAAGGCCAGGAAGAGAGAAAACCCAAACAGGAAGAGAATTCCCTTAAAAGCAAGGATAGCACCAATGTAAGTGATGATGACAGACACCCAAGGCCTTATAAACTCTGCCTTAATTGGCATGGAATTTGAAGCTCAAATAACAAGTAGGAGAAATCCTCCGACTAGTGCGGACTGACTGGTCATCGATTTCTAATTTAATGTGAAAGGCAAGTTTCATTTTCATCCTTAGATATTCCCAACCAAGGTACAAATCATACCCTGCAAGGATCTAGCTAGCAAACGATTAATCAAAAGGAACACACGCCAACTAGGAAACCGTCTTAGTAGCCTGGTGCAGTAAGATTTAATGAAGACAACACTCAGTTAATTTTCACACCAACATATGTTTTGAGGGGCAGTTGCGATATAATAAATTGAGGCAACATACTAAGGTTAGTCAAAGCTATCCCAACGCTACAATACATCAGGTCAACCAACGCAGAATCTGTCTAATTTATCACTAACAGGGATCCAGCTGTGCACAAATATCTGAAACAAGAGTGGTCACCTAATGCTCTCAAAATATATAGCTAAAGCTGTACTGGCAAGTAAAATGCATTTTGAGAAATGGGGTATTCTCATCAAAGCACATAAAGAGGAAGCGTGTCCACATATTCGGCTAAGAGGGGTTACAACCAATACAAGCTCCATATCCTCACGAACTGTGGGGCATATTATCAAGGATGGCCTTAAAAATGATCGCCGGTTTAGCGGCAGAAAACTGCCGCTAAAGCGGCGATAATGGGCTTGATAATATGCCCTTAAGAATTCCACTAGAAGTCCATGTTCACACCAGAACTTTTATTGGAATTCTCTGCGGCATATTATCAAGCCCATTATCTCCGCTTTAGCGGCAGTTTTCTGCCGCTAAACCGGCAATAATGTTAACGCTGTCCTTGATAATATGCCCCTGTGAACTGTCCCACATCCTACTCGATTCTCAAATCGGTAAAAACTGGTCACAAACTGCTGCAAACGTTACCATTAAGTACAGTAACCAAGGTAAACTCTGAACGGGTGCAACCCAACATTGATTGGAGCTGGTTGGCCCGGCCCTAGTAAATAAAACTTTGGAATGACTTAAAAACACACAATGCACCACCACCTGTGGTCCGGAATGTCTTGCAGCTCTCCGACTTTGTTTTCGGAATGTAGGTGGATTAAAAAACATTAGAAACTGCTGCAGTAGCCGCCTTTTGGAGGATGAATCACTTCATTTTACTGCAAGAGACCTTGTCCCAAGAAAGTGTGTAATTGATTGGCTTCATAGAATTTGTGTAAAGGGAAGCTTATCGACCTAAATCTCAAGGGACCTGAAATCCAGGCTGTACAGTTGGAACTAACCCAACCCTGGATTAAAGCTGTAAATCTGGACAGTTGGTCTAAGTGTGTCTACCACCCTCTAATCATGGTGGATATTTATCCTAATCCGTGACCATTCGAGAAATGTAAATTTAAGGCGAATCTGCAAGCAATGTTGATGGGCTGGAAGCAGGAAGATAGCACTACAGAATTCATAGCAGGTGATTTCAATGCAAATATGTTTAATACCAGGATGTTGATGGGCTGATCTTAGACCAAGCCATGTATGGGAGATCCAAGACAAGAACAGATATAGCAAAATCGGTGCCTCATTCCGTATCGCATGGATCGCAGAGATCTAAACTGTAGAATCTCGCAAGACCAGCTACCTTCAAAACCGAGAAACACCCCTAAGACGAGCTCCACTATTGACTATACCTTGATGTCTCTTAGCCTATTCAATCGGATAATCTCCTACAGGATTTAACCTTGATTAGAAAGTGACCACTGTCCCCAAATAATACGAATATGCACAGCGACCAGAATGCATCCAATAGCAACAACATTACTAGTTCCATTGACACAGGAAAAACTCAGAATGTTAAAGTGGAAAGGTCAAAATAGCAAAAGAAATATTTATATATTTATTTATTTATAAAGTTTTATATAGCGCGAAAATGATCCCGAGGGATATTAGAGCGCTTTTCAATTGTGGGGAAAGGAAGGTAACAGTTGCAGTACATGTGTCAAATAGGAATACAGATAGAATCACATATCAAAATAGAACTCACAGGACAAGAACGGTTACAAGTACACGGGGTCAGCAGAATAAGTGCAAGGGCTTAAAGTTGTGTATATAACAGAGACAAAAATACACATGTATAAATGCAGACAGTCAAAGAGGCAAACATGCATCAAGGAGACTAGTGCATAAATCATTCAGAAACTCCTCAATCGAGCATTCAGACACATACAGAGACATTCAGAGGTGCACGCATGCAGACACAGAAATCGGCACAGGTTCATGCATAGAGAGACACAAACACTCATGCACATAGACCTTTCCAGGATTGCAATCCTTTACATGACTGAGAAGTAATCATGGTAAGTTGCTACTCATAAATTCGAACTTCGTACGCCAGAAAGGTCACCAACTGGGCCACAGGAAACAAAAGTCTGAATCAGTGGCGGTGCGTTCATTGGGGTGCTGGGGCGTTGCCCCACAAGCCACATGGCCCCCATGCCACGCAAGCAACTAGTAACAGTCACAGTCATTATAAATAAACAGCACTGGCAGTCTCGTTCACATCACCCGACCCGCGCGCGCTGATGTACTCCGGGACACGCCAGAGGCAATCAGCCGCTCAAGGGAGTGGGTGGGGCTGGCTGCAGCAGCAAGGGTTGAGTGACAGGCTCACTGACACCAGCGCTTACTAAGCGCAGCTGCAATAGTGCGCATGCTCGATTTTGAGCTGGTCATTTTTATGACCAGCCCGAACATGCGCACTTACAGCCACCTAATACCATCTGTATTGTAGAAGAGCGAGGGGGGACCCGAGGCCGAGGATTGCTTCATGCAGCAGCGCCCGGTCTCCTAATGGGCGAGCCCTCTCCGTGCTCTAGCCAATCCTGGCACTGCTAATGTAGCGTCTGGATTGGCTGAGACACCGCGCAGCCTGAGCCTGAGGGCAGGCATTAAAGCATTGGGTGCCGCACTGCCGCGCATGGGTGTGGTGGCACACTGCCGCACTGTGAGTGGTCATTTCCATTTCGTTAGAGTATGACGTGACCTCGCAGAAGCGCACTGCTGCACCATCATGTGTCTCCGCGCACGCCAGTGCCACACGACACCACAGTCACGTCTGACTCGTGCCAGTGCATAGTGACTAAGTGACGACGATCATTTATATGATTGTTGATTCCTCCTCCTCGCTCCAAAGATCCTGGCTGATCATCGACATCGACATTCTTGTGTGAAAAGTTAAACTAAGTAAGAGTCAAGACACAGTCTGAGATAACCTACAATACGTCACAGTCAATTGGCAACCCGCACTCCCGTGTACTCAAAGGTCATCCATTGGTTAGTCTTTTTTAGGATGCAATCCTGGTGTGTGCTCTGTCCCATAACACCAAAGAATATCCAACACATGATGCTGGTGCATAGCTATGCATCAGTCCCAGGATGCGACACCTTCATATTAGATGAAAAATCATCCTTTAACCATAATTTGTTCATTTTAAGCCTTCTTTTTTATTAACTTAATCCACGTTTTTTCTTTTCAATATGTCGAATTGGTAATTTCGATTTTCAAATGCATGTATTATGCTCACAGGCCTTAATTACAGCATGTCGAAATGCCAATACAACAAGTAGTCATAAAGTTTAGACGCTTTTCAACAAAAGTGACTTAAATCGTACCTTTAAAATGTCCTTGATGTGCTGTTTTTTCATTCTCTACAGTTACCCCTAAAGAAGGGCGACAAGCCCGAAATGCATTGGGTCAAAAAAACTTTATGACTACTTGTTGTATTGGCATTTCGACATGCTGTAATTAAGGCCTGCAAAAACAGGGGTGATAAATTAAGGCCTGTGAGCATAATACATGCATTTGAAAATCAAAATTACCAATTCGACATATTGAAAAGAAAAAACGTGGATTAAGTTAATAAAAAAGAATGCTTAAAATGAAGAAATTATGGTTAAAGGATGATTTTTCATCTAGTATGAAGGTGTCGCGTCCTGGGACTGATGCATAGCTATGCACCAGCATCATGTGTTGGATAACTTACAATACAACATGAACATCTATTTAGTCGGAGGAGTCCGCCGCTCGGCTGGGTGTGGGTGGTCGGGTGGACCAGATCCTCAGTTTTACAGTTGTTTAATGTTTAATCAATGTTTCTATTCAACTTTTCCTGTGTAGGCCAGGGCGATTGGAATGGCGAATCCCCTGCGCCGCGGCCTGGGGCCTGCGCATCTATGCCGAATTGCAGATCAGGCGCGCGCCGGCAGAACTTCAACACCTCCTGCTCCAGGCCTAAGTTACAGCAGGCTGAGGCCAGGCCTGGCAGCAGGACTGCTGGGGTTGTTGAAGTTCTGGTGGTGCCTGATTGCCATAGGCCGCCATAGGCCGCTCCCACGGCACGGGGACGGTATAAATCCCTGTGTGCTAGCTGTGGTGAAGTGCTGGCCTTCTTAGCCTGCCTGGTATTCTGATTCTGATTGCTTGCTCTCTGCCGCAAGCCGGGCAGATCGGACCAGGCAGGCTAAGAACGAAGGAGGAGGCTGCGGCCCGTGGGTGCGGCGGCCCCTGGGCACGGCGCACTTCCTCCGGAGCCTCTACAAAGGGCCACGCCGCAGCTGCATAATTTAGGGATGACGTGAGGCTGGATTGGTGCCTTGGGGTAGGGCACAGACGGCCCTACTGCCAGGCAGGAGCTGGCTGTTGGAGGATGCCGGTGGCACTGAGCCCTGTACAGGATCTCTGGCGTGACCTCGGGAGTGCAATCGAATCGGCCTCTCTGGTGCTATCTGTGTGAGGGGCTTCCAGTTCCAACTCGGAGTGCGAGGATGCCTCATGGGGGCCCATCTGGGCAATGTCGCCTGTGTTCAATAGGCACGCTGCCAGAAGCGGAGACTACCAGTTGCCCAGACAGCCCCAGTAGGCATGGCGCAGTTGAACTACAGTGGCTCTATAATTTTGCTGACCGACTCTGACAGGGAATGCCCACCCACCACACCGAGATCGCCTTACTGGGGCCCTCTTCGTCAGCTGAAGGACTGAGTGTTTCCCCCTTTCCTCTCCCCTTCCCTCCATGAAGAGCTTGCTGCAACACAGGGACCCTACCTTCGCTGGTGGCCTACTAGTTGTCTCTACCGGGGTCCAGATCACCCTGCTGTCCTTGGGGCACCCTGCACTGGGTGGTCGGGTGGACCCTCGCTCCCACGGTATAAATCCCTGCGTGGCTGCGTCAGTCGTCAGTCCGTGGCGAGGTGCTTTTTCTGCTCATTAAAAGTCACCAACAATACGAATTCTGGGAAGCGTACTTGTTTGCCAGCTTCTAGGGTCCTAGGGTTTACAGAGCCCGAGCCCCAAATTTAGATGCTTTTGGATTGCCACCCTGAAAAAAAGATCCTGGTATTCCTCTTGCCTAATTGGAACATTTCCATAAGGTGTCCTTAGATGACAAATCTGCATCGAATTAAGGTCTCTGACTGCCCACCAGCCCATCTGGCTTATGTAAAGCATTCCGGTGGTGGTTACCTCCTTCCATTCCAAAGAACAGCCCGAGTGGACAATTTGTCCCTGAATAATGTTTCAGAAAAAAAGCAATGATTTGTTGCATCATGTTTCCTTATTTATGAATTTTAAACTATTTTATGCATTTTACGTTTGCTGCAAATGTTGATCCCTTCATCCTACTTATGCTGTTACTTGTCATCCATGATTGTAATGTTGTCTACTATCTGTGCTGTTACACATGAAACTTCACATATTTTATTTACAGGAGAAATGAGGAAGGATTCCTTCTGCAAACCTATTTTCTACTGTAAGGTGGGAGAATAGCTCAATAGACCAGTTTCCACATTTATCATAGGCAGTAGCAATGTACACAAAATCTAGGTAGGCTGTAGTTTAAGGGAGAGGCTGGGTGCCTTGAGCTAGGAGATGTGCAGATAATTAAGGTACACTTGGACACTCTTGAGAGCTGCTACAGCTCAGGTTGAGCTTAGAAGACAGGCGTACTGGAAAAGTTTTCAGCTGGAGAGCAGCCCTGCTACACAGCATCAATGCATCTGACAAGACACCAGCCTGTATATGTCACAGGACATGCACAGCCCACAGCCTGTCCTTTTACAAACTGGGTGTACTAGCAGTAATTCAATGAGGATAAAAGGACCCCTTTATTTCTTTTTTTAACCTTAGAAGTATCATTGCAACTAAACTGCCCACGCCAATATAATCGGCCCTGAGCGCCAAATCTTCCATAAAGGGCCAGGGTTGGCATGGGACAAACAATCGGCCAGGGCACCAAAATAACAGTGGCCCCCATTAGCAACCCAGTTAGCTGAAAACGTGGCCCACATTTCCCAATCACACCAGTCTTAAACTTGTAAAGACCCGCCGTAGCGCAGAAGGTTAATGTGCCTGCAGTGCTGCAAAGAACATGTACCTGATGCAGATCACAAAATGCACATGATGTAAATAGGTCAGTGAGTCACTGCTTTTGTCAGAGAGATCCTTTTATTACTTGCAGTTTGTAAGTTAAAATCCTAACACAACTGTGAGCTATTAACTGTCATCTAAGAGCTGCATGCAAACTGCAAGGTAAAAATTGGAGCGTTATGTTTTTCCCCCCAGTCTTTGTTTGATTACCCTATGTTTCAAAAATAAATTGTTATATTTTTATTTTCAATGGAAGGACAAGTAATTAAAGGTGAGCTGTATATTACAGTATCAGAGGAGTGAATCCATACACAGAGGACAACAGGAGACCAAGTAAGTAGGAAAGAGTTGTATTTTCAATACATGATGAACATATTGCGTCATATGTACATATCATATAGGTTAAAAAAGCACTGTGTGACACTTAGTGAAAGTGTAACCGAAAAGATACTGTGCACAAGTGCTCGTGCAGTTTGTGACGGCGCAAGTGACACATAAAGTGGTATATACAGCGGTGAAACGGCGCAGCAAGAGAACAATGGTATTTTGAATACGCCAAAATTAGGGCATTTACACAGTAAATGTATGGGAATTCAAAGGACAATAAGGCAAATGCCCATGTTTGTAAATGCGCCAACAGTAACGCTGTTGAAGTCGACGGCGTTTCGGCCCGTGACAATCAGGGCCATCATCAGGACTGGTTACACATATTTTGAACAGTGCTAGGGTAAAGAAAAACAATTCTCAAACACTGGACCAAAATGAAGAAAAAGGAGACAGTTGTGCGGATGGTGGTGAACACGGCGACGTGTGGAGGCCGTGGGTAAGCGTTTAATATATGGTCGTGGGCCAAGGAGCAGTGATCGGACGAAACGTGAGCGCGAGAACGGGTATCACATCGGCGCGCGAGTCAGGTGAGGTGTGCCCGGGTGGGCAAAGGTAGAGTGAATGGGGACTGGGGCCAAGAAATGGTGATCTATGTGGTAGAAAAACTATCGGATAGTGCGGAAGAGAAATCACGCAGGTGGATGGTAACAGGGATGCAAGGGAGTGCCACAGTGAAAGAAAAGGGGTAAAGCAAGGAAAAGAAAAGAAACTTACTCGTGTGGAAGGGCCGAGCACGGAGAATCGGCAAGGAGGAGTAAGACGGGTCCGGGGGAGTCCAAACTGGACGGAGGAGAAAAAAAAAAAAAAGGGGGGGGGGGTGAGGAAAGGAACAGGTAGAACGTGGATGGGGGGGGGGGGAAAGACAGGGAAGGAGATGGTTGCGGTAAACCACTTACTTGGTTCGAAAAGGACGAGCCGAATGAAACGGCAGCGCTGGACCACGTAAGGTTGGGAGGGTCCCTGGAGTAACAGGCTGGAAGGGGATAAGGGACAGGGGGTGAGGAAAAGGCAAGGGGGAGAGAACAGAGGGAAAGAGGGGAAAAAGGAGAGCCACTTACGTCAGGAGGGGGACGGAGATCAATCGATAAAGAAGCTGGAAAGAAAGGAGGAGGTTAAGAGACGGGGCTGATGGACGCATTCAGGGGAGAAAAGGATACGAGCAGAATGTACTTACAATTGGTAGAGGCGAGTGAATCACCGAGAAGGGGTCCGTATGGGAAGACTGTGCCGGTACGAATCAAGCAGAGATTGAGGACGGAAGAGCACTGACGTGAGTTATAAGAGGTCAGTGTTTCCGGGTCACGAGCAGCGTCCACCAATCAACGGGAAGAAGACGGAGGCAAGTGGCGCGCGGATGCGTGCTGGCGTGTGGTAGGCTGGGGGGTACTAAAGGGGAGTGAAGCGGAAGGATCGGAGAGGGAGTCATGGCAACCGAGGATGATGACCTGCAAGGGCGCGTGTGTCGCTCGAGTGAAAGAAAGCAGAGTGAGGGGATAGTAATTAAAAAAAATTAAAAAAAAGGAAACATTTTGGTCAATTCAACGGACACAAAGCAAGCCCGCTAGGGCCAGTAACAATATATATAGTATACAAAAAATAAAATACATTCGTTACAATGAAGTCATGGGCCATTGACAGGCCGGTTATGAGATAGTACATCAGGGGTAGGCGTGTGGGGGGGGGGGGGGGGGGGGGAAAGGGGAAGGAAAGGGAAGGGGGGGGCGGGGGGGGAGGAAAGTGGTTAGGAGGGAAGGGGAGGAAAAGGAGGAAGGAAGAAGGGGGAAGGAATGAACAAACAGCTAATTATCAAATAAATGGGGCGGAAGACAGGGGGAAGGGAGGAAGGGAAGGAGACGGGGAAGGGGGGAGGAAAGGGGGGTTGGTATGTACAGGGGAAGGGGAAAGGATAATTGCATACAAAGGACAGATTAAAGAAACAAGAATGGAGAACGTATCGGCTGTAAAGAAGGCAGATCAGTAAAACACAAACATGCAAAGCATTACAATCATGCGAGGGTAGAGTTCCATTCATCAAGGGAATTCAGGCCCTGCTCAATGGAGTTAAAGCGGGAGATCCAACGGCATTCGCATCTATTCAGGAGTCTTTGTGTATCACCACCTCTTAGTGGGACGGACGGTTTGTCAATTACCAGCCAGGTGAAATCGGCTTCGCTGTGATTCTTTTCTTTGAAGTGGGAGACCAGGGGGGCTGTTAGGACTCCGCATCTAATGCGGCTGCGATGTTGTAGAATGCGATCCTTCACCATCTGGGTGGTTTGGCCAATGTATATTTTGTCACAGGGACATTTAATCATGTAGACAACGTTCTGAGATCTACAGTTGGTGAAGGAGTGTAGGTCAAATTTCAACCCATTGTGTTCAAACGTCTTTGTGTTTGTGGTAGAGGAGCATGCTGCGCATCTTTGGCATCTATAGTGGCCGAGCACCGGTGGTAGTTTCCATGAGTTAGGGATTGATTCAGATGTGTTTGGTGTAATGGGCCAGGTGATTGCATGCACCAGATGATCCGCTATGTTTTTACCCCTTCGGTAAGAGAAAAGAGGTGGTTCATTGAAAATGGTGAGTGGAGCAAGGATGTTCCAGTTGGCTTTAATAGTCTTGGCTAGTTTGTTGCTGGAGGGTGAGAAGGTGGACACAAATGGGATGCGAGTATTTGTCCTTTTTTCCTTTGGAGTAAGTAAGGTATCACGGTGGTTATACCATGCTCGTTTTCTTGCCCTATTGACCAATTTTCTGGGGTAGCCGCGGGCCAAGAGTTTTGCAGTGAGTATCGCTGCCTCCTTGAAGTAATCTTTACGCCATTTGCAGTTACGACGGATCCTGACGTAAGTGGCTCTCCTTTTTCCCCTCTTTCCCTCTGTTCTCTCCCCCTTGCCTTTTCCTCACCCCCTGTCCCTTATCCCCTTCCAGCCTGTTACTCCAGGGACCCTCCCAACCTTACGTGGTCCAGCGCTGCCGTTTCATTCGGCTCGTCCTTTTCGAACCAAGTAAGTGGTTTACCGCGACCATCTCCTTCCCTGTCTTTCCCCCCCCCCCATCCACGTTCTACCTGTTCCTTTCCTCACCCCCCCCCCCCCCCCCTTTTTTTTTTTTTTCTCCTCCGTCCAGTTTGGACTCCCCCGGACCCGTCTTACTCCTCCTTGCCGATTCTCCGTGCTCGGCCCTTCCACACGAGTAAGTTTCTTTTCTTTTCCTTGCTTTACCCCTTTTCTTTCACTGTGGCACTCCCTTGCATCCCTGTTACCATCCACCTGCGTGATTTCTCTTCCGCACTATCCGATAGTTTTTCTACCACATAGATCACCATTTCTTGGCCCCAGTCCCCATTCACTCTACCTTTGCCCACCCGGGCACACCTCACCTGACTCGCGCGCCGATGTGATACCCGTTCTCGCGCTCACGTTTCGTCCGATCACTGCTCCTTGGCCCACGACCATATATTAAACGCTTACCCACGGCCTCCACACGTCGCCGTGTTCACCACCATCCGCACAACTGTCTCCTTTTTCTTCATTTTGGTCCAGTGTTTGAGAATTGTTTTTCTTTACCCTAGCACTGTTCAAAATATGTGTAACCAGTCCTGATGATGGCCCTGATTGTCACGGGCCGAAACGCCGTCGACTTCAACAGCGTTACTGTTGGCGCATTTACAAACATGGGCATTTGCCTTATTGTCCTTTGAATTCCCATACATTTACTGTGTAAATGCCCTAATTTTGGCGTATTCAAAATACCATTGTTCTCTTGCTGCGCCGTTTCACCGCTGTATATACCACTTTATGTGTCACTTGCGCCGTCACAAACTGCACGAGCACTTGTGCACAGTATCTTTTCGGTTACACTTTCACTAAGTGTCACACAGTGCTTTTTTAACCTATATGATATGTACATATGACGCAATATGTTCATCATGTATTGAAAATACAACTCTTTCCTACTTACTTGGTCTCCTGTTGTCCTCTGTGTATGGATTCACTCCTCTGATACTGTAATATACAGCTCACCTTTAATTACTTGTCCTTCCATTGAATTCCACGTTGAGACATTGTTGTTTGATATTACGTACTGCCCCAGTCTCACTGTGGTTTATGGGCTACCTCCTGTGGTCTGTTACTGTCTACTTTGAGCAACTGCTTGTTGCGAGAGGTTGTCCCCCTTGGGACTTGTTTCGATATTATTGCTTGATTTATCCTAGCTTGCCCTGTGCTGTGGTTATTTCTCCCACAGCATGGTTTCTAGGGAGACCCCTAATTACTCCGACGAATATATCCAAAAAATTCTTTCTGGACCCTCTCTTCTTTCATCCTCCATCACTCCTACACCACCTGGTGCGACTGAATCCCGCATCTTATTGGACAGACTTGAAAGGCTTAAGAAGAAACAGATCCGTACTGATCTTCATGCACGTATGCTGACGGAATATCTCAAATCCAACGTTATTCCGCTCGGTTTACAGATTCGCAACGTCCCGGCAATCTTCACACAGGACCCCAAATTTAGATCTGGGTTCAGCCATCTGGCCACAACTTGCTCGCGGCATTGGATGGTCCTTGGGATCGACACGGCCTTGGAACATAGCCGCAAGGAACTAGCCGAAATCGCTGAACTTGAAAAACTTATCCTTGAAGACTCTACCATCACCGATGCCAAGAACCTTCTAGATAAAGTGAACGACACCATCAACACCTTCAATACCTTTGAACAAAACAAGAAAATCAACAAAATTCAAAGAGACATCCGCTACTACAACAACGACCACACTTATCCTTACTTAAAGGACGATTTTTACGATACACCATACCAACCCCCTAAACAACAAAGAAACTGGGGCCGCTACCGGAATCAACAACGAGTGTCATTTTCTAACTCCTCTAACACATCAGCTGAGGACTCCAGTCCAGGAGAAGGACCTAGCACCTCACGACCCCAAGCTAACCAACCACCGAGACCACAACCCCTACTACCAGCCGGTTTTTTAGAGTCCAACCGGGGGAGGAACAGAGGCAGACCGAGAGGCAACAACCAGTACCAATACTCCGGAGAACGCCAAACAAGGAGAAAGTTTTACCAATGGTAATTGAAAGGAACACTGTGAACTCTCCAATGACACTCCCTATCTTCAACCTCTCTCAATACAACCTGACGCCATTTGAAACTAATCTCCTCAGTAAAGGATTGTCGTTTGTACCCACAGACCGGAGTAACTTCTTCGAAATCCATGAGAACTTACTGTTATTTTTCAGACGTATCAGACTCAAACAGTTCTTCTCGGAGAGACCCTCACGGGACCTGAACATACGCTCCCCATTTCATTTACCATCCACCTTCAATCCGCCTTCAGTACTTATGCCCCCAGAAGTTCTCACTTTTGAAAGACGGATTCTACTTGAAATGAAGGACATTCAATCACAACATGAATTTGTCCCTTATAATTTACCCTTGGAAGAAAAACAGGCACTACATCAACTCAGCAAAAACAAGGAGTTAATCATCAAGCCCGCAGACAAAGGGGGCGGTATTGTCATACAAGATCAGACTGCATACGATAAGGAAATTCTCCGCCAACTTAACAACACGGAACACTACCGTACCCTTCCTTCTGACCCCCTCTCGGACATAAGAGCCAAGATCCTTACTCTAACCAACCAAGCCAAACTGGACAATATCATCTCTGAGAAGGAGACTTTGTTCCTCAACAAAACCAGCCCACGTACTCCAGTAATCTATGTATTACCTAAAATACATAAAAATCAACAAAACCCACCAGGTAGACCCATAGTCTCTGGGTGTGGATCCATCCTGGAACCCATCGGCAAATACATTGACAGCATCCTGAAGGAATTTGTACCCAAAACGGATACTTTCGTGCGCGACAGCATGGATTTAATCAACCTGATCGAAGATACTCCTTTCATACGAGGTACCAATTTAATGGTTGGCATGGACATCGAATCGCTATATACCAACATACCCCACAGAGAAGGCCTAGAAGTTATAAAAAACATCCTTAACGCTCGACCATCTCCCTCAAGAATACCTACTGATTTCGTGATGTCTCTATTGGAAATTGCCCTAGAGAATAACTACTTTCTATATAAAGATACCTACTACTTACAAATCAAGGGAGTTTCCATGGGCGCATGCTTCGCACCAAATTTTGCCATTTTGTATGTGCATCACCTCGAGAGCACGCTGATCCTCACTGACCTTAATCCTTTCAGAAACAATATCACCTTCTGGCGTCGCTACATTGACGACATCCTCCTTATCTGGACAGGCGACAAAACTTCTTTATCCCACTTCATCGATTGGTTACACAATAGCCAACAACATCTCAAATTCACAGCGGATGCAAAAGAGGATAATCTTCCATTCCTAGACCTCACTTTACGTATTGAAGATGATAAAATTGGCACTGCACTATACAGAAAACCTACAGAACGTAACACCTTGCTACTCTACTCTAGTAACCACCCACGAGGTCTACGTGACGGTCTTCCATTTGGACAATTTCTGCGGATCCGTCGTAACTGCAAATGGCGTAAAGATTACTTCAAGGAGGCAGCGATACTCACTGCAAAACTCTTGGCCCGCGGCTACCCCAGAAAATTGGTCAATAGGGCAAGAAAACGAGCATGGTATAACCACCGTGATACCTTACTTACTCCAAAGGAAAAAAGGACAAATACTCGCATCCCATTTGTGTCCACCTTCTCACCCTCCAGCAACAAACTAGCCAAGACTATTAAAGCCAACTGGAACATCCTTGCTCCACTCACCATTTTCAATGAACCACCTCTTTTCTCTTACCGAAGGGGTAAAAACATAGCGGATCATCTGGTGCATGCAATCACCTGGCCCATTACACCAAACACATCTGAATCAATCCCTAACTCATGGAAACTACCACCAGTGCTCGGCCACTATAGATGCCAAAGATGCGCAGCATGCTCCTCTACCACAAACACAAAGACGTTTGAACACAATGGGTTGAAATTTGACCTACACTCCTTCACCAACTGTAGATCTCAGAACGTTGTCTACATGATTAAATGTCCCTGTGACAAAATATACATTGGCCAAACCACCCAGATGGTGAAGGATCGCATTCTACAACATCGCAGCCGCATTAGATGCGGAGTCCTAACAGCCCCCCTGGTCTCCCACTTCAAAGAAAAGAATCACAGCGAAGCCGATTTCACCTGGCTGGTAATTGACAAACCGTCCGTCCCACTAAGAGGTGGTGATACACAAAGACTCCTGAATAGATGCGAATGCCGTTGGATCTCCCGCTTTAACTCCATTGAGCAGGGCCTGAATTCCCTTGATGAATGGAACTCTACCCTCGCATGATTGTAATGCTTTGCATGTTTGTGTTTTACTGATCTGCCTTCTTTACAGCCGATACGTTCTCCATTCTTGTTTCTTTAATCTGTCCTTTGTATGCAATTATCCTTTCCCCTTCCCCTGTACATACCAACCCCCCTTTCCTCCCCCCTTCCCCGTCTCCTTCCCTTCCTCCCTTCCCCCTGTCTTCCGCCCCATTTATTTGATAATTAGCTGTTTGTTCATTCCTTCCCCCTTCTTCCTTCCTCCTTTTCCTCCCCTTCCCTCCTAACCACTTTCCTCCCCCCCCGCCCCCCCTTCCCTTTCCTTCCCCTTTCCCCCCCCCCCCCCCCCACACGCCTACCCCTGATGTACTATCTCATAACCGGCCTGTCAATGGCCCATGACTTCATTGTAACGAATGTATTTTATTTTTTGTATACTATATATATTGTTACTGGCCCTAGCGGGCTTGCTTTGTGTCCGTTGAATTGACCAAAATGTTTCCTTTTTTTTTTAAATTTTTTTTAATTACTATCCCCTCACTCTGCTTTCTTTCACTCGAGCGACACACGCGCCCTTGCGGGTCATCATCCTCGGTTGCCATGACTCCCTCTCCGATCCTTCCGCTTCACTCCCCTTTAGTACCCCCCAGCCTACCACACGCCAGCACGCATCCGCGCGCCACTTGCCTCCGTCTTCTTCCCGTTGATTGGTGGACGCTGCTCGTGACCCGGAAACACTGACCTCTTATAACTCACGTCAGTGCTCTTCCGTCCTCAATCTCTGCTTGATTCGTACCGGCACAGTCTTCCCATACGGACCCCTTCTCGGTGATTCACTCGCCTCTACCAATTGTAAGTACATTCTGCTCGTATCCTTTTCTCCCCTGAATGCGTCCATCAGCCCCGTCTCTTAACCTCCTCCTTTCTTTCCAGCTTCTTTATCGATTGATCTCCGTCCCCCTCCTGACGTAAGTGGCTCTCCTTTTTCCCCTCTTTCCCTCTGTTCTCTCCCCCTTGCCTTTTCCTCACCCCCTGTCCCTTATCCCCTTCCAGCCTGTTACTCCAGGGACCCTCCCAACCTTACGTGGTCCAGCGCTGCCGTTTCATTCGGCTCGTCCTTTTCGAACCAAGTAAGTGGTTTACCGCGACCATCTCCTTCCCTGTCTTTCCCCCCCCCCCCATCCACGTTCTACCTGTTCCTTTCCTCACCCCCCCCCCCCCTTTTTTTTTTTTTTCTCCTCCGTCCAGTTTGGACTCCCCCGGACCCGTCTTACTCCTCCTTGCCGATTCTCCGTGCTCGGCCCTTCCACACGAGTAAGTTTCTTTTCTTTTCCTTGCTTTACCCCTTTTCTTTCACTGTGGCACTCCCTTGCATCCCTGTTACCATCCACCTGCGTGATTTCTCTTCCGCACTATCCGATAGTTTTTCTACCACATAGATCACCATTTCTTGGCCCCAGTCCCCATTCACTCTACCTTTGCCCACCCGGGCACACCTCACCTGACTCGCGCGCCGATGTGATACCCGTTCTCGCGCTCACGTTTCGTCCGATCACTGCTCCTTGGCCCACGACCATATATTAAACGCTTACCCACGGCCTCCACACGTCGCCGTGTTCACCACCATCCGCACAACTGTCTCCTTTTTCTTCATTTTGGTCCAGTGTTTGAGAATTGTTTTTCTTTACCCTAGCACTGTTCAAAATATGTGTAACCAGTCCTGATGATGGCCCTGATTGTCACGGGCCGAAACGCCGTCGACTTCAACAGCGTTACTGTTGGCGCATTTACAAACATGGGCATTTGCCTTATTGTCCTTTGAATTCCCATACATTTACTGTGTAAATGCCCTAATTTTGGCGTATTCAAAATACCATTGTTCTCTTGCTGCGCCGTTTCACCGCTGTATATACCACTTTATGTGTCACTTGCGCCGTCACAAACTGCACGAGCACTTGTGCACAGTATCTTTTCGGTTACACTTTCACTAAGTGTCACACAGTGCTTTTTTAACCTATATGATATGTACATATGACGCAATATGTTCATCATGTATTGAAAATACAACTCTTTCCTACTTACTTGGTCTCCTGTTGTCCTCTGTGTATGGATTCACTCCTCTGATACTGTAATATACAGCTCACCTTTAATTACTTGTCCTTCCATTGAATTCCACGTTGAGACATTGTTGTTTGATATTACGTACTGCCCCAGTCTCACTGTGGTTTATGGGCTACCTCCTGTGGTCTGTTACTGTATATTTTTATTTTCAGCACCTGCTAACGCCTGACAACCTGAACCATTACCAAATTTTTGTGCAATTTTTGGGCGAAGAACAAAAGGCCCCAACCTCCTTTGCTGCTCTTTCACCCCAGGCTACGACCCAGCAAACACCAGTGTTAAAGGTAAGGAAACTGATGCTATATTTTTTTAGATTGGAGTTAGGGCTATGTGTGTGGTCACTGTACATGGTGGTTGGGATAGGTGCATATTCTGAACATTGTACCCTCAGTGGATAGAATTTACTAACAGCCTTAGCCCTGTGCTTTGGGCAATAACGGTTGTTAAAGGCACTATCTATCACTTGCCTTGTTCAAGGCCCTCAAGCAGTGTCTGTTTCAGTGCCTTCAGCAACCACTATGGCGCCCCGAAGGCAGCAGGCAGTAAGGCTGTGTTTTTAGCAGTCCTGTTGTGCAAAGGGGAGCTGTTGGAGATGTATTGCAATACTGCACAATATATATGTATTTATACTGAAATTTGATATTATTGCACCACACCTTATACGTTGTACTTCGATTATTGACAGGGTTCTTTAATATTGGTAAGGCCAGAATCGGCATGATGAATACACAGACTTTGTGGCTATTCAGGCTGATGACACCACTGATGTGGCCACAAAAACACAGTCCGTATTAGTCTTTCGGTACTTGGACAATGACAATAATTTTGTGGAGAGGTTCTATAGTTTCACACATTTAAGAGACTCTAGTGCAAAAACCATTACTGCAGCTATACTGCGTCAACTGAGCTTAATTTTTCCAGAGGTGCCTCAAAAAATAAACTTAGCGCACAAAGCTATGATGTTGCGTCCGTAATGTGTGGAAGCCTTGGTGGAGTACAGAAAAAATTAGAGATGTGTACCCTAATGCTCATTATGTGCACTGTTACGCCCACCAACTTGATCTTATTATGCAACAGGCAGTATCAAAGATCTCCGAGACACAAATTTTCTTTCAGGATGTAGGAGGCATGGCAGCATTCTTTTCACGTTACCCCAAAAGAACGGAAGCACTTCAGGAGATTGTGGACAAAAGGGTTCTAAGGGGACCCTCAACTCGTTGGAACTTTAACATACGTACAGTCCAACTAATATATCAATATAGGGAGGACTTTGTGAAATGTTTTGAAGCCATAGAAGCCAATGCTACCTTTGATTTCAAAACTCACAGTGAAGCCCGTGGCTTTGCTAGAACACTAAAAGACAGAGAGTTTCAGTTCTTTCTGTTTTTATTTCATGAGATAATGTTATCTGTCAACACTTTATATAAGCAGTTACAAGCACGAGAGATAGCTGCTGTCTCTGTGATAAGATATACCACTATGTTTGTTGAAAGCATAAGCAAAGTGACAGATGAGGTTGACAATTTAGACAGCAAACTGCCAGAGGCTTCTACTGTTTTTAAACCACAGGAAAAACATCACCACTCTGGTCCGAAAGGCAAAGGAGATATGTGGCATTGTAATTGTGCATACACAAGAACGTTTTGCTTTCACAAAACATTTGGTGAGTGCCGCATTATTGGAAAGTGAATACTTTGCCAAATATGATGAATCATTCCCTGAGCGTGCTCTGCATGAGGCTGTGGAAGCTTATCCTATGCTCAAAAAAGAGGAGCGGAGAACTGAGTTGACTGTACTGTACGCAATGCCTGTGTACCGGAAGGCCAAAGGTGCCAGGTCTTTGCTGGCTTTATTTCATAAACTTAATATCGAAAAGTCACTTACAGAGACAGTGGCTTTACTAAAATTTGTCATTTCCACTCCTATGACAACAGCAGAGGCAGAACGATGTTTTTCCCCCCTAAAGAGGATTAAGACATTCCTGAGGAACACCATGCTTGCGGAAAGACCCAATGCTTTGGCAATGCTCTGTAGAGAGCGAACTAATGAAAAGAATCCCAGTCTTTAACATTCAAGTTACTGAAAAGTTTGCTGCTCTTAAAGACAGACGTGCTGATTTTAAATACAAAAAGTAAACAATATGTTGTATGCTGCTAGTTTGCGACCTGTTTAGTTGTTTGTTAAATAAAAAACATCTGTGAGGTACTTAGAAATGCATTATATCTTGAAGTCTGTTATGAAGCTCTGTGGTTATACTGAATAAGCAGCTACCTATCTTATATGACATCTCTTTATTAATGTAATAACTGCACTTTCACAATTTTTTTATTAACCTTCCTGCTTTCTCAAATCTGCTTGAAAATGCACAATTTTTCCACTCTTTTTACAACATTTTCTATGGGGGTGAACCCCCCGGGAGCCCCCCCTTAGGTTGTTCGGGCTCGCTCGCTACGGTACAGTATGACAGTCATTTTACACCACACCACTTTCAAATGTCACCGTCCGCCACTGGTCTGAATGGTTTACGATTGCCTTAATGAAAGCAAAAAATACCCTGATCCACCGGAAAAGAGCAAGGAGTAAGTTCCCGGACAACAGCCTTTTGGTAGAAACAATTAGGCATACAAGAATGACTTATAAAAAGGCAATATGGACAGCAAAGGAGGAGTATAATGAAGGAATGCGGGCAAAAATACTGCATGATTTTAAGAATACATGCCCAAAATCATTCTGGAGGACCAAAAACAACTTGGAAGGAGGCCTCCACATTGCAAATAACGTCAACTTTATTGAGCAAACCTGGGTGGATACCTTGTTGCGTACTACGCTAACTTCACAAAAGATTCAATAAAACCAAATCCGTACAAGGAATTACCCACATCAGGGAGGGCACAGGATGCTCCGGACGTGATAGTCAGCCACAGAGGAGGGATAGAGAACTGATACTTAAAAGCAAAACAGATGGAGCTCCTGGTCCAAACGGCCTCCCAGAGGCTCTTTTTAAAATCAATTTGAAAAGCAGGGCAAATTTTCTCGCCCCCCTATATAATCACTGTTTCGATCATAACCAAATTCCTGACTCCTAGCAAGGCGTGATAATTCCTACAATATGCCAAGGTGGCAGAAAAAGCAATCCAGCGCATTATCACTTCATCACTTTATTAGACAATGAGGCAAAATCTTAAGCAGGTCTCTTATTATATGATTTAACTAGTTGGGCAGATGAGGGACGTATAATCCATTACAATTAGACCAGTGTTGGTCCAGGGATGGGCACAGTGACTAACGGGGTGGCCATAGATTTGATTGTAAAGAAGGCTAAAAGATCTAAAACCTAGCTGAATGCTTGTTTTATGGGCTTAAAACCGTGTCGGCAGGGCAATACTCTGGTCCTAACTAGTTGGTTGGGGCATCCCATAGCCCTAATGAAGGCAATCCAACTCCTACACCTGGATACAAGGATTCAAATAAAAAATAGGAGATGGAACAAGGGCCTCTCATAAGATCCCAACAACAAGTGCCCTGAAATAGGGATGCGTGCTCACTGCTGTGTTATATGACCTCTTCTTGGCAGATCTCACACAAGACCTTGGTCAGTTAAATGTCCACGCACCCAAGCTTGGGGAAAAACTATTGACAAACATGTTGTACGCTCACGACAGCTTTCTTCTCAGTGGAACCAAGGTGGGCCTGCAGAGGCTGCTACATACATTAAACTCCTTGACTCTGGTAAACAAGTTGGAAATACACCTTACTAAAACAAAAAGAATTTACTTTCAGCAATAAATCAAAAACACCTGGTCCTTGGTATCTTAATAACCACGAATTAATTGAAAACCACTACAAGTAGCTGGGCGTAATAAGAGAAAAGGATCCTTCCAATGACATAAGGAGCAAATTAAATTCATAGCAGGGTCCCTATTATCTGCCTTTCAGTCCTTACTGAACAAGATCGGAGGTCACTCGCTCCATCCAATATTATAGGTTATAAGTACAAAATTATTCCCAATCATTGCCTATGGCAGTGAAGCACTTTGTGATCGTGACTCAAAATGGGTGGAGACAATAAACATTAACACCTACAGGCAGCTTTTTCGTTTACCCCTCCAAGCCTCCCCAGCCCAAATTAGGTTAAAGGTTGGACTTGTAAAGCAAAAGTACATCAGACAAGGCGACTTTGTCAAATTCTATCACAAATTGAGAACCTCCTAGGATGACATATTGGACCAAAGGCAGAATTATCAAACACCACAGGGTGCTGCCCTCACAGGGACTACCCATGGTCCAGCATAGAGGACTTACAAATTCACGGGCTTCCAACATCCGTTCAAGTCTTTAAGAAACACGTCAATAAAAGTGTGCTTAATCAATCCCTACGAGAGGATAAAAATATATTTTCAAAACGAGCCCATGCGTGGATCATTATGAACTCATGCCCATCCCTGGTGCAACAGGCACAGTTATTCCTTACAGGTGAAAATACAACGAATGCGCTTTCGTTTAGGAGATTTTTCAACATTAGACGTGTGCCCTAAATGGCTTTTAATAGGAAATATTATCTCCTGCAGAGGCTGTAATCAAGCCCCCAAAACTATCATTCATATTATCTGCATCTATCCAGCACAGGGTGACTCAGTGTCAATATTGTTTGGTCACTGTTTTAGTAACCTAGGAGTGTAAATTTGCCGGCAAGCTGTAATAGCTTGTTTTGACAGTGGAACTATCGGGTTAAATGTGCAGATAATCAAGAAATACAAGCCGTAAAAAACTGTATTACAAAATTCAGATGAGAAACTCTGTTTCTGCTATGTAAAATTGCCTGGTTTTACTAGTAACCTGACTAGCTTTTTTATGTGATTCCTTGATGAATCTTACCAAGATATATCATTCTAGCGTTTAATGGGCCTGTCTCCAATAGCAAACATGAGGATTTGTATGGGATTCCTCGATGAATCTTACCAAGATATATCATTCTAGCGTTTAATGGGCCTGTCTCCAATAGCAAACATGAGGATTTGTATGGGATTCCTTGATGAATCTTACCAAGATATATCATTCTAGCGTTTAATGGGCCTGTCTCTAATAGCAAACATAAGGATGTGTATGGGATTCCTTGATGAATCTTAATTAGATATATCATTCGAGCGTTTAATGGGCCTGTCTCTAATAGCAAACATGAGGATTTCTATGGGATTCCTTGATGAATCTTAACAAGATATATCATTCTAGCGTTTAATGGGCCTGTCTCCAATAGCAAACATGAGGATTTGTATGGGATTCCTTGATGAATCTTACCAAGATATCTCATTCTAGCGTTTAATGGGCCTGTCTCCAATAGCAAACATGAGGATTTGTATGGGATTCCTTGATGAATCTTACCAAGATATCTCATTCGAGCGTTTAATGGGCCTGTCTCCAATAGCAAACATGAGGATTTGTATGGGATTCCTTGATGAATCTTACCAAGATATATCATTCTAGCGTTTAATGGGCCTGTCTCTAATAGCAAACATGAGGATTTGTATGGGATTCCTTGATGAATCTTACCAAGATATATCATTCTAGCGTTTAATGGGCCTGTCTCTAATAGCAAACATGAGTTTTTGTATGGGATTCCTTGATGAATCTTACCAAGATATATCATTCTAGCGTTTAATGGGCCTGTCTCTAATAGCAAACATGAGGATTTGTATGGGATTCCTTGATGAATCTTACCAAGATATATCATTCTAGCGTTTAATGGGCCTGTCTCTAATAGCAAACATGAGGATTTGTATGGGATTCCTTGATGAATCTTACCAAGATATATCATTCTAGCGTTTAATGGGCCTGTCTCTAATAGCAAACATGAGGATTTGTATGGGATTTCTTGATGAATCTTACCAAGATATATCATTCTAGCGTTTAATGGGCCTGTCTCTAATAGCAAACATGAGGATTTGTATGGGATTCCTTGATGAATCTTACCAAGATATATCATTCTAGCGTTTAATGGGCCTGTCTCTAATAGCAAACATGAGGATTTGTATGGGATTCCTTGATGAATCTTACCAAGATATATCATTCTAGCGTTTAATGGGCCTGTCTCTAATAGCAAACATGAGGATTTGTATGGGATTCCTTGATAAATCTTACCAAGATATATCATTCTAGCGTTTAATGGGCCTGTCTCTAATAGCAAACATGAGGATTTGTATGGGATTCCTTGATGAATCTTACCAAGATATATCATTCTAGCGTTTAATGGGCCTGTCTCCAATAGCAAACATGAGGATTTGTATGGGATTCCTTGATGAATCTTACCAAGATATATCATTCTAGCGTTTAATGGGCCAGCAAACATGAGGATTTGTATGGGATTCCTTGATGAATCTTACCAAGATATATCATTCTAGCGTTTAATGGGCCTGTCTCTAATAGCAAACATGAGGATTTGTATGTGATTCCTTGATGAATCTTACCAAGATATATCATTCTAGTGTTTAATGGGCCTGTCTCTAATAGCAAACATGAGGATTTGTATGGGATTCCTTGATGAATCTTACCAAGATATATCATTCCAGCGTTTAATGGGCCTGTCTCTAATAGCAAACATGAGGATTTGTATGGGATTCCTTGATGAATCTTACCAAGATATATCATTCTAGCGTTTAATGGGCCTGTCTCTAATAGCAAACATGAGGATTTTTATGGGATTCCTTGATGAATCTTACCAAGATATCTCATTCTAGCGTTTAATGGGCCTGTCTCCAATAGCAAACATGAGGATTTGTATGGGATTCCTTGATGAATCTTACCAAGATATATCATTCTAGCGTTTAATGGGCCTGTCTCCAATAGCAAACATGAGGATTTGTATGGGATTCCTTGATGAATCTTACCAAGATATATCATTCTAGCGTTTAATGGGCCTGTCTCCAATAGCAAACATGAGGATTTGTATGGGATTCCTTGATGAATCTTACCAAGATATATAATTCTAGCGTTTAATGGGCCTGTCTCCAATAGCAAACATGAGGATTTGTATGGGATTCCTTGATGAATCTTACCAAGATATATCATTCTAGCGTTTAATGGGCCAGCAAACATGAGGATTTGTATGGGATTCCTTGATGAATCTTACCAAGATATATCATTCTAGCGTTTAATGAGCCTGTCTCTAATAGCAAACATGAGGATTTGTATGGGATTCCTTGATGAATCTTACCAAGATATATCATTCTAGTCTTTAATGGGCCTGTCTCTAATAGCAAACATGATGATTTGTATGTGATTCCTCGATGAATCTTACCAAGATATATCATTCCAGCGTTTAATGGGCCTGTCTCTAATAGCAAACATGAGGATTTGTATGGGATTCCTTGATGAATCTTACCAAGATATATCATTCTAGCGTTTAATGGGCCTGTCTCTAATAGCAAACATGAGGATTTGTATGGGATTCCTTGATGAATCTTACCAAGATATCTCATTCTAGCGTTTAATGGGCCTGTCTCTAATAGCAAACATGAGGATTTGTATGGGATTCCTTGATGAATCTTACCAAGATATCTCATTCTAGCGTTTAATGGGCCTGTCTCTAATAGCAAACATGAGGATTTGTATGGGATTCCTTGATGAATCTTACCAAGATATATCATTCTAGCGTTTAATGGGCCTGTCTCTAATAGCAAACATGAGGATTTGTATGGGATTCCTTGATGAATCTTACCAAGATATCTCATTCGAGCGTTTAATGGGCCTGTCTCTACTAGCAAACATGAGGATTTGTATGGGATTCCTTGATGAATCTTACCAAGATATATCATTCTAGTGTTTAATGGGCCTGTCTCCAATAGCAAACATGAGGATTTGTATGTGATTCCTCGATGAATCTTACCAAGATATATCATTCTAGTGTTTAATGGGCCTGTCTCCAAAAGCAAACATGAGGATTTGTATGTGATTCCTCGATGAATCTTACCAAGATATATCATTCTAGCGTTTAATGGGCCTGTCTCTAATAGCAAACATGAGGATTTGTATGGGATTCCTTGATGAATCTTACCAAGATATATCATTCTAGCGTTTAATGGGCCTGTCTCTAATAGCAAACATGAGGATTTGTATGTGATTCCTTGATGAATCTTACCAAGATATATCATTCTAGTCTTTAATGGGCCTGTCTCTAATAGCAAACATGATGATTTGTATGTGATTCCTCGATGAATCTTACCAAGATATATCATTCTAGTGTTTAATGGGCCTGTCTCTAATAGCAAACATGAGGATTTGTATGGGATTCCTTGATGAATCTTACCAAGATATATCATTCCAGCGTTTAATGGGCCTGTCTCTAATAGCAAACATGAGGATTTGTATGTGATTCCTTGATGAATCTTACCAAGATATATCATTCTAGTCTTTAATGGGCCTGTCTCTAATAGCAAACATGATGATTTGTATGTGATTCCTCGATGAATCTTACCAAGATATATCATTCTAGCGTTTAATGGGCCTGTCTTTAATAGCAAACATGAGGATTTGTATGGGATTCCTTGATGAATCTTACCAAGATATATCATTCTAGCGTTTAATGGGCCAGCAAACATGAGGATTTGTATGGGATTCCTTGATGAATCTTACCAAGATATATCATTCTAGCGTTTAATGGGCCTGTCTCTAATAGCAAACATGAGGATTTGTATGGGATTCCTTGATGAATCTTACCAAGATATATCATTCTAGCGTTTAATGGGCCTGTCTCTAATAGCAAACGTGATGATTTGTATGGGATTCCTTGATGAATCTTACCAAGATATATCATTCTAGCGTTTAATGGGCCTGTCTCCAATAGCAAACATGAGGATTTGTATGTGATTCCTCGATGAATCTTACCAAGATATATAATTCTAGTGTTTAATGGACCTATCTCCAATAGCAAACATGAGGATTTGTATGTGATTCCTCGATGAATCTTACCAAGATATCTCATTCGAGCGTTTAATGGGCCTGTCTCTAATAGCAAACATGAGGATTTGTATGGGATTCCTTGATGAATCTTACCAAGATATATCATTCCAGCGTTTAATGGGCCTGTCTCTAATAGCAAACATGAGGATTTGTATGTTATTTCTTGATGAATCTTACCAAGATATATCATTCTAGCGTTTAATGGGCCTGTCTCTAATAGCAAACATGAGGATTTGTATGGGATTCCTTGATGAATCTTACCAAGATATATCATTCTAGCGTTTAATGGGCCTGTCTCTAATAGCAAACATGAGGATTTGTATGGGATTCCTTGATGAATCTTACCAAGATATCTCATTCGAGCGTTTAATGGGCCTGTCTCTAATAGCAAACATGAGGATTTGTATGGGATTCCTTGATGAATCTTACCAAGATATCTCATTCGAGCGTTTAATGGGCCTGTCTCTAATAGCAAACATGAGGATTTGTATGTGATTCCTCGATGAATCTTACCAAGATATATCATTCTAGCGTTTAATGGGCCTGTCTCTAATAGCAAACATGAGGATTTGTATGGGATTCCTCGATGAATCTTACCAAGATATATCATTCTAGTGTTTAATGGGCCTGTCTCTAATAGCAAACATGAGGATTTGTATGGGATTCCTTGATGAATCTTACCAAGATATATCATTCTAGCATTTAATGGGCCTGTCTCTAATAGCAAACATGAGGATTTGTATGGGATTTCTTGATGAATCTTACCAAGATATATCATTCTAGCGTTTAATGGGCCTGTCTCTAATAGCAAACATGAGGATTTGTATGGGATTCCTTGATGAATCTTACCAAGATATATCATTCTAGCGTTTAATGGGCCTGTCTCTAATAGCAAACATGAGGATTTGTATGGGATTCCTCGATGAATCTTACCAAGATATATCATTCTAGCGTTTAATGGGCCTGTCTCCAATAGCAAACATGATGATTTGTATGGGATTCCTTGATGAATCTTACCACGATATCTCATTCTAGCGTTTAATGGGCCTGTCTCTAATAGCAAACATGAGGATTTGTATGGGATTCCTTGATGAATCTTACCAAGATATATCATTCTAGCGTTTAATGGGCCTGTCTCTAATAGCAAACATGAGGATTTGTATGTTATTTCTTGATGAATCTTACCAAGATATATCATTCTAGTGTTTAATGTGCGTGTCTCCGATAGCAAACATGAGGATTTGTATGTGATTCCTCGATGAATCTTACCAAGATATATCATTCTAGCGTTTAATGGGCCTGTCTCTAATAGCAAACATGAGGATTTGTATGGGATTCCTTGATGAATCTTAACAAGATATATAATTCCCGTGTTTAATGGGCCTGTCTCTAATAGCAAACATGAGGATTTGTATGGGATGTATTGATTAATTTTACTGAGACACATGATTTTAATGCTTACAGAGCATACATTGCCAGTGAAGTCTTGCATATCAATTTATGAGACTTTTGTCTGTTTTTATTGTAAACCATATGTAATGGTTTTTAGTAACTAAGCATACATATAATCATAATAATAATAATAATAATAGTAATAATAAAAGTATCAGTTCTAAAGAAAGTTAAACGTTTCTGCCAGAATGATTCTTCGGAACTGCTGTTCAAGCCCTCGTACTCTCGCATCTGGCGTCCCAGACTCCACCCTGGCATCCCGTAGGGGCATCCTACATGCTGCAGCACATCTCATCCAGGGCCTGAAGAAATATGAACACATCACCACTACCCTTATAGAACTTATTGTCTCCCACCGTCTACAAAACCAGTGCATCATTTACGAAGCCATTAGAACCAGCACCCCGCTCATCTGGCAGACAAGGCCGCCATCTCTGGTGGTCCTCAGCACCCCTAGAGCCAGGACGCCACCAGACTGCAGACTAAAGTGTAAAGAAGGAAAAGTAAGACAACAGTCGTTTTCCATCAATGTATCCAGGAACATCATCCCGTATCCATCAGGACCGCCACAGCGCTGCTCCAAATTATGAAAGAGTCGAAGGCTCGCGTCTTTAAACAACGCTACATCACAATGCATTAACCACCCATAACTCATCTTCCTCTCCTAGTACTCACTGACTTTAAGCTTGCCTTGATGCTACGTTTGCACTATGGAAATATCATGTACATACATACATACAAACATATATTAATGTCAGGTTATATGTCACAATGTCATGGCCGAAATATCAACTTACAAAAATATTGCATCCACACACTAGCCACTTGAATGTGAGGCCGCGGGGACTTTCTTTTTCCTTCTTAGAGGCATTGAGGCAAAAACGACTGTCATTCATCCAGCACTAGATGTGCACAAACCCTTTGAAGACCAGCTGCCCTCTCCAGGAACGGGAGGTGCAGCTGTTCATCATCACCGGCTTTGCATCAATGCCAACCAAGTCCTACTGGTTCAAAGTGACAGTGTCAGAGCGACCAGGTAATTCAGACATGAGTAAAGGGCGCACACAGCCTTGATGTCCAATCATCAGCAGGTGGTTTTAGTGCCACGATGATGCCAGAAGCCCGCCTGGGAACCCGTGGGTTGATCACTCAGTTCAAGGCGGAAGGAGAATCACACATTCATCACAACTGTGGAGCTTTGACCTCACAATGGAGCCCCAGGATCATCCTGGTGTTTGCCAGGATGCTGGGGTTGGCTAGGGGTGTATTAAGGAGATGGGAGATGAAGCTATGCTTGAGGTGTGGGGAACTGCCCACGGGTAAGAGACATGTTGTGCAATGCGCTGAGGATGGAGAAAGGAACCACTAGAAAGACGTTCAGCCCACAAGAGTTAGATATTTTAGCTTGGCCAAAACGGCCATCAGAGTCTTACATACTAAAATGAAGAAGGTGGCAAATTGTGTCCTGGCAGTGCCAGGGACTGAGTAAGAGATGAGTGGATAACGCGAAGGGAATACATTTTGTCTTGGAAGTACTACATCCCATCTATGTGTAGATATTACAAGGTGGAGGCCTCAGCCACAAAGGAGAGGTCTATATACACTGTTCTTGTAAATGGTTGGCACGTGCCACCCTACTTTGCCAGCGGATGCTTTCATTCTGTGCACAGCTCCTTTATAACGTCTTCAGAGGCTGCAGCTGACGGTGTAATGAGCAGCAACTCTGGGTTTTCTTCAGCATCTTTCTAGCAGCCCTCCCCCTCTGTCACTGTATGGGGGTCACTTTTGGACTGTGCTGTACGGGAATTCCATCTCCAGAGCTTCAGAGGTTCTCCTTTATTTAGGGACTGGCTATATTTTCAAAGGAACCCAGTATCAGCGGAGTTGAGCTTTCAAGAGGGATGCTGATGAGAAGTCAGCACGTGGATGAAAGCATCCAGAGAGAAGCCAAGACGAAGCTTCCCAGCCTCTTCTAGCGCTGAGTGGACTTGGAATGGTCACAGCCAGGGAGACCCTCCAGGCCTGGGGTGTACTCTTTGAGAACAACATATCAAGACTGCAAGCCCCTTCATGAGAGGGACCCCGAAGGAGCTGAATGTGAATCTCCAGGAGTCTATACAGCAGTCACCTCTAGGGTGTTTGGACTGGAGAGGACATGGAAGTCCCCTAGAAAGCAGGACTGTTTGCAGGTTGATAGCTGGGGCTGTGCTAAGTGACTGAGCACTGCCCACTGCAGGAGGGCAGGTCATCGCTGCCACCCTAGAGATGGGAGTTCCATGGAATATGTGGTCTCGCAAGGATTCTATCTTTATTTGACTCACAAGTCTTTTTGGTTCCTAGCATTCAGTACCATGTAGATTACTTCTTCAGGACGCCATAAAACAACTAAAATAGATTCTTTCTTTGCACTGGAGACTGAAAATGAAATAAGGCTATTCTTCACTACAAAGGAACAATATTCTTAATTCTAAAAGCTGTTTTTCTCAATCTGAAGAAACGCAGGGGCATATTTACAGCAGAATGGCGAAGCGTGGCATTAAGCAAACCTTGCTGACGCCACGCTTCTCCATTCAGAAAAAAATGCAGGGATGTGCCGTATTCACAAAAATGCGGCGTACCCCTGCGTTTCCCCTAGCGCTGGCGCTGAGTTCAGCTGCCTAGCATCAACGCAGGCACCCTTGCACCATAGTGCAAAGATGTCTGCGTTGGGGGGAAGATTGTTTTTGTGCAGGAAGGTCCTCCTTCCTGCACATAAACAATCTTTAAATGCTGTTTTGTAACTCCTAATGCAGCACACACAGAAGTTGCAAAACGGCATTTTCTTAAGATGATTGTTTATGTGCAGAAAGGGGGACCTTCCTGCACATAATCAATCATAGGCATTTGCTGTTTCTACAGGGAAACAGCAAAAACAAGGAGAAATAAAGCATTTCTCCTCGTTTCGCCTGTTTAAGACCAGGTTTTCCCTGGTCTTAATTTTGGCGCTGCCTCCTATTTACGCTGCCCTTGTAAATAGGGGGCAGGATCAAAATCAATGGGTGTTACTGTGGAACGCCCGCCACAACACCCATTGCCCACCCTTTTCACGCTAACCAGAGCGTGGAAGGGTGCCTCATTTACAAGGCAGCATTAAGCCACGTTAAGTGGCTTAACGCTGCCTTGTAAATAAGACGAGGCCCCTATCGCCATCACAACGTCACTTTCAGTGAAGTTGTGATGGCGATAGGGGCTTGTAAATATACCCCTCAATTTGTATATTTTCAAAATCACAAAAAATGAAATATTTGTATTCAAGATGTGGTCTAGGATTCTGTGCGCTCATATGTTTGACCCTCCACTAATATTGTGCTCTCTGAGAGACCTTGGAATGCGGTAGGCATTAATATTCACAAACAGGGTTACAAAGACTTTCAGCTGGTCCACTTTTCTTGTGCAAGTCATGTCCATGTTCAAGGGATGGTGCAGAACAGGCAGGGGATAAGCATATCGCCTGCCTTCGTTGTAAGGCCCTCTACAAAACTGTGCATCAGAGGAATGAGCAGTGATGTACTTACAGGTTGATATATTAGTGCGCGTTATATTGCGGTTGAGGGATAGTTCCAAAGTACAGTAAGAACAGGGCAGAAGTAAAGATTCAAATCATGCCCTCCAAAGGGGTGGATTTATGTAAATTCTTTATCTCTCAACAGAATCACACATTATATCTCACCACCTCTCATTCATTCTTATTGTATTATACGGCCATTTGGAAATATAAGCCTTCCTTCCTGCCTGTAAATAATCTGGGATGACATTTATAGTTTGATTTCACCAGAACTACAATCTTTCTTTATCTTATAAACAGTAAAAGTCAATACATCCTTTTCCATTGTATTTTTTAAGAACCCTTGGCTTCCATTTTTAAGCAAAACACCTCCAATCTGGTGTTTCCATTTGCAGTCCAAGGAGGCAGTTTTGGTCAAAGGAAGTGTACACTTTTCCATATCTTTTTTGTTTCAGTGTCAATCATTAGTAGTACTTTTTGAAACGTAAGCCACATATGTAGGTGGCAACGCGTTTCAGTCATAAATTACTTAGAGTCCTTCCTCAGGACAATACACAAGGACCTATGTATTTTTTAACAGAAAAGATGAAACACTTTAAAAAACATCAGTGTTGAGCTTTGTGATTTCATGAGAACTAGACTCTAACTAATCCTTCTAATACCAATACTCCTGTGTGGCTGTGATTGTTTAACAAATGATTAACAGACTGGCAAGAGACATATGTATACAGTAGGTCCTGACTGTATCTATTTAAGACTGTCTAATGTCCTACGGAGTTGGGCTCTACTGGTTTTGTATGAGCATCGAGTAAACTTGTTAGTATACTCCTGTGTTGGAAAATACACAGACCAAGGAATTCTGGCTCCATCCACAGAAACCATTCCCTCACTGTACTTAGGCCTGTTGTAGAAGCACCATAGGCTATGTGTGTCTTGATACACAAAGACCAGTGTCTTATACTTAAGGGATTGCCAATGTAAGTAAACACTTAATCACCTACAAGCATCACTGATTCTATTCCCTATCCATGTTTCTCTGTATCCCCTCCTCTATTTGTCTGGATGTCCTAGCTATCTCTTGTGTGTCACTGGAGCAGGACTACCTAGAATGTGGGGGGATTGCGTGGGCGGCCGCACGCCTTGTTTAAACAAACATTACTGGCTTGTTTAACAAATAAATTGAGCGTGCAGCAGCGTCGAGGGCAGGCTGCATTCTCGTCTCAGGTTACTTGTTTTAATTTGCCCTGCCTCTTTGCTCGTTGACTTCAGATTATTTGTGAAATGAAACTTCGTTGAGTCGCTTTATCTCCGTTCCTCTTCCTTCACCACTCCCACAACACTGCTTCAGTAGCTTCATGCCCCTTTATCTCCCGTGCCTCCCACTTACACCTCCCACAACACTGCTCGCAGGACCCCACCACCCCTCCGAGGCCACTGGTATTTTGCTTGGTTTTTTGTTCCTTTGCTGTTTTGCTCGTATTTATTTTACATTACAAATGCTTTTCTTTATATAGCGCACCTCAGCAATGGGCTCTGTTTCTTTTTTTTGTTTTTTTGCAAGGGCTCTTGTAACAAGCCTTATCTAGCTCATGCTGGAGATCCGCCTCCCTCTCGGGTAGCATCCCCCCACATAAAGCAGTGTGCACACTCTAACACCTCTCAAACTGCATGTGACAGGCAGGCAGCTAGCTAGCTGTCCGTGGATTCCTCCTTAAGGTCTGTGGCACGCATTTACAGCAGCAGACTGTGTTCTCTGTGTCTGTTTGTTTTATCCCAAGGAACCCACCTTCGTTGTCTCGGGGGCTTGTGTACTGTTCACACTTGTTTTTACAGCCCGACAGATGGCCAACACAATGATACCAAGCTTACAGGCAATCCTTGTGAGTGAATATCCTTTGAGACCGCTCACGGGGTAATGCGCCCCCCTGCAGCTCACTCTGTGTGACACAAAGGTTCTACTTTTAAAGGGGCAAACTAAATGCAATTCAGTGGAGAAAACTGGTTAAGTGACATTTCATTTCCATCACTGGCAAACGGCAAATTTGCAAGGTTGTGTTCCGATGCATTTGGCTGCATTCACATGCAATCTATGATATCATATCTGAGGATCTTCGTGTGTATCCTGAATGTGTCTTTCTGAGTTTTGGAAACATGACGGAGACCCATAGTAAGATTCGCTAATGCCATTTGGAAACAAACCTAGTTTGTTCTCATTTCTTTTACATAAATGGTCTTTGAGCGTTGAGTTTTATTAAAAATATATATTTTCGTGCAGTAGTACAAGAAAACTGATAGACTGCACACGTTGTGTTGATGAATTTGGAGTCAGCAGTTCTAGACCTTTGTTGTAAACTAGACTTAAATTATATGACCTAGGGCAGGTCATCTGATCTTACAGCGCATCACTTCCTTTATCGGCAAAACATTCAGAAAGAGAATCCACCTTCTGCAAGTTTTTTAAACCTTCACCTTTGTGAAGACGAGACGCGGATCACACGCACAGATTGGTGCAGTAGGCACTCCGCCAACAGAGCAAGCTCATGAGAGATACAGACTGGACACCCAGTGAGCTGCTGCCTCTGCAACAAGAATCAACTCATTCATACATTTGTCCAGTTCCTTTATGCTGCATAGAATGGCATTGCTAACGGACGAAGTAACGGAGAAAATGTTATCAAAGAACGTGGAGTGATAGCTATTCTTTTATATGGTGCTCGCAGGCAACCATATAAATCTTGGTGGTGACATTTGGTTATGCTAACATTTAACGCTTGAAGTGTGATTTTCAAAGTGTGTGTGTGTGTGCGTGCGTGTGTGTGTGTGTGTGTGTGTGTGTGTGTGTGTGTGTGTGTGTGTAAATAACGAGGTACCAAGCTCTGTGGTTAAATCCTGTTGAAGGACACTCACTCTCGATTTCTCTACTTCTCATGTTTTGCGCCTGCTATTTAAAGTAATGAAAGTTTAAACACACGACTTGTTAATAAAAAAATAATCTCACTGCTTTGTCACTTTCCTTTTCGCTATATTTCTCAGCTCCTTCCATGTTCACATCACTCTCACTCCCTTCTCCCGCACATGATGTTATCTCCTTTCTCTCTCACATGATTTTATCTCCTTTCTCTCTCTCTCTCGTCCATTTGTTTCCCATCTTTCTAAACTTTCAGCCCCTGCACTGACATCCATAGAGGTGTCACTCTATCTTTCTTCCTTGCTGATTATTTTGTCACTTTTTGGCAGGCATTTCCTGTAGTTCATTGAACACCTTGCTGTCCTTTTTGTATCTGCTCCTAAAGGTTAGTGAAGGCTCCCTCAGTTTCCTTAATTCTCCAGTGGTAGCTGTGGTTGAGCAGGCGATCAGGTGGTGTGAAGCTTCATTTCAGATGCAAAGTAAATTAGGTTATTGCCTTTGGTATAGGTCAGCGTCCAGTCTGTGCTATTTATCGTAAGAAACCACGACAAACGGAAGTGTAGTTCCACAGATATGACTCAGATATGCTTTACATAGTGTCTTCTAACATAACAAGCACTGGCATAGCCAATAGGTCTCGCCTTTGGGACCTTATAAGTGTTTAGCCATGCAACAGTTGATGTTGTCGCACCAAGGATACTGTGCTGCATAACTAAATACTTATAAGGTCCCAAAAGCGAGACCTATTGGCTATGCCAATGCTTGTTATAGCTTTGGGGACCTGAAATATTCTGAATTGTCACACTTGCAGGAGTGTGATGGTTAGCAGTTGTGTTATTACTATAATTGGTGGCACTGGCAGGGGCAATGTGTGGTGCAGGCTTCGGTGGGCTCCTGACGAGAGCCCTGACACTTTTTTTTTACAAATTAAGCACTGGCATGAGTGGGTGTGTGGGACAGCTTCCGTATCATTAATAGGAGCCGTTGCCTCACTCCCAGCCTTCTGGCCCCTCCCGTAGGGTTGCCTCCTTACATCGCATTAGCCATTTTGAAATGCTCAGTCCAATCACTGATAAGCATCATAATTAGGGCTCCCGGTTTTATGGTATTTATTTTTTGGACATTTCCGTCTGTATTTATCCATATTTATTTTCTGCTAATTTTATCTGTAATTATCCATATTTATATTGGTCTTTGTGAAAAAATGAACCTGAAATTGGTATATTTTCACATTTATTTAACCGATAAATATGCACTCATGCCTGAATGCCTGCCAGGTTTCAGTGCTGTGACACCCACGGAAGTTAAATCAATGCACTTCTATGAAAACAAGCAAATTTCAGTATCAACCTTGTGCATATCTACTGCTGTTAAAGCCTCTTTACTCAAATCCCTTTCTTTTTTAACTCCATTTCCTATCAACCCACACAGATATTGTCCTGGCAGTCACGGCAGACCGAATTTAGAATTACTCACAAAAAAAAAAATCAGTTTTTATCCACATTTGAAAAAATACAGACTCGAAAATAAATGAGTTCTGTTTGTATTTATCTGCAAAAAATCAGTAAAAACGGAAAGCAGGGAGCCCTAGTCTAATTCACTGTCACCACACACACAGGTGGGACTTTACCGCTCATCCCAACATTTGACCCTACTTGGCTGGCTGTGAACAACCGACGATAATTATCGCTAAGCGCACTTAGTGCTAGGATAATTATCGCTGGCTAACGTGGATTTTTATTGCTGAAATAGCGTGCTATTAGCAACACTTATCTCAAAAGCGATAAAAATCCTAGCGCTAACTGCCTAACGTGAGATTTTCTCTGGAAACCCAGCGATAATCTCACAAAATGTGGCATTAGTTGTTGATAGGGCCTCACAAACTTAGCCATGATATCCACCTTCCATAGGATATCATGGCTAAGTCATTCCTGAAGCAGGCGTAAGGAAAGTAGCGATAACAGGGGTTATCGCTACTTTTCTTGCCGCTATGCTTCATAGCGTGGGGCTTGATGATGGGAGAAATGTCGCTTAGCGACATTTCTCCTGTCATGTTCGGTCAGGAACACCCACTTTGCATCTCATTAGAGATGCAAAGCTGGGCGTTAAGATTTTGTGCGCTAAAGCAAGGTTTCACACGTTAGCGTGACCTTGCTAATTAGGTGATAAAATTATCGCCGCTTTTCGGCCGAAAACGGCCGCAAAAGCGGCGATAATTTTCTATCGCCGCCTTGTAGATATGCCCCAAAACTTCTCATCTTACCAATGTCTGACCTCCCAAGCCGTTCTGGACGTTTCTGTGCTGCAAGCACGGTGTCTGCTTTGTGACTACCCCTGCCTTCCTTTGTTGCCCCCTCCCAGTGGCCCTGCTGTTAAGCATCCCAACGCTCCACTGGAGTGACACCTTTTCCATTTCTTAGACCTTCCGGCTACCCTTGGGTGTTATTTCTACCAAATAGTGTTGCTGCCTCCACCACGCTACCATAGGTTCCCATGACCTCTGACAACTCCTACCTTCTATGACTCCTTTTGCTCCTTTCATGACCAGCCCACTAATTCTAGGACACCCAAAATTTTAGTCAGGGACATTTCCATGCCAAGTCCCTACAGGTGCACTTCCGCGTAGTACCCTGGCACCCACCGGTGGATGATCCCAGGTCTTATGAAGTCCCAGCTCATGCTCCTGGAACACTTGCCCATCACAATGTTGGACTTTCTCTCAGACTTCCCAACAGTGCCATAGTTCTCCGACCCCCGATGTTCGAATCTGGGTAATATCTCTTACCACAAGATATGCCCCAGGAGCCTGGCTACCGTGGGCAGATTCTCTTTAATATTCTGCAGCGGTTGCCTTCTACCCAGCATCAATAAGTCCTTACAACCCTGGGCACCACCAGCAAATCCAACTTTTCCTTTGTATCTAAATTTCTTGTGACTGTCAGCAGGCACTGGCAATATCTCATTGACAGATTGCTGCACAACACTACATTATAGTTGTGCAGTTACATCCCTTTGTATTCCCGCTTCACACTCACCACTGGTGCGCCCCTAGTGATCTACGAGGGAACCAGCAGCCATACCGTCCATGCGTGGTCTCTTGTCCCCTCACGTCTCCCAGGCACAGGCATGACTGGGTGCCTCCGTCTTTGATGGTGCCACTATCTCCCTGGCCCAGAATGCCTCAAAGAATTCTACTCCGAACACTGTGCTAAACAAAATGGTACAAATGGGAAGCTGCATTCGGTGAGTAATGCCTGCAACGCTGCCTTCAGTTTTTCAGAATCAAGGGGTGATCTCATGCCCTTGGGTATCACATGCCTGTGCCCCCACACTTTCATGGGAGCCCTGTGGTAATGAGGCACGATCTGGCTTGATTGTTATTACATTTCATCCATTTGGGTTTGAAGGGCACATATTTCTGCCTTCATGTCCTCCTTTATCCCCTGGCTGACCCCCGTGGTCTGAGTTAGGGCATGTAGATGTCTTCCCAGGGATGCTTTGGTGGAAGCCTTCAGAAGTGTTCTGTTTGTAGAGATGATCTGCCCATCTGTTCAGCCAGTGGGTGAAATGGGCGAGAGATGTGAGGTTGAGTTTGCTCCACTGTCTGTAGATGGTCTTCTTGATCACTCTAGTCTCACTGAAGCAGTTCTTCTCTTCGGGAGGTTGGCCATGAAGAAGATACAGTTGTGGTCCATTCAGATGAGGGTCCGATTTCCTAGAACCCCCAACAATCCAGGTGGGGAGAGGATGATATCCTGGGCATGGCCAGCTGTATAAAGAGTTCAAGAGAAGAGTTGGGGGAAAGTGAGGGTTCACCATCATGCATCTCAGCACTGGAGACTCTGTAGGTCAAACCATATGAATAGTTCCTCCAGGATGTAGAGGTTGCCAAGGTTTAAAGGGGATGTCTGAGGTGTCATCGAAACAAGTGCCGGCTAGTCCTCGCTTGTTTGGTGGATTTCTGTACATCAGTAGGACTGAGTGGCACAAGGTAGGTAAGGGTGCATCGTGGAATATGAGTTGTTTGCACACCGGTGAAACAAAGTCCTAAAAACCTCAGGTGTGAAAGAAGTTCTTAATAACAATCCTCCTCCCATCTTCATCGGGTGGTTTCTCTTCAGGATTTCAGGATCCTCACTAAGGAAGAAGTAGGTTTAAAAATGTCATTAACGGGCCCATATATACATTGAAATCCAGCACATATGTGTTATTAAAGCTTAGAGCGGTGGTTCTTAACCTGTGGTCTGGGGATCAGTGGGATTCTGCGACTGATTATGCATTAAATAATATTAGCAGCTTAACAAAATGAATAAAAATAAACCAGCAAAATACAAAATGAAAAAAATGTACAACGTTCCGTAAATGTGACGGAATTTTAAATCAGAGGCTAAAAATTATGGGCCTTATTTATGAAGGCCTGTGTCACATTTACACCACCGTCGCGTCACTTTTAGTGATGCTGTGGCAGTGTAAATAATGCTAAACCACGAAGGAACCAACTCAGGTTTCCATAAAGATGCACAGCCATATAGTAGCCTGAATCCAATGAATGGTGTAAATAATGCGCCATGTTGCACAATATTTACAAAGTGACGCATCTGTGAACTTCATAAACCCCTGCACTATATAATACCTGCGTCAGGTCTATATGCAGGGTGGGCGTTCCCCCACAAGAAAGTGTCATAAGAGTGACGTAGTGACTCGCTGCAATGCCAATGTGTCAAAACCTTACGCCTGCCTCATGGCGTAAGGGTGATGCAGGCCCTTTCACATGAGCCTTGCCCCATGTGAAAGGACTCATTGCCTGAGTTGGGACTGTTTTCCGACGCACTCCAGCAATGCGCCACTTTTGCACCGACAGATACGTCAGTAATACTGACGTATCTGTCATCCCTTGCAACATGTTGCATCACATGACACATCCATCATGTCGCAAGGAGGGCGCACTGAGAAGTGTTGCATCGCTGCTTTCAGGCAGCAGTGCGACACTTCTCATAAATGAGGCTCTATGTAGGTACTTCAGATCGATTCATGGGTTCAGTGTAAGTGCATCAAATATAATATAGTATGCACGAAGGGCGGCCTCAATTGAATTTATAAAAGCTCTAAGCTTCCTATTAATTTTTTTGTATTTCTTTTTATATTTGTTTGTGAATTTAATAAAATATTTAATCATTATGTATTTGTTTGATGAATGCTTGTTTCTGTATTTTTGTTTATTGTTCAGTGTTTCAAATCATCAAAACTGCTAAGGCCATTGTCCTGAGATTCCAATAATGACTCGATGGGGGTCCCCGGACTGCAGAAACGATTAGGTGGGGTCCCCAGAAGTCAAAAGGTTAAAAGCCATGGCTTACATTGTAAAGTATCTATTTCTGAGGTATGTATGTGATCTACTGTTCACAACCTTTGTTGGGCAAAGTTTTTAATACATGAGTGAAGTTGCATGCTGTCCCTTAATGTAGTTTGTGGAGATTCCTGAGTGGCATTTATCTATGCCACGTCATAGGTTTTGCTCATCAGCGTAAGTTTGCGTCGGTAACTCTTGAGAATGTAGTACACCAGTGCACACCTGGCCTGGGTTTTTCTTCTAAGTGTTTTCAAACAGTGGTGAGCTGATAACTTAAGTATTTTGCATGCTCGGGAATATCTTACTTAGATTTCAATCGTGAGGGGCTCAACACTCTTGGGGAAATTCACATAAAATTACACAAAAAAGGCTTTTGAAATGCCAGATTTTCCCACACAAGCTCAGCTTTGGAAGACCTTTGCATATTTTTCATTGTTTTTCAAGAAATCCATGGATTTTAGGGGAAAACTTTATCCACCTTTGTACACTTCTAGTCACAGGTTAAGAATCTGAGTTCAATGGGAAGAGGTGTGGTGCAGCGGCCAGGGCATCTGACGGACACGGAGGCTCACGGTTCCAACGCCGGCGCAGGTTAGCCCAGCACCTTGTGACTCTGGGCAATAGCTTGCTTAATCTTCCCGACGGCCCCCAGCGCCGGGACACCTCTTCGGAGGAAGCTGTGCGCTATACAAATGCTGATATTTCATTTCTATTTCATGGCTTGAATACAACTTGAGATGGCTGATGGCTTGCTTAACCATCCCAACGACCCCAGCGCCTATAGACCCTTACGGGTGATTGTTCACGCTTTACAAATGTGGATTATTATTACAAATGTGGATTATTATAACAATCATCCTGTACATGGAGAGCAGAGAATGGAAAGACCCTCTCACCTGGTCAGACACTGAGTATAAAAACCATCCTGTACATGGTGACCAGAGAATGGAAAGTCCTCACCTGGTCAGACCCTGAATGCAGCAATCATCCTGTGCATGGTGACCAGAGAATGGAAAGTCGTCACCTGGTCAGCTCCTGACTGCATCAATCATCCTGTACATGGTGACCAGAGAATGGAAGTCGTCACCTGGTCAGCTCCTGACTGCATCAATCATCCTGTACATGGTGAGCAGAGAATGGAAAGCCCTCACCTGGTCAGACCCTGACTGCATCAATCATCCTGTACATGGTGAGCAGACACTGGAAAGCCCTCACCCGGTCAGACCCTGAATGCAGCAATCATCCTGTACATGGTGACCAGAGAATGGAAAGTCCTCACCTGGTCAGCCCCTGACTGCATCAATCATCCTGTACATGGTGACCAGAGAATGGAAAGTCCTCACCTGGTCAGCCCCTGACTGCAGTAATCATCTTGTACATAGTGAGCAGAGAATCGAAATACCTTCTCTCCTGGTGAGACCCTGGCTGCATCAATCATCCTGTACATGGTGAGCAGAGAATGGAAAGTCCTCACCTGGTCAGCCCCTGACCTCATCAATCATCCTGTACATGGTGAGCAGAGAATGGAAAGCCCTCACCTGGTCAGACCCTGAATGTATCAATCATCCTGTACATGGTGACCAGAGAATGGAAAGTCCTCACCTGGTCAGCCCCTGACTGCATCAATCAACCTGTATATGGTGGCCAGAGAATGGAAAGTCCTCACCTGGTCAGCCCCTGACTGCATTAATCATCCTGTATATGGTGGCCGGAGAACGGAAAGTCCTCACCTGGTCAGCCCCTGACTGCATCAATCAACCTGTACATGGTGATCAGAGAATGGAAAGTCCTCACCTGGTCAGCCCCTGACTGCATCAATCAACCTGTACATGGTGAGCAGAGAATGGAAAGCCCTCACCTGGTCAGACCCTGAATGTATCAATCATCCTGTACATGGTGACCAGAGAATGGAAAGTCCTCACCTGGTCAGCCCCTGACTGCATCAATCAACCTGTATATGGTGGCCAGAGAATGGAAAGTCCTCACCTGGTCAGCCCCTGACTGCATTAATCATCCTGTATATGGTGGCCGGAGAACGGAAAGTCCTCACCTGGTCAGCCCCTGACTGCATCAATCAACCTGTACATGGTGATCAGAGAATGGAAAGTCCTCACCTGGTCAGCCCCTGACTGCATCAATCATCCTGTACATGGTGACCAGAGAATGGAAAGTCCTCACCTGGTCGGTCCCTGACTGCATCAATCATCCTGTACATAGTGAGCAGAGAATGGAAAGATCTCACCTGGTCAGACCCTGACTGCATCAATCATCCTGTACATGGAGAGATGAGAAGGAAAGACCTTCTCACCTGGTCAGACCCTGAATGCAGCAATCATCAGGGTGACCGGGTCAGTGTAACGGGAGTAACCGCCAGTTTTTCTAGGATGAATCCAGTCTCTGAAGCAAGCTGGTGATTGTATGTTTTTACTTTAATTTAAGGGAAAATTGAGGGACCTGTTGGACCCCTTCTCAAGTCGTGCTTTAATCTGCACCATGGCCTGACGTGGCTTGTTTAAAGGGGCCTCCCGGTGTAGAGAAAAAACGTTCTCTTTGCCTCGTTCTGCTATCACAAATAAATGGCGCACTAGAATGATTCATTGTCGGATGATGCCAGCTTTGGTTTTTTAAATGTAGTGTGAAATCATTCACTGGGTTTAAGGGTAAAATGAAATCATCAATAAGACTATCGCCAACAATCCTAATCCTCCACCCAATCCAACCTAGGTACCTAGTAATAATATGGAGGTAAGGAACTTGGGTGAAATGAGAAACAGCAAATTACAGTCGAAACACTGGTACCAATTGACGTCCACAGAAACCGACATTGTCTGAGAACTAGGGGTGGGCGGAACTCGTGGACTTTGTCTCTGCCGAATTCCACAGAGGGACATAAAAACTCTGCAAGATTTCACAGAATACTACCAACAGGTAGAAAATATGCACTCTATGCTGTTTGTGCTGCAATTTAGCGACGGCAGCTCGAGCAGTGGTGATAAATCAGCACAAACAGCACCATGTGGTGCGCAAGAGCGCACGGACATTTGAGTTGATTTTGCTGCCCCTCAATTAGAAAATCTACTCGAGCAGCAGCAAATCTACTCGAGAAGCAGCCCTCTGACAGCGACCATCTGTGTTAGAAAATCATGCTAGGGGATGCCAAATCTTGCTCACTAGCTTGCATTTCTGGAGCCTCGTGGGAAAAAGTTCCACTGCACTGTGATTGGCAGAATTTGGCTGGAGCTCTGAGGTGGTGTTGTCAAATTCGGCAAATTCAGAAGGTGGAATTAAGCATTCCACCCATCCCTACTAAGAACCACTGCTTAGATATCATGAATACAAGAAACACAAAATCTCAAATACACTGCTCTGATATCTTGAATATAAGAAACCAAAATACACTTAAGCGATACAAATATACAGTCTGTAGCATTTGCAAATCCAATGGCAGTATAAGACTGACGTTTGTCTCGGCGAGGAAAGCCTTTGATTAGCTCCACTCCTCCCAGTATCAGGCCTGGATCCATAAAGCTGAGTAGAGGCTCTGGGACCACTGAGACAGAGAAAGGAGGCTCACCGGAGTAGCAAGAAGGTATGCAATGTAGTTGGTGAAAGAGGTAATATGTCAATAGAGATGACACCAGGGTGGTAGGTTGTAGCATCTGTTGCAGAGCAGTGAACATGTGTAGCTTGCAAAGAAAAGATTCAGGGGTAAGCGGAATGTATCACAGGGAGGAAGGGAAAAGGTCTGGAGTGGTAAAGCACCAAAGGGAACAAAACAACAAAGTTGAGGGTAGAGGATGCCCAGAGATGAAATGCATAGTAGCGAAGGAGCCAAACAACCGGGAGATGTTGCTAGGCACTGACCTCACATCTGGACCGAGCTTCTGTAGTCAGTGGCTCCCAGAAGCCCTACCGACAACCTAGAGATGTCTGTCAAGACAATCCCCCGGATCGCCATCTCCATATATGCCAATCTTGACCTCTTCTAAATGTGAATTATGGCTTGAAGCTTGCATGTCGGAGTATCGGCCCTTGGCTGGTGAAATCTTTCCCACTAATCCTGACAGGCTCCTTTAAAATGAGCCAGTGGTGATACTGTTAATGGGCCCAGCGCCATAGCTGTGCAATATAATGAAAGGGCAGCACTAGATTGGTGGAAAAAGCTGTAGATGAGGCTAAAAGGAGATGAGGGCAGAGCTCGGATGCTGCGGACAGGGGCACACATCTAATGCCCTCATGTTCTTCTGCCAAACTCAAGGTTTACAAGACAACAGAATAAAAAAGAGCAGTGTAACAGTTGAATGTTATGAACTAACTCAGGATCTCATGAGCTGCTGTGAATAAGATATTTTGATTTGAACATCACAAGCAATTGGTCACATTGTTAATATAATGTGTTGTTGGATACGTCTGATCATTTCCTTTGGTTTTGCTTTGTTCGCCATAAATTGGCAGGGTATGCTCAGACGTGAGTCCCTTGCTCACTTTGCCACTGGATTCAAGCAAGCCTGGCTGAAGACGGCTGAAATGCCAGAAACCGGTCCTAGGAAGCTCGTTTCCGGTCCAGGGAAGACATGGCTTGGCAGTTCGGGCTGGACTGTTCCCATGAGGCACGGGGTCAGACTGATTTGCATATGGCCATGTCTGAACTGGGGTGGCAGAGTGGGCTAAAGAACAGTAATGGATTAAACCCAGATCAGTTGACTGGGGGTGAGTGCTTGCATTGTTCAACACTCCGTCCATCATTTCCTTTGGTTTTGTTTTGTTCGCCATAAGTTGGCAGGGTATGCTCATGTCAGCTGGTAAGGAACGAAGGATATCTGTGTGTTCTTGTGTCCAATTTGAACTGAAAAATCAAGTCTGAATACATCGTAGAAAGGTTTTACCTGTTCTATGTAAACTAAAATGTATGTTCTGCCAACATTTTGGAATCCCAAGATGGATTGTACATATTTTTTTAGAGTTTTCAGAGGTTGTAGCAGCGCACACTTTTCTAAAACGTTAGCTGCTAGGCTTTTGCCTTCATTTGATAACTCATATCCCAAAAATAGGACATTGATGTGAGCTATTTTCAATTCTTTTTTTATTGAATTTGTTGCCCTCAGCGGCGAATCCCAAAATGATGTTGCTCACCCTGGTCAAATGATCCAAAAAATCATCATCCATCATATAAATATCATTTACATAGGACAATGCATCCTCATTAAAAAATTTAAGTAACTCTGTTACCCTAGCTGAAAACAACCCGGCGCTATTCTCTTACCCTTGGGGCAGTCTACAAAATTGACCCTGGGAGACTAAGCCTGAGAATGCTGTCAAATACCTACTTTCAGGCGCTACATTTTGGCAGAAAAATCTTCGTGCACATGTTTAAATACTGTAGTCTAAAACTAGACAATAAGAATTATCGGGTTTCGTTACAGGAAACAAAGGATTATTATTTATTGAAGAGGTGCAATTCTCTATTACACCTTGGTATTCAAGTTGATCTAAGATCTCCCTAACTTGTTTTTTCGCTTCTTGTTTTATTGGGCACTGTCTCTGTGGAGTTGGAGTAGTTTTTACTGGGATTACATGGTGAGGTGACTCAGCATCCTACCCAACATGATTGCGATATAATTCTGGAGCAAGTGCTACCTCCCACTCCTGCACGTATGAGTGTTGTAGTGGTTTAGGAACAAGGTTACTGTTTCCCCTTTTGGGCAATCCATAAAAAACTCAGGAGGCCAATCTTTTTCAGCTAAAAGGATTGTGTATCCAAAAGTAAAGTTCTCCCAAAAGAGACTTTTAACTTTTCTAGTTTTGTCCCTCTCCATTTGGAGTGTTATTTTGTATAACAGGTGTGGGACACCTACCCTATTATCAAGTGTCTCCACCGTGATATGTTCATGCAGCGCCGCTGTCTCCAGGAATTCCATCAGGTTCTGGCAAGCTATTGTTACTTCTGCTGCACTGTCTAGCATCGTCAGAGCCCATTCCCCGTTCAGAAGTTGAGTCCTCAGCATCCTGGGCATTTCTTAATTTAAGGCCAGCTACTTTCTTCTTTTTAAATTGAGGTTTTTATCTTGGTTTATCTTCTTTTTTGATATTATAGTCTGAAGTACAATGTGTTTGTTCTTCTGATCTGTGTTCTGACTGTCCCTCTCTGAGTTTTTCGATGAACCCTGAAAGGAATGAGAGGAACGTGTATCAGTATCCTGATACCTGTCAGGTGTTTTAATGTTATCACGATTCCTAAGGAGGGCTCCTGTTGCGGAGACCCACCCCTTGATTGTGATCTATTCTCTCTCTCTATTTGTTTGTTTTTTATTATCCCATTTCTTCTTTGAAGAATCGGGTACTTGCTTGTTATTATCCTTTTCAGGACTACCCATGAGTTGAGGTTTTGTTGCTCTAGCTCCTAAACTATCTCAACCTAGTTCGGCATATGTATCTTCGATAATTTTAGGTAATTCACGCTCCAGTTGTGCAGGAGTAAAAACCCTCAGGCGCTGGCATATTGCCAACGCTGCTCCCTCCCCCTTTATGTTTGCCAGCATAATTGTCGATACCTGGGCAAATTTTCCTAACAATTTCATCACTAAATTCAGAGCAGGTTCTCCTCCATACTCGTTCTGTATCTGCCTCAATAGGTCTGGTATCACAGCTATTAAAAGGATACCATCAGTTCTGGTATAAAAGGCAGTGAAAACTGTACCCCAAGAGAAAACTGATTTGGAAGAGTATGCAAGATTTATGCTAAGTGAAAGCTACCTTTGGTGTCAGAATCTAAAGACTCAAGAACAGAGAAAGTAGTCAGTCCTAGTGTTTTAACAGTTTCTGATATAATGAAAAGAAATGGTTATCCATTTCCATCTCCTATGTTACTCATAGTTGGTATAGAAGTTAAAGAAGTTAAAGTCCTTGTTGAGACATGTGCATGGTAAACAACACTCAACAAATCAATGATATTTGAACTGTGGCCTGGCAGGAAATTACAATAGTAGATATTAATCCAAGGGGATGCACAGGCCACAAAATAGGCATTAGTATACTTCTTGTGTAATGCAGACTTTAGAAGTAGGTGCACAAGCGGGAATAGAGGAACAAATACATCTCTAAGAAAGGAGATGGCCTTAGAAAAAGAAATTATGAATGAATCTTGACTCAACTCTAGACTAGCCGGTGTATGCCATTGTACCAGAGAATTCGTACTCTGATGGATTTGTTGGGGGAATTATAAAAAACTTTGTAGAGGTTTACACAGAAACCTTAGAGACATTGAGAGGTTTTGAACACAATATAATTTTAGTACCCCGTGCTGTATATTATAAGGATTTTACAAGTAACTGAGGATTTCCATAACCATATAGAGAAACGAGGACGAAGGCTGAGTTCCTTTAGAAGGGTATGGAACTCTTTGGTGACTTGCAGTATCCTTATCATGCACGCCAGGGGGTACTTTATCACATATAATACATGGTCACACCATCACCTTTCCCACAAATCACTTCAAACGTTTGTGCTTAGCTCTTTCATATGAAAAAGCAATCAAAAAAACCTTAGTTATTTGTTGCAAACAGATATTAGAAACAGTTCAATACAAGTCATTTTTTTTCTAAACAAAAAAGCTGCACTGGCGCGGAATTTGGCGAAACATGCAGCTTTTCTCTAACTATATAAGTATTGCATAAAATAAACATGTTCACTTTGCTCGTCACTGTAAGCTAAAAAATAGAGCAGAAGGAAGAAAAGCAATGTTCCTATATTACTTTAAACAACTGCTTCAATTATGCGCCATGACCTCACCTGCCATTCACTTTGGCTGCTGGTTCTGACATCAGATGTTGTGATGTCAGAACTCGACTGTAATAGCTAATAATAGTTGAGTTCTGATGTCTTTTCTTCATAATTGTTGACTGGGTGCATCACAAGTTGCCAATTATAAAGAAACTAGAGACTGGCGTTTATACCGGGATTACAGAATCCCATGTATTATAGAAGATATATAGCCCTCCCCAAGATAATCACCTGTCATGTCATCATTTATTTAAAAACATCTTAAGACCTCATATTGTGTGGACATATGCAGCCTGAATAAGGCCATTCAGTTAACACTCACCCATTATTTCTTGCCTAAATTGAGCTACAATATTTTAGACATTAGATATAGCCAATGCCTACCTTAACAGTATCCTGCACAGGGGGGGGGAGCCTGCTGGCGTTGATGGCGGACGTGTGAGCGCGGAGCTCTCCGTCCCGCTCCTCGATTTTATCCGTCCAACTATCCTTTGCTGCCGAGCTGCAGTGATTTACTGACGGGGGAAGCCCTGCAGCAGCTGGTGACCTGAGCTGTGGCCTCCTGCCGGCTACGGAAGTTACGGCCGGAGCGCCGGGGAGTGGTGGCGGAGCGCACGCTGACCCGGGCCTCGATCCCTGGGCTGGAGTCTGGGGCTGCCTGTGCTGCGTGAGCCGACGTGCGGCTGCCCGGAGGGAAATAGACCCGGTCTCTCGGCGACTTCGACGGAGGGGCGGCGGCTTGATCGGTGGAGGTGAGGACAGCTCGGGGGTGCCGCCGCTAGAGCTACGGAGTGCGAGCCGTCCCCCTCCCCCCTTTGGCCCTGCTGTGACTGGCGACTGCGGCCCTACCTGAGTTGAGTTGGAGTCCTGGGCGCCCCCTGTCCTGTGCGGCCATTCGGAGCCGGCGGCAACGAAGTGCGATGGAGCTCTTTGGTGCAGCCCTTGAGGTGGTCCGCTGGGCTCCGGCGGGAGCGGAGGAGTCGCGGGAGCTGACGACGCGCGGAGGTCCGGGCGGCGACTCTGGACAAGTGCATTACTGTGCCTCCCGGGAGCTGGAGTGTTCCGGTGGGGGAGCCTGGGAGTGCTGGGCCGCGCCGCCCGCTGGGCACAGTGTTGCTCGCCGGGCTGATCCCGGGGGAGTTGCGCCCTGACTGGCCCGGCTGGGTCGGGGTGCCGGGCGCACGTGGAGGGGCGGCCCGGGGGGCTGACTGGACTGCCGTGAGGAGCGAGCGTGCCCCTGGCGAAGAGACCTTGAGGCGCCGCGCCTTGCACAGGAGTGACCGGAGGGGTCTGCGCCAGAGGAGATTTGGTGGTCCGGTCTGGGTGCCTCTTTACATTTCTTTTGCCCGGATTGCGCAGTGGCGCACTGACTGGTGGCCGTGGTTCTGGCGGAGCGGCGACAGAGAGGCATAGCCATGGGTAAAGGCGACAAAACACAGCCCAAGCTATCCTTTGATCCGCGCAGACCGAAGGGGGCTGCTGGCACTGGCGCTGTTAAATGGTAGAGGCAGTTTCAGTCGATAACCTTTCAAGTATTGCCCGGCGGTAATCGCCTCTCATACCATTCGATAATTTACCAATGAAAGAGGCAGGCGCCGGAGACTGGAAGGCAGGAAACAAAGTTTTTATTCCGTCGGAGCAGAACACATCAGATCAGACAGCAAGGTATCGTCACGAGGTGCTCTAACTGCATCTCTGAGGCCTGGCCTCTTATACACAGGTTTATGACTTTATTGCAGGTTTATCATACATGGCACATTCTTGAGATCACTTTGATGCATGAAAGAACGTCTTCAGAATCCTTGGCTCAGATCCGATCCCACGCATAGCTACAGTAGAAGTTCCCACCCCACCCGCAGTAGGAGATGGCTATCACACAGCAGGATATTCCGCCAATTCCCGGGGGGTGTGTGTGATCGGTCGGGTCTCAGGGGGTGGGGGGCCTTGATCTACTGTAATCCCTTTGATGTGGGGCGTTTCCCTTACAGTAGGGACAATAAACTGCATCCGCAGGGCTAGGTGATGGCCTGGGACCGGTTCGGACAATGGGGCGCAGAGGAAGGGTGTTATCAAAGAGATGCATGACCATGTATGGGATGTCGGTCAGGCGTGGGATGCGGTTCCATGGCAGGGTCGCGCAGAAGGAGAGGGTTTATGGCCCGTGTATGAGAGAGCGGGGGTGGCCGGCGCGCGGGGGATGCTTGCAGCGCCAGGGGGACGCGCTGGCGATCGGCAATGAGCAGGGAGAGACCAGGGTGCCTAAAATGGCTGCCGTGCGCTTTCCTGTGTGTCGCGCTGGGGAGAGACAAGATGGCGCAGATAATGTTCAGTTTGCAAGCTAAATTTCCACAGTCCTCCCTTTTAACATATCTCGCCAGCTTGTCTAGTTCGGATCCATCCCCATAATACTACGAACTTCCACCTCATACAGAGCTTTCATTCGTTCCGCTTCAAAGTTCAAAGTCTTAGGGCAGATGCAGTTCATAAAAAGCGAACATAAAGGTGGCAGACACTGAATCCCCAAGCAACATCCACATAGTATCACAATCGGTATTAGGATAAATGAAAACAGCCTCCATCCCCAACTTTTAATAGTGTCCCAAAACCAACTCCCAAGGGACCATCCTTCTTGCTCCTGATGAACCTCTGCGGAAAGTCTGTGGAGGTGTTCAATTGCTTTGTAGACTGAGGGTGAGTTATCCGGTACGTAGGTACAACAGCTGGACCCAATGATGCGGCATGCTCCTCCACGATCAGCCAGAACCACATCTAGAACGAGGCGGTTCTGAAGAGCCACCAGGCGGACGGCCTGAAGCTCGGCGGTGTTGTTGGCGAGGATGCCAGCCGTAATGTTCATCGCCGTCTCGACTGCCTGAGTTAAGTGGCGGATGGCACGGCTGTTTGCCATTGGACCCCAGAGTGGAACAAGTCCCTTTACTGCATCCAGGAACTGTGCCCCGGTGGAGTCGGCTTGTACAAGGTCTTTGGCACGTTTCTGTCGGTGATGGTTTGCTGGAGCCACATATGTCGGAGGAAGGACAAAAGCGATGTAGCAGGTACCTCCCCAACCTTTCGGGAGCCAGGTGTAGGCCTTAGTACCACAGATGAAGTACATATTCGGGGAGGCAACAAAGGAGGGTGGATCAACTGAGTCCAATGTTCGGGTGATGAGGCAGGAGCTGTGGCCCACCAGCTGCGCCCCCAGGCCTTCGAGGCACACAAATCCAGTGATGTTGATGACGGATAGGGCCACTGTCAGGGTGGCGGCCGTTCGTTTCCGGAGGTAAGAGAAGGTGGGTCTGGCTGGGTTGTTGAACACTTGCATTTCAACTCGTTCTTTGGCAGGGATGTCCATGTGAAAGGAAGTGTTTGATCTCAGAGGGCAGAAGGGGGCAGAAGTTTTTCCAGTTTTGTTCAGCCAGAACCCATGGTAGAAGTGTGACACAGTTTTGCCGGAAGTGGCATTGTCCTTGTAGCTTTCCTGCAGGAGGATTAGCCAGGCGAGGCAGGAACCATGGACAGAAAAAGGTGAAGGGATGAAAGGGATAGAGTGTCCAGTGGCATGTGGTAGCAATCCACAGATCCAGCAATTAGTGGCGTTGGCGGCAAGATTGTGTTGGTGGAGCAACTGCACAAAAGAGTTATTCCAGAACTCCTTACGCCTTTCTCGGAGTTGGGGTGAAAGTGAGATCAGATGGTGTTCTTTCATGGTGGTAGGTTGAACGGTGGTCAGCAATGTCTTATGAGCGGGTGTGCTCTCCTCCATGATCCAGAAGGTGACCACGAGGAGAAGGCAAAAGAGAAGGGTAATGAAAAGTACAATAGTCTTTGAGCTGTGCATTCTGTCAGTCTTTGGGTTTTTGTAGTGGATCTTCGGACGTCCGGTTGCTTCCATCATCTTCATGTCGGGCGCTTCCATCACCTTCAAGGGACTCGGTAGCGGGCAGAACCACAGACTTTGTTTAGTTTCTCTCCTGGTGGCCTTTGAGGTGACTAGGCTACCGCTCTGAGATTTCCACTTAGTTTGTGGTCTGCTTAGCCGAAGTTCTCTCCTTTCGTCGCAAGTTATACCCTTCCTTGGATGGCACGGTGGGATCGGGATAATTCACTAACTCAAGTGTCTCCGTATCTGGGCAGCGGCTCAGGGATGGTCGGTCTTTGTCCAGAAGTTCTTCTTGGGCGGTGATGTTGTCCGTGGTCGTCAGGGTCGGTGATACCTTCTTGTAGTGGTGTGCATGCAGCCAATTGCGTTTCCCCTCCACTCGAAGAGCTGTTCGGGTGGTGATCAGAACTTGCAGGGGGCCCGTCCACCGGGGTTCCAGACTCTTGGTGCGCTGGAAGTTACGCACTAAAACAAAGTCACCGGGTTAGATGTCGTGTCCGGGGCCCCTGGAAACATCGGGAATGGCTTGCAGCACCTGCTGATGGATAACAGACAACGTTTTAGTTAGGTTATACAAATAGTCAGACATGAGGACGTCCGGGACGTCGTGGATGGATGTTGGCTTTGGTGCAGTCCAAAGGTTCATGGGCCGCCCGAAAACGACCTCGTAGGGGGTTAAGTGGTGTTTAGTGGGGGTGGAACGCATTGATAGCAATGCTAGCGGGAGAGCGTCTGGCCATTTCAGTCCTGTGGTGGCAACTATTTTTGCTATCTTAAGCTTCAATGTGGCATTATGTCGCTCAACCAAGCCTGCAGATTGGGGATGGAAGACCGCATGGAATTTCTGTTTTACACCCAGCCCCTTTAAGATGAGTTGGATAACCTCGGCTACAAAGTGGGGGCCGTTATCGCTCCACAAAATTCGACAAAGGCCGTATCGGGGGAAGAATTCTTTCAGTAGTACTTTTGCGGTAGTCATAGCGGTGTTGTCGTGGGTTGGGTAGGCTTCCACCCACTTGCTGAAGGCACACACAACGACAAGTACGTACTTCAAACCTTGGCACCTTTCTAACTGGACATAGTCCATTTGTAGGACTTCAAAGGGGTGATTGGGAACCCCAAACCCTCCCCGGGGTACAGCAGTTCCTTTCCCAGGGTTGTGTTGGAGGCATACCAGGCATTGTTGGACCAGACGTTTGGCTGAGTCTGGGATTTTGTCGTTGTGCCAGACTTTGGAGATGAGTTCGATCATGGGGGCAGACCCTATGTGTGCGGGGGAGTGTGCCATGGTCAGCATGGGGATCAAGTATGAGTCGGGTAGCAACCATTTGTTCGAGTCTTTAGTTCGCCAGCAACCGTCATCGTCCTTCAATCCCACCCGGGCCCATTCAGTTAATTTGTGTGGTGTGCTGGCTAGTTGGATATCCCTAATCGTTTCCCTAGCATCCTTCCATTTCTCAGTTTGTGACCTGGTCACGTACATATGGGTCGTGGACCTATTCTCGGCTGTGGTTCGGGCAGTAATGTCAGCTAGTGCATTTCCCTGTCCTATAATGTCTGTCACCTTCTTGTGTGCCTGGCATTTGATCACAGCCAGCCGTGTGGGGAGGAGGGCTGCTTCGGTCAGGGCAGAGACTAGATCTCCATGCAGGATGGGTGTGCCATGGGAAGTCAAGAATCCCCTCTCTTTCCATAAGAGCCCAAAGTGGTGAACTACCCCGAAGGCGTACTGACTGTCTGTGTAAATGTTTGCGGTTGTCCCTGCTGCCAGGATGCATGCTCGTGTGAGAGCAATTAGTTCCGCCGCCTGTGCGGATCGCTGTGTGATGCGGGCTGTCTCAACAACTGAACGGGCTGTGGTGACTGCATAGGCAGCTGAGGTGGTGCCATCGGGGAGCTTGATACATGAGCCATCCACCCACAGTTCTCCGTCAGGGTCCGGGAAGGCAGTATCCCGGAGGTCAACCCTACTCTTGGTCTGTTCGTCGGTGAGGGTCACGCAGTCATGTATAGGGGACGCATTGGGGTCAGCGTCAGGGAGAGGTAGTAGAGTAGCTGGATTCAGAGTGGTGCATCGTTTCAATGTGATGTGGGGTGCAAGCAGAGTCAGTTCGTAACCAGTCAGTCGTGCGCTAGTCAGGTGTTGAGTCTTGGTTTGGTTCAGGAGGGTGTCAACCGCATGGGGTACCAATACTGTGAGGGGGTTCGAGAGCATGATCCCCTCACTTTGCCGGATAGAGACAGCAGCGGCGGCTACTGCTCGAAGGCAGGCGGGCAAAGCTCTGGCTACAGGGTCAAGAGTGGCAGAGAAGTAGGCACAAGTGCGTTGTTTAGGGCCTATGGACTGGGTTAGGACAGACAACGCACATCCCTCCCTTTCGTGGGTGTAGAGGGAGAAAGGTTTAGTGTAGTCTGGGGTTCCTAGGACTGGGGCCGAGCAGAGGGCGTCTCGTAATTCTTTGAAGGAGGATTGGCATTCGGGTGTCCAGGGGAGGGGGAAGGGGACATCTTTAGCCAGCAGGGAAAGCAGAGGTTTTACAATAAGACTGAAGTTTGGCAACCATTGTCGACAAAAGGAGGTGAGGCCTACTAGAGACCGCACTTGCTTCTGAGTTTTGGGAACAGGGGTTTCTAGGATGGTCTGAATTCGGTCAGGGGTAAGTTTCCTCCCGTCTTTGGATAGTAGGTGGCCTAGATATGTCACTTGGGGTTGGCAGAATTGCAACTTCTTCCTGGAGACCTTGTGACCGTTTTCCGCGAGGAAGTGGAGGAGGTGAATGGTGGCTGTGACGGCAAGTGGAGTGGTGTCGGCCGCCAAAAGAATGTCATCGACGTACTGTATTAACACCACTCCATCGGGTAGTTGGACTGCATCTAGTTGCCTCTTGAGGGCTTGGCTATAAATGCTGGGACTCTCAGTGTAGCCTTGGGGTGCCCTACAGAATCTGTACGAACGGGCTTTTAAAGTGAAGCCGAACAGGTAGCGGCTGTCTGGGTGGATGGGGATGGAAAAGAATGCGTTCTTGAGATCAATAACGGTAAAGGTGGTGGCAGTGCACAGAATCAGGGTGAGGATGGTGGTGATGTCTGAGACCACGGGGTACTGAGGTATGACTACTTTGTTAACTTCTCGTAAGTCAACAATAAAGCGGTATGCTTTCTCATCTCCCTCGCCTTGCCTTTTTACAATGGGTAGGATAGGGCTGTTGCAAACATTACTGACTACTTCTTCTACCACTCCTGCATCGAATAGGGACTCGATGATTTCCACCAATGCCTTCTCGCCTTCGGGCGATATCCGATACTGTGGAAGCTTTGGGAGCACTGCGTCCGGTCGGACGGTTATGTGTACTGGGTCGATCACCATGCGCCCTACATCTGAGTCAGTTTTAGCCCATAGATGTGAAGGTAACGTGTCGAGTAGGGACAGGTCAGCATCGGTTATAGAGAGCATACGTCGTGTGTGACAAGGTCTGAACAGATCTGGGTTATCGTGCAGGATGACTCGAACTCCGTCTGGGGAGCATCTGATGGTAGCTCGAAAATGTTTTAGCAAATCAAGTCCCATAATAGCATCGGGGGTGTTGGAGGAGAGCAGAAAGGTCGTGTCAGTGGTGTTATCTTCTAAGTCAAAGGAGATTGGTGCTGATAAGGGGTTAGTGGAGGGCGTTCCATCGAAGCCTATTGAGGTTACGTGTGAGCTAGACAAGGGTGCCCTAGGAATCAGTCGTTTAGATAACGCACTACGTGTCGCCCCAGTATCTACCAGGAATGGAGACTTTGTGCCCAAGACCTTAGCAGTGACGTAAGGACCTTGCTGGTCAACACGGAGTTCGACTGGATCCCTCCCTTGCCCCTGGCGGTCCTATGCGAAGTCATGGGTGCTTTCATAGTCGGACTGTTGACACTGGTTTTGTCGGGGGCGATCAAAGGTGTTTGGTCTGCCTGGCCTGTCGTTGATGGCGTCGTTCGTGTATCCTCGTCCCTGTCCTCTATTTCTGGGGTCATATGCTGTGTCTCTGGGGTCCCTATTTTTGTTCAATTCCAGAAGGACCGGGCACTGGGATTTCCAGTGTCCGAACCCTCTACAGAACGCACATTGGTTCCCATCTAAGTCTCTGCGTCCGTTGTAGGGTGCAGGTGTATGGTCTCTAGGGGGTAGCTTTCTAGGGGCGATTGGTTGGTAATTCCCCTTTGGGGGTTCCCTTCCTATGGTCACCCCTTGCAACTGTGCTATCATTACCCTCTCCTTCAGTTCCTTTTTCTTCCTCTCTGACGCCCTATCGTTCTCGTTCTTTTGGTTTTCGTAGTATTGGGCCATCTGGAGGATTGCTGCGGGCTTGGAGGCTGCCCAACTACTCTCGCTGGTCTGTAGCTTCTGGGAGACTTCTTGTGACAGACCCTTCACATAATTCTGGACAAAGAGGTGATGTCCGGTTGCGGTGGTCATGTCTTGGCCACTATAATCGGAAAACACAGTATCGAACCGAGAGAAGTATTCAGACACATCCTCCTGGGGTTTCTGGCGACAAGCCGTCACTATCGACCAGTCTACCTTTCTTTCTGGGATTAGAGTCTTCAACTTCTGTACAATCTTGTCTGGGAGCTCCAATATGGCTTTCGGGGGTTTCTGTCCCGGTTCTCGCTGTTTATCTATGGTATCGAGCTGTACCCAGGTATATCCGAACGGCTCAGCGTGGTCAACTTTCCAGATTTGCTTCCACACATCAGCCGGCAGACATAATCCGAAGAACAAGTCGATATCTGCTAAAGTCATTATTGTTGAGCCTAAGGCTGTACCTAGTTCGGTGTAGAAGGCAGTCGGGTTCTTTCTTAAGTCGGGTAGAGTTTTTCTAAAGGTCAAAATATCTTGTCGGTCCCATGGCTGGTAGACTCAATTATATACAACCATTCCCTTCGCATCCTGGTGGTTGATGTCGTCATGTGTTCCCTGACCTCGTGGGGGGACCCAGTAGGGGGCGGCCTCTTTGATGGGCATCATGGTATCAGTCCTTCCTTCCTGGGGCTTAGTCGCTATGGGGGTTTCTGCTTTGGTTGTCTGTCTGTGTTCTTTAAGGTGTCGATAGACCTCGAGTGTACGAGTGAAGAGGTTCGTCACATCGCCCTCTCCTTCTTCCCCAATGTCTACCTTCCTATATAGGGCCGCTAAGCCTTCGGGACCTTTATCGTGGTACCTATCCTCATATGTATTCAGGGCGTGATAACAAAGTCGTACGACAAAGTGTCGTCTGCGGCTGTCGGCATACGAGTTATACACGTCTGTTATATACTCCTCACTTTCCTTTCGCTCCACCAGTGTCCCTACTATCTTGTCGATTCCTGCTCGTTCATCCTTTGTTAGTCGATTCATTCTGGTGGAATCTTTCTTTCTCATCTCAGGGTCATCCAACGTCATTGCCGACGCTGTGTTCAGTACAAGAGGCTCGGCCGGCGCGGAGGCCGTGAGGACCGAGGCCCCTGTACTGCTTTCGCTCGTGTTTGGGGGTTATGGGTGTTGCACTACCGATTGGGAGGGTGCGTATGGAGGGGGCATGTAAATGATCGGGGGACCTAATAGTAATTCGTCATTCGTTCGTTGCTAAGAGGACAACTCAGGGTAGAGCATAGAGGGGGTCCTAACAGCGTACTGGCCTGATGTTTCGGGCTCCTGTCTTAGTTTAGTTTCCCTTCTCTCCTTTATTTCTTCTTCTAACTTTCTAGCGGCAAGGTGAGCTGCCTTTCGTAATTCCTTTTCTGCTTTTACTTCTTCCCTCTTTTTCCGTTGTGTTGCTTCTTTGCGCCACATGCCGATACTGTCAAGCATAGTAGGCGTCGTCTTATTGCTACGCAGAGCTATTTCTAGCATTTCTATCTTCTGGTCGTCGAAGGATCCCATCAGTGGCCACTGACTCTCGGAGTCCTTCTTGGTATATTTATGCCATAGCTTGCTATAAGCTACGGCGACTAGTCCATATTTAGTGAACATGTCCTTATTAGGGGTGCCCTCTAGTGGAGACGGATCGTTCACCTCTAATAAGCGGTCCGGGCAGAACCAGCTACCAATCAGTGGGGAGAAGATAGGCATGACGGGTTACAACGGGGACAAAAGTCAGCACTACCTATCTTTTCACTGCTTGCAAAGACTAGACAGAATATCTCTATTCCTCGTTATTTGTAAGCAGAGAATACCTCCAAAGAACCAATATCGAACAACTAGTGTTCGGACAATCAATCAACCAATGGGGAGATAAAAATAGGCACGACGGGTTACAATGGGGACAAAAGTCTGCGTTACCTACCCTTCACTATTTGCAAAGACTAGACAGAATATTTCTATTCTACGTTATTTGCAAACAGAGAATATCTCAAAGAGCACTATTCTTCAAAACAATCAATGTTCGGACAATCAATCAGTGGGGAGATAAAGATAGGCACGACGGGTTACAACGGGGACAAAAGTCTGCGTTACCTACCCTTCACTATCTGCAAAGGGAGAGAGAGAGAGAGTATTTCTACTCCTCCCCGTTTGTAGACAGCGAATATCTCAAAGAGAACAATCAATAAGTAATACTAGTATTTTCAATCAATCAATCAATCGTTTCGCAATTTGTCGTGTTTCACGACCTTACCCGGACCGCGTGGACAGTTTCTCGTCTTCCGCCTCCAGCGCCCGATCGTCCTCTACTCTCCGTATTTGCCGCGGCACTCCTGATGGTTCCCAGTCAGGACCGTAGATCACTCGAGAGAGGTCTGCTCGGAACCAGTGAAGTTCGGATGATCGGCTGCCAGACGAGGGTCTATCGGGCAGGAGCTCTCCCGATCGTTGCAGTCGTTCACTCTGTCGTCGGGACCTCTCCCACTGGATCCACGTGTCGCTGATGGGCCCCACGCTTGGGACGCCAATTGTTAAATGGTAGAGGCAGTTTCAGTCGATAACCTTTCAAGTATTGCCCGGCGGTAATCGCCTCTCATACCATTCGATAATTTACCAATGAAAGAGGCAGGCGCCGGAGACTGGAAGGCAGGAAACAAAGTTTTTATTCCGTCGGAGCAGAACACATCAGATCAGACAGCAAGGTATCGTCACGAGGTGCTCTAACTGCATCTCTGAGGCCTGGCCTCTTATACACAGGTTTATGACTTTATTGCAGGTTTATCATACATGGCACATTCTTGAGATCACTTTGATGCATGAAAGAACGTCTTCAGAATCCTTGGCTCAGATCCGATCCCACGCATAGCTACAGTAGAAGTTCCCACCCCACCCGCAGTAGGAGATGGCTATCACACAGCAGGATATTCCGCCAATTCCCGGGGGGTGTGTGTGACCGGTCGGGTCTCAGGGGGTGGGGGGCCTTGATCTACTGTAATCCCTTTGATGTGGGGCGTTTCCCTTACAGTAGGGACAATAAACTGCATCCGCAGGGCTAGGTGATGGCCTGGGATCGGTTCGGACAATGGGGCGCAGAGGAAGGGGGTTATCAAAGAGATGCATGACCATGTATGGGATGTCGGTCAGGCGTGGGATGCGGTTCCATGGCAGGGTCGCGCAGAAGGAGAGGGTTGATGGCCCGTGTATGAGAGAGCGGGGGTGGCCGGCACGCGGGGGATGCTTGCAGCGCCAGGGGGACGCGCTGGCGATCGGCAATGAGCAGGGAGAGACCAGGGTGCCTAAAATGGGTGCCGTGCACTTTCCTGTGTGTCGCGCTGGGGAGAGACAAGATGGCGCAGATAATGTTCAGTTTGCAAGCTAAATTTCCACAGCGCGGCGCCGGAGACTCCGGATGGCGGAGCAGGGGCGGAGGCCCTGGCAGGCGCGGACATCAAGGCGATGCTGGTGGCGATGGAGAAGGGCCTGCAGGGCAGCCTGACCGCAATTGACGCTAAATTAGATGCGCTCACCTATCGTATGGACCGGATGTCGGAGCGTGTAGACAAGAATACGGAGCGGTTGGACATTGCGGAGAGGAGAGTCTCGCAGGTGGAAGAGGCCCAAACAGAGTGGGACGCGGACCGCAAACAACTCAGCAAGCTTCTACAGGTTATTCAGGATAAGTCAGAGGACTTGGAGGCCCGTTCACGACGTTCGAACATTCGCATAACGGGTGTTGCGGAATCGACCTCGACCGGGAAGATGGAACTCTTCATTGAGAAACTGCTGCGTGCCTTGCTGGGTGAGGATGTGTTCTCTCCGATGTTCGTGGTCGAGAGGGCTCACAGGTCGCTCGGCCCGCGCCCTCGGCCAGGGGCGCCGGCGCGGCCGATCATCGCGAAGCTCCTGAATTACAGGGACAGGGACGTGGCTCTTCGGATGGCCAGGGAGAAAGGCAAGCTGCAATACGAGGGCATGGATATCTCGATCTTCCCAGACTTTACAGCGAAGGTTCAGGAGGAGAGGCGTCAGTTTGCACCGTATAAACAACAGCTTCGGGACCTCGGCCTGGACTACGCCATGCTCTATCCGGCGAGGCTCCGGATCAACAGGCAGGGGCACTCGCATTTCTTCACTGACCCGAGTGAACTTCAGAAATCCCTGAAGGTATGGACAAGGAAGCGGCAGAATATCCCAGAGCTTTGGGGGACACTTTGGAGGGGACCTCGGGGCTGGAGGGTCAAGACTAAGATCTGTGGGGAGTTCGTGCATGGCCCACATATAGACTGTTCGGTAAGGGCTTCCGGGCGGGGGATTCCTTACGCTGTGGGATAATTGCGCTTGATCTGGCTGTTTCCGCTGATGGTACCGGCACTAGCGCGTTGCGGGGTGCCTCTCCTGACGATACGTTTGTGGCTGCCTTGAAAATAGTGTTGGGCCCTTACGTGGCCCTGGACATTTGCCCTCATGCGATTTGACACTGGGTTGGGCTTGCCGTTTGCTGGCCCTCAGGCTGTGTCATCGTGCGGGGACCCCCCCATCAAATTAGTGTTGGGAGCTTTACCGTTTGGCCTTGTTGATTTGTGATCCTGGGTGGGGCGTCCCCCGGGGTGCGGGCCTGGCGGAGCTAACTGTGTCATCCTGGTAGGCAGTGAGGTTGACCACAGCTGAGCGCCGTAGGGGGTCCACTGATAACCCAACAGGAGACTTAGCGTAGCTCGCTATGTAGCTCGGTTACTTGGGGGCGGGGCGGCGGAGACGAGCTACTGACTGGCGTTTTGCCAGATTGTGAATATTGCAGTGCCTAGTAACCTCGGCCCTAGCGCAGTAGTTCAGTGGGGAGCTGGTGGGGTTTGGTTGGAGTGATGTTTGAGGGGTGTGTTTGTGGTTCTGGGGGGCGGGGGGTGTGTGGGAGTACTGTCTGGCCAGGTTGGGGGTGGTCGGCTCTGGGTGGGGGGGTTGGATTGGGGTTCGAGGCGGGGGGGGCGCACGTACTGTGGAATGGTAGGTTGTTTGCTGCCTTGCTTGGAACCAAGATTGAAGTGCCTGTTCTGGTCGGCTGGTTGCGCGGTACTCTGGTCTGTGTGGACGTCATTGCTGTAGCATGGGTTTTTGCTATGGGTGACCCTGGGGAATTGACCGGTGATGTAGGAGCGGCGTCCCTGAGAGCATTGACATGGAATGTGAGGGGTTTGAACGATTTCCGTAAATTGAGGAAAGTACTGAATTACTTGCATAGACATAATATAGATCTTGCGCTCCTCCAGGAGACTCACCTCCCTCTTACGAGCCGCATGCTTAAGGCAAGAGGCCTGGCAGGAACCAGTGTTGCGGCCGGCTTCACCTCACACTCCAGGGGGGTGGCCACCTGGGTGAACCCTCGCTCCAAATTGGCGCTGTCGGTACTGGAGGCTGACTCGGATGGGCGTTATCTGATCGCCCGGTGCGTTGGGAAAGGTCATGACCTAGTGGTAGTCAACGTGTACGGACCTAATTACGACAATCCTGAGTTCTATACAGCGCTGGATGATAGCTGCCGCCGCTATGCACACGCCCGCATGGTGTGGGGGGGTGATTTTAATTTCACATTTGACCCGGCTTTGGATCACTCCTCGGGTCCGACACGTCGCCCGGCGGCGTCGGCTTTATACATGCAGGCTGAGCTCACCAGGCTTGATTTAGTGGATGTCTGGAGACATAGTTTTATATCAAAAAAGAGTGGATCACTTGAACCTGTTGTCCAGGGTTTGGTGGTTATCCGGCCGTTCCTTAAAAAACCCTCATTCACGTTTTTAGGTGGATTGTCTGGCGGTATATCTTGGTTCTCCGCCTCGATAACGTGATTGCATCATCATCGGGTTTAGTGTTGTGCTACCTCCACCTGGAGGAAAACCACTGGATATTACAGTAGCGATCAGAGATCAAAAATGGACAGAGTGCTCATGTGTCGTGAAACAGTGGAAGTTAAAAAGGGATGTTTTCTCATGCTACCTGGACTTTAGTCTTTATTGTTGTCTGGTGCGTGGAAAAAGAATAAAAAATAGGGGAGATTGTACAGCAAGGGCAGTTGATGTGTCCGCTGTACAGTCAGTCCAATAGGTGGGTCGACATGTTTCAGCTCTTTACGTGCCCAGAAGGGTCAGGTGAGCTTTCATCAGGACCAGGGGGTGTTGTCTTAAAGAAGGATGTTGTCCACTTTAAGGGTAAGGAGTTCGGAATATTTATCACTGATCTCCTAGTAAAAGGTTTAGTACCTATGGTGAAAAAGAGGACGAATAACAAATGATCTGTTGGTAAAAACATAATTTCTTTAACAACTGATTATTTCTTAGAGATTCTTTAAAAAAAGGGGGTTTCTACCCAGAGTACATGACGAGAAACAAGCAACATGGCAATTCTTTATATACAGTAAGGGCTGCAAGTTGAGTTCGAACACGCCACTGGTTACATAGCAAGTATAGATGGCAAATCTTTGCAATGATATCTGTATGTGATGTCTAATGGTTCAGCTGAGGGCATTTCAGAGGAGTTATTTTGGTTAATAGAGGAATATACTTTTCTACGGAAAGTTATACGTAAGGTTATCTCAGAGATTCATTTTGAGTCCTAAACGTAAAGCATAAATATCCATGTGATCTTTGTGTTGAGGTTCATTGTACAATGTGTTGCAAATTACGGGCTGTATGGAGTGCTGTGTTGCGGAGAAATACTCTGGTGGTTACAAAACAGCAGTGATGACTATGATTTGTCATGTGTACAGATGATAATCACTGGGAAGGGTCTATTGTCCATAAATATTGTAAACTCCATGACCACTGATAATGTACCACTCACGTCGATTTTTAACAGAAAATATGGCGGCATACTCGAGCGTGCTCATTCATACATTCACTCGATCTGTAAACACACGTTTCTCTCGATATAAAAAGCACCCGTTGTAGGGCTTCTGAGACCCAAACAGTGCTTCTGTTATATTGCATGATTGTTGTTTAGGCAGTACTTCGAGGCTCAGTTAAGAACACAGAGTGAGGCGACACACAGCACGCGCAAGTTATATAAACAGTCATTGCTTGGGTGGCCTTCGTACCTTAAAAGCTCCGATTTCGGGCTTCTTAGGAAGAATGGCAGCGTAGTCAGGCTGTGAGGGGAGGTCGGAGGAGAGGGGGGAGAACAAAGTGAGATTTAAAAAAATAACCAAAGAAGTCTTGAATTAACGTTACGTGTCTCCGTCTCCAGGGTTTTTCTCCATACCGGGAGTTCCGCTCTGCACGACTTGTGCTGCCATGTTGCTTGTTTCTCGTCATGTACTCTGGGTAGAAACCCCCTTTTTTTAAAGAATCTCTAAGAAATAATCAGTTGTTAAAGAAATTATGTTTTTACCAACAGATCATTTGTTATTCGTCCTCTTTTTCACCATAGGTACTAAACCTTTTACTAGGAGATCAGTGATAAATATTCCGAACTCCTTACCCTTAAAGTGGACAACATCCTTCTTTAAGACAACACCCCCTGGTCCTGATGAAAGCTCACCTGAACCTTCTGGGCACGTAAAGAGCTGAAACATGTCGACCCACCTATTGGACTGACTGTACAGCGGACACATCAACTGCCCTTGCTGTACAATCTCCCCTATTTTTTATTCTTTTTCCACGCACCAGACAACAATAAAGACTAAAGTCCAGGTAGCATGAGAAAACATCCCTTTTTAACTTCCACTGTTTCACGACACATGAGCACTCTGTCCATTTTTGATCTCTGATCGCTACTGTAATATCCAGTGGTTTTCCTCCAGGTGGAGGTAGCACAACACTAAACCCGATGATGATGCAATCACGTTATCGAGGCGGAGAACCAAGATATACCGCCAGACAATCCACCTAAAAACGTGAATGAGGGTTGTTTAAGGAACGGCCGGATAACCACCAAACCCTGGACAACAGGTTCAAGTGATCCACTCTTTTTTGATATAAAACTATTAATTGGAAGGTGACTGGATCACGTATCCTTCTTATTCCCTACCAACTGATTAGCCATGTCTGGAGACATAGCCACCAGGGTGAAGGGGGGTATACACACTACTCCGCGCATTACGACGTCCACACCAGAATTAATAATTGGCTAATGTCACGGTCGTTACTCGCGATGGTCAGGGGCTGTGCGGTCCTCCCCCGTACTCTTTCGGATCACTCGCCGCTACTCCTACTACTAGACACCTCGGTTCAGCGTATCCCTCCGTTCACGTGGCGTTTTCCGCCGTATTCGCTACTAGACGAGGTGTTCCGGGGCGAATTGGCGGAGGATATAGAGTCCTTCTTCGCCACCAATCTGGGCTCCGTTCAGAGTTTCCATACGGTCTGGGACTCGTTTAAAGCCTACATCAGAGGCATGGCCATGTCCAAGCACTCCAGGGTACTGAAATTTATACGTGGGAGACTTAAGGTGATAGAGACCCAGTTGGGGCAGCTGGAAGAGCGACAACGGTTGTCTCCCGACCCCGCTGTAGAGACTCAGATCCAAGCGTTAGTTACGGAATATCACGCGGAAGCCGACCGGGAGGTGCAACATATGGGCAAGTATGCCACGGCCCGCACGTATGGGGAGAGTGAGCGCCCAGGTGCTCTACTTGCGAAGATGCTGCGTAATAGCCGGACACCCCTGGTCATTGACGAGTTGGTGACTGGGGATGGTGCAGTGGTCACAGGTGAAGCGGAGATCGGCGCTGAGTTTAGGAACTACTATGCGGGGCTTTACACCGCCAGGGTAACGCAGATGGAGGAGGAAATAGAGGACTACCTCAGCTATATCAAAATGCCTTTTCTAACCGACTCCCAGCGGGAGTTCCTGTCGCTCCCCATACAGCAGGATGAGATCCTGGAAGCACTCACTGGAATGAAGGCTGGTAGCGCCCCTGGAGCTGATGGGCTAACGGTGACTTTTTATAAAACTTTCCAGGATAAGCTCCTCCCCCATCTGATCACCTTATTTGATAGTATATGCCAGGAGGGATGCATGCCGCACTCTATGCGCGAAGCGCTTCTCGTAACCATTTTGAAACCAGGCAGGCCACCTGACCAGTGTGGGTCCTACCGGCCGCTCTCACTTCTTAATGTAGATGCAAAGTTATATGCTAAGGTGCTAGCCACACGTTTGGCGCTGCTGGTGCCGGAACTTGTGGCCCCTGAGCAGGCGGGATTTATCCTCGCCAGAAATCTCACATATAACATTCGTACGATACTGGGGACAATGCAGCATGTGCGCCCGGAAAACAAGGCTTTGGCCATTTTCCTTGATATGGAAAAAGCGTTTGACTCCGTGGAATGGCCCTTTATGGTGCGTGTGTTACGGAAGGTAGGACTGGGGGAGCCCTTTCTGCAGATGTTGGGAGCATTATATTATCAACCGACGGCCAGGCTGCGCATGGGCGACCGGGGTTACAGATGCCTTCGGGATCAGCAGGGGGACTAGGCAGGGCTGCCCTCTCTCTCCCATCCTCTATGCCCTGGTGGCGGAACCACTGGCGTGTGCTATCAGGGAGTACCATCGGTACGAGGGCATCAATTTCCCCACTTACCAAATTGGTATTTCCACATATGCTGACGACACACTGCTCTACGTTCGGGACCCGGAGGAGAACCTTTCGTCAATATTACGGGAGGTTGTACGGTTCGGCGCGCTGTCAGGCCTTAGGGTGAATTGGAACAAGTCGTTGGCGTTTCCGCTGACGCCGGTTACGACCCAGTTTCCTATGGACTATCCACTGCAGTGGACAACGGACTCGGTCCGGTACCTAGGGATCCGGCTACATAAAGACCCTGAGGTGCTCCTTAGAGAAAACTATGGAGTAGCGTATGCCAAATTGGAGGAAGATGTGGAGTCGTGGAATCGACTTCCGTTATCCCTGATGGGCAGAATAGCCATCATGAAGATGGTCGTCTTGCCGAGATTCTTGTTTCTTTTCACCAACATCCCCATAGTATTGTCCAAGGCCTTCTTTAAGCAGCTAACTCAAACCCTGATCAAGCTGGCCTGGGGGGGCAAACAGCCTAGAGTACAGTGGAGGGTGCTCACTCTTCCGTATGACAGGGGGGGTCTGGGGGCCCCGGACCTGGAGAGTTATTATAGGGTCGCTCAGGCGGCGCACCTACACGCGTGGATACATGCTAGCGCGGATGTCCCCCACGTTATCCTGGAACGTCTGTGCGCGGGCCCCCTTCCGTTGCCTGCGGTCGCCCTCCTGCCCGCGGATCGCTCGGTGGGGCGACTAGACTCCCTCAAAACCACAACGCATGCATGGCGGGCGCTGATGAAGGCGCATGGCTGCGCATTGCTGTACTCACCGCTGCTACTGGTGGAGTGGGTGGTTTGGCTTCCCCCGTTAAGGGAGAGGGGAGTGGTCCAGGCATTAAATGCACTGGGTATTACGCGGATGGAGGACCTATTTGTGGGCAGAATTGCCAAAACGTGGGACCAGCTTGGGACGGTCCTATCCGCCCCCACTCTCCTGCAGCGCTTTCAGTTCCATAGGGTCCGGCTGGCGTTATCGGCGGCGCTGGGCCCCGGCATGGCGGAGCCTCAGGAGATACCGGAACTCACCTACATTATCAAAACGACCGCACCGCCCAAATTGATCTCGAACCTTAAAAGAATAGTAGACCGGCGACCGGAGCGTCAGTCTGTCACGGCGCGGATGGCCTGGCAGAAAGACCTCCATTTAGAGCTTACTGACGAGATGTGGCGGTATTGCTGTCTCAGCACCAAGACGATATCTCTCAACGGTCGGCACAGGTTGGTGCACTTTAAGTTCCTTCAGAGGGTGTATTATACCCCGGAAAGACTACATCGGTATGGGCTCCGGACCTCTGCGGAGTGCGAGCGCTGCCATTTCCCAGTGGCTGACTTTATTCATATGGCTTGGCGCTGCCCGGGAGTCGCTAAGTTTTGGACTGAGGTGTTCTTGGAACTGAGCTGTGTTCTGGGCACTTCGGTGGCCCCCAACCCAGCCTTAGCACTGCTGGGGTACTCCCGGCCTCTTCCGGTGGCCTTGCGGCGCCTGGTTGACATTGCGTTACTTGTCGCTAGAAGAGTTGTTGCAATCTGTTGGATGAGAGGGCCTCTCCCCACCAAGAAGCGTTGGGCCAGCGACATGCTGTATTGCAGCACTCAGGCTGAGATATATAGTGAATTGCTGCCGCCAAAGAGTCGCCCAAAACCAAAAAATTTCTGGGGATTATACAGAACGTATCTTGCGGCTGAGGCCCCGGAGCAGGCGGTTGGAGGGAGCTCCCAGAAGGTGGCACAACTACTGTGTGCTCCTGCGGAGGGCGCATTGACATCTGACCTTGACCCAGGGTGAATGTGTGGATGAGAGGTGCGGGTTTGTGTACCGCGCTGGTTGTTTGTCGGATGGCCGTGTGAGAGGGCTGGTAGTAGGCCCGAAGGGGTCTGTGTAGCGGAGGTGCCGTGCGAGTAACCACACAGAGCAGAGTGATGGGCTGTCTGACGGGTGCGGAGTGCCGCGGCTGGCCGATCGTGTCCGTCGTGACAATGGACACACACAGGCGAGGTAGTTAGGGTAGAATCGACATTGTGCGTGCGTGGGGGGGGTGGGGGGTGAGTGGTTGGGTTGTGTACAGACCTCATGAGGGAGTGGTTGGGTCCGCCAGTTCTGGATGACAGCCTTCGGCAAGACGGGTTCCACTCGGACCACTACATAGGCCCGCTGGGGCATCGCTGCAATACGCAGCCAGGCTTCATAGAGTGAACTTGTCTTACAATGGGTAATTATGACGCCGCCGGTCCTCCGGGATGTCGGCTGAACGGCTGTGTTATTTACAGTGCAGGGTCCTGCCCGATTGGAGGCCCATTGTCTGTGTTCAACGAACGGCGGACACCGCCCTGTGTATCCTCCTTTTGCCAATAAAGGTTTTTGAACTTAAAAAAAAAAACAAAAAAAACAGTATCCTGCACAAAAACATCTAGGTATTTTGCAGCCCAAGAGAGCTCTACTAGTATCTCAGACTGACATTCGGACTGGCCGGAGCTGCCTCAGTTTTCCAATGCAATATGAGACACATCTTGATTGGAATAGATGGACCATTGCTTTTCAAGATGAGTTTTTAGAAGGAATTTTGAGGAGCATGACAAGAATTTACCAAAATTCTGGACAGCCTTATCAGAGAAAGTTTTAATAGTAAAGTTATCGAAATTCAATTTCTGATACACTGAAATGGATTATCTTAGACATACCATTATCACGGAGGGCTTTAAACCTAAAAGCAAACATGCAGGGTCAATTGTAAATGTCCCATTGCCTGAAGCCAAGGATCAGTTAGTCTCATCTTCATGGTAGTTGAAATTCTATGAGAAATTTAAAGAGAAATATGCTCACAAACTAGAACCATTTGTGGGCTTATTGGAGAAGAATGCTAAATGCTTTTGTTCTAAGGAAAAAAAAATATTTAAAAATATTGAGAAAATTAATTTCTAATGAACCTTGTCATAAAACCTTTTCTTGCTGTACAGGAATGCATTCAAGCAGTCGATACCAGCAATTCATGGTGAGGAGCTGCCTTATACAATAAGAGGGACCCAATGAATAGACATTATTGCATGCATCACGCACCCTGAAACTATAGGGAAGGATCTATTCAAACATCAAACCTGAATTTTAGTTATATATTTATACGTTTTATATAGCGCTTGCTAGACCCGAAGGTATCAGAGCGCTTTACAAAATCGTGACCAGAAAATACAGTAAAACAGACATGAGAATACAAACAAGGCGAGAATTCAAAATAGAAAATAGTAAGCATCCAAGATATAGAATTTTGAGGAAACTCTCCTGGCACACTACGTTCTTAAGGCCACCATCATTCAAATATTGGTGTACAAAGTGTAAAACCTTGTCTTTCCCACTTACCTCCTCCCATTGATGCACAGTTATGACTTCTTGGGCATCTTTGCTTACATGAAACAGAAGATGCAATCCCTTTTTCCTTTATGTGCATCATCTTCAAGGGGCAACCAGTACTAAATATGGGACTTGCGTCGAATTTGTCTATGTAAGCACGATGCGGTGAAACTTAACAGTACTATCCGGTTTATCCTAGTGACTACAGTAGAGGTCTCTTACAGGAGGATAGTAATGGATTCTTTGAAGTACATCATTTTGACTGGGAGAACAATAGAAGTGTTGGTGTAAGAGGAGGAAGGTGTTGACCAAGTGCGAGAGGAAGTAGGTAAAGCTGGCATTAGCAATGGGGATTCTGTTGATAAGATTGTTTGTGTAGACAATGCCTTCTATTCTATAAATCTTGTAAAGTAGATAGCTACCCGAAGGTCTCCCAGAGCTAGAATAGTATTTATTGTGACCAGCTCACCAGAAAGGGCTACTTGATGTAAAGCCAGATTTTCAAGGCCTAAAAAAAGAGAGCTCATGAGACAACTGATGTAACTCAAGGGGAAGAGTGTTCCAAAATTTGGGGGACTGATGGAAAAAAGAGCAGCCATCCCGACGAGAGCTGCAGAACTTAGAATCCTGCAACAGATGAACAGAAGAGCATCTGAGAGACCTTCAAGGAATGTAAGGAGTAGCGAGCGAGCTTAACAGAGTAGGATCTCTCTTGTAAAGCGATCTATGCAGAGCACGTAGGGCTTTGAATTGAACACGGTGCACCACAGGAAGCCAGTGAGGATCTTTTAGGGCCTTTTTAGCAGATTGGTGCCCAGGAAGATTCATAAGACGCCGAGCAGTAGCATTCTGTACGGTCTGTAGCCTTTTCGTCATATATCTAGGTGAAACAAGGCAAGGAGCATTTTCATAATCAAGGTGAAAGATGATGAGGGCCTGGACAATTAGTCTTCTGGATAAAAAGGGAGGAGGTTGAGAACCTTTCTTAGAAGTCTAAGGATACCAAAACAGCTCGCCACAAGTTTCTTTGCTTGGTACTCCATGGTAAGACTAGAGTCTGACCACATTCCGAGACTTTTTATCACCCAATTAGGACTACAGAGTCCCTCCAGATACTAAGGCAGAGAAGTTGGAACTTTATTACTGAGGTTTTTGCCCAATACCATAACACCAGTCTTGTCTTCACTGAGCTTGCGTTTACAACTGGCCATCCATCTGGCCACTTTGTGAACACAATGGGCCAGTTTGAGGGGGTTAGAGTTCGGATCAGGAGAGATGAATATCACCAGCTGGGTATCGTGAGTGTAAGAAACCAGTGAAAACCTGAAAGAGCATGTGATTTCAGCCAGGAGGTGCATATAGAGGTTGAAAAGGGTGGGGCTCAAGGAAGAGCACAGCTCAAAAGAATACCAGGAATGATCCAGCACCTGGAATGTTCTGCCCTTCAAAAAGGAAGAAACCCATTTCAGAGCATGGCCTGTGACACTCACTGTAAAAGCCTGTGGATAAGTGTAGGGTAGTGTACTGTGTCGAAGGCCGTGCTCAGATCTAATATGATAATGCCTTGATCCAAGAGAGAACTGGGTTTCTCGACCACAGCACGCAAAGCGCAATGCTGTGGTCTACACCACATTTGTGCGGGTTGGAGGATTTCATTTGATTCAAGGAAGGCAGAAAAATGTTTATTAAAAAAAAATTCCAGGAGTTTAGATTGACATAGTAACAGGGAAATTGATCTATAATTCCTCAGACAAACAGAGTGTAACCCAGTTTTTTTGCAAGAAGTTTAACCACTGCACGCTTCCATTGCAGGCGAACTCCCCGCCAGTAAGGAGAAGTTCAGCAAATCCACCAGAGTGGAGGCAATGCTGTCAAATCCTTGATGTAAAATATGAAGGGCTCCTCAAGGAAAGAACCATCAGAAATAGAAGAGTAAATGTCCAACATCTTTTATGGGGAAGAGTGCCAGGTTGTTACTATGTTCAGCTGAGACTTCAAGGACAGAACCAGCAGATGTATGCTCGTTATAGCCTTCAAGATCTGAAAGATATCTTTGGGAGAGTTGGCAGAATGCTCAATTTTCATGGAGAAGTAAGAAGATAGAGATTTTTATTTCTGATTGATATCGCCTAATAGCACTCCTGTACTTAATTTGGCTTGCTTCATCAAAAGACTTTCTCCAACATCTCGCCAAACATTTGCATTCCTTTTTCAGGGCAAGGAGGTTGGGATTAAAGCAGGGGGATTTGTTTCCTCACTGAGTGGTCTTATACCACCTAGCAGGTAGGGCCATATCCAGTGAGTTTGTGATCTATTCATTAAAACAAAGAGTGGAATAAATGACTGTTTCAATCAAATCTGTTTTTTTGTTTGTAGGGCAGCTGACCAGTCTTCTAAATTTAACTTAGACCAGCATCAATCCCACAGACTAACTGGAGGCTCGGCAATGAGGGAAGAAGGGACAGCTAGAATAAGTAGAAGAAGGAAATGGTCCGAACATGTTAAAGGGATGGGGCTCTGCACATGATGATAGATCCTGTTACTATACACCAAATCTATGTTATGGCCGGGATTCCTTAGGTTGTAGACCAAGTGATAGGAAGAGCAACATGCCTTTGAGGTTCTGTGACTAATTGGTTTAGTTCACAAAAGAAACAATTGATAGACGAAATGCTGGACAATGCAAACATCCACCCCCAGTCACAAGGATATAGGTCCAGTGCTCTCTATGCCACTGGACTCATGGTATCATGGCTGATGAGGGTGAAACCCCAAAACCGGTCCAAGGATGCTTGTTTCCAGTCCAGGGAGGACCTGGCCTGGCAGTTCGGGCTGGACTGCCCCCATTGTGAACAGAGTCAAGACTGATTTGCATATGTCTGGATTCATACTGGAATGTCATGGAGAGCAAATGAACAATGGATTTAGGCCCAGATCTCTGTACTGGGGTGAATGTATGACATTGTTCTGCATTCTGTCCATCAATTGTGGTTTTTGCATTTGTCACCCTGAGTGGGAGAGGTATGCCCAGACGTGGTTCCCGTGCTCTCCATGCCACTGGAGTCATGCTATCCTGGCTGATGAGGGGTGAAGCCCCGAAACCAGTCCTAATATGCTTGTTTCCAGTCCAGGGAGGACCTGGCTTGGCAGTTCAGGCTGGACTGTTCCCATTGGGCGAAGGGTCAAGACTGATTTGCATATGGCTAGGTTCAAACTGGAATTTCATGGGGAGCAAAAGAACGATGGATTTATGCCTAGATCTCTGTACTGGGGTGAATGTACGACATTCTTCTGCATTCTGTCCATCAATTGTTGTTTTTGTAATTGGTTTAGTTTGTCACTTGTTTAGTAGGTTGTCTTGTAGTCTTTGCTCTGCTAAATGTGGTGTGTCTGGCAGCATGTTGTGTGTGTGGATGTTTTTGTATGTCAGCGTGACTATCGTGAGAGTTGAGTTGATATCTGTTGTCAGAGTGGATTTTGTAAGTCATTGACAGGAAGAGAGATGTCTGGTATTGTATTGTATTGTAATTTTAATTGCATTTGTATGGCGCTTACTACCCCTGACGAGGCGTCGAAACGCTTTTCGGCGAGTAGCATGCTACTCCGGGACCCATAGAGGATTAGTGTTGAATTAGCATAGTGAAACATGCAAGTAAATTTTAAGTGGTGGATATGTTAGTCAGTTAATTGGATTCGGAAAGATAGCAGAAGGATAGAAGAGGATAAAAAGGTTTGTATTTATATAGCGCTTCTTACACCTGATGGGGCTTTTTTTGGTGAGTAGCACGCTACTCCAGGAACCCATAAAGGATTAGTGGTGAATTAGTATGGTCAAATATGAAGTAGTGGTGGATATGTTAGTCAGTTATTTGGATTGAGAAGGGTTGGGGAGGGGTAAAAAAGGGAGAAAGGTTTGCATTTATATAGCGCTTGTAACCCTGATGAGGTGTTAAAACGCATTGTTGGCGAGTAGCACGGTACTCTGTAACCCATAAAGGATTAGTGGTGAATTAGTATAGTGGAATATGGAATTTGAGAAGTGAACATGTTAGTCTGTTATTTTGATTGAAAAGGATAGTGTAGGGATAGAAGAGGGAAGGATTTCTTTTTTTAGGTCATAGCAGTAGGCGGAGGCTTTTGGATGAGTAAAAAGGGTTTTTGGAGGGGAAGAGTCAGAGGGAAGAGTTTAGAAAGGTTTGTTTTGGGGGATCGGTATAGTAAAAGAGGTGTCAGATGATGCAAGGAGGGGTAGAGTAGGAGAGAGTCAACAAAGGGTTATTTTGGGGAACATAGTAGTGGTATGGGGTTTGGGATAAATGGGAGTGTGGGTGTAGAGGATATAATGATAGATGTATAGGGTGAGAGAGGGTAGTGCATTGGAAAGTGTAGTAGAAAGAAGTTTTAGATGAGTCAGAAGGTTGGGCTAGAAGATATATTGAGAGAAGTATAGGCTGAGAAATAGGGTAGTGCATTGGAAATGCTATATTAGAATAAAGTGATAAATATATAGATCCATAAGTACATTTAAAGTATATAGATGCATAAAGGAGGTAAGTATATGCAGATTAAAGATATTGATAGAGGTACAGGATGAGAAATAGGGTAGTGCATTGGATGTGCTTTTTCAGGATAAAAGTAACAGACACACAGATCCAAGTACATGGAGGTACATAGATGCACAATGGAAGCAAGTACATGTAGACCAAAGATGATTTTTTTTTGTTTGTTTTGTTTTTATAACAACATAATTATCCTACATGTTTATACAAAGCAATACACTAAGATAGGTACATATCTATAGTGAAAATAAATGCTAATATATAGAGGGAGACATACATAGGGTGGGTATTGATGAATGGGAAAATGGGCAGCATTTCTGGCCCAGGTCCCGACCAGTCTCCAACAGGTTCAAACAGGCACTCGCCCTTGTCCTCTCCACCCTTAACAGGCTCAAACAGGCACTCACCCTTGTCCTCTCCACCCTTACAAGGCTCAAACAGGCACTCACCCTTGTCCTTTCCACCCTTAGCCTCGACACCCGGGCTGAGACGCCCTAAGCCTTGGCCGTTTATAGCCCTAGTAGTCAGATGACCCCTTCAGCCAATGGGGAACCTAGCCCTAACACTATCGAATTACAACACTAGCCCTAAAATCTAGAACCAATTGGAGACCAGGACCTTACAGCCAATCTTAGCCCTAGTCCAAGCACCCAATCAGTTTCAAAAACTCTGATCTCTACGTCCTATAGAGGCCCTAGGCCTACCAGTAGTCCCAACCCTAGTCCAAGCAACCAATGGCACCGGAAGCCCTAGTCCCTACTTCCAATAGAAAGCATAACCCTACTCCTAGTCTCACACCTAGTCCAGCAACCAATAACACCAGAAGCTCTAATCGCAACTTCCAAGTAAAGGCCTTGCCCTAGTCCCACCCTAGTCCCAACAACCAATAACACAGGAACCCCTAGTCCATACTTTCAATAGAAATCCTACCCTAGCCCTAGTCCCAACCCTACATTGATTGAATCACAGACCCAGAAACCAATCAGAACCCTCAAATACCCAACCAATGAGGACAGTAACCCTAATCCAATAGAAACATCAGATAAAACCACCAATCAGTGTACACATGTACCAAAAAATAAATAAGGTCCCAGCTACCTCAGACAAGGTTTGCTGGCCAGGGAGTTGGAAGCTGCTCCTCTATTCGGAAATCTCCTAGGAGACAGACAGGCTCATTCCACACTTTGGACTTCTGCAGGTAAGGCCCTGACAAACTTGTCCTCTAACAACACTATTTGTATAAAGCTTTACTGATTCTCCTGGCCAAAAAACGAAGGGCACAGTCCCTATTAAATACAGTTTAAACAGCTTACAGCAGATTACTGCTGTCTCAGGGGGGAAGAGGGGGCTGTTTCACTGACTTGTTAACACAAAATGGTAACTGGGGGTGCACTGCTTAACATACAGGTCTTAGCACAGAGCAAAGGAGACATTTGGAGGGAAAAACTGATAGTCACAGGGAATGAGAGGGAAAAACTACAGAGTTGGGACTGCAAATCCCACAATTCAACAGGTTAAATGGAAGCAGTCACGGGCAGGAAAAACCACAAGTTTAAACACAAAAACATGGGATAAATTATGCAATCACTGGCAGGTTAACACTACAATTTTAAACTGTAACAACCACAGGCAAAGAAAGGTAAAGAAATTTAAAAAGAAAAAAATAAGATGCTGCAATCACAGGTAGGGAAAATCGTTTTTAAAAAACTTTTTTAGGAAAGAGTCAGCATTAGTCTGCCTCCTTACCACTTCCTGGACACTGCTCACTGCAATCTGGGCACAGGTAGGCAACAGCTCACAAAATGGAGGAGAATGATTTGGGGTGCACCGAGCAAAGCCTTAAGGGGCCTAGGCAGGTGTGTGAGGACGGCTCAGATTTCCTTGGAGCTGGGGAAAACCAATTACAGTCCTAGGTCTGCGGGCCTGGGGGTGGGGCTGGGACTGGGGAGCTGCTCTATTTAGAGATCTCCTAGGAGACAGACAGGCTCAATACACACTTTGGTAAGGCCCTAACAAACATGCCCTCTAACAACACTATTTGTATAAAGCTTTACTCCTTCTCCTGGCCAAACAACAAAGTGCACAGTCCCTATTAAACACAGTTTAAACAGCTTACAGCATATTACTGCTGTCTCATGGGGTAAGGGGAGGCTGTTTCACTGACTTGTTAACACAAAATGGTCGCTGGGGTGCACTGCTTAACATACAGGTCTTAACACAGAGCAAAGGAGACATTTGGAGGGAAAAACTGATAGTCACGGGGAATGAGAGGGAAAAACTACAGAGATGGGACTGCAAATCCCACAATTCAACAGGTTAAATGGAAGCAGTCACAGGCAGGAAAAACCACAAGTTTAAACACAGAAACATGGGATAAATTATGCAATCACTGGCAGGTTAACACTACAATTTTGAACTGTAACAACCACAGGCAAAGACAGGTAAAGAAATTGTAAAAGAAAAAATAAGATGATGCAATCACAGGTAATGAAAACCGTTTTTAAAAACTTTTTTAGGAAGGAGACAGCACTAGTCTGCCTCCTTACCACTTCCTGGACTCTGCTCACTGCAATCTGGGCACAGGTAGGCTGCAACTCACAAGATGGAGGAATAGTGCAGGCGTGTATTAGCTGACTGTGTGTCTTCATCACACGAATGATGAAATGTAGACAGTGAAGGGATTTGCGAGATGGTTGGGACAGCGAGGGTGTGGAGATGGATGACGGCGGAGGTATGCTTGATGCGCTTCCTCTGTTGCTGCTGTTTACCGTGACAATAAACATCAACTTTATCAGCGCACTTTATTGACTCTTTGACAATGAGCTACTCTGAATCAAGGGCTCTGATTATGATAAGGAGCTTTTGTCAATAATAGCTGCTTTAAATTTCAAAAGATTATTTGCATATAAGGAATCATTGCCACTATCGAAAGCTATCATGAATACCCTGTACTGCAGGTAATTTCATCAGCTGCTGCATGTATCTGAAACTTGTGCATATGTCAGGAGCTCCACCGAATATTACAAGATGCAGCAAACACTGTGAACTGCTGCAAATGTACTGAGCTTCTGTGACTGTAATGGACTACAGCTTACAACATGAGATGCTCCAGATATCATGAGCTGCTGCAGATATCATGGCTTGCCAGGCCCTAACCTCTCCTTTTCTTACACGTAAAACACCCCTCAGGTAGACCCAAGGTACCACCATGGGCAGGGTGCAGTGTATGTGAAAGGTAGGACATGTACTGGGGTGTGCGACATGTCCTTATTGTGAAATACTGCCAATTTTGATTTTACTATTGAAAAGCTATCTGTCCTATAGGTTAGCATGGGAGATACTTTGCAACATCTTACAAGTATCACTTCCCATTGGGGCAAGATGGAGGAATAAAGTTTAGGCTCTCTGAACTCAGAATTTAATAATAAATCTTTTAGTAGAGATGGTTTTCATAGTGTGTTTGAGAATGCCACTTTTGGAAAGTAGGCATTTTCTGGTTTAGCCATTCTGTGTGCCCCTGCCTGTTTGTGAATTCACTGTGTGGATTTGGAGTGACAGGGGATGGGGATATGCATTCACTGTAGACAGCCACTGGGGGGTTGAGGTGTTCCTGGCCCTTCCTGGATGACTCAAAGTTGAGCTGAATAGACCTTGGCTGCATTTAGAGTAGTGGTAGGAGTTTTCCTTGCACCTGAATAGGGCCTGTCTCACTTGCACAATGCTGTATCCACCCCCTGTGGTCATACTGCACCAGTGAGGAACAAAGACAAAGTAGGGTATAAGTAGAGGACCTTAAACCCCAGATTTTAGATCACCTCTGAACTCAAGAGGAACCGTTGCCAAGGAGAAGAACTGGAGAGCTGTGTGGAGGAGTACTGCTCCTTTGCTGTTTGCTGTTTGGGGTTGGCCTGCAGTTGCTGCTTCTAGCAAGGAAGGGACAAAGACTGGCACTTTGTTGTGAAGCTGCTTGATGAAGAAACTTCAAGGGACTGTGTGTGCTGGCCTACTGTTCAGAAATCTCATGAATACAAAGACTTCACCCCCAGCTCCCCTGAACTCTACTGCTGAGAGTTCTGACCTGCCAGGAGGTGCCTATTCCAGTTTTGGGCCTCTGGAGGTTGTTCCAGGTATTGGGAGCTGGAAGAAGCCTAAGAGAAGCAATAAAACCCATCTCCTACGCCATCTACGATGCTGCTGTGACCTGCACCGAGGCCTGTGGCACCACTCTTGAAGTGCACAAAGCACCACCCATCCTGCCACGCAGCTCTGACGCCCATCAATGCCTGCCGACACCTGCAGTTATTGCTCGTGCCTGACGCCAGCGCTCGCACCAACTCCGTCACTGCCAGTGCCTGCATCCTGTTATTGCTTTGCCGACAACCACTGAGGGTGACTCCACTAACTCACCGACTTCGCATCACCTCACTGCAACCGACGCCTCGCCGCCCACGCAACCGACTTCCCCTGTCCTGGACTCGACATGTCACCTCCTCGCGGACAAGACGCCTCACCTCCCCCGTGGCAGCCAGGGAGCCAGACTCGACCTTGGCACACACGCCTCTCCTCCACAACACCGTGCATCATCATAGACTTCGTTATCGAAAGGTACTGTTTGTTTGGGGGTCTGTGTGACTTCGTGCCCGATGCTGTGCACCTCGCTGTTAGCGCTGTACTTTGGATTTATTGCTGTCACAACGTCGTAATAGCCCCAAGTGGAGCTATTTGATTTCTACATGCTTTGTTTTGGAAATAACTGTTTTTAAGTTCTATTTTGTATGTATGTTGGATTTTTGTCGTTTTGGTCTTGTTGAGTTTGGATAAAGATACTTTATTGCTCTAAACTGGTGTGGTGTCCATTTGTGGTGTTATTACTGTATTCCTGTGTGTTTTGAGTACAAATACTTTACACATTGCCTTTAGGATAAGCCTGTCTGCTCATGCCAAGCTACCAAGATGGTGAACAGGGGTTATCTAAAGTGTGTATCCCGCTTACCCTGACTAAAAGCAAGGGTCCCTATTTGGACAAAGGTACCTACCTCTGCCAACTAGAGACCCCCAGTTCTAACACTGCTGCAATTATCATGAGCTGCTATCAGTATCAGGAAATGCTGCAAACACTGAACTATTTCAAATGTATTGAGCTGTAGTGAGTGTAATAGACTACAGCTTGCAACATGAGGCGACCCAGATATCACGAGCTGCTGCAAATATCATGAGTGTCTCTAAATATAAACTGCTGCAATTATCATGAGGTGCTATCACTATCAGGAAATGCTGGAAACACAGTGAACTGGTGCAAATTTGAGGAGCTGCTATGAATGCACTCATAACCAGCAGACTGGACTACGGAAATTCCCTCTACGCTGGAATCAACAAATCTCTACTCCACAAACTCCAGACCATACAGAACACCACAGCCAGACTCGTCCTCAGTATCCCTCGACACGAACACATCACCCAACACCTGCAGAACCACCACTGTCTCCCCGTTGAGAAGCGAGTAACGTTCAAGATACTCACCCAAGCCTTCAAAGGCCTCCACAATTCCGCACCCCAATATCTCAACAATAGGATCTCCTTCCACGTACCCAAGAGGAACCTCCGATCCGCCAACTTCGCCCGAGCCAAACCCCTGCGCATCCGCAGAGCACAAACGGGCAGAAGAACCTTCTCCTACATTGTGGCCAAGACCTGGAACGGGCTCCCGATCAACATCAGATGCGCCCCTACCCTGCACATCTTCAGGAAGACCCTCAAGACATGGGTCTTCAACTGACCGAAGTTGCGATACCCCCAACCCCCAGCGCCTTGAGACCCCCTGATTGATTGATTGATTGAATGAATGAATGGAATGGAATAGCGCCAATAGCCAAATATCATGAGCTGCTGTAAATGCCATGAGTGTCTCTGCATATAAAAAGCTGCAATTATCATGAGCTGTTATCAGTAGCAGGAAATGCTGCAAACACTGTGAACTATTGCAAATGTAATGAGCTGCAGTGAGTATATTGAACTACAGCTTACAACATGAGGTGCTTCAGATATCATGAAAAGCTGCAAATGTCATGAGTGTTATCAGGAAATGCTGCAAATGCTGTGTGCTCTGGGGATACCTTGAGTTCAAGTGAATGGCATAAGCAGCTGTGAATAGCCTGAATTGATTGAAATATCACGATCAGCTGTCGATGCTGCAATATGCTCTGACTATCAAGAGCTGCCCAAAAAGTCACAAGCCTGTAGGAGCGCCTGATCTTCTTCGAATATTGTGGGCTGCTGCAAATGTCTGAATATGTCATGAGCTACTGTTCATCTTAGAAGCTATTGTGAATTAGAGAAGATAATACAAATGCCATTAGCTACTATCATGAGCAGTTGAGAATGTCATGAGCTACTTGGACTATCATGTGTATAAGCTTCTGTGAATACCATGGCCTGCTGCAGTTATGAATATTGTGATCTGTTCCTATCCAAGGTTTCTATAGGTAGGAAATGAAATGAAAATTAGACTTCTACAGTGCTCTGCTACCCCGTGGTGTCTAAGCGCTATAGCTCTGGAAACAGATCACAGTCCAAAACTGACAGCTTCAGCGATGAAAGAAGAATGACAGCTCTAACTGTTGAAAAGCCAGGTTTTAAGAGCTTTCCGGAAAGAGAGCAGCTCGGTTTCTTGCTTAAGGTTTGGGGGCATTGAGTGGCAAAGCTTAGTAGTACAAGTGATTAAGCTCCTGCCCCCCAGTTAGGACGTTTAACTTTGGGATCTACTACATTTCGAGCTGCCAATGATCGAAGTGATCTACTGGGTGTGTACCATTGGAAGTGTTGTTTCAGATACTTAGGTCTCACATCGTGCAGCGCCTTAAAAGCGATGCATAGGGCATTGAGATCTATTTGCTTTTTTATGGGCAGCCTGTGTAGCTGGGACAGGCCCTCGGAGACAGATTGGATCTGGAGAATTCCCTGGAGTAGTGGTTCCACGGCATGCTGAAGAATGTGCAGTTTTTGTAAGCATCTTGTCTTGATGTAAATAAAAAAGGCATGACAATAATCTATTTTGGAAATATTAAGAGTTGTGACTACATTTTTCTGTAGATCACACAGAATGAACGGAAGAATTTTCCTTAGCGCCTTAAGGCTAATAAAAGAAGAAGAAGTGATGGTATTGATAGGTCAATCGAAAGAATGATTGCTATCAAAGAGGACCCCTTGGAAACAGGGTAGGGGGTGGGGGCGCTCCAAGATCCTGTAGTCACCATCTGGGAGACCAACAAGACATATTCCAGCCAAACAGTAACACCTCTGCTTTACCCGAGTTCAGTTTGAGATAGTTACCCTGCATCCAGCCAGGGTTGGACTGGCTGTAGCAGGCACCGGATGTTTCCCCAGTGTGCTGGAGGGGTGGGGGCCAGTTTTGTGGCCTTGGGGGGTGGTTTTGTCACCGTTGTCCGGTTTTGCAGCAGTGCTGTAATATCGGCCCCCGTAACAAAAGCGGCAGCTGTGCTTCTTACTAGTAATCCCCGCCACACCCCACTCCCATGGCTGGGCGAGAAGCAATCTGCCAGGGCTGGTTGCTGTTCCGAGTCCGGCCCTGCATCCAGCTCCCAACCTGCAGCATACGGTCGTGGAATCTGGAGGCAGTGTTGTCAGGATTACTGCCCACTGACACCACAATCGGGGTGTCATCAGCGTAGAACACTACTGCAAAGCCAAAAATCAAATCAGACAAGGGGATCACATAAAGATTGAAGAGATTAGGGCTCATAGAAGAGCCCAGTGGGACCCCACATGGTAGTGAAAAAGTGGGAAAGTTGAACTCATCCAGAGCGGCAAACTGCCTACGTCTGAGAGGAAGGATTTCAGAAGCTGGAGAGGCCGTGATTGACCGAGTTGAATGCTACTGAGAGATCTAATAAAATTAGGGCAGCATTCCCACCTGCATCCGGGTTTTGTTTAATTTCTTCGGAGGCCGTAATAAGGGCTAATTCGGTACTATGTTTACTTCTGAAGCCATATTGGGTGTCGTCCAGAAGACTTTTGTTACTGATGAAAGCAGAGAGTTCAGTATTAACACCTTCTCTACAATCTTTGCCGGGAAGAGAATGCAGAAGTCAGGGAAGTAATAATTAGGATTGTTGGCATCCAAGGTATGTTTCTTTAAAAGAGGGAGGATAGAGGCTCTTTTCCACTCTTTCAGAAAGTAGCCGGTCTCAAACAAGGTCTGTAAGGTACTTGGATACTGTTTCAGGAGCAAGGTGAAGGATTCTGGGGGGACACGGGCCAAGTGGGGAACCTGACTTGACCTAAGTAAGGAATGAACAGCTGCTATAGATAAGAAGAAAAGAAGGTCAAACCGCATTGTCGATGGGAGGATCCCTTCGGGAATGCTGGAAAGAGAGACTGTACTATTGTCTTTCCGGGTCATGTTATTGGAAGGGATAGTTGCGTTTAATTCCTTCCAGTCTTCTGGAGGAGAGGTGAATGAAGAGCAGGAGGAAAGCTTCAACCTTAGTCTTAAAGCACGAGGCTAGAGCGTTGCAGAACACATGGTCAGAGGTTTTGTTTTTAGGATCAGGGACCTTAGTAAGTTGTTTAACCGCATCGAAAAGTTCCTCAGAAGAGTTTAAGGAGAACTGAATTTTAGATGTAAAATAACTCGATTTTGCTTCCACAATCATCTTCTTGCAGGCTGAGATGGAGACTTTGTACGAGGCCTTATCTAAGAGATCATAGTTTGTACGCTATTTCCTTTCCAATCTACGCGAGGTTCGCGTTTGCAGCCTAAGTTTGTTGTCAAACCAGGGTTCTGAGGGGGAGGCTCTATGATTTTTATGTGGTTTGTTTGGGGCAAGAAGGTTAAGAGTGGTATTGATCCACTGATGATGGATGTTAGAGGCAGTATCAATATCCAAGATCATCTCGGCATAGATTGATCTAAAGAGTTGTTTAACGTATCAGAGTTAATTTTATGCCAAGGGCGGCGTGTCATGCGAGAAGATTGAAGGCAGCTGTTCGATTTTTTAGCAGCCAACTTTAGATGAAACATGACTGCATAATGATCAGACCAAGCCAGAGGAGTGGAAGTCGAAATGAAAAGATGAAAATTATCAGAGAAAATACCATCTAGTAGATGGACCGCTCAGTGAGTTGGTCGCTCTACCAGTCGGACTAGACCCAGGCTCGCCAAAGAGTCGCAGAGATGGGCTGAGTCACCATCCAGAGAGCTCTCAAGATGAAAATTTAAACCACACACAATGGTGAAATCAGAGAATTTAGCATTAATTTCGAGCAGGTGGCCGATATTATGAATAAAGGTTGACCTAGTGCCAGGTGGGCGAAAAAATAGTAGCCACACGGAAGGATTAATGATTGGTTAGTTCTATTTTAAAGAAGAGCGCTTCACAGTCAGGGTTTATGGGAGGCGGCACAAAAGACACTTTGTGGGCCCTTGTGGCACCCTCGTGCCACAAGAAAATCAAATGGTAGGAAGTGCAGCTACCTCCTGGATAATAATAGCTATTGTGAATATCATGAGATGCTGTTAACATCTTCAGCTATGGAGACTGTGACGCAATATTAATGACTATTGTGAATATCATGAGATGCTGTTAACATCTTCAGCTACTGTGACTGTCACGCAGTATTAATGACTATTGTGAATATCATGAGATGCTGTAAACATCTTCAGCTATGGAGACTGTGACGCAATATTAATGACTATTGTGAATATCATGAGATGCTGTAAACATCTTCAGCTACTGTGACTGTCACGCAGTATTAATGACTATTGTGAATATCATGAGATGCTGTTAACATCTTCAGCTACTGTGACTGTCACGCAGTATTAATGACTATTGTGAATATCATGAGATGCTGTTAACATCTTCAGCTATGGAGAATATGACGCAATATTAATGACTATTGTGAATATCACGAGATGCTGTTAACATCTTCAGCTACTGTGACTGTGATGCAGTATTAATGACTATTGTGAATATCATGAGATGCTGTTAACGTCTTCAGCTACTGTGACTGTCACGCAGTATTAATGACTATTGTGAATATCATGAGATGCTGTTAACATCTTCAGCTACTGTGACTGTCACGCAGTATTAATGACTATTGTGAATATCATGAGATGCTGTTAACATCTTCAGCTACTGTGACTGTCACGCCGGTCCCAAAAACATAACCACCGGCTCAAATTAAGCGCTGGATACGGTTGGGCCTAGGAAAGGAACAGCAGTTTAAATGTAATTCATATATTAATTAAGGAACAATCAGCTTTCACCAATGCACTTGAAAAAGCTTTTCCAAATGCACCATTTGGCCTTATTTATGAAACACATTTGGAAGCAACACCTTTAACAGCACTTTTAGGTGTTTTAAAAAAAAAAACACTAGCAGAACCATTATCTATTATTTTTAAGAAGTGTTTTGGAGGTGAACAGAATATACATATGTATGGCAATTATGTATGCGAAAGAATATGAATTGTTTCCAATTTGAGAAGTCTGAGCATTTGATTTTAGTGTTAGTGCACCCTTTGATCTTGGCAAACTCATGCACCAGCATCATCCCAGTTGAATATATTTTTATTCTAGATATATTTGCTATGTGGGTTATTGCAGGTGCTGTAATTCCACGCACCGTGCAGAACCTCCCCCCACATCCGGTTGAGCCAGGCTTGAATTCCTGCAGCCGCGTGCACCATCCTCTAGCCCCTCTACACAGTCTGGGTGGCCTTCACGTGCTGAGCAAACTTCCTGGTCAGGTGCGCCCCCTGCAGGAGGAACTCTGTGAGGCTTTCAAGCTCCAGGCAGGTGGTGAGAGGCGCCAGGCAGCCATAGAGGCAGCCCATGAGGACACTGATGGGCCAGCAGAGAAGGATCGAGAACAGCCAGAAGGCTCGCCACAGAGACTCCGTACAATCAGCCATTTCCGGTCTAGGAAGGAAAAGGGAGAGAATGAGGAGAAGACAAGACCTGATGGCAGTAATACCTCTGGCACATCAACAGACATTAGCACAAAGGTAGAGCTACGCAAAGATAAGCTTGCCTGGTTATTGACTCGCATTCTCCCAGGCCTAAATGACTTTTGGGGGGACAAACTATCAGGAAATGCCTGCTGTACCTGACGCCAAGTCGGTCTCCGAGTTATACATGTGCAAGACCTGTGTGCAATTAGTTGTACATAGAACTGAGGTGTGTCAGAAGTCCCCCTATGTCTGCTCTGCTTGAATCAGGGTTCCATATTCAGATGTGTTTCAAAAGGTGTTTTTGTTTAAGCCATGAGCAACTAAGAACATTTCTAAAATCTCACATTTTATGTTAACTGCTACCCTGGACAGCCAGAGAGCCTTGTAAGACGAGGTTGTTTGTGGAGGATAAAGGGTTTGGTCACAGATATCAGTGCAGCAATATATCTGTAATACACCCATTCCAAAAATTCATAATGTCACCTCTAATTCTAGTAAATAACCATAAGACAGATGAACAAACCTTGTATACACTAAAAGGGGGTGCTATTTGCCCATCGACTTTTAGAAAATCAATGGTATTTTGAGAACCAACCGATGTACTAACAGCCGAATCACAGTGGGTTGCAATTTAACCCACATCATGCATATAAATGAGGCATGTCATAAACTGCGACCCACTACGATTCACTGTCATCACAGCGATGGTGCCCTGCTAGGGTCAGAAGACCTCCAGGTCTGTGACTGCTTTTAGAAAAAGCAACTTTTTAAAAAAAGACTTGGGGGCATATTATCAAGCACGGCCTTAACATTTTCGCCGCTTTAGCGGCAGAAAACTGCAGCTAAAGCGGCGATAATGGGCTTGATAAAATGCCGCAGAGAATTCCCATAGAAGCCCATGTTGACAACAGAACATGGGCTTCTATTGGAATCCTCTGCGGCATATTATCAAGCCCATTATCGCCGCTTTAGCAGCAGTTTTCTGCCGCTAAAACGGCGATAATTTTAACGCCGTTTCTTAATAATAAGCCCCAGTTTTCCTTAAATGAAAACAGAATGGGGCAGATTTATGTTGCACTTGCGCCACTTTTGCGCCGCCGTTGCGTCACTTTTGTGACGCAGCAGCGGCGCAAATTCTGCGCCATGGTGCGGGGTATTTACAACGTGACGCATCTGGGAGATGCGTCACGTTGTAAAGCCCTGCGCCACATGTAGGCGTTCCAGGGCAGGTGGGGGCGTTCCGGCGCAGGAACGCCTCCTAAAAGTGGCTGAGTGAAATCTACAAGATTTCACTCAGTCACTTTTGAGCCCATGCTACGTCAAAACCCTGCGCCTACTTGAAGCAGGCGTAAGGATTGACGCAGCATTGTGCAGATAGGGCCCCCCAGAGCCTTGCTGGAGCTGCGTCGCGCTTGCGACGCAACTCCAGCAATGCGCCACTTTTACGGCACAGATGCGTGACGCATCTGTGCCGTTTTTTCCCCATGGTGCGCCGCATTATAAATGCGGCGCATTCATGATGGCGGAGCTGGGGCGCAAAATAACTGGCGCATCCCTGCTGATATGCAGGGATGCGCCAGTTATTATAAATCTGCCCCAATGTGTTTTTAAAAAAAAAAAATTTTTACCACCTTTTTTAAAGACTAGGCAGTAATCCTTGGGACCACTGCCTACTCATACATTTTTTTTTGTCAACATTCACAAAGGTAGAGGGGTCCCTTGGGTGTTCCCTTCTCTTTTCTGAATGTGTTAGCACTACCTTTATGTAGGCGATTAAATATTGATGTTTTCATGGATTTCAATTGCAAAACATTAATACATCCCACTGTGAATTCCCTATTTGGAAGGGATGCCCTTAACATGTACTTTCTAAATAGCGATTTGGTATGTACTTGCAGACCCAAATTGCGATTCGGAAACATTACCTAATTACAATTTAGGTTTTGTACATATCAAAAGGTCAATTAGCAGTTGCAAATGCTCCGAGTTGCGAATCAGAGCCTTTACAACTGCAAAATCGCTTCAGACATCTGGCCTCATAATATTTGGGTACCCATACAATTGACCTGCCTCCTAGTCCCTAACAGATTCAAGCAACACACATTGGGGCCGGTTCCGATGTCGGACGGACCGGAGTCCATACGACATTGATCAGGAACTGGAACTGAATGACCTCTTGTCGTCGGTTCCAGACCTGCAAATACGATGCGACTGAACCCTGTATACTTAACAATGGGAGCATGCATTCCGAACGGAATGCATGCTCGTATTGTTAAGTACAGAGGTGCAGTTCATCCCTGCACCCCATGGGAGGCACCCCAAGGTGCCTTCCACTGGGTGCAGCGATCAACAGGGGTGGCACCAATGGTGCCCACTAGGCCATTATTTCACAGCCTCGCACTCATGTGAGCCCTGCTAGGGCCCCCAAGGACAGTTTCCCATTGTCAGAAAGGCCAGCACAGAAAGGCAGTGGAAAACTGCCATCCTACTCCCTCAGCCGCAAAGAGCCGGCCGGGGGAGTACTGAAGGGTTTCCAGATGCCGGACGACTCTCCGAGCACGTTAGAAGCCATCCGGAAAATCAAGTTGGATTCCTTTCCAACCGAGCCCATCGGAACACTTGGTCAGAAAGGAATCGGAATGAGCAGATCCGATGCTGTTAGGATGGCTCTGACCGAGGGTCGTGCCATTCCTAACCGCATCGGAATTGGGCCCATATTAGGAGGAGGCATTTAATTCACCTAATTACAAGGAAATTATGAATTTCAATCTACAGTTTTTAAACCCAGAATTTTGGCAGTGATGGTGATAATGTGGAGAAGATTTATACTAGAAGATAACTAAAGAGTTTCCTTGCCTCAGAAGTATTTGTGTAAGTGTGCCATCATTGAATTTGAGTTTGATGCACTACTGCACAACGTAGTTCTAGAAATGAAGGAGCAATTACGAAACACACACAGTGCTTCATAATTTGTTTGATCAGGTTTTTTAAACAGAAATGTATTGAACTGTATCACAAATTGAAGGCCCTTTCCCAAAAATCATTTGGACAGTTCAATTTCATATGTTTTGTGAGGATTTTGAACATGCATGATTGCAAAGCTGATAGACTATGCCTGTCATAAAGTTTGAGTAGTTTATGTAGTTTTTCCACTCTGTAAAACATTTACTTTTGCCTGAAAATGTATGAAAAAAAGGATTCACCACAAACTTTACTGCAAACATTTTTGCAATAGAATTCTCCCACTAATGAACACGTTACTTACCTTTGGTAACGCTGTTTCTGGTGGATACTCCACCAGAGTCCTCACCTTTAGATTCCTAACTTTTAGAATATTCCCTAAGCACAAGCCTGGATGCAGAAGTTTTTAACAGCAGTTCTCTCACACACTGCTAGGTGGTTCCATGGCGCTCTCCATTGGCCACGTTCCACCAGGAAGTGACAGAGTGGAGACATATATAGGCGCCACCCCTGCTCACTGTCAGTTTTCTGCTTGACTCTTTCTGCACCCTCAGACATGAAGCACAAGCAATTGGAGGTGCTACTGTGCAGATCTTCAAATTGGGATCTTTCTAGACAGTAAAAAGGAAGCCTCTCCACAGAATGCGAAGGTGGGAGGGTCATGAGGAATCTGTGCTTAAATAGAATATCTACCAGAAAGAGTGCTACTAAAGGCAAGTAAATTGTTTATATGATGGATACTTCTAATCACAGATTCCTCACCTTTGGAATAGATACCAAAGCAGTATCTCTTGAAGATGGAGAGTCTGTGGAGTGGAGTCAGACCAAACAGTCCACCATAGCCGAACGGGCAAAATGCTCTTTCTGCCAGACCTATGTGTCAAGGCAGTAGTGCCTCATGAACATATGAACTGATGCCCACATCGCAGAGCAGCAGATGTCAAGAATGGGCACTCTGCATGCCAATACAGTGGTGGCATCCTTGGCCTTGGTGGAATGAGCACTCTTTCCTTCCGGAGGCTATTTCTTTGCCAATGAGTAGCAGATCTCGATTCAGAGGACTGTCCACCTTGACTAAGTCCTTTTCTGCACCGCCTTAACTTTCTTTGCCCCTGAGAACCCCACGAAAAGCTAATCATCCATCCGATGGTCTCTGGTACAATCAATGTAAAACATTAAGGTTCTTTTCGGGCTCCAACTGATGGAGGCTCTCCTTTTCTTTTGTGCGGTGAGTTGGAGGAGCAAAGAAGGATGGGAGGGAGATGGATTGCCCATTGGGAAAAGGAATTATGACTTTTGGTAAAAAAGCCACGTTAGTCCTCAACACCAGTTTGTCTGGGAAAAGGGAGTTGTAGGGCAGATGTACCAAGAGAGCCTGGAGCTCACTTAGGCAACAAGCAAAGGGGATCACAATGAGGAAGACAGTTTTGAGAAAAAACCTTTAATAGTGCCCACTGAAAGGCCATGCACTCCAAAGGCATACCAGAGGGAGCTGGAAAAGTGCCAAACATATGCAGCATCGCCTCACCGAAGGCACCAACCTGTTGCAGAATTGTTGAAGGCTCAGGAAACTCATGGTGTATCCAGTCCAGTTGTAGGATTGGCTTCTCAATCATGATTGGGAGCGAGATCGAGTGCACCTTGATGCAGTGAGTGGCAGGAAGGAGTCAAGTCTCACTTTGACTTAAAAAAAATTAATAAAAATTAAACGTGGGATGTGTAGTTGTTGACTCTCACTTACCCCTGTATATCGGTATATAGCAACCGAGAAATTTGGGGCCAAATCCCGCCCTGCCTAGAACCTCAAATAAGTAGGCCATTCTATAGAGTTGAATGCCATAGAGGCATCCAACGACAGCACCACTGAATCTTCTTCCAGGAATTCTCTGCGCGCTAGCACGTTGTGAAGACAACGGATATTAAGTGCTGTATTTCTCCCGGGCATAAAGCCAGATTGATCAGGGTGTACTAGGGAGGAAATAACTGCAACGAGTCGTATGGCAAGGACTTTTGCTAGGATTTTAGCCTCTACATTGATCAACGAGATAGGCCTATACGAGCCACAACTGTCCTCAGGCTTCCCTGGTTTACGGATGACTACTATGGTAGCCAGATGTTGGTCTGCAGGCAGTTGTCCCTTCTCGTAGCTTTCATTATACATAGCTCGCAGATGCTGGGCCACTTGAGAGGCCATGACTTTTAGAAGCTCAATGAGAGTGCCATTCGGCCCTATCGCTTTTCCCAAGTTGATTTGACCGATGGCCCTTTGGATCTCTTCGTCCATCAGGTCCTCATCAAGGGTGTCTCTGTCTGATTCTGAGAGGGTCGGCAAGTCATTGTCTGAGAGGAGTTGACGTGGCTCTTCTGCCGTGTACGTGGTAGAGGGAGAGTATATCTTCTCTAAGTGATCCGCAAATGCCTCCGCTATATCCCTGGGGTGGGTAAGTGTCTCACCACTTGGGAGTGCCAACCTGGGCACCCATCTCGTACCTTGTTCTCGCTTCTCCAACCTTGCTAGGGTATTGCCAGCCCTGTCACCCAATTCGTACAGTCTGTGTTGGATACTGCGGTGTTTGGCCATCATGTGTTCTCTAGTCTTAATTCTGTACTTGTCTTGTTTAAGTGGCAGGCGATGATGAGTGTCATCTGATGGGCTATTTGTGTGGTCAGACTCCAGTTGTTGAAGTTTTTCTTCCACCTGAACTAATAATCAGCGCTTCTTTTGAATATACCCAGTTCTTAAGGACTAGGTTTGCCCCTTTAAGACCACTTTATATGCCTCCCATATGGTTTGCGCTGAGTCAACCGAGCCCAGATTTTCTTTGAAGTAGTTTGTGTGCACAGTTCCTCTTTTATGTCAGGAATTTTCAGCAGCCACGGTTTGAGGACGATAGTGGTGCGTGGCTATCGTTCCCAGTATGTGTGTTCGATCCTGACTGGGGAGTGATCAGAAATGCCTCTTGGCAGGACCTGTGGGTGCCTAAAATTACCTAATGAGGCTGTATATGTCAGAAAATAATTGATACGGGATAGACTTTTGTGTGCGTTAGAGAAATACGTGTATAGTGTGCCCGTCAGTTGTAGTGCTCGCCCCACGCCGGTCAGCCCCATTGCTGTGGTGAATTCTGCCATGAGCCCATTTGACCTCGCTTCTGACAGCATTGTGTGCCTATCAGTTGTGTCGTCCATGTTATAGTCACCGCCTAGAATTAAGGTGCCCACGGGAAGACCAGTCAGTATGTTACCAAGGTCCGCCAAGGCTGTCTTACCCAATGCTGGCAGCAAGTATAGTGAAATCACGTTAAGCGCTCTCCCCTCCCACTGGGCCTCTAAAACAGCAAATCGTCCCCCAGGGTCTGCCCACGTACGATGCACAATAAGAGGTGTACTCCTTTTTACCCGGATACCCGTTCCCCTGGAGCCAGTGGTGTAGTCTACGTGTACTAGGAGTTTGTACCCCCACCTAGTGAGGGCTTTGCTTTTTTGCCCACCCAAGTGTGTCTCTTGCAGTAGTACAAGGTCTGGAGAGTGTCTCTTCAAGTACTGTTGGACAATTCCCCTTTTAATTTTATCCCCCATCCCATTCACATTCCAGGTTAGAACAGAGAGTGTTCGATCTCTTTCTTCCCCCATCATGTACCATAATGAAATTCGCAATACAGTAGATCAATGATGATGGACAAGTGTCATGTGATACTTGCTGAGCCCATGTAACTCTCTTCTGTGTAGTTCCCCCGCTTCTGAAATCAGCTTGAACATCGGTACATAGCAATATACGATCGAAACGTAGCAAGTCAACCAAACATTGAAAAAATGAACACCCTTCCCTCCTCCCCTCCCTTACCCCCCTCCCTGCCCCCCTGCCCGTGGATGTAAAACTGCCCACTCCCCAACTAGGCAGAGTACCTCTCTCCCCCCCCCCACCCCCGGAATACTTAGTCAGTCCACATCCCCGCTAGTTGCACGTTACATCTTGCCTGTTGCGATCTATCCATTGTCCGTACAAATTAGGTGTCCCGGGAGTATCTCCCTTCGTGAGGTGTGATCAAACTAAGCATTCAACAATCAAATCTCCAAGCAACCACATGTGTATGCAAGTCTTAGGAACAGTCTCACCACTTCAGCAATGTTGGAAACGCCCACTCCCACTCCGCAGGGTGGTGGTGGACTCCTCGAACACACTGTGGTAGCTTGGCTCGAGTGGTCAGGAAACAGGCGCAGTGCTAAGCATACAATATACCCATACAAGAACCATGCGTGCATCCGTTCCAAAAACGACTCTACACCGTAAAAAATTATGAAAATATTCTTTCTTTATCTTTTTCTCTTAGTTGCTGATTGGAAAAATAAATAGGTCAATCACAATATACAAATTTCAATTAGTGCAGGTCAAATAAATATTGGCTGTTGAATGAAATAAATAGGGGTGATCATAAATAACAGGGCATAAATACAAGGGCAATATATACAGACAATTAAATACTTTGAGGCAATAAATACTGTATCAATAAATATTGTACACCAACAAGTCCTGTGGACCTATAAATATAGTGCAGCAATAAATAGGTAAAAACTCAATAAATACAGTACCCCCAATAAATAATTACAGGTATACAGCACCCCTCATATAATCAGTTGACACTTCACTTCTTAAGGGCTGATTTGGCCCAGGCACAGCTTGTAGGGTTGTGGAAGGCTTGAGGGGGGAGGCTACTCCCTGGCTGGGACAAGGCTGAGGCCTAAACTGAGGTAGATCAAAGGGGGGAATACCAATGCCCTGGCTTTCCTTCTCCACACAACCTCTCTAGGTTAGTCCCAGTTCACCCCAGGCACAGTCAGGTGGGTTTCAACACCTCCCTAGCCCCTTAGAGCAGTCTCTCAGGTCTCCACAGGGCCTTAGGCGCCCTCTACTCCACTTACTGCCCTTTTTCTGATGTTCCGACGCCGCTGGAGTCGGGTCGACGCCGTGAGGCGGTTCCGGTTCGGTCTCGGCGGCCTCGGCACAATGTCAGTTCTTTGACGACGCCGGTAGGCGGTTCCGGTCCGATGTCGGCGGCCTCGGTTCGATCTCTACCTCCGATTCGACGACGTCGGGCAGTCTCTTCACGATGTCGACTTCGGGCGGCTCCGGTCCGATGGCGCTCTCGGCTCCGATGACGTCGGCCGGCTTGGCCTCGATGTCGACTTCCGGCGACTCCGGGGTGCGATCCTCACCCCCGACCTCCGGTGCTCCTCCTCACAGGTTCCGGGCGACTCCGGAGTGCGATCCTCACTCCCGACCTCCGGTGCTCCTCTACCTCGGTCTCCGACGACTCCGGAGGGCGGACTTCACTCCTCCGATGACGCCGCTCGCTCGACCTCGGTTCACTTCCTCCTCGACCTCTGGTATTCCTCTCGACCCCCGTCGGCGCCCTCTCACGACCTCAGGCGGCTCCGGGTACGACGTCTGCTACTTCAGTCAGCGCCGCTTCTCCACCTCGGGCTCCAGGTCTCAGGCTACTCGACGCCGGACTCCAGGGAAACCAGTTTCCAGGTCAGGATCTTGCTGCTTTCTGCTTCTAAGGCCTGTTCCTGCTGTTCAGGTCCTTAGGATGAGTTTTTCTGTCTTCTTCCCACACAGGGCTATAGGCTGGGATCCATCAGTAGGGACAAGTATCAAGGGTGGGTTTATGGACCCCACTCCAGGCACAAGTTTCCACCCCTGCTGCTTCACTCCTTCCTCCTTCACTGTTGTGCTCCTCTCTCTTCACCAGTCAGGTGCCAACTGCCAGCTCCAACTGCCAACTGCCTCTCTTATCCTCCCAACATTCTAAACGGTCTCCAACTGTCACAGAGTTCTGGAATCTCCTGGAATGTTCTGGAAGGTGCTGGTAGGTTCCAGTGGATGCTGGTGATGTCACAGGTGGCCACCATTTTGTGCTCCAGGCCCTCAGACAGAAGTTTCAGGGGTAGCTAAAATGGTTCCCTGAATCTGTAGCAACACGAAAAAGTCTGGTGGTTCCCAAAAAGGAAAAATTCAAACAGGGTTTGAGGCAAAAGTGGGACAAAATAAATAATGATGAGGAGGGACCACCCAAAGGGCTGACAGGTCTAACACGCGTCCCCCCCAGCTGAAAGTGGGGAGAGCTACCCAACCCCTTGGGAGTTCTCATCACTAAGGCGGAAATACCTTGAGAGACCGTCTGCATTGGCGTGGTCCACTCCAGGCCGATGTTCCACCTGAAAGTCCATCCCCTGTAGGGAAATAGACCACCTCAACAACTTGGGATTCTCCCCCTTCATTTGCATCAGCCAACGAAGGGGGTCGGTGGTCGGTCTGAACTAGGAAGTGCGAGCCAAACAGGTATGGCCGCAACTTCTTCAGAGCCCATACCACTGCAAAGGCTTCACGCTCTATTGCACTCCACTTCTGTTCCCTGGGAAGTAGTCTCCGGGATAGGAAGACCACGGGTTGATCCAGACCCTCTTCGTTGAGTTGCGATAACACTGCCCCAATGCCATGTTCTGATGCATCTGTCTGGACAATGAACTTCTTGGAAAAGTCTGGGGCCCTTAAGACCGGGGCCTCGCACATGGCTTTCTTCAATTTCTCAAAGGCTTGCTGACAAGCCTCCGTCCAGACTACCCGTCGAGGTTGTTTCTTGGACGTGAGCTCCGTGAGAGGGGCTACGATGGTACCGTACCCCTTCACGAAGCGGCGATAGTATCCCGTGAGGCCCAAAAATGCTCGGACCTCAGTCTGTGTCTTGGGGGGTTCCCAGGCCATGATGGCCTCGATCTTCGCCTGGAGGGGTTGCACCGTTCCCCTACCCACCAAGTGTCCAAGGTACACTACCGACCCCTGCCCGATCTGGCACTTGCTGGCCTTGATCGTCAATCCAGCTTGTCTCAGGGCCTGGAGAACAGCTTGCAGGTGACGCAAGTGATCCTCCCAGCTGTTACTGAAGACGGCTATGTCATCCAGATAAGCAGCAGAGAAACTCTCCATTCCGGTGAGGATCTGGTTTACCAGGCGCTGAAACGTGGCAGGTGCGTTCTTGAGCCCAAAGGGCATCACACAGAACTGGTAGTGGCCATTGGGCGTGGAGAAGGCTGACCTTTCCCTTGCTCTATCAGTCAAAGAGATCTGCCAGTACCCCGAAGTAAGGTCAAAGGTACTTAGATATTGGGCAGCTCCCAGCCGGTCAATTAATTCATCCGCCCTAGGGATCGGATGTGCATCAGTCTTTGTCACTGAATTCAGTCCCCGGTAGTCCACACAGAACCTCAGTTCTGGTTGGGCACCCGGTGGTGCAGCTTTCGGTACTAACACCACCGGACTAGACCAGGGGCTGCTAGAAGGTTCAATCACTCCTAGCTCCAGCATCTTAGTGACTTCACTATGAATGCTGGCCTTCACCTTGTCTGACATCCGGTAGATCTTGGACTTCACAGGTGGGCTGTCTCCTGTGTCCACGTCATGGACGCACAGGTGAGTCCCACCCGGGACAAGGGAGAACAACGAAGAGTACTGCCCCAGGACCTGGCGACAGTCCTCCTGCTGTTCAGGAGTTAGAGATGGGGAGAGAATCACTCCCTCCACCGACCCATCCTTTTCCTGAGACGCAAACAGATCAGGGAGAGGCTCGCTTTCCACGTCCTCTCCTCCGTCAGTCACCATCATCAAGATGACTTCGGGCCTCTCGTGGTGGGGTTTGAGGCGGTTGGCATGCAGCACCCGCAGGGGCTGACGAGGGGTCTTCAGGTCCACCAAGTAGGTAGCCTTACCCTTCTTTTCCAACACCTCAAAGGGTCCTGACCAGCGATCCTGGAGGGCACTAAGCTCTCCTGGTTCGATCACCCACACCTTCTGGCCAGGCTCCAACTCCACCGGGTGAGCGTTGTGGTCATACCACGCCTTCATTACTGCTTGGCTGGCTTCCAAGTTGTCAGAAGCTTGCTTCCACAACTTAGCCATTTGGCTCCGGAAGGCCAGCATGTAGCTCACCACATCCTGGGGGAGCTTTCTGGGAGTTCTTTCCCATCCGTCTCTCACCAGGTTAAGAGGTCCACGTACAGGGTGCCCATACAGAAGCTCGAAGGGGCTGAAGCCCACTCCCTTCTGTGGCACTTCCCTGTAAGAAAAAAGTAAACAGGGTAGGAGGACGTCCCATTTCCTCCGCAGGCTTTCAGGCAGACTTCTGATCATGCCTTTTAAGGTTTTGTTAAACCTTTCCACCAGACCATTGGTCTGGGGGTGGTAAGGAGTGGTGAACCGGTAGGTCACTCCACACTCCTTCCACATTGCCCGCATATACGCTGACATGAAGTTGGTCCCCCTGTCGGACACAACTTCCTTGGGAAAACCCACTCGGGTAAAGATTCCCATCAGGGCCCTAGCCACAACAGGTGCTGTTATGGTCCTCAGAGGTATTGCCTCTGGGTACCGTGTGGCATGATCCACCAGAACCAGGATAAACCTGTGACCAGCTGTAGTTGGTGGATCTAATGGACCCACAATGTCGATGCCCACCCTTTCAAAGGGGGTGCTAACGACAGGAAGTGGTTCCAGGGGAGCTTTCAGCTTCACCCCTGTTTTCCCACTGGCTTGGCAAGACACACATGTCCGGCAGTAGGTATCGGACGACACTTTCATCTGAGGCCAATAAAAGTGTGGGACAAGACGGGCGAAGGTCTTGTCTTGCCCCAGGTGTCCTGCCAATGGTATTCGTGAGCCAACTCCAGAAGGAAGGCTCGATAACGTTGAGGAACTACCAAGGCTCGTGACGATCCATGTAGGGGTGCCTTGGGTTCACTGTAGAGGAGGCCATCCTCCCAGTAAACACTGTAGTTCCCTTCAACGTTCCCTGCTGCCTGGGCTTCGGCCTGTTGCCTCAGCCCCTCAAGGGTAGGGCACTCCCTCTGGCCCTGGCAGAATTCCTCCCTGGACGGGCCTCCCTCCACGTGCCACTCGGCCGGGATGGGTAAGTCCTCCAGGTTGGTAACGTCCCCCTCCGCAGACTCCTGGCCCACCACCTCCGGTGGCCTATCCGTCCTACGGGGTGGAGACGCCGAGGCAGGCTCCTCCTGTCCTCGGTTCTTCCCTTGACTGGCAGCTGGCTGGGCCTTTGTTCCAGGCTCCAGCCGAAATGAACTCCCTCTTCGGGTAGTCACGGACCTTGTGCTAACACAGGCCCAGTCAGGTGTACCCAGCATCTCGGTGTGAGTCCGGTATTCCACCTCCTTCCAAGCGTTGTGCTCCATGTCATTGCCCAGCAGACAATCGACTGGCACGGCAGGGCTTACGGCAACTCGAAGTGAACCTGCAACCCCCCCCCATTCAAAGGGAACCTCGGCCACGGGATAGTGGCCTGTTCTGCCGTCAGCCATCGCGGCTGGGTGGAGTACATCGGGAATTACCTGCTCTGGAGACACCAGTTGGCTACGCACCATAGTCATACTGGCTCCTGTGTCTCTCAGAGCCTCCCCTCTTTGGCCGTTGATGGTGATCCACTGCCCATACTTTGCGGTATTTGCGGGCACCTGGATCTTGGGAACCATCTCCCGTTCTCCCAGGGACACTAAAGTGACACCCGCCCACTCCCTTCCCTTAGTTAAGGGCATCTCCTCCCCGAGCACTACACTAGCTACTCCGGGGGGCTTTCCTCCAGTGGGAGGGGGTGATCGTTTCTGACACTTCGGATCTCCTTTATAGTGTCCAACGCCACCGCACTCGTAGCAATGGACAACCCTTGGCTGCTGACTCTGGCCAGGATTAGGGTTTCTGGGTGGGTTAGCCTTAGAGGTGAATCCTGTTCCCTTCCCTTGGAAGTTATTTTGGGGGCCTTTGGAGAACTCCTTTTTCTTTTCCCCTCCTTCTTTCTTCTGGGGGGCGCCCTGTCCGGCCTTTTGAGTATCCCCTCCAGTCCCCCTTGTGGACACCCGGGTACTAGCCCAAATGTCCGCCTCCTCAGCAAGCTTCCGGGGGCTGGTCAGCTTGCTATCCACCAGGTGTTGCCGCAGTTCAGGGAAACATTTCTCGAGTAGGTGTTCCTTCAGTACTAGGTCAAACAGCTCCTCGTAGTTCCTTACTTCACTGCCCTGAATCCAACCTTCCAGTGCCTTCTTTGCATAGTCCAGGAAGTCCACCCAATTCTGTGTGCCCAGTTTGTGACTACCCCTGAACTTCTGTCTGTACTTTTCAGGTGTTAGTCCAAACTTTCTGAGGAGCGCCAGTTTCATGGCGGGGTAGTGGGTCTGCTCATCCTCTTCGAGGGCCAATAAAGCATCCCTACCAGCTGGAGGCATGTACCTATACAATCCTCCTCCCCAATACTTCACTGGAACCCCATGGGCCCTCAACGAGACCTCATAGGCTGCTAGCCACTTGGCGATGTCGTCACCCGCCCCATAGCTAGCTACTATGTCCTTTGGCAGGTAAGGTTTGGATTCCCTGGTGATTTCTTGGTCTTTGCTGCCACCATTAGGAACAGTTGGTGCCCCAATTCTTAAGATCTGAAGCTCTATCTCTTTCAGTCTTATCTCATGAGCCATCCTCTCTTTCTCCGTCTCATGAGCCAACCTCTGTTCCTCCTTCTCCTTCTCCAGCTTTGCTAAATCCCATGTGAGCTGTCTTTTCTCTCTCCGATCTGCTAACTCCACGCTGGATAAGCCCCCGCTAGAGACAGTGCTGCCCTTCCTAGAAAGTGTCCTGGGCCCTGCTGACAGGTTCCCCACCTCAGGTTGGTACATCTCAGCCCCCTCGGGGTCAGGCTCTCCATCCCTGTCTTCCTCCTCAGCCTTGCTTTCTCGGCGTGCCTCCCCCCAAGCCCTTAAGCTGGTTTGGAGTGCACCCTTCTTTGCTCCTGGGGGACAGTACACCCCCTCCCGCTGGCAAAACTCCCTGAGTTGGGCCACAGTGTACGTTTCTAGATTCTCTAGTACAAACTCCATCTTGCCCACTCAGGTTAGAGGACAGGTTTTGTGCAGTAACAATGCAGGGGGGTACCTTTAATAATACCTCCTCCCACCACCAGAGTAAATTTGGAAAAAACAAAAACCCACAATTAGGAAGGCCGCTGTGAGAAAACTCCCGGTGTAGGCCTATGGACTACCCACAGTTATTGTTGAGTATATGTAGGCACAGCTCTATCCCACCACTGAACACCAATTTATGTTGGAAACGCCCACTCCCACTCCGCAGGGTGGTGGTGGACTCCTCGAACACACTGTGGTAGCTTGGCTCGAGTGGTCAGGAAACAGGCGCAGTGCTAAGCATACAATATACCCATACAAGAACCATGCGTGCATCCGTTCCAAAAACGACTCTACACCGTAAAAAATTATGAAAATATTATTTCTTTATCTTTTTCTCTTAGTTGCTGATTGGAAAAATAAATAGGTCAATCACAATATACAAATTTCAATTAGTGCAGGTCAAATAAATATTGGCTGTTGAATGAAATAAATAGGGGTGATCATAAATAACAGGGCATAAATACAAGGGCAATATATACAGACAATTACATACTTTGAGGCAATAAATACTGTATCAATAAATATTGTACACCAACAAGTCCTGTGGACCTATAAATATAGTGCAGCAATAAATAGGTAAAAACTCAATAAATACAGTACCCCCAATAAATAATTACAGGTATACAGCACCCCTCATATAATCAGTTGACACTTCACTTCTTAAGGGCTGATTTGGCCCAGGCACAGCTTGTAGGGTTGTGGAAGGCTTGAGGGGGGAGGCTACTCCCTGGCTGGGACAAGGCTGAGGCCTAAACTGAGGTAGATCAAAGGGGGGAATACCAATGCCCTGGCTTTCCTTCTCCACACAACCTCTCTAGGTTAGTCCCAGTTCACCCCAGGCACAGTCAGGTGGGTTTCAACACCTCCCTAGCCCCTTAGAGCAGTCTCTCAGGTCTCCACAGGGCCTTAGGCGCCCTCTACTCCACTTACTGCCCTTTTTCTGATGTTCCGACGCCGCTGGAGTCGGGTCGACGCCGTGAGGCGGTTCCGGTTCGGTCTCGGCGGCCTCGGCACAATGTCAGTTCTTTGACGACGCCGGTAGGCGGTTCCGGTCCGATGTCGGCGGCCTCGGTTCGATCTCTACCTCCGATTCGACGACGTCGGGCAGTCTCTTCACGATGTCGACTTCGGGCGGCTCCGGTCCGATGGCGCTCTCGGCTCCGATGACGTCGGCCGGCCTGGCCTCGATGTCGACTTCCGGCGACTCCGGGGTGCGATCCTCACCCCCGACCTCCGGTGCTCCTCCTCACAGGTTCCGGGCGACTCCGGAGTGCGATCCTCACTCCCGACCTCCGGTGCTCCTCTACCTCGGTCTCCGACGACTCCGGAGGGCGGACTTCACTCCTCCGATGACGCCGCTCGCTCGACCTCGGTTCACTTCCTCCTCGACCTCTGGTATTCCTCTCGACCCCCGTCGGCGCCCTCTCACGACCTCAGGCGGCTCCGGGTACGACGTCTGCTACTTCAGTCAGCGCCGCTTCTCCACCTCGGGCTCCAGGTCTCAGGCTACTCGACGCCGGACTCCAGGGAAACCAGTTTCCAGGTCAGGATCTTGCTGCTTTCTGCTTCTAAGGCCTGTTCCTGCTGTTCAGGTCCTTAGGATGAGTTTTTCTGTCTTCTTCCCACACAGGGCTATAGGCTGGGATCCATCAGTAGGGACAAGTATCAAGGGTGGGTTTATGGACCCCACTCCAGGCACAAGTTTCCACCCCTGCTGCTTCACTCCTTCCTCCTTCACTGTTGTGCTCCTCTCTCTTCACCAGTCAGGTGCCAACTGCCAGCTCCAACTGCCAACTGCCTCTCTTATCCTCCCAACATTCTAAACGGTCTCCAACTGTCACAGAGTTCTGGAATCTCCTGGAATGTTCTGGAAGGTGCTGGTAGGTTCCAGTGGATGCTGGTGATGTCACAGGTGGCCACCATTTTGTGCTCCAGGCCCTCAGACAGAAGTTTCAGGGGTAGCTAAAATGGTTCCCTGAATCTGTAGCAACACGAAAAAGTCTGGTGGTTCCCAAAAAGGAAAAATTCAAACAGGGTTTGAGGCAAAAGTGGGACAAAATAAATAATGATGAGGAGGGACCACCCAAAGGGCTGACAGGTCTAACAAGCAATACTTGCACTTTCGCAGAACTACTGGCGGTCATTCCATATCCCCAAGGTCTATGCAGACTCCGTCTCCTTCTCGTTCCTGTCAGCGGAGCCACCTACAGATGAATCGTCCAAGTTCCCCCTCTGCTGTCTGGGTCCGCCAGTGCGAACCCTTCTCTGGCCCCCCTACTTCGCCACCCCTCCAACCAGTCCCACGCTTCCTCCGGCGACATGAAGAACCACGTCCTGCCGTCAGACTCCACTCTGAGTTTCTCCGGAAAGAGCATGGCGTATTTCACTTCATGGTCTCGAAGCTCTTTTTTCACTGCCTGAAAGCTGCGGCGTTGGGCTTGAACTTTGGCAGTGAAATCCGGAAAAAATGTGACTTCACTGTTATCAATCCTTAGGGGCGGGCTGGATCTTGTCGTCTGCAGTATGATATCTCTGTCCCGATAATTAAAGACAGGCGATGAGGGGTCTCGGAGGGCCCCACGTTTCGGCCTACCTCCTGGCACCCTATGTGCCCTCTCTATCGAGAAATATTGCGACAGGGTCTTGGGTTGTAGGTGCGTGGTTATCAATTTCTCCACATACAGGTCGGCTGCCGGCCCCTCATCTCGTTCTACAACCCCTAGAATACATATGTTATTGCAACAGGCCCGTCCTTCATAGTCGTCGAGTTGTTGCGCCATTCGATCCTGTCTATTTTGTAATTCAGCCACCTGCGTTTGGAGCTGGGAAGTATCAGTCTGCAGCGCTGTCGTAATGATTTTGAGTTCCTTCACCCTCTCGTCCATTTTACGAATGTCCGCTCTGATGAGAGATACCTCTACGTTAACTGAGTCCAGCGAGGTGGGCACTCCGTTTATGGCCGCCATAACGTCGTGGAGCGTTGGTTCCGACCATGCTTTAGGGGCATTCAACGCCTCAGTTTTGTCCATTTGGTGCGCTTCTCTGTTGTCCCCTGTTTTATTCCAGGTGAATTTGATGAGATTGTTTTGCGCGTTGGCTTTTGGACCCCTGCCTGTTGCCATGTGTGCACCTCGAAGTCTCGCCTTTAAATGGTAGAATCAGGAACATCCTCAAGTATTTCCCGCCGCCTACCCAACGAGTCAAGCAATGTCACTGGTGGCCTGTCGGGTTTCCCTAGAGTCCCTTCTTTCCAGCTCTCTGAGGTCAGGTCTCTTTTCCGTCCGAGGGCACTCGCTGTGTATGGGCACTCTGCGACAATGGGGGCTCAGCAAGCCGCGCCTTACTCGCCCACTCTTCTCACTTATCTTTGGTTGGGTAGGGTGGTGTCGTCGACTATTGTCCCTACAACTTCAGCTGCACATGGAACCGTGCTGTCTCTAGGTGTTCGTCTCAGCTTTCTAGGAGGTTACTGGCACCCCTGGCTAGAATGGCGGGGAAAAGAACCACGCACGCTGCTCAATGAGTGCGCCGCTTCAGGTGGTGGTGTTCACTCGCACCCTCTTTCCCAACTCATGGCCTCTTTCCTCTCAGTGTATTCTGGCTGCTTCTGGGACCCCCTCGGTCTCGGGGATCCCACTGTCCGCTGGTGAGTTAGCCTAAGCTGCTCTGCCTATGATGCACTCGTGTAGGCCAGGGCTCGGCAGGATTTACCGCCCTTCACTTTAGAGCCACATTAACAATCAAATTTCCGTGGGAAGGGGCTGCACTTAATCAGGCCGTTTGTAGCTCCTGGCCGCAGTTGATCTGGTTATTATTTGCCTGTTGCGGCGCTGGGGTCAGGCCTCCGTTACAATCTCTATGAGGAGGCGAGCAGGGGGGTGGGGCGGGGGTGAGGCGAGTCGCTATCCTTGGACAGCCTTGCCTGTGTCTGCCAGTTAATACTTCTGCCCCCAGGTCACTTCAAGCTCCCTCTCCACCGTCCCCCCCTCACAAAGAGTCTGTTTCCACCAAGGTCCGATCAGGGCCTAGCAGGCCTCCATAGCCGGGGCCTCGATTTGTGGCCCCATCCCCGGGACGCCTACCTCGTACCTCCTGGCAGCCGCTGTTCCAATCTGGATCCTACACGCCACTACCGCCAGGTCAGCCGCTCTCTCAGGTCCGTGCTCCGGTCCACAGCTCTTCTCGATGGGGCTGTGGCATGCAGGCGCTACTGAAAGTCGAACGCCATCATTGGGTGTCTGGGTGCCGCCATGTTGGTGCCTCCGTTGCTTTCCGTTCGGCTCCCTCAAACACGTCAGAGAAGGCCCCGTTCACCCTCATTTGCCCATCACGGGTCTCTCAAGCCGTGCCTCACTCTTGGAGCGGGTTTGCAGTTCCGTACGGCACAGGATTATTCAAGATAACCGTCAGGGATGCAGGAGCTCACTTAGCTAGCGGCCATACTCTTCGGTTGCTAGCCACGCCCCGTCACTTTGACTTTTTGAGCTTCTGCTTAGATGTGAACTTTTACATACAGGATGATCTCAACCACAAAGAGGACCTGTTGCAGGATCGGACCTAAGAAGAGCAGGAATGGGTGTGTGGTCCGTATCCCCTTCAGGAGCATGAGGGCACATTCCTCCCATGATTTTGAGTCACTCCCTGAGCCCAAACAGCAGATGTACACCTTTTGCAGGTCTGTCACTGACATCTGCTTATGAGAGTGACGGCATGTTTTGAAAACTTAGTTTAGGTGGGGACGTTATTCCTTCACACTTTGTAATTCAATTTGAACATACTCAGCAAACCGAGTAAAATGGGAGCAGAGTTCTGGATCCATGTTTGTAGATATGGAAAGAATGTACCTGATGCTGACATGCAGGGGTGGTGCTTACATGTGGCTCCTCTCTGTCACTCAGGGGCAGGGAAAGGCCAAAAGCGAGCCACCTTGCGCCACCTAGATTTGCATGGGAGCATCTTTGTAAACAACATCTGGATTCTTTCTGGCGCCTGCAGAATATTCTAAAGGTGAGGAATCTGTAGTGGGAAGTATCCATCAGAATGTTATTTTTCTTGCAAGGGTTTTTACGCACAAAGCATACTTCTGGAGGTTTTTTTTCAGCAATTTCCTTTTTAAATTTGTCATCTTTCAAAAAAACATAAAACTAGAAGCAATTTGAATTTTCTTTTTGAATTTTTACAGTAAAACGTTAAAAATTGTACACATTCATACTCAACATGGCTCTCAAAAGATTTAGGCAGTTCCATGTGCTCTTCTTCTGATTTTTTATGGTATCATTCCACAAAGGACATCTGCAAGCTGCTGTTGCCGTAGTGCATGGTTATTACCTTGGCACAGCCAGATAAAATGATCAATGTGACCAGGAATAGGGGAGACCATTGCTACATCCCAGAAGGGTAAAATAATGGGATAAATGTAGAGTGTCCTATTTCAACCCATTTCTGTCTATGATCTAAAAAGTCATTATCTGTACCGTACCATAGGTGATCTTCTAAATGTACTGTGAGGATACACAGCCCATGCCAGAATCCAACCAACATTACCACCAGCTTGAGCCACGTGCCCAAAAGCAGAGATTCTAGTGATCAAAGACCCTCAGCCTGATGCACTGCCATCTTCCTGGCCTTTGACTATCTCTCTCTCTCTTTACCTCACCAAAATTAAGAGATCTGGAAATTCTTTTGGGCAATGACTTACTCTCTGCCACAGACGTCACTGCTTTGGCATAGGGTATGAAACATGCAGCTCATTCTTCTCCCAAAAAATTTCCCACTCCTTCACATTGACCACAAAATCAAACTCATGAGAACGGTCATCCTGGCACGCTCGACAACTAGAACGTCCTTGTTTCTGCTTTCCATCAGAAACTCGCAGCCAGGCGCCAAAGTTTCAAAAACCAGGATGTAAAACCTTGACTTGACCTCTGAAAGAGGGACCACAATAAAGTTCTCCTCAGGCTCTCTGTAGATCGCAACATTGAATGCAAGGTCTTATGCAGTACCTACAGGACATAATGGGGTGACTAGCCTGTAAACTCGAAGAAGTGACACCTCACCACATCCCATCCAGAGACCTTTTCTCAATGTCTACCCATCAGATCAACCCATGACCCTTCAAGGGAATGAAAGAGAAAGGACGATGATCACCGGGTGTGCACGGACCGAGAATACTCTGCACAACTTTGAGCCCATACCAAGAAAGTGAATTTGTCAGACTTGTGTCCAATTGAGATCAACTTGGAAAATAGGTTGATTGAAGAATATTGGACATGGCTACTTGCCCCAATCAATTTGTTGCTATATCCCGCTCTAATAACGAAGGTGTATTTCCTGACCTGCAAGAACTCTGATATTACCATAATGCAACACACCGACCCAGGTTTTCAAGGCATTCACGAAACGCAGCACAGCATCTACAAATGCTGCGCTGCCTTGCGTTGCATTGCGTGACAGGGAGGAAGAAGGAGAGCACCATATCTACAGAGATATGGCTCCCTCCTCCCCTCCTCTAGCACCGGCGCTGATTTCAGCTGCCCTACGCCAGGCACACACCTTACCGCCATAGTGCTAGGGTGCCTGCCTGAGTCTACCATAGGTTTTGTGCTGGAAGGGAACCCTTACAATACAAAATACTATCCATAGACACACTTAAAAATGTCTCCTACTTTGAAAAATTGGAAAAGAAAGGAGAAATAAAAACATTTCTCCTCTTAATGACTTCTTTTAAACGGAGTTAAATTTGTTCACTAAACCCCGTCTACTATTGTTTGTAGATAGGGTTTTGCGTCAAAAGGTGGTTGCATGTAAATGCCCATGTACCACCCATGTTACTCTCCCTTGGTGCTAAGTAACACAAAGCAGTGCTTCATGCTGCTTTGCGTTACTTTTAGGGAACTTTCCAGCACAAAACAAGCTTTTCACTGAAAAGTAAATTAGAAAAAAAAACATTTCGTGCTGGTTAGCATCACTTTTGTGACGCTAAATCTGTGCAAAATGTTAGTACATCTACCCCACAGTGCTTTATAAAACTTCTTAATACATTAATAAATTCCTATTCTGCACCCCCAAGAGAGGATATATTAGGTAAGTGATCTTCCACTGCATTAAGTCCAATACAATTGACATGTCCCTTATGGTATTTAAAGGCAGAAGGACCAAGGGCAATTGGCCCAACAACATGTCATCACATGTTTGTAAGGGAAAAAAAGGCCAGGTGACTTAGGGTATGTACTCAGATCCAATGATGAATTTTACATATTTTGGGAGGAAAACCAAAAATGTTTTTCTTTAGCCTTCATGTCTTTCTTCCAACATATTGCCAACTATTGAAACAGAATATAGAATATTTTGCTAAAATAATAATGGAACAGTCTGCTCAGTAGGTGCTGTTGAAGGATGAGATGCGTGTTTACATTATTTCCATTTTATTATTAACAATCACACAATTTCATCAAATGAAGATCCAGGAATTAAATCCTAGGTCGCTCAGTCACAGAGTCAACCACCTAACCTCTAGAACAGAAACTAATACCCAGTGTTAGAGCTTAAGAAATGTTTTTCCAGGAATATTTATCTCTCTAAAATTAAAGTGCCTTTTACATTCAGAGGGCATCGCTCCATGATCACCATAGCTCATTCCTACCCATGATGAAATATGTGAAGTTGAGCAATACAATGTTTTTTGCATTAGGGAGCAAAAATAGTAACACCAATGAAGAGTGTGAGAAATATGTAATTTCTGAGAGCCTCAGGAGAACTCATGTAGTACCTTACCTGATTTATTAAGAGGATAAAATGAAGGGATAAGTATTCGCTTTCTTCTCGGAGGCTTGCGTCAAAGGGCATCTCTACAATCTCTAAGCCATATGACATTAACAAAGGACTGGTCATTCCAGTTCTGGAACTCTGGCTGACAGTGACCCGGGAAGGAGTAAAGAAGGTGGAACTTCCACTAGGGGTACTATCTCACTAGATGGGCTACAAGAAGAGCCATACCAGGTCCAGAAATGCCGATGCCTTCTCCAGATGCAGGACTTCATCGATACATCGCTTTCCTCCTGTAAAATCTTTAAACATCACAGTTGAGTATGCCCAGATGGGTGACACTAAAATGTGTCAGACAATCCTTGCTGTAGAGTCCAGTCTTTATATCCAAGTTGTATTTATTGAAGTTGAAACACCTCTTACAACAGGTAGCATCCGTGACCTACCTTCCACTCCAGCCACCTCCATTGTACTGACAGCAACGCTCCAGAACACTGGTAATAGAGCAGATGGAATGGAAGCAAAGCTTACAAAATTAAACATAGTTACACATGCGGGATGCATGTTCCAAACATAAAAAAATTACAAGATAAAACAACACATCTTTTACCTTTAAAAATAAATAAATATGTATCAAGGTTTCACTAAATCACACAAAAAATCCATCATCCATTTGGGTTTAGACCGTAACCTAAAGCGTCTATCTGTGGACTTTAAGCTATCTTCTCCAACACCAGCTACACACCCATTGTGATCCATTCCGTTTCTGCAATTGGGATCACTCCTGGTGTCAAATCCAGATTCTACATTAACCCCTTCAGCGCTGCGCGGATTCCCCCGCGGTGCTGAAGGGTTCTAGCGCGGGCGTGGTCATGACGGAACGGTTCCGTCATGAGCACAGCTCAACCGATGCTCATGACGGAACCGTTCCGTCATGAGCATCGAAGGGGTTAAAAGGGTTAGTGCCTCAACAATGTTACCATTGTTGACTTCTTGGTTCATCAATTTCTCACTTCCAACACTCACAGTTTGATCGACTTCTCTTAGATGTACAGGAATATCACCCACGTCCTCAACATCCAAATCTAAATCAAACCCTTTATGTAGCAATGAGGAAGAATCTTCACCCAACGTAGCATACACACCATGTTCCCCTTTCAAAATAGCAACTCTCCTGAGGTTCCAAACGTTACCATTACTAAGACGGACAGCATTACGTAAAACTTCAGTCACTTGCAGAGGTTCAGACAATTGACTTTCTGCTTTTTTAACTTTCTATGGAATTTTCACTTTTATCCACATGCCTTCACTAATCTTCACACGCCTCGAACCTCTCTTGTCATCAAATAAACTTTTATATCTGCGATGCTTAATTATTTTGTTCCTCTCTTCTTTCATGGAAACATTAAACTCAGTACTTTGGATTAGACATTCCGGATTGCATTTGGTTCTTGCATTTCCACCTTGCCTCACTTCAAAAGGCGTTACACCCAAACCACCATGAATGGTCATCCTATAAGCCTACACAGATTTGTAGACTTGATTTTCCCAATCCATGCCATTTTTGGTTGCCATTTGTAAGACAACCTTCAAAACTTTGTTCAATATTTCAATCATTCAGTTCCCGCTGGGACTGTAAAGAGAGGTTGTTGTATGTTTCACTCCCAGTTTTTCAAAACAGTTTTTAGCAATATTGGATTTAAATTGTACGCCATTGTCGCTGATTACTGGTACCGTTAACCCTTCATTCACAAAGACAATGTCCATAAATTTAAGCACTTCCATAGAATCAATGCTCTCAATGACTTTGATTACAGGCAACCTTGAAAACACGTCATTTACATGTAATTAGAAGGTGAACCAATGGGTCCCATAATGTGTATAGCCACAATATGCCAAGGCTTCTCACATACAAGGGGTTCACACATGTTTGGCCTTAATGTTTTCAAAGATTTGTCTGAATTTGCGCGCCATATGCAATTTCTCTCGAGTCTTTCTGCATCCATATCCATCCCAGGCCACCAGTACCATTTTTTGACTCTTTGTTTTCACAACACCAACATTGCCTTCATGACCTACTTTCACTGTGTGATTCCTAAGATATACAGGGGGGATTGCTCTTTCGCCCCGGAATACTGTACCATTCATTACAGATAATTCACATCTAACGTACAATTAGTTTCTCATCTGTTTTGTCCAAACAAGATTTCTTAGGCCAACCATTTTTAATCCATTCAATTATCTGTTGTAATTCATTGTCCTCAAAATTTTCCTTTTTCCAATATCCTCTAACCCTCTTGGAGCCCTTTGATCATGAATGAGAGCCACACATAAATCGTCCTACTCATTCTTCTTGCATTCTTGCATATCGGTGGGCATAAGTGAAAAGAAATCTGCCAACACATTACTCTTTCCCGGAACATATTCCATACTATAGCTGAAATCTTGAAGGCACAAAGACATCCTCGCAATTCTAGCGGAGGCATTGAAAAGACAATCAGTAGTCAAAAGTCTTACGAGGGGTTTGTGATCAGTACAAACTATACATTGCTTACCCCAAACAAAAGAACAAAAATGTTCCAATCCCCACACGTATGCGAGAGTCTCCGTCTCAATATTTGAGAACCTTTCCTCTGAGGGCGACAATGCATGTGACACAGAGGCTATCATATACTCATTTCCCCTACTACTAATCTGGGATAAGACACCTCCCAGCCCCTTATTGCTAGCATCAACGGTAATAAGTACCGGAGCTTCAGCAATGGCTTTTTTGACATCAGCAAATTCCTCCTTACATTTGTCAGACCACACATACTTAACTTTACTTTTCAATAACTGTCTTATAGTATAAACCTTGCTGGAAAATCCTTTCACAAATGGTTTATAAAATTCAATCAGACCCAAAAAGGATGTAAGCCCATCCTTATTTGAAGGATGGGGAGCATTCTGAATTGCTTCAACGATCTCGGGTTAGTAGCTACACCTTCCCCACATAGCACATTACCTAAATAAATCCCTGAGCGGACAGCAAATGTGCATTTAGAATGTTCTACAGTCAATCTGTTTTTTTCCAACACCTCCAAAACATTCTCCAAGGCTTTACCAAGTTCTAATTTATCTTTGCCAAAAACCAAAATATCATCTTGGAAACACTTCACTGAAGAATGTTTTCAATCAATCAAATAATCTTTATTTCGGTCATAGACCATAAAAGATGGTAAGTCATAAAAACATACATCATACATGGACAAAGATAGACAGTTACAATTCATAATAAATAATATTTCATTGTAAATTACATTGATTAACAACACAATTATTTAAAAGCAGTATAAAAGAATAAAAAGTTAAGATAATTAAAAATGATAATAGTGGCGAATAAATATATCTGTTTAGATGACCCTAAAGATTAGAGGGAATAAGGGAACATCTCCTCCACCACACAGCGTGCCAATAACGTGATACCGAAAAAACTATAGGTGTTGAGGTATCAGTCTTCAGAATTCTATTGGCCGCATGACAGTGTATAGTGCCCAAATTCCTACAAAGTTGGACAAGCCAACGTTTTCTAATTAATTTGTATGTGGGGCAAAAGAATAGGATGTGCAACTCAGTTTCTTTTGTAGCTCCACAGGTCGGGCAATCAAAAAGATTATTGGTCGACCACTTTCCTGAGAAGGCTCTCAGAGGGAGTGTGCCATGTCTAAATTGCATATAGAGCTTTCTAGAGGCACACGGCTCAATCTGATCTAGAAAAGGCTCTATTTTAAACTCCTCCTTTATATTAAAAAATTCTATGGTCAGTGGACCTAACCTATTATTGGATAACAGTTTGTTCTTGCTATTTGTCCAAAATATGTTAGCCAGTTCAGCTCTAGAGAGATTTGGAGCAGTTGTCTCTGGCTGATACCAGAGAGCAGGAATTCCCAATCTCGTGAACTCCTTTCTGATGTGTACAAGCCACGGTATTTTGGCTGAACCAGGGAGGGCCATTAGTGACTTTAAATCATTTCGATAGTTTACCAACTCCGGCGTTACCCACAGCCTCCGCCAGTATATTAGAGGCCTCAGCGCGACTTCTTCTTGGATGGGTCTAACTCCCAGATCCATTCTAAGTGGATTGAGTGGTGTACTGGGTGGTAGGGCCAATAAAGACCTTAAAAACAAATTCTCAGACCTACTGATGTCTCCATCTGGGCAGTGCCCCCAGAGCTCAACCCCATAGAAAGTTGCACCCCGTGCTTGTGCTTTATAAATCTCAATAATGGGTGCTATAGGTTTGGAGGTGGATGCTCTGTGCAATTTAAGTATCCCACCGCAGGTCTGGGTAAGTCAAAGTTTTGCTTTTGCTAGCTGAGGACCCCATTCCATCCTATCTGTGAGTGTAACTCCAAGATATTCGAACACTGTTACCCTATCCAGTATAACACCATTAAGGGAAGGATTAGGGTGGGTGGTTTTGGGCGGGTTACATACCATGAATTTTGTTTTCGTGGTATTAACCTCAAGCCCTCTAAGGGAACAGAATTCGGTAAAACTTTCAAGAGCACGCTGTATCCCCATAGGGGATTTTGACACTAAAAGAGTGTCATCGGTGAACATTAATGCCACTACCTGCTCGTTGTTAAGTTTAGGGGCGTCAATGTCCTTGGTTCCCCGCAGGTGGGCCACCAATGCATTAATATAAAGGGAGAATAAAGTTGGGGCCAGCACACATCCCTGTCTGACTCCACGATTAACAGGGAACTTAGATGTCAAATTGCCCCTCTTGCCACACCTTACTTGGGCAAAGTTGTCTTTATGGAGTTGCTTAACAATTCAAGTAGACAGGCAGGCATGCCCATCTCAGCCAAGACAGCCCAAAGAGTCTGACGAGGGACCAGGTCAAAAGCTGCTTTAAGGTCAACGAAGATGAGGTAGAGACTGCCACCCTCTACCCTCACAGTTTTCCAATAAAGAAGTTGTAAACGAAGAAGTTGGTCCACCGTGGATGTCTTCTCCCTAAAGCCAGCCTGATATGGAGTCAATATTAATTGTTCATCCATCCAGGATTGCACTCGATCTAAGATGATACGTGCAAAGAGCTTTTGACTGACATCAATCAGGCTTATCGGGCGGTCGTTGTTTGGTAAGAGTGGGGAGCCTTTCTTAAAAACCGGGACTATTTCAGCACCCGCCCAAGTATCAGGGATAGGTGCGCCGTGGAGTACAGCATTATAGAGGGAAGAAAGATAGAGAATCCATACCTCAGGTTGGTGCCTGTATAGATCCCCAGGAATCTTATCCAAACCCGGCGCCTTTCCTATTGGGAGCCTATTTATAGCCCTTTCTACTTCCGTGAGGGTTATAATATCGACAGATTCTATATTCAAGTTAGGAGCAGGTAGAGGCTCAGTGACCGGAGCTAAAGGAGCATATAGACTCTGATAATGATCGGTCCATTGGCCCAGGGCAATGTTCGGGTCATCTGCCACTAGCCCTTCCTTTGTGTCTGATCGAATGATTGCCCAAAATTCCCTCATGTCTTTTTTAGTTAGGGCTCTTTTAATATCTTCCCATTTGTTATTTTCCCAGTTCTGTTTTGTCTCTTTTACGACCAGCTTATATTCAATTCTCCTCGTAGCCACCATTATCCTGTCACCTGATTTTAATGAAGCCAGGAGAGCCGATTTAGCTCTCCTGCATTTTGTATTAAACCAGGAAAGAACTTTCAAATTTTTTTTTTTGGTTTAAAGGCTATTGGATTAAGAAGGTCACCCAGTGCTGTAACTAAGCCTGCATGAACGTGGAGTATGTAGCTTTCCCTATTGTCATTTCCCTGCTCTAGAAAGTGACATAGTTCTGTAAGGGCTTTATGTATGACCAAATAAACAGAATTGATTTTATCCGGGGATTTAAGAATCAGTGGCCATTTTAGCCGTCTTCTATCATTAGAGAGAAGTAGAGGTCTTAGATTGTTCCCGCTATTTTGTACAGGACAATTCGCCATCAATAAAGTCAGGTCGAGGATCAGGGCATTGTGGTCGCTGTCATGACGAGGATGAACCACAAAGTCCATGATCTTAGACCATGCTTTAACCTCTACCATGATGTAATCGATACAAGTGGTCTGGCCTGGTTGATTAAAGGTGTGACTCCCCTCTAAGTCCGATAAAGTGCGCCCGTTGCAGGCTCTTAATGAGTTAGCAAGGGTTAAAGAATTTATTTGCACTGCTAGAGGTGTCCAGGCCTTAATTGGTGGGATTTGAAGGGTGGGTATGGACCACTGTTCATCCTCCTCACTGGTGATGGAATCAGTGAACCCAGGTAAGGGCTCAAACTGGCAATTAAAATCGCCGGAAACGATCAAAATGCCCTTATCCGCTACTGTTTGGATAAAATTATCCAAAATTTCTAAGGTAGGTGATTCATTTCCCGACTTGGTGGGACGGGAGTAAACATTAATAAGGATAAGACTAGACCCGGAGGGGAATGTTAATAATATACATTGCAAGTCTATACTTGGAGTGGTAATTTGAGTGATAGTACAGCCTAAATGTGACCCTATGAAAATAGACAGGCCCCCAAATGGTCTTCCCCTGGTACCTATAAGGGCTAAATTATTAACCGTATGAAAGCCCTTTTTTGAGAATTCTTCTTTAGCCCAAGTCTCCTGTATTAAACAAATGTCGTGCTGGTTGATAAAATAATTCCAGTCTGGGCAGAAAAGTTTGTTTATTAAGCCCGCGACATTCCAAGAAAATATTTTTAAGTGGTTATCTGAGTGAGTATTCTCTCTTCCTACATGCGAGGTAGAGGATAAGGGAGAATACAAGGGCAGGGAGGAGTCAGTGGTTGTATCATTAGAAAAATGAGAGTCGTTGGTAGTCAGGATAGGCTGGGAGATAGGATATGGAGGGAGGGAGATTGAGCTGGTTGTAATACCCAAGTATAAAGGATTCATTTTTGTTGGAATAACCCCAGCCTCCGGAACACATATAGAGACTGGGGTAAAATTGGTCAAAGTGTTGCCATCAGGGGTCGAAAAACAAGACGGAGCCCTACTATCGACTGTTAGATCGGTCAGACCATCCAGTCAATCAACATCCTCTAGCGGAGCAAATCGGTTATAAACAGGGATTCCAAAGGGTGGTAGGTTCAGATTAGGCCTTTGTGGATTATTTTGGGGTAACCCAAAGCCTGAAGTAGTGGAACCAATTAGGCGAGGGACGGGCACCCAGGGTGATTGAGGATAGAAAAATTCAAGGGGAGAGACATTAATTGAAGTTTGATTGCCTAAAGATGATGTAGGTTGGGCAAATATTTTTTGGTTAATCTGCGGGTGCCTAAAGTTGATAACCACACAATCCCCCCTTAAACATTTTTGCGTTGGTCCTAGCCATGCAACCCTCCTCACCATCAAAATCTCATTGGCCATCTCATAGGGTAACTGTTTGTGTCTTGCCAACCAAAAAAGTACTTTATTACGTAGATCTAAGTGGTTTTCCTTTGTGCCCTTATTGAGTTCAGGAATCCCAGTCAGAATGGTCACATACGGAGATGCCGCTGGAGGGAGATTAATCGTTGGCAAGTTTATAGGAGTTATCTCGTTGTTGTTATCAGCAAAGTTGTTATGGATCGTAGTAGGGGTGGCTATGATTTCTCTATTACTAATGTTCCCCACTGGTGAGATGGAATTACTTGGGCATGGATCTTGTGACTGCGGATTGTGCGAAAAGGACCTTCTGATATTTTGGGCAGTCTGTTTCTTTGTTTTTGAAGTAGGACAATTTTGTGCGGAAGATTCCTCTGTCAGAGTACTAGTTTTGGTTGCCTCATCAGACCCGTGTTTGCGTTGAATAAGTTCTGAGTTTGATGATGAAATCTGGGCTGTAGACAACCTATCATTTTGGAAGTTAGAGATATTAGCCGTGAGATTTTGATCACGGTCAGTATGCACTTTCGCAAAGCTTTGGATTAGATTGAATATTGGGGCAACCTCCTCTTTTATAATGGCCCTACATTGGCCAACAATATCGGCCAGTACTGCATGCAGCCAAGGTGGATATGCTGTATCCGAGCAAGGTGGTAAAGGTGAAATAGAAACGGGTGTTCGAGTGCTAGAATACACAGTTTCCCTTGTCAGCCTCCCCTTGGTCTTCTTACTCTTGATTTCCAAAAAGTTGATACATGACTCTTTCAAAAATAGCTGCAGCCGAAGACAACCCAAAAGGTAACCTTTTGTATTAGAAACTGCCCATCGGAGTAATGAAAGCTGTATACGATTTAATGTCTTGTTTCAAACGAATTTGGTGGTATGCATCTTAAAAATCTATCATAGAAAACCATTTAGCATCCTTCACCAAAGCAAGGGAAATGTAGCTATAACAATATTATTATTTACATGGCGCAAGTCAATGCGAATCCTGATCTTCCCATTGCTACGTCTCGAAACAACAACCGGAGAAATCCAAACAGAAGATTCAATGCGTTCTATAATATAAGCATCTACCAATTTTCCCAATTCCTTTTTCTCTTCTTCTCTGAGAAGTACTGGTATATTTCTAGCTTTATTTTTTTTTTGGGCAAGCATCATTTTTAAGGACTATGTAATGTTCAAAATCCTTTAAAATTCAAATTTTCCCACTAAAGACTTGTGGAAACTTCTTAAGCATCTCTGATCCAACACTCTTTCTTTCTTCAACCACCAGTACGGGTTCAGGACTGTTAGGATCTAGAATTATGTGCCAGTCACGTTGATCTCTCCAACCCAAGACTATGGGACACTTTTTCGTAAGAAAAAAAATCCCATCAAATTGATTTTCTCTCCAGAAAATCCCTCGGGATTTATGTCAGGTTCTTGTACATTACTTCCCGATTTTTCGACAAATTTGGAGTTCCACACATCTTCATTAACGGTTATGAATGAGGAACCTGAACCTGCATACATCTGTTCATCTACTCCTTCTATAGAGATCATACATAGAGGTTTTTTCTTATCTCCTGCAATATCATCAGGGATGTTTAAAACAAAAGACTGCTGTTGAGTCTTGCTGTTAATGTCACAATGCATAATTCTCCTGACTGTATATTCATCCTCACTGGAAGTACCCTCGTCAACACACTTGACTTTAAATCTTTTCTTTTTCTTACAAACTTTGGCAAAATGTCCAGTCATACCGCACACTGAATATCTTTGTTTTTGTGCTGGGCAGAGCTTACTTGAAGCTAAATGCGAAGCAATGTCACACCTTTATCATCTAAAACCCTCCTTTTTTATGTTTTCATAGGTCTTGCCATGGTCATTTTTATTGAGTTCCTGTACCTTAAAACCATCTTTCTTAGATTTGTTAAAGCCTCAATTTTTTATTTTCCCTACTACTTCCTCACAAACTACTTTGTTTTCTGCTTTTATGGCTTTGGTACTGCGGCTAGAAAGTTCCAATTTCTTCACAATTGCCAAAATATCCTCTAAAGCAGCATACCAGTTGATCCATAATCTCTCCTGGATTGCTGGATCACATGCGTGCATGACCACTTGATCAGATGTTCTTGCAAATGATCAAATCTGCAATCATCGGCTAATTTTTTAAGTGCTGTTACATAATCATCGATAGTTTCCCCAGACTCCGGTTTCCTTTGAAATAATTTAAACCTCACAATACCAATGCATACCTTAGGAGCAAAATGGTTATCAAAATCTTGTAAAGAATTTTCAAAAACATTGGAATCCCCTCTACCAGTACTCTTTTTCATTTGCCCAAACACCTTTAACCCTTCCGGCTCCACTGAATGTATGTTCTTTTTCAGGTTTCATCTTTCCATCCTCGTCAATAGAATCTAAAAAACAATTTAAGTACGATTTCCATTCACTTCATTTCATGCATGGATTATCTCCCGCAGGCTAAAATGCTTGAGGTGGTTGAAGCGCAACATTTTTGGTTGCTATATTGAAAATATGTAATTAAAAAACAGAAGAAGAAAAAAACTAAAAATAATAATACATAAAAAAACCACCATTATGTATAATCCACCACAGTATCCACTCTTCACACAAAGGACTAGTCCACTGAAGGTTAGATTATTGCAAAATATGATATCTTTGAAGAAATATCAAGGATAAATTGAAAATGCAGGAGCATATTCACAAGAACTTAATTCCGCATTAGCGTAAATTTTTTGACGTTATGGCAGCTTTTTATCGCATTATTTACAAGTTGCCGCTAACTGCAGTTAGCGGCACTTTTCCAGCATAAACGTAATTTTCAAGATCGCCACTTCTTTTATCGGGACTTAACATAAATGAGATGTGTGGTAGGTGTTCCCGTGGTAAAACAGCCGCTAAACATACTTCGTGACATTTACAAGGAAATTCCAGTACGTCGATAACCCCCCGCAAAACTGCTGCTAACTCGAATTGGAGGCATTTTTTTAAGACCAGAAAATAGCTGGTCTTAAAATTGGTTGGAAACACTTGGGCCCACATACAAGATGTCTGGGTGCTGGACAGCGCTGCAAGGAATGTTGCTGCTCTGCCCTGCGCCAAAACAAAAGATCAGGAATGCACCCTGTCAATAAGATAGGGCGCATTCCTGGGCCCAAATCATGAAAAATGTTGCATCACTGCGATAAAACAGCGATTGGACACTTTTCACTGCGCCCTACTTGCGACAACATGGCTGTCCTTGCGCTCCATGTCGCAATCAATGACAGATACATCTGGAATCCTGACGTATCTGTCAGCGCTAAAGTCACGCATTGCTGCAGTTGTGTCGCAAGCATGACGCAACTCCAGCAATGAATAGGGCCAGCCTCACCCTATGGCACTGCATCACCCTTACGCCTGCCATGAGGCAGGCGTACGTTTTTGACTCAGTGGCGTCCTTAGAATTGTCGCAGTCAAATCTGATAGATTTCACTGTGCCACTCCTACGAGGCTTTGTTGCGTGGGAGTGCACATTCTGCATACATCATACCTGACGCAGGTATAATGTGGCACAGGTCTTTACAAGGTCACGCATATGCCTAGATGTGTCACTTTGTAAATACGGTGCAACATAGTGCAAAAGTCACGCTGCAAGTATGTCAAGAAAATGATGCACCGGCGGCGTTAATCTGTCGAAAGGGGCTCATAAATAAGCCCCCCTGTATTTTTCACCTACGTTGACACACAATGGCTGCCATGCGCCAACGCAGGCACCCTTGCGCCATGGTGCAAGGGTGACTGTGTTGCGGAGTTGATTGATGTAGTGCAGGAAGGGACACCTACCTACACAAAACCTATCAATCCAAAGTATTCCCTCTTTCTCTGTGTGCTGCAGAATGCTGCACACATAGAAAAAGAGAAATTAAAACATTTATCCTCGTAGCGCCTCCCAAACGTCACCATTGGGATGGTATTAGATTCTGACTCATTCTGAAGGTTTACGGTTTCTCGTAAACCTGGGAATGCTTCAGATTCCATTGGTTTGGCGTGGGAACACCCACAGCAACACCCATTGAACCAGTGGCGGATCCTCTGCTATGGCGGAGGAGCGTCGCCCTACTGCTTTCAAGCAGAGCAAGAAGTAGAAACATAAAATGATAATAACTGGAATTTATTGTCATTTTATGATTGTGCTGCTTGTGGGCGGGCGGCGATGCTCTGCTCTCAGAGGAGGACAGGGGAGGAGTGCTTTGCCCACCTCTAAGTGCACAATGACTGTTTGATCGGCCCTCTGGGGCCTCCCAAACCAGTCATGCGCACTTTTCCGCTTCTCCATGCAGGCTGCATTACGGCCTATGTGGAGAACATGCCTATGCCCCCATTCCCTGGTTGAGCGTCGAACCAGGACGCACAAAACCAATCACAGCGCTGCATTGCAGCTTTGTGATTGGACAGTGGGGCCTGGCAGTGCTTTCTGTTCCTCGGTGAGAGAAGGAGCAGGGACACATGACCCGGCGGCAAACTAAGTTTTTTATATATATATATATATATCAAAATAAAGAATCCTCTTGTCAAAAAGGAAGGTCGACGCCTTGTCTGCTGCGCAAAAATCTTTAATCAGCTCACAACGTAATACGCGTTTCGCCTGCAGGCGAAACGCGTATAACGTTGTGAGCTGATTAAAGATTTTTGCGCAGCAGACAATGCGTCGACCTTCCTTTTTGACAAGAGGATTCTTTATTTTGATATTTCCGGGCCGTGCTTTGGAGGCCCGTACGTCGACGCGCCCTCCGGTTTGGAGGTGGTGAGCATTCTGGAGCAGCTTGGAGGAGTAATATATATATATATATACATATATATATATATATATATATATATATGTATATATATATATATATATTTTTTTTTTTATGCACACTCTCCCGCTATCGCAACCACTCCCGCACCCGCCTTCGCCCGTCACCCACGAGCCATGCTGGCCACCACTCTATGGAATGCCCCTTTCACACTGTTTAATACATGAAAGAGACATATATTTACAAGTCCATGAAAAGCCACGTAAAGTGGCTCTGTAAACATGCTGTGGCACATTGCGCAACCGGAACATCAAACATGTGATATCACAGCGTTGCAACGGTGCTGCTAGGGATAATCAAAGAACTTCCACAACTCATCCTTGGCAAAGTCAACAAGGCCATGGACCTCATGCCACTGCAGCTTGGAGCACCAAGGAGACCAGCACCACCTCCCGCTCACCTGGACAACTGCTCTGTGGGTGACAACTGGATCTGATCCCCTGTAAGTACTGACCTCGATAGACCGGAACTTCAGCAACAGGAAGATGGAGACAAGGGACCGTCAAACGCCAGAGACTCTCCTGAGCTGTCTGTAACAGTGGAAAAAGGAGAGACGCACAACTAGTCAACATTAAATTAGGTTATCTGCCGTCTGAGGAGTCACATTTGGGAGCTGCATGGACTCTGCACTGGATGACCACGTCGCAGTGGAGCCCATATTGGCGGGGGAGCGCTCTGGGGAAGTGTCGGGATCCGGTCGCTGAGTGCGATTGCACATCATCGGCACCACATGCAGCTCCTTCCGCCTTTCTTGTACAACCTGCTGCAGATTGGGTGTGGCTTATAGTTGTGGAGGGGACGCCTGCTCCTCCTATGCCTCCCACTATGACTGGCTCCACCAATGACAGCTTGTTGCGCAAACCCTTCACTCCCTGTCCGCAGAACCTGGCGACCACAATATTGCAGCCAGGTCCAGCACTGTTCAGCGGCGTCAATGATTTGCGTGTCAAAATCTGATATCACTCGCAGCCTTTAGGGGTAGAGGAGGGAGTATTTGATGCCCAACTCTTGGAGGCATCGCTTAACCACTAGAGATGAGCCCCTCTGCCTCTGCACCCCTGTGGCGTAGTCAGGGAAGAAAATAACTGTGGCGTTATTCACTTTCACCTCCCCCAGCTTGCATACCTCTCTCAGGCCGGCGCCACAATCCCTGTAGGAGGCTGAAGAGAAAGGGTCTAGGAGCTCTCCCCGGCAGCGTGCGGCTCGTTGGCACTCGATGGACCTGCTCCAGAACAAGGAATGGATTAAGCGCTACCTTGGCATCTAAAAGCATCCGAGAATATAAGCCCATAATAAAATCTAAACAAAGGGCAAATAAGCGGGTTCCAGGTGTTTCATGAACACGTCGCCAAAATTGTAGAGTCCAGTCTTTATATCCAAGATGTAAACATTGAAGTTGAAACACCTATTACAACAGGTAGCATCCGTGACTTTCCGCTCACTCCAGCTGCCTCCAGTGTACTGACTGCAACACTCCAGAACACTGGTATTAGAATTGATGGAATGGAAGCAAAGCTTACAAAACTAAACAGTTACACACGAGGGATGCATGTGCCACACATAAATTTAAAAGATAACACAACACTTGCTGTGAAGTTTCCAGGTGTATGAGCACTCCCACATGACGGTGGGAAGAGAAATAACTCCTTTAAGTGAGGAGGGATTCTCCCAAGCACTAGATTATTTGTACCAGTATAAAATGTCTCAGGAAGGGTAACATTAATAGAAGTATTTTTTCCTCTAAACTCCTGGACCACAGAAGTGAACTGTCTCAAGCAGAAAGTTACAATCCTCAGACACACCAACATGATCCATTATGGACACCCTTGGGGATTGACTTCTGGCAGAATAGGACCCAATTTCAAGATGCTCAGGTAGAGCCCGAAGAGATGCTGGGTGTATAAATGGGTCAGTAGAAAAGAGAACATTTCAGAAAAAGAGGAGGGTAAAGCTTCCTAAACATGTTGAGATAACTGCCAAGCCAACTTTACTCATCTAATTTCTCCTCCAAAAACTAGTTCTAGGAGGTACGGAGCGAACTTGAGAAAAAAAGTGTAATTTTAATTCTGCACAGTGGAGCAACTCACAAAATAGTTATGAAGTGCCTTTAATGTGACTATACCTCACAGCATGGATCTAAACCCTTGCATCAAGGTTGGGGTAAAACACTTTTTGAGACAAACACATGTGAAAAGACATGTTTTGGCATAAACCATGTATGCGGAGTGGAATGTGATATTTGTTACCATGGTTGGTGCAGGGGTATCATGATTCACTTGAGGCTTTGACCCACCCCCAAGTTGTGTGTCAGAAAAGTTTAAATCATGGATATGATTGTTCAATAAGGTGTTTGTGTGAGGGCCATAGGGGAGATGTTTGTATAACTTGATTGATGTGAACATATTTCCCAACTGCTATGTGACTTCAATGTATAGGACTATGAAAATCACCTTAAATAAATGTGCCCCTTTGTCAGACATAGAAACCTCCTCACCATCCTTTTAGTTCTGAGTTTTGACAGCAAACTTTTTAAACAGATCTATTGCTGCTCATTTACATAAAGTGGGTTTGGATCCACCCTGTCAACCATTGGCTTCCTTCGATCAGCCTGTTTCAGCGATTGGCTTGAGACTTTGTCCGTACATCTTGGCTCAACCCAGTGAAGCATTCACCTCTCACCTAATTCTATTGGCTATTTGGGTGTATTATTCCACCACCTCTCAGGTGCCTGCATTGAACTGCATGAGGGGCTACTTCACAACTACAGCACTCTCTGTCCACGCCGTCTGGCACTCTAGCACCTTTCTCACTCTGTCTCTCTTCTGTAGGGTACTACTGGAAATCAACTATCGCCATAGCAAAGGAAATGCAGCAGCGGCAGAATGGCCAGTCCAGCCCTGCTCTTCTGTTTCTCCTCTGTTGCCCTTGTGCACTTCTCCTTTCCCATGCCTGCCACCATCTTGTATTCCATTCCCTTCCCTCCGTCCCTCCATTGTGCACTCTTTGTTCCCACATCCCACCCTTCTCATAAGTGCTGCTGTGGCCATGTATTGTTTATTCACAGAAACAAATGCCAAGTTATGCTTTCGATGCAGCATTCTTTTGGTTTCTATTTCTAAGGAAGGTCGGGTTACAAGGGAGCCATTATTATTGTCCGTGCTTTTTGTAGGGGTGGACAAAGAACTCCGCTCCGCCAGCGGTCGGGGCGCACTGAGAACAGTCTGCCGCAGTCGACAGCCGCGCCGGGAGCAGGGGGCCCCGTCCCCCTTCCCCGCCCCAACGTGCCCCGAGGGGCGGCCGGAAACAGGTGCCTGGGGGTCGGCGCGGAGGCGGTAGAATCTCCCTCAGCCACGCAGACACAGCGAAGCTGCTGCTAGGGGGGCTGTAACACCCTCCACCGAAGCAGAGGGCCACCTGCCACCCCGCAGCCTTCCCAGCGGACCCAGAGCCGGTTGCAGTGCACTGCTGCGGAGGATATGCGCCCTGCGGGGGCCGGGTAGGGCCCGGGCGCCGGTCCCGCGGAGGGGATCCGGAACTCCTGGGCCACCGATCTTCCCGCCGTGTTGAATCCTCCAGGTGGACAGCACGGACCCTCTCGACGGTTACACGCCCTCTTGAACTCCCTCTTCAAAGTTCTTTTCAACTTTCCCTTACGGTACTTGTTGGCTATCGGTCTCGTGCCCGCATTTAGCCTTAGATGGAGTTTACCACCCGCTTTGGGCTGCATTCCCAAGCAACCCAACTCCGAGAAGACCCGATCCCGGCGCGCCGGAGGCCGCTACCGGCCTAACACCGTCCGCGGGGTGAGCCTTGATCAGAAGGACTTGGGCCCCCTGAGCGATGCCGGGGAGTCGGTTTTCTGTACGTCACATGTCCCGCGCCTGCCGCCGGGTGGGGATTCGGTGCTGGGCTCTTCCCTCGCCATTTCTGGGGGAATCCTGGTTAGTTTCTTTTCCTCTGCTTAGTAATCTGCTTAAATTCAGCAGGTCGCCACTTTTGATCTGTGGTCATAGACAGAAAAAGAACGCCGGCAGCGCGCATGCCCTCTTTCCCCGGATTGGATCTGGAGGGCGTTCGCCCTCCCCGGGGAGCCGGCCGCGGAGGTGGGTGCCCGAGGCTCATGCGCGCGGGCAGCCTGCGGGACACCACAGACAGCCACGCTGCTAGGCACCCCGTGACAGGCCCGAGGCGGAACGGTTGCCTGTCCCCTTCTCGGGGCCAGGCACACCGGCGGCATACCTCTGCAGCAGGACCCAGCGAGGGACCCTGCCACGGGCGAATGGGGGGTCTGACCTTGTGGGGGGACAAAGGGAAGCAGAGCTATCCCTGCGACTGCCTCAGCCGTGGCCCAGGGAAGCCCCGGGGCAATTGACGATCAAGCGACCCTCAGACAGGCGTAGCCCCGGGAGGAACCCGAGGCCGCAAGGTGCGTTCGAAGTGTCCATGATCAATGTGTCCTGCAATGTATCCTGCAATTCACACTGATTCTCGCAGCTAGCTGCGTTCTTCATCGACGTGCGGGCCGAGTGATCCACCGCCAAGAGTCACAGGCAACTTTTCGAAAACGTTCACCCACCTGCGGGTGTAAGAGAGGCGGGAGGAAGGCGATGCCGTCCATCCACCGCCCGCGCAGCGAGACGGCCTGGCCGCCCCGTTCAAGGCTTCCCCTCTGGGAGTCAGACTGCACCATAGGGAGAAAAAAAACATAACCAGGCGCTCGGCCCGGGAGTCCCCCCCCCATCTACCCGCCGACGAGGAAGGGGGCTCACGGAGCAACGGGAGCAGGCAGCCCCGCAGCTGCCAGTTCCTCCCGGAGTAGCCCGGGAGGGACCGCGCGAGTCTTCAAACCCCTCGGCCTGGCCGCACGGGACTGCGTTGAACCGGGTACCTGGCAATGAGAGAGAGTCACCCCACATGCACGTCAGCCGTCCGTCACAGGCATCCCCAAGCCGTGCCGGCGGGCTAGCGAGTAGTCCACCCCACCCTCGCCCGGGTCAGAGGCGCCGGTAGGGAAGAGCCAGGCGGCTCCCCATCCCGCCCGTCTCCCACCGAGAGGAGCCGGGGTCCCCTCACAGGCCCTCGCCCCTTTCTCTTACAGGCCACCCTGCCACACGAGAAGGGACGCTCCTCGGTTGCCCAGGACTCGGTCGGGCCAGGACTCGGGCGCAGGAGGACCCAGCCGGTGGCAGGGCCTTTCAAGGGGGAGCGGTACCATTCCGGGGATGCACTGCCATTCAGTTTCCCCCTAACTCCTGGGATCGTGCCGGGTGAGCTTGGGTTCCATCTCGGGAGGGCCTACCGCTGTGCCTCTCCCAGAAAAGGACGGGGGACGGGGGACAGGGGACAGGGGCCGCCCTCCGTCCCCGGTCCCTTGCGCGTCGGTCGGATCCTCCCCGGTAGAAGAGGCCCGCCAAAGGCCCAGTCCTCACCCAAGCGCCCCATGCGGCCACAGACTGCTCCGCCAGCTAGGGCGCGCCAGGGCTAGGCCCTGTGCGTACAGGGTGTGCTTGCAAGAGATGGGCCGAGGGCTTCAGGTTGGCGCCGTGGGTCGCTCGGGCCACTCCGCCGTTAATGATCCGTCCGCATGCTCACCTACGGAAACCTTGTTACGACTTTTACTTCCTCTAAATAGTCAAGTTTGATCATCTTCTCGGCGCTCCACCAGGGCCATTGGCAACCCCGGTGGGGCCGAACCAAGGACCTCACTAAATCATGCAATCGGTAGTAGCGACGGGCGGTGTGTACAAAGGGCAGGGACTTATTCAGCGCAAGCGTATGACCCGCACTTACTGGGAATTCCTCGTTCATGGGAAATAATTGCAATCCCTATCACGAACGGGGTTCAGCCGGTTACCCGCACCTGTCGGCGAAGGGTAGACACACGCTGATCCATTCAGTGTAGTGCGTGTGCAGCCCCGGACATCTAAGGGCATCTCAGACCAGTTATTGCTCAATCTCGTGTGGCTGAACGCCACTTGTCCTTCTAAGTAGTTGGACGCCGACCGCTGGGGGTTGCGTAACTAGTTAGCATGGAGGAGTTTCGTTCGTTATCGGAATTAACCAGACAAATTGCTCCACCAACTAAGAATGGCCATGCACCACCACCCACAGAATCGAGAAAGAGCTATCAATCTGTCAATCCTTTCCGTGTCCGGGCCGGGTGAGGTTTCCCGTGTTGGGTCAAATTAAGCCCCAGGCTGGTGGTGCCGTTCTGTCAATTCCTTTAAGTTTCAGCTTTTCAACCATACCCCCCTCCCCCGGAAGCCAAAGACTTTGGTTTCTGGGAAACTGCTCGGCGGGTCATTGGAATAACGCCGCCGGATCGCTAGTCGGCATCGTTTATGGTCGGAACTATGGGGCAGATTTATGAGCCCCTTGCGCCTCATTTACGCCGCCGTTGCATCACTTTTGTGACGCAGCGGCGGCGCAAATCCCGCTACATGCTGCGGGGTATTTACAACGTGACACATCTGGCAGATGCGTCACGTTGTAAAGCCCTGCGCCACATGTAGGCGTTCTGGAGCAGGGGGGGGGCGTTCCGGCGCAGGAACGCCTCCTAAATGTGACTGAGTGAAATCTACAAGATTTCACTCAGTCACTTTTAAGGCCATGCTGCGCCAAAACCCTGTGCCTGCTTGAAGCAGGCGTAAGGATTGACGCAGCATGTAAGGGATAGGGCACCCCCGAGCCTTGCTGGAGCTGCGTCACGCTTGCGACACAACTCCAGCAATGCGCCGCCTTTCCGACAGGAGAGGCGTCACGCATCTGCCCATCCGAGTGCCACGGTGCGCCGCATTGTAAATGCGGCGCATCAATGGTGGCGCAAGGGTGGGCAGATGCGTCGCAACTCTTCTGGCGCATCTCTGCTGATTAGCAGAGATGCGCCAGACGTCATAAATCTGCCCCCTAGACGGTATCTGATCGGCTTTGAACCTCCGACTTTCGTTCTTGATTAATGAAAACATTCTTGGCAAATGCTTTCGCTTTGGTTCATCTTGTGCCGGTCCAAGAATTTCATCTCTAGCGGCACAATACAAATACCCCTGGCCGTCCCTCTTAATCATGGCCCCAGTTCAGAAACTAACAAAATCGAACCAGAGTCCTATTCCATTATTCCTAGCTGAAGTATTCAGGCGATTGGCCTGCTTTGAACACTCTAATTTTTTCAAAGTAAATGCTTCGCACCCCCAGGACACTCAGTCAAGAGCATCAAGGAGGCGCCGAGAGGCAGGAACTGGGACAGGTGGTAGCTCGCCTCGCGGCTGACCGCCATCTCGATCCCAAGATCCAACTACGAGCTTTTTAACTGCATCAACTTTAATATACGCTATTGGAGCTGGAATTACCGTGGCTGCTGGCACCAGACTTGCCCTCCAATGGATCCTCGATAAAGGATTTAAAGTGTACTCATTCCAATTACAGGGCCTCGATAGAGTCCTGTATTGTTATTTTTCGTCACTACCTCCCCGAGTCGGGAGTGGGTAATTTGCGCGCCTGAGCCTTCCTTGGATGTGGTAGCCGTTTCTCAGGCTCCCTCTCCGGAATCGAAACCTGATTTCCTGTTTCTCGTGGTCACCATGGTAGTCCCAGAAAGTACCATCGAAAGTTGATAGGGCAGACATCAGAATGTATCGTCGCCGTCACTGGGACGTGCGATCGGCCAGAGGTTATCTAGAGTCACCAAAGCGGACGGGCGAGACCGGATTGGTCTTGGTCTGATAAATGCGCGCATCCCGGGAGGTCAGAGCTCGTCGGCATGTATCAACTCTAGAATTACCAGTTATCCAAGTAACAGATGGAGCAATCAAAGGAACCTTTGATTTAATGAGCCATTCACAGTTTTACTGTACCGGCCGTGTGTACTTACACGTGCATGGCTTAATCTTTGAGACAAGCATATTTACTGGCAGGATCAACCTGCTGACGGGGTGGGTTCGGGGGGCCGTGTGCCCATCTCCCCGACCGGCAAACTTCATGCACCCCACACTCTCGGGAGCCTGCTGGGGAGAAGAGCCCTCCCGCCTGGATGGGAGGGCTCGCTGGAGGGATGTGGAGAGGTGTAGTCACATGGGCACCAGCGGGCCCAGCCGTCTCCCCCAGAAGGGAGAGGCGGGCGGAGGCACAGCCTGAGCGAGACGCAGAGGTGCCAGGGCCTGGCGGCGGCGGCACCCCTCAGAATAGTCATTCCGAGCTGCTGTGGAAATGTGCTGGGCAGAGAGGGGTGACGACGTGGCACGTCGGCCTACGGACCTGCCGGGTGGCAGCATTTCAGGGCCTGGCACCACCCAAACCCTTCCGCTCGGGTCGGACCACTGGGGGACACGAGCTGCCGGGGCCGCTCGGCCTTCGCTCTGCTGGGTAGGGTGAAGGGCCTCCCACCAGGGAGCAGGCCCTCGAGTTGGACGGTCCATGTGGGTTGGAAGCTCTGTGCTTGAAACAACAGTCCAACGGACCGAGACTGCCCAATCGATCGGAGTACGGCCGGGGCCGCCCCTGGCAGGCCATCCTGCACGGGGGATGCCGGCTTTGCATCCCTGCCTGCTCCCGGGGCGAGCAGGCTCAGAGGAAAGGCCCATTGGGAAGGGGCCGAGAGGCAAGCACAGACCCGGGCCCCTGGGGGACCCGGCAGGCAGGCCCGGGTGCTGCCTTCCCCGGTCTCAGAATCGCCAGACCTCACGGAGGTCTGACTGAGCAGACTCGGAGGAAATGAACCATAAGGAAGGGGCTGAGAGGCAGGTGCGTACCCGGGTGCTGCCTTCCCCTGTCTCAGAATCGCCGGACCTCACGGAGGTCTGAATGACCCTCTCCCTAGTAATCCAGAGGAAAATTACCCCCCTTTCTTGTAATCTGTGCACATGAGGTGACAGAGGGGACCCAAGGCGCGAATGTGCACGACCTCCTGGAGCCCTCGCTGGGATCGGGAAGGCAAATTAGCCCTCATCGGGACTTCCAGGGCAGCCCGGCCATCTGGTCACCCCATAGGAAAGCATCGCATGTGACTAGATGGCCGAGGGGATAGGTGCAACCGGATGGCCGATGGGAAAGGTGCGACCAGATGGCCGGGCTCGAAAGGGAAGCCATCTGGTTGCTCTGTGCCCCAACGAAAGAGTGAGCGACTGCCGGGGCATGGGGGACCAGACGCCGAGGGCCCCAACTGGGCCCCAGCCATGGAGGCTGCGAGGGTGACCCGACGGGCCCTCCGTCCCGGGGCCCGCGAACACCTTGACAAGCAGGGGAGTCCTGCATGGGACCGACGGACCCCTGTCCTGGGCCCTTGGTGGAGTGGCAGTCCATTGTATGGGGCCCTGGGCCGGAGCACCCAACCCAGGGCCCTGCAGGCCCCTGGACCCAGGCAGGGATCCCAGGCTCAGAGGCGCAAGGGAAGCCTCCCCGGACCCGTCGGCCACCATCCCGGGCACCCTGCCATGCAGCAGGACTGAGGAGAGAGCCCGGGGTGGGGAGGCTGCCCTCCCCAGGGCCCCTGAGAGCCCCTGAACCCAGCCAAGCAGGGGGAGGCTCCCCGGGCATGACCGGAGCTCCTGAACCCAGCCAAGCAAGGAGAGGCTCCCCGGTTACAACAGAACCCCGTCCCAGGCCTTTGGCAGAGCAGCAGGCCGGGGGAGAAGGCCCAGGGCTGGAGCACCTGACAAGGGGCCCAAGGGGGAGCCTTGACCCAGCCAGGGCTCCCAGGCCCAGAGGCACAGGCGAAGCATCCCCGGGCCCACCCGACACCATCTCAGGCACCCTGCCACGCAGCAGGACCAAGGTCAGAGCCCGGGGTGGGGAGGCCACCCTCCCCAGTGCCCTCAGGGGCCCTGGCCAGAGCTCCTGAACCCAGCCAAGCAAGGGGAGGCTCCCCAGGCACAACGGAACCCCGTCCCGGGCCTTTGGCAGAGCGGCAGGCCGGTGGGACGGGGCCCAGGGCCGGAGCACCCGACCCAGGTCCCGGCGGGGCCCCTGGACCCAGCCGGGGCTCCCAGGCCCAGAGACACAAGGGAAGCCTCCCCGGGCCCACTGGACACCATCCCGGGCACCCTGCCATGTGGCAGGACAGAGCCCGGGGTGGGGAGGCCGCCCTCCCCAGGGCAGCTGAGAGCTCCTGAACCCAGCCAAGCAGGGGGAGGCTCTCCGGGCACGACAGAACCCGATCCCGAGCCTTTGGCGGGGGGCAGCCTGGGAGACGGGGCCCAGGGCTGGAGCACCCAAACTGGGGCCCGGAAGGGCTCATGGACCCAGCCGGGGCTCCCAGGCCCAGAGGCAAAGGGGAAGCCTCCCAGGGCCTGCGGGACCCCATCCCGGGCCACCTGCCACCTGCCACCCAGCAGGACCGAGGATAGAGCCCGGGGTGGGGAGGCTCCCTCCCCAGGGTCCCTGGGAGCCCCTGAACCCAGCCAAGCAGGGGAGGGCTACCCATGCCCACAGGACCCTATCCACAGCAGCCTGCCACGCGGCAGGCCCAGGGACGGACCCATGGAGCCCGTCCCGGAAACTTTGCCACGCAGTGGGCCGGAGGAGGGAGCCCCCCGGACAGAGGGGAGGTGTCGTCCGGGCTCAGCCCATCTGGACCCCGGCTGAGAACCGCCAGCCCGGGAGGGGTGTTCCGGCATACCCTACCCCTAGTAATCCAGAGGAAAGCTACCCCTCTTTCTGGGAACCCGTGCGCACCGCGAGACTCAGGGAACCCTAGGCCCAGATGCGCCCGACCTCCTGGAGCCCTGGCTGGGATCGGGGAGGCAAATGAGCCCCCATCGGGACTTCCAGGGTAGTCGGGTCGCACCATTGGAAAGCATTGCGTGCGACCAGATGGCCGAGGGGAAAGGTGCGACCAGATGGCCAGGACTGAAAGGACCCCCAAGCCACGCCTTCATGGTAGGGCTCCCGCCTGCCCTTGCAGGGCTCGGGAGCTCCGCTTCCCGGGGCTTCGGGGAACCTGGCTGGGCCTCAGGCAAAGGGAGGACCACCGGAGCTCTCGGGCCCGGACTCCCAGGGGAGGACTGCCCAAGACCCATGGAGCCTGTCCCTGGCACTTTGCCATGCTGTGGAACGGAGGAGGGAGCCCCCCGGATGGAGGGGAGGTGTTGTCCGGGCATAGCCCATCTGGTCCCCGGCTGAGAACAGCCAGCACGGGAGGGGTGTTCCGGCATTCCCTGACCCTAGTAATCCGGAAGAAAGCCACCCCTCTTTCTGGGAACCCGTGCGCACCGCGAGACTCAGGGGACCCTAGGACCGGATGTGCCCGACCTCCTGGAGCCCTGGCTTGGATCAGGGAGGCACATGAGCCCCCATCGGTACTTCCAGGGCAGCCCGGCCATCTGGTCACCCCATTGGAAAGCATTGCTTGGGACCAGATGGCCGAGGGGAAAGGTGCGACCAGATAGCCGGGACCAAAAGGATGCCCATCTGCCCGCCCCAAGCCGAGCCATCATGGTAGGGCTCCCGCCTGCCCTTGCAGGGCTCCGGGGCTCTGCACCAGGGACCCTTGCCCAGGGCAGGCCGCAGGACCGGGGCTCCCACACCCCAGGCCCTTACCGAAACCCAAGCCCCGGGGCCGGTCCCTGCTTCTCAACCCAGCCAAGCCGGGGAGATCGGGGAGCCTGCCTGGGCACGAGGGACCCCTGTCCCAGGCACACGGACCCTCGGCTGGCCGCAGGACGTGGTCTCGTGTTCCACACATTTTTTCCATAATTCTGCGTAGTGGCGTTACGCCAACTCTGCAGAACTCTATCTTTTTGTCTATGGTATCGAAACTAAAGAAGGACTACAGTTAATACTTCCTGGCATCTAGCTCTAATTTAAAATAGATTCAAAAACAAGATTGCATTGAAAGAGAGGGAGCTTCAGTACAGAGCTCATTATGTTTCTTGTCTGGCTTTGATGTGCTTAGGGCACATGCTTTAGCACATTAAAGCCAGGCCTTTTTGTTTTCCCAGTAATTGCTATTTTATGTCAGTAAAAGTTGTAAATAGCAACATTTCAGATATCATTGATGCCCTAGAAAAAAACCTATAAAATATTTAAATGTATGAAATATATTTTTTTATTAAAAAGACAATCAATACACATACCTGCCTCCCAGCTGAAAAGGTGGCGAAGAAGACAATTGATAAATTAAACAAGCATTGGAAATCTAATAGGCCTAGTGAACAAAACCTATTGGCTTTTCCAACTCTCATTTTGTAAGAGTTTTTATTTTGCTTTTAAAAACACTGCAAGATGGCTGCCCTGAGTTCGCACAGAGGCACAGCAGCCTTCTCAGAATTATTTTTTAAATCAAAATAGTATTATTTCAAGTTGGCAGTCATGCATGCACATTAAAATTTTCACACACCATCTTTTTCTTTTGTATTTATCTTTTATTGTTACTCCTTTTTTTCACAGGAGTGGCATGTTAAAGGGTATTGTGGGTGGAGCCATTGACACGGTATCAGTACACAGCTCCCAGACACAAAAAGAATAAAAACTTAAATTAAAAAAACATAGAGCAGGATGGTGGTGGGAAGATGACGGCATGTAGAGTGGGCAGGGGCGGCGGCAAATGGGCATGAATCAAGTGACCCAGTACACGTGCAAACCTGCCAGTACCTGACCACAGGGCTGTTTCTACCATTAGGCAAGACTAGGCGGCCGCCTAGGGCGGCAAAAGGACTAGGGCGGCATAAGGGGGAAAAAAAATTCTATTTGAAGGCAGCAGCACCTGTATGTGAGTGCAAGAGCACCTGCTTGTATGTGCTGCGCAGCGCACCCTAGCATAGTGGCGTGTCGAGCGGGCCGGCGGTACCAGTGTATATGGGTCCCCAAGGCCGTCAATCTTGTTGCATGGGAAAGCGCTACCAATGACGGCCCTGGGCATAATTTTTGGTCAGTCCCCGAGCGGTGCTTATTATGCAGCAGCCAGTGACGGTGACTCGCACGTCGCACCACCCTCTCTCTCGGCGCGCCGGGGACGGACCGTGTGTAGGCTGCTCTAGTGCCTTGGTGAATTGATTACTGCTGCCTGTGCCACACAGTCCTGTCCCGTCATTTACTCCGAGTCCTCCCTTTTTGAGACCCCAGACCAGAGTCTCACTCTCTGGATGGACCGACGGAATGGAGTAATACTAGTCACGCTCACGCAGTGTCTGTCGGACTCGGAGACCGGCCTGCGAGCACTGGGCCTGGCGTGTGTGCTGCTGTGGCCCCGCGGGCACGGCCCGGCCCAAGCCTTCCTTTGAATAGGTTGAGAATCTGATCGAGAGAGACCCACCACTACTGGTGAGAAGCACGCCTCCTGCCCTAATTTAAGTAAGTGAAATTAAATTTTTACCTCTCGGTCCTGCCTATACAGCAGCAGTAGGAACTGGTCTGTGTTGCAATATATGCCATAGAGGGTGTGTGCACTGACCAATGCATTCCTGGCCAGGTGCAGCCAACCTAATATTTGTTAAATTAACTTCAGGGTGGCTGTTTAAGGTATCTCTGGTCCCGTTTTTCGATATGGGTGAAAGTTGGAAGGACACCACATGTGAAGTTACCCGAAGGCGAGGGGCAGGCCTGTGGAATGCATGTGGATGAGAAAGCATGGAACTGCTTTCCCTGTTTGTTTTATAGTGCCTTTTTCCATGGTGGGATGGTGTGTTACTTTTGCTGCTGCATTAAAGGAAAAAATATGTAAATTGTATTTTTGTTCTCTTGAAATTCTTCTTCTAGCTTGGATGACAGGGGGAGAGAGTGATGGTAGTAAAAGGGAGGGGGCGGCATTTTTTAATTCTCGCCTAGGGTGGCAAAACACCTAGAAACGGCCCTGGTCAAGAAACTTCCATTGCTTCTGTTGAAATGTGTAGTGGTTGAGACCGTTGCGGGTTCTCGCTCAGACTTTGGCTGAGGGAGGGTTTTGCGGGGCCTCCTTTAGATTATGGCCAAGGGGGCGGAGTCAAATAAGATGCATAATAATGCTGAGCATTTGTGCATGGAAAAAAATGATGCAGGGACGAGGGTTTGCAATCTTAAAATGAACTGGCATCACCCTTCTTTTGACATTGACTCTAAGCTCAGCCCCTTCACAAACCCCAAACACACAACTCCTAAATCAACCCCAAACTCCAAACCCAATCTCAGTCCCAAACCCTAAATCTTGAGTCTAAACCCTCCGTTCCAAACTCTAAGCCAAGTCCAGCTCCATTCCTACCCATCCCCTGAAACCTAAACCAAATCTCTAAACATCATCCCTCACCTGAATTCAAACCCATAACTTCAACCACTACATCTCAACCACTAAAGTTGTAAACCCTAAAATGTAACTCGAAGCTCAGGAGCTGCTCACATGCATTGTGAAACTCTGCTTCGGACCTTCCACCGGCCAGCTTAAAAAAGAGCGGGAAGAAGGACTCGCCTTTGGCCTAATGTTACGCAATCTTTGAGGCCAAGCAGCCCACTTTTACCCCTCTGCGAGCATTTCCTCATCCGCACCCAACTGATGACTTTGTTATGTTCCCAGTTCCTATACAGGGCAGCCTACAACACCTAGTAGGTAGCCTCTAAGCGCTAGGAGTGCAGATTATTCAACAATACATGAGACCCTAGGTGTAGGCAGTTGCACAGTGTGGTGTGTCAGAGACCCTCAGCTAAACACTGAAAATAGAGACCAGTCTGCAGAACTCTTACAGGGGGGTCGAACAAACAGTGGGAATAGGTATTGTCTATGATTCACAGAGGACTAGCCAGAAAAGTAAAACATCTCCCAACTTGAACTATATTCACAGAGTGATTGAACCACGCCATTCAGACCTTTTCCAACAAGGTCGGCTGGAATTGTTTCTAAAAGCAAAGTTTCCTTCCTTTCTTCTTCCTTTCTTTCTTTACTCCTTTTAATCTTTCTTTCCTTTTTTTACATTCCTTTACTTCCTTGTTTTTTTGCTCTTATCCATTTGCTGCACACTTATCTTTTTATCTTTGCAATTTTTAGCATTTCTTGGTCTCTAAACAGGGCTCGAGTCGGGGTACCACGCGGGTGGACGGCGTCCCCCCACTTATTTTACTGGGTTGTTACCGGGTGGACGCCGTCCCCCCTGCCCAAAAGATGTAGCCGGTATCCGAGTCTGCACCTACGTGCGAATGAATGCCTTTCAAATGCACCCGAGGCTCAGAATAATCTCCCCTTCCACCTCGCGCCCTCCCCTTGCCAGCCTTTCTCAGAGCCAAGCCGAGGCGCCAAGGCTTCAAGGAGCTGCGCTATCAACACGCCGAGCATGTCACTTCTAGGGACCCCGACAGATGCCCGTACTGCCTACGGCCCGAGTGTGTAATAACCGTGTAATCCGAGGAATGGGTCCTGTGTATAGTGTGTTCTTGTGTTTTGAGTGACTGCCACTTATTGAAGTATTATACTTCTACTTGTATCTTGTATGTATTCACGCATTTCAGACAGAGACCAGCAAATTTCGTGACAATTCCTGTTGTGACGTCACTTCCGTTGACACAACCTAACTCGAGCGTCCCCCCACTTCTTTTTTAGGACTTGTGCCCTGTCTCTAAACATGTTTGGTCACTTTTCCACCCCGTGGCCGCACCCCATGCTCTGTTATTTATTAGCTTCGGCTCCATCTTGTGATGTGTGAGTCACAGATGAAAGCTATGATGGGCTGTCGAGAAATATTGAATCTTTCCAGTTACCTCTCCCCCACCTTGAAGTTTGTACATCAAGTGCTCCTCTGTTGCCTTGTCACTAACTCACCCCTTGTACACAAAGCTGCTGTTTCTATAGCGCTTTTGAACAACAGTGAACGGGAACTTCCAAAGATTATTTGGAGTCCATAATAGGAACAGTGAGAGTACAACCCCGTGCATGGATTCTTAGGAGTTAGAAACGGTTTGGTAACGGTGGGAACATTTTCAGGGGTTCCATGGCAGTCAGGAATCACTGGGCTCCGGTTGTGACCATCAGAGCCATTTACTACTCATGTGCTGGGGCTTAACCATACCTTTGAGCCCAAAACTGAGCACCGAGAGAACCTCTTTAGCACTTGACCCTCAGCATAATGAAATTGAGCTTACCCATGGAGGTGGTGTGAGGTTAGAGTCTCCGATCTCACTTGCCCATGGAGGCGGTGTGAGGTTAGAGTCTCCGATCTCGATTACTCATGGAGGTGGTGTGAGGTTGGAGTCTCAGAACTTGCTTACTCATGGAGGTGGTGTGAGGTTGGAGTCTCAGAACTTGCTTACTCATGGAGGTGGTGTGAGGTTGTAGTCTCTGAACTTTCTTACTCATGGAGGTGGTGTGAGGTTGGAGTCTCAGAACTCACTTACTCATGGAGGTGGTGTGAAGTTAGAGTCTCCGATCTCACTTGCCTATGGAGGCGGTGTGAGGTTAGAGTCACCGACCTCGATTACTCATGGAGGTGGTGTGAGGTTAGAGTCTCAGAACTCGCTTACTCATGGAGGTGGTGTATGGCTCAAGTCTCAGAACTCATTTTCTCATGAAGGTGGTGTGAGGTTGAAGACTCGAAACTCACTTACTCATGGAGGTTGTGTGAGGTTCGAGTCTCAGAACTCGCTTACTCATGGAAGTGATGTGAGGTTGGAGTCTCAGAACTTGCTTACTCATGGAGGTGGTGTGAGGTTGGAGTCTCAGAACTTGCTTACTCATGGAGGTGATGTGAGTTTCGAGTCTCAACTTGCTTACTCATGGAGGAGGTGTGAGGTTGGAGTCTCAGAACTTGCTTACTCATGGAGGTGGTGTGAGGTTGGAGTCTCAGAACTCGCTTTGTCATGGAGGTGGTGTGAGGTTGGAGTCTCAGAACTCACTTACTCATGGAGGTGGTGTTAGGTTGGAGTCTCAGAACTCGCTTACTCATGGAGGTGGTGTGAGATTGGAGTCACAGAACTTGCTTACTCATGGAGGTGGTGTGAAGTTAGAGTCTCCGATCTCGCTTTCCCATGGAGGTGGTGTGAGGTTAGAGTCACCGACCTTGATTACTCATGGAGGTCGTGTGAGGTTAGAGACTCAGAACTCACTTTCTCATGAAGGTGGTGTGAGGTTGCAGACTCGAAACTCACTTACTCATGGAGGTGGTGTGAGGTTCGAGTCTCAGAACTCGCTTACTCATGGAGGTGATGTGAGGTTGGAGTCTCAGAACTTGCTTACTCATGGAGGTGGTGTGAGGTTGGAGTCTCAGAACTCGCTTACTCATGGAGGTGGTGTGAGGTTAGAGTCTCGGAACTCGCTTACTCATGGAGGTGGTGTGAGGTTGGAGTCTCGGAACTCGCTTACTCATGGAGGTGGTGTGAGGTTGGAGTCTCAGAACTTGCTTACTCATGGAAGTGGTGTGAGGTTTGAGTCTCAAAACTCGCTATCTCATGGAGGTGGTGTGAGGTTGGAGTCTCGGAACTCGCTTAAACATAGAGGTGATGTGAGGTTAGAGTCTCCGATCTTGCTTTCCCATGGAGACGGTGTGAGGTTAGAGTCTCCGATCTCGATTACTCATTGAGGTGGTGTGAGCTTAGAGTCTCAAAACTCGCTTACTCATGGATATGGTGTGAGTTTGGAGTCTCAGAACTTGCTTACTCATGAAGGTGGTGTGAGGTTGGAGTCTCAGAACTCACTTACTCATGGAGGTGGTGTGAGTTTGGAGTCTCAGCACTTGCTTACTCATGGAGGTGGTGTGAGTTTCGAGTCTCAGAACTCGCTTACTCATGGAGGTGGTGTGAGGTTGGAGTCTCGGAACTTGCTTACATATGGATATGGTGTGAGGTTCGAGTCTCAGAACTCGCCTACATATGGAGGTGTTGTGAGGTTCGAGTCTCAGAACTCGCTTACTCATGGAAGTGGTGTGAGGTTTGAGTCTCGGAACACGCTTACTCATGGAAGTGTTGTGAGGTTCAAGTCTCAGAACTCGCTTACTCATGGAGGTGGTGTGAGGTTGGAGTCTCAGAACTCGCTTACTCATGGAGGTGATGTGAGGTTAGAGTCTCAGAACTCGCTTACTCATGGAGGTGGTGTATGGCTCAAGTCTCAGAACTCACTTTCTCATGAAGGTGGTGTGAGGTTGGAGACTCGAAACTCACTTACTCATGGAGGTGGTGTGAGGTTCGAGTCTCAGAACTCGCTTACTCATGGAGGTGATGTGAGGTTGGAGTCTCAGAACTTGCTTACTCATGGAGGTGGTGTGAGGTTGGAGTCTCAGAACTCGCTTACTCATGGAGGTGGTGTGAGGTTAGAGTCTCGGAACTCGTTTACTCATGGAGGTGGTGAGAGGTTGGAGTCTCGGAACTCGCTTACTCATGGAGGTGGTGTGAGGTTGGAGTCTCAGAACTTGCTTACTCATGGAAGTGGTGTGAGGTTTGAGTCTCAAAACTCACTTTCTCATGGAGGTGGTGTGAGGTTGGAGTCTCGGAACTCGCTTACACATAGAGGTGATGTGAGGTTAGAGTCTCCGATCTTGCTTTCCCATGGAGACGGTGTGAGGTTACAGTCTCCGATCTCGACTACTCATTGAGGTGGTGTGAGGTTAGAGTCTCAAAACTCGCTTACTCATGGATGTGGTGTGAGTTTGGAGTCTCAGAACTTGCTTACTCATGAAGGTGGTGTGAGGTTGGAGTCTCAAAACTCACTTACTCATGGAGGTGGTGTGAGTTTGGAGTCCCAGCACTTGCTTACTCATGGAGGTGGTGTGAGTTTCGAATCTCAGAACTCGCTTACTCATGGAGGTGGTGTGAGGTTGGAGTCTCGGAACTTGCTTACATATGGATGTAGTGTGAGGTTCGAGTCTCAGAACTCGCTTTCATATGGAGGTGGTGTAAGGTTCGAGTCTCAGAACTCGCTTACTCATGGAAGTGGTGTGAGGTTCGAGTCTCGGAACACGCTTACTCATGGAAGAGTTGTGAGGTTCAAGTCTCAGACCTCGCTTACTCATGGAGGTGGTGTGAGGTTGGAGTCTCAGAACTCGCTTACTCATGGAGGTGGTGTGAGGTTAGAGTCTCAGAACGTGCTTACTCATGGAGGTGGTGTATGGCTCAAGTCTCAGAACTCACTTTCTCATGAAGGTGGTGTGAGGTTGGAGACTCGAAACTCACTTACTCATGGAGGTGGTGTGAGGTTCGAGTCTCAGAACTCGCTTACTCATGGAGGTGATGTGAGGTTGGAGTCTCAGAACTTGCTTACTCATGGAGGTGGTGTGAGGTTGGAGTCTCAGAACTCGCTTACTCATGGAGGTGGTGTGAGGTTAGAGTCTCGGAACTCGCTTACTCATGGAGGTGGTGAGAGGTTGGAGTCTCGGAACTCGCTTACTCATGGAGGTGGTGTGAGGTTGGAGTCTCAGAACTTGCTTACTTATGGAAGTGGTGTGAGGTTTGAGTCTCAAAACTCGCTTTCTCATGGAGGTGGTGTGAGGTTGGAGTCTCGGAACTCGCTTACTCATGGAGGCGATGTGAAGTTAGAGTCTCCGACCTTGCTTTCCCATGGAGACGGTGTGAGGTTAGAGTCTCCGATTTCGATTACTCATGGAGGTGGTGTGAGGTTAGAGTCTCAAGACTCGCTTACTCATGGATGTGGTGTGAGTTTGGAGTCACAGAACTTGCTTACTCATGAAGGTGGTGTGAGGTTGGGGTCTCGGAACTCACTTACTCATGGAAGTGGTGTGAGTTTCGAGTCTCAGAACTCGCTTACTCATGGAGGTGGTGTGAGGTTGGAGTCTCGGAACTTGCTTACATATGGATGTGGTGTGAGGTTCGAGTCTCAGAACTCACTTACATATGGAGGTGGCGTGAGGTTCGAGTCTCAGAACTCGCTTACTCATGGAAGTGGTGTGAGGTTCGAGACTCGGAACTTGCTTACTAATGGAGGTGATGTGAGGATGGAGCCTCAGAACTTGCTTACTCATGGAAGTGGTGTGAGGTTCAAGTCTCAGAACTCGCTTACTCATGGAGGTGGTGTGAGGTTGGAGTCTCAGAACTCGCTTACTCATGGAGGTGGTGTGAGGTTAGAGTCTCCGATCTCGCTTGCCCATGGAGGCAGTGTGAGGTTAGAGTCTCCGATCTTGATTACTCATGGAGGTGGTGTGAGGTTAGAGTCTCAGAAGAACTTGCTTACTCATGGAGGTGGTGTGAGGTTGGAGTCTCGGAACTCGCTTACTCATGGAGGTGGTGTGAGGTTGGGGTCTCAGAACTCGCTTGCCCATGAAAGTGGTGTGAGGTTGGAGTCTCGGAACTCGTTTGCTCATGGAGGTGGTGTGAGGTTGGAGTCTCGGATCTCGCTTACTCATGGAGGAGGTGTGAGGTTGGAGTCTCAGAACTTGCTTACTCATGGAAGTGGTGTGAGGTTGGAGTCTCGGAACCCGCTTACTCATGGAGGAGGTGTGAGGTTGGAGTCTCAGAACTTGCTTACTTATGGAGGTGGTGTGAGGTTGGAGTCTCAGAACTTGCTTAGTCATGGAGGAGGTGTGAGGTTGGAGTCTCAGAACTTGCTTACTCGTGGAGGTGGTGTGAGATTGGAGTCTCAGAATTTGCTTACTCATGGAGGTGGTGTGAGATTGGAGTCTCAGAATTCGCTTACTCATGGAGGTGGTGTGAGGTTGGGGTCTCAGAACTCGCTTACTCATGGAGGTGGTGTGAGGTTGGGGTCTCGGAACTTCCTTACTCATGGAGGTGGATTGAGGTTCGAGACTCAGAACTCGCTTACTTATGGAGGTGGTGTGAGGTTCGAGTCTCAGAAATCAAAAGATCATGCAATCTCCATCAATATATCAACGTGCAGCAAGGGCTAGTACTTTACATCAAAAGTGAATTACTTTTGCACAAAACACAATACTGTACGTAAAATGTAGAGGGCACTTTAAGCACTGCACCGTATCTCATGGTGCATTTCAGGCGAACAGACTCATCTCTTCCACCAACACAGGTTTCATCTGTAACTTAATGTGCAAACGGCTCTTGGTGGAATATTAGGGGAACTGTTCCTGCGGTCTGACTGAGCCTTCGCCCAGGAGTCGGATACGTCTTTGGTGGTATTAGTGAAGTGCTGGCCTGCATGGGCCAGCACATGGCAGGTGCAGTGCCACTGTTGAGGGTGAGCGTGCATGTAGGGCCCACTGAGCAGAGATCATCCGCTCTCTGCTGCTGCCCGGCCAGTGTTATTGTGGTCCCCGGCGTGTGCGCATGCGCGCATGCTCAGGTGAGTACCGTGGTGGAGCAGCAATGCTCAAGCTGTGCTGCTCTTGGTGGTTCTTGCTTTGTGGGATCTTCCTTGGACCCAGATACAAGACCGCACCCACCCAAAGCTGGGAGAGCTCCTTGTACCCCAATGGCACTGGTCAAGCTTCAATGTCTGACAGGTGATAGAGGCCAGCTGGACCCAGACACAAGCCCCCACCAACCCAAAGCTGGGAAAGCTCCCTGTGCCGCAATGTCACTGGTCAAGCTTCAATGTCTGACAGTTGATAGAGGTCAGCTGGATGGAAAATCTGAAGGCAGTCATGGTAGATTCAGCACCTCGTGAGGTTAGGCACTAGCATCCTTCAGTGGGACAGTGGGCCCTCTGGAGTGCCTGGTGGGTACTACGGCTCCTCGGCCTGCGCTGCAGGGACTCCCAGATTACCCAGACTTCATCCTCCAGCTGGATCGCAGCCGGTCTTCCGAGATGCAGCAACAGTTTGAGTTCATCACTGCTGACGCTCCTCTACCAGCCCCCTCTATGAGCCAATGCATTCCTTATCCAGGGTACCTCTAACACCCCTCCAAAGCTGCCAGTCCCGACCTTCTTTCTACGAGTCCCCTCGCTGAACCAATGCATTCCTTATCCAAGGTACCTCCAACACCCCTCCAAAGCTGCCTCTCCCCACCTTCTTTCTACCAGTCCCCTCTATGAACCAATGCATGCCTTATCCAAGGGTACCTCCAACACCCCTCCAAAGCTGCCACTCCCCACCTTCTTTCTACCAGTCCACTCTATGAACCAATGCATTCCTTATCCACGGTACCTCTAACACCCCTCCAAAGCTGCCAGTCCCCACCTTCTTTCTACCAGTCCCCTCGATGAACCAATGAATTCCTTATCCAAGGTACCTCTAACACCCCTCCAAAGCTGCCAGTCCCCACCTTCTTTCTACCAGTCCCCTCGATGAACCAATGAATTCCTTATCCAAGGGTACCTCCAACACCCCTCCAAAGCTGTCAGTCCCCACCTTCTTTCTACCAGTCCCCTCTATGAACCAATGCATTCCTTATCCAAGGTACCTCTAACACCCCTCCAAAGCTGCCAGTCCCCACCTTCTTTCTACCAGTCCCCTCTATGAACCAATGCATGCCTTATCCAAGGTACCTCTAACACCCCTCCAAAGCTGCCAGTCCCCACCTTCTTTCTACCAGGCCCCTCGATGAACCAATGCCTTCCTTATCCAGGGGTACCACCAAAACCCCTCCAAAGCTGCCAGTCCCACCTTCTTTCTACCAGTCCCCTCGATGAACCAATGCATTCCTTATACAGGGTACCTCTAACACCCCTCCAAAGCTGCCAGTCCCCACCTTCTTTCTACCAGTCCCCTCGATGAACCAATGCCTTCCTTATCCAGGGGTACCTCCAACACCCCTCCAAAGCTGCCAGTCCCACCTTCTTTCTACCAGTCCCCTCTATGAATCAATGAATTCCTTATCCAGGGTACCTCTAACACCCCTCCAAAGCTGCCAGTCCCCACTTTCTTTCTACCAGTCCCCTCGATGAACCAATGAATTCCTTATCCAAGGGGTTCCTCCACCACCCCTCCAAAGCTGCCAGTCCCCATCTTCTTTCTACCAGTCCCCTCGATGAACCAATGCATTCCTTATCCAAGGTACCTCTAACACCCCTCCAAAGCTGCCAGTCCCCATCTTCTTTCTACCAGTCCCCTCGATGAACCAATGCATGCCTTATCCAAGGTACCTCTAACACCCCTCCAAAGCTGCCAGTCCCCACCTTCTTTCTACCAGTCCCCTCTACGAACCAATGCATTCCTTATCCAAGGGTACCTCCAACACCCCTCCAAAGCTGCCAGTCCCCACCTTCTTTCTACCAGTCCCCTCGATGAACGAATGCCTTCCTTATCCAGGGGTACCTTCAACACCCCTTCAAAGCTGCCAGTCCCACCTTCTTTCTACCAGTCCTCTCGATGAACCAATGCATTCCTTATCCAGGGTACCTTTAACACCCCTCCAAACCTGCCAGTCCCCACCTTCTTTCTACCAGTCCCCTCGATGAACCAATGCATTCCTTATCCAGGGTCCCTCTAACACCCCTCCAAAGCTGCCAGTCCCCACCTTCTTTCTACCAGTCCCCTCTATGAACCAATGCCTTCCTTATCCAAGGTACCTCTAACACCCCTCCAAAGCTGTCAGTTCCCACCTTCTTTCTACCAGTCCCCTCTATGAACCAATGCCTTCCTTATCCAGGGGTACCTCTAACACCCCTCCAAAGCTGCCAGTCCCCACCTTCTTTCTACCAGTCCCCTCTATGAACCAATGCCTTCCTTATCCAGGGGTACCTCTAACACCCCTCCAAATCTGTCAGTCCCCACCTTCTTTCTACCAGTCCCCTCTTTGAACCAATGCATTCCTTATCCAGGGTACCTCTAACACCCCTCCAAAACTGCCAGTCCCCACCTTCTTTCTACCAGTCCCCTCGATGTAATGTAATGTAATGTAATTCGGTTTTGTATAGCGCTGGTTGCACTCCATGGAGCATCTTTGCGCTTCTGAGTACGAAAAAGGATCAGATGAAAAGATTCTTATGATGTTTCGGAGATGGAGTGTTATATCAGATTTTTACATTTTGTGTCAGATAACGTATAAATCCAGGTTTTGAGGGTGCTTCTGAAAGAAATTTCTGTGGAAATTTGCCGAAGGGAGGACGGCAGAGAGTTCCAGGCTTTGGATCCCAAAACTGCCAGGGACTTGCCTCCTTTGGTTTTAAGTCTGAACTTAGGGATAGTGAGAAAATTCTCATTTTGAGATCTCAGACATCGTGCAGGGGCATAGTGTTGGAACATGTTTTCAATGTATTTGGGTCCTGTTTTGTTAAACGCCCTAAAGGTAATTAGCAGGATTTTAAACAACACCCTTTTGTGTATTGGCAGCCAATGCAGTATGTTCAGAGCTGTTGAAGCTGAGGTCCTTCTTTTCCAGCCCAACACTAATCTGGCCGCTGCATGTTGTACAATTTGCAGTTTATGGCATACTGTCCTATTTGTTCCCGCATATATACTATTACAGTAGTCAATGCGGGAAGTGATAAGGGCAACCGCCACCGTCCTTCTTGCTGCAAAAGGGATCAGATCGAAAAATTTCCTAAGTCCCTTTATTATGCCGAAGCAGATCCCTGCCACGGCATTTGCTTGTTGTTTAAAGCTCAGAGAAGGGTCAAATTTTATTCCCAGATTACGGACTGCATTTGCTGTATTGGGAGGGACGGTGGCGTCTTCTGGCCACCATAGAGTTGGATTGAAGGAGTTGTTTTTTCCAACAGGTAGGATCTCAGTTTTCCCTGAATTGCATTTAAGATGATTTGTGCTCATCCAGTGGAAAGTAGCCTTCAAACAGTTCTGGAGTCTAGCTTCTGCTTGGCTGGATTCATCCTCCATCACTAGGATGAGTTGTGTATCATCTGCATATGCGATGGTAGCTATGCCGAAGGATGATATGAGGGCAATCAGGGGAGCCATATATACATTGAAAAGTGTCGGACTCAAACACGAGCCCTGTGGCACACCTGAATTCAGTGGGATTTCTGCTGATCTAAATTGGCCCAAGGTAACCACTTGTCGTCTGTTTGTCAAAAAACTCTTTAGCCAGCTCAATACCTTGCCCGTTATTCCTGCCGCGGTTAGTCGGTCTATCAAGATGGTATGAGACACCGTGTCGAAGGCCGCGGATAGGTCTAAAAGTATGAGGACAGCTTTTTTTCCCTGGTCTAGTGCTGTTCTAAGTGTTTCCACGGAGAAATTTAGAGCCGATTCAGTCGAATGTTTTGCTCTGAAGCCAGCTTGGTTCGGGTGCCAGATGTTATTTGCCTCTAAAAAAGAAGTGAGCTGTTTATTTACTTCCTTTTCTGTAAGTTTACAGAAAGTAGGGAGTAGTGAAATTGGTCGTAGATTGGTAAGAATGGCGGGGTCTGATAATGGCTTTTTCTGTAGGGGTCTCACTGCTGCAACTTTCCATTCTTCAGGGACTACTCCCTGGGAAAGTGAGGAGTTAATGATATTATTAATGATCGGATTTACGATCTCCACCATGGTGTGGAGGACGTAGGGGGGGCAGGGATCAAAGGGAGAACCAGATTTGATTTTAAGAATTTGGCTCTTGGATTCTTCAAGGCTGACTTCCTGAAAGAAAGATAACTGGCTTATTGTGTGATTATTTTTATTCTGTAACTCATTCAGGGAGAGGGGATCTGGGAAGTCTTTGATGATCGTTTGTATTTTCTCGTGGAAATAGTCCGCGATATTATTACATAGGGTTTGCGAGGGGGGAATATCTCTCTGCATGTTCTTTGGATTTATAAAAGAATTAACAATATTAAAGATATCTTTTTGTTTATTATTACTGTTAAATATGGCATCGGTAAAAAAGACCTTTTTGGCTGTTTTTATCATCCCATGGTAGTGTCGGCGGGCCATTTTGTACTTGGTCTGGTCAGTTATATTATATTTTGTGCGCCAGGTCCGTTCCAATGCTCTAACTTTCCTCTGTTCTTCCTTTAGTCTTTGAGAAAACCAAGGGGCAGAGGTTCTATGCTTATTTTTACATCTTACACTTGGTTTTATTTTATCATTTTTCATAGCTAGAGCATCCATCCATTTCCTGAAGGACTGACTGTCCTTCTCAGGGTTCCCAACTACTGATGGTCTAGTTTCAAGTGCCTTGGTTAGAAAACCCGGGTTTTCTATCAGGTTCTTCCAGTGGGGCCCGCCCTGAGGGATGCAAGGCTTCGTCCGTGGTCTATGTTTCATAATTCCTAGGAGTTCGAAAGGGATGTAGCAGTGATCTGACCAGGTTAATTCTTGGGGGGGTTTTACGAGAAGTGTGTCCAAGTTTAAGCAAATGCAGTCAAGGATATGACCTGCATTATGTGTGGGCATGGTAGTAAGTATTTTGAGGCCAAGGACCTTCATTATTTCCGTAAAACCTAGGGTAGTATAATCTGAGCAGGAGTCAAGGTGTATGTTAGTGTCTCCTAAGATTGTAAAATTAGCCGATTTTAGGGCTAGATCTCCTGTAATTTCTCCTATGCTACTCAGAAAATCAGTAGGTGTTCCTGGAGGTCGATGGACCAATGAATTCCTTATCCAAGGGGTACCTCCAACACCGTTCCAAAGCTGCCAGTCCCCACCTTCTTTCTACCAGTCCCCTAGATGAACCAATGAATTCCTTATCCGAGGTACCTCCAACACCCCTCCAAAGCTGCCAGTCCCCACCTTCTTTCTACCAGTCCCCTCGATGAACTAATGCATTCCTTATCCAAGGTACCTCTAACACCCCTCCAAAGCTGCCAGTCCCCACCTTCTTTCTACCAGTCCCCTCTATGAACCAATGCATTCCTTATCCAAGGTATCTCTAACACCCCTCCAAACCTGCCAGTCTCCACCTTCTTTCTACCAGTCCCCTTGATGAACTAATGAATTCCTTATCCAAGTGTACCTCCAACACCCCTCCAAAGCTGTCAGTCCCCACCTTCTTTCTACCAGTCCCCTCGATGACCCAATGAATTCCTTGTCCAAGGGGTTCCTCCAACACCCCTCCAAAGCTGTTAGTCCCCACCTTCTTTCTGCCAGTCCCCTCGATAAACCAATGCATTCCTTATCCAAGGTACCTCTAACACCCCTCCAAAGCTGTCAGTCCCCACCTTCTTTCTACCAGTCCACTCGATGAACCAATGCATTCCTTATCCAGGGGTACCTCTAACACCCCTCCAAAGCTGCCAGTCCCCACCTTCTTTCTACCAGTCCCCTCGATTAACCAATGCATTCCTTATCCAGGGGTACCTCTAACACCCGTCCAAAGCTGCCAGTCCCCACCTTCTTTCTACCAGTCCCCTCTATGAACCAATGCCTTCCTTATCCAGGGGTACCTCTAACACCCCTCCAAAGCTGTCAGTCCCCACCTTCTTTCTACCAGTCCCCTCTTTGAACCAATGCATTCCTTATCCAGGGTACCTTTAACACCCCTCCAAAGCTGCCAGTCCCCACCTTCTTTCTACCAGTCCCCTCGATGAACCAATGCCTCCCTTACCCAGGGGTACCTCTAACACCCCTCCAAAGCTGCCAGTCCCCACCTTCTTTCTACCAGTCCCCTCTATGAACCGCTGCCTTCCTTATCCAGGGGTACCTCTAACACCCCTCCAAAGCTGTCAGTCCCCACCTTCTTTCTACCCGTCCCCTCTTTGAACCAATGCATTCCTTATCCAGGGTACCTCTAACACCCCTCCAAAGCTGTCAGTCCCCACCTTCTTTCTACCAGTCCCCTTGATGAACCAATGCATTCCTTATCCAGGGTACCTCCAACACCCCTCCAAAGCTGCCATTCCCCACCTTCTTTCTACCAGTCCCCTCGATGAACCAGTGCATTCCTTATCCAGGGTACCTCCAACACCCCTCCAAAGCTGCCAGTCCCCATCTTCTTTCTACCAGTCCCCTTGATGAACCGATGCATTCCTTATTCAGGGGTACCTCTAACACCCCACCAAAGCTGCCAGTCCCCACCTTCTTTCTACCAGTCCCCTCGATGAACCAATGAATTCCTTATCCAAGGTACCTCTAACACCCCTCCAAAGCTGCCAGTCCCCACCTTCTTTCTACCAGTCCCCTCGATGAACCAATGCATGCCTTATCCAAGGTACCTCTAACACCCCACCAAAGCTGCTAGTCCCCACCTTCTTTCTACCAGTCCCCTCTACGAACCAATGCATTCCTTATCCAATGGTACCTCCAACACCCCTCCAAAGCTGCCAGTCCCCACCTTCTTTCTACCAGTCCCCTCGATGAACCAATGCCTTCCTTATCCAGGGGTACCTCCAACACCCCTCCAAAGCTGCCAGTCCCACCTTCTTTCTACCAGTCCCCTCTATGAACCAATGCATTCCTTATCCAGGGTACCTCTAACACCCCTCCAAACCTGCCAGTCCCCACCTTCTTTCTACCAGTCCCCTCGATGAACCAATGCCTTCCTTATCCAGGGGTACCTCCAACACCCCTCCAAAGCTGCCAGTCCCCACCTTCTTTCTACCAGTCCCCTCGATGAACCAATGCCTTCCTTATCCAGGGTACCTCTAACACCCCTCCAAAGCTGTCAGTCCCCACCTTCTTTCTACCAGTCCCCTCGATGAGCCAATGCATTCCTTATCCAGGGGTACCTCTAACACCCCTCCAAAGCTGCCAGTCCCGACCTTCTTTCTACCAGTCTCCTCAATGAACCAATGCCTTCCTTATCCAGGGGTACCTCTAACATCCCTCCAAAGCTGTCAGTCCCCACCTTCTTTCTACCAGTCCCCTCTTTGAACCAATGCATTCCTTATCCAGGGGTACCTCTAACACCCCTCCAAAGCTGCCAGTCCCCACCTTCTTTCTACCAGTCCCCTCGATGAACCAATGAATTCCTTATCCAAGGGGTACCTCCAACACCCCTCCAAAGCTGCCAGTCCCCACCTTCTTTCTACCAGTCCCCTCGATGAACCAATGAATTCCTTATCCAAGGTACCTCCAACACCCCTCCAAAGCTGCCAGTCCCCACCTTCTTTCTACCAGTCCCCTCGATGAACCAATGTATTCCTTATCCAAGGTACCTCTAACACCCCTCCAAAGCTGCCAGTCCCCACCTTCTTTCTACCAGTCCCCTTGATTAACTAATGAATTCCTTATCCAAGGGTACCTCCAACACCCCTCCAAACCTGCCAGTCCCCACCTTCTTTCTACCAGTCCCCTCGATGAACCAATGCCTTCCTTATCCAGGGGTACCTCCAACACCCCTCCAAAGCTGCCAGTCCCCACCTTCTTTCTACCAGTCCCCTCGATGAACCAATGCCTTCCTTATCCAGGGTACCTCTAACACCCCTCCAAAGCTGTCAGTCCCCACCTTCTTTCTACCAGTCCCCTCGATGAGCCAATGCATTCCTTATCCAGGGGTACCTCTAACACCCCTCCAAAGCTGCCAGTCCCGACCTTCTTTCTACCAGTCTCCTCAATGAACCAATGCCTTCCTTATCCAGGGGTACCTCTAACACCCCTCCAAAACTGCCAGTCCCCACCTTCTTTCTACCAGTCCCCTCGATGTAATGTAATGTAATGTAATTCGGTTTTGTATAGCGCTGGTTGCACTCCATGGAGCATCTTTGCGCTTCTGAGTACGAAAAAGGATCAGATGAAAAGATTCTTATGATGTTTCGGAGATGGAGTGTTATATCAGATTTTTACATTTTGTGTCAGATAACGTATAAATCCAGGTTTTGAGGGTGCTTCTGAAAGAAATTTCTGTGGAAATTTGCCGAAGGGAGGACGGCAGAGAGTTCCAGGCTTTGGATCCCAAAACTGCCAGGGACTTGCCTCCTTTGGTTTTAAGTCTGAACTTAGGGATAGTGAGAAAATTCTCATTTTGAGATCTCAGACATCGTGCAGGGGCATAGTGTTGGAACATGTTTTCAATGTATTTGGGTCCTGTTTTGTTAAACGCCCTAAAGGTAATTAGCAGGATTTTAAACAACACCCTTTTGTGTATTGGCAGCCAATGCAGTATGTTCAGAGCTGTTGAAGCTGAGGTCCTTCTTTTCCAGCCCAACACTAATCTGGCCGCTGCATGTTGTACAATTTGCAGTTTATGGCATACTGTCCTATTTGTTCCCGCATATATACTATTACAGTAGTCAATGCGGGAAGTGATAAGGGCAACCGCCACCGTCCTTCTTGCTGCAAAAGGGATCAGATCGAAAAATTTCCTAAGTCCCTTTATTATGCCGAAGCAGATCCCTGCCACGGCATTTGCTTGTTGTTTAAAGCTCAGAGAAGGGTCAAATTGTATTCCCAGATTACGGACTGCATTTGCTGTATTGGGAGGGACGGTGGCGTCTTCTGGCCACCATAGAGTTGGATTGAAGGAGTTGTTTTTTCCAACAGGTAGGATCTCAGTTTTCCCTGAATTGCATTTAAGATGATTTGTGCTCATCCAGTGGAAAGTAGCCTTCAAACAGTTCTGGAGTCTAGCTTCTGCTTGGCTGGATTCATCCTCCATCACTAGGATGAGTTGTGTATCATCTGCATATGCGATGGTAGCTATGCCGAAGGATGATATGAGGGCAATCAGGGGAGCCATATATACATTGAAAAGTGTCGGACTCAAACACGAGCCCTGTGGCACACCTGAATTCAGTGGGATTTCTGCTGATCTAAATTGGCCCAAGGTAACCACTTGTCGTCTGTTTGTCAAAAAACTCTTTAGCCAGCTCAATACCTTGCCCGTTATTCCTGCCGCGGTTAGTCGGTCTATCAAGATGGTATGAGACACCGTGTCGAAGGCCGCGGATAGGTCTAAAAGTATGAGGACAGCTTTTTTTCCCTGGTCTAGTGCTGTTCTAAGTGTTTCCACGGAGAAATTTAGAGCCGATTCAGTCGAATGTTTTGCTCTGAAGCCAGCTTGGTTCGGGTGCCAGATGTTATTTGCCTCTAAAAAAGAAGTGAGCTGTTTATTTACTTCCTTTTCTGTAAGTTTACAGAAAGTAGGGAGTAGTGAAATTGGTCGTAGATTGGTAAGAATGGCGGGGTCTGATAATGGCTTTTTCTGTAGGGGTCTCACTGCTGCAACTTTCCATTCTTCAGGGACTACTCCCTGGGAAAGTGAGGAGTTAATGATATTATTAATGATCGGATTTACGATCTCCACCATGGTGTGGAGGACGTAGGGGGGGCAGGGATCAAAGGGAGAACCAGATTTGATTTTAAGAATTTGGCTCTTGGATTCTTCAAGGCTGACTTCCTGAAAGAAAGATAACTGGCTTATTGTGTGATTATTTTTATTCTGTAACTCATTCAGGGAGAGGGGATCTGGGAAGTCTTTGATGATCGTTTGTATTTTCTCGTGGAAATAGTCCGCGATATTATTACATAGGGTTTGCGAGGGGGGAATATCTCTCTGCATGTTCTTTGGATTTATAAAAGAATTAACAATATTAAAGATATCTTTTTGTTTATTATTACTGTTAAATATGGCATCGGTAAAAAAGACCTTTTTGGCTGTTTTTATCATCCCATGGTAGTGTCGGCGGGCCATTTTGTACTTGGTCTGGTCAGTTATATTATATTTTGTGCGCCAGGTCCGTTCCAATGCTCTAACTTTCCTCTGTTCTTCCTTTAGTCTTTGAGAAAACCAAGGGGCAGAGGTTCTATGCTTATTTTTACATCTTACACTTGGTTTTATTTTATCATTTTTCATAGCTAGAGCATCCATCCATTTCCTGAAGGACTGACTGTCCTTCTCAGGGTTCCCAACTACTGATGGTCTAGTTTCAAGTGCCTTGGTTAGAAAACCCGGGTTTTCTATCAGGTTCTTCCAGTGGGGCCCGCCCTGAGGGATGCAAGGCTTCGTCCGTGGTCTATGTTTCATAATTCCTAGGAGTTCGAAAGGGATGTAGCAGTGATCTGACCAGGTTAATTCTTGGGGGGGTTTTACGAGAAGTGTGTCCAAGTTTAAGCAAATGCAGTCAAGGATATGACCTGCATTATGTGTGGGCATGGTAGTAAGTATTTTGAGGCCAAGGACCTTCATTATTTCCGTAAAACCTAGGGTAGTATAATCTGAGCAGGAGTCAAGGTGTATGTTAGTGTCTCCTAAGATTGTAAAATTAGCCGATTTTAGGGCTAGATCTCCTGTAATTTCTCCTATGCTACTCAGAAAATCAGTAGGTGTTCCTGGAGGTCGATGGACCAATGAATTCCTTATCCAAGGGGTACCTCCAACACCGTTCCAAAGCTGCCAGTCCCCACCTTCTTTCTACCAGTCCCCTAGATGAACCAATGAATTCCTTATCCGAGGTACCTCCAACACCCCTCCAAAGCTGCCAGTCCCCACCTTCTTTCTACCAGTCCCCTCGATGAACTAATGCATTCCTTATCCAAGGTACCTCTAACACCCCTCCAAAGCTGCCAGTCCCCACCTTCTTTCTACCAGTCCCCTCTATGAACCAATGCATTCCTTATCCAAGGTATCTCTAACACCCCTCCAAACCTGCCAGTCTCCACCTTCTTTCTACCAGTCCCCTTGATGAACTAATGAATTCCTTATCCAAGTGTACCTCCAACACCCCTCCAAAGCTGTCAGTCCCCACCTTCTTTCTACCAGTCCCCTCGATGACCCAATGAATTCCTTGTCCAAGGGGTTCCTCCAACACCCCTCCAAAGCTGTTAGTCCCCACCTTCTTTCTGCCAGTCCCCTCGATAAACCAATGCATTCCTTATCCAAGGTACCTCTAACACCCCTCCAAAGCTGTCAGTCCCCACCTTCTTTCTACCAGTCCACTCGATGAACCAATGCATTCCTTATCCAGGGGTACCTCTAACACCCCTCCAAAGCTGCCAGTCCCCACCTTCTTTCTACCAGTCCCCTCGATTAACCAATGCATTCCTTATCCAGGGGTACCTCTAACACCCGTCCAAAGCTGCCAGTCCCCACCTTCTTTCTACCAGTCCCCTCTATGAACCAATGCCTTCCTTATCCAGGGGTACCTCTAACACCCCTCCAAAGCTGTCAGTCCCCACCTTCTTTCTACCAGTCCCCTCTTTGAACCAATGCATTCCTTATCCAGGGTACCTTTAACACCCCTCCAAAGCTGCCAGTCCCCACCTTCTTTCTACCAGTCCCCTCGATGAACCAATGCCTCCCTTACCCAGGGGTACCTCTAACACCCCTCCAAAGCTGCCAGTCCCCACCTTCTTTCTACCAGTCCCCTCTATGAACCGCTGCCTTCCTTATCCAGGGGTACCTCTAACACCCCTCCAAAGCTGTCAGTCCCCACCTTCTTTCTACCCGTCCCCTCTTTGAACCAATGCATTCCTTATCCAGGGTACCTCTAACACCCCTCCAAAGCTGTCAGTCCCCACCTTCTTTCTACCAGTCCCCTTGATGAACCAATGCATTCCTTATCCAGGGTACCTCCAACACCCCTCCAAAGCTGCCATTCCCCACCTTCTTTCTACCAGTCCCCTCGATGAACCAGTGCATTCCTTATCCAGGGTACCTCCAACACCCCTCCAAAGCTGCCAGTCCCCATCTTCTTTCTACCAGTCCCCTTGATGAACCGATGCATTCCTTATCCAGGGGTACCTCTAACACCCCACCAAAGCTGCCAGTCCCCACCTTCTTTCTACCAGTCCCCTCGATGAACCAATGAATTCCTTATCCAAGGTACCTCTAACACCCCTCCAAAGCTGCCAGTCCCCACCTTCTTTCTACCAGTCCCCTCGATGAACCAATGCATGCCTTATCCAAGGTACCTCTAACACCCCACCAAAGCTGCTAGTCCCCACCTTCTTTCTACCAGTCCCCTCTACGAACCAATGCATTCCTTATCCAATGGTACCTCCAACACCCCTCCAAAGCTGCCAGTCCCCACCTTCTTTCTACCAGTCCCCTCGATGAACCAATGCCTTCCTTATCCAGGGGTACCTCCAACACCCCTCCAAAGCTGCCAGTCCCACCTTCTTTCTACCAGTCCCCTCTATGAACCAATGCATTCCTTATCCAGGGTACCTCTAACACCCCTCCAAACCTGCCAGTCCCCACCTTCTTTCTACCAGTCCCCTCGATGAACCAATGCCTTCCTTATCCAGGGGTACCTCCAACACCCCTCCAAAGCTGCCAGTCCCCACCTTCTTTCTACCAGTCCCCTCGATGAACCAATGCCTTCCTTATCCAGGGTACCTCTAACACCCCTCCAAAGCTGTCAGTCCCCACCTTCTTTCTACCAGTCCCCTCGATGAGCCAATGCATTCCTTATCCAGGGGTACCTCTAACACCCCTCCAAAGCTGCCAGTCCCGACCTTCTTTCTACCAGTCTCCTCAATGAACCAATGCCTTCCTTATCCAGGGGTACCTCTAACATCCCTCCAAAGCTGTCAGTCCCCACCTTCTTTCTACCAGTCCCCTCTTTGAACCAATGCATTCCTTATCCAGGGGTACCTCTAACACCCCTCCAAAGCTGCCAGTCCCCACCTTCTTTCTACCAGTCCCCTCGATGAACCAATGAATTCCTTATCCAAGGGGTACCTCCAACACCCCTCCAAAGCTGCCAGTCCCCACCTTCTTTCTACCAGTCCCCTCGATGAACCAATGAATTCCTTATCCAAGGTACCTCCAACACCCCTCCAAAGCTGCCAGTCCCCACCTTCTTTCTACCAGTCCCCTCGATGAACCAATGTATTCCTTATCCAAGGTACCTCTAACACCCCTCCAAAGCTGCCAGTCCCCACCTTCTTTCTACCAGTCCCCTTGATTAACTAATGAATTCCTTATCCAAGGGTACCTCCAACACCCCTCCAAACCTGCCAGTCCCCACCTTCTTTCTACCAGTCCCCTCGATGAACCAATGCCTTCCTTATCCAGGGGTACCTCCAACACCCCTCCAAAGCTGCCAGTCCCCACCTTCTTTCTACCAGTCCCCTCGATGAACCAATGCCTTCCTTATCCAGGGTACCTCTAACACCCCTCCAAAGCTGTCAGTCCCCACCTTCTTTCTACCAGTCCCCTCGATGAGCCAATGCATTCCTTATCCAGGGGTACCTCTAACACCCCTCCAAAGCTGCCAGTCCCGACCTTCTTTCTACCAGTCTCCTCAATGAACCAATGCCTTCCTTATCCAGGGGTACCTCTAACATCCCTCCAAAGCTGTCAGTCCCCACCTTCTTTCTACCAGTCCCCTCTTTGAACCAATGCATTCCTTATCCAGGGGTACCTCTAACACCCCTCCAAAGCTGCCAGTCCCGACCTTCTTTCTACCAGTCTCCTCAATGAACCAATGCCTTCCTTATCCAGGGGTACCTCTAACATCCCTCCAAAGCTGTCAGTCCCCACCTTCTTTCTACCAGTCCCCTCTTTGAACCAATGCATTCCTTATCCAGGGGTACCTCTAACACCCCTCCAAAGCTGCCAGTCCCCACCTTCTTTCTACCAGTCCCCTCGATGAACCAATGAATTCCTTATCCAAGGGGTACCTCCAACACCCCTCCAAAGCTGCCAGTCCCCACCTTCTTTCTACCAGTCCCCTCGATGAACCAATGAATTCCTTATCCAAGGTACCTCCAACACCCCTCCAAAGCTGCCAGTCCCCACCTTCTTTCTACCAGTCCCCTCGATGAACCAATGTATTCCTTATCCAAGGTACCTCTAACACCCCTCCAAAGCTGCCAGTCCCCACCTTCTTTCTACCAGTCCCCTTGATTAACTAATGAATTCCTTATCCAAGGGTACCTCCAACACCCCTCCAAAGCTGTCAGTCCCCACCTTCTTTCTACCAGTCCCCTCGATGAACCAATGAATTCCTTATCCAAGGGGTTCCTCCAACACCCCTCCAAAGCTGCTAGTCCCCACCTTCTTTCTACCAGTCCCCTCGATGAACCAATGCATTCCTTATCCAAGGTACCTCCAACACCCCTCCAAAGCTGCCAGTCCCACCTTCTTCCTACCAGTCCCCTCGATGAACCAATGCATTCCTTATCCAGGGTACCCCTAACACCCCTCCAAAGCTGTCAGTCCCCACCTTCTTTCTACCAGCCCCCTCGATGAACCAATGCATTCCTTATCCAAGGTACCTCCAACACCCCTCCAAAGCTGTCAGTCCCCACCTTCTTTCTACCAGTCCCCTCGATGAACCAATGAATTCCTTATCCAAGGTACCTCCAACACCCCTCCAAAGCTGCCAGTCCCCACCTTCTTTCTACCAGTCCCCTCGATGAACCAATGAATTCCTTATCCAAGGTACCTCCAAAACCCCTCCAAAGCTGTCAGTCCCCACCTTCTGTCTACCAGTCCCCTCGATGAACCAATGAATTCCTTATCCAAGGGGTACCTCCAACACCCCTCCAAAGCTGCCAGTCCCCACCTTCTTTCTACCAGTCCCCTCGATGAACCAATGAATTCCTTATCCAAGGTACCTCCAACACCCCTCCAAAGCTGTCAGTCCCCACCTTCTGTCTACCAGTCCCCTCGATGAACCAATGAATTCCTATCCAAGGGGTACCTCCAACACCCCTCCAAAGCTGCCAGTCCCCACCTTCTTTCAAGGACAGTCTCAAGACAGCGTCTCCTGGCAGCGATATAACTCCCGATGCTTCTGGTTCGAACCCGGCAGATGGTGGTTAATATCCAACCACAGACCACACAGAGGCTCTTGGTCGCCATGGCTATGGAACCTCAGCTTCTGTGAGAGAAATCTTGGCACCCTGATTGGAAGACTTTGCACAATCTTTATACTAACGTTACAGACAGCATCTGTGCATTCCAAGAGTCAGCTCTCTACCAGTTTTGGACAGTTCTTGCCTTTTGCTTATTCGTCCCAAAATAGTCCTGTAGTATCCTGTCAGGGAAGAGCTAGAACAAGAGCAAAACAGAAGTGGAGGCTGTCCCACCTAGCTACTTGGTAATCTGTGGGGTGTAGCCCGTGCAGTGAACAAAGGGTCAGAAAAAGGCTGGGGTATTTCCCTGAATTTTACAAGGATCTCCTCTCTCCTCTTCGCCACACCCTAGAGTTTGCCACTACAAAGGCTATCCGAAATGTTGTAAAGTCGCACTGCAATCCACATTGCTATCTAGGCTCCCGCCACCCTCCATCTTAGGTACCACTTGCATTTAGGAAATAAAAATAGATTCCTCCATTGCTAATACCACCTGCAACAGCCACACTCCACTCACAACTGCTACACACAGAAGTCACACATGCAGACACGTTATCCATGCCCCACCTGGATCGAACAAAGGACAGGGTAGTCAGGCATCTAAAAAGACCGGTGCATGTGATGTGCCCCTCCAGACCACAGAGCCGCTCTGGGTCGCAATCCATGACACACAAAGCCCTCAGTGCACGGGCATGATTGTCATGTGTGCGGAGGCAAAAATCAAAAACGTATAGAACTTGCTATGAGGAACTCTGGGCTGGGGTGCAAGCTCCCCAGAGCCTTGCAGGTGATAATTTGCATCCTAGTAACTGAAAAAATTCACTAGTGTAATTAAGCAAAGAGCAGCATGGTCCCTGAGAGGAACTGAGTAATAATTAGGAACTCCAAGGTGTGGGATTTCTCCAAGCCGGGTCTTTAAGAATTGGCTGTCACTGATGTGCGAGATTCTCTTAAATCCACTTTTTGGGGATTATCAAATCAAATCCTTACCAATCTCTCTGCTGGAAGACCAAAATTTCTGGGCAGGTCTTTGAAAATTCTCCACATCTCAACGGTGGGACATTTTTAAAGCCTCATACTTCCAACTTTGAGCCTCGTAATTAGGACTTTTTAGAACCCTGCTGATAGGATCTCCCTGAAGCCCTGAGTCTGAAATATCTCTATCGCCCCACCTTTGAGACTTCATTGCACCTGGTCCATTCGATGTGTCTGGGTCAGTCATTGAAAACTGATCTGATCCTGCCTGTGGAAGTTCCCTCATTCCAAGGTTTGGGAATTCTCTCAGATTGGCTCTTCTATGTTCTCCGAGACCTCCGTTCGGCCTCCTGTAACACCTGATTTTGGATGCCCCTCAGATCTTGTGTCAGATTCCAGAAGGCCTCCTTTAGGATATCTTTAAGACAGCCTTTAGGATTTGTCTATCTCCAGCCTTGGGAATGTCTTCGACCTGGGCTTTGGGATTCCTCTGCATTTAGCTTCTGGGATTCCTCAGAGCATGTACTTTGGCTTCTTTTGAGGTCGGCTTTTGGGATTTCTATAACGTCAACCTTTGGAATTTTGTCTGAACCATTTTGGCATTGTTTGGCCTCTGAGGTCATTATTGTTAATATCGTTATCACTATTATTTTGTTGCTATTACTATTGTTATTATTATAATGAATCTCTCTTGTGCTCTAACAATTTCTCCTTCCCTTTATGTGTCAGGCATTTTTTTGACTTTCCTTGAAGCACAACTTTGGATTTTTTTAAGTCCAACCTTTGCAGTTTTTGGGTCTGGCCTAGAGATTTTCTCTGAGCCCAGCCTCAGCCTGGGTCACGGCTCCATTCGTTTTGAATGATAGCAGTGGTTAGCGACTGCTTCGTAAGTCCAGCCGGAGATTTTCATCATAACAATATTTCCTCCCTGCTAGAGGTGGACGACCCACTGTAAGCTCGAGCCAGGCTCGAGCCTGCAGCCGGGCTCTGGCTCAGCTCGAGGGTCTGTTGAATCCTGGAGCCCATAGTGAGCCGATGTGGCTTCCTCCTGCCCTCCTCCCTCTGCCCAGGATGCGCTGTTACAGCCAGAGCTGGAGACTGTGGAACTGGGGGACCAGAATCGAATCTCGTCATCGGATCAACATCCTGTGATTCTGAGCAAATCACATAGGGGCATATTATCAAGGTCCGGCGATAAATATCGCAAAGCGCGCTTAGCGCTTGAATATTTATCATCGGCTATCTCTGGAATTTATCACCCAGTTAGCGCGTTATTAACAACGCGCATCGCCGAGGCGATAAAAATTCCAGAGATAGTTGGGATATCGCCGTTTTCCATGGTGGAAAATGGCGATATCCTAAATGATAGGGGCCTGTGGTCTTAGCCACACAATTTGCCCCCCATGTTAAGTATGCCTTAGTCAGGAATTTAACAGACGTTAAATTCCATAGTTAAGGCATACTTAACGTGATTTTAAAAGATCGCTCACCTTCCTAGATAATATCACGAAGCTGCCTTCCCCATATTTCCCCTGGTTGGTTTCACAGCCACGCCAACTTTGCATCTCATTAGCGATGCAAAGTTAGGCATGCTGGAAACGGGGGCTAAATCAGCAAAACACGGGATAGCGTGTCTGCTGATAAGGCGATGAAATTATTGCCGCTTTTCGGCCGAAGACGGCCGCAAAAGCGGCGGTAATTTCATTGCGTCGCCTTGATGATATGCTCCTTAATCTCTCCCTATGTCTATAAACAATGCACGTGACCTTCTGTAATGTAATTGATGCTCATGTAAAGCGCTCCAATACCTTCCGGTGGAGTTTGCGCTATATTTCAAAAACTGTGAAAAATGCACTAAAAGGTAAAAACAATGCCTTAACATAAGGGAAGACAAATAGATAACCATTTACAGGCTGATTTGGACTAAATGAAACCAGACAACCCGGATAAATTGCGGCGCCCCGCTCAAATTGTGTGATTTTAGGCAAACATCTTATATCACAAAAACTCTTTTTTCTTTATGATCACCTATTAAAGCACTTTCAAATATGTGAGTTCAGGCTACTACTGTACAAAACTACCACGTTTTAAAAGTACTTCTCAGTATGTCAAACCTTCCACATGTTAAGGAATTAGACTGTTTTGAATTTTGAAGACACTTCATCATATTTTACATGGTTTGTTGCATGATTTATGTGGCAAACATTTACAGGGCTCGGCTCGTGCACGGGCTCTAAGACCAGACCCTTGCACGGATCCTTCTCGGCTCTCCCTGTTAATTTGTCGTCTCACCCGCCTCTACCCCCTGCCCTTTGCTGTCTCCATTGCTTTGTGTGTATTGATTGGGCTGTGAGATTAGCGAGGGGCTCCCGGCTGGTGGTCGGTCATGGCTGGTGACCCCTGAATTTACTACTCAGCTTGCCCATCCGTCTTGGCACGCGCATCTCTTACGCAGGTCGATAAGGACTGGCGGTCGTGGTGGCGCACTAATGAGCAGGCCTCCCTCTGCCCCCAGAAATAACGAGCCCGGATTTCACGTGCGCGCGCCCACGCGCGACCCACCCTAGCGGGGTCGCCTGATGCTTCTGCATCAAGCCACCGGTTTGTAACTTGTCTTAAAGGAGCCATCATTAGCCGAGAAGCGCTCAAGCCCGGGCCCTGGGGAGTCTGTCCACACGGAGGGGGCTTGCGACGTGACACGCGCGGTGCACATTTGATTATGTGCATTTTTATGGCACTCCGCTGCCGCCTCCTGCCTCAGTCGTCGGCTTTGCCGAGGCCCTTCTGTCATGAGAGGCTGGACTTTCTTGTTCAAGTGCGGACGCATCCCCCCGGCTGCAGCCGGCTTCTGCCGAGTGGGCAGCGCACGTTTAGGGTAATTCGCTTTAGAGGGGCCAATTCAATAAATATGGATTTTGCAGTGAATTTTAATGATCCTTATTTGGCGCCAGAAGAGGGCCCGTCCGCTGCTTCAGCACCTGCCTTGAAACTTGACAGACATTCCCTGGCCTCCGCATTAACCCTTGCCTGGCAGTGGCAATCCCACACTTCCGCTCTCCGCATCCTTCCCTTACTGGGCGCCATGTCAAAGCGGGCTGTCCGCAGGGCAACCACACGTCTAGGACTGGCATTGTGCCAAAGCCGCTCATACAGCGCCGGCTTTAGCGCTGGTGGCACCTGGTGCGACTGTCTTTTTCAGCGTCACCCCCTCCTCCATGACTTCCTCCTCAAACCCCTCACTACCACATGTCATAAGTGCCCCTCATCCCTCCATAGCCCCTCTCTCAAATACATTTCATTTATTTTGAAGCGCTGGTAAAGTCTGGCTTACCTATTCCACTCAGCTATCTAAATAAAATACAGATATGTTCTTTGCAGCGGGCACATTAACCCTCTGCGCTACTTTATGGCGAGTCAAAAATGCCACCAGACCAAACTACGCCCTCTCTCTCTAGAAGGAACAATAATGATGAGAGTTATTGTGACATTTGTATTGTTGCCTGAAAGCTGGACTCACCTTGAACTCTGCAGCAGGTGCTTTTAAATCCTACATTATTGCTAAGCACAGCGCCGCCCTTAGGTCAGTGCCCCCTTTCCAGGTCAGCGCCCAGTGTGGCCGCACCTGTGGCACCACCCTAAAGCCGCCCCTCCCACAGGTGTCTGCCAGCCCCGCCCACTGGCATAACGAAACTCGTGGGGGCCTCCCTGCAAGGTACGTGGAGGGGCCCCCTCCAGGCTCAATCAAGAGCTCTGTAGCCAGAGTGCTGTGCTGAAGGGCCCCCCTGGAGCTTAGCCCCCCCCCGCACCGTAGGGGCTGCAGGGGCCTGTGTTACGCCCCTGGCCCCGCCCTGGTGCACAGGTCCCCGTTCTCAGGTGGACCTGGTGCCTGCACACAGGGCCGGCCCTAAATAGGATTGACCGGGACAGCGCCCTGGGTGGAGAAAACATTGGTGTTTGTTGTGGGGAGGGGGTCGCAGATTCAGGCATGCCCATAGTGCACATTCACAACTCTTGTGTGTATTGGCACTGGTGAGACATTTGCTGGAGGGACGGCTTCTGATAATGGGGGCTGCTGCCATGCACCCTGCCAGTGGTGTGCGGCAGGCTCTTGACCCCTTGGCAGGGTGCGCATCAGACCACTGGCAGCTCCTCCTTTAGGGCGGAGGAGTGACGCCCCACTACTCATTGAGCAGTAGAAAAAAAATAAAAACAAAATGAGAATAACAAGACATAATTATCATTTTATTATTCTGTGCGACTCAAATGCAGGTTAGGGCGGAGCAGGACTGAGCTCGCCGCCGTCAGAAAGAGGAGGAGATTTTTGCACTCTCTAAGTGCGCATCACGGTTTGTTCGGCCCGCTTAGGCCGGCCTAACCGACATGCGCACTTAGCATGTTCTCCACCTGGCTGTGTTGCACAGCCTGGGTGGAGAACATACCCAGGCCCCAGGCACTGCCTGAGCAGCCAATCAGGCCTCTCAGACCTATCACGACATTGCTCATGCAGCGTTGTGATTGGCTGAGAGAGTCTAGGAGCCTGGGTGCTTCCGGTGCTGCCAGTGCCAAGACGGAGGGCGAAGGAGAGGAGGCTGCATCTCCCCCACCTCACCACCCCATTCCAAAGCAGCTCCCACTACGTCAGACTCTTGTCCCCTGTATTACAGATTCCATTGTGCCAGCCCAGTGCCAGCAGTGTGCGCGCTAGGCCCTTGCCCCCGCTATTGCAGCAAATCTACTCGTAGACGATGAGAGAGAGGCAAAAAATAAAACCTGGAACAGTACTGGCTGGAGGTCTGGATCGATTGCTTTGTGAAAGTGCAAGGTTTGCCAAGATTCCCAGGTCCATGTCTGAATGGCCGCTGCTATCCTCAGGATTTTTGGGCATTCTGGGACAAGTAGTCCTGGTTTTATAATGGGATAAACTAGAGCACAAGTTCCAGAATGCAAAGAAAAAATCCTAAACTAGAGCAGCTAGTCATGCCTGGAGCTGGCAGACCTGGCGGGGTTGACGCTCTCTTTGGCGCTCAACACTGGAAGAGTCAGTGCGCTGAACAGGTCGCGAGCAAAGAGAAGTGATGGATCTCTCCGAAAGAGGCCTCTCAGGATTGTTTTTGTGCAGGAAAGTGTACAATTCCCCACAAAAAATCCTGTTTGCAACATAGACCCCCGTGCACTACGGGGCCTGCCTTGGCGCTACATCGTCAAAAGTACGCCAGCGCAGGCAAAGGACAGGAATACGCTGCATGATGTTAAATATGGTGCGTTCCTGCCTTTCCACGGTGACCTGCTGCGTTGCATCACATGAACGTGTGATAAATATGCCCCTTGGTGTGAGTCCTACACCTTGAGCAGAAGTCTCACTCGTTTGATGCATGTCTCACATCTGTGTGCACAATCTCACGGGGGGCCAGTTTCACCAGGATGAGCGCACTCTCAGTGGGCGGGAACACCTGAGATTGGAGGATTTGTTTTATTCCTCCCCCTCATCCCTCTCAAGGGAATCTCAGTCGCAACATATGACTGAGAATCTACCTGGAAGAAGCTGGGTGAAACATGAAATCAAATGAATGTAGAGGTGTAACTAGATACCATGGTAACTAACATGCCATGTAACATTATATTTATGTACAGCCTCTATCACCTGTAGCTTTTTAGAAATTGTCCTGAAAATGTACAATTGTTACACATTTTCTGAAAATCATCTTGAGGTGCAACAATCTTGGGCAGAGTCAGTCTTACCTGACACACTTTCTTAAAGCATACAGCTTTTTGGAAAAGGTACATGAATTTTTACTTTAAATACAATATTAATTTCTTTTTAACATTGTTTCTTGTTCTGAGGTAGGACGGAACCCTCCTTGAAAAGAATCTGTCTTGGCCACTGGAAGTCAGAGCAACTATTTTGCCCCACAACTCTGAAAGATAACCAGTCCCTTATGCAGGAGTGCTAAACAATCCAGAGCATCCCAGAAACTTTGAGTGCATTACGTAGTTACAAGCTGCCAGGTATACAACAACCTTTACTGTTGCCCCACACTTGTTTCCAAGCAGAATGTGTACTCTTTATTCCTTACCTAGCCTGTGAATGCTCTTGCGGCGACTCCACCCCATCACTCTTGCTACTGCCCCTGTCTTCAACCCCGCAGGGGTTGGGGCTGCCGCTAAGCAGGGACAGACCGGGATACCCAAGGAGCCCTGGCAAATGCTGTCGGACAAGCCCCCGTACAGTGCATAGCGAGTGCAGCGAGCGAGCCTCACCTCTACAATGGGAGGCTGTAGTGGGACCTCCCCAGAGAAAATTTGGGGGAAATGCTGCATGCTTCAACACATTTGTCATTATATAATTGAATTAGCTTTTAATGCATAGTAAATGATGACTTTACAGTGCACCAGGATACGACAATCTTTGTTGGGGCTCTTCAATGAATCCCTCACTATCACCCTCCGACAGTGCCCCTCATCTCTCCATAGCCTGTCTCTCATATGTATTTAATTTGTTTTATAGCACCTCTCATACCAGAGTCGGGTGTTAGAGCACTTTACATCAAACACACATGCAGGGACAATGAATAATACATGTGTAAATTAGTGTATAGAAAATGTTATATAAAGCTAAGGGGTCTACAGGGTGTAAGATTCATATCATTCATACTGAATACAAAGATTTTATCAATGTATTTTTTACCTTACTATGTAAACATGTATGAACTTGTATATTTATTGCAGTGGTTTTAAGTAAGCACGCAATTGTCTAAATAAACTTAAACTATATCATCCATACTGGTAGGCATTTTTTAAGAGTGCTTGGTCTATAGAAGCACAAACTCAGGATTCAGAACATAACACAGTGGTTAGGGTTGACTTTAAAAATTAGAAGTATTTCTACCAAAAGCAGTAAACCACTGAGCTGTGCACATAAAACATTTTTCTTTGCTCTGCATGGCAAACGTTCTTTACAACAGGCACATTAACCCTTTGCGCTAACTTAGATGAGTCCAAACTGCCACTAGACAAAAGTCCCTTCTTTCTCCAACAGGTAAATTAATCACCACTGTTATCTTGACATTTTTGTTGCCAGAAGACTGCTGGAGATGCAAGGAACTTTGCAGTACCTTTAAAATTGCTGCACAGCTACAAAACCAACTAAAGAAAAAGGCCCTACATACTTACAGCCTCACGGGGAAATTGCCTGATGCCCGGTACGGTCAGTCTGGCCTTGGTCAATGTGCCTGAGTCACCAAGCACAAGGTCCAGTATCTACAGTGCCACCGTGCATGAGGTCCAGTACCCACAGTGCCACCGTGCATGAGGTTCACTACCTGCAGTGCCACTGTGAATGAGGTTCACTACCTGCAGTGCCACAGTGCATGAGGTTCAGTACAAACAGTGCAGCTGTGCATAAGGTCCAGTACCTACAGTGCCACCGTGCATGAGCACTAGTACCTACAGTGCCACCGTGCATGAGGTCTAGTACCTACAGTACCACCGTGCATGAGGTTCAGTACATACAGTGCAGCTATGCATGAGGTCCAGTACCTACAGTGCCACCGTGCATGAGGTCCAGTACATACAGTGCAGCTGTGCATGAGGTCCAGTACATACAGTGCAGCTGTGCATGAGGTCCAGTACCTACAGTACCACCGTGCACGAGGTCCAGTACCTTCAGTGCCAACATGCATGAGTTCCAGTACCTTCAGTGCCACCGTGCATGAGGTCCAGTACCTACAGTGCCACAGCGCATGAGGTCCAGTACCTGCAGTGCCACCGTGCTTGAGGTCCAGTACCTACAGTGCCACCATGCATGAGGTTCAGTATCTACAGTACCATCGTGCATGAGGTCCAGTACCTGCAGAGCCACCGAGCATGAGGTCCAGTACCTACAGTGCCACTGTGCTTGAGGTTCAGTACCTACAGTGCCACCATGGCTGAGATCCACTACCTACAGTGCCACTGTGCTTGAGGTCCAGTACCTACAGTGCCACCGTGCTTGACGTCCAGTATCTACAGTGCCACTGTGCATGAGGTTCAGTACATGCAGAGCCACCGTTATTGAGGTCCAGTACATACAGTGCCACCGTGCATGAGGTCCAGTACATGCAGAGCCACTGTTCTTGAGGTCCAGTACCTACAGTGCCACTGTGCATGAGGTTCAGTATCTACAGTACCATCGTGCATGAGGTTCAGTAACTACAGTGTCACCGTGCATGAGGTCCAGTACTTACAGTGCCACCATGCTTGAGGTCCAGTATCTACAGTGCCAACGCGCATGAGGTTCAATATCTGTAGTGCCACCATGAATGAGAACCAGTACCCACTGTGCCACCGTGCATGAGGTTCAGTACCCGCAGTACCACTGTGCATGAGGCCCAGCACCTACAGTGCCACGATGCAGGAGGTCCAGTACCGACAGTGCCACCATGCATGAGGTTCAGTACATACATTGCAGCTGTGCATGAGGCCCAGTACCTACAGTGCCAACGTGGTTGAGGTCCAGTACCTACACTGCAGCTGTGCATGAGCTCCAGGACCTACAGTGCCACCGTGCATCAGGTCCAGTACCTGCAGTGCCATTGTGCATGAGGTCCAGTACCTACAGTGCCACAGTGCATGACATCCAGTACCTGCTTTGCCACCGTGCATGAGGTCCAGTACCTACATTGCCACAGCGCATGAGGTCCAGTAAATGCAGTGCTACCGTGCTTGAGGTCGAGTACCTAGAGTGCCACCGTGCATGAGGTCCAGTACCAGCAGAGCCACCGTGCTTGAGGTCCAGTACTTACAGTGCCACCGTGCTTGAGGTCCAGTACCTACAGTGCCACCGTGCATGAGGTCCAGTGACCACAGTGCCACTGTGCATGAGGTCCAGTACCTACACTGCAGCTGTGCATGAGGTCCAGGACCTACAGTGCCACCGTGCATGAGGTCCAGTACCTACAGTGCCACCGTGCATGAGGTCCAGTGACTGCAGTGCCACCGTGCATGAGGTCCAGTACCTACACTGCAGCTGTGCATGAGGTCCAGGACCTACAGTGCCACCGTGCATGATGTCCAGAACCGACAGTGCCACCGTGCATGAGCTCCAGTAACCGCAGTGCCACCGTGCTTGAGGTCCAGTACCTACAATGCCACCGTGCTTGAGGTCCAGTACCTACAGTTCCACCATGCATGAGATTCAGTATCCATAGTGCCATCGTGCATGAGGTCCAGTACCTGCAGAGCCACAGTGCTTGAGGTCCAGCACCTACAGTTCCACCATGCATGAGATTCAGTATCTATAGTACCATCGTGCTTGAGGTCCAGTACCTTCAGTGCCACCGTGCATGAGGTCCAGTAACTACAGATCCACCATGCATGAGTTCCAGTGCCTACAGTGCCACCTTGCTTGAGTTTCAGTACCTACAGTGCCACTGTGCATGAGGTCCAGTACCTACAGTACCACAGTGCATGAGGTCCAGTACCCAGAGTGCCTCCGTGCATGAGGTTCAGTACCCGCAGTGCCACCATGCATGAGGCGCAGTACCTGCAGAGCCACCGTGCATGAGGTCCAGTATCTACAGTCCCACCGTGCATGAGGTCCAGTAACTACAGTCCCACCGTGCATGAGGTCCAGTACCTACAGTGCCACCGTGCTTGAGTTCAAGTACCTTCAGTGCCACCGTGCATGAGGTCCAGTATCTACAGTCCCACCGTCCATGAGGTTCAGTATCTATAGTACCATCGTGCATGAGGTCCAGTACCTGCAGAGCCACAGTGCTTGAGGTCCAGTACCTACAGTTCCACCATGCATGAGATAAAGTATCTATAGTACCATCGTGCTTGAGGTCCAGTACCTTCAGTGCCACCGTGCATGAGGTCCAGTAACTACAGATCCACCATGCATGAGTTCCAGTGCCTACAGTGCCACCTTGCTTGAGTTTCAGTACCTACAGTGCCACTGTGCATGAGGTCCAGTACCTACAGTACCACAGTGCATGAGGTCCAGTACCCAGAGTGCCTCCGTGCATGAGGTTCAGTACCCGCAGTGCCACCATGCATGAGGCGCAGTACCTGCAGAGCCACCGTGCATGAGGTCCAGTATCTACAGTCCCACCGTGCATGAGTTTCAGTACCTACAGTGCCACTGTGCATGAGGTCCAGTACCTACAGTACCACAGTGCATGAGGTCCAGTACCCACAGTGCCACCGTGCTTGAGGTCCAGTATCTTCAGTGCCACCGTGCATGAGGTCCAGTACCTACAGTCCCACCGTGCATGAGGTCCAGTACCTACAGTTCCACCATGCATGAGGTCCAGTGCCTACAGTGCCACCGTGCTTGAGGTCCAGTACCTTCAGTGCCACCGTGCATGAGGTCCAGTATCTACAGTCCCACCGTCCATGAGGTTCAGTATCTATAGTGCCATCATGTATGAGGTGCAGTACCTGCAGAGCCACAGTGCTTGAGGACCAGTACCTACAGTGCCACCTTGCTTGAGTTTCAGTACCTACAGTGCCACTGTGCATGAGGTCCAGTACCTACAGTACCACAGTGCATGAGGTCCAGTACCCACAGTGCCACCGTGCATGAGGTTCAGTACCCGCAGTGCCACCATGCATGAGGCGCAGTACCTGCAGAGCCACCGTGCTTGAGGTCCAGTACGTTCAGTGCCACCGTGCATGAGGTCCAGTATCTACAGTACCACCGTCCATGAGGTTCAGTATCTATAGTACCATCGTGCAAGAGGTGCAGTACCTGCAGAGCCACAGTGCTTGAGGACCAGTACCCACAGTGCCACTGTGCTTGAGGTACAGTATCTTCAGTGCCACAGTGCATGAGGTCCAGTAACTACAGTTCCACTGTGCATGAGGTCCAGTACCTACAGTTCCACCGTGCATGAGGTCCAGTGCCTACAGTGCCACTGTGCTTGAGGTCAAGTACCTTCAGTGCCACCATGCATGAGGTCCAGTATCTACAGTCCCACCGTCCATGAGGTTAAGTATCTATAGTACCATCGTGCATGAGGTGCAGTACCTGCAGAGCCACAGTGCTTGAGGACCAGTACCTACAGTGTCACCGTGCTTGAGGTCCAGTATCTTCAGTGCCACCGTGCATGAGGTCCAGTAACTACAGTCCCACCGTGCATGAGGTCCAGTAACTACAGTTCCACCGTGCATGAGGTCCAGTGCCTACAGTGCCACCGTGCTTGAGGTCCAGTGCCTACAGTGCCACTGTGCATGAAGTCCAGTACCTACAGTACCACTGTACATGAGGTCCAGTATCCACAGTGCCACCGTGCATGAGGTCCAGTACCCGCAGTGCCACCGTGCATGAGATTCAGTACATACAGTGGAGCTGTGCATGAAGTCCAGTACTTACAGTGCCACCGTGCTTGAGGTCCAGTATCTACTGTGCCACCGTGCATGAGGTCCAGTACCCGCAGTGCCACCGTGCATGAGGTCCATTACCCAGCTGTGCATGAGGTCCAGTACCCGCAGTGCCACCATGCAGGAGGTCCAGTACCTACACTGCAGCTGTGCATGAGGTCCAGAACCTACAGTGTCACTGTGCATGAGGTCCAGTACCTACAGTGCCACCGTGCATGAGGTCCAGTACCTGCAGTGCCACTGTGCATGAGGTCCAGTACCTACAGTGCCACCGTGAATTAGGTCAAGTACCTACAGTACCACTGTGCATGAGGTCCACTACCCACAGTACCATTGTGCATGAGGTCCAGTACCTGCAGTGCCACCATGCATGAGGTCCAGTACCTATAGTGTCACTGTTCATGAAGTCCAGTGCCTACAGTACCACCGTGCATGAGGTGTGCATGAAGTCTAGTACCTACAGTGCCACCATGCATGAGGTCCAGTACCTGCAGTGCCACTGTGCATGAGGTCCAGTATCTGCAGTGCTTCCGTGCATGAGGTCCAGTACCTACAGTGCCACTGTGCATGAGGTCCAGTACCTACAGTACCACTATGCATGAGGTCCAGTACCCACAGTACCACCATGTATGAGGTCCAGTACTTATACGGCCACTGTGCATGAGGTTCAGTACATACAGTGAAACCGTGCATGAGGTCCAGTACCTAAAGTGCCACCTTGCATGAGGTCCGGTACCTGCAGTGCCACCGTGCATGTGTTTCAGTACCTGCAGTGCCACTATGCACAAGGTCCAGTATCTACAGTGCCACCGTGCATGAGGTCCAATACCCACAGTGCCACCGTGCATGAGGTCCAGTACCTACAGTGCCACTGTTCATGAGCTCCAGTACCTGCAATGCTACCGTGTATGAGGTCCAGTACCTACAGTGCCACCGTGCATGAGGTCCAGTACCTGCAGTGCCAAAGTGCATGAGGTCCAGTACCTGCAGTGCCACTGTGCATGAGGTCCAGTACCTACAGTACCACCATGCATGAGGTGTGCATGAGGTCCAGTACCTACAGTGCCACGGAGGTCCAGTACCTGCAGTGCCACAGTGCATGAGGTCCAGTACTGTTGCAGGGATTCTGCTGATACACAGAACTATGCGAAGAACCCCAGGACCTCAGTGAATTGTGGTGTACCAGAAACTCACCTCAGAACCCAGAACCCAGTATCCGGCTAGCATAAGTGTCCCATTCGTTATCCGAGATTCAGCTCGGCGGTCCCAATGAATAGACAACCCAGAACAAGCGACTCAGTACATACTCAGGAATGGTGGGAATCGGAAATACCTGTTCGTATATTATTCTCACATCAGTCCACAACAATAATCAACAGAGACACGTTGTAAATAAAAGGGGTTTATTTTTATAGACCACGTGTCCTAAGATGCAGTACTTTGGCTAATACAAGCAGACAAATGATTAATATCAAAACCAGCAACATAGTTACAATACCATAGAATATAAAAGGGGTGATCATATTATAATGACAGTGGATACTACCACCTTCCCTTTACTAAGAAGCTAATATTATTATTATGCTAATAGAAGGTCTCTTAGGCTTGAATAGGGGACCCCATACCTCAAAGATCAGCTTAGTGAAATCACATCACAGGAGCATCAGGAGACTTCTCGCAGGAAGGCTCGTCTTCGGTCTGAATAATAAAAATGATGTCTGTGATACTAAAAGCACTAATTTTCAGGCACTTGCAGCTGCGCGTGTGTTATGGCTAAATAGTGGGCCGATCAACCTAGAGTGAAAAACATGCATTGTGTAATAACCCAGACTGTTTGTCACACCATGTACAGACCAAGGTCGCTGCGCAGAGCTTGGGATGGTAACAACAGATTGCTCTTGTGTGAAGCCAGTCTCGAGTCAGCAGTTTGTTTTAAGAAATAACATGTAAACGCAGTGCCGTGTGCAAAAGCAAAAAGATGGCTTTCTAACATCTAACGTGGTTATGCTAACTTAACAATGCCTGTACGTATTCAGAGAGAACTCACGACACGCCCCCTTGATCGAAGCACTATTTAGTAGGCAAGAAAAGAGAGAACGCAGAGTTCAGTTTCGTCAGAGCAGAACAAGGCGTAACCAATCCAAAGGTTCAGAATGAGTTAAAGTCTGAAACGAAAAAAATTGAAAAGCAAAAGGGGAAACTGTGGTGTCCGGGAAAAAAAAATGTAATCAATTAAAAAAAACTCAAAACAACCATCAGGGAGAAAAAAAAAAAAGGTAAATGCCGCGGCAGGGTGCCGTCCAGGAGCGACAGGCGCCAAGGACGATAGTTCAGTCAATCCATGAATGTATAGGCAGCATATGTGGCAACCGCTTCCAACAAAAAATCATTTGCAGGGCCAGCGAAAGTCTCAGCCATCCAATCCATCAACGAAAAGGAACACACGTGTTCTTCAATCAGCGGAGCTTCCAGCACGATCGGAGGGCACCCGGAATGTTCCTCCAAATAGCTCATAGCCAAGAAGTTGTAGGCAGCTGTAGAGATGTCCCAATTACCCAGGATCCCATGTGCTGCTCCACAAGCCATTATCCGGACACCAGAACAGGTCAACTCGTGAGACACTAAGGGCCTCATTAGTCGATCGAAATCCGGCACCGGAGCCACCAGGCTGGTCAAGCACAAATCCAAAGGCCATTCAAAGGGACAATCCAGGCAGTGAAGCACAGGCTGCACGCAGGTGAAGTAGCAATACCGGAAAGATAATCCATATGCCAGGCTTAAGGTCGCCAATGGCAGAGTTCCATAAAAGTCAAGCATCCTATCACGAAGAAGATGCAGGCGGGACAGGTGCACGTGCGGCACAGAAGGAGCAGCCATTCCGTAGTATGAAAAGGAAAAGCAGCACGCCCGCCACTAGTGCCAGAAGCAGCGGAACACCTCCAAAGATGCTCGAGAAAAGGGAATGAAAAAAGCCCGGAACCACACCAAAAATAGTTTGGAAAGAGGTCACGAGACCCGAGCCCACAAGTTTAAAAAAATGGGCCAGGCCGGTCGTGGACGAGGCATTGAAAATAGTTTGGATCAAAGAGCCGAAATGCAGGGGGAGGTCAGTATTCAGAAGCGCCTGTACCTCTGTGCGCGTATTAGCCACGTGAAGGTCGAATGTTTCACGAGATGAAGTCAAAGACACCTCTTTTTGGGACAATAGGGCTCTTATTCTGCTCAACTTGTTGAACTCTGCTTTCAAGGTTGGAATCGAAGGCCAGATGGAAGCATCCAGCCGCCCATGCGGGGGTGGAAAGAGAACATTATTGCAGCAGACCACTTTCTGCGAGACAGTTACAATATACGGGATTCCCACTAACATCCCACAGCAAGCTTCACTATTCAAAATCAAATAACTACCGTTAGCAAGCAGTGTGAAAGAAGGCGTAATCACAGGCACTGGGACACCCCGTAGGATGCATGCTAAATTCGGTGCTTGTACATTGCATGCGCCGTGTAATTGAATGTGCCTACATACCAAGGAATGGTCAGGTGACGTGGTACATTCCTCGCCCTTCAAATAAACCTCAGTCCCGTCCCTAGTACATCTATACGTAAAGGGGAGGGACCAAACCTCATGTATGAAAGCGGTGCCCAGCGGTTCATATCTACCCAAAGCATAATGTTTCATACAAGAAGTGAACTTAAAAAGCGCAAAAGGGAGAGTTATCAATCCGTGGACTAACCACGTAGCTGAATTGATCTCCGCTACAGAAAAAGGCAATGGTTCTAATTTTTCAATATGTAACAATGAATATGTAGCATCCTTCATGGACATAAACCGCTGCTTGTCAGTAAGGTTAAAGGGAAGGAATAACGATGTAGTGTTAAGATAGTCCCAAGGGACTCTCCCTGCCTTTAAAGTCTGCAATGTCCAAGCAAACTGCATAACAGAACGCAACTGGTTTTGACCATGATATAACACAGACATATCATCATGCACAATATCAACTACTGATGAAACAATATTATCTAATGTATAAATCCTAGAAGAGAGAGTGCTAATGCTGTTATCTATAACGGCCAAAACCTTTTCCATGTTGGCTTGGTCAATAGCCCTCAATCTGGAAGCCGCCTCAATCTGTGACAACTTCCAGACTTCGTTGTAAATAGCATACGCCCACCTCCTGGTTCTGCCACCCACAGGACCCTTAACAAAATCATTCAAATCTATTTTGTCATGTAATTGTGATAAATGAACTTTGACAGACGCCAAAGTGGAATGTCGCAGCCAAGATTGACATAACTTGCCCACAGAGTATGTAGTTACAGTATGTGACGACTCAAACCGAGGGTCTACGCGTTCCTGAGTATACCCCGGTTTCAGTCCCAGAAAACGTCGTTGACAGATATCTGAACTGCTTTGCCAAATTAACCAACCCTCACCATTAACTTTCGAAATATTGAAAGATGTATTCGAAACTAAGGAGTGCAAAGCAGCAAGGGACAGATCTGTGTGGTTATCCCAATTGGGATAAGCGCCCAGATCCGGCACAGAAGGTGATTTTAATTGTTTAGAAGTAGCCAATCCAAAACAGGTGGTTTGGAAGATGGATGAATTCAAAAATAAAATATGATTTGGTATAAGACAGGCACGATGTAAAGCCTCTGTACCCTGTACCTGCCACGGCTTGGAACCCCAAACCGACTTTAGATCAATAGTAGCCTTCCATACATCATAACCTTTGATTGACAACTCGTCCATAAAGGACTTGGAATAAAGTAACTTTGTGTGTGTCAGTCTAACCTTTGCGGCAGACTCAGGCAGCACCTTAAAATAAAACGCTGCCGGGTTGGAAACACTGAAATCGGTAAAATATGAATACTTGTTAACTAGTGTTTGTGAACTTCCGAATTCGGGAGTAGGACAGTGTTCCCATTGGGTAAAATTTACAAAATTTCTAAATGTATTTGCTTTATGCAGGAAATGATTGCCATAATGTTGAAAACAATACTGTTCCGCATAATTAGCCGCATTTTCGTATAAATCTTCAGCATCAAAAGCGGCATAATATTTCAAATCAGAAAATAGTGACTCAATGGCGTGTACATCCCAATCATCAGAACGTATGTTCTGCCTAACCACATCACCCATAGAAACACGAAATACATTAGGTACATTAATGACCTCTGTAGGCCCATGAATTTGGAATTTAACAGCATCCCATGCGATTCCATCCAAGACGGGCCAGGCAGTAATATTCACAAAAGTCTGGTCCCTCTTCATGACGTGGGACGAGGAGTGGGGGGCCAAAGTTCCATTGATAAGTCTAATTGTCGATCTCTCACTCAGATAGTGGCCATCCACAAGACGGAAAAAAACTATCACGAATCCAATGGACATAAACAAAAAAATACTGAAAAGCAACAGCCAAATGTATGTCCAAGGGGCAATCAAAAAATGTCTCTTAAACCAGCTGAAAAAAACAGCAATGTTCGATGGGGGGCTTAAGGGCAACGAGTTAGTGTCAAAGGAGAAGCGGGACTGTCCAAGCGCCGTAGATTGCAAAACAGGCGAGGGACCACGTGTAGGATAAGCATACTCAGTCTCTTCGGGCAAACCACCAGCCGATGGTATCAATAAGGGATCAGTAACCGATTGCATCTCGATGGCAACATCAGGCAAGGTGTTAGAAGCAAGAGTCAACATTGAATTTCTTTGCATCGTCTGGCATGAAACTGCTGGAGTCATGCTAAGAAGTATCGGCCACTCGCTGAAGTTTGACATTGTCAATAGAGATGTACCTGTTTTCTTTGCGACCAGGAAGTGGAGGTAAAATGACTGTTCTTGTTCCCTGCACTCCAAGCACTGGAACTGGTGCACGATAAGAGGGGCCGAACTCCTTCTTGTTCTCCACCTTCTCACGGACCAGATCTCCAACTCGGGGCAGCCAGCCGACTACCGGAACCTGAACTTCAACTTCAGATGTGGAGGGCAAGTGTTCCTTCGATAGAGTGTCTCTGGCTTCTTGTAGAGTCTGTAAAACAGCACAGTGATCATCTACGTCAAAGGGTGCGGTCGACGCCGCCATGTCTAGACCATCAAGGTCCGGTACAAACATTCTGATTCCGAAGAGCATCATGTACGGGGTCCGCCCACCCAGAGACCTTCTAGGGAGATTATTAAGTGCACGTTGAACGTTATACAAATGGGCTAGCCAGTTCCGGCCTGTGCCTAAAACACGGGCTGTCAATGATTGCTTTAAGTCACGGTTCATTCGCTCCACCACACTATTACCCTCAGGTCGGTAGGGGGACGAAAATTTGACTAGGACCCCCAAATTTCTCATAGCCTCCTTGTAAGCCTTAGAGGCGAACGCAGGGCCCTGATCAGAATGGAAGGTACCACACGCAAAAGTTCCCACAAAGACACGCAAATCTCTGATGACAGTCCGCGAGTCAGCACTCCTTTGTGGCCATACCCACAGAAAACGTGTGCACGAATCCACTGCAACCAAGATGTACTTGTACGCAGTATCAGAAGAAAAAGGACCGCAGTGATCCAAATAAACACAACCAAATGGTTTATTGGATATGTACAACTGTGTTTGTGATGGGCGCGCAACAGTAGAAGGTTTAATCTGTTGGCAAATGTCACAATCAAGAACATAAGCGCGCGCTTGTTTATATAAACCAAACCACCAGTAACGTTGTTGTAGCAGAGATATTGTGGCTGACACTCCGGCGTGGGCTGACGCCAACCCCTCATGAGCAGCCAGAATCAGTGCGGGTCTGCAGTCCGCGTTGGGAATAATTCTGTCACCAACGTCGTTAATCCTCACTAACGGGACATTATCAGGACTTAAACGGTAAATGTAACGAGAAGGAAAACCCTTCGGGTAAACGCCTCCCTTTTCTGTAGCAGCAATAGCTGCCAAGATGTCATCATCAATCTTACTCTTTGATCGGGTTACTGCTGCCACTAAGTATGTAGCCACTGCTGTTTTTGCTGCCTCGTCAGCCAAGCTGTTGCCGACAGCATGGACACCAAGTCGTTGGTGACCAAGAGTGTGAATTACATTCACGAGTGGGAGACGTTCTTTAAAGTCTGCCACTCGAACCCAAAGCGTTTTATGCTTAATTGTGCCACCTTTCGTGTCTCGATAATCATTCTGAGACCAGAAGTGTAAATTGTCATTATAGGACTGGACACAGTAGAAAGAATCACTCACAATTAGAGTAGTGACTCGGGGATCAGCAAACTCCAGTGCAAGCACTAGAGCCCGAAGCTCCGCCAATTGCGCGGTACAATCGCCCAATGACTGCGTATGCACTGCATCAGATTGGAATTCACCATTTACGAAAGCACCTACGACAATTGCGCAAGCCGCTGAGTAGGCGTGCTTTGATCCAATTGCGGGCTGCGCAGACCCGTCAGTGTATATGACACAATGGTATTCTTCGAGCGGGCGCAAAGACAGAGGAGCCGGATGAACGAATTCATACTGCAAGAACTCTTGAGTCTGTAATGAGGCATCAAAGATGTAGGTGACGTCTGGCGACGTCAGTGTCGTGGCCCATTGTATCCACCGAGGATGCAAAGCTTTAGAGTTTGGTACACTTGCCTTTGTCACCGCTTCTAAGGCGGGATAGGGTGTTACAACCAGAATCTGTTTCCCATGTGACAGTGCGCGTTCTTTAAGGATCGCCATCTGTACAGCAGTCAGAACTTTTTCGACCGCGGAAAAACGTAATTCAGCAGAGGTGTACAAGTGGGATTTGTACGCAATGGGGACTGTATCGCCCTCATTAAACGTCAAATACGTGAAACTCACGGCGCCTGGCACTATTCTTATTACCAGGTTGGTGCGGTTATCACGTGTCAGCAAATATTGTGAAGCAAGAAGGTCAGCCTGTAAAGACTGTAAAATTTTAGAATGTTCCAGCTGCCAGCTAGACTTCGAAAATGTGGGTTGTACCAAGGCGTAAAGCGGCTTGATACGCTGGGCATAATCAGGAATGTACGTACGGCCGAAATTCAGAAAACCCAGCAGAGATTGTAATTTCTTTAGTGTCGTTGGCGCACTCAAGCATGCGCCCTTCTCCAGAAAGTGGGGAGCTAACCCCTTACCTTCATTATTGAGCTCGTAGCCCAAAAACAACACTGTATATTCCGCGATGTGAGACTTCGCAAAATTGAATTTGTAGCCATAGTCAGCAAAACTCACTACAATATTGTCGACTCGAGACAGATGCGGCAACAGCTCGTCATCCGTTAGGTAGATATCGTCAACATAGGAGTATGCCTCGGGGTCTATTCTTTCTAAGAGAGAAACCACGCGAGCGGAAAAGACGCCAGGGCTATTTTTGTAGCCCATGGCTAATCTCGTAAACTGTTTTTGTTTTCCGCCCGAAGTAAACGCTGTCCACTGGCTACTCAGTGTGGACAGGTTATGGCTAAAAAAGCCATTGGAAATGTCAAGTGTCGTTTTAAACCGTTTACGCACGAGACTGTCGACTAGAGCCGAGCTATGTGTATTTTGTACCGCGCAGGTCCGGCAATGGGAGTTTAGGTGCCGGTAATCCAAAACTAAACGGTACGAGCCGTCAGGCTTCGTCACAGTGAATAAAGGGTTATTCATAGGGGACACACATGTTTCAATTACACCCTGATATTCCAATTGTTCAAGGATCGCCGCGACGTGAGGTCTAGCTTCACGACGCATGGGATATTGGGGCTGAGGCTGGGGCATAGACCGCAATGGAATCTCATGGCAGGGGGACAACCGGTCCCAACCCACTTGAGTACGATATACCGCTGGCGCAAGCGCCAGCGCCCACTCACCAGCGTACATTTCAGCTTGGTCCTTAGGCACCGTGTGCGCAAAGGACGGGAGGATTTTCTCCTCCCCTCTAGGAGCTTCCAAAATGAAGGCCGGGGGCCAATCTGCCTCCGCTAGGAGGATATCATAGGTGGTGGTCAGATTATCCCAAAAAATCCCTTTTATAGTACGTTGTATGTCACCCTCTATTAATAAGACTATTTCATAAAGTCTATCAGGGGGAGCCACTCTGGTGTCAGCTGTTTCAACAGTAACCAATACATCAGTTGCTGTCGCCGCCAGAAATGGACGCAGAGCTTGACGGACTATGGTAATTTCTGCCGCGCTGTCCAGTAGCGTCAGCGCCCATGTCCGGTTCTGAAGCTGTGTCCGCACTATCTGAGGCATATTTTGCCGTCAGAGCCGCCACTTTCTTCTTCTGAAACGGGGGTCTTTGTCGAGCAAACTCGTCCTGCTTGCCTTTACCCTCAGTCTGTCGGGGTTGGTCACGCTGTTGTGGAGCACCCCGACCTTTGCCACCGCCTCCGCCACCAGACTGTGTAGCCGATGTTTCCTGTGAAGAACGAGGAGAGCGCGGTTCAGAAACCTGAAATCTATCAGGAGACTTAATAGTAGCACGATCTCGCAGATCATAAGTGCGTTCACTACTTGACTGAACGGGAGAGGCAGGCCGAGAGCCCTGTTTCTGCTGCTGCTTTCCCTGTTGTTTAGTCCGCCAAGGTTGTTTTGGAAAAATTGGCCGACCATCCTTACCAAAAGTTTCTGCCTTACCCTGCTGCTTAGAATCGGGATTTTTGATCACAGGCTTAACTCCTAAAGAGCTACGACCCAAATCGCGATATGCTTCTGAAATTATTTTTGCAAATTCCTGCGGCTTGTCCTCTTCAGCAACTTTCTTCAGTTCATTACGAACCTGAAAGTGCAACGCATCACCCTTAAGGTTTCCCATTATCATGGTAGCCACCAGGCCAAAATCTCCGAGGAGCCGCATCCCCAATTCTATCGCAGACTCCGCTCCATGGTCGTCTTGAACCTGTTTAATTATGGAGGGCAGCTGTAACATAGACGGAGTGCCGAAGCACTGCGCGTACGTCGCAGCAAAAACCTTACCCCAGGATACACAATCATCTATATGGGGAACTAAGTCTTTAGGCAAACTAATGGTGAGGATCCTGTGTTTTTCCACAGGAGTTGTATGCGGATAAACCGCCTCTATTTGGTCAAATTTTTCAGCAAGCCAAAAAGGATAATCATCCCTTGTGAGGGGGCGCTTGCCCACAACAGAATTGACCATAACAGGACTAATGACCACCGCGTGACGATCACTAGGTTGTCCCGCACTAACAGGCGCCCCCGCCTGTACAGTGCGCGACACATACTGCACCAACGCCCTATATACTGATATAAGGGCAGTGTGTAGTACACGCAATTCAGCCACCGTCACCGTGAGGTAACGGGGATGAGGCGTAAATCCGGCTAGTACCGGCCAAGTGGCCCCTGCAATTGATAAAGGGCCCATTCTCGGCGGTATAACCACATGGGGGAGGGCGCCATTAAACCAAATCTGATGTTGCCAAGCAGATATTGGTATCTCCTGTGTCCTATACGGCGCATAGTTAGCAGGCACGGCAGTAGCAGTGTAAGAATGAAAGGTATCGTCATCCCCACTGACTGCCGGAATCGTCACCCAGGAATAGAACAACTCAAACGGGTGAGCCGCATCGGCTCCCACCACAAAGATGACGTCCATGCCCGTGTCCGGCACCCCATACTGCGTCAAATGACGTTTCAGAGCTGCACGGCTGTGCGCCGCAAAGTCTACTGCCATAAGGACAAGCTATACTTCTAGTAGTTAGTAGCACAAGGGTTCAATAACCTTTTTAATGATCAAGCTTGAAAGAACCTATATCAATAGAACTATGTAGGTTTAAATCCGTCAGACTTGTTATCCGGAAACAAGAATGAGGGTGCTGTGGACTAAATGTAAGCACTACTAAGGCGTTTCAACTCATAGACCAAACGTTAGGTGCGCCATGTTGCAGGGATTCTGCTGATACACAGAACTATGCGAAGAACCCCAGGACCTCAGTGAATTGTGGTGTACCAGAAACTCACCTCAGAACCCAGAACCCAGTATCCGGCTAGCATAAGTGTCCCATTCGTTATCCGAGATTCAGCTCGGCGGTCCCAATGAATAGACAACCCAGAACAAGCGACTCAGTACATACTCAGGAATGGTGGGAATCGGAAATACCTGTTCGTATATTATTCTCACATCAGTCCACAACAATAATCAACAGAGACACGTTGTAAATAAAAGGGGTTTATTTTTATAGACCACGTGTCCTAAGATGCAGTACTTTGGCTAATACAAGCAGACAAATGATTAATATCAAAACCAGCAACATAGTTACAATACCATAGAATATAAAAGGGGTGATCATATTATAATGACAGTGGATACTACCACCTTCCCTTTACTAAGAAGCTAATATTATTATTATGCTAATAGAAGGTCTCTTAGGCTTGAATAGGGGACCCCATACCTCAAAGATCAGCTTAGTGAAATCACATCACAGGAGCATCAGGAGACTTCTCGCAGGAAGGCTCGTCTTCGGTCTGAATAATAAAAATGATGTCTGTGATACTAAAAGCACTAATTTTCAGGCACTTGCAGCTGCGCGTGTGTTATGGCTAAATAGTGGGCCGATCAACCTAGAGTGAAAAACATGCATTGTGTAATAACCCAGACTGTTTGTCACACCATGTACAGACCAAGGTCGCTGCGCAGAGCTTGGGATGGTAACAACAGATTGCTCTTGTGTGAAGCCAGTCTCGAGTCAGCAGTTTGTTTTAAGAAATAACATGTAAACGCAGTGCCGTGTGCAAAAGCAAAAAGATGGCTTTCTAACATCTAACGTGGTTATGCTAACTTAACAATGCCTGTACGTATTCAGAGAGAACTCACGACAGTACCTACAGTGCAACTGTGCATGAGGTCCAGTATACAGTACCACCGTGCATGAGGTGTGCATGAGGTCCAGTACCTACAGTGCCATGGTTCATGAGGTCCAGTACCTGCAGTGCCACTGTGCATGATCTCCAGTACCTGCAGTGCCACTGTGCATGAGGTCCAGTACCTACAGTGCCACCGTGCATGAGGTCCAGTACCCACAGTACCTCCGTGCATGAGGTCCAGTACCTACAGTGCCACTGTGCATGAGGTCCAGTACCCGCAGGGCCACCGTGCATGAGGTTCAGTGCCTGCAGTGCCACAGTGCATGAGATTCAGTACCTGCAGTGCCACTGTGCATGAGGTCCAGTACCTGCAGTACCACCATGCATGAGGTTCAGTACCTGCAGTGCCACCGTGCATGAGGTCCAGTACCTACAGTGCCACTGAGCACAAGGTCCAGTATCTACAGTACCACCGTGCATGAGGTCCAGTACCTGCAGTGCCACTGTGCATGAGGTCCAGTACCTGCAGTATCACCGTGCATGAGGTCCAGTACCTGCAGTGCCACTGTGCATGAGGTCCAGTACCTGCAGTATCACCATGCATGAGGTTCAGTACCCGCAGTCCCACCGTGCATGATGTCCAGTACCTACGGTGCCACTGTGCATGAGGTCCAGTACCTGCATTGCCACCTTGCATGAGGTTCAGTACCTGCAGTGTCACCGTGCATGCGGTTCAGGACCTACAGTGCCACCATGCATGAGGTCCAGTATCTACAGTACCACCGTGTATGAGGTCCAGTACCCACAGTGCCACCGTGCATGCGGTCCAGTACCTGCAGTGCCACCATGCATGAGGTTCGGTACCTACAGTGCCACCATGCATGAGATCCGGTACCTACAGTGCCACCGTGCATGAGGTCCAGTACCTACAGTGACATTGTGCATGAGGTCAAGTACCTACAATGCCACTGTGCTTGAGGTCCAGTACCTACAGTTCCACCATGCATGAGGTTCAGTATCTTTAGTACCATCGTGCATGAGGTGCAGTACCTGCAGAGCCACAGTGCTTGAGGACCAGTACCTACAGTGTCACCGTGCTTGAGGTCCAGTATCTTCAGTGCCACCGTGCATGAGGTCCAGTAACTACAGTCCCACCGTGCATGAGGTCCAGTACCCACAGTACCACCATGCATGAAGTCCAGTACCTACAGTGCCACAGTGCATGAGGTCCAGTACCTGTAGTGCCACCGTGCATGAGGTCCAGTACCTACAGTTCCACCGTGCATGAGGTCCAGTACCCGCAGTGCCACCATGCATAAGGTCCAGTACCTACAGTGCCACAGTGCATGAGGTCCAGTACCTGTAGTGCCACCGTGCATGAGATCCAGTACCTACATTGCCACCGTGCATGAGGTCCAGAACTCGCAGTGCCACCGTGCATGAGGTCCAGTGCCTGCAGTGCCACCGTGCAATAGGTCCAGTACCTGGTGAGTAGACAAAATATCGGAAATGTAATATCGATATACAGAAATATCGAAGTCAAAATATCGATGGAACAATATATCTCTGTCATTAATATCGATGTAAAAAATGTCGAGATTGTTATGTGTAGTAAAATATCGAGGTATAGTATATCGAAAGACATAATATCGTGTAGTAAAAATATCGAAAAAGGATAGTATTAAGTCATTTTGTGATTTGTTAAAAATTATTGTTTAGAAGTGTCAGCAAATGTTTATTTAAGTGTATTAAAAATAACAATTTTATTTCTATTAATATAATTTTATTAATTTTGATATATAATTTTAGGAGCGGGATGTTGGGTTTATAGGGGATAAGGGTGGGGAGTGTTTTAAAAATATATATTTGAAATTAAATATTTTAATACATTTTTGTAGAATTTGAATTTAAATTTTGAACAAAATTGTAATATTTAAATTTTAATTATGAAAAAAAAAATTTTTAGTGGGATGTTGTGTATATAGGGGTTAAGGGTGGGGAGTGTTTTGGAAATAAATATTAAATTTAATATTTTAGGATATAATTTTTGAAATATTATTAATATAATTTTTTTAATTTTGATATGTAATTTTAGGAGCGGGATGTTGGGTTTATAGGGGATAAGGGTGGGGAGTGTTTTAAAAATATATATTGGAAATAAAATATTTTAATACATTTTTGTAGAATTTGAATTTAAATTTTGTAAAAAATTGTAATATTTAAATTTTAATTCTGAAAAAAAAAAATTTTAGTGGGATGTTGTGTATATAGGGGTTAAGGGTGGGGAGTGTTTTTGAAATAAATATTAAATGTAATATTTTAGGATATAATTTTTGAAATATTATATTTAAAAACAAAAAAAAAAAATTCTAATTTGTTTTTAAAATTTAAATGTGAAAATTGTAATAATTAAATAAATGTAATAAGTGGGATTTTGGGGTTATAGGGGATAAGGGTGGGGAGTGTTTTAGATATATATTTAATATTTAATATTGAATTTAAAAAAATGAAATTTCAATTTTGGTCTGAAAATTTACAATTAAAAATTTTACTAATAAAATTTAATAATTTATGATATAATTTTTGAAATATTATATTTACAAATAAAAAAAATTCAAATAAGTTTTTAAAATTTAAATGTGAAAATTCTAATAATAAAAAAAATGTAATAAGTGGGATTTTGGGGTTATAGGGGATAAGGGTGGGGAGTGTTTTAGATATATATTTATTAGTTAATATTGAATTACTAAAAAATTACATTTAAATTGTGGTATTAAAATTTACAATTAAACATTTTACTAATAAAATACATTTAATAAGTGGGATTTTGGGGTTATAGGGGATAAGGGTGGGGAGTGTTTTTGAAAAATATTTAATATTTTATAAAAAAAAAAAGATAATTTAATTTTGGTATCAAAATTTAAAATAAAAAAAATTACTCATAAAATAAATGTAATAAGTGGGAATTGGGGGTTATAGGGGATAAGGGTGGGGAGTGCTTTCGAAATATATGTAATATTTTATATTTGAAAAAAATAATGGAAATTTCTAATTTGGTAATAAAAGTTAATTTTAATCATTTTAATAATAATAAAAATGTCATAAGTGGTATTTTGGGGTTATAGGGCATAAGGGTGGGGAGTGTTTTAGAAATATATAAAAAATGTAATATTAATAAAAAATAATTTACATTTAGAAATGTTCTTTGAATTAACATTTAACAATTTTAAGAAGATAATTCATTTAATAAGAGTGATGTAGGATTTATAGGGGATAAGGGTGGGTAGTGTTTACAAATTAGTAATTGTTTTAAAAAATCAATAATATATAGTAACCCTAATTCAATATAGATTGGAGTGGGAATAGTACATTATTTATGGTCAGTGTGCAGCACCTACTTTGATTTCTTATAGACTGGAGTGGGAATAGTAAATTATTTATGGTCAGTGTCAAGCATCTACTTTAATTTATTATAGACTGGAGTGGGAATAGTAAATTATTTTTGGTCAGTGTCCAGCATGTATTTTAATTTTTTATAGACTGGAGTGGGAAGAGTAAATTATTTATGGTCAGTGTCCAGCACCTACTCTAATTTATTATAGACTGGAGTGGGAATAGTAAATTATTTATGGTCACTGTCCAGCACCTACTTTAATTTTTTATAGACTGGAGTGGGAATAGTAAATTATTTATGGTTAGTGTCCAGCACCTACTCTAATTTATTATAGACTGGAGTGGGAATAGTAAATTATTTATGGTCACTGTCCAGCACCTACTTTAATTTATTGTAGAATGGAGTGGGATTAGTAAATTATTTATGGTCACTGTCCAGCACATACTTTAATTTATTATAGACTGGAGTGGGAATAGTAAATTATTTATGGTCAGTGTCAAGCATCTACTTTAATTTATTATAGATTGGAGTGGGAATAGTAAATTATTTATGGTCAGTGTCCAGCACCTACTTCAATTTATTATAGACTGGAGTGGGAATAGTAAATTATTTTTGGTCAGTGTCCAGCATGTACTTTAATTTTTTATAGACTGGAGTGGGAATAGTAAATTATTTATGGTCAGTGTCCAGCACCTACTCTAATTTATTATAGACTGGAGTGGGAATAGTAAATTATTTATGGTTAGTGTCCAGCACCTACTCTAATTTATTATAGACTGGAGTGGGAATAGTAAATTATTTATGGTCACTGTCCAGCACCTACTCTAATTTTTTATAGACTGGAGTGGGAATAGTAAATTATTTATGGTCAGTGTCCAGCACCTACTCTAATTTATTATAGACTGGAGTGGGAATAGTAAATTAATTATGGTTAGTGTCCAGCACCTACTCTAATTTTTTATAGACTGGAGTGGGAATAGTAAATTAGTTATGGTCAGTGTCCAGCATGTACTTTAATTTTTCATAGACTGGAGTGGGAATAGTAAATTATTTATGGTCAGTGTCCAGCACCTACTCTAATTTATTGTAGACTGGAGTGGTAATAGTAAATTATTTATGGTCACTGTCCAGCACCTACTCTAATTTTTTATAGACTGGAGTGGGAATAGTAAATTATTTATGGTCAGTGTCCAGCACCTACTCTAATTTATTATAGACTGGAGTGGGAATAGTAAATTATTTATGGTCACTGTCCAGCACCTACTTTAATTTATTGTAGAATGGAGTGGGATTAGTAAATTATTTATGGTCACTGTCCAGCACATACTTTAATTTATTATAGACTGGAGTGGGAATAGTAAATTATTTATGGTCAGTGTCAAGCATCTACTTTAATTTATTATAGATTGGAGTGGGAATAGTAAATTATTTATGGTCAGTGTCCAGCACCTACTTCAATTTATTATAGACTGGAGTGGGAATAGTAAATTATTTTTGGTCAGTGTCCAGCATGTACTTTAATTTTTTATAGACTGGAGTGGGAATAGTAAATTATTTATGGTCAGTGTCCAGCACCTACTCTAATTTATTATAGACTGGAGTGGGAATAGTAAATTATTTATGGTTAGTGTCCAGCACCTACTCTAATTTATTATAGACTGGAGTGGGAATAGTAAATTATTTATGGTCACTGTCCAGCACCTACTCTAATTTTTTATAGACTGGAGTGGGAATAGTAAATTATTTATGGTCAGTGTCCAGCACCTACTCTAATTTATTATAGACTGGAGTGGGAATAGTAAATTATTTATGGTCACTGTCCAGCACCTACTCTATTTTATTATAGACTGGAGTGGGAATAGTAAATTATTTTTGCTCACTGTCCAGCACCTACTCTAATTTTTTATAGACTGAAGTGGGAATAGTAAATTAGTTATGGTCAGTGTCCAGCATGTACTTTAATTTTTCATAGACTGGAGTGGGAATAGTAAATTATTTATGGTCAGTGTCCAGCACCTACTCTAATTTATTGTAGACTGGAGTGGTAATAGTAAATTATTTATGGTCACTGTCCAGCACCTACTCTAATTTTTTATAGACTGGAGTGGGAATAGTAAATTATTTATGGTCAGTGTCCAGCACCTACTCTAATTTATTATAGACTGGAGTGGGAATAGTAAATTATTTATGGTTAGTGTCCAGCACCTACTCTAATTTATTATAGACTGGAGTGGGAATAGTAAATTATTTATGGTCACTGTCCAGCACCTACTCTAATTTTTTATAGACTGGAGTGGGAATAGTAAATTATTTATGGTTAGTGTCCAGCACCTACTCTAATTTATTATAGACTGGAGTGGGAATAGTAAATTATTTATGGTCAGTGTCCAGCACCTATTCTAATTTATTATAGACTGGAGTGGTAATAGTAAATTATTTATGGTCACTGTCCAGCATCTACTCTAATTTTTTATAGACTGGAGTGGGAATAGTAAATTATTTATGGTCAGTGTCCAGCACCTACTCTAATTTATTATAGACTGGAGTGGGAATAGTAAATTATTTATGGTTAGTGTCCAGCACCTACTCTAATTTATTATAGACTGGAGTGGGAATAGTAAATTATTTATGGTCACTGTCCAGCACCTACTCTAATTTTTTATAGACTGGAGTGGGAATAGTAAATTATTTATGGTCAGTGTCCAGCACCTACTCTAATTTATTATAGACTGGAGTGGTAATAGTAAATTATTTATGGTCACTGTCCAGCACCTACTCTAATTTTTTATAGACTGGAGTGGGAATAGTAAATTATTTATGGTCACTGTCCAGCACCTACTCTAATTTATTATAGACTGGAGTGGGAATAGTAAATTATTTATGGTCAGTGTCCAGCACCTACTCTAATTTATTATAGACTGGAGTGGGAATAGTAAATTATTTATGGTCAGTGTCCAGCACCTACTCTAATTTATTATAGACTGGAGTGGGAATAGTAAATTATTTATGGTCAGTGTCAAGCATCTACTTTAATTTATTATAGACTGGAGTGGGAATAGTAAATTATTTATGGTCAGTGTCCAGCAACTACTCTAATCTGTATGGTATTTAATGAAATTAAATTACATTAACATAGCAATAATAAAAATATATAAAAGTGAATATTATTAGTATTTTATTATTATATATTGGATTTGTACTAATTAATTCAATATTTATAGTTTAGGATAATAAATACATGTAAAGTTTTAATGTGATATGTTTGGAATATTTAATATTATTATTAGGAAAAATATATGAATATTTTGTATTGGAATAATGGGTAATGGCATTCTGTAATTTTATAATATTTATTGATTTTTATTTTTTTATAAAAAAAATATTCTATATGTTAAATATTCATAATAGAAGATCAATATTAATAATCAGAGAAACACAATTAATAAGACAAGAACATGGTTTTTATTGTAGTTTTTTAAATGTGTTATTGTTTATTCATTTGAGTAAGATCATTCAGAAATAGCATTATTTACATTGTAATTAAATTCAAACATATTGAATATAGGTGAGAACAAATTTTATGTACATTTAGGTGCCGATCACGATCCGGTAAAAAATTCCCCCGTGCGACTCGTATCGGGTCTTATTACTGTACGAATCGTACAAGTGCCGTACGAACTGGCAATCACGATTCGCATGGTAAAAAGTCCATACGAACCGCACTGGGAATCATTCCCCACACGTCCTCGGGTCGGAAAATGTGTCCGACACGTCCTCGGACGATTTACCTTACAAACGTAAAAATCCAAGTCCGACCGAGGAATCACGATCCATCCCGTGCGTCCGAGCGTACAACCGTATGGAAAAAACACCGTCCGCACCGAACACCCATAGCAACCATGGAGACATGTGCCCGCATACGCGCCCAACACTCCCCCCAGCCCCCGTACGTCCGACACGTACCCCCCGTATATGTATACCCCCACCCGTCTAGGTACACCCCAGTACGTTCCAGTCGTACCCCCACCCCAGTACGTGTCGTACCACCGTCAATGTACACCCCCCCCACCCCTGTACGTGTCGTACCACCGTCTATGTACACCCCAGTACGTTCCAGTCGCACCCCCACCCCAGTACGTGTCGTACCCCCCGTGTACCTACACCCCAGTACGTTCGAGCCACACCCCCACCCCAGTACGTGTCATAGCCCCGTCTACCCACACCCCAGTACGTTCCAGTTGTACCCCCACCCCAGTACGTGTCGTACCCCCCGTGTACCTACACCCCAGTACGTTCGAGCCACACCCCCACCCCAGTACGTGTCATAGCCCCGTCTACCCACACCCCAGTACGTTCCAGTCGTACCCCCACCCCAGTACGTGTCGTACCCCCCGTGTACCTACACCCCAGTACGTTCGAGCCACACCCCCACCCCAGTACGTGTCATAGCCCCGTCTACCCACACCCCAGTACGTTCCAGTCGCACCCCCACCCCAGTACGTGTCGTACCACCGTCAATGTACACCCCCCCACCCCTGTACGTGTCGTACCACCGTCAATGTACACCCCCCCACCCCTGTACGTGTCGTACCACCGTCTATGTACACCCCAGTACGTTCCAGTCGCACCCCCACCCCAGTACGTGTCGTACCCCCCGTGTACCTACACCCCAGTACGTTCGAGCCACACCCCCACCCCAGTACGTGTCGTACCACCGTCAATGTACACCCCCCCACCCCTGTACGTGTCGTACCACCGTCTATGTACACCCCAGTACGTTCCAGTCGCACCCCCACCCCAGTACGTGTCGTACCACCGTCAATGTACACCCCCCCACCCCTGTACGTGTCGTACCACCGTCAATGTACACCCCCCCACCCCTGTACGTGTCGTACCACCGTCAATGTACACCCCCCCACCCCTGTACGTGTCGTACCACCGTCTATGTACACCCCAGTACGTTCCAGTCGCACCCCCACCCCAGTACGTGTCGTACCCCCCGTGTACCTACACCCCAGTACGTTCGAGCCACACCCCCACCCCAGTACGTGTCATAGCCCCGTCTACCCACACCCCAGTACGTTCCAGTCGTACCCCCACCCCAGTACGTGTCGTACCCCCCGTGTACCTACACCCCAGTACGTTCGAGCCACACCCCCACCCCAGTACGTGTCATAGCCCCGTCTACCCACACCCCAGTACGTTCCAGTCGTACCCCCACCCCAGTACGTGTCGTACCCCCCGTGTACCTACACCCCAGTACGTTCGAGCCACACCCCCACCCCAGTACGTGTCATAGCCCCGTCTACCCACACCCCAGTACGTTCCAGTCGCACCCCCACCCCAGTACGTGTCGTACCACCGTCAATGTACACCCCCCCACCCCTGTACGTGTCGTACCACCGTCAATGTACACCCCCCCACCCCTGTACGTGTCGTACCACCGTCTATGTACACCCCAGTACGTTCCAGTCGCACCCCCACCCCAGTACGTGTCGTACCCCCCGTGTACCTACACCCAGTACGTTCGAGCCACACCCCCACCCCAGTACGTGTCGTACCACCGTCAATGTACACCCCCCCACCCCTGTACGTGTCGTACCACCGTCTATGTACACCCCAGTACGTTCCAGTCGCACCCCCACCCCAGTACGTGTCGTACCACCGTCAATGTACACCCCCCCACCCCTGTACGTGTCGTACCACCGTCAATGTACACCCCCCCACCCCTGTACGTGTCGTACCACCGTCTATGTACACCCCAGTACGTTCCAGTCGCACCCCCACCCCAGTACGTGTCGTACCACCGTCAATGTACACCCCCCCACCCCTGTACGTGTCGTACCACCGTCAATGTACACCCCCCCACCCCTGTACGTGTCGTACCACCGTCTATGTACACCCCAGTACGTTCCAGTCGCACCCCCACCCCAGTACGTGTCGTACCCCCCGTGTACCTACACCCCAGTACGTTCGAGCCACACCCCCACCCCAGTACGTGTCGTACCACCGTCAATGTACACCCCCCCACCCCTGTACGTGTCGTACCACCGTCTATGTACACCCCAGTACGTTCCAGTCGCACCCCCACCCCAGTACGTGTCGTACCACCGTCAATGTACACCCCCCCACCCCTGTACGTGTCGTACCACCGTCAATGTACACCCCCCCACCCCTGTACGTGTCGTACCACCGTCAATGTACACCCCCCCACCCCTGTACGTGTCGTACCACCGTCTATGTACACCCCAGTACGTTCCAGTTGCACCCCCACCCCAGTACGTGTCGTACCCCCCGTGTACCTACACCCCAGTACGTTCGAGCCACACCCCCACCCCAGTACGTGTCATAGCCCCGTCTACCCACACCCCAGTACGTTCCAGTCGTACCCCCACCCCAGTACGTGTCGTACCCCCCGTGTACCTACACCCCAGTACGTTCGAGACACACCCCCACCCCAGTACGTGTCATAGCCCCGTCTACCCACACCCCAGTACGTTCCAGTCGTACCCCCACCCCAGTAAGTGTCGTACCCCCCGTGTACCTACACCCCAGTACGTTCGAGCCACACCCCCACCCCAGTACGTGTCATAGCCCCGTCTACCCACACCCCAGTACGTTCCAGTCGCACCCCCACCCCAGTACGTGTCGTACCACCGTCAATGTACACCCCCCACCCCTGTACGTGTCGTACCACCGTCAATGTACACCCCCCCACCCCTGTACGTGTCGTACCACCGTCTATGTACACCCCAGTACGTTCCAGTCGCACCCCCACCCCAGTACGTGTCGTACCCCCCGTGTACCTACACCCCAGTACGTTCGAGCCACACCCCCACCCCAGTACGTGTCGTACCACCGTCAATGTACACCCCCCCACCCCTGTACGTGTCGTACCACTGTCTATGTACACCCCAGTACGTTCCAGTCGCACCCCCACCCCAGTACGTGTCGTACCACCGTCAATGTACACCCCCCCACCCCTGTACGTGTCGTACCACCGTCAATGTACACCCCCCCACCCCTGTACGTGTCGTACCACCGTCTATGTACACCCCAGTACGTTCCAGTCGCACCCCCACCCCAGTACGTGTCGTACCACCGTCAATGTACACCCCCCCACCCCTGTACGTGTCGTACCACCGTCAATGTACACCCCCCCACCCCTGTACGTGTCGTACCACCGTCTATGTACACCCCAGTACGTTCCAGTCGCACCCCCACCCCAGTACGTGTCGTACCCCCGTGTACCTACACCCCAGTACGTTCGAGCCACACCCCCACCCCAGTACGTGTCGTACCACCGTCAATGTACACCCCCCCACCCCTGTACGTGTCGTACCACCGTCTATGTACACCCCAGTACGTTCCAGTCGCACCCCCACCCCAGTACGTGTCGTACCACCGTCAATGTACACCCCCCCACCCCTGTACGTGTCGTACCACCGTCAATGTACACCCCCCCACCCCTGAACGTGTCGTACCACCGTCAATGTACACCCCCCCACCCCTGTACGTGTCGTACCACCGTCTATGTACACCCCAGTACGTTCCAGTCGCACCCCCACCCCAGTACGTGTCGTACCCCCCGTGTACCTACACCCCAGTACGTTCGAGCCACACCCCCACCCCAGTACGTGTCATAGCCCCGTCTACCCACACCCCAGTACGTTCCAGTCGTACCCCCACCCCAGTACGTGTCGTACCCCCGTGTACCTACACCCCAGTACGTTCGAGCCACACCCCCACCCCAGTACGTGTCATAGCCCCGTCTATCCACACCCCAGTACGTTCCAGTCATACCCCCACCCCAGTACGTGTCGTACCCCCCGTGTACCTACACCCCAGTACGTTCGAGCCACACCCCCACCCCAGTACGTGTCATAGCCCCGTCTACCCACACCCCAGTACGTTCCAGTCGCACCCCCACCCCAGTACGTGTCGTACCACCGTCAATGTACACCCCCCCACCCCTGTACGTGTCGTACCACCGTCAATGTACACCCCCCCACCCCTGTACGTGTCGTACCACCGTCTATGTACACCCCAGTACGTTCCAGTCGCACCCCCACCCCAGTACGTGTCGTACCCCCCGTGTACCTACACCCCAGTACGTTCGAGCCACACCCCCACCCCAGTACGTGTCGTACCACCGTCAATGTACACCCCCCCACCCCTGTACGTGTCGTACCACCGTCTATGTACACCCCAGTACGTTCCAGTCGCACCCCCACCCCAGTACGTGTCGTACCACCGTCAATGTACACCCCCCCACCCCTGTACGTGTCGTACCACCGTCAATGTACACCCCCCCACCCCTGTACGTGTCATACCACCGTCTATGTACACCCCAGTACGTTCCAGTCGCACCCCCACCCCAGTACGTGTCGTACCACCGTCAATGTACACCCCCCCACCCCTGTACGTGTCGTACCACCGTCAATGTACACCCCCCCACCCCTGTACGTGTCGTACCACCGTCTATGTACACCCCAGTACGTTCCAGTCGCACCCCCACCCCAGTACGTGTCGTACCCCCCGTGTACCTACACCCCAGTACGTTCGAGCCACACCCCCACCCCAGTACGTGTCGTACCACCGTCAATGTACACCCCCCCACCCCTGTACGTGTCGTACCACCGTCTATGTACACCCCAGTACGTTCGAGCCCCACCCCCACCCCAGTACGTGTCATACCCCCGTGTACCTACACCCCAGTACGTTCCTGGCGCACCCCCAACACAACCTCCTAAGTACGGAGCGCACCCCATGCCCCAACATCACAACCGCATGTACGAGTCGTACAAAGCCACACACAAGGACATAATCGTACAACCAAATGGCCCATGTACACACCGTACACACGCTCAAAACGCACGTACACAACAAGGACAAAACAAAACAACACAAGAATACACCATTCGAAAGGCACACAGCCACTAAACATGGCCAACAACCACTAAAATAACACAATCACTGACCTGCAACTGTCAAAAACAAACAGAGGCCCAATACACCACCACTCCTTATAACACACCCACCCAAAATTCAAACACTGCCACACCCACCCATGGACCAATGAAAAGGGCCCACACACACAAACCATGAGCCTTTGCAACAGACTCACTGCTGCCAGACACCACAGAACCAGACTACAAGCAACACCACATCTTACACTTGCACACCTTCACACGACCACCCTCACAAACACCCTCTCATCACATTCACACACACACACAACCATCCACACCCCCCCCCAACATCCACACACCCCCCACACCCACACCATCCCCACCCACATCCCTCACCATGCCCACTACCAAGAATCCAAAGTTCAGTCACCGAGAGTTGGAGGTCCTTGTTGATCAAATCCTCAGAGTCGAGCCACAGATCTTTGGAACATTGGTCAGAAGCACCAGCCAGGCAGCCAAAACAGCCATGTGGCAGACCATCGTCGATGCTGTGAATGCTGTTGCGGACACCAGGAGGACCAAGCAGGATTGCCAGAACAGGTGGTACGATCTGCGGAGGAGGGTCAGAGCCAAGAGGCAGGAGGAACACGACCAGGCCAACGCCACCGGAGGAGGGCCCTCCCGCAGAGCCGTACAGTACCATCCCTGGGAGGAGAGGGTGATGGCCATACTGCCGGTGGAGGCAGTTGAAGGAGTAGAAGGACTCCGAGACCCGGGTGAGTACACAAACAACGCACCTCACATGGGGGGAACTGCAACCACAACCAAAATTAATAACAGGCACGCAACCACCACAAGCCATCGCATGACTCAACCACACTCCATGAGCAGGCACATGCCACTGCTGCCACCATGCCCCATGCACCCAGCTGGACAATGTCAAGTCACAGGCCACAGAAGACAAAAACACATGACACGGTAACCCGGATGGCGGGAGGCTGGGCACCAAGAATCACATAGTGCGACTCCAAAGCAGACAACAATGCCCTCTGCCCATATGGCCTAGGTCACAGCTAGACAAACACTGTGTCCCAACACAGGAATGACTTGCCAGCAAATGGCGGACGCCTTGCATCAACACATGGGGGTGAAGGCACTGTTTTGCACAGGACAGCAGCTAATGAACAGCCAACATTGTGAAAGAGTGGCAGCACACACCACCACAGCAGCAGCGCACAGACACACAGCAGACAAAATGGGTGCCTGGAGATCAGAAACAAACTCACATCAACAGGCCAAGGGCCACTCAAAGATCTGCTAACAGTGTGTGCCCAGGAATCTGGGCCAAGGTGACAGAGGGTGACACAAGGAGGGAGGGAGAGGGGGACACAGAGGGAGGGAGAGGGGGACTGAGAGGGAGGGAGACGGACAGAGGGAGGAGGCTGACACACAGAGGGAGGGAGAGGGGGACAGAGAGGGAGGGAGAGGGGGACAGAGAGGGAGGGAGACACAGGAAGATGGACAGAGGGAGGAGGCTGACACACAGAGGGAGGGAGAGGGGGACAGAGAGGGAGGGAGAGGGGGACAGAGAAGGAGGGAGACACAGGGAGAGCAAATCAGTCCTTTGGTGTGTGGGAATGTCTGCTCGTCAGCAGGTGGACTGCGTGCATGTAGACAAGGGTGGCCAGTGCCAGAACCCCCCCTCTTCATCATGGCAAAACGCAGGGCCATGTCACAACCTGTACACGAGCACAAGGACAGCCACCTGCATCATATAAGTGTGTGGATCCACTCCATGTGCACATGTACAGTGCTACAAGGAAGGCGCAAATGCATGGCTCGCCACACGTGCACACTCCACTGCTGACTGCAGTCACACTTGACGCAGCAAGTAAGACTGTGCCACACATAGTTAAAGGGGCCAAATTGGTGCCCAAGGGACACACCCATGCACAAGTGCACTGTGAGTGTGTTGGACAGGCCACACAGAGGGCTTGCTCCCCCCCCGCACGACAGGGCCCGAGCTCTGGCACCACCATCCACCCAGGAGGTGAGCGGACCACTTGGCAGGTCAATGGGAGAACGAAGCGTCAAGAGCTCTTCCCCCGCCAGGTGCCGATCGCTTCCAGCAGCCCCCAGGCGCTGGCTCCACCCCCTGCTGGGTGTCTGGACACCTTCATCCCGGACCCTCCGACCTCCAAGTGCGAGGGTCCGGACATCAAAGGGCACCAGCCCTATAACTAAGACAGCTCCGGAGCAGGAAGGCAGTTGTATCTTGGAGTCGAGAGACACCGAGTGAACTCAACCCTGACGGTCTACTGGCGCTGCCGTAGCCCGCTCTTGTGAACCATCGTCCTGCCTGCTGGCGCTGCCGCGGCCTTCTGCTACCTTCATCCTCCGGGGACCTGCTGGCGCTGCCGCGGCCCGTTGTAACGACCATCCTCACCGGGACCTGCTGGCGCTGCCGCGGACCGTCATCTTCCGGGGACCTGCTGGCGCTGCCGCGGCCCGTTGTAACGACCATCCTCACCGGGACCTGCTGGCGCTGCCGCGGACCGTACATCTTCCAGGGACCTGCCGGCGCTGCCGCGGCCCGTTGTATCAACCATCCTTACCGGGACCTGCTGGCGCTGCCGCGGACCGTACCACCTAACCATCAAGCTCGAGGATTGTGAGCTCATCATCATTTCATCCGAACTACCTGATTGGTGAATAGACTGACCCGCTACCCCCTTCCCTACCTTACGAGACTCTAATCGAGGGGACCCCGGCGTCCAGACCTCCTTGTACCATTCTACCGTATCATAACTAAGTACCTATAAAGAACACTGAACCTTATCCGTGTGTGGTATCTGTCTGTGGGGGGGAAGTTACTTCTCTGTACGATCGCTGGAGACGGCTCTCCCCGGAGACCTCTCCCCCTGACCCCGGCCGGCCCTCCCGGTCCGTCTACCTTTTCTAACATTGGTGGCCAGCGGCGCGATCCGAATCAACGCGTAAGCGTACAGAGAGTAGCTCACCCCACGACAAAAACACGATGTCGACCAAAGATAGCAGCTCCACCGAGAAATTCCAAATGGAGAAATTAGAAGAATACAACCACCGCGAACTGAGACAATTTTGCATAGAACTTGGCATTGCTACCACCGGCCTGAGTACCAAGGATGATCTAAAGCGCGCTCTGGAGTCATGGACAGAAACGGGGGTCACAGGACCCTCCGACCAAAGCAGCGTCACCCCAGACCAAACCAGCATCACACCAGAGGGGAACGCCACGGCTCCCGAGGAGCGGGGAACGGGCCTTCCGCAAGAGGAGATCCGAGAAAGAGACAGAGTCAGATTACACGAGTTGGAGATGGCACGACTCAAGATGGATGGGGAACTCAAGTTAGCTGAACAGAAACTTAACCTCGAGCATATGCGGCTTCGAGAGGAACGAGAAGAAAAGCAGAGACAGAGAGAGCTGGAAGAGAAAAGAATAACGCTCGAGCACGAGCGCCGACTAGCGGAAATAGAACTGCGCAAACAGAATAAGGAACTGGGGGTGCCTGAGCGACCACACACCCCGGGGCCAAGTGAGAAAAAAGTTCACATCCCCAAGGATGTTGTCCGCGAATATGTCCGAGAAGACGACATACAACAGTGGTTTAAAGCCTATGAGATCGCAATGACCTCCCACCGAATCGACCGGAGTGATTGGGGAGCCGGACTTTGGGGGAGATTTATCAACGAGGGTCGCGATGCCCTGCTGCAGCTCCCCGATCACCAAATGTCGTCCTACGACCACATGAAGGCTGCCCTCCTCACCCGCTACGGCCTCACGCCCGAGATGTACCGCCAGAGGTTCAGAGATTGCACCAGGATCCCAGGTACAACGTGGGTGGAATACGTGAACTATTTCAGCCGGGCATTCGAAGGGTGGATCAAGGGAAGTCAGGTCACCACTTACGAACAACTCTTCAACCTTATGGTATGGGAGCACCTGTCAAACAACTGTTTCGTCGAGCTCCGGCAGCACCTACTCGACAAGCTGACCGACCCCCGGCAGCTCGCCGCCGAAGCTGACCGGTGGGAAAGCACCCGAGTGAGCCGGAGAGGGCCCCACGACCAGAACAGAGGCAACCAAGGCCAGCACCGTCCTCGGGGAGGAGGAGGGGGCCAGGGGCGAGGGAGAGACGCCTTACCAACAACACCCGTGGCCAGCACCCCGCCACCGGCCGGCCGGGGCAACCCCCCGTTGCGGCCTGGGTACCGAGCCAACGTCACGTGCCACCGGTGCCAGCGACTAGGCCACTACGCCAATGACCCGAACTGCCCGCTAAATCAAACACCCAAGCCCCGCCAGGTAGCGGCCGCTGCCCTAGGGGAAGAGCAATCCTCGGAGGGACCCGAAGAGTACGAGCCGGCCCAGCAAGGGTGGGAACCGGCCGCCACGGTCCTGGCATGCCTAGGGGGAAGAGACATGGTCCCGCGGGCTCCCCTACCCGCCAACACCAGAAAATACGGTCAGTGGGTGACCATTAATGGACAGAGAGCCGAGGCCTTGCGTGACACCGGCGCCAGCGTGACGGCCGTCCGCTGTCATCTGGTGAAGCCCGAGCAGATCCTGCCGAACATTCTCTGCCCCGTCCGCTCGGCAGATAACTCGGAGAGTATGTGTAAGATGGCCTGCGTCCCGTTTGAATGGGGAGGGGTCTCCGGCCTACTGAAGGTGACGGTCCGGGACGATGCCCCCGTGGACTGCCTCCTGGGGAATGACCTCGAGAGTTCCCCGTGGGCCGCCGTCGAGAAAAGAGAGCACCTGGGGATGCTGGGCCTCCCGGACTGGGCCTGCATAACCACCCGATCCATGACCGCCCGGGCCACCCCCCGATCAGAAGAAACCGAATGGCCGGCACCTCCGCCCCCGGTTGCCCCCGTCGAGGACAACAGCGAGGCCGACCTCCCGGACCCGACTATCGAAGCAGACGCACAACACCAGGACCTTCCGGATCTGGCTCAGTGGCGTCAAGAGGGGGGGCCCACCCAAGAACAGTTCCGCCAGGAACAAAAGACCTGTCCCTCCCTCGAGGGACTCCGCCAACAAGCCGATACCCAAAACGCAGGGGACACCACCGGAACCCACTGGGTCTACTGGGACAACGACCTGCTCTACAGCGAGCAAAGAATCGCCGAGCTGGGGGCCGGTCGAGTTCTGGTGGTACCGCTCCGCTTCCGAGACTTTCTGCTCAACCTGGCCCACGATGTCCCCCTGGCTGGACACCTGGGCCAGGACAAAACATACAGTCGCCTGGTGACCCACTTTTTCTGGCCAAAAATGAGGAATGACGTCCTGAACCACTGCCGATCTTGCCCCACGTGCCAAGCCAGCGGGAAGAGTGGTCGGAAGCTGAAGGCCCCTCTGCAACCCTTCCCGGTGGTCACCACCCCGTTCGAGAGGGTGGGGATAGACATTGTGGGGCCTCTGGACCCCCGCACGGCACAAGGACACAGGTTCATCTTGGTCCTAGTGGACCATGCCACCCGCTACCCCGAGGCGGTGCCCCTACGGACAGTGACAGCTCCGGTGGTTGGCCGGGCCCTGATGGGGATCTTCTCCCGGGTAGGCTTCCCCCGAGAAGTCGTCAGCGACCGAGGTACGAATTTCATATCTAAATACATGAAGTCCCTCTGGCAACAATGCGGGGTCACCTACAGATTCACGACCCCCTATCACCCCCAAGGGAACGGACTAGTGGAGCGTTTTAACCGCACTCTCAAGGGGATGATTGGGGGATTGGAAGAGCCTCTCCGTCGCCAGTGGGATGTGCTGCTCCCGTGCCTCCTCTTCGCCTACCGAGAAGTCCCCCAGAAGTCCCTCGGCTTTAGCCCTTTCGAACTCTTGTACGGGCACCCTGTGCGAGGGCCCCTCAGCCTAGTCAAGGAAGGTTGGGAGATGGCCCCCTTAACGACCCCTCCTGACGTCTTCAAATACATCCTGGCCCTACGAAACCAGACCCGGCGCTTCAGGGAGATGGCCAAGGCGAACCTCGAGGCCAGTCAGGAGGACATGAAAAGGTGGTATGATCACAATGCCTCCTCCGTTGAGTTCGAGCCTGGGCAGCAAGTATGGGTGATGTCCCCCACCGAACCATGTGCCCTGCAAGACAAGTGGACGGGGCCCTTCAAAGTGGTCGAGCGTAAAAGCCCCGTCACTTACCTCATCGACATGGGGTCCACCCGGAACCCCCTGCGGGTCCTCCACACCAACCGGCTCAAACCACACTTTGTGCGCTCCGAACTAAGCCTCCTGATGGCGACCGACAGTGGTACAGAAGAAGACTCCGAGCCCCTCCCGGACCTCTTAAAGACTCAGGAGAAGGACGGCTCCGTGGATGGGGTCCGGCTCTCCGACGCCCTCACTTCGGAGCAACGCCAGGACTGCCGGGACCTCCTGCTGCAGTTCGCTGCCCTGTTCTCCCTCACCCCCGGGGTCACCCCTTGGTGTTTGCACGACGTAGACACCGGGGACAGTCCCCCTGTCCGGCACCGGGCCTACCGCGTACCAGATCGGGTACGGGCCTGCATACAGGAGGAAGTGGCCAAGATGCTCACGATCGGGGTCATCGAGCCCTCGGACAGTCCCTGGGCCAGTCCGGTTGTATTAGTTCCCAAGGCCGCTGCCCCCGGCACCGCCCCTGAACTGAGATTCTGCGTCGACTACCGGGGCTTGAACGCTGTCACCCGGACCGACGCTCATCCCATCCCCCGAGCAGACGAGCTGATCGACCGGCTGGGGGCCGCCCGCTACCTTAGTATCTTCGACCTCACGGCGGGCTACTGGCAGATCGGCCTCACACCCAGGGCTCAGGAACGGTCAGCCTTCTCCACCCCCGATGGCCACTATCAATTTAAGGTCATGCCCTTTGGCATGAAGAATGCCCCCGCCACATTCCAACGTCTTGTGAACCAGGTCTTGGCAGGGCTCGAAGAATTCAGCGCTGCCTACCTGGACGATATCGCTGTATACAGCCGCCACTGGTCCGACCACCTCCGTCACCTCCAAGAGGTCCTCCAAGCCCTCCAGCGGGCCGGCCTCACCATTAAAGCCGGCAAGTGCCAAATTGGCCAAGGGTCTGTGACCTACCTTGGGCACCAAGTGGGAAGCGGGCTGGTGGCCCCACTACAACTTAAGATTGCTGCCATCCAGTCCTGGCAGCCCCCTGTCACCCAGACCGAGGTCCGAGCCTTCTTGGGGCTCACCGGCTACTACCGACGGTTCGTGAAGGACTACGGCAGCATCGTGGGGCCCCTCACGGGACTCACATCCAAGAATCAACCAAAGCGGGTCCACTGGACTCCTGATTGTCAAGCGGCCTTCGAGGAGCTGAAGGCCGCCCTGTGCACCGCCCCGGTGCTCCAGGCCCCCGATTACAGTCGGGAATTTGTAGTGCAGACCGACGCCTCCGACCACGGCATCGGGGCCGTCCTCTCTCAGCTGAACCCCGAAGGTCATGACCAGCCGGTGGCCTTCATCAGTCGACGTCTCCTGGCCCGAGAACAGCGTTGGAGCACAATCGAGAGGGAGGCATTTGCAGTAGTGTGGGCCCTCAAAAAGCTCCGACCCTATCTCTTCGGTACCCACTTCCGGGTACAAACCGACCATCGACCCCTGCAATGGCTGATGCAGATGCGGGGGGAGAACCCAAAACTCTTGCGCTGGTCCATTTCCCTGCAGGGAATGGACTTCACTGTGGAGCACCAGCCAGGCCAAGACCACGCCAACGCGGATGGCCTGTCCCGCTTTTTCCGCCTCGACGAAGAGAGTCCCCAAGGAGATGGGTGACTCTCCCCGCCTTCAGCTGGGGGGGACGCATGTTGGACAGGCCACACAGAGGGCTTGCTCCCCCCCCGCACGACAGGGCCCGAGCTCCGGCACCACCATCCACCCAGGAGGTGAGCGGACCACTTGGCAGGTCAATGGGAGAACGAAGCGTCAAGAGCTCTTCCCCCGCCAGGTGCCGATCGCTTCCAGCAGCCCCCAGGCGCTGGCTCCACCCCCTGCTGGGTGTCTGGACACCTTCATCCCGGACCCTCCGACCTCCAAGTGCGAGGGTCCGGACATCAAAGGGCACCAGCCCTATAACTAAGACAGCTCCGGAGCAGGAAGGCAGTTGTATCCTGGAGTCGAGAGACACCGAGTGAACTCAACCCTGACGGTCTACTGGCGCTGCCGTAGCCCGCTCTTGTGAACCATCGTCCTGCCTGCTGGCGCTGCCGCGGCCTTCTGCTACCTTCATCCTCCGGGGACCTGCTGGCGCTGCCGCGGCCCGTTGTAACGACCATCCTCACCGGGACCTGCTGGCGCTGCCGCGGACCGTCATCTTCCGGGGACCTGCTGGCGCTGCCGCGGCCCGTTGTAACGACCATCCTCACCGGGACCTGCTGGCGCTGCCGCGGACCGTACATCTTCCAGGGACCTGCCGGCGCTGCCGCGGCCCGTTGTATCAACCATCCTTACCGGGACCTGCTGGCGCTGCCGCGGACCGTACCACCTAACCATCAAGCTCGAGGATTGTGAGCTCATCATCATTTCATCCGAACTACCTGATTGGTGAATAGACTGACCCGCTACCCCCTTCCCTACCTTACGAGACTCTAATCGAGGGGACCCCGGCGTCCAGACCTCCTTGTACCATTCTACCGTATCATAACTAAGTACCTATAAAGAACACTGAACCTTATCCGTGTGTGGTATCTGTCTGTGGGGGGGAAGTTACTTGTCTGTACGATCGCTGGAGACGGCTCTCCCCGGAGACCTCTCCCCCTGACCCCGGCCGGCCCTCCCGGTCCGTCTACCTTTTCTAACAGAGTGGAATGCAAGACAGATCCTAATTCCAAGAGGAAATGTGCCAACTTTGTAACGGATGAAACATGGATGTTGCATGGATCAAAATTAACATTTTCTCTCTCACACACAGGTCAACGTCGTGCTGCACCCCCAACACTGGGGGGGAACACTCACAGGACCCGGATCTGCAGGAGACCGATCCCACCGGCAGCGACCACTCTCACCACTCTGCGGACGACCCCGACCGACCTGGCCCCTCTGGTGTCCAACCACCTGCAGCACCTGCGTCAGGTACAACCGTGCCAACCACCACCCCCACTCCTGCCACATCCCAGGAGACACCCAGGATCCCTGCCCCAACACCACAATGCAGCCAGGCTCGCCAGGAGGGACACGGTGTCCCGGGCACCCAGGAGGAGGCAGGCGACAACGCCAATGCCACCCCTCAGGGGTCCCGGAGACCCGATGTTCCCACAAGTGCAGGCCAGACGCAAGTGGGCAGGGGTGGTGGGAGTGGAGGACGGCGGAGGCGCGAGCCTGACCAGTTGGCTGGGGATCCGGTATTTTCCCATGTCCGTAACATCCTGGACTCATACCGGCAGGACACCACGGGCATGGCCCAGGTTGTGTCCGTCCTCGAGGGGATCAAGGTCCAGCAGGCCCAGCAACATGCGGAGCTAATAGCCTGTCTACAGCTACACCAACGGAGGATGGAGGACAGACAGGCTGAGCAAGTGACGGCGTCCCAGGGGATTCACGCTGAACTCCGTCGGATGGCCGACACCATGGCCGACCCTCCCTGTGCCAGAAGGCGGAGAACATCACCACCCACAGGGAGGGATCATGAGGAGGAGGAGGAAACATCCGACGGAGCATCCCAGACGTCGTCACGGCGTGCTGCTGAGGTTCCCCGCAGGAAGCCGGGTTGTCCACGGAAAGGACCGTGAGGGTGGCTGCTACATCACCATCTCCCAGGACACCTGGCCTGGCACCTGGCCCACTGGAGCAACAGCATCACAGCATCAAGAGACATTCTCTGCCACATGGCCCTGCTGGTCACTGGCTGACCAATGTTGACAAAGACTATGGCATGGACTCTGAGGATTTCCAATGGCAAGGACACCAACTCCCCTACTGAACTTTGGATTCCCTAATCCCGGAAAGCCCCTCACTTTGTCCCCCCCCCCCAATAATAAATCACACTATTAAGAGTAGATGCCTGCTGGTAGCATTATTACCTAACATGTGTCTTGTACAGTCTAAACATGCCTGAGTCATCTGTTCACTTCAACCATCCACACCCTGGGGCCTGAGTCTGGCACAGGACACATGGGTCACAGTTTATTAGGCAAGACAGACATGGAGCACCATACACACCCGTGATGGTCAGAACCAGCTGAGGGGGTGGCCGAACAACCGTGCTGACAGACACATTGAGTACAGCAACAGTCATGCGCAGAGGTCAGGGATCCTGGCCCGTGTCCTGGGGGGCACCCAGGTATGTGTAGACAGGTGGCAGAACCATGTCCTGCAAGCTTGAGTCCGGTGGATGCAGAGAATGGGGTCATGGACAACGTTGGATGCATGGGGATGGCACATGTCACAATACCCACACAGTCATGGACATCATGCCCAATACACAGTCTCAGCACACACACACAGCTTGCATCTTGCCACTCGAAACATTGACACATAGCCACAATCAGGGAATACCATGCCAGACATGCAGGATGCACCGTGCCAACACACCAGCATTGACTGAGAAGAGGCACCTTGGAGGCATAGGGACACCTTTATTAGTCATGTTTTTGGGATTGCAGAGGCAACTTGAAGTACACATGAACACATCATGTGGAGTAACATGTGGCTCCAACACTGGCACCCCCCTTCTGCAGCACAAATGCGTGATAGCCAGGGAACTGGCACACAAGCGTCGGCTAACAGCTAAACACCCACAGCTGCTCACGGAGAGCCTGCCATACACCATACATCCGCTGATGTGGAAGTCCCACGCCATGTCAAGACAATGTTAACCGTATATGTCCGAGGGCAGTGTCACACACATTGATGCCATCATCACAATCCACTATCCCATCACTGATGACTGACAACCAGGCAGCCCATCTATTCAGGTGTACCCAGCTGCATGTCGTGTCCCATGGGGATGCCACATGTCTGCAGAGGAACCAAACCCCGACCGGGCCAGTGTGCACACATCGTGAACAACTGCCACACCCAATACACCCCAGATGCATCCCTTACCCCATGGAGACTTCCAAACGTGTCCGTGCCTGTAACGCTGAGTCAGCCCACGATGTCATATCCATGAGGAATAGCAGTGCCACAACAATGCAACCAGCAAACGGCATGCGCAGGTACCTGGGGAAGAGAGACACACAAGAAGTCAGCCACAAAAAGCACAGCCACTTGCATGTGCTGTTACTCGACACATGTATGGATGACAACATGCTAGGTCACAATTATGACTGGGGAAATACTACCATCACTGCCACCATCACTCCAGTGACACACCCACACACACCTCTGACCCACGTGCCATACATGCAGGTGGAGACACACATCACAACGCATGCCACACGGGGACCAATGCGTGCACACTCAGACCCTGGTACTCACCACTAAGCAAAGAAGTCGCGTATGAGCCGAGTCCGGATGTCCTCTTGCGGCTCCACATCCTCCACATCACTAGCCCCATTGCCAAGCCCTTCGTCCTCCACGGGTGGATGGTCCTCGTCATGTTGATTCAGGATGAGTGGCACAGCTCTTTCAACTGCCATGTTGTGCAGCATGCAGCAGACCATGAAGATCTTGCAGACCTTCGCCGGGGCATAAGGGAGTGCACCGCCGGTCTTGTGGAGGCACCGGAATCGGCTCTTCAGCATGCCAAACGTCCTCTCTATCACTCGCCTTGTCCGGCCATGGGCGGTGTTATAGCGGAGCTGGGCCGGCGTGATGGGGTTGCGGAGAGGTGTCAGCAGCCAAGGCATGTTGGGATAGCCAGCGTCCCCTACATGGGAAGCACATGGACATCGTTAGAACTGGTGTAGCGGTCGTGCTGGTCGGCTATACAGAATACAGGACAGACAGACTGTACCCACCAACAACACATGCCCGTTCGTTGCGCAGCTGCATCATCATATCAGGCATCCCGCTACGCCTCATGATGTAGGCATCGTGTGCTGATCCTGGGAAACGAGCACAGACATGTGAAATCACCATATTGGACAGACACACCACAAGGGCATTGATGGAGTGGTAGTGCTTCCGATTGCGGTACGCCACCTCCCGTGCGTGTGGTGGTACCAAACCTACATGTGTCCCATCTATGGACCCAATGACATGGGGCATCCCTCCCAGGGCATAGAATCCACGCTTGACCTCAGTCATCTGTTCAGGGGTTGGGAACTTGATGAAGTCATCCAGGTGAATCAACATGGCCTCCAAGAAATCATGCAGCACACCGCTGAACATGCTCTGGGACATGCCACCAACATGAGCTATGGTATTTTGGAAGGTACCCGTGGCCAGAAAATGTAGGGCAGCCATTACCTTCAGCTGGGGTGTCAGTGCCGTAGGATACCTGTGCTGCGGTTGCAGGTGTGGTGCCAGTCTCGCCGTCAGCTCCAGAATCAACGGTTGGGTGAAGCGGTAGAGCCGGATCCTGTCATTCTCCTGCATGGTAGCCAAGTCTGGAATTCTTCGGGCAACAGGAGGCGCTCTGCAGTAATTTGGAAGTGACAAGGAAGAGTGAGTGCACTACGAGAACAACTCATGTCTACTGAGCACATGTAAATCTGGCAATACACACATGCCACATAGGGAGTCAGGCATGTGCTACATGCCCAGGACACGTATGGATGCAAGGTGACACTCCTTCCAAGACCCAGCTACACACGGTGATTGAGAACCTCCCCATGCCACGCCATGGAAATAGCTGTGTCCCAGTGCAAGTGCACTGCCCGACGCAAGACAGGAGTGACATACACCCACACATCAGCAGAAGTGTGATGCCGATTGCAGAGACTGGTAGCGGGACACTGGAGCCACAGGTCACATGACATTACACTAGTCCAGCCCACACACCTTGCCATGAAGGTGCACATGTCATGACTCACCACACATTCCTTGTGAGTTTGCTGACATGGCCTTGTCACGCTACTCCGTGTCCCATGCATACATGTGCACCTCACATCCGATAACACATGTGGCATGGTGTTGGGAACAGTGTGCAATGACAATCTACACACAGCCACATGTTGGTTGCTGCAACGGCTGCAGCTTTTGAGGGTGCTACAACATCAACCTGATGTAAATCCCGGACACATATATGACATAGTCACATTGTGCACTGTGGGTAGTGACAAGTCATGTGTCATGACCCCTGTACCGGGCATCATGGGACACTTCCGTGTGTTGGTGTCCGTGCCATGCCAGTGACGCTCACCCCAAGTGCGCAGTCCCACATGCACACATGTCAAAGGAGTCAAGGGCATGCCTGGCACACATTGCACCCTCACACAGTACACATGTACACATCTCATCATACATCTGGTGCCTTCTCCACTCAGGAGGCATGTTCCACATCACAGCCTGTGACACCTGTGCCCCACACATGTAGTAATGCACAGACGATGCCTTGATGTCCATTCCTGGACAAGTATGTCCATCCATGGACAAGTATGTCCGCCCTATTCCTACATGTGTGTCGCCTATCACCACAGTGATGTGTAAAAACCGCCGTACTGCTGCTGAGAGGGCCTGTGCATGTTCCCAAATCACTGTGGGAGTGCTGCCGTATGTGTACCCATCGTGATGGCGAGCGTACAGGCATTTGTACGGTCCGTAGCACTACGGGTACGCATACGCGTGCAGACCCATAGTGATAGTGAGCGTAGATGCGTGTGTACGGCCCTATCACTATGGGTCTGCACGCGTATGCGTACCCGTAGTGGTACGGACCGTACACTCGCATCTACGCTCACTATCACTATGGGTCTGCACGCGTATGCGTACCCGTAGTGGTACGGACCGTACACTCGCATCTACGCTCACTATCACTATGGGTCTGCACGCGTATGCGTACCCGTAGTGGTACGGACCGTACACTCGCATCTACGCTCACTATCACTATGGGTCTGCACGCGTATGCGTACCCGTAGTGGTACGGACCGTACACTCGCATCTACGCTCACTATCACTATGGGTCTGCACGCGTATGCGTACCCGTAGTGGTACGGACCGTACACTCGCATCTACGCTCACTATCACTATGGGTCTGCACGCGTATGCGTACCCGTAGTGGTACGGACCGTACACTCGCATCTACGCTCACTATCACTATGGGTCTGCACGCGTATGCGTACCCGTAGTGGTACGGACCGTACACTCGCATGTACGCTCAATATCACTAGGAGTACGCATACGCGTGCAGACCCATAGTGATAGAGAGCGTACATGCGTGTGTACGGTCCGTAACACTACGGGTACGCATACGCGTGCAGACCCATAGTGATAGAGAGCGTACATGCGTGTGTACGGTCCGTAACACTACGGGTACGCATACGCGTGCAGACCCATAGTGATAGAGAGCGTACATGCGTGTGTACGGTCCGTAACACTACGGGTACGCATACGCGTGCAGACCCATAGTGATGGAGAGCGTAGGCATGCATGTACGGGCCGTTGCCATGCATTTGGGGTGCCCTAGGGCCCCGAAACGCATCGTACCTGTGTGTGATGCTCCAAATTACATAGGGGACAAGTATTAAGGCCTACATGCATGCTGGTTGTCATGGAGACCAAGTTCAAAATTCGAAATTGTTCTGGAAGGTGCACAGCAGAAGTCAGTTGGAATTCTTCTACTTTGTTGCAATGTGTTTGTGGGGCTGACATCATGCAGGAGAATGAAACCGATAGAGAACCCACAGACTGCTAGGTTTGAAGTGATTGGTGGAAACATAGGATGCAAATGTGAGTGACCAATCACTCTGTACTCCTGTGCATGAGACTGGGCAGAAGGGCACATATAAGGCAGCCAGGTCCCATGAGGGAGCACTTGCCTGCACATCTTTGCATTCGTCGACCCAGCTGCTGCGACTGATTCCCTGGAACCATGTCAAGGGCTGTGGAGAGGACACAGCCATTCACCCTGGAGGAGAACATGGCTCTGCTGGATGTGATCCTCCCACAGTACTCCATGCTGTATGGGCGACCAGGGTATCAGGTGAGTGCATAGGCCACTGCCACAGACTGTCCCTATGTTGTGACTGTGACTTCTGCCATTGCGTCCAGGTGTAACACACATGCCATGTACTGTCGGGGGGGTCCCAGGGGGGGGGTGCCTGATGTCTCCCAGCAGTGCCCTGAGACAGGAGGGGTGGGGGCCTATCACTCCCAGCAGTGCCCTGAGACAGGAGGGGTGGGGGCCTATCACTCCCAGCAGTGCCCTGAGACAGGAGGGGTGGGGGCCTATCACTCCCAGCAGTGCCCTGAGACAGGAGGGGTGGGGGCCTATCACTCACAGCAGTGCCCTGAGACAGGAGGGGTGGGGGCCTATCACTCCCAGCAGTGCCCTGAGACAGGAGGGGTGGGGGCCTATCACTCCCAGCAGTGCCCTGAGACAGGAGGGGTGGGGGCCTATCACTCACAGCAGTGCCCTGAGACAGGAGGGGTGGGGGCCTATCACTCACAGCAGTGCCCTGAGACAGGAGGGGTGGGTGTGATGCACAGTGTGAGCCTTGATCATTGATTGTGACATTGCCATCATTCCACCTGTGTACCCACTGTGGCACGTACTGCTTTTTCCCTCACCAGGGGATGATGTCCCTATGACAAAGGTGCAATGCGTTGGCTGCATGACATGCCTTGTTGTAACCAGCTAATTTGTACCCATATGTCTCTCTGTGACATGTGGCTGGTGTATTGATGTGGTGTCACTTGTTCCTCCTCACAGGTAGGCGCCACTGCCAAGGAGCAGATCTGGCTGACCGCCGTCAGTGCCGTGAGGGGTGTGGATGGTCGGAGGCGGAGCCTGCCCCAGGTGAGGAAACGCTGGCAGGATATCCGGTGCTGGACGCGGAGGATTGCACGGCTCCTGCTGGGGGACTCACCTGAGAGCCACAAGAACCGCGGCCGCCGCCGTCTGAGCCACCTCCACAGGCGTGTGCTGCCGGTGGTCTTTCCAGACCTGGAGAGGCGCTTACAGGCAATGCAGCAGCCGGAAGGGGGTAGGTACATGTGTGTTTGTTGTGTGTCACCGGCATTTGTAAGGGCACAGTAGCATGAATTCACTGGCAGGGTTTAAGGGTGCTGTGCAGATCCTGTTTGCCCCAGTATAGCGCTGTGCCCCTGCCACCCTTCCCCTCCTTGCAATGTGCTCCCTGGTCTGTGTGTAGTCACTCCTTCACAAGGTAATGTAGGGTGGCGCTTTGTCCACGAGAACAATGACTGTAGCATCATGTGTGGGGGTGGTGTGTAACAGGTTGTGGGACCTTGCCTGTGCACTGTCAAGTTCACTGCGTGTGGGTTCCATGTCAGTTGGCACTGATGCTGACTCCAGACATGGGAGTTGGTCTCTCATGTGTCATGCCTTACAGCGCGCATGTCCTATGTAGTGGCCTGTGACATGATGTGCATGAGTGTGCGATACACATAGTGCAGGGATGGTGACGTGTGTTGCAGTCATTACCATTCAGTAGCATGTAGTTGCGTGCCCACTACTGTCCCCTGGGGCACCTTTTCCTCAGTGGTGTATGTGTCATCATAAACGTGGCCAATCTCAGTGTCTACAGCGTAGGTTGTGCTCTGTGCCATTGTCCCCTGTCACCATGTATATAGACGTGCTATTTTGTACAGGTGTCCACTGTGCAGCCTGACCTGATTGTCCTTCTTCATACTCACAGTTGCCAGTGCCTGTGTGTCTTGTTATACTCATCTGAGGATGGGCACTGGTACCTCATTATTTGTACAGGCGCACCTTGGCTGTTTGGCGTCCAATCTTGCTTTTTGCCTGCCCCTGTGTGTATCACCCAGACTATGAGATGTTGGTGCCACCTGTGTCTCAACAATTTGCCTCGTGTAGGGTCTTGTTGGGGCGGGCAATGCCTATGTGTCAAATCCTGATTTCCACTTGCCGGGTCTGGGCAGTGTGTGATGTGTCTGGACACACACGCAATGTGCAGTGACCGAGTCATGTTGGGCATGTTTTCAGCATTACCTATGCAGCATGTGTCTCAAGTTCATGGATATGGTCCCTGGTCATCGGTATTTTCGCCAACGCTGTGTGGTGCAGATGCAGTGCTGGATTGTCCCCAGGGCCTGGGTGCTATGTCAGACTCCGTTTCCTGTCTTTAGCTATTGTCTCATGCTCTCCATGGTATTTCAGTGGCATGGTGGCTCAACCAACTGTGTGTTTCATGCCCTACATCGGTACCCTGTTCAGTAGATGTTAGGGATCTTCCTTTTCAGGCTATGCAATGTTACCTATGTAGATTGGACTCATGTGACAGATGTGTACAGGTGTCTGATTAATTTCTGTCTCTCCACCCTGCCCACAGCATCGTCGGGGGACACAGAGGGAGACATGGACACAGACCAGGCGGAGGGACCGAGCACCAGTGCCAGCCGTGACATCGGGTCTGGCACATCGAGTGGGACAGAGGCGGAGGAGAGTGTGGCCGAGGACCTGTCGACTGGCACATCAGACTACGAAGCTGACAGGTCCGAGGACGATGTCTCCGAGTGGGCGGAGGCTGCACCAGCAGCTGACAGCGGAACAACACCTCGCACCGCCCCCTCAGTTTCCATCAGCCGCCTCCCACTTGCTCGTGTCCCTTCCCAGCGTGCCCGGTCACAGCATGTCTCCTTCCTGCCAGGCACCGCACCCCCTGCCCCTGTCTCCACTGCTGCCGCCAATGCAGAGTCTGTGGACATCCAGCGGCAACTGCAGGTTGGTCAGGCTGCGATCCTTAATGTCCTCCATGCCCACGGCAAAACCCTCACCAACATCGAGGCTTTCTTGGAGAACATTCATTCATCGCAGGCTGACCAACGCAACTTGCTGAGGTCCATCGACTCCACACTGACTGCAGCAGTGGGTCTCCTGCAGCGTGACCTCCCCCCACCTACCCCTGCCCCATCCACACTTCCCACTCCCATGCCTGTCCCACGTACACCCAGACGTCGGCATGCACCCACATCAACGGACACGGGCACCACACCAGCAGGGAAGGTCCACCGCACTCCTCCTGACACGCACACACAGGGTGAGGTAGGCACACCCACTGGGTCGGGGGGCAAACGTGTGACACGCAGCCATAGTGGGAGTCCGCATTCCACCCAGTCCACTCCCTCCAAATCCCCTCCCCTCAGCTCTCCTGGCCACATCTCCCCCAAGGACTCCTTCATGGCCGCTCTGTCCCTGAGCCCCACGGTTACACCACCACGCAAGCGGTCAAGGAGGTCCCCGGTCAGGGTGGTTGAGTCTCCCCCCCTGTCTCCACCCTCCCCCAGTGGCGCTGCGACCCATCCCTCTGACCCCCCCCCCTCCTTGGGGCCTGAGGTCCCTTCGGGTGCAGGGGACTCCCTGGAGGACCTTGCAAAGGTGTGTAGTGCCATCCTGGCCTCCGCCTTTGGCCCTGCCCCACCCCCTGTGGTGGAGTCCTCCATCCCTGCACCCACAACGCCGCCCCTTTGCCCTGATGTCCCTGCGGTGCCTGTTGCTTCCCCCCCCCCTGATGCCCTCACCAGTGTGGAAGACGATGCCATTTGACTGTGCAGGCAAGGTAGGGGACACGCATCCCACTGTGTCCCCCATCCAGCTGTGAATCATTGACTGCCCTATGGGCTTTGTGAAGATTGAACTGCCTGCGATCCACGGACATTGTGCTCATGCTGAATAAAGCTTACTTTTATTTTCATTATCACACTACTGCTATGCTGGTATTGGTGTTGGTGGGGCTGCTACATGGTTTTGGGTGGTGTGTAAGGGTTTTGGTGTGTGGGATGTGTAGTAGTGTACTGCTCATTGGTGGGACCCTGGGATCTGTGTGCCATCACAAGGTGTTGGCTAACTTTCTTTGTTCATGTAAGCAGTTACTGCATGGTGCACTTGTCCCAGGGTGTATTCCTTCCTCTGTGTACCCAGCTTTCTTCCCTGCAGGGTGTTCCCAATGTTTAGCGCAGAGCTGTGTCTACATGAGCTGTGTGTGTGACGGAGCCCTTCTACTTTGGCCATGCATGCAGGGCCATGTGTCCACCTGCAACAATCGTGGCATCCTTGGTGATCACTGTACTTGTGTGTGGAGTCTGTTGACATGAGTTCATGGGGACATGTTCCCTTGTAGCCAGTATGCATGTGGATAATTCTGGCCTCACACACATGTGTTACACCCCTCCTGTCTCAGGGCACTGCTGGGAGGACTCCACACCCACCCCTCCTGTCTCAGGGCACTGCTGGGAGTGATAGGCACCCACCCCTCCTGTCTCAGGGCACTGCTGGGAGGACTCTGCACACACCCCTCCTGTCTCAGGGCACTGCTGGGAGTGATAGGCACCCACCCCTCCTGTCTCAGGGCACTGCTGGGAGGACTCTGCACACACCCCTCCTGTCTCAGGGCACTGCTGGGAGGACTCCACACCCACCCCTCCTGTCTCAGGGCACTGCTGGGAGTGATAGGCACCCACCCCTCCTGTCTCAGGGCACTGCTGGGAGGACTCTGCACACACCCCTCCTGTCTCAGGGCACTGCTGGGAGTGATAGGCACCCACCCCTCCTGTCTCAGGGCACTGCTGGGAGGACTCTGCACACACCCCTCCTGTCTCAGGGCACTGCTGGGTGGACTCTGCACACACACCTCTGATTTCAGGATATGTACGCTTGGAACATACACGGTGGGGGTACGCTCAATGCATTCGAGGTGAGGGTACGAGTCTACTTACACTGGTGTGGTGGGGGTACGCTCCATGCATACGCGGGTGGGGGTACGGGTCGTACTTACACTGTTGGGCTGGGGGGTACGCTCCTTGCATACGCGGGTGAGGGTTCGAGTCGTACTTACACTGTTGGCATGGGGGGTACGCTCCATGCATACGCGGGTGGGGGTACGGGTCGTACTTACACTGTTGGGCTGGGGGGTACGCTCCTTGCATACGCGGGTGGGGGTACGGGTCGTACTTACACTGTTGGGCTGGGGGGTACGCTCCTTGCATACGCGGGTGAGGGTTCGAGTCGTACTTACACTGTTGGCATGGGGGGTACGCTCCATGCATACGCGGGTGGGGGTACGGGTCGTACTTACACTGTTGGCATGGGGGGTACGCTCCATGCATACGCGGGTGGGGGTACGGGTCGTACTTACACTGTTGGGCTGGGGGGTACGCTCCATGCATACGCGGGTGGGGGTACGGGTCGTACTTACACTGTTGGGCTGGGGGGTACGCTCCTTGCATACGCGGGTGGGGGTACGGGTCGTACTTACACTGTTGGCATGGGGGGTACGCTACTTGCATACGCGGGTGGGGGTACGGGTCGTACTTACACTGTTGGGCTGGGGGGTACGCTCCTTGCATACGCGGGTGGGGGTACGGGTCGTACTTACACTGTTGGCATGGGGGGTACGCTCCATGCATACGCGGGTGGGGGTACGGGTCGTACTTACACTGTTGGGCTGGGGGGTATGGTCCATGCATACGCGGGTGGGGGTACGGGTCGTACTTACACTGTTGGGCTGGGGGGTACGCTCCTTGCATACGCGGGTGAGGGTTCGAGTCGTACTTACACTGTTGGGCTGGGGGGTACGCTCCATGCATACGCGGGTGGGGGTACGGGTCGTACTTACACTGTTGGGCTGGGGGGTCCGCTCCTTGCATACGGGTTGGGGGTAGGGTCCGTACATATCCGTCCCCACGCTATGTGATGTTTGTGCGGCCCGTACCCAGGCCTTTGCCACGTGGGTGCGATCCGTCCCGCCATTGTTGGGGTGACGTGTGTGGGCGTGGTCCGACTCGTACCCACGCTCTTCAGGCGTGGGTACGGGACGTACCTGTCTGGTTGTGTTGCCGGTTCGCGTGGTGACGGACTTCCGTTGTGGCGGTCGCTGGCTTATCAGGACACGCCCCCACCCCCTCGTGGTGACCAGGGCATGGGAGTCAGGTATGTCCAGGCCATGTGTGGTGTGTGACTTATGTGGTTGTTTTGTGGCCTGCCCTGGTCGTGCCACCCCCACCCCACCCCACTTTCCCCCCTCCCTTAGTTATTCTGACCTTCTGCGGCGTCTGCGTCGTAACCTGTAGAGGAGGTGTACTGCTATGAGGGCAGGGATGACTCGTAGGTTCGGGTCCATGTCTGTCCGTCGCGTACTGGTACTCCTTGCTCGCGTCGTCCTGTCGCGTACGGGTCCTCCTTGATCGCGTCGTCCTGTCGCGTACGGGTCCTCCTTGGTGGCGTCGTCCTGTGTGTCCGTCACGTACTGGTCCTCCTTGTTCGCGTCGTCCTGTCTGTCCGTCGCGTACTGGTGGTCCTTGTTCGCGTCGTCCTGATTTCCCGGCAGTTTTTGGCTGCCGCAAAATATTCACCGTGCGGGGTGACGTCGGTGCGAATCGTGATTCCTGGGTCGTGAATGGCTGGCTGCGAGCGTCCCGACGTCAGGTCGGAGCTTTCCCGGATCGCATTGGTAGGTGTTTTTTGGTTCGGTCGGGCTTTTTTACGATTCGTACGGTGATGGTGTACCCGTGCGAATCGTAATTCCTTGTTTGTGAAAATTGACGACCGGGTACGCGTCGGGCGGAGATTGTGCTCCGTCCGACGGTTCGTACCGGGTTTTTACCGGATTGTGATCGGCACCTTAGTATATTTTCTAACATTTTTTAGTAAATTAAAAATATTATTAATAATGTTGTACAATGTAGTGTTTTAAATTAAATTTTACATAGCAATAGGTTTTGTAAATCTTTATACAAAACTTTTGGCAAATATTTTCATATATAAACATTTTAATATTTGTAGTACAAACATGTTATGCCTTTTTTATTAATATTAATATGTAAAATATTAATATTAATTATTTTTACAATGTTTTCAAAACAAACATATTTTTAACATAAATAAAATTTTAGCATTCATGCAAAAAATTTGTAACAATTTTTCATACATTGTTCTGTTGTATTATCTTTTTAGAAATTATAATAAAAAATATTTTAAATTTTTTAATATTTATTTATATAATTTTAATCATTAGGAACATTTGTTGACAATTTGTAGGTAAATGAAAAAAATAGGTCTATTTTTGCTAAATAATATAAAATATTTGTGTGTGAATTTACTGTTTTACCTGATTTAATTAGGGCTTTTTAGTATAGTTAAATGTTTTATTATGTTTTGGGCACTCTATTTTGTAACCCGGTAATGTTGTTTTGGGTCATTTGGTTTGAAGGGAAGCTCGCGGTTGGGAGTTACTTCGCGTCGTGAAAGGTAAGGTTTGTTTTATATGTTTTAGATGGTTTTAAACTTTATTTTGAGCCTAGTTAGATAATGTTTAGTGTAGCTGTACATATATTAGTTATATTTGGAAATGTTATGTGTTAGAGTTGCGTGTTGTGTTTTTACGTGTTTTTAACGATGTGTAGGCATGTTTCGAGAGTTAGGTTTAAGGTGTTTAATGTATATTTAGAACTGTTTTAAATCTAGTATTATTGTTAGTTAGTGTTTATGTGTTGTTTTATGTGGGTGGGAATGTATGTTGCTTTGTTTTTACAATTTCTTTTCTAGGTTATTCGTTTCGGATGGACTCGTTTTTTTTTTTAAAGAAGTGTGTGTTCGTTTTATTGAACAATATGTTTTTTACACTTCTTTAAATGTTTCGGTTTTCATGGATCGTTTTTTAATATTTTTAGCTATTTTCGGGTTTTTCATGGTTTTTCGAAGGATATTTGGTGAATGGATTCTGGATTTAATCGGCAGTTGTATTTTTGCATTTTTTTTTGGGAACCTTTTTTTTTATGTTTGGATTGTGTAAGCAGGAAATGGATTTTTCAGACTTTGGAATAAACTTGGTAAGTTAATTTATTATTATTTCTTGTGGGTGGGTATTGTTTAATATTATTGTTTATTTTTATTTTATTACAAATATTATTAATGTGTGTTAATATATTTTTGACAATATGTATAAATATGTTACACACAGTAATTATTTTTGTAATAAGATAAATATATTTTATGTGTTTGATATTATTGAAAATGGGTAATTAGTGATTTATTTGTATTTGTACTTTAAAGAAGTGTTTTAGCTATGATGTTTAGGTATTCTAGGCCTTTGGTAGTAGGGTACAATTTTACTTGTTGCTCTAGATATTTATACATTTGTTTAGTTTGTTTTGAGGTTTTTGGAGTTAGCTGAGTTATGGATTGTTCCATTCGGAACTCTTGATAACTCTGTTCTTTTTGTAGGCATGATATAAATCTTTCTAGTGTTGGTTTTGTTCTGTCTGTTGATTGTAGGAAGGCGTTATGCCATCCTTCAACTGCGTTATTAGTTTTGGATTCTCCATTTAATGTGCTTCTGTATACGTTCCACCAGGGAATTAAGAATTTAGGGTTTCTTCTGTGGCCAGATCTATGTAGTCTGCCGACCCATGTATCTTCGAAATAGTCCAATAGTGAACTTAGTTTTTCTTCATTTTGTTTGTAGAAGGCGCTGTCTATTAAAATGTTGTAATGTTCTGTTACCTCTGTGTCAGGTACATAAGCTAGTGCTATGAGTTTTTTTATTTGATATGCAAAAGATGAATTAGTTGCATATTCAATGCTTAGGGCTGATTTTTGCATGTGTCTCCATAGGCATTGATTAAAATGATAGTAACAGCCTTGTATGGAGGTATGGGGGTGTGTTTTTAATATAGTATTAATCATTGCATGTTCAAAATCTAGGATTATTTTTTGTGGGGAAAAGTTATTTGTTTTTTGTTTTATTATATTTAATAGTTCAGTGTATGTGGAGTTATGTTTGTTTGGTAATAATGTGTAAATTAATGGTATATTGCAATTGTGATATAGGACATGTATTGTATATAGTTGGAAAAAGGGTTTGGGACATATGGTAAAAGTCCCATCCATCATCCAGTTCTGTGATTCTTGTAGTTTACAGAGATTATTAGCTGTTCCAAATATTATAATTCTTTTGTCATTGTTTTTATTATCAAAAATGACAAATGGTTCTTTGTTTAAAGTTATACTTTGTTCTGGACTTAGAATAACTTCACTATGGTGCCGATCACGATCCGGTAAAAAATTCCCCCGTGCGACTCGTATCGGGTCTTATTACCGTACGAATCGTACAAGTGCCGTACGAACTGGCAATCACGATTCGCATGGTAAAAAGTCCATACGAACCGCACTGGGAATCATTCCCCACACGTCCTCGGGTCGGAAAATGTGTCCGACACGTCCTCGGACGATTTACCTTACAAACGTAAAAATCCAAGTCCGACCGAGGAATCACGATCCATCCCGTGCGTCCGAGCGTACAACCGTATGGAAAAAACACCGTCCGCACCGAACACCCATAGCAACCATGGAGACATGTGCCCGCATACGCGCCCAACACTCCCCCCAGCCCCCGTACGTCCGACACGTACCCCCCGTATATGTATACCCCCACCCGTCTAGGTACACCCCAGTACGTTCCAGTCGTACCCCCACCCCAGTACGTGTCGTACCACCGTCAATGTACACCCCCCCACCCCTGTACGTGTCGTACCACCGTCTATGTACACCCCAGTACGTTCCAGTCGCACCCCCACCCCAGTACGTGTCGTACCCCCCGTGTACCTACACCCCAGTACGTTCGAGCCACACCCCCACCCCAGTACGTGTCATAGCCCCGTCTACCCACACCCCAGTACGTTCCAGTCGTACCCCCACCCCAGTACGTGTCGTACCACCGTCAATGTACACCCCCCCACCCCTGTACGTGTCGTACCACCGTCTATGTACACCCCAGTACGTTCCAGTCGCACCCCCACCCCAGTACGTGTCGTACCACCGTCAATGTACACCCCCCCACCCCTGTACGTGTCGTACCACCGTCAATGTACACCCCCCCACCCCTGTACGTGTCGTACCACCGTCTATGTACACCCCAGTACGTTCCAGTCGCACCCCCACCCCAGTACGTGTCGTACCCCCCGTGTACCTACACCCCAGTACGTTCGAGCCACACCCCCACCCCAGTACGTGTCGTACCACCGTCAATGTACACCCCCCCACCCCAGTACGTGTCGTACCACCGTCAATGTACACCCCCCCACCCCTGTACGTGTCGTACCACCGTCTATGTACACCCCAGTACGTTCCAGTCGCACCCCCACCCCAGTACGTGTCGTACCCCCGTGTACCTACACCCCAGTACGTTCGAGCCACACCCCCACCCCAGTACGTGTCGTACCACCGTCAATGTACACCCCCCCACCCCTGTACGTGTCGTACCACCGTCAATGTACACCCCCCCACCCCTGTACGTGTCGTACCACCGTCTATGTACACCCCAGTACGTTCCAGTCGCACCCCCACCCCAGTACGTGTCGTACCCCCCGTGTACCTACACCCCAGTACGTTCGAGCCACACCCCCACCCCAGTACGTGTCGTACCACCGTCAATGTACACCCCCCCACCCCTGTACGTGTCGTACCACTGTCTATGTACACCCCAGTACGTTCCAGTCGCACCCCCACCCCAGTACGTGTCGTACCCCCCGTGTACCTACACCCCAGTACGTTCGAGCCACACCCCCACCCCAGTACGTGTCATAGCCCCGTCTACCCACACCCCAGTACGTTCCAGTCGTACCCCCACCCCAGTACGTGTCGTACCACCGTCAATGTACACCCCCCCACCCCTGTACGTGTCGTACCACCGTCTATGTACACCCCAGTACGTTCCAGTCGCACCCCCACCCCAGTACGTGTCGTACCACCGTCAATGTACACCCCCCCACCCCTGTACGTGTCGTACCACCGTCAATGTACACCCCCCCACCCCTGTACGTGTCGTACCACCGTCTATGTACACCCCAGTACGTTCCAGTCGCACCCCCACCCCAGTACGTGTCGTACCACCGTCAATGTACACCCCCCCACCCCTGTACGTGTCGTACCACCGTCAATGTACACCCCCCCACCCCTGTACGTGTCGTACCACCGTCCATGTACACCCCAGTACGTTCCAGTCGCACCCCCACCCCAGTACGTGTCGTACCCCCGTGTACCTACACCCCAGTACGTTCGAGCCACACCCCCACCCCAGTACGTGTCGTACCACCGTCAATGTACACCCCCCCACCCCTGTACGTGTCGTACCACCGTCTATGTACACCCCAGTACGTTCGAGCCCCACCCCCACCCCAGTACGTGTCATACCCCCGTGTACCTACACCCCAGTACGTTCCTGGCGCACCCCCAACACAACCTCCTAAGTACGGAGCGCACCCCATGCCCCAACATCACAACCGCATGTACGAGTCGTACAAAGCCACACACAAGGACATAATCGTACAACCAAATGGCCCATGTACACACCGTACACACGCTCAAAACGCACGTACACAACAAGGACAAAACAAAACAACACAAGAATACACCATTCGAAAGGCACACAGCCACTAAACATGGCCAACAACCACTAAAATAACACAATCACTGACCTGCAACTGTCAAAAACAAACAGAGGCCCAATACACCACCACTCCTTATAACACACCCACCCAAAATTCAAACACTGCCACACCCACCCATGGACCAATGAAAAGGGCCCACACACACAAACCATGAGCCTTTGCAACAGACTCACTGCTGCCAGACACCACAGAACCAGACTACAAGCAACACCACATCTTACACTTGCACACCTTCACACGACCACCCTCACAAACACCCTCTCATCACATTCACACACACACACAACCATCCACACCCCCCCCCAACATCCACACACCCCCCACACCCACACCATCCCCACCCACATCCCTCACCATGCCCACTACCAAGAATCCAAAGTTCAGTCACCGAGAGTTGGAGGTCCTTGTTGATCAAATCCTCAGAGTCGAGCCACAGATCTTTGGAACATTGGTCAGAAGCACCAGCCAGGCAGCCAAAACAGCCATGTGGCAGACCATCGTCGATGCTGTGAATGCTGTTGCGGACACCAGGAGGACCAAGCAGGATTGCCAGAACAGGTGGTACGATCTGCGGAGGAGGGTCAGAGCCAAGAGGCAGGAGGAACACGACCAGGCCAACGCCACCGGAGGAGGGCCCTCCCGCAGAGCCGTACAGTACCATCCCTGGGAGGAGAGGGTGATGGCCATACTGCCGGTGGAGGCAGTTGAAGGAGTAGAAGGACTCCGAGACCCGGGTGAGTACACAAACAACGCACCTCACATGGGGGGAACTGCAACCACAACCAAAATTAATAACAGGCACGCAACCACCACAAGCCATCGCATGACTCAACCACACTCCATGAGCAGGCACATGCCACTGCTGCCACCATGCCCCATGCACCCAGCTGGACAATGTCAAGTCACAGGCCACAGAAGACAACAACACATGACACGGTAACCCGGATGGCGGGAGGCTGGGCACCAAGAATCACATAGTGCGACTCCAAAGCAGACAACAATGCCCTCTGCCCATATGGCCTAGGTCACAGCTAGACAAACACTGTGTCCCAACACAGGAATGACTTGCCAGCAAATGGCGGACGCCTTGCATCAACACATGGGGGTGAAGGCACTGTTTTGCACATGACAGCAGCTAATGAACAGCCAACATTGTGAAAGAGTGGCAGCACACACCACCACAGCAGCAGCGCACAGACACACAGCAGACAAAATGGGTGCCTGGAGATCAGAAACAAACTCACATCAACAGGCCAAGGGCCACTCAAAGATCTGCTAACAGTGTGTGCCCAGGAATCTGGGCCAAGGTGACAGAGGGTGACACACGGAGGGAGGGAGAGGGGGACACAGAGGGAGGGAGAGGGGGACTGAGAGGGAGGGAGACGGACAGAGGGAGGAGGCTGACACACAGAGGGAGGGAGAGGGGGACAGAGAGGGAGGGAGAGGGGGACAGAGAGGGAGGGAGACACAGGAAGATGGACAGAGGGAGGAGGCTGACACACAGAGGGAGGGAGAGGGGGACAGAGAGGGAGGGAGAGGGGGACAGAGAAGGAGGGAGACACAGGGAGAGCAAATCAGTCCTTTGGTGTGTGGGAATGTCTGCTCGTCAGCAGGTGGACTGCGTGCATGTAGACAAGGGTGGCCAGTGCCAGAACCCCCCCTCTTCATCATGGCAAAACGCAGGGCCATGTCACAACCTGTACACGAGCACAAGGACAGCCACCTGCATCATATAAGTGTGTGGATCCACTTCATGTGCACATGTACAGTGCTACAAGGAAGGCGCAAATGCATGGCTCGCCACACATGCACACTCCACTGCTGACTGCAGTCACACTTGACGCAGCAAGTAAGACTGTGCCACACATAGTTAAAGGGGCCAAATTGGTGCCCAAGGGACACACCCATGCACAAGTGCACTGTGAGTGGAATGCAAGACAGATCCTAATTCCAATAGGAAATGTGCCAACTTTGTAACGGATGAAACATGGATGTTGCATGGATCAAAATTAACATTTTCTCTCTCACACACAGGTCAACGTCGTGCTGCACCCCCCAACACTGGGGGGGAACACTCACAGGACCCGGATATGCAGGAGACCGATCCCACCGGCAGCGACCACTCTCACCACTCTGCGGACGACCCCGACCGACCTGGCCCCTCTGGTGTGCCAACCACCTGCAGCACCTGCGTCAGGTACAACCGTGCCAACCACCACCCCCACTCCTGCCACATCCCAGGAGACACCCAGGATCCCTGCCCCAACACCACAATGCAGCCAGGCTCGCCAGGAGGGACACGGTGTCCCGGGCACCCAGGAGGAGGCAGGCGACAACGCCAATGCCACCCCTCAGGGGTCCCGGAGACCCGATGTTCCCACAAGTGCAGGCCAGACGCAAGTGGGCAGGGGAGGTGGGAGTGGAGGACGGCGGAGGCGCGAGCCTGACCAGTTGGCTGGGGATCCGGTATTTTCCCATGTCCGTAACATCCTGGACTCATACCGGCAGGACACCACGGGCATGGCCCAGGTTGTGTCCGTCCTCGAGGGGATCAAGGTCCAGCAGGCCCAGCAACATGCGGAGCTAATAGCCTGTCTACAGCTACACCAACGGAGGATGGAGGACAGACAGGCTGAGCAAGTGACGGCGTCCCAGGGGATTCACGCTGAACTCCGTCGGATGGCCGACACCATGGCTGACCCTCCCTGTGCCAGAAGGCGGAGAACATCACCACCCACAGGGAGGGATCATGAGGAGGAGGAGGAAACATCCAACGGAGCATCCCAGACGTCGTCACGGCGTGCTGCTGAGGTTCCCCGCAGGAAGCCGGGTCGTCCACGGAAAGGACCGTGAGGGTGGCTGCTACATCACCATCTCCCAGGACACCTGGCCTGGCACCTGGCCCACTGGAGCAACAGCATCACAGCATCAAGAGACATTCTCTGCCACATGGCCCTGCTGGTCACTGGCTGACCAATGTTGACAAAGACTGTGGCATGGACTCTGAGGATTTCCAATGGCAAGGACACCAACTCCCCTACTGAACTTTGGATTCCCTAATCCCGGAAAGCCCCTCACTTTGTCCCCCCCCCCAATAATAAATCACACTATTAAGAGTAGATGCCTGCTGGTAGCATTATTACCTAACATGTGTCTTGTACAGTCTAAACATGCCTGAGTCATCTGTTCACTTCAACCATCCACACCCTGGGGCCTGAGTCTGGCACAGGACACATGGGTCACAGTTTATTAGGCAAGACAGACATGGAGCACCATACACACCCGTGATGGTCAGAACCAGCTGAGGGGGTGGCCGAACAACCGTGCTGACAGACACATTGAGTACAGCAACAGTCATGCGCAGAGGTCAGGGATCCTGGCCCGTGTCCTGGGGGGCACCCAGGTATGTGTAGACAGGTGGCAGAACCATGTCCTGCAAGCTTGAGTCCGGTGGATGCAGAGAATGGGGTCATGGACAACGTTGGATGCATGGGGATGGCACATGTCACAATACCCACACAGTCATGGACATCATGCCCAATACACAGTCTCAGCACACACACACAGCTTGCATCTTGCCACTCGAAACATTGACACATAGCCACAATCAGGGAATACCATGCCAGACATGCAGGATGCACCGTGCCAACACACCAGCATTGACTGAGAAGAGGCACCTTGGAGGCATAGGGACATCTTTATTAGTCATGTTTTTGGGATTGCAGAGGCAACTTGAAGTACACATGAACACATCATGTGGAGTAACATGTGGCTCCAACACTGGCACCCCCCTTCTGCAGCACAAATGCGTGATAGCCAGGGAACTGGCACACAAGCGTCGGCTAACAGCTAAACACCCACAGCTGCTCACGGAGAGCCTGCCATACACCATACATCCGCTGATGTGGAAGTCCCACGCCATGTCAAGACAATGTTAACCGTATATGTCCGAGGGCAGTGTCACACACATTGATGCCATCATCACAATCCACTATCCCATCACTGATGACTGACAACCAGGCAGCCCATCTATTCAGGTGTACCCAGCTGCATGTCGTGTCCCATGGGGATGCCACATGTCTGCAGAGGAACCAAACCCCGACCGGGCCAGTGTGCACACATCGTGAACAACTGCCACACCCAATACACCCCAGATGCATCCCTTACCCCATGGAGACTTCCAAACGTGTCCGTGCCTGTAACGCTGAGTCAGCCCACGATGTCATATCCATGAGGAATAGCAGTGCCACAACAATGCAACCAGCAAACGGCATGCGCAGGTACCTGGGGAAGAGAGACACACAAGAAGTCAGCCACAAAAAGCACAGCCACTTGCATGTGCAGTTACTCGACACATGTATGGATGACAACATGCTAGGTCACAATTATGACTGGGGAAATACTATCATCACTGCCACCATCACTCCAGTGACACACCCACACACACCTCTGACCCACGTGCCATACATGCAGGTGGAGACACACATCACAACGCATGCCACACGGGGACCAATGCGTGCACACTCAGACCCTGGTACTCACCACTAAGCAAAGAAGTCGCGTATGAGCCGAGTCCGGATGTCCTCTTGCGGCTCCACATCCTCCACATCACTAGCCCCATTGCCAAGCCCTTCGTCCTCCACGGGTGGATGGTCCTCGTCATGTTGATTCAGGATGAGTGGCACAGCTCTTTCAACTGCCATGTTGTGCAGCATGCAGCAGACCATGAAGATCTTGCAGACCTTCGCCGGGGCATAAGGGAGTGCACCGCCGGTCTTGTGGAGGCACCGGAATCGGCTCTTCAGCATGCCAAACGTCCTCTCTATCACTCGCCTTGTCCGGCCATGGGCGGTGTTATAGCGGAGCTGGGCCGGCGTGATGGGGTTGCGGAGAGGTGTCAGCAGCCAAGGCATGTTGGGATAGCCAGCGTCCCCTACATGGGAAGCACATGGACATCGTTAGAACTGGTGTAGCGGTCGTGCTGGTCGGCTATACAGAATACAGGACAGACAGACTGTACCCACCAACAACACATGCCCGTTCGTTGCGCAGCTGCATCATCATATCAGGCATCCCGCTACGCCTCATGATGTAGGCATCGTGTGCTGATCCTGGGAAACGAGCACAGACATGTGAAATCACCATATTGGACAGACACACCACAAGGGCATTGATGGAGTGGTAGTGCTTCCGATTGCGGTACGCCACCTCCCGTGCGTGTGGTGGTACCAAACCTACACGTGTCCCATCTATGGACCCAATGACATGGGGCATCCCTCCCAGGGCATAGAATCCACGCTTGACCTCAGTCATCTGTTCAGGGGTTGGGAACTTGATGAAGTCATCCAGGTGAATCAACATGGCCTCCAAGAAATCATGCAGCACACCGCTGAACATGCTCTGGGACATGCCACCAACATGAGCTATGGTATTTTGGAAGGTACCCGTGGCCAGAAAATGTAGGGCAGCCATTACCTTCAGCTGGGGTGTCAGTGCCGTAGGATACCTGTGCTGCGGTTGCAGGTGTGGTGCCAGTCTCGCCGTCAGCTCCAGAATCAACGGTTGGGTGAAGCGGTAGAGCCGGATCCTGTCATTCTCCTGCATGGTAGCCAAGTCTGGAATTCTTCGGGCAACAGGAGGCGCTCTGCAGTAATTTGGAAGTGACAAGGAAGAGTGAGTGCACTACGAGAACAACTCATGTCTACTGAGCACATGTAAATCTGGCAATACACACATGCCACATAGGGAGTCAGGCATGTGCTACATGCCCAGGACACGTATGGATGCAAGGTGACACTCCTTCCAAGACCCAGCTACACACGGTGATTGAGAACCTCCCCATGCCACGCCATGGAAATAGCTGTGTCCCAGTGCAAGTGCACTGCCCGACGCAAGACAGGAGTGACATACACCCACACATCAGCAGAAGTGTGATGCCGATTGCAGAGACTGGTAGCGGGACACTGGAGCCACAGGTCACATGACATTACACTAGTCCAGCCCACACACCTTGCCATGAAGGTGCACATGTCATGACTCACCACACATTCCTTGTGAGTTTGCTGACATGGCCTTGTCACGCTACTCCGTGTCCCATGCATACATGTGCACCTCACATCCGATAACACATGTGGCATGGTGTTGGGAACAGTGTGCAATGACAATCTACACACAGCCACATGTTGGTTGCTGCAACGGCTGCAGCTTTTGAGGGTGCTACAACATCAACCTGATGTAAATCCAGGACACATATATGACATAGTCACATTGTGCACTGTGGGTAGTGACAAGTCATGTGTCATGACCCCTGTACCGGGCATCATGGGACACTTCCGTGTGTTGGTGTCCGTGCCATGCCAGTGACGCTCACCCCAAGTGCGCAGTCCCACATGCACACATGTCAAAGGAGTCAAGGGCATGCCTGGCACACATTGCACCCTCACACAGTACACATGTACACATCTCATCATACATCTGGTGCCTTCTCCGCTCAGGGGGCATGTTCCACATCACAGCCTGTGACACCTGTGCCCCACACATGTAGTAATGCACAGACGATGCCTTGATGTCCATTCCTGGACAAGTATGTCCATCCATGGACAAGTATGTCCGCCCTATTCCTACATGTGTGTCGCCTATCACCACAGTGATGTGTAAAAACCGCCGTACTGCTGCTGAGAGGGCCTGTGCATGTTCCCAAATCACTGTGGGAGTGCTGCCGTATGTGTACCCATCGTGATGGCGAGCGTACAGGCATTTGTACGGTCCGTAGCACTACGGGTACGCATACGCGTGCAGACCCATAGTGATAGTGAGCGTAGATGCGTGTGTACGGCCCTATCACTATGGGTCTGCACGCGTATGCGTACCCGTAGTGGTACGGACCGTACACTCGCATCTACGCTCACTATCACTATGGGTCTGCACGCGTATGCGTACCCGTAGTGGTACGGACCGTACACTCGCATCTACGCTCACTATCACTATGGGTCTGCACGCGTATGCGTACCCGTAGTGGTACGGACCGTACACTCGCATCTACGCTCACTATCACTATGGGTCTGCACGCGTATGCGTACCCGTAGTGGTACGGACCGTACACTCGCATCTACGCTCACTATCACTATGGGTCTGCACGCGTATGCGTACCCGTAGTGGTACGGACCGTACCCTCGCATCTACGCTCACTATCACTATGGGTCTGCATGCGTATGCGTACCCGTAGTGGTACGGACCGTACACTCGCATGTACGCTCAATATCACTAGGAGTACGCATACGCGTGCAGACCCATAGTGATAGAGAGCGTACATGCGTGTGTACGGTCCGTAACACTACGGGTACGCATACGCGTGCAGACCCATAGTGATAGAGAGCGTACATGCGTGTGTACGGTCCGTAACACTACGGGTACGCATACGCGTGCAGACCCATGGTGATAGAGAGCGTACATGCGTGTGTACGGTCCGTAACACTACGGGTACGCATACGCGTGCAGACCCATAGTGATAGAGAGCGTACATGCATGTGTACGGTCCGTAACACTACGGGTACGCATACGCGTGCAGACCCATGGTGATAGAGAGCGTACATGCGTGTGTACGGTCCGTAACACTACGGGTACGCATACGCGTGCAGACCCATAGTGATAGAGAGCGTACATGCGTGTGTACGGTCCGTAACACTACGGGTACGCATACGCGTGCAGACCCATAGTGATAGAGAGCGTACATGCGTGTGTACGGTCCGTAACACTACGGGTACGCATACGCGTGCAGACCCATGGTGATAGAGAGCGTACATGCGTGTGTACGGTCCGTAACACTACGGGTACGCATATGCGTGCAGACCCATAGTGATAGAGAGCGTACATGCGTGTGTACGGTCTGTAACAGTACGGGTACGCATACGCGTGCAGACCCATAGTGATGGAGAGCGTAGGCATGCATGTACGGGCCGTTGCCATGCATTTGGGGTGCCCTAGGGCCCCGAAACGCATCGTACCTGTGTGTGATGCTCCAAATTACATAGGGGACAAGTATTAAGGCCTACATGCATGCTGGTTGTCATGGAGACCAAGTTCAAAATTCGAAATTGTTCTGGAAGGTGCACAGCAGAAGTCAGTTGGAATTCTTCTACTTTGTTGCAATGTGTTTGTGGGGCTGACATCATGCAGGAGAATGAAACCGATAGAGAACCCACAGACTGCTAGGTTTGAAGTGATTGGTGGAAACATAGGATGCAAATGTGAGTGACCAATCACTCTGTACTCCTGTGCATGAGACTGGGCAGAAGGGCACATATAAGGCAGCCAGGTCCCATGAGGGAGCACTTGCCTGCACATCTTTGCATTCGTCGACCCAGCTGCTGCGACTGATTCCCTGGAACCATGTCAAGGGCTGTGGAGAGGACACAGCCATTCACCCTGGAGGAGAACATGGCTCTGCTGGATGTGATCCTCCCACAGTACTCCATGCTGTATGGGCGACCAGGGTATCAGGTGAGTGCATAGGCCACTGCCACAGACTGTCCCTATGTTGTGACTGTGACTTCTGCCATTGCGTCCAGGTGTAACACACATGCCATGTACTGTCGGGGGGGTCCCAGGGGGGGGGGTGCCTGATGTCTCCCAGCAGTGCCCTGAGACAGGAGGGGTGGGGGCCTATCACTCCCAGCAGTGCCCTGAGACAGGAGGGGTGGGGGCCTATCACTCCCAGCAGTGCCCTGAGACAGGAGGGGTGGGGGCCTATCACTCCCAGCAGTGCCCTGAGACAGGAGGGGTGGGGGCCTATCACTCCCAGCAGTGCCCTGAGACAGGAGGGGTGGGGGCCTATCACTCACAGCAGTGCCCTGAGACAGGAGGGGCGGGGGCCTATCACTCACAGCAGTGCCCTGAGACAGGAGGGGTGGGGGCCTATCACTCACAGCAGTGCCCTGAGACAGGAGGGGTGGGGGCCTATCACTCCCAGCAGTGCCCTGAGACAGGAGGGGTGGGGGCCTATCACTCCCAGCAGTGCCCTGAGACAGGAGGGGTGGGTGTGATGCACAGTGTGAGCCTTGATCATTGATTGTGACATTGCCATCATTCCACCTGTGTACCCACTGTGGCACGTACTGCTTTTTCCCTCACCAGGGGATGATGTCCCTATGACAAAGGTGCAATGCGTTGGCTGCATGACATGCCTTGTTGTAACCAGCTAATTTGTACCCATATGTCTCTCTGTGACATGTGGCTGGTGTATTGATGTGGTGTCACTTGTTCCTCCTCACAGGTAGGCGCCACTGCCAAGGAGCAGATCTGGCTGACCGCCGTCAGTGCCGTGAGGGGTGTGGATGGTCGGAGGCGGAGCCTGCCCCAGGTGAGGAAACGCTGGCAGGATATCCGGTGCTGGACGCGGAGGATTGCACGGCTCCTGCTGGGGGACTCACCTGAGAGCCACAAGAACCGCGGCCGCCGCCGTCTGAGCCACCTCCACAGGCGTGTGCTGCCGGTGGTCTTTCCAGACCTGGAGAGGCGCTTACAGGCGATGCAGCAGCCGGAAGGGGGTAGGTACATGTGTGTTTGTTGTGTGTCACCGGCATTTGTAAGGGCACAGTAGCATGAATTCACTGGCAGGGTTTAAGGGTGCTGTGCAGATCCTGTTTGCCCCAGTATAGCGCTGTGCCCCTGCCACCCTTCCCCTCCTTGCAATGTGCTCCCTGGTCTGTGTGTAGTCACTCCTTCACAAGGTAATGTAGGGTGGCGCTTTGTCCACGAGAACAATGACTGTAGCATCATGTGTGGGGGTGGTGTGTAACAGGTTGTGGGACCTTGCCTGTGCACTGTCAAGTTCACTGCATGTGGGTTCCATGTCAGTTGGCACTGATGCTGACTCCAGACATGGGAGTTGGTCTCTCATGTGTCATGCCTTACAGCGCGCATGTCCTATGTAGTGGCCTGTGACATGATGTGCATGAGTGTGCGATACACATAGTGCAGGGATGGTGACGTGTGTTGCAGTCATTACCATTCAGTAGCATGTAGTTGCGTGCCCACTACTGTCCCCTGGGGCACCTTTTCCTCAGTGGTGTATGTGTCATCATAAACGTGGCCAATCTCAGTGTCTACAGCGTAGGTTGTGCTCTGTGCCATTGTCCCCTGTCACCATGTATATAGACGTGCTATTTTGTACAGGTGTCCACTGTGCAGCCTGACCTGATTGTCCTTCTTCATACTCACAGTTGCCAGTGCCTGTGTGTCTTGTTATACTCATCTGAGGATGGGCACTGGTACCTCATTATTTGTACAGGCGCACCTTGGCTGTTTGGCGTCCAATCTTGCTTTTTGCCTGCCCCTGTGTGTATCACCCAGACTATGAGATGTTGGTGCCACCTGTGTCTCAACAATTTGCCTCGTGTAGGGTCTTGTTGGGGCGGGCAATGCCTATGTGTCAAATCCTGATTTCCACTTGCCGGGTCTGGGCAGTGTGTGATGTGTCTGGACACACACGCAATGTGCAGTGACCGAGTCATGTTGGGCATGTTTTCAGCATTACCTATGCAGCATGTGTCTCAAGTTCATGGATATGGTCCCTGGTCATCGGTATTTTCGCCAACGCTGTGTGGTGCAGATGCAGTGCTGGATTGTCCCCAGGGCCTGGGTGCTATGTCAGACTCCGTTTCCTGTCTTTAGCTATTGTCTCATGCTCTCCATGGTATTTCAGTGGCATGGTGGCTCAACCAACTGTGTGTTTCATGCCCTACATCGGTACCCTGTTCAGTAGATGTTAGGGATCTTCCTTTTCAGGCTATGCAATGTTACCTATGTAGATTGGACTCATGTGACAGATGTGTACAGGTGTCTGATTAATTTCTGTCTCTCCACCCTGCCCACAGCATCGTCGGGGGACACAGAGGGAGACATGGACACAGACCAGGCGGAGGGACCGAGCACCAGTGCCAGCCGTGACATCGGGTCTGGCACATCGAGTGGGACAGAGGCGGAGGAGAGTGTGGCCGAGGACCTGTCGACTGGCACATCAGACTACGAAGCTGACAGGTCCGAGGACGATGTCTCCGAGTGGGCGGAGGCTGCACCAGCAGCTGACAGCGGAACAACACCTCGCACCGCCCCCTCAGTTTCCATCAGCCGCCTCCCACTTGCTCGTGTCCCTTCCCAGCGTGCCCGGTCACAGCATGTCTCCTTCCTGCCAGGCACCGCACCCCCTGCCCCTGTCTCCACTGCTGCCGCCAATGCAGAGTCTGTGGACATCCAGCGGCAACTGCAGGTTGGTCAGGCTGCGATCCTTAATGTCCTCCATTCCCACGGCAAAACCCTCACCAACATCGAGGCTTTCTTGGAGGGCATTCATTCATCGCAGGCTGACCAACGCAACTTGCTGAGGTCCATCGACTCCACACTGACTGCAGCAGTGGGTCTCCTGCAGCGCGACCTCCCCCCACCTACCCCTGCCCCATCCACACTTCCCACTCCCATGCCTGTCCCACGTACACCCAGACGTCGGCATGCACCCACATCAACGGACACGGGCACCACACCAGCAGGGAAGGTCCACCGCACTCCTCCTGACACGCACACACAGGGTGAGGTAGGCACACCCACTGGGTCGGGGGGCAAACGTGTGACACGCAGCCATAGTGGGAGTCCGCATTCCACCCAGTCCACTCCCTCCAAATCCCCTCCCCTCAGCTCTCCTGGCCACATCTCCCCCAAGGACTCCTTCATGGCCGCTCTGTCCCTGAGCCCCACGGTTACACCACCACGCAAGCGGTCAAGGGGGTCCCCGGTCAGGGTGGTTGAGTCTCCCCCCCTGTCTCCACCCTCCCCCAGTGGCGCTGCGACCCATCCCTCTGACCCCCACCCCTCCTTGGGGCCTGAGGTCCCTTCGGGTGCAGGGGACTCCCTGGAGGACCTTGCAAAGGTGTGTAGTGCCATCCTGGCCTCCGCCTTTGGCCCTGCCCCACCCCCTGTGGTGGAGTCCTCCATCCCTGCACCCACAACGCCGCCCCTTTGCCCTGATGTCCCTGCGGTGCCTGTTGCTTCCCCCCCCCCCTGATGCCCTCACCAGTGTGGAAGACGATGCCATTTGACTGTGCAGGCAAGGTAGGGGACACGCATCCCACTGTGTCCCCCATCCAGCTGAGAATCATTGACTGCCCTATGGGCTTTGTGAAGATTGAACTGCCTGCGATCCACGGACATTGTGCTCATGCTGAATAAAGCTTACTTTTATTTTCATTATCACACTACTGCTATGCTGGTATTGGTGTTGGTGGGGCTGCTACATGGTTTTGGGTGGTGTGTAAGGGTTTTGGTGTGTGGGATGTGTAGTAGTGTACTGCTCATTGGTGGGACCCTGGGATCTGTGTGCCATCACAAGGTGTTGGCTAACTTTCTTTGTTCATGTAAGCAGTTACTGCATGGTGCACTTGTCCCAGGGTGTATTCCTTCCTCTGTGTACCCAGCTTTCTTCCCTGCAGGGTGTTCCCAATGTTTAGCGCAGAGCTGTGTCTACATGAGCTGTGTGTGTGACGGAGCCCTTCTACTTTGGCCATGCATGCAGGGCCATGTGTCCACCTGCAACAATCGTGGCATCCTTGGTGATCACTGTACTTGTGTGTGGAGTCTGTTGACATGAGTTCATGGGGACATGTTCCCTTGTAGCCAGTATGCATGTGGATAATTCTGGCCTCACACACATGTGTTCCACCCCTCCTGTCTCAGGGCACTGCTGGGAGGACTCCACACCCACCCCTCCTGTCTCAGGGCACTGCTGGGAGTGATAGGCACCCACCCCTCCTGTCTCAGGGCACTGCTGGGAGGACTCTGCACACACCCCTCCTGTCTCAGGGCACTGCTGGGAGTGATAGGCACCCACCCCTCCTGTCTCAGGGCACTGCTGGGAGGACTCTGCACACACCCCTCCTGTCTCAGGGCACTGCTGGGAGGACTCCACACCCACCCCTCCTGTCTCAGGGCACTGCTGGGAGTAATAGGCACCCACCCCTCCTGTCTCAGGGCACTGCTGGGAGGACTCTGCACACACCCCTCCTGTCTCAGGGCACTGCTGGGAGTGATAGGCACCCACCCCTCCTGTCTCAGGGCACTGCTGGGAGGACTCTGCACACACCCCTCCTGTCTCAGGGCACTGCTGGGTGGACTCTGCACACACACCTCCGATTTCAGGATATGTACGCTTGGAACATACACGGTGGGGGTACGCTCAATGCATTCGAGGTGAGGGTACGAGTCTACTTACACTGGTGTGGTGGGGGTACGCTCCATGCATACGCGGGTGGGGGTACGGGTCGTACTTACACTGTTGGGCTGGGGGGTACGCTCCTTGCATACGCGGGTGAGGGTTCGAGTCGTACTTACACTGTTGGCATGGGGGGTACGCTCCATTCATACGCGGGTGGGGGTACGGGTCGTACTTACACTGTTGGGCTGAGGGGTACGCTCCTTGCATACGCGGGTGGGGGTACGGGTCGTACTTACACTGTTGGGCTGGGGGGTACGCTCCTTGCATACGCGGGTGAGGGTTCGAGTCGTACTTACACTGTTGGCATGGGGGGTACGCTCCATGCATACGCGGGTGGGGGTACGGGTCGTACTTACACTGTTGGCATGGGGGGTACGCTCCATGCATACGCGGGTGGGGGTACGGGTCGTACTTACACTGTTGGGCTGGGGGGTACGCTCCATGCATACGCGGGTGGGGGTACGGGTCGTACTTACACTGTTGGGCTGGGGGGTACGCTCCTTGCATACGCGGGTGGGGGTACGGGTCGTACTTACACTGTTGGCATGGGGGTACGCTCCTTGCATACGCGGGTGGGGGTACGGGTCGTACTTACACTGTTGGGCTGGGGGGTACGCTCCTTGCATACGCGGGTGGGGGTACGGGTCGTACTTACACTGTTGGCATGGGGGGTACGCTCCATGCATACGCGGGTGGGGGTACGGGTCGTACTTACACTGTTGGGCTGGGGGGTACGCTCCATGCATACGCGGGTGGGGGTACGGGTCGTACTTACACTGTTGGGCTGCGGGGTACGCTCCTTGCATACGCGGGTGAGGGTTCGAGTCGTACTTACACTGTTGGGCTGGGGGGTACGCTCCATGCATACGCGGGTGGGGGTACGGGTCGTACTTACACTGTTGGGCTGGGGGGTACGCTCCTTGCATACGGGTTGGGGGTAGGGTCCGTACATATCCGTCCCCACGCTATGTGATGTTTGTGCGGCCCGTACCCAGGCCTTTGCCACGTGGGTGCGATCCGTCCCACCATTGTTGGGGTGACGTGTGTGGGCGTGGTCCGACTCGTACCCACGCTCTTCAGGCGTGGGTACGGGACGTACCTGTCTGGTTGTGTTGCCGGTTCGCGTGGTGACGGACTTCCGTTGTGGCGGTCGCTGGCTTATCAGGACACGCCCCCACCCCCTCGTGGTGACCAGGGCATGGGAGTCAGGTATGTCCAGGCCATGTGTGGTGTGTGACTTATGTGGTTGTTTTGTGGCCTGCCCTGGTCGTGCCACCCCCACCCCACCCCACTTTCCCCCCTCCCTTAGTTATTCTGACCTTCTGCGGCGTCTGCGTCGTAACCTGTAGAGGAGGTGTACTGCTATGAGGGCAGGGATGACTCGTAGGTTCGGGTCCATGTCTGTCTGTCGCGTACTGGTACTCCTTGCTCGCGTCGTCCTGTCGCGTACGGGTCCTCCTTGATCGCGTCGTCCTGTCGCGCACGGGTCCTCCTTGGTGGCGTCGTCCTGTGTGTCCGTCACGTACTGGTCCTCCTTGTTCGCGTCGTCCTGTCTGTCCGTCGCGTACTGGTGGTCCTTGTTCGCGTCGTCCTGATTTCCCGGCAGTTTTTGGCTGCCGCAAAATATTCACCGTGCGGGGTGACGTCGGTGCGAATCGTGATTCCTGGGTCGTGAATGGCTGGCTGCGAGCGTCCCGACGTCAGGTCGGCGCTTTCCCGGATCGCATTGGTAGGTGTTTTTTGGTTCGGTCGGGCTTTTTTACGATTCGTACGGTGATGGTGTACCCGTGCGAATCGTAATTCCTTGTTTGTGAAAATTGACGACCGGGTACGCGTCGGGCGGAGATTGTGCTCCGTCCGACGGTTCGTACCCGGTTTTTACCGGATCGTGATCGGCACCTATATGTGTGAGGAATTGGGGTTGAAGTAGTAGTGGTTTTTTTAGTACGTGCTATAGTTCTTTTGAGTGAAGTTACAGATGGCATTTGTGTAGTAGCAGTTTTAGGAATTTTGGGAAGCTGCTCTAGTAGGTTTTTGAGAACTTGTGCTAGCTTCCTTTATAGTTTCTAAAGCAGATCTGACTTCGATTTCAGTAATGTTTGGTGGGTGGTTATGTTCTCTAGTGTATAGTACTGTTGTTTGTCGTGTTGTAGCACGCCCATAGCACTTATTAGAGTAGTATTTAGTGCATTTCCAGTTAACCTTTAAACCATACACTTTTTCCTGTGTGTAAGTGTATCCCATATAGCATAGTAACATTTTTCCCTTCTGGCTTGTTATGAATTCAGCTCCTTCAGTCATTTTGATGTAGCTTTATCTATGAAAAATATATATTATAGTTATTATATATGATGTTATATTAATTTTCAGTAGAAAAAAACAAGATTTAGTTACTATATACTTACAAAGTTGGTTTTGATGTGTTTGAGTAGAATGCTCTTGATTCTTTATTTGTGGAATTTTCTTCTAGTATTTTCTTTGTCTGGAAAAGAAAAGGAAATTTGTTGTAATAATTGTTTCTATATTTTTATAGGGAATGGTTAGGGGATTTGCAATTGGGATTTAATTAGGGTGGTATTTTAATCTATTAGTTGATTTTTGGTTGTGAAATACTTACTTTTTAGTTGTATCTTTTTTGGTGCTGTTCTGTATTTTCTTAGTTTCTTTTTGAGTTTCCTGTAGTGAAAACATGAAATAGAAAGAAGACATTAATTTATTTATAGTGTATGTATATTGTAATTACAATTTATTCGATTTGAGTCTTCATGAGAATAATATAGTTAACTTACTTTTGATAGTTTTAAATATTTCCTCTATGTTGATTTTCTTATATCTGCAGTTGCAATCCAGTAGATTTTCCTCTTCATTCAATTTCGTTTTTTTGGTTCTGGACTGTGAATGAAGTTGAACTTCTTTTTATAGTGCTTTGGATGTTGTAATATGTGTTTTATTGGTTAGTTTGAATTCGGAGTGTTTTTATTGGTTAGTTCGAATTTTTTTTTTTTTTTTCTGGTAGTTAGTTTCCTAATAAGGAAAACGCTAATTAGTGGTTTTGTGGTGTATTATTCTATATGTATTTTTCTAAACATTATATTATGTATTGGATGCATGAATTGATAAAGTATAATTTAATAATATAGTTGTTTAATGTAGGAAGGTTGTTAATAATGTTTTAGTAAAGAGTTAATTATTTAAATCCATTTTTAAATGTAGTAAATATATAATTGTTTAATAATAATTTTGTGTAGAGTTAAAAGACATTATTTGGTGTTTATGTTGTTTGATTTTAGGTTTTAATTAAATGTTATATAGTCGATATTAGTAAAATGGAGATATTTTAGTGGTCGATATTTTAGTTTACGATATTTTGTTATGAAGTATATGTATATTACTGAGTATCGATATTTTAGGATTTCGATATTTGTGTTGCCGATATTTTGTGTACCTATATTTCTGTAGTTCGAAATTGTGTGTTCGATATTTTTGTAATGTTTTAAATAAGTATATGATGTCGATAATAATGTGATCGATTATTTTGTATCGATATATTTGTAGGTCGATTTTTAGTCTTTCGATATTGTGTCAGTGATTCCCAGTACCTACAGTGCCACCGTGCTTGAGGTCCAGTATCTACTGTGCCACCGTGCATGAGGTCCAATACCCGCAGTGCCACTGTGCATGAGGTCCATTACCTACACTGCCACCGTGCTTGAGGTCCAGTACCTACTGTGCCACCGTGCAATAGGTCCAGTACCCGCAGTGCCACCGTGCATGAGGTCCAGTACCTACAGTGCCACCGTGCTTGAGGTCCAGTCCCTACAGTGCCACCGTGCATGAGGTTCACTACCTGCAGTGCCACCGTACATGAGGTCCAGTAGCTACAGTGCCACGGTGCATGAGGTCCAGTACCCGCAGTGCCACCGTGCATGAGGTTCACTACCTGCAGTGCCACCGTTCATGAGGTCCAGTACCACGGTGCATGAGGTCCAGTACCCGCAGTGCCACCGTGCATGAGGTTTACTACCTGCAGTGCCACCGTGCATGAGGTCCAGTACCTACAGTGCCACGGTACATGAGGTACAGTACCCGCAGTGCCACCATGCATGAGGTTCACTACCTGCAGTGCCACCGTGCATGAGGTCCAGTACCTACAGGGCCACGGTGCATGAGGTCCAGTACCCGCAGTGCCACCGTGCATGAGGTTCACTACCTGCAGTGCCACCGTGCATGAGGTCCAGTACCTACAGTGCCACGGTACATGAGGTACAGTACCTGCAGTGCCACCATGCATGAGGTTCACTACCTGCAGTGCCACCGTGCATGAGGTCCAGTACCTACAGGGCCACGGTGCATGAGGTCCAGTACCCGCAGTGCCACCGTGCATGAGGTTCACTACCTGCAGTGCCACCGTGCAGGAGGTCCAGTACCTACAGTGCCATGGTGCATGAGGTCCAGTACCCGCAGTGCCACTGTGCATGAGGTTCACTACCTGCAGTGCCACCGTGCATGAGGTCCAGTACCTACATTGCCACGGAGCATGAGGTCCAGTACCCGCAGTGCCACCGTGCATGAGGTTCACTACCTGCAGTGCCACCGTGCATGAGGTCCAGTACCTACATTGCCACAGAGCATGAGGTCCAGTACCTTCAGTGCGATGGTGCATGAGGTCCAGTACCCGCAGTGCCACCGTGCATGAGGTTCACTACCTGCAGTGCCACCGTGCATGAGGTCCAGTACCTACAGTGCCACCGTGCATGAGGTCCAGTACCTACAGTGCCACGGTGCATGAGGTCAGGTACCCACAGTGCCACCGTGCATGAGGTCCAGTACCCGCAGTACCACCGTGTATAAGGTTCACTACCTGCAGTGCCACTGTGCATGAGGTCCAGTGCCTACAGTACCACCGTGCATGAGTTCCAGTACTCACAGTGCCACCATTCATGAGGTCCAGTACCTACAGTGCCATGGTGCATGAGGTCCAGTACCCGCAGTGCCACCGTGCATGAGGTCTAGTACCTGTAGTGCCACCGTGCATGAGATCCAGTACCTACAGTGCCATCGTGCATGAGGTCCAGTACCTGTAGTGCCATCATGCATGAGATCCAGTACCTACAGTGCCACTGTGCATGAGGTCCAGTACCTGTAGTGCCACCATGCATGAGATCCTGTACCTACAGTACCACAGTGTATGAGGTCCAGTACCTGTAGTGCCACCGTGCATGAGGTCCAGTACCTGCAATGTCATCGTGCATGAGGTCCAGTACCCGCAGTGCCACCGTGCATGTGGTCCAGTACCCGCAGTACCACCGTGCATGTGGTCCAGGACCCGCAGTGCCACCGTGCATGTGGTCCAGGACCCGCAGTGCCACAGTGCATGAGGTCCAGTACCCGCAGTGCCACCATGCATGAGGTTCAGTACCTACAGTGCCACCATGCATGAGGTCCAGTACCTGCAGTATCACCGTGCATGAGGTCCAGTACCCACAGTGCATGAGGTCCAGTACCCGCAGTGCCACCATGCATGAGGTCCAGTACCCGCAGTGCCACCGTGCATGAGGTCCAGTAACCGCAGTGCCACCGTGCATGTGGTCGAGTACCCGCAGTGCCACCGTGCATGAGGTCCAGTACCTGCAGTGCCACAGTGTATGAGGTCCAGTACCCGCAGTGCCACCATGCATGAGATTCAGTACCTACAGTGCCACCGTGCATGAAGCACAGTACAGCTTCTGCCCAGCATAGTGCTTTGCATTTTCACAACCATTTGTCTTTGGCTCTGACAAAAATTAGCACTAAATCTATAAAGAAGATATTTGACCTTTTCGATGGATTGGAAAGGTCACTTTGTAGCCTGCAGTGCACCCTGGGTAGACAGATCACCTTCCGCTGAGTACATTATTTTGCAGCCACCATTATGGGGAATGAAGCACAACCCATCTGTCACAGCTGCAAGGGGGCAGGGTCATGACTGTACAAACGAGGCTTGAGACTGATGAGATAGCTGAGCGGGTTGTGTGGCCGTTGCACAGACCACTACTGTAACACCTTCCATTCAAGTGCCAAGAGACAATTCAGTGTGTGTTGTGTAGTGTAAAAACGGGTATTGCAGTATATTGCACAGAGCTTGGGGACTTTTACAGTGGAGCCGTAACCTGGGCGTGTCTCTGCACGAACACGAACATGTCCAGTCAGTTTTGCCCTCCTAAACAGCCACAGGGCTGGGGCATAGCTCCTCAAAATGTAGGCGCGTCTTGCATTTAACTCTGCCTAGGCTGGAGACACCGGCTTGTCTGGAAATCTTTTGATTTGTTTCTAATATAAACTGCCAATGTAGCCCGTGTGTCCTTTCTAAGCGCTGTCAGTAGCAGGCGTTACGAATGCACTGCTGAATGACACTCAATTGACTGACCTCAGAAGGAAGTGTTGATCCACTCAAGATTCGAATTCACGGAGCCTCAGAACATACATAAGAAATGTCAGCAGTGAGTGTTAACTCACTGAGCCATCATCCTGATGTGACTTTGGCAACAACAGTACATACCGCCGCCTTCGGAAGCCAATAAGAGGTACTAGTTAGTTCCGCTACATCTCCAGTGTCCTCCCACAGGCAAGGTCAGTGGTGTCTGTCTCCTCATCACTGCTGTTGTGCAGAATCCTCCCAGCACCCTCTCTCCCCTCGTGGAGCACACGCACCAGTTCTGTAACGGGCCTGCACCTCCCAGGGGAACCGAGACCGGCACTTCTTCCAGCCTGGAGATGGCTCATGCGTAATGTGACTTCTCCAGGGTCAGTCCTGGGAGGCACGGTGAAGAGATGGATGGATGGATGGATGGATGGATGGATGGATGGATGGATGGATGGATGGATGGATGGATGGATGGATGGATGGATGGATGGATGGATGGATGGATGGATAAAAAGAGAGAGAGAGATGGAAGGGACGGGCGGGCAGATAGATGGATGGGCGGATGGATATGAGGATGGATGGATGGATGGATGGGCAGATCGATATGAGGATGGATGGATGGATAAAGAGAGAGAGATCGAAGGGACGGCGGGCAGACACATGGATGGGTGGATGGATATGAGGATGGATGGATGGATGGATGGATGGATTGATGGATGGGCATAAGGATGGATGGATAGACAGACCCTGACTTTGTCGCTTTAGTGGCGCACATGGATCTCATGGTAAACAGACACAATATCGAATAAAAAATATTGACTGGACAGAATATCGAGTTTTTAATATAGAATGGACAGAATATCGAATTGCCAAAATATAGTGGTTAAGAATATCGAAAATCAGGTAAGAAATATCGATGTAAATAATATAGAAGTAAGTAATATCGACAGTCATAATATAGTTGTTAAAAATATCGAATTTTTTTATAGTGTTTTAAGTGTTAGTATATGTGCTAAAAGTATGTATTAATTTTGGAATGTATGTTTGAATATTTTTAAAGTAATGAATTTTATGTTATTAAATTTTTGTGTAATTTAATTCTGTAGCGGGTTGTGGGTTTATAGGGTATTAGGGTGGGAAGTAATTTAATTATAGTACATTAAATAATAATTTTTAGGAATTATTCATTATTTTTAATATAATTTTGCGTTTTACTTCTGTAGCGGGTTGTGGGTTTATAGGGGAATAGGGTGGGAAGTAATTTAATTGGTATTAGGTAATTATTAATTGGTATTGAAAATTAATTGGTTGTTGATTAATTATTAATTGGTAAATAATTTGTATTAATTGGTAATTAATTGGTAATTAATTTGTATTAATTGATAGTTATGTTAATTGTATTAATTAAATATTTGTAGCGGGTTGTGGGTTTATAGGGGAATATGGTGGGAAGTAATTTAATTGTAAATAGTTAATTAATGAAATAATTTTTGTATATTGATATATAATTTATTATTAATTAACTATTAATTGGTATTATTTGTATTTATTAATTTTTGGTATTGAAAATTAATTGGTTTTTAATTAATTATTAATAGGTAATTAATTAAAAAAAATTGGTATTTATAATTAAATAATTATTAAATATTGTGTGATTGGGAAATAATTTTAATACTTATTTTTTGGTATCAATAATACATTTATTTTTAATAAAATATTAAATTAATATTTTCCCTACTATTGCACTCACTGGAGTGGAAATAGTAATTTTTACCCCTACTCTATCCAATGCTTTCCCTACTGTTGCACTCACTGGAGTGGGAATAGTACATTTTACCCTCACGCTATCCAACGCTTTCCCTACTGTTGCACTCTCTGGAGTGGGAATAGTAATTTTTACCCCTACGCGATCCAATGCTTTCCCTATTATTGCACTGTCCGGAGTGGGAATACTAATTTTTACCCTCCCGCTATCCAACGCTTTCCCTACTGTTGCACTCTCTGGAGTGGAAATAGTAATTTTTACCCTCCCGCTATCCAACGCTTTCCCTACTATTGCACTTTCTGGAGTGGGAATAGTAAATTTTACCCGCCCGCTATCCTACGCAAAAAATATAGAATGTTTTTAATTAATATTATATATATGTATTAAATTTTTTTTTACTTACATTAATTATTTATTAATTTTAAATTTATTTAAGTAATGTTAAGTATGTTTTAGTTAATTATATGTATTATTTCATTAATTTTACATTACATTTAAGACATTTAAAAAATTCGATATTTTGACCAACTATATTTTTTACAGCAATATTTTGGATTCTATATTTTTGTACTTACCTGTTTGGAGATAGGGCTTCGATATTTTGGCAATTCGATATTCTCCTTCTCAATATTTCGTCAGTGATCCGGATCTCATGCATCTGGATCACAGCTGGAGTCCATGAACTGGTAGTAATGGGGCAGGAGAGCAACTAAACTGTTTGAATGTCCTTAAGATTGACACAGTGAAGGGACTCTCCTCTCCTTCGAGGGTTAGGGACATGAAACTGACTATATGATTAGGATTTCTTTCCTAGTCCAAGGCCGTGATGACTGACGCCATCTGATATCGTGTAATATGTACAGATTCTCCTTCCTAGTCGAACAGCATGAAGACTGACCATGAACAGACTCCCTTCCTAGGGGCCGATTCCGATCCGTGTAAAATTTTCCCCGTACGAATCGTATCCGGATTTTTTTACGTACGAATCGTACAAGTCCCGTACAAACTGGCAAGTACGATTCGTATGTAAAAAACTCCATACGAATCGCATTGGGAAAATTCCCCGACACGTCCCCGGGTCGGAAAAAGTGTCCGACACGTCCCCGGACAGTTTTACCTACGAATCGGGAAACCAAAGTCCGAATGCGCAAGTACGATCAGTCCCGTCCGTCCGAATGCACAACCGTATGGTAAAAACACCGTACGGAGCGAACCTCTATAGCAACCATGTAGACGTCCAAACATGTGCCCGCATACGCGCCGAACACCCCCCCAGCCCCCCCGCGGAGGTGCACGCCGGACCCCCAGCCCCCCCGCGGATGGACGTGCCGGACCCCCAGCCCCCCCGCAGACGGAGGCACTGGACCCTCAACCCCCCCACGGATGTACGTGCCGGACCGCCAGCCCCCCTGCGGATGTACGCGCCGGACCCCCAGCCCCCCCGCGGACAGACGTGCCAGACCCCCAGCCCCCCGCGGATGAATGCGCCGGACCCCCTGCCCCCCCGCGGACGGACGCGCCGGCCCCCCAGCCCCCCGCGGATGAATGCGCCGGACCCCCTGCCCCCCCGCGGATGGACGTGCCGGACCCCCAGCCCCCCCGCAGACGGACGCACTGGACCCTCAACCCCCCCACGGATGTACGTGCCGGACCGCCAGCCCCCCTGCGGATGTACGCGCCGGACCCCCAGCCCCCCCGCGGACAGACGTGCCAGACCCCCAGCCCCCCGCGGATGAATGCGCCGGACCCCCTGCCCCCCCGCGGACGGACGCGCCGGCCCCCCAGCCCCCCCGCGGATGTACGCGCCGGACCCCCAGCCCCCCCGCGGATGTACGCGCCGGACCCCCAGCCCCCCGTTGACGGACGCGCCGGACCCCCAGCCCCCCCGCGGACGTACGTGCCGGACCCCCAGGCCCCCACGGATGGACGCGCTGGACCCCCAGCCCCCCTGCGGACGGACGCGCCGGACCCCCAGCCCTCCCGCGGATGGACACGCCAGACCCCCAGCCCCCCCGCGGATGGACGCGCCGGACCCCCACCCCCATATGTACAGTGCGGACCCCCACCCGTGTATGTACGGTGCGGACCCCCACCCCCGTATGTACGGTGCGGTCCCCCAGCACGTACATACGGGGGTGGGGGTCCGCACCGTACATACACTGGTGGGGGTCCGCACCGTACATACGGGGGTGGGGGTCCGCACCGTACATACGGGGGTTGGGGTTCGCACCATACAAACACGGGTGGGGGTCCGCACCGTACATACGGGGGTGGGGGTCCGCACCATACATACAGGGGTGGGGGTCCGCACCGTACATACACGGGTGGGGGTCTGCACCGTACATATGGGGGTGGGGGTCTGCACCGTGCATACACGGGTGGGGGTCCGCACCGTACATACGGGGGTGGGGGTCCGCACCATACATACACGGGTGGGGGTCCGCACCGTTCATACGGGAGTGGGGGTCCTCACCGTACATACGGGGGTGGGGGTCCGCACCGTACATACGGGGGTGAGGTTCTGCACCGTACATACTGGGGTGGGGGTCCGGCGCATCCGTCCACTGGGGGGCTGGGGGTCCGGCGTGTCCATCCGTGGGGGGGCTGGGGGTCCGGCACGTACATACAGGGGGCTGGGGGGGTGTTCGGCGCGTACCGGGCCCCCTTTTCCTCACGCTTCGTGGCGTACTTGGCTTTTCCGACACTTTTTGGGTGTCGTTAAAATATTGCCGTCCGGAGTGCTGTCGGTACGAATCGTACTTGCTGGTACGTAAAAGGCTGCCTAACTCCGTCCGCATGTCGCGTATGCGCTGTCCCGGATCACATTCGGATGTATTTTTGTGTCGGTCGGTGTTTTGTACGATTCGTACGGAAATGGTGTTTCCGTACGAATCGTACTTGCATGTTTGTATGGTGTTTTTACCGGGTACGAGTCGGACGGAGAAACCGCTCCGTCCGACGATTCGTACCCGGTTTCTCCAGGATCGGAATCGGCCCCCTAGTGTCAGGACATGAAGAATGACCATGAACAGACTTCCTTTCTTAATTTAAGGACATGAAGACTGACCATGAACAGACTCCTTTCTTAATCTTTTGTACTGGAAGCCTATCCTGTCAGTATAAATCCCATGCTTGTGCCTTGACCCCTTCGGGTATAGTGCGCTTTACAAATACTATCTTATCTTATCTATCTTAGACATCACAGACATATATTCGCACTATGGTGCATGGCTGTGTGCATGGCGCTTGGAAGCCTCTTTGAGCACCAGCTCAGGGAATAACAAAAGCAGTACCATATTTTTGTAGATTTAGCTCTGAATTGTCCCCCCCCCCCCTTTGACAATAAAGTGCAGTAGCTCTGGTTGCTGCTAACTTTAAAAAAAAATCTGTACCATGGTGCTAAAGCTCGTGTTTTAGCACGTGATGCACACATGGGATCACAGAAACCAATGGAGAAGGGCGGAGGAGGTGTTAGAGTCCTGTGATAGGACTGTGGTGGGGGCTGCTTTGGGATTTGAGGGTGCAGAGAAGGGTGTGATGGCAGGTTGGGCTTGGCACAGATGTAGTACTAGTCCACAAGCGGGGTGGGGTCAGGCCTGATATTGTGCACTGAGAGGGCCAGGATGTGTGTAGGGTGCTGTGATGAGGCAGGGCAGAAGTCAGTCACTGAGGATAGATTCATGACTGTAAAGGGAACTGTGGATGTTGGGCACATAAAGGTAAACAGAATGTGTCCATCCATGATAGCAAGTGGTGCCAATGAATGAGGAATGCAGGCCACAGAATGAAACAATGTAAAGGGCGGGGTGGAAGTGGCAGCACGGGTGCCAGAGAACAAGGATAACATAGATAAGGTGGTGCCATCCAGTGTGATTGCAGGAGGTTCGGTGTGTGCAGAACACACCCCCTCTTAAGGCTTTCTCACTTCACTGGTACTCAAGGCATGCAAAGAGCACCATCCACCAGTGACCTAAGGTTTCACATAGATTTATGCAGGTGATACAATAAAGCACCGGGTTTGTCTCTGGAATTTAGCCCAGGGTTGTTCTAAGAATACTCCATAGTGGTGGACAAAAATGAGTGGCTGAGATTAATTCAAGCATTCCACTCATCATTTTTGTTTTGTTTTCTCCAGTGTGTCTGCCCAGATGTGGGTGATCGTGCTCAAAGTGCCAAAGGACGTCACCCTACAACCGAGGCACAAATAAGTAACACCGGGCGGAGCAGGCATAGTGCCTCTACGCGGAGTTCCATGGAGATGGAAAAAACTCAGTGGAACTCCCTCCCCCCTCTCAAAGTAATTATAAAGTAAGAAAAAAGGCACTTACCTGCCGTGGCTGCCTCCTCCTCGCCATGGCCACTCCTCGTCCTCGCAGACTTACAACGTAGGGGTTATCAAAGAAGAAGGAGGGCGAGGACGAGGAAGGAGAGCGGCCATGGCGAGGAGGAGGCAGCCACGGTCGGTAAGTACTTATAATTACTTTGGGAGGGTGGAGGGGCCAGCTAACTATGCTCCGCCACGGAGTCGTAGTTGTACCTAAACTCTGCATTCGCAACGGAACGCAGAGTATGCAAAACTACATAAACTCAGCTGGCGGAGCGTAGTTACCCGCCCGGGCTTACAAATCAGCCAAAAAAACATTCTAGGGTATCTCGTGTTGCTGTTCAGGGGGTACCTTAATTGTAGGGTTGGGCGGAACTTACAGGGTTTCACTCCGCAGATTTCCATGGAGTTACATGAATACTCAGTGAGATTCCATGGAGTTCTGTAAAAAGGCAGAATAAGGCACGTTGTGCTGCTTGTGCTGATTTTTAGTGCCGGGCGCTTGTTCCGCACTGAAAATTCAGTGCGAGCGGAACCACGCTGCATGCCAGAGTTTGCTGCTTCTGAAGTTGATTTTGCTGCCACTTCAGTAAATTTTCTACTCAAGCAGCAGCTTTCTGAGCACGAATGGTCTCGGCCCCCCACGTTTGGGAAATCTTGCTGGGTGCCCTCCTAGCAACCGCAAATTGCGCTAAGGGACCCCAAGTCTTGCTCACCAACTTATCATTGGTGAGCCGCACATGAGAAAAAACTCCAGCATTTAGCGGTTGCCTGAATTTGGCTGGAACTCTGCGTTACATGCGTAACGTGGAGTGGCCAAAACCTCCCAAACTCCGACGACAGAGTGGAATTTATCAATCACCCCTACTTAATGGTGGTTCAGACTGGACTGCTCCTTGGAGAACAACCACAGCTGATTTGCATATGGCTGGTCTGTCTCGGGTGGCATGGAGGGAATAAAATGATGGACTATAATTTGATTTAAGTAATTCCCAAAAGTAAATCCTTCACTCTTGAGGTCAGATTAAACACAGTCTCTTCAGGTCTGTGCACTTGAATTCTGTTCAAGAATCCTAAGACTTAACAAACACAAGTCAAGAGGTACTGGGCACACAGTTTTGCTGCCAGCTGTGTCATATGTGGGGTATCTGTGGGACCACAGCCCCCTGTCAATGCTTACTTTGAATTATAGGATCTTGAGTACAATACTGGCAACCAGGTTCCAACCCCACCTCGCAGCCCTGCAACAAGAAGACCAAAATGGTTTCATCCTGAAGTGCAACACCTCGCTTAATATACGGCTGCACCGTACTCTCGATGAAGTGTCTGGGACACAGTACCCAGAAGAGCTGGTCTTCTCCATAGATAGACGGAAGGCCTTTGACATGATGCACTGGGACTACTTGCAAGCAGCTATACATCAGATGGCTCTAGGGGAGGGGTGGAGCAGATGTGTTAGGCTGCTCTAGGCGGACGCACTGGTGCGCGTATTCATGGGCAGGTGTGTATCAGACAACTTTGGGGCCAATCGTGGTATGCGGCAGGGGGGCCCTCTCTCCCCCATGCTCTTCGTGCTGGCACTGGAGCCGGGGGAAGAAGGGTTGTGGTAAAGGAATCCCACTGCATGACAACAAGGAACATGTCATCTCACTTTTTGCAGAAGACACACTAATTTTTAGGTTTCGCATAGGCAGCGTGCATGCGGTGCTCTAGGAGATGACCTTTAGAAATCGGTCAGCTCGTTTTCAAGCACACCCGTGCTTGTGGTGGCATCCATCTTGCGGGAGCGAGCAGCGGCGCGCTGACCATTTGTTTTCAATTAGCGTGGCCGCGCGCGCCGCTCCTCGCTCCCGCAAGCACGAGTGCTTGAAAACAGCTTACCCTCCCCACCCTACATCACCTTTGATGAGATGCATACATTATATTCAGCGCAGTAATTTACATTTTGGATTCATTGTGTATCAGCTCCCATGTGCCGAATGGAAAACCCGGACACCAAAGACCTTTGAGCTTTAGCAGGACCATGATTTTACTAATTTTTTCTTTCTTTTTTGTAATCACACTGTATTTTCCCTATCGTGTCATCGAGGAATGCAAATGTGCATAGACTGCTTTAGTTTTTGCTTGTTTTAAATGTCACTGCGGGTTCCCTTTCTGCACCGCATGCTGATGGATGTTTTCAGTTTTTCCCCCGACCTCCAGTGCGGTTAAATTCCCATCTTTCCCTCCCCATGTGCTCCGATTCCCTCCCTCCACCTCTTCTGCCTGTGGTTTTCACTCCGTCTCGCCCAGTAGTGGCAGGAAGATTTACTCTCTGCTACGTAAGGTTCCCGCTTCTATATACTGTGGATTTCTTCGCAGAGTCCCGCCATGATGGTGATTTCCGCTCTATTGTAGTGGGGTGATCGGATTACGTATTTACTTGGCGTTAGTTTTCGTCTTGACCAAGATAGTGTCAATTCTGCATTTCAGGGCAGAGCGTGAATCTCTCTTAGCTCTTATTAAATGTGAAGCCGCAGGCCCTGCAGATACAGCACGCTTTTGTGTTTCTTTTGTCGGTGGCGGGGGACCTTGTGAATGGATCGGTTTTCTTCCCTCCCATAGTCGCCATACACTGTATAATCTTATTTTTCTGAGAACATCTGAATGCAGTAAATAGAAGGTGGCACCAATTTCCAATTTGATGCTACTCAATTAGCCAAGCTTTAAAGGATGATGAGATGAGGTGGCCTTGGCGGGACTCGAACTCGTGTGGTGCGGGCCATACAGATGTGAAGGAACTGAGTTCACGCGGTCCTTGGGCCACCCTGCGGTGTAACAGGGGCTTCCACTTTCACAGTGCCTGCACCAAGTGCCCCCACACCCTTCACACGCGCTACCCAGCACCCCGTTCCCCCTGCGTGCGTCTGAACACATCTGATATGCAATGTGCACTGAGCTCTGGTGGACTCTGGGCACATCTTTCTACAGTCTGCATTGCGCCCGTTAGCGGTGTGTACGGTTCTTTACAGTGTGGACTGATCTCCATTGCAGTATGAACGGATATTCTCTACAGTGTGCACTGAGTTTCACTGTAGTATGAACGGGTATTCTCTACGGCGTGCACTAAGCTCCACTGAGGTATGAGCGGATCTTCTCTACATTGTGCATTGAGCTCCACTGCAGTGTAAAGGGCTATTCTCTACAGTGTGCACTGAGCTCCGCTGCAGTATAACCGGATATTCTGTACAGTGTGCATTGAGCTCTAGTGCAGTATATATGGCTGTTCTCTACAGTGTGCATGGAGCTGGACTGCACTATAGGCAGATCTTACTGGCAGTGTGCGCTGAGCTCCACTGCAGTATGAACTGATATTCTCTACTGTTTGCACTGAGCTCCAGCCGAGTCCCGTGCAGTATGAACGGATATTCTCGACAGTGTGCACTGAGCTCCACTGCAGTATAAACAGATATTATGTACAGTGTGCACGGAGCTCCATTGCAGTGTAAACCGATATTCTGTACAGTGTGCATTGACCTCCGCTGAAGTATAAACAGATATTCTGTACAGTGTGCACAGAGCTCCACTGCATTGTAAACCGATATTCTCTACAGTGTGCACAGAGCTCCACTGCTGTGTAAACCGATATTCTCTACAGTGCGCACAGAGCTCCACTGCAGTGTAAACCGATATTCTCTACAGTGTGCACTGAGCTCCACTGCAGTATAAACAGATATTCTGTACAGTGTGCACGGAGCTCCATTGCAGTATAAAGAGATATTATGTACAGTGTGCACGGAGCTCCATTGCAGTGTAAACCGATATTCTGTACAGTGTGCATTGACCTCCGCTGAAGTATAAACAGATATTCTGTACAGTGTGCACAGAGCTCCACTGCAGTGTAAACAGATATTCTGTACAGTGTGCACTGAGCTCCACTGCAGTATAAACAGATGTTCTGTACAGTGTGCACTGAGCTCCACTGCAGTATAAACAGATATTGTGTACAGTGTGCACGGAGCGCCACTGCATTGTAAACCGATATTCTGTACAGTATGCACAGTGCTCCACTGCATTGTAAACCGATATTCTCTACAGTGTGCACAGAGCTCCACTGCAGTGTAAACCGATATTCTCTACAGTGTGCACAGAGTTCCACTGCAGTGTAAACCGATATTCTCTAGTGTGCACAGAGCTCCACTGCAGTGTAAACCGATATTCTGTACAGTGTGCACAGAGCTCCACTGCAGTGTAAACCGATATTCTGTACAGTGTGCACAGAGTTCCACTGCAGTGTAAACCAATATTCTCTACAGTGTGCACAGAGTTCCACTGCAGTGTAAACCGATATTCTCTAGTGTGCACAGAGCTCCACTGCAGTGTAAACCGATATTCTGTACAGTGTGCACAGAGCTCCACTGCAGTGTAAACCGATATTCTCTACAGTGTGCACAGAGCTCCACTGCAGTGTAAACCGATATTCTGTACAGTGTGCTCAGAGCTCCACTGCAGTGTAAACCGATATTCTCTACAGTGTGCACAGAGCTCCACTGCAGTGTAAACCGATATTCTGTACAGTGTGCACAGAGCTCCACTGCAGTGTAAACCGATATTCTCTACAGTGTGCACAGAGCTCCACTGCAGTGTAAACCGATATTCTGTACAGTGTGCACAGAGCTCCACTGCAGTGTAAACCGATATTCTCTACAGTGTGCACAGAGCTCCACTGCAGTGTAAACCGATATTCTGTACAGTGTGCACAGAGCTCCACTGCAGTGTAAACCGATATTCTCTACAGTGTGCACAGAGTTCCACTGCAGTGTAAACCGATATTCTCTACAGTGTGCACAGAGTTCCACTGCAGTGTAAACCAATATTCTGCACAGTGTGCACTGAGCTCTACTGAAGTATAAACTGATCTTCTCTACGGAGCCAATTGTTGCGCTTTTGGCAGACACGCAAGCGTTAAAGCCGGACTCTTGTTCGAGGCACGCCCTCGAGTGAAGACTGTTCTCAGACATGGTTGCATCGGACATCAGGCGCTTGCCCATCTCACGCAACAGCGCACCGACTACTAGTAGGTCCAATAGCAAAGTGTGGTCAGAGTCAGCTCCTGATTGGCAGGACACACTAGGGCTCATGCAAGGGTTTTAAGCCGGGGCAGTCAGGTTAGTGCTTTAGGGGGCTGTTTAAACACCTGCACAATGGCAGCTGATGAACATTTAAAGTGGTGGGGTGTACACCTTGACTCAAATCCCAGTGAGCGAGCCTGACTTTTACTCGGTGGGTTCACTCACAGTCACTTCCTTCTCATTCATTTACCCTCACGTTTACTTACTCTGACCCACTCACTCTCAATACCTCCCATAGTCTCACTCTGACCCACTCAGTCTCACTCATTTTCACTCTCTCAGTTTCACTCGTGATTCACTCAGTCTCAGTGCAACTCAGTCATTTCTACTCAGTCACATTCTGACTCACTCACTCCCATTCAGTCTCACTTATTCTCAAACCTCTCGGTAGAAGCCTACACACCTACCAGATACTGTGGAGGGAATACTTACAGTGGACAGTCCGCTGATGAAATGTTCTCCACAAGAGCTGACAACTCGAGGCTTTCTTTCACAGGGCGCCGCACCTCTGTTAATATTGCCCAACGCCACCCAAAAGTTGCTTTGTGCAGAAATCTTTCATCTTGCAAAGGTAGTATCTTAATTGGGCTGGTATTCAAAAATAAGGGCAGGTTTCATAGTTTAAAAAGGCTTGCAAAGATGACGAACTGGGAAGAAAATCTCATTGCATGCATTCGAAGCCCTGACCTACCTGGATGAAAATCAGTGTACCAAGTGACCGAGCATGGACTGTGTAAAGTACCCTCTATATGAAAATGACTGTGGTGTGTAGTACTGCGGGCAGGCTGTGCCACTAGCAAATTATGGGGAAAAGTGATGGGTGAAGTACCTGAGTTAATCTCTGCGTCGTTCTCCTTCGGGTGCATTCTAGTCCATCTTTAGTGTTTTGCCCACCATGCCACTGTAGTCTCTTTTATGCCACATAGCTAAACACTTATAAGGTCCCAAAGGCGAGACCTATAGGCTATGCCAATGCTTGTTCTGAGAGACTCGAGTACGGCATTCCCTGGAGCGTGTCCCTCCTGCAGGAAGTTGGCAAAGTCTCTGGTCTACGGATGAATTGGCAACAATTGTGCACCCCCTCTGTGTCCCCTGGGCTGGTGCAGCTCCCAGCAGAGATGCGGGACATTACACTCCGGTGGAAACCTAGGGTGGTTCAAGATATACCACCCGCACAGTGACATCGGAGAGGGCAACCTTGGAGGGGTGCTGCGTACCCCTTGAGGCAGCGCTGCATTTCGGAGGGTGCTGAAACTCCCTATTATGGCCGGCATTGCGTTAACCGAGATGGTCATGGTGCTCAGAGTTCTTTACCACTTTGCCAATCTATCTGTATCCCGAAGCCGCAGTTTCAATCCATTAATGGCATGCTTTGGGAACTAGTCTGGGGCAGACTACGCACTGCTGACCTCTGGGGGCGCTCTGGGGTGCCCTGGCTGCTGTTCGGGGCAGCTGCAGTGGATTGCACGCTGGTTGGCGGGATTCGGCCTCGCCGAGCTGGGGCAGTTTGGGAATGTGTGCAGGGAGGGTGGCAATGCTGGCCATGCTGCCGGGAGTCAAATTGGCTTCATCCAACCCTATGCGACCCCTGTGGATAGCCCTCCAATGCTGGGGGGCCTGCCGCAGTGTGGGGCTGGCCTTAATCTATGCGCTGGCGACCATGCTGGTGGGGTTTCCTACCAACACAGGAGGTTATTTCATGTCCCAGCGAGTGACTTCCTGGACAAGGGCGGGTGTGGGACACTTGGGGACAGCTTTGATGAGGGCCTCTTCCGCACAAGGAGCTAGAGACGGACAGCGGCATACCAGGCACCCAGGGGCATATTATCAAGGATGGTGTTAAAAATGATCGCCGGTTTAGCGGCAGAAAACTGCCGCTAAACCAGCGATAATGGGCTTGATAATATGCTGCAGAGAATTCCCATAGAAGTCCATGTTCTGGTGTGAACTTGGGCTTCTATTGGAATTCTCAAGGGACTATTATCAAGCCCATTATTGCCGCTTTAGTGGTAGTGTTCTGCCGCTAAACCGGCGATAATTTTTAACGCTGTCCTTGATAATATGCCCCCCAGTTTTTAACATACAACCCCTGACATTGGCTGTGTGACAGTCGTGTGGTGCGTTGGAGACGGAAACTTCCTGTTCATGACCTATTCCAGACCTTATTGATGTTTGGTCCAGGGAGCCACCTGGCCTCCTGGCTGTACAGAACTGCGCTGTCCATGAGGGAGGATGAAGTGCCGCATTAGAGGGAGGGATGGGAATCCTTGCTCGGTGGGGTTTCACTGGAAAGGAGGTGAACCAAACCCTAGAACACTCATACAAGTACACCCGCAACACGAGATTTCAATTTACACAATTTAATTACCTGCACTGTACGTTCCCTGCGCCCCACAGACTGAATGTCATGTTACACACCATGGCCTCTGGCGGTCCAGGGTGCTCTCTGGTTCATGCAGACTTCTTCCACATGGTGTGGAGCTGTCCAATCACTGAGCACTTTTTGGATGCAGGTCACGAAAGATCTGGAACGTACTGTAGGCCGCCAACAGCTTCACACAGAAAGTATAAGCCTCTCACCGCTCTATAAGAGCCGGCAAAGAGAAACAAGCATTTGCAATGCAATAGGTCTCGCATTTGTGAGAGTTTAGGCTACTGGCATTATAAATGACAATGCCTTTTATTTATATGTTTTGATCATTAAAACATAAATAAAAGGCATTGTCATTTACAAAGCCAATAGCTCAAACCCTTGTAAATGCAAGACCTATTCAAAGAAGCGGCCGCCATTGTTCCGGGCTGCTTGGAAAGTGAAAGCACGCATTTCACTCTGAATGTTGCAGGAAAGCATGTTGTGCTTGAAGTAGGAGAAACTCATTAAAGAAAATAGTGCTTACAGACTAAATAAGACACACTGTGTAACAACAGACGTAAAAGGGCCAGTCCTCATGGGAGGTTACAAATGAAGACAAGGCGATACTAAGGAGGGACTAACAAGCCTATTAACGAATCAGAAGCCAGCATTTCCAATGGAAAATTACATAAACCAATGGAAAATATGAGAGGAAAGTGGGGGGAGCTTCAAGTCCATACTCGAACACAGCATGCCTCGCTGAGCAGCGCAAGCGCTGCCCAGGCTCGACCTAAAAGGACCTTTATTTAATTGTGCTACACACAACTTCACTGAAGATCGGAGATTTCGTTTCAAAGCCATGCTCTGAATCTCTCCAAACTGAACAGCATTTTAATCAAAGCCTGGCAGATTCAAACTGATGGGTGGTTTTCCACGCTACAACATGTCATGCGGACTTCTTACATCGCACACAAAAAGTGAAGTACGTACGCCATGCAGGTAAGAGAGGCCTTTGAGAACCACACCACATCCGTTCCTCAGCACATCCCTTTCCTTCTTTTAATAGCCGATTCTTAAACAGACATCCTGGAAAATGAGCCGGCGCAAACTAAGAATCACAACTAAGACCAGGGCCGGACTGGGAACCACAACCGGCCCTGGCGAAGTGCTCGGCCGGCCCTCTCCACCCCCCGGGGGTGCCGCCGAGCTCTTTGCCTGGTCCGGTTTTCGGCCGATTTTGTTACAGGGACGATTTTGCAGCTATGCTGCAAAAACGGCCCTGTAACAAAAACGGCCCCCAGGGGCCCAAAACCGGCTCACACCCGTGCGGCGTACCGGGGGATTGCCCGGTGCCGCTATGGCCAGTCCGGCCCTGACTAAGACCTAGGCTTCCAGGCCGTTTAAACGAAACCAAAGCCGACGTAAGGTCCAGTTATCTAAACAGCATTCTAAATGAGGAGACTATGGCTCTTAATGGGGCTTAAACACATCCCAGCTCTGGTTATTCAAAGGTCTCTTTAGGAGGTTGCTGTACTCGGGGGGCAATCTGCTTCAATGTGCAGCAACTCAACTGGGAATCACTATTGATGGTTCCATTTCAGTTCGCAGCCCTTATGGCAAGCCACCGAGGCGAGTAAAAAGGTAACTATGTCAGTGCACTGGTGACTGTGGGCAGCCTAAAAACAGAGCGAAAGGCATCTTACCCACATCCAATGCGCCTTGGCAGTTCATAAGGACCCTTCGGCAGATCTACATCAGAATCACACATTCTCAGCTCATTAAACATGACAGGGACACCCAATCAGACTGACTGGAACAGAATACCCAGAACATATCATCACAGGACAATGCAGACTCCGGGCTGTGAAGGAAATGCCTGAATAGCTGCTGGACACCACCAGACAGCCTACAGCCCCATCAAGGATGGTGAATGTGCATTACAAGAATGCCAGTCACACAACGTAAGACAAACAGGGCTGTGCAGCAGCACATAAACAGCTGTCATTTACTAACCATCACCTACATGATTCCATCATTCTACATTAAGCATTCAACACATATCCATGCCACGTGTGTGGCATCTCCACACTTACCACATGCAATTCTTCTAGAAAGCACGGATCACAAAGTACTTTGGAAGTCCCCCGCTGCCTCCCAAAAAGGAAAACAAGACTTCAGGACTCAGAAAAAAAAACTCATCAAATACTAGCAGTAAAGGTGAACCCTCACAACAACTAAATGCAAAGAAGAGACATATCCCGCATAGTAAACACTGTGCAGCGATTGCGCCTTGGAGGGATGTTGTCAAAGGTGTTTACACATTAACCCCTTTGCAGCGGCACAAATTTTGCCGCGGCGCTGGGGGGTTTGGGGGCAGCGCGGTGCCGCCATGCTCGTGACGGAACCACTCTGTCATGAGCCACGGGCGTGCTGTGCTTATGACGGAGTGGTTCCGTCACGACTCCGCCCACTCGCGCTATTCGCCCGCACAGGCGGGGAATCAGCGCCGCGTGGGCGGAGCGGCCGCCAACGGCCGCAGCATGACGGAACCACTCCGTCATGAGCACACGGCGCCCGTGGCTCATGATGGAGTGGTTCCGTCATGAGCAGCGATGCAGTTAAAAAAACAAGAATTGTCAAAAAAAAGTGGGTATACAACGGTATATTAGAGAAGGTCTACTTTTAAGCTCTATTAGTTACAAGATCTGAGGATCTGGGGCAAGAGTCCAAGTCCCACAGATATATTTCAATAAAACTAAAGGGACGGTCAGCTCGTGGGAAGTGTCGAGTACAGGCAGGAGCCCGCGCCTCTCTGGTGGAAGTACGTCCTGCTACAAACACCAAAACTCTCTCGTCCTGCCAGGCCCGACCAAGCAGCGTCCACAAATGGCAAACACCATCTCGCCAGGGGGCACAATCAATCTCGTGCAGGTAAAAACAAAATAGTGCTTCTAGACTGTGCGCCAGCCAGGAAATCCTTTTCAAATGAGAAAATAGAGGCTGGTACCAAAGATATGTTCACCTCGTTGTAAACTTTCTATGTAAGATCGCACGAGCCCCCGGCATGGTGGCGAGGGAGGGAGGGTGGAAACTCGCCGACCCGAAAACAACAAAGTTGGATGGTGTGACTCAGACAGGTGATCTCAGGCCCAGAATTAGTACGGTTCAGATGGCGAGGCACATGCGTGGGCATCTCTGTGCCGGTGTGAACGTTAGGGTGACCAACCGTCCGTAAATTTCACGGACAGTCCGTAATTTCGGCCGTCTGTCTGTTGTCCGTGAAGGATTCTTTAACGGACGCTATTTGTCCGTAATTTTAACCGGGCACCCGTCGCACCACCCTAAAGCCGGCACAGCTTCCACCCACCTCCCTGCTTGACTCCGATGCTGTACCAAAGCTCAGATCCCCAGCACCATTGGAAAGGCACAGCGGGATGGCCACCCTCACACCTTCCGCCCTTCATGAGCTTTTAAGAGGTGTTTGAAGGTGACTGAGAGGGAGGGGCTGCAGCTTCAAGAGCAGGGGCATCTATTCAGATGCAAAGAGCCCTGAATGCGCCATGTCTCTGCAATTTAGCGGGACTTCACACATTCCCTTCCTGCCCAGGGCACCAAAAACCCTAGAACCGGCCCTGATTACACCAGGCAGCACGTGGTTCTCTTCACAGAGCTTAATTACTGCCACTAAATTGTAAGCAAACCTCGGTTCTTCAAACGTGCAGTCTATAATGGAATAAAATAAAGAAATGGCACAATCGCACCCACTCTGATTAACAAAGTATGGAGGACAATCAGTTAAATCAGTTCTCTTGGAGTATCTCCTTTAAGTACTGTACATCACAGTGGGGGATGGCAAAACTAACATTTTAGAAAGAGAGCCTGTTGTCTCGTGGTCTTGTCCAGGAGGGGGTGAGGAGCCCTACCCCACCCTGGAAGAGACCAAGATGACCTAGAATACTGCATGCCCACCCCTGTGCCCACCCTGGTGGATCCTGTTCCCCCTCCTGTGATGGCTCCTGCCCCCCCCCCCAGTGATGGCTCCTGTCCCCCCATGTGGTGGCTCCTGCCCCCCCCCCAGTGATGGCTCCTGTCCCCCCCCCTGTGGTGGATCCTGTCTCCGCCCTGGGTGGCTTCTGTCCCAGTCCTGGAATGGCTCCTGCAGTGAGGGTGAAGTTCTTGATGGGCCTCTTCTCAAAAAGGCTCAGCTCAAAATGAATATGAAAAGGTGGGCGAGTGAGTAAGTGAAGGGATGGGTGGATGGCTGGATGAATTAGTGAAAGGGTGAATGGATGAATGAACGATTGAATAGATGGATAATGAGAGAGGATGGATGGATTGATGAGTGAGTGGAAGAATGGATGAAAGAAAAGGTAAATAGCTGGATGTATGGGTGGAAGGGTAGCTGGATGGGTAAAAGGGTGGATGGATGAGTGAAAGGATGGATGAGTGAAAAGGTGGATGGATTGAAGAATTGATAAGTGCAAGGGTGAATGGATGGACGGATGAGTAAAAGGGTGGATGTAAGGATGGATGAGTGAGTGAAAGGGAGGGTAGATCGACAAAAGGATGAATAGATGAGTGAAGGAGTGAAAGGATAGATGGATGAGAGAAAGGATGGATGAGTGATAGGGTCAATGGATGGATTCATGAGTGGATGAGTAGATGGATGGGTGGGTGGGTGGATGGAACGAAGGATGGCTAAGTGAAAGGATGGCTGGATGGCTAAAAGGGTAAATGGCTGGATGGATGAGTGAATGGATGGATGGGTGGAAGAGTGGATGGATGAGTGTACAGATGGATAGGGTGAAAGGATGGATGGATGAGTGAAAGGATGGATGAAGGGATGGATGAGTGAAATGATAGATGGAAGGATACATGATGGATAGGTTTGCAAATGGTTGAATATGTTTGGATATGGCTGGGCCTACTTATATACTATTGCGCGGCCTCCTCTGATGTGTCTGTAAAACTTACCTATTGTCCTGAAGTTTTGTCCTGAATTTTGACCTCCTTTCCTGAATTTGTGTCCTGAATTTTGACCCTTTGTCCTGAATTTTTGCACTCACCGTCCTGAATTTGCCCCAGTGCCAGTTGGTCACCCTAGTGAACGTCCCATTGGCAACCGACACTCAAACCCTAAAGGGTAATGATGACCCCCCAGAAGGGGAGGGCATGCGCTGCCATACCTACCCATAGATTTGTGGAACGCTCCCCGGATATTACCACATGCACTTTCACACACGTGATAAAATCACGGAGTGGTCGCTCAATGTATAAGGGAAGTCTGTAGGGGTTTCAATTAGCTAGTTTCCGATACCTCACCTGGATTATAAAGTAGGTGTTTGAAGGCCCGAGGTTACAGCCACACCTTGATGAATGACAAAAGTCTGCCCCATCACTCCCCAGATTTTGGTGGACGGGATGCCTCTCCGTCTACACTTAAGACGACAAAGGGTGAACAGACCCTGACGTGATGTTGACTGGGCATCTCAAGTAAGACCAGGACTGGCACTTACCTTGGATTTGTACAACCACTTTCTGAACCTGTTCACCATGCCCTGCTGGGTCCTGCTACTGCTGACAGTGCTGGGATCCTGCTGAGCCCAGGCTCTCCCCTTCTGCTGCATCGTCACGGAGTGAAATCAGCTGTGAAGCATTTCCCTCCTGCCCTCCTGGGCTGCCAACCTTTGACGGGACGGGGCATCGCCGCGGCGGTATCTCTGGCACACCAGAGACAGGCACAGACCTGCCGCTGCAGCGGAGCAGTTACACCCGGCTTACAATTACCCCGCAGCGAAACGGGCGATATACCGTATTATAAACTAGGAGTGATATTTGGGCTGTCCTTATACTTTGTTTAATGGGGTAAGGATTGAAAACACAATGTAGGTATCGAAAGGATTGCCGCTTTCCACACATACTAAATAAAATATATATTATGTATTCAATCTTGTAGGCATTGGACTGAAGGGCCTGTAGTGTCCTGCGGGACACGTTCTAGTGTTCCACAGGAAGCTGTAATCCCAGCCACTCCTTTGAGGGCTGGACACACTGCACCCCGACACCCATTCATCACGGGTGTCACGAGTGACGTGGCCCCGCCAATAAAAGTGCCTGGGTGCACGTGCCCGTGGCCAGTTCAGTAAGCATTATGACTGTGTCCGTGTCACTTCTTTAGTAACATGTGGGCCCAGGGCCCACAACACGACAATGGCGACGAGAGGGTTCACCCTCGTGTGTAACCTGGCAGCAACTCTCACTGTCCGCCATGGGGGTAGTGCAGCTTGCTCCTAAGCCCCCCGCCTGCTTCCAGTGTTGCGGCGCGTGTGAAGACACAGAGTGTAAACGAGGAACGCTCGCCATGTACATCGACCCCCACTGCGGTAACTCAGCCCGTCGACCGGTGCAAACGCCTCTACCAGAAGCACACGGCTGGAGAGGCATCGCAGCGGGAACCAAGCTGCCAACAGTCGTGTAAGAGGTGAGAGACCTCCCCCGGTCCGGTTAGTGCCCACGTGGGAAAACAGAAAACTGCGCAGATAGTACAAAGGGCCCAAATAACAAAAGACAGCTCATCTGCACATCAGACGCCCCTGCACGCTGCCTGCCAGCCTATTATGCACCCCGGTATATTCTAAAGTGAAGGAGCGCTGTGATCGGGTTGCGCAAAAACCCAGAGCAGTACCGGTGAGGAAAACGGAAGCCAGAGCAGTGTCGTGATCATCTATATGCATAATGCCACAAAGGTGGTCAAGCATAAGTCCCTGCAGGCAGCTGACTGGGACTGTGTGAGACGGCCCCCGCTCACTCTGGACGAGCCTACTGGCAGTGTACGCCCCCACATAAAAGGCCTCAAGTCATCGGCATGGGCCCTAGCACGATCTGCCATCCAGCGCTAAGTGCAGTCACCCCGAAACAAGAATGGAGGCTACACGTGCCCAGATCGGGCTTTAACTCCGGCCAGGAGAATCTGCTGCCGCGGGTCAGTCCAGGAGGACTCCATCGCCTGTAAGGAGTATCCAGATGACCCCAAAGGGCAGCGAGCAATTAAGACCCTGCACCCCACCAAGTCTGAAGCGCACCACAAGGTGCATGCCAGCACCGATGTCTCCAGCGCTCTTACTGCCTCCCAGCACGAGCAGGCCAGCGGGCCCCCCGCCTGACGACACCTTCCCGGCGGCAAAGAAAGAAAGCCAGCACCGACTATTCATCCCGCACGCTCTGCCTTGTTCACAGCGACCCGCTGTGCGACCCCGCGGGGTAGCGCCTGTCCCCGGTAGCGCTCGCTACGTAGTGATGAGGGCGCTCATCGTGCAGCGGCCCTGGGGACGGCAGGAGGAAGTGCCTACCCTGCACTCGCCCCAGACATTGATGTCACGGCTGCCACCACTATTAGAAGGAAAGATGTTCAAGCACCGCAATCCCCAGTATCTGAAGTGGCCCGAACCTGATGCGGCCATGTGCGTGCAGTTGAGAGTGGTGACCCTGCAGTCAATCGGCGAGGCGTCCTCGCAGCAGGTGAGCCTGAGCTTGTAGTGCCCTCCCACGCCCCTGCCAGGAGCGGTACTGCAGGCCCCTGCTCATGTCTCCAGGGGCCAACACCACACAACGGACAGCCTGCGGCGAACGGCTGAAGCGCCACCTAGTTGCGGCCCAGTATATCGCACCCTGCGAGTGTCTGACTCCATAATGTGTCTACAGTGCAGCCCTACTGAGGAAAACTGCTGTGGCCTCGATCCTAATGCCAGCAAATGCATCCTGCCACAGGAGGTAAGCAGGCCGGATCTCCACGTTTGTGAATGGGCCTTCCACTTCAGGCTGCCAGCCCCTGAGGAAGACTGTCTGCCTCCAGGCCATCTCCTATCCCTGTAGACTGCAATGAGAGCCACCACAGTGCCACCCACTGGCCTTTGAGAGGTACTGCAAACTGAAGGAAACAAGAAAACAAAATAAACTGGACAATAATGCAAAGGTACATACAACTAGCAGCCCTGTGTAGACTGCAATAGCCTGAAGAGACAATTGATACAACACTTCTGGGACCAGCAGAATGAGACTAGAGAAGCTGAGAAGGAGCTGAGCGCACCACATGCCTCTGATAGCTGCCTGTTGCTAACACAAGGAGGAACAAGAACGGTTGATACCCCCTGGGCAGCAGAGACTGCCAACCCCCTTACCAGGCATGGACATGAAAGGCGCAGGGAGAAAGTGCAGTGTGCGCACATCCCAGAGTCACTGTCGGATGTCGCCACAAGAGAGGAAATTGCGACACACACACACCCAGCACTGAACGGACACCACTGCAAGCCAGAGGAACGGGCACTAAAGTACCAGAAGAGAACGCCCAAGAAGAGAACCGAGCGCACAAAGCCAGAAGTGCGCTGGAAGATTTACCAGAAAAGGTGACAGCACAGGCAGGTGCTTGGGAGATAGAGACATCTCCACAAAGAAGCACTGCTGGAATCAACAGGGAGATCCAATCCATCTCCACAGCAGCAACGGAGCTCGGAAGGGGCTAAACACACCACAGCGTCCTCCCTCACACTGCCGCAAGCAGGAGTCGTCAGTGACCCAAGGCCGATGAGAGGAGAGTCGTACACCACAAGTGGCCAGCCGCCACCACAGCTCACCACTGCCCATGGAAGCTATTCCCTGGAGAGGGAACACCTGGAGGAGGAGTGTAAAGAAGCGGCCTGAAGAAGGAGCACCCAAGATGAGTTGCTGCCTGCATGCAGCCGAGAAGAGCGACTGAAGGTTCGCCTGAATGGTCCCGAGACCATTGAAGTTAATAGGCCCGTTGGGCCTTGTTAGAACATGGTGCATGTCACTGCCCCAAAAGAAGAAGAAGAGTGGAAACGTGTCACCCAGAAGAGCTGGACACCCGCAGGTGCGTCCAAGACAACGAGAGGAGAAGCACAAGGACTCGTAGCACCACAACCCAAGACACCAGACAGACACAAAGGTGGACCGATGGCCCTGGCGACAGCACCAAGGGAGAACCACACGTGAGCCGCAGCAAGCGCAAACCGAGTCTCATCCCAACGCTTCCCCAGGTGAGCGTCAATCGGCGTCCCTGGATACAGCCTCAAGGGAGAACCAAGAGTAAGCTGCAGCAAGCGCAAACCGAGGCTCATCACAACGCTTCCCCAGGTGAGCATCAACTGGCATCCCTGGATACAGCCTCATGGGAGAACCAAGAGTAAGCTGCAGCAAGCGCAAACCGAGCCTCATCACAATGCTTCCCCAGGTGAGCGTCAATCGGCGTCCCTGTATACAGCCTCATGGGAGAACCAAGAGTAAGCCGCAGCAAGTGCAAACCGAGTATCATCCCAAAGCTTCCCCAGGTGAGCGTCAACCGGCGTCCCTGGATACAGCCTCATGGGAGAACCGAACATAAGCCGCAGCAAAAGCAAACTGTGTATCATCCCAACACTTCCCCAGGTGACCGTCCACCCCAGAGTATCGGCAGTCTAAGTCAAACAGCATCCCTGCTCCTGATTGCAGATGCCTAGGTGAAGATCAGTATCGAGTGTCTTTCCTCACACCGCCTCAAGACGGAGTCGGCAGTGGCCCCAAGCCAGGCAAGAGAGGATCCATGCACTCTACGTGTCACGCCATCACTGAAACTCAACCTCAGCAAGGTGGAGGCACAGGGCTGCCATGTACCTCCTGACGTCCAACTCTCCCAGCAAGTCACCACCACATGTTATCCTGAGTCACCACATGGCTGGCAACCACCATCCCGCCAGCCACCAGCACACGTGTCAAACACCACTCCCAGAGTATCGATGGACTGGAGTCACAAGCTATTGCCACACCAGCCGAGATAAAAGACCAGAGGCTACCTGTGATCCGGGCACACCCTAGAGCCGTGGTAGCGAGAGCAAGCATCGGCCAAGACATCTCCACCCTAGAGGGTTGTGCGTGCGACCAAGTAACGGCTCCTCGGTGGTCCTGCAGCTGCCCCCAGTTGGCACACAAGCAGCCCCATGTAGCCTTCCTGCAGTCCCACAGCAACCCCGGAAATGGCCTCTCCAGGCGGGAGAATGAAAAGAGACTTTGCCCCACCGACGGGTCATCGGTTGCAGTCAAACGGTTCCACAGAGACAATTGATCAGGCAACACCTCCACGAACCGTCACCTTGAACTCCATCCATGCTCATGACGCATCCCATTGAAAGAACTGTTTGAATTCACCACAGGCCATCACCGACGTCAACAAAAGGGAAGCCACGCAAGACGTGTCATCACAAGGGAACTGACGATATGCAGCGGACGTCTCCAAGCCAGCGGTCGTGTCCTGAACCCTTCAGGTTAAACTATGAGTGCCGACTGAGAAGGTCCTGCTGCAGGCAGAGTCATCAGCCCACGTCTTACGTCTTCCGGCCACCCGTCTCAGAAGACTGATGGATCCTGTGGTGGTTTAGTTAATTGTTTTTATCCCCTCAGGTTGGACTAACGTTTGGTTTGTTCTTCAATAAAGTTGGGAAGGAATGTAGTGTCCTGCGGGACACGTTCTAGAGTTCCGCAGGAAGCTGTAATCCCAGCCACTCCTTTGAGGGCTGGACACACTGCACCCCGACACCCATCCATCACGGGTGTCACGAGTGACGTGGCCCCGCCAATAAAAGGGCCTGGGTGCACGTGCTCGTGGCCAGTTCAGTAAGCATTATTACTGTGTCCGTGTCACTTCTTTAGTAACATTTGGGCCCAGGGCCCACAACACGACAGGGCCGCTACCAAGATGAGGCCAGGGGCTTAACACTGGTCCCCGAAGCCCCCGCGGTGCAGAGGGGCCCCCAAGCTCCATGGGGCCCCCTCTGGCTGCAGAGCTCCTGATTGAGGCCAGAGTTTCGTTACGCCAGTGGATGAGGCCGGTCGAGACGTCACTGTCGTCACTGACGTTTTGCCTGACCTCTCCAATTGCCGAGGCCCTCCCTGCCTAATACTACATATAACGTCATCGACAAGAACTACCCATTCGGTTAATTCTGGGCAGTCCTCGGGGGTTAAGACAGAAAAAACATCAAATGGATTAATGAAATCCGCTGTCAACTGGCAGGCATGCATGTTACGTCACAAATATTATTTACATCTTTTTGTTTGAATGCACATTTGTATCTTTTACTTGTCAAACATATGTAATTTAATTTGTTCTCAATTACTGTGCTTAAACAGCGTTCATTGTTACAAGAGAGCACCGTTTCTGCATCCTCAGTGAGAAGAATGCGTTCCTGTTGCCAGCAGACCATTAAACATTAACATACCAAGCCATTGTAGAATGCTATGGGCAGTCTTTTGAAGGAAAACTTCAACTCCCAGACTCAAGACTTCAGTGCGTCCATAGATGACCAGCGCAGCGCCACTGACTTCAAAATAATTGCCATTATAGCAGAGAACGGCTCTCCTGATAGAACTGTGTTACTTGTGTCTAATGCTACACCCCCTCCCCCCCCTGTACACTTACTATAATGCAAATAGCTGCATAGGCTTCAAGCTTGCACCCAGGGCACAAGTCCTAGAAAAAGAAATGGGGGGACGCTGACGTCACGACATGAAGTGATGTAACGAAAGGTGGCTTGCACCATCAGACTCATTGCCTCCCCTCGCTCACTCCTTAGATGAGATTGCATCAGAGAAGCCAGCGCGTGAGCAGCATTCTGAATGAGCTCCCATCTCGTCCCAGAGAGGCCAAAGAGTGAATGTGTGGCTCCATTTGCTCCAGTTATCGAGCTCCTGGTAAAATAAGTGGGGGGACGCCGTCCAGCCGTGTGCTACCCCGACTCGAGCCCTGCTTGCACCGAAACCATTTAGTGTCCTGAAAAAAAAAACTATGGGATTGGACTGATATCCTTTGACACGCAGTATTATTTGTGTAACAAATGCTACCAATGGCATAATACCTACTTCATGTGTTTAATATTTTCGTGGCCATCGATATCCCCTTGCCAAAGGGGCTTTAAATTCATGACCACTGAGTTTCAGCTGCTGAAAGAAGCAAGCGGTCACGATGGTCACGGCAGCTTAGAAAGTGAGAGTGCGCACAGCGCACTGAATGTAATTAAAGCACATCGTGCCTCACGTAGGACAAACTCATTAAAGAAGATAGTGCTACCAGGTGAGAACAGAAGTAAAGGGGCCAGTAGCCATGGGAGGCTACAAATGACGACACAGCCCTATTAATGAGGGACTAACAACCCTCAAAATGAATCAGAAGACAGCATTTACAAAGGACAAACACACGAACCAATGATAAATAAGGGTGGGGGAGTGGGCGGAGCTTCTCTCTGTACTGAACTACCCCAGCTCTTACCAAAGCAGCGCTTGAGCACTGGCTCACGCTCAACCTAAAAAGTAGGCAATAGATTCCGGCTCTGGGAATCGCCCGTAAAGACATTGCACATCATTGGAAGTCTCCTCATGGTCCCCCTCACAGCCGATGGAGAAAGGAGCTGGAGACCTGGGCCTTGGTGGAAGGGGCAGCGCTGCGCACTGAGTACAGAGAGATGCGCAGGCGACCGCTTGCTGATATATGGGTAGAGATACTGACCAGCTAGGTAGATGGGAACTCTTCGACCATGAGGGACTTTGGCACCTGCTTGGCATAGAAGGGCTCTCGCCATATAGTGATGGTCGATGTTTTGTCCCTTCCTTGACGCCCCTTCATCCTTTCCTAACTAACGTGATAAGGAGGATGGATTTGAAGACACTGACCCTGCCTACAGCACACACCCCTATTGGGAAATACATTGAGGAACCTTTTTGTTCCAAGTTATGTTTGTTGTTCACGGTTCTTCATTGGACGCAGACCTATAGAGCTGCAGATGCCATGTCACATAAGAGTTATTCTGTGCTGACGGGCTCAGGTGTATGCGAGACCTGCCAGCACACGAGCGCCTGGAATACTGCGACTGGCACAGATATAATGTAATACTTCACAAACGAGTCCGGAATCTTGGAACATACACGTACGTAATGACATACGTGTATCGCTTGCAAAACCGATAAAAAAATGTATCAAACGCTGACAATAAATTGAAAAGATTTATGGCAATCGGACATTCTGATTGGCACCACTGCACAGCTCATTAAGGGCAGTAACTGTGGCCCATTCAGTACTAAAACCTGGACGAACTTTGAATTGTGCGGACTGTAACACAACATCCATAGGTACGAATACTTGGAGATTATCAAAAGCAGCTTGGCATAAGAAGTTTGGCAGTGAAACATGATAATTGAGAAATAGCGGGACAATCCTCTAGAGTCCAGATCTTGTGATGACTTTTTGGGAATAGGGATAACTGAAAGAAGCTTAAAAAGCTTAGGGACTGTTCCTGACGCCGAAGAGACATTGATCATAGCCAATGAGCACCCAAAGAACCAGCTCCTTGTGAAATTAAGCTGGAAGTGGACAAAGGGAAGAGCAGGTGGAATTACTCTTTAAGATCAAGGACACAAAGCGATGTTGACATATTTACAGAGGAGGACGAAAGACCAGGTTCTCCGTTGGGTGAGTTCGACTCAATTGATCATAAAGGGTTTGAGAATTGACAGCAATTTTGTTCTTGAAAAAGCCCACAGGCGCATTGCACCTACCTCCTGAATTGTTTTATCTGCCTTTATCTTGGATTTCTTGAGCTCTTCAGTCATCGATAAAATATGTTGACTCATATTGGGAACCATAAAAAAATTGAAAGAGTAAAAAGCTGCCTTGGCTCTCTTTATGGCCGCTTTGCAAGCTTGGTTAATAATGATGAACAGCGGCGTCAGAGTCAGAGGTAGGATGTATTTTCAGGCTAATGTGGCGATGGATTTTCAGCTCCACAGATTTCTTGCAGAAGCCTTCCGAAACAAACTCTGAGGCTGAGCGGCCTGAGGTTTTTTGAAAAAGTTGCACAAGAGAAGACCAAAATGATCGGTTCTAGAGAGAGAGAATGTAAAAAAGACTTGCCAGAAAGGAGTATTAGAGAAGACGTCTGAAAAATGGCCTTAATAAATGGGTATGGAAAGGAAAATTATGAAGTAACCTCAAAACATTAGAAAAGATTCTTACCTTTAGTGCTAAGTGTGGCATCAAAATAGGCCTTCAAATCACCAGGAACTTCCAGACCTCTACTAACTGTTCTTCCAGAAGTTCCTGTCCCACGGTGATGGGACATGTTTCAGGAATGATGATTAACTTGAGTGATAACGCAAAAAAAAGATCAGAGAACCTAGCTATTGGGACTATTAGCACATTATTACCTAATTCCTCCCTTTTATTAACCCCCCTTTTTATCCTTTACCAACTAGGAGCACGGATAAACTCATTTACGCTCACTAGCTAGGTAATTTTTAATTTAAACCCACACCACTCCCCTCTCACTTCACTACACATAGTCTTCACTAAATAGTGCTCCTACGTAACTGTCGCAAGTCGCAGCACGCCCCAAGCAGTAGATGCTTGGGATGGCCCCAATGATGAAGCATGTCACCTAGGGGAAACCTTTGGTGAGTGAGGGGACTCTAGAAAAGTATTTTCTTTTCTCTATTTGAGGTGCGTCTTACTCACTTAGTAGACCCCTCCCTTCCCATCTAGCTAGGTTCTCTGATGTCGGATCTTTTTTTTGCGTTATTAGTACCTAGGAGGACGAACCTAGCCATATCCTCCTCTCCCCTCTCCTTATTTCGATATTAACTTGAGTGATAATCAGTCCTAGGGGCTGATGAAAAAGAGAACGAGGAAGAAAACAGATGTGTTGTTCCCCCCAGGGGCGCTCCATGGCAGCTTTAGATAGTCCTTGCGTGTTTACATATCTAGAATGCTTGTACCCGGTTTCCGCAGATGCATTTCTGTGTAAATAGGCTCTCCCTTGTGGAAACGTGTTGCTCTTGCATGCGCGCCTACGTCAGGCAAATAGGGTTAACTAGGCACTGAAAACCAGGTGGAGGCACCAAAAATTCAACTTAGCTCTGGGAGGTACAGCTGCCCATGGACCAGGAATGCGGACTTGCATTTGTACAGCTTAGTGTGTGTCCAGATATGCCCCCAAGGCTGGTGAGATGGATGATACTAGACAGAGAAACTAGGGCTACAAACACAACAAAAAGGTGTGACATTTATCACAGTAGGTGATGTGTGAACCATCTACTGTCAGAAGTCACTGCCTTCTACCATTGCTGGGCTGTTGCCTCAGTGTGACAACGGACACCAGGGCCTTCACGCGTCATGTGGCACAATCGTTGCCTCCATATGTCTTCTTTCAAAAACCTCAGGATCTCTGCAGCATCAATTCTAGTTCACAGAGGATGGGAAACCAAGCAAGGATAAACCAGTGAGGAGAGCTGGAAAGAGGAACAAAATAAACCATCTTAGGGAAAGAGTTAAAGAACCAGGAACACTTTGCATCTCTTCTGGCTGCTGCAACAAAAGTGTTGGTACACAGCACTGGTTGGCCACATCTTGGTGAATGGATGTTCCTACTTGTTGTTAGTGGCCACAATGGTGATCCTTTCCTCGGGTCAGCCGTGGTCCATGTAGGTAAGAGCAGTGGGAACGGCGGCCCGGGTGGGTGTTGGAATTCGACAGACAAGGGAAAATGTATTATTTATTTAATTTCTCCTCGTGGATGTCTGTCAACCCCCCCCCCCCCTTCCCACCAACCCGGCCCCACCTCTCTTACCTGCACAGGCGGCAGCTGCCTGGGGTGTCCCATCAGGCCCATGTGCAGCAACATAATGAGCTTGTCCTAGAATCCGCCATGACTGTTGCAGCTGCTTATCTATGGAAACAGGTCACTAGTGCATGACCAGTATAGCTGAGGCGAGGGCACCCAATAGTAATTGCCCCTTGCTTGTCATGACCTATAAGGTTTCCACCAGGCCTGGGCAAAATTTGAACTATGCTGGAGAAGGCTAAGTAATTTTGGCAATTTCTTGTTACTCTTGTAGTGCACAATTACCCAAAATTAAGCAATAACACCCAGATGCGTAATTTAGAGTAATTTGGGGCAAAAATGCTTACCGCAAGAACACAGAGCCCTTGTGACTACTGGTAGCTTTTAGATTTTCGCCGGTTGCATTTTGCGCTATATTTCTCTGGTCCATTTTGTGAACGTGCATTGTGTGCAAAAACAATAGCGCTAAATGCTGGATTGTGTTCCTCGCATAATTCTGCTCAATTTTGGCTAATTTTACTGTAATTTCAGGTAATTCATCTACAGCAAATTACGCAAATTATGCCCAGCCCTGGTTTCCACATGAAGACCGTAGGAACTGTGGAAAGAATGAAACTCACAGACGTTCATGTCAATAGTCTGGTCAACTCAAAATCGATGTATAAAACATTGTCTACGGGTCAAACTATACTGGGGACTAAGGGGCTGATTACGATGACGGGCGGAGGCACATCCCCGGTGCTGGCGGTGGTAGAAAATGTCCTTTTCCGCACTCCAGCGGCGGTCCTCGTGTCCGCCGTATTACGATAGGCAAACATAGCTCATTTTCCGTGCGCCTAGGAGTTATGTGAACCGCCAGAAATCCCCTTTGGCACCGGTAGCGGACGGAGCCAATAGTAAGGGACTGCCGTGCGGAATGCGGTTACGACTGCCGGACAGATCACGATGTCTCAAACAGCCCATCACACTGCAGCGGAGAATCCAGCCATTCGGGGACGGCGGAAGCAATACTGCAGATAGCGAGAATTGAATCCCGGACACCTCCATGCAGTCCTGACCGCTGGGCAAACGGCGGTCTTGGGTCTTTCCGCAGCAATTCTCACTGCCACGGATGGATTCTCAACTTTTCCAGCGGTGTATCCTGGAATCCGACCGCCGCCGTAGGATGTTTCAGGCAGTGTATCCTAATCTGACCGCCGTTTTTCCCGCGCCACCTGTGGACAGTAATTTTCCGCTACCACGGCGGTTGGAATGCTCTTCCGCCCGCCATCGTAATCAGCCCCTAAATATTTAGGGAACTGTGCAGCAATTAAGCTGGTAAAAAGACAAGAGTGCCCTCTTTGGAATGCAGTGGTCCTCTCAACCAATCAAATGTCTTAGAATGGGGGCATTAACTACTCCCCTGTTTTTCTGCATTCAGTGCTCATTGAAACTGTGGAGCTCATTGATTGGCTCCAGTAGGCACTGCCTCAGGGTGCACAACTTGTATGTCTGAGCTGCAGCTGATATTTGGACTTGATTAATATAGTCCTATTGGTTTCCCTTTGAACAAACCACAGAGTAATCCATGCAACACTGGCCTCTGTCAACTGCTCGCAGCTCGAGACAATAGTATCCCCACTGGATGTGTCTTCAAGTCGCTAGGCGTAAACATCCTTCAACAGCTCACTGACCAATATGAAAAATGTATTAATATGTTTCTTTGACAGCAGTACTTCATCAATTGAACTGTGCGATAGTGGCTTCATTTTTACAAAAAATGGATTCCCTGATGAGCGCTGAACACACCTTAGACCTTCAACTTCCGACAGGCCCCTGCATCCATCATGTGGACAGCACTCATAAGAAGGAAGGAGGCCGCACTGTCTTCGTGGTCTTGTGCGCTAGGCCTTTCAAGTGACACTCAACTCAGTGGAGCTGCTGGCATGCCACTTTCCGCTCTCTGCAACTCAGTCCTCCACCTCCCATCTCACGCACAGACCTCTCGGATCTCCTCACCATATCATCTATCCGACAGGCCAACACCAGCCTCCTAGATGACTTCAACCTCACAGACTATTTTTGCTCGAAAAAAGACAAGAGGCACTCTCCTCAACCTCACTGACATGCTCAAAGTGGTACAGCACGTCACCCAACCAACTCACTTCAAAAAGCTGCATCATCAACCTCGTCTTCTCCACATCGCCATCCAAACAACCCAAACCGCTGGAGTGGACCAACCACATCACCATCCCTAACTCCCTGCTTAGTGTCCAACCACCAAACCGAGGTCAAAAAGAGAGCACCAAATTATCAGATGCTTCAAAGGCTTCTCCATCTACAACCTAAAGCATGAACTGATCTCTCGGTCTGCTAACTCCACCTCCAATGACAAAACCATTCTAAGAGACACCGATACTTGTTGGAAAAACATCCAAACACATATCCCCTAAAACATGCAAGTGCAAGACGCAACCGTCAGCACCCGGGTACTCCAAAGACTTGACTAACAGCAAACAGTCCATCAGCAGACAGGAAAGAAGATGGAACAGAACCCCGATGACCTTGTGGACATATGGATTTTTCCGATCAGTTATGTCCCCTATCTTGGACCCCAACGGTTTCATGTATAAATCACAAGTACATGTATGTTCCCTCCAGTTCCAGTTATGAAGACGCAAACACATGTGCGTCCACCGTCAACATGTCCTCTTTCAGATCCGCCATGAATAGGCCGGATATTCCATTCCTAAGTATGAAAGGCCACCGGCTTTATATGGTTCACTCATGCCATTTTACAGTCCAGGCAAGTAGGCCCTGATTCTGTCATCAAGCTTTTTCTTGCCTTCTGCCTCTGAAAGCTCCAGTCTGAGCCTGCATCTGTGACCATGAACTTTGTCTCATTCCCTGCGCGGCTCACGATGCCTGACATCAGCCTGTTGCCTGCCAAAAACTGTATTTCACCTTCGAAATTATCTGCTCCGCTCCCTGCCCAATGCATTCCTGTCTAGTAGTTTAAGTAAACATTCTTCCAGCTACCGAGCAAAGGCCCGGCTTCTCTGTCTTTATGCAAGTAATTCATAGCCCTATTATTATGGAAGACTTCTGCCCTCGCATCTAGTGTAGACACTTAGACGCTTGTACACGCACTAACAGTCAGTATAGTCAGTATAGAATAAGATTCTACTCTAAGAGACCTCTCTTTTGGATAACATAGTTCTTTAAACATAGGATGTTAGATATGATTTGGGATTAGGTTGACTTGACCCTCCAGACTTCTGTCGCCACATGTAGAGCTAAATGTCAAGTCCCCTTCAACCCCTAGTTGCACGTCAATCACACGTCATGCTGCTGCGCGCGCATTTCTGCCAAGTATTTCTGCTGACATTGCGAAATTCTTTCATGGAACCACCCTATTATGACATCACACCTGATGACGTTCTTTAGTTACACCCAGTTACGCCCACTTTTGCTACGCATGTATGTTTTATCTACATTATGAATTGTTACGCCTCTTGCATTTGCTTCATTGTAATGCCTATTGTATAAAAGTGATTACTTATCAATAAAGTATGTACTTCACTTCCTGAACCTCCGTGGTGATGGAACTTGGAGTCACCGATTCGAATCGTCCATTGGAATAAAGCCCATTCCGAACCTCTAATACCACGGATTTTGCCTCTTATTTACTGAGCTATTTTTATTATGTTTCTGTATCAAATTAAGTCCCGGTAATTAAATTATTTACCACATGAATGGCGCCCGAACAGGGACACTTTCTCATCTCACGCGCCGGCGGTGCGTTGCAGGCCCGGTCTCCTGCCACAGCTGGACGGACAACAACGCGTACCAGCAGGATTTCCTGTATCTCCCTCCGGTCAAGCGGGGGCGACTGAGGCTGCGATCAACACCCAGACGAGGCGGTGAGAAGTGCGAAGTATCCCGACCAGAGCCTAGCTGAGAGAGCAAGATCCGAGGTACACAGAGGCCCACCAAGTTCCGAAGTTCCGAGGTTTCCGATGTTCCGAAGTGTCCGAAGTTTTCGAGTCCAGTCCGGTCCAGTTCAGTTCCGTTCCGAGGCCTTCCGTTCCGAGCTACCCGGTGAGTACCATTACTGGGGAGGCGTTCTGACGTGCACATAGGTTGTGCCGGTCAAGACGGGTTTGGGTACACAAATCCGGTCTGCACTGTTTTAGCAGTGTATCTGTACTGTTTAGCAGTATATCTAGTATATCAAGTATATAAATTCAGAATAATTCAGTTAATGCCGAGTATTATGTTTAGTGATTAAGTTTTCCTTAGATCGTCATCATCATCGTTGCTCAGTTAAATGTTAAATGTTAAATGTTTTAAATACGTTCTGCATATTGTGGTGTGAATGACTGTTCATTATTGTGTTTATTGTATTAAGTTTGTTCAAGATCAAGTATCAGATCAGTTCTCAATATGCCGCTCTTTTCGAAATTAAGACAGATCACAACTAGAAAAGGGGTACTCGAAGAAGCTGTTCCTATTCCTCCTAGGGACACTCCAGGGTACTTCATGTATCATAAACACGGCTTAGACGCTATATTATTTCTTGATTTATGGGTAGACTACACCAAGGAATTACCAGAAAGTCAGAGGTGGCCCGCAGCTGGGACCTGGGATGCAGAGTGCATCATGAAAGTAGAGGAAGAGTTATGGAAAAGGAAAGCCAGACAGTCACAGAAAGACGCCGTTGAGTTATGGCGTAAAGAATCTCATAGACGTATAGAAAAAGCACTCCGACAGGAGGAGAAAAATAAGGAGAGTTCAAATAAAGTCCGAGAAAGTCTATTAATTGAAGAAGGTACACGAGTGAAATCAGAACAAGTAGACAGACAAAGAAATGCCCTTATGAATGGTATGTATCCCCTCCTGGCCGAGGGATTACCTAAGGCTACTCCGGAGATACCAAAAGACTTGCCACCCCCATTGTTTCCAATAAAAATGCATCCTAAGGGGCATCCTAGAACAGCAGAAGATGTTTTTCTTTCCTCATACTTAGATGACGCAGCTCCCGAGTATGCTAACCCCGCCCCACATAGACCGCCTGCCAGGGAGGTTCAACGCCAAGATCCTGTATCTGTATCTCTACAGCAACAAATCCTGACACAAGTTCCGGCAAGCACATCTGTTTCCACATCTGTTCCTACAGCTACTTCTATAGCTGTGTCCACACCTATAGTTGCTGTATCGCGTTCAACGAACCCTTTCACGCCCGATACCCCAGATGGGGCTACCGGAGGTGCTACCAACATTTTTTCTATGCCACCCAGAATAAATAAACTTACCTTTCAAGAGTCAGCACATCCACGCACCCCCAAACTCATAAATGCCCGCACGCTTAAGGAACTTCTAGTAGATTGTAGATATGACCCTGTGCCCGGCAAAGAGGACGAAATGATCATGGCATCATTACGTATCAGACGAGCCGCGGTGTATTTAGGGAAGTTACCAGGAATGACTATGCATCTAGATAATATATACCATTTTGTCCAAACAGGGCGAGATTCTGAATGTATTAACAGAGCTATGGAATACCAGAAAGTGGAGATACAGGGGGAACTGTTACGTTTCCTCATAAATTGTGTGATCAGAAATCAAGACCGACCGGGGGTAGATCCGGAAGCAATGCAAACTCTTACCAGATGGAGCCAGAATATATCAGAAGGGAGACATGACAAGCAAAAATGTATAATAGCCATGTGCCGAAAGATCCGTAGAGAATTAGAACGCCTACACGAAGAGAGATTAGCGGTAGACCAGTTCGAACAAAGCGAGGAGGAAGGATCAGGACTGCCCACAGGACAGTCAGAAACCATAGCCTATGTAGGTAGAGGAAGATCTTGTAATAGCACTAGATGTTTTTCTGACCCGATACGTCCGATATGTCCAGATAATAACAGGAATTTCCAAACACCTATAATAAATATAAGGTCCCCCGAGCATTCGTTCCAAGCCGCTGACAAATTACTCCGAGAACGAAGGGGTTATCATTTACTCGATTCTATGGATGAACAAGAATTAGCCAGGTCAGCCGTTCATTGGGTTGACAGTCCCGGAAAATATGGTGATGATACAGTAGCACACACATTTTTGAACCTCACCCCAGATGAACAGCGTTTAGCTGGGATTTATATGATTCAACAACTCCTTATACTATATAAAAGCCAACATTCAGATCCTGGTCCCTTACCTGATATATTGACTGAATTACTCACGAATAGATGGAGAGGTTCAGGTACTAAGTTAATTAGAGAAATACTAGAATCAAGAAAGCAGTACATTCTTTTTGTATGCCCAGAACGTGTCTCACTGCCCATCAAGGAAAGAACGACGTATTACATGGACAGACAGAATCCCTTACGAGAAGTACACCCAATAAAAGGCGAGGACAATCAGTTTAAACGTGTGTTTGTATATACGCCCATATCGAAAATAGAATTGTTACAAATGAAGAAAGTGGTACCCAGTCATGACAAAGACCCAGCGGGTTTCCACCGAGAAATTAAAGACATGTTACTCATGGGAGAGTATACCTATCCCGACATTATGACAATATTAAAGGTATTAATGCCTGCTGGCATTTATGAAAAACTCAAGGAAAAAGAGTGGGAGGTGGGAGACCAAAAGATAGACTGGACAGCATTAGAAGCAGAAGAAAAGGCCCGAACTGCAGGAGCAGGGCTTGGGGATAAAACTAAAGCACTACCAGGTTTACTAGTACAGGTACTGCCACGTTTATTAACTACGAAAAAGGAAGACTGGGGTGCAATCTCAGCCTGTAAACAAAAGCAAGATGAAGACACTAGTGATTTCTATGCCCGATTTGAAAAATGTTTTGGTATAAATAGTGGCATAAAAGCAAGTAGCGAATCATACCCACATCTGTTTGTGACAAAATTAGTTGAAAATTCCTTACCCCAAGTGAAGAATAGAGTATTAAAATTCGAGAGTACCTGGCAAGGTAACACCCCATCACAAATGTTACAAATGTTACAGTATCATCACAATAGAATTAGAGAGGAACAAGAACATGAACAAAGACGCATGAAAGACACAAAAATGAAAATGCTAGTCTCCCAGACAGTTCCAGCTGAAGGACATAAAAAGGGTACGACACATTCCGGTGATTCAGCAGGACCTGTAAAAGGGACATGCAACTATTGTAAACAGCCAGGACATTACATACACGATTGCCCGGTCCTGAAGCGTAATATCGCCACAGGTAAAACATAGGAAAGACCACGGCCACCTAGACAGGATCAGAATGAACAAGGAGCCCCGCAGCATGCACAGTCCATGCCAGCCCCACAACAGTCTATACAGTTTGTGCCAGCTGCACCAGCGCTGCCTGTTGCTGCCACACAAACCACGACACGACAGCTGTACCAGACCGCACAGTACGACTATCCTGATTATCAACGATACGCATGAACCAGCCTAGAGAGGGAAGTTGACTTACCCCTTATCGAGGTCCCTGTAGACCAAGAAGGACCTTATGTACATAGTGAATTATTAGGCCAAGATAGAAAATTTTTACTTGATACAGGGGCAAGTCGAACAACCATAAAACGTAGTGAAGTTCCAGGGGCACCCCTCTCAGGCTCACAGAATATTTCCCTTGGTTTTTCAGGAAAACCTATTGTTAATGAAGTATCACAGCCTCTTCCACTTACGATAGGACCTTTGACCCGAACTACAGATTTATTACTTACTAAATCATGTCCAGAAAACTTGTTAGGTATAAAAACACTGAAAGCTCTAGGAGCTATAATATGTTGTTCTCCGGAAGGAGTAAGATTGTTTTTACGTGATTTCAAAGGTCACTATGTGTCTCGAGACATAGATCCCCGACTGCAGACTTTACCTACACATTTATGGGCACAAGGCCCTACTGATGTCGGTTGCATGAATATTACACCATATCGAGTTACACTAAAGGCAGGAGTGGTACTACCACGAATGCGACAATACAAGTTACCACCAGATGCTGTAGTGGCGTTACTGCAAATCATTGACGAGCTCATTGCCCAAGGAGTGGTTGTGGAAATAGACTCCAATGTATGTAATTCCCCGATAATTCCGATTCTTAAACGAACAGATCCAAAGGCCCCGCCAGTATATCGATTGGTTATTGATCTGCGCGAATTAAACAAATGCATTGTGCCACAATTCCCTGTGGTCCCAGATATCTCGTCATTACTGACAGCCATTGATTCCGAAGCAACATTCTTTACTGTAATTGATCTCAAGAATGCCTTTTTCAGCGTCCCAATAGATCCGGAAAGCCAATACTTGTTTGGATTTAGTTTAAATGGACGTAGCTTTAAATTCACACGCGCACCTCAAGGATTTACAGAAAGCCCCAGCATCTATAGTCAAGCACTGAAAAGAGAACTCGACAGTATCCACATGCCAGTCAACACTGCCCTGCTTCAATATGTCGATGATCTGCTGATCACCGCTAGAAGCGAACCTGAATGTGAGAAAGCATCACTGACAGTTTTACAATTTCTAGCCGAAAAGGGGCACAAGGTGTCCCCTTCTAAGCTGCAATTCTGTGTCCAGCGAGTTGTTTATCTTGGACACTCGCTGTCCAAGGAGGGAAGGCAGCTTACACCCGACCGCATTCAGTTAATAGCTAACATGCCAATACCCAAGACACAAAAGGAGGTGCGGGCTTTCATAGGCCTCACTTCATATTGTAGGCAGTGGATCCCTCAGTATGCATTTCTAGCAAAACCACTCATTCAATTGACAACACAGGAGGCAGCCACATCGACTGTTCTCCCTTGGACTCAGGAACATGCACAAGCTTTTGAAAGCCTAAAGAAAGCCTTATGCCAAGCACCTGTTTTAGCAACACCATGTTACAATAAACAGTTTACACTCTTCGTTACAGAACGCGAAGGTACTGCCTTGTCAGTACTCACACAGGAACAAGCAGGATCACACAAACCATGTGCTTATTTTTCTAGTACATTAGATCCCGTAGCTCAGGCTTTGCCTGCATGCCTAAAATCAGTGGCAGCAACAGCTTTAGCAATCAGACAAAGCGATGCCATAGTGTTAGGACATCCATTGACAGTTCAAGTACCACATGCAGTAGAGGTTCTTGTGAATCGAACGCAAACACAACACTTGACTATAGCGCGACTTACAGGGTATGAATTAACATTGTTTCAGCCACATATAGAAATCAGACGTTGTAACACATTGAATCCTGCCACACTTTTACCTGTAATCGGAACAGACCCACTAGCTCATGATTGTATTGAAGTTATTACAATCACGACGAAACCCAGACAAGACTTGACAGATGTCCCATTGTCAGACCCAGACCGGACGTTGTATGTAGATGGTTCATGTATGAGAACAAGTACAGGAGAGTTAGTGGCCGCTTACGCAGTCACAACAGACACTGAAATCATTGAAACAAATTGCATAAATACTTTGTCAGCTCAAGCAGCAGAGCTCATCGCTCTGACACAAGCCTGTATTCAAGCCACAAATAAAAAAGTCAACATATACACTGATTCACGTTATGCATTCGGAGTTGTACATGACTTCGGCGTGCTGTGGCGAGAGAGAGGTTATTTAACTTCTCACGGTGCCCACATTCAGCACGGACCCCTCATTCATGCCTTATTAGATGCAATACATCTACCCACTGCAATATCAATTATGAAATGTAAAGCTCATACGAAAGTTACTGATATCATTTCTCAAGGCAATGATCTAGCTGACAGAACAGCTAAACAGACTGCTCAAACTCAAACATCCGACATGACAAAGACAATAGTCCCGACGCCAACACATTGTATGACGATTAAAGATCCCACTCTTGACGTAATTGACATACAGACACATGCTACACCAGACGAAATAAGGAAATGGACTGAATTAGGAGGGATTCAAACGGATCAAGGATGGATGACGAAGGAAAAATCTGTGTGGTTCCTTCCTGATTCAATGGTCCAAGTTATAATTAACACTATACATAGTCCAGCGCATCTAGGAGAAAAAGCTATGCTAGACAGCATTCAACACATTTGGTTCAACAAACATTTACGAGCAGCAGCCAAACAAAAAGTTCGTACCTGTATGATCTGTTGTCAGTTCAACCCAGGAAAAAGCATTCCCGTAGAACAGGGTGGATTTCAGCCTCCTGATCACCCTTTTGAAGTCCTCCAGATGGATTATATCCAGATGGAACGATGTCGAGGATTCAAATATGTTCTCGTAGTTGTCTGTGCTCTTTCCCGTTGGACAGAGGCATACCCGGTTTCAGATTACACTGCCCCGACTACTGCCAAACAGTTGGTTCGAGAATTCTTCCCACGATACGGTTTACCACGTGTTGTCTACTCAGATAACGGCCAGCCGTTTTCATCCGAACTAATGAAACACGTTTCACTTTTGTTAGGTTATCAGTGGAAATTCCACTGTGTCCGACACCCCGAGGCAGCAGGTCTCGTGGAAAGACATAATCAGACCCTGAAAATCAGATTGTCCAAAATATGCAGAGAGAAAGGTGTCGACTGGGTAGTAGCATTACCAGTTGCACTCTTTTACATGAGAATGGTAGCACACTCTCGAACAGGGCTATCCCCGTATGAGGTGATCTTTGGCAGACCACCAAATATGTGGGGGACGCCTATACCACGCAAAATAACCGATATTGACTGTAATATGCTGACAGATTACTTGGCTTCCTTGATGTCTGCACTACAATCTTGTCGTTCACAGGTAGCTGCAGCTTTTCCTGACAACACTGAGGTGAAGCCCCATGACGTAGTTCCGGGGGACCTGGTCTTAGTGAGGAACTTTGATCGGAAGACTCAGCTGGATCCTAGGTGGAAGTCGCCGCGATTGGTCTTGCTTACCACAAGGACAGCCTTGAAGATCGAAGGCAGAAAAGGCTGGGTACATTCAAGTCATATCAAGAAATTTCATGGACTACCATCGGATGTAAATACCACACCTCGTGTGTCTTCACCCATTGACTCAAAGCTTCCTTTGGTTGAACTGAGTAATCACGAACTATACAAACTAAAACTCAGGTCTAACCAGTCAGGCAATTTGATTGTTTAAGTCCTCTCCAAGGTGAAGCGGTTGAATTTGTCTCTGACATGTATCCCTTAGACCTGAACAGAGAAAAAACCCGAAAAATGTTGAAACAACATGCGTACTGTAAAACACTGCGTAGTCATTGTATAGTGACGTTATTAATTTTGTTTTTCTTAAGTCTTTTAATAATTACTGCAAGTATATTGTTGCACATATATTATCCTATTTCTAGACATGTTTATAATGTTACTGCTGAACATTCTTTTAGTGAATTACCTCCGCATGAGTTGTCTTATAGATTTGCGCTGCGCAATAATACGTTTATTAGTATGTTACATCATTCCCATCAGGTTAGCAATGCTACAAATTGTTGGATATGTGGCCGACTCCCTCCCTATCAGAATTATAAAGGAATTCTACCTCTCTTTCCATACCCGTTCACACACAACGGCTCCTGTGGAGCATGGTTTAGTTTAATTAATTCCCTAGATGCGAATTCTGCAGTTTATCAAGATAACTGGGTATGGGGAAATTTGAACTTAGTTTTACTTAAAGTCTGCTACCCTAACAAGGAGGGACTTCCCAAAAGAACAGGAACTGATCTAGAAAATGAAGTGTATGGATTAGGTAATTTTACGCTTAATCTTATGATCCTAAATGTTGAATCCGAAGCTACTCCAATTTTGCCCGCTATGTCAATATTTCCAGTAAAAGGTGAATTATGTGTAAGAAAGAATGGTTCCATACATATGGGCCATAGTAGATGCACCACTATAATAGAATTTAGTGATCAGGGCAAGTCTACATTTAGAGCTTCCCGCCATTCCTATTTCATATGTGGTCAGACGGCATATGTACGTTTGCCTCTAGATTGGGATGGTACCTGCTACATTGGATTCCTTTTGCCACCTGTTTTCCTAGCTCCTCCTGATTATCACAGAAATATTCATTTAGTACACAATAGAGAAAGGAGAGATCTCCCAATAGTCGATTACACTGAAACAGCATGGGAAAAATACACAGATTTCAATAAAGGTCTCTTTCCCTATATAGGTACCGTTACTAATAGTAAGCTGATACGTAGATTAACTAGAACCCTTGAAGCAGTAGTGAACGAAACTATTTCCGCCTTAGGCAATTTAACAGAAGAGCAGTCTGCTATGCGGATTGTTGTGCTTCAAAATCGTCTTGTCCTTGACGTCATCCTGGCCGATAGGGGCGGAGCTTGTAGGGTCATCGGATCAAGTTGTTGCATTTTCATACCAGAAAATTCGCCATCTGTATATAAAGCCATAACTCGCCTTCATAAGATTGTAAGCCAGATACACCAGAATCCAGGCACCTGGACTTGGTCCGGTTGGTTTTGGAGTGTATTATCTACCTTTGGATGGAAGGTCCTATCCTTCCTAGGTATTGGCCTTCTCATACTATTCAGTTGCTGTCTATGTCTACAATGTGGACCAGCGATCTGTGGTCTGTGTGCCACATCGTGTATTCCACCACCAAGATTTCATTCATCCCAGAAGAAAAAAGAAGAACAAATGATGCTATATGAACAGATCAACGGATTGATGAAGATTGATATCTCTTAACGGGCAAGTAGGGGACAAGGAGGGAATGTGGAAATATGGATTTTTCCGATCAGTTATGTCCCCTATCTTGGACCCCAACGGTTTCATGTATAAATCACAAGTACATGTATGTTCCCTCCAGTTCCAGTTATGAAGACGCAAACACATGTGCGTCCACCGTCAACATGTCCTCTTTCAGATCCGCCATGAATAGGCCGGATATTCCATTCCTAAGTATGAAAGGCCACCGGCTTTATATGGTTCACTCATGCCATTTTACAGTCCAGGCAAGTAGGCCCTGATTCTGTCATCAAGCTTTTTCTTGCCTTCTGCCTCTGAAAGCTCCAGTCTGAGCCTGCATCTGTGACCATGAACTTTGTCTCATTCCCTGCGCGGCTCACGATGCCTGACATCAGCCTGTTGCCTGCCAAAAACTGTATTTCACCTTCGAAATTATCTGCTCCGCTCCCTGCCCAATGCATTCCTGTCTAGTAGTTTAAGTAAACATTCTTCCAGCTACCGAGCAAAGGCCCGGCTTCTCTGTCTTTATGCAAGTAATTCATAGCCCTATTATTATGGAAGACTTCTGCCCTCGCATCTAGTGTAGACACTTAGACGCTTGTACACGCACTAACAGTCAGTATAGTCAGTATAGAATAAGATTCTACTCTAAGAGACCTCTCTTTTGGATAACATAGTTCTTTAAACATAGGATGTTAGATATGATTTGGGATTAGGTTGACTTGACCCTCCAGACTTCTGTCGCCACATGTAGAGCTAAATGTCAAGTCCCCTTCAACCCCTAGTTGCACGTCAATCACACGTCATGCTGCTGCGCGCGCATTTCTGCCAAGTATTTCTGCTGACATTGCGAAATTCTTTCATGGAACCACCCTATTATGACATCACACCTGATGACGTTCTTTAGTTACACCCAGTTACGCCCACTTTTGCTACGCATGTATGTTTTATCTACATTATGAATTGTTACGCCTCTTGCATTTGCTTCATTGTAATGCCTATTGTATAAAAGTGATTACTTATCAATAAAGTATGTACTTCACTTCCTGAACCTCCGTGGTGATGGAACTTGGAGTCACCGATTCGAATCGTCCATTGGAATAAAGCCCATTCCGAACCTCTAATACCACGGATTTTGCCTCTTATTTACTGAGCTATTTTTATTATGTTTCTGTATCAAATTAAGTCCCGGTAATTAAATTATTTACCACAACCTCATGCTTGGCGCAACACGCAGACAACTCATCACATTATCCAAGGAAAAGTACTTTATCTACACCATCAATGACGTTGACAAGAGCAGCAGAGCACTCTTCTGGACAATCAAGCACTGCATCAATCCCCACCTCACCCTCGTATCCCTCACTCCACAGACAAGTGCAATTCAATCAACCTCTTCTTCAGTAAACAAACACAGAAGATCTGAGACCGCATCAGCAACATCAAACCCATTTCTGTTCTTCAACCCACCCTTTCTTATGAAGCCCCACAATGGTCAGCTTTCAAAACCCTAACTCTCAAAGATCTCATCAATATACTCAGCACCTTCAAAGCCACCTCCTATGCGGAAAATGTCTTACTGTTATATTCCATGTAGGTACTATAATATAGGCTTCGGTAAACTTGTTACCCTTCACCTATATTCTCTCCCCACATTACACTTATCACGGTTTACAGGGTGTTAGAAATGTGATTTTTGTCCGGCTAGGGCATGTGCCAAAGTCGGGCAGAAACCACCACTCCAGTCAGGATAAGGGAGTTACACTCTTAAAATAACCCCTGCTCACCCCCTTGGTAGCTTGGCACGAGCAGTCAGGCTTATCTTAAAGGCAGTGTGTAAAGCTTTTGCACAGACATAACCAACAGTAATACAGTGTAAGCACTACAAAAGGACACCACACCAGTTTAGAAAAATATCCAATATTTTTAAATATTTTAAGACATGACCAAAAACGATACAAATCCACAATACATTACTTAAAAATCTTCAATTATCAAAATATGCTTGAAAAATAGTTCCTTGATGTCGATAGCTCTGTCCGGGGCTATCACGGCGTCGTAAGCAAACAAATCCAAACAGTTATGGCTGACCGCGGCATCGCGGGCCAGCTGCAGTGTCGGGAAGACCCACAAACAGTACCTTTTAGAAATGCAGGGTGTCGGCAACCTCTCGTTGAGCTTCTGAAAGCACGGCGTCTGCAGGCGTTGGTTCAGGAGGTCGGTGTAGGAGTCGTCGGGGCCCTTGAAGTCACACGCATTGCAGGTCGAACTCCCCTCTGTTGAAGTCAGGAGCGCTGGCATCGGCAGGTGTCGGGTTCTGCGGTGCGAAGTGCAGCGGTGCGGCGTGCAGTGCCCTCAGGTCACGGTGCGAGCAGCGGCTCTGTGGCGGCGTCAGATGGCGGCGGCGGTAAAACCATGGTCGCGGTGCGAGGTGAAGGCGGTTCTCATCGCGGTGCTGGCAAGTCACGGTGCAAGCAGCGGCGTCGTCGTGGCTGAAGCACTGTCGTCGGCTGACAAACTGGAGTCGATGGTGCCAGCGTTGGTAGGCCAAGGCTGCGGTGCAGGATGACGGCAGTGCATCGTGTAACTTTATGAGCGGTGCCCTCAAACCATGGTTCAAGCAGGGGCATAAACTTCGGCGTGGAGCGGTGGCGTCGGGGATACCAAGGCGTCGCCGTGAAGCAAGGCGGTGCGGAATGCGGTACCTACAGGTCACGGTGCTAGCAGCGGCTCGGTGGCAACGTCAGCAGGTGTCGTCGGTGAGACTAGGGTCGCGGTGCGGCGTTGCCCTCTGCGGTGCCTTCAGGATACGGAGTCAGCAGCGGTGTCGTAGAGAGCGTCGGGTTACTTGTTCCTCTGTTGCAGCACAAAACACAAAGTCCCCAGTGCTGAGGGCAGAAGAACTTGAAGTCTTTGCTGTTCCTGAGACTTTTTGTACAGGGGGCAAGCTAAACCTCAAGCCCTTGGAGAAACTCACAAAAGTAGATTGCAGAAAGTTCAGTCCAGTCCTAACACTGCCCAAGACAGAAGCAGCCACTGCAGGCCAACACGGCAAAGCACACAGCAAAGTGGTAGTCCCTCCTCACAGCTTCTTCAGCTCTTCTTCTTGGCAGTCTTCTTGATCTAAAAGAATTCTAAAAGTCAGGGGTCTGGGCCCCAATATTTATATCCAAAAATCCTTTGATCTGTTAGGCAGAGAGTGTCTGTGCCCAGCCAGAACCAGTTCTGCCTTCTCTGGTGTTACTTCCTGGCAGGAGGTGGAGACGACATGGTCAGAGGCAGACCAGGCCCCTTGAGGTGCAAGGAAATCTCCTCCCCCTTCCCCAATTGCAGCATAGGTCTCTTCAGCCCTTTCCTGAGCCACCTAGACTATCTGGAGCCACTCCTGCTCCCCAGCCTTCTATCATCCAAAACCCATGCAGGCAATCCACATTCCAGCAGAGGCACACGGGATGACTGAACAATACCTACTTTCTAAACGTGGTATTTACGAACACAGAATGTAAAAATCACCTTCACTAAAAGATGCATCTTTAGATTCTGAGTTCAGGCATACTAAACTTTATTTTCCTACCTAATTCCCCTGGCCAGTTACGTTTATAGGATGTTATAAACAGATTCCCCATTCTGTCCTATGGGAAACTGATAGCCTTGCAATAGCGAAAAACTAAATTGGCAGTAGTTCACTATCAGGACATGCCACACACACCAGGACATGTCCTACCTTTTACATACACTGCACCCGGCCCACAGGGGTACCTTGGTCTACCTTAGGGGTGGCTGACATGTAAGAAAAGGGAAGGTGAGGGACTAGCAAGTGTGTGCACTGGCCAAGTCGACATGGCAGTTACAAACTGTGTGCAGACTCCGCAATGGCGGGTCTGAGTTACCTTTTACGGGCCGTTCGTGTGGGTGGCACAATCCCGTGCTGCAGCCCACCAACGGCATTTGATTAACAGGCCCTGGCACACTCAGTGCACTTTACTAGGGACTGACACATAAATCAAACAGGCCAATCATGGAAACACCAATTCATAACACATTTTACCACAGGAGCACTTGCACTTTACCACTGATTAGCAGTGAGAAAAGTGCGCAGAAACACTACGCTAGCACAAACAGAGTCAGACTGGGAGATCAGAAAGCAAAACAACTCAGGGGAAACACGACAAAAGATGCCAAGTCTAACACAGGGACTGACTTTTTACCTAGATATTACACTGCATTCAGAACGCAGGTTTTCCCTAGTTCGAAATCTCGTACATTATGCATGAGGGTTCTTGGAAGCACAGCAGAACTAACATGTCCTGTATAAAATCTATGTACAAAGTTCAGGCCCAACGTCATCCTTAGGCCAACACAGTAACACAGCAAGGTAGGACCCCTGGGGAGACCTATGGGTATATATACATCACATCTTTCTAAGAAAGCTAAAGGAGACCAAGACTTTCCGGTCGACACACTGACCAGAGACGTTGAGATTCCTGCATGCAGACACTCCAGCTCGCAGTGGTCTAACTTCCCTCGCGGGGTATCCAACTCAAGACCGGGCCGGGGTCCCACAGTCTCACTTAAGGTAATGGGGTTGACTAGATCCTAGAGGGATTCTTGGCTTAACACCTACCCCATGCTAGGTACGCTTAGGTACATCTAGATAGGGAAGCATCATAGGAGTACACATCTTTCATCATGTGTTTTATATACTTGAATGTATTCATTATGTTAGTAAGATGGTAGCACTATGCCATCCTTTTACTTTTATAGTACTGTTAACCATTTATATCTTATACTGTTTAACGGTTGTTGCAGCACATCTATCTTACACCAGAATAATAACTGTTCAATTAATGATTATTGAAAGCGCCCAGCTTGTTTTATTCGGTGTATCTCTCTGAGACAGACTAAGTAAGCATGAGTGACTGAGCGAGAGATAGTACATTGTTTCCACAATCCTGAGGGATCTGGGTTGTCATGTTCTGAGTTTGCCAGAATATATTCTCTACTTTGTAAGAGGAGATTATAGTGACACTGTGAGCTAGCTGATACAGACAGGCTAACATACCCTGTGGGGGTGCACGGAATCAGTCTGCCACCAGTCCCACAGTTTATGTTATCCAAACGCGCAGATCCTGTATAGGTCATACAGTAACTACACGACACCCAACCAACACACTCCTCACCACATCATCTATGTGACAGGCCAACACCAGCCTCCTAGGTGACTTCAACCTCACAGACTATGTTAGCTCGAAAAATACAAGAGGCACTCTCCTCGACCTCACTGACACCCTCAAAGTGGTACAGCATGTCACCCAACCAACACACTTCAAAAGCTGCATCACCAACCTTGTCTTCTCCACATCACCATCCAAGCAACCCAAACCGCTGGAGCGGACCAATCACATCACCATCCCTAACTCCCTGCTCAGTGTCCAACCACCAAACCGAAGTCAAAAAGAGAGGACCAAAATATCAGATGCTTCAAAGGCTTCTCCATCTACAACCTAAAGCATGAACTGATCTCTCGGTCTGCTAACCCCACCTCCAATGACAAAACCATTCTAAGAGACACCGATACTTGCTGGAAAAACATCCAAACACACATCCCCTAAAACATGCAAGTGCAAAACGCAACCGTCAGCACCCGGGTACTCCAAAGACTTGACTGACAGCAAACACTGCGTCAGCAGACAGGAAAGAAGATGGAACAGAACCCCGATGACCTCATGCTTGGCGCAACACACAGACAACTCATCACATTACCCAAGGAAAAGTACTTTATCTACACCATCAATGACGTTGACAAGAGCAGCAGAACACTCTCCTGGACAATCAAGCACTGCATCAACCCCCACCTCACCCTCGTATCCCTCACTCCACAGACAAGTGCAATGCAATCAACCTCTTCTTCAGTAAACAGACAATCTGCGAACACCTCAGCAACATCAAGCATATTTCACTTCTTCAACCCACCCTTTCTCATAGAGTCCCACAATAGTCAGCTTTCTAAACCCTACCTCTCACAGATCCCATCGATATACTCGGCTCCCTCAAAGCCACCTCCTATGCGGAAAATGTCTTACCCTCGTCCTTCCTCAAGGCAGCTCTTCCTTACTCAGGATTCTCAATTTCTCCCTCACTCGAGTCATCTAAAGGCAGGTCAGAGCCTTGATCTCCTAAAGAAACCTACACCAGACCCTGATGACCTCGTTGACTACCAGCCCATCACTCACCCACCCTTCGTCAGTAAGAGCATCGAAAAAGGAGTCTATGCTCAACTCCAAGGTCACATCAAAGCCGCCCATCTGCACGACTACTAGCCTATCTTCAGAACACGCTGCAGCACAGAGGCAACGATCTGACACATTATAGGCAACACCCGCTGGACCACAGATGAAGATGACCCCTGCCAGAAAATATTAACAAAGGGAGGGAGTTAAGAGGATTTTCGGTAGAACCTTTCTCCTGTCAAGCTTTTAATAAACAATGTGATTCTACCCAATAGAAGTGAGAATTTTTTTGTTTTGATTTGTAATTTTTCAGTGAATAATAAAGTGCTCCATGAGATGTCATGGGAAGGCACTAAGTGCTTTTAAAATACCCCTCACACACTATGAATCCCATGGTGTCATGCTTCATCATGGGGGTCTTCCCGTTCCTCTACGGGGCGGGGCGTGCTGCAACCAATAAATATATGGGAGCACTGTTGTTTGTGAAGGAATAGGCTAACCTCGCTACCTACTCGCCACCTCTTAGCTCGAATATGCCCACGATGTACCGCGTGAACTGTTCTATTCCTGTCCCCGGGTTTAAATATAAAGAAAAGTGAAAGTGAACAGGTTTGTTTCCAAATGATGCATAACTGACCCTGCTGGTGGGCACCTGTTGGCACGCAGCACCAGCTGCCCTTCTGGCCACAGTGCAGCCGCGAGGAGGAGGGCACATTAGAATTATCCCGGATTCTTGGAAACATCTAGTGATGCTGACAGTGAGAGGACAAGAAAGGAGGTGGGGGGGCTTAATTCTCTGAATTTTTTCAGAGCCGATTCCGTACCCCCAAGCTGGCCTAAAGCTAACCTGGTGGTCAAAGACTTTGTAACGCTGTTTAGCGCAACAAGTGCTCGAATTAAATGCTCGCTGTAATATGTTTTAATTGTATTTATTATAAACCATGTAATGCGTGTGCTCTCCATAAACCGACAGGTTGAACAAAAACAGAAATTCCATCCGTGTAATATGCATTTTACAGAAGGACAGCAGAGCAGACCTGTGGGGCACGAGCGGTCCCACCCCCGCCTCGTGGCCAGGCCTGTTGCTGCCAACGAGGGGCAGAATGCTGACACTGCAGCTAAAAAGAGAAGCACATGTAAACAAACATGGCGCGCGTCAGCTGCTGCCTCGTGAAGGGGCCGCTGTCTGGGCCCCTTTCCTATTACAGCAGCTGCTGAGATTCTGGGCCACATGTCCAGGGGGACAGCTGAGTCATCCGACCGGACTGCCCGTCCCTACAACTTTTTCTGCCCCTCCCGCTGCCTGACCCGCCCCCCTCCTGGACAACATGTCCAGGGGGACAGCTGAGTCATCCGACCAGACTGCCCGTCCCTACAACTTCTCCTGCCCCTCCCGCTGCCCCCCTCCCCCCACACCCTTGTGTAGCATATGAAAAGCAGACCAGGGACCGACTGGAACACAGTCAATCTCCCTGGGAAGACAGCTCAGTGGGTTAAGTCTGTGTGGACTCCACAGTCAACACCAAGCCATCACACAACCTTCTTTCGAAGTAGATCGGGGGTAGTAGGCGCTATACAGATGCAATTACAATACACTACAGTAAGTGTGGCTGGGTGAGTGCAGAGCTGTTGTAACCTTTCTAAAGCTCCTGCTACTGTCGAGGAGCAGTTGGCACTATACAAAATGTGCCATTTATACAGCGCACAATGTAGACTGGAGCAGAATCTCTCCATACTTTAATAATGGGTGTTTTTTCCAAGCCTATGGTGTTCGCTTGATCGACCTGAGAAGAATGTGTGGCTGAATAGGTCCCTGTATCCTGAAGGTGCCATTTAGATCTGGTCACGCCTCGCAGACATCACAGCTTACCCATTGTAGATACTTTCTGGTGGTGCCAGTTACCTCCAAGAAATCTACTTCACTTATTTTAGGGGATTTATGAAGCACTTCTAACCTCAGTTAGGCCGCCTCAAAGCGCTATGCCCATGGGGAATGGTGTGTGTGCGTGCTGTTGCCACCATTACAGGACTCGAGATCATGGACCCTATTGAAGTGCAAGTGGTGAAAGCCTGTTTTTGACGGTCACAAAAAAGAACACATAGACGGGATGAGAACCGATTTTAGTGACAATAGACATCATTTGTTGGTGGCACCATACTCATTTTAGGAATTGGGGTTTATTCTAAGGGGAGTTCATCCTGTGAAAAGTGTTGATCCTCTCCTGTGATTTGATGAGGGGAGGGGAGGGAGGGAGGGAGGGAGGGAGGGATGGAGGGAGGGAGCGATGGATGGATGGATGGATGGATCCCAATTTCTATATGTATTTTCTGATAAATGGTTGGGTACAGGTGCTTTCAGCCGGGTATTGTGAGATATCTTCGGATTTCTCCAGAAATGTTTACATACACACGCAAACACGCACACACACCTCTCCCCGTTTTAAAAGTCCTCAAAAACGTTGGTTATTTGACAAAATGTGGTGTTTTCTCTCTTAGTGCTCTTGTCAATCCTCACGCATCTCACTTTCCACTGCCCCTAAAGTCCCTCTCCTGTGTCCTGCTGGCGGTATGAAGTATTTCACCATTATATGCCAGTGTGATTATTGGAAAACTGAAGCTCACCACCCCAACCCCCCCCCCCCCCCAATCTCACAGACCAAGTTATGTCCCTGTATAGAGAGATTTCAACAAAATTTATGTAAGAAAACGAACCCGATTATCAGTCAATATAACTGCTTCCATAATCGGGAAAGAGGTGCAGCATTGGCCACCGGAAGTGAGGTATGGGAACCGGCGAACTTGGCGCTCTGTTTCACCCGTAAGGCCAACTGGTGCCCACCGAGTTCATGGTGCAGGAACAAGATCGCCCTCATGCGGCTGACCAGCAGCGGTGCATCGCCGTCGCTGTTTAAACGCAATTTATTTGCTGCTCTTAAATTAAAAGTCGTGTGGTTTTTAGCACGATTTCCGATATAGGTTGTTTATGGAAGCCTGGAGCCGCGCGCGCTGAAAGCTCCAATTAATAATACATACGGCCGAGAAGGGCCATTAACAGCCCAGGTGTTGGCCTGACGATCCCAGTTGGCCAGATGAAATATTGAAGCCAGTTAATTCACAGGTGTCGCCGAGGGAGTCCAGACTGCTCCGGATGCACTCTCTTAATCAACAGGCCGCTTCATTATGCAGACATAACTTAAAGCGTTGTCTGCGTGAAGGACAGGCCGGAAATCTATGGCCTAGTGCGCGTGGAGGAAAACCACAGAGAATTAAGCAATCAGAGGTCTGGCCAATGGGAAGGTAGGAGAGGTCATGACGTGGGAGAAGACCACGGGGACTGGAGCAATCAGAGGGCTGGCCAATGGGAAAGAGGGTGCGGTCGTGACGAGGGAGAAACTCACAAGGCCAGGAGCAATCAGAGGACTGGCCAATGGGAAGGTGGGAGAGGTCATGACGTGGAAGAAGACCACGGGGACAGGAGCAATCGGAAGACTGGCCAGTGGGAAGGTGGGAGAGCTCATGGCATTGGAGAAGCTGACAGGGAAACAGCAATCAGAGGACTAGTCAATGTGAAGGTTGGAGAGGTCATGGGGTGGGAGAAGCTCACAGGAACTGGAGCAATCAGAAGACTGGCCAATGGGAAGGTGGGAGAGCTCATGGCATGGGAGAAGACCACAGGGACTGGAGCAAACAGAGGACTGGCCAATGGGAAGGCGGGAGAGGTCATGGCATGGGAGAAGCTGACAGTGATACAGCAATCAGAGGACTAGTCAATGTGAAGGTTGGAGAGGTCATGGGGTGGGAGAAGCTCACAGGAACTGGAGCAATCAGAAGACTGGCCAATGGGAAGGAGGGAGTGGTCATGACATGGGAGAAACTCCCAGGGACAGGAGCAATCGGAGGACAGGCTAATCAAAAGGTGGGAGAGCTCACTGGAGCAATCAGAGGACTGGCCAATGGGAAGGTGGGAGAGCTCATGGCATGGGAGAAGACCACAGGGACTGGAGCAAACAGAGGACTGTCCAATGGAAAGGCAAGGGAGGTCATGGCGTGGGAGAAGCTCACAGGGTCTGGAGCAAACCGAGGACTGGCCAATGGGAAGGCAGAAGGAGGTCTTGGCGTGGAAGAAGCGCACAGGGACTGGAACAATCAGAGGACTGGCCAATGGGAAGGAGAGAGCAGTCATGACGTGGGAGAAACTCACAGGGACAGGAGCAATCAGAGGACTGGCCACTGGGAAGGTGGGAGAGCCCATGGCATGGGAGGAGACCACAGGGACTTGAGCAAACAGAGGACTGGCCAATGGGAAGGCGGGAGGAGGTCATGGCTTGGAAGAAGCTCACAGGGACTGTAGCAACCAATGGACTGGCCAATGGGAAGGTGAGGCAAGTCATGGCGTGAGAGAAGATCACAGGGACTGGAGCAATCAGAGGACTGGCCAATGAGAATGTGGTAGAGGTCATGACATGTCAGCTACTCTGAAGGGTGGGAGGGATGGGGGAGAGTCAGCCATAGCTTCTTTTAATCAAGTAGCACCATTGAAACAGAAGGGAAAACAGGAGTACGAGCGAGGCTGATTCCCATTTGTCTGGTCCTAGTCTGTATGACAGACTGACTAAAAAAGATGGAATGGAATGCATACCAGAGTAAGTGCTATCGGCTGAGAATAATTCAAACATTTCACTCCTGGATTTTTCTATTTTTCTAAGTTAGACTCCCTAAGTTCCCAGAAGCGGGCCTGTCACTCGCTATGACATACAGTTTGAGTTGCACTTTACCCAGAAGGCCGAATAAGACCAAAACCAGTATGGGGTTGTTAATATCAAGACATGGCTTAAATCATCTGGCTTGTCTTTTCCTACTAGTGCAGGACAAATGTATACAGGTGGGCCCTGATCCACGGCCCGAAATTTGCAAATTTTGATTTTCTTTAATATCTCAAAAACCACTGAACGGATTTGCACCAAATAACAAAAATGGGCTCTTTCTGGACCAAGAGCTCCCTTTCTGCTCATTTTGATGTGATTCCCTCCAGCGGGGAGAGGGGGGCATGGGCAGGGTGGGGAGACACACGCGTGCACGCACACACACACACACGCAGTGCCAACTCTTTTTACAGAGATGGCAGCAGCAGTAGGACGTCTGCAGATCCTGAGCCCTGGTTTTAACCTTAAAGGTAAACTTTAACCAGAAGGAACTTATTCCTGACAACTGTCCCTCTAAGCTGGTGCACAGCGATCCCACTGTCCACACTACTGGCTTGAGGGGGAAGAGTCATGTGTAAGGTACCATGCATGAAAGCCCTTGAGGCATGTTAACATAGTCAATGTCCAAGCATGGGACTGTGGCGTAACTTGCATAATTCTTTGAAATTACCTAAACATTCTGTGAGATTACGCAAAATGACATCAGAAGAGTAATTGCCATTTAACGTTATTTTCTTAGCACAAAAATGTCCCCCTGCATCCAAAATAGATGTGAGGATGCATTTTTCGCTAAAAAATAGCTCTAAATGCAACACAATATGAATAGTGAGCAGCCTCTCGGGCTCACTAATTGTGCACTCGGGGTAGGATTTCTCCTCAACGTACACCTGGCATTTTGCGCTATATTATTAGCGCACAACGCACTCTCACAACCAAAGAACAAAATCCAAGAAATAGGTCTGACTGCAACAGAAGACAAACGGCGTTCACAAGCAGCTATTCGCGGTCGCTTAATGTGCTCTAGCGGTAGGGGTTTCCCCCCAAATTACTCTTAAATACACGAGTGAGCATAAAGGCGGCGTCATCAATGATCGTGCATCAGAGTAAAACATAATTACAGAAATTACTCCAAATACTCCAGTAAAATTGATATTCTGCATCAACCTAGATTTAAGTTCTTGATCTAATTAGCATACCTGTAAGGTTTTACGCATAAATTAACATCTTTTTTCTTGGATTCATACTTGCAAGCTAACAGAGTTAATGAATGTCTAAATTGTCACACATCGTCCTGCTTACGATGCCTTCGCAGAAAGAGGATTTTTCTTTTCTCTGCAGTGTTTGCGGTGGTTGGATGTGCTGCAGGTTGACCTTTTTACAAGCCATGTGCTGTCAGAAGTTAAAAGATACAAGAACTGTGTCTTTGGAACAATTCCTAATATCCTAATAGGAGTAAGGGTGGGATGAGACAGGCGTAGTGCCTCTACGCGGAGTCCCACGGAGTCGGAAAAAAACTCTGCTCCGCTCCCTCCCCACCTCCCAAAATAATTATAATGTTAAAAAAAGCACTTACCTGCCGTGACTGTCTCCTCCTCGCCATGGTCACCCTCCTTCCTCGTCCTCACCGTCCTTCTTCTTTGATAAACCCTACGTTGTACGTCTCACGCGTGCACACTTGCAAGACGTACAACATAGGGGTTATCAAAGAAGAAGGGCCGCGAGGACGAGGAAGGAGAGCGGCCATGGCAAGGAAGAGGCAGCCACGGCAGGTAAGTGCCTTTTTTTAACATTATCATTACTTTGGGAGGGGAGGAGGGAGCGGAGCGGAGTTCCACGGAGACATTTTGCCTAAACTCTGTGTTCGCAACGGAACGCAGAGTAGACAACACTCTGTAAACTCCGCTGGTGGAGCAGAGTTACCCGCCCGGGGTTAAATAGGAGAAGGTTTTCAGATTTGTGTTGCAATAAGGAGGAGTCAAGCTCATGAACTCACATATAATGCTGTTCATCAATTATTAACTTTTGACTAAGACCCCTATTTATCAAGGTTTTGCTTCCTCCTTATGCCATGCAAGGAAGTGCAAGGATGATGTGAAATCTAAGCGAGACTTATCAAGCCACATAAAGCCACCATGTGTGGCCCAGCATGGCGTGATAAATTTAGAGTAACACAGGCAGCAAAATTTGCTGCCTTGCATTACCTGGCGGCAGGGAAGCATTCCATAGGTGAAGTGTGGGTGTTTCTACGCATCCACCCATGGATTTTGGCGCATTCCCAGATGTACCATTAGTGGTAGCAGCAGGGACTGGTGACTTTCCAAAGTGGTGAGGCACGTAAAACTGTTTTATGAATGACGGATATACTTACATTTGTATTGCAAAGGTGATCAGGGCCAGTAGCGGCCTGTGCCGGTAAGAGCGGTAGGGCGGCTTGGGGGGATTCGACAGACGACCACTAAGGATTTTTTTTTTAAAAAATTAATTTTTTCCCTCTTCGTCATCTGTTGGAAACCCTGCCCCCCCCCCCCCCCCCCCAGCCCGACTGCTCTTACCGGCACGGGCCGCTGCTGATTGGGGCAAATTCTATTTAAAGGTAAGTTTTATTCAAATAGAATGTGCCCGATCACCTTTGCAATACATATTAACTATTGCAGGATATTGAAAGTACTGGTGTGAAGTAAATAAACAAAACTATAAACTTATCCTTACCTTGATTATAACTGAAACTCCCGCTTCACGCAGCCTGGCAAAGATGAGCATGCTGGGCAATAGCATCCAAGCCAATCTATGCACTACTGTTGTGCTGTTTTTTAATACCAAACAGCAAAAAACCAGTGCCAGTATTGGCTGGGTCAGGGAAGCACGCCGCTGACCAATGGGGCTGTGTCTCTGCTCTTCCAGCTTCCACGTACTGTTAATTAAGGAAGCCTGAACTGCGCATGTCAGGCTCGTCATATGAAAAACGCCAGCCAATCTGACATGCGCAGTTCACTTAACACAGCCTCCCATTCAATTGTTTCCAGGAGAAAGAGCTCTTCAGCCTTGCGGGGGGCAAGGCTGGAGGGGGAGCCTAAAGGAACCGAACAAATGGGTGTAAGGAGTCTGTCTGGGGTGCAGTGGCTCGCAGTAGGGAGTCAACGCCCCCACTCTCTAGTGGATGAGCCGCTGCTGAGTGGTAGACCTGGGAATGCGTGAAAATGCTACGCCTTCCCAGGTGAGGCGTAACAAGGATAAATATCCTTGTTTTTTCCTCTTTCCTCATGTGCAGCCTTCTGCAGCACACACATAAAAAGATGAAAATGCATCTCATGATTGATTTTGTGCAGGAAGGTGCCCCCTTTGTGCACAAAAACAATCCTGCCTACGAAGCAGGCACCCTTGCAACATGATGCAAGGAAAGGTGCCTGTGGGGGCGCTAACCACCCTAAAGTGCACCAGAGCACGAAAGGACAGGACTGCACCGTATGATGGTAAAAACAGCGCATTCCTGCCCGTATGGCAGCGCAGCAAGGTGGCTAACTGCGTTTCGTTGCGTGAAAGAATGATGAATCTGCCCCTAGTAGTTTAGGGTCGTGTGTTGCGGATCCAGGGTTTACGCTCACCTTGTATTTCATTGCTGAGTTATTCATAGTTATGATGATAATTCTCACAAGATTTGTGGAAAATAGCAAATATTAACTTCTGTGATATGAAAATACCACGGTGTGTGTCTGCACGTATTGTAGGGCTTCAGGGCGGGGCCCTCTAACTCGCGACAGGAGCAAGAGATTCTCTGACAGGCATGTGTGATCCTAAGCACCCCAGTTTGTATGAGCAGAACCTGGTGGAAGGGGTGAGAAACGCGCCTGCCAGTATTTATAGTAAAAAGGTCACAGTTTTCTTTGGGGGTCGGAAAAAATAACCAAATTGTTGGGGTTCTCACAAAAGGAGTATTCATGATGCATTAAGGGGAAAGTGAGCTCAGTATTCCAAAGCAGGGCACTCATTTAACAACATAATGCATTCTGGGAAGTGAAGTTCAGGCTCACTTCACTAAAACTACATATTGCAGGTTTACGGAAGTCATTCCAGTGCTGGGCTTTCTTTTTCCGACACACTGCTTTCGGATTCACCACAAGTAAAATAAAGCTCTTCGTTTCTCAGTGGTTCGGAGCAGGGCCCGCTGGGATGGAACAGTAGGGGCGCTCTGGTAACACTGTAAACAGAAAACAGTGAGTAATAGGCCCGCAAACTCACGGGGAAATCTCACAAAACGGAAATAGTGTGATGCAGACCTCCCCAGCGCCTGCAGTGTTTCAGGACACACGGGCCGCTGGCCAGCTCCTACCATGACTCCCCTGGTCCCATGACCAGGGTGGGGGTCTGAGCCCCCAGCGCCTGCTTGTTGACGCGCCCACAGCAGCCAGGGGCCAGGGCACAGGCGGGCTGCAGAGTGCTGACATCTCACATGCTCTGCTTCCGCATTGCACGAAAACTCGCTTGGCAACACTGCTCCCTGCTGTCCACAGAGTACCACGCTATAAACTGAAACAGATGTTGCTCAGGAAATGGAAACAACATTTCCTGTGTGAACCCAATAACTGAGGTAAGCAGGCAGGAAAGAGGGTAGACTGAAGAGGGTAAGAAGCACGAGACGCTGAGTCAGTGGCAGCCAGCCTGGCCTGTGTGGACATGTTCATTGTTTTTAAAAACCCTTCCTGGCTCCAAAGAAATTGACAACATGGAAAGGCAATATTGCATCTGCTATGAATTACCGTATTGGCCACGAGCAGGCCTGTATGCAAAAACAAATGCAAAATTGAGCAATTGATTTCCAGTGGCTGAGATTAATTCCAGCATTCCATCTGTCACTTTTTGTGTACTTTGGTTTGTCACCATACGTGGGATGGTGTTGGACATAGCCCTTCTTAGGGGTATTTCCCTAAAACTTTTTGCTTTTTGTCTTCCTGGTTTTTGCCAACTCTCTTTTTCTGACCTTAGGACTCTGGGCACTTTCCTACTGTGCTGCAGTGGGAAAGTGGGTGCTTACTTGATTGGTTTAGTTATCTGTGAATGACTTGTAAAAAGGTACACCACATATACAGGGCGGGTGCAACACTGGCTAATAGGGGGATGTTGCACTGATTGTGCCACCCATCTGAATAGCTTGTCAAAAATGTCTCATGCCCAGGTTGGCCAGTCTTACTGCGCTGCCAACCCTGAGGGGGTGTTCACTACCACCAAACTGGGGTAGGTGAGTGGCTAGGTAGTTACATCTGCGTATACCCTGCCTGGGTAGGGATGAACCCCATGTGGGTTTTCCCTACTTAGAAGGTCGGCTCTCCCTATGGGACACTTCCTGGGTATGGTCGATTCTCTTGTTAGGGCCTTAGGTCTTGGGACACTTTCCCACTGTAAGTGCAGTGTGAAAGTGCACTTGCCCTTCCTACACACGTTAGGAAGGGGTGCTCACCTGAGAGCTCTAAAGCATCGTTCAGGTCTGCTATGGCCATCTGGTGGGTGAGGATTTACACCTACTGTGTTTTAAGGCCTGGGTTCATCCTGCCAGTGCAGGCTGGTGTGCGCACTTGCACCAATGGTGTAGTTGAATACATGTCCAGCCTGCCTTTGCAGGCTGGTGTGCGCATTCGCACCGATGGTGACCCTAAATACGTGTTGAGCCTGCCATTGCAGGCTGGTGTGTGCTTTGCACCAATGGTGCTCCTAAATACATGTCTGGCCTACCACTGCAGGCAGGTGTGCGCTGTGCACTGATGGTGCTCCTAAATACGTGTCAAGCTTGCCATTGAAGGCTGGTGTGCGGTTTGCACCGATGGTGCTTTTAAATACGTGTTTAGCATGCCATTACAGGATGGTGTGCGCTTTGCACCGATGGTGCTCCTAAATATGTGTCCAGCCTGCCACTGCAGGATGGTGTGCACTTTGCACCGATGGTGCTCTTAAATACATGTTTAGCCTGCCATTGCAGGATGGTGTGCACTTTGCACTGAAGGTGCTCCTAAATATGTGTCTGGCATGCCACTTCAGGCTGGTGTGCACTTTACACCAATGGTGCTCTTAAATACGTGTCCAGTCTGCCATTGAAGGCTGGTGTGCGGTTTGCACCAATGGTGCTCTTAAACATGTGTCGAGCCTGTCATTGCAGGATGGTGTGCGCTTTGCACCGATGGTGCTCCTAAATATGTGCCCAGCCTGCCACTGCAGGATGGTGTGCACTTTGCACCGATGGTACTGTTAAATACATGCCAGCCTCCCATTGCAGGATGGTGTGCGCTTTCCACCGATGGTGCTCCTAAATATGTGGATTTGGGAAAGGGGGTGGTGATGGACAGAGTTTCTGAATGATGCAATTAATCCATCACCGTTTTTTAGCTCACTGCACCATCCCAGCTCAGAACCTGGCTACATGCAAATTAGTCTGTACCTGTCCCAGTGCATGATGGGAACAGGGCAAACCAAACTACCAAGCCAATTCTTATACTGGAAAGGAAACAAGCTTCCGGGGACCGGTTTCTAGCATCACAGCCTTCGTCGGCCCGGCTTGCCTGAATCCTGATGGTGCAATGAGCAAGGGACTCACGTCTGAGCATACCCTCCCACACTGAGTGTGGATAAAATCGATTTGGGAAAAGGGGGTGGTGATGGACAGAGTTTCTGAATGATGCAGAATACTCTTACCAAGTCAAGAGATCATGGTTTTAATCCATCACCGTTTTTTAGCTCACTGCACCATCCCAGCTCAGAACCTGGCTACATGCAAATTAGTCTGTACCTGTCCCAGTGCATGATGGGAACAGGGCAAACCAAACTACCAAGCCAATTCTTATACTGGGAAGGAAACAAGCTTCCGGGGACCGGTTTCTGGCCTCACAGCCTTCGTCGGACCGGCTTGCCTGAATCCTGATGGTGCAATGAGCAAGGGACTCACGTCTGAGCATACCCTCCCACACTGAGTGTGGATAAAATCGATTTGGGAAAAGGGGGTGGTGATGGACAGAGTTTCTGAATGATGCAGAATACTCTTACCAAGTCAAGAGATCATGGTTTTAATCCATCACCGTTTTTTAGCTAACTGCACCCTCCCAGCTCAGAACCTGGCTACATGCAAATTAGTCTGTACCTGTCCCAGTGCATGATGGGAACAGGGTAAACCAAACCAATTCTTATACTGGGAAGGAAACAAGCTTCCGGGGACCGGTTTCTGGCATCACAGCCTTCGTCGGCCCGGCTTGCCTGAATCCTGATGGTGCAATGAGCAAGGGACTCACGTCTGAGCATACCCTCCCACACTGAGTGTGGATAAAATCGATTTGGGAAAAGGGGGTGGTGATGGACAGAGTTTCTGAATGATGCAGAATACTCTTACCAAGTCAAGAGATCATGGTTTTAATCCATCACCATTTTTTAGCTCACTGCACCATCCCAGCTCAGAACCTGGCTACATGCAAATTAGTCTGTACCTGTCCCAGTGCATGATGGGAACAGGGCAAACCAAACTACCAAGCCAATTCTTATACTGGGAAGGAAACAAGCTTCCGGGGACCGGTTTCTGGCATCACAGCCTTCATCGGCCCGGCTTGCCTGAATCCTGATGGTGCAATGAGCAAGGGACTCACGTCTGAGCATACCCTCCCACACTGAGTGTGGATAAAATCGATTTGGGAAAAGGGGGTGGTGATGGACAGAGTTTCTGAATGATGCAGAATACTCTTACCAAGTCAAGAGATCATGGTTTTAATCCATCACCGTTTTTTAGCTCACTGCACCATCCCAGCTCAGAACCTGGCTACATGCAAATTAGTCTGTCCCTGTCCCAGTGCATGATGAGAACAGGGCAAACCAAACTACCAAGCCAATTCTTATACTGGGAAGGAAACAAGCTTCCGGGGACCGGTTTCTGGCATCACAGCCTTCATCGGCCCGGCTTGCCTGAATCCTGATGGTGCAATGAGCAAGGGACTCACGTCTGAGCATACCCTCCCACACTGAGTGTGGGTAAAATCGATTTGGGAAAAGGGGGTGGTGATGGACAGAGTTTCTGAATGATGCAGAATACTCTTACCAAGTCAAGAGATCATGGTTTTAATCCATCACCGTTTTTTAGCTCACTGCACCATCCCAGCTCAGAACCTGGCTACATGCAAATTAGTCTGTACCTGTCCCAGTGCATGATGGGAACAGGGCAAACCAAACTACCAAGCCAATTCTTATACTGGGAAGGAAACAAGCTTCCGGGGACCGGTTTCTGGCATCACAGCCTTCGTCGGCCCGGCTTGCCTGAATCCTGATGGTGCAATGAGCAAGGGACTCACGTCTGAGCATACCCTCCCACACTGAGTGTGGATAAAATCGATTTGGGAAAAGGGGGTGGTGATGGAAGCTTGTTTCCTTCCCAGTATAAGAATTGGCTTGGTAGTTTGGTTTGCCCTGTTCCCATCATGCACTGGGACAGGTACAGACTAATTTGCATGTAGCCAGGTTCTGAGCTGGGATGGTGCAGTGAGCTAAAAAACGGTGATGGATTAAAAACCATGATCTCTTGACTTGGTAAGAGTATTCTGCATCATTCAGAAACTCTGTCCATCACCACCCCATTTTTCCCAAATCGATTTTATCCACACTTAGTGTGGGAGGGTATGCTCAGACGTGAGTCCCTTGCTCATTGCACCATCAGGACTCAGGCAAGCCGGGCCGACGAAGGCTGTGATGCCAGAAACCGGTCCCCGGAAGCTTGTTTCCTTCCCAGTATAAGAATTGGCTTGGTAGTTTGGTTTGCCCTGTTCCCATCATGCACTGGGACAGGTACAGACTAATTTGCATGTAGCCAGGTTCTGAGCTGGGATGTTGCAGTGAGCTAAAAAACGGTGATGGATTAAAACCATGATCTCTTGACTTGGTAAGAGTATTCTGCATCATTCAGAAACTCTGTCCATCACCACCCCCTTTTTCCCAAATCGATTTTATCCACACTTAGTGTGGGAGGGTATGCTCAGACGTGAGTCCCTTGCTCATTGCACCATCAGGATTCAGGCAAGCCGGGCCGACGAAGGCTGTGATGCCAGAAACCAGTCCCCGGAAGCTTGTTTCCTTCCCAGTATAAGAATTGGCTTGGTAGTTTGGTTTGCCCTGTTCCCATCATGCACTGGGACAGGTACAGACTAATTTGCATGTAGCCAGGTTCTGAGCTGGGATGGTGCAGTGAGCTAAAAAACGGTGATGGATTAAAACCATGATCTCTTGACTTGGTAAGAGTATTCTGCATCATTCAGAAACTCTGTCCATCACCACCCCCTTTTTCCCAAATCGCTCCTAAATATGTGTCCAGCCTGCCATTGCAGGATGGTGTGCGCTTTGCACCGATGGTGCTCTTCAATACATGTTTAGCCTGCCATTGCAGGATGGTGTGCGCTTTGCACCGATGGTGCTCTTAAATACGTGTCCAGACTGCCACTGCAGGATGGTGTGCGCTTTGCACCGATGGTGCTCTTAAATACATGTTTAGCCTGCCGTTGCAGGCTGGTGTGCGCTTTGCACCAATGGTGCTCTTAAATACGTGTCCAGTCTGCCATTGCAGGATGGTGTGCGCATTGCACCGATGGTGCTCCTAAATATGTGTCCAGCCTGCCATTACAGGATGGTGTGCGCTTTGCACCGATGGTGCTCTTAAATACATGTTTAGCCTGCCATAGCAGGATGGTGTGCGCTTTGCACCGATGGTGCTCTTAAATACGTGTCCAGCCTGCCACTGCAGGATGGTGTGCGCATTGCACCGATGGTGCTCCTAAATATGTGTCCAGCCTGCCATTACAGGATGGTGTGCGCTTTGCACCGATGGTGCTCTTAAATACATGTTTAGCCTGCCATTGCAGGATGGTGTGCGCTTTGCACCGATGGTGCTCTTAAATACGTGTCCAGCCTGCCACTGCAGGATGGTGTGCGCTTTGCACCGATGGTGCTCTTAAATACATGTTTAGCCTGCCGTTGCAGTCTGGTGTGTGCTTTGCACCAATGGTGCTCTTAAATACGTGTCCAGCCTGCTGTTGCAGGCTGGTGTGCGCTTTGTACCAATGGTGCTCTTAAATACATGTTTAGCCTGCCATTGCAGGATGTTGTGCGCTTTGCACCGATGGTGCTCTTAAATACGTGTCCAGTCTGCCATTGCAGGATGGTGTGCGCTTTGCACCAATGGTGCTCTTAAATACGTGTCCAGTCTGCCATTGCAGGATGGTGTGCGCATTGCACCGATGGTGCTCCTAAATATGTGTCCAGCCTGCCATTACAGGATGGTGTGCGCTTTGCACCGATGGTGCTCTTAAATACATGTTTAGCCTGCCATAGCAGGATGGTGTGCGCTTTGCACCGATGGTGCTCTTAAATACGTGTCCAGCCTGCCACTGCAGGATGGTGTGCGCATTGCACCGATGGTGCTCCTAAATATGTGTCCAGCCTGCCATTACAGGATGGTGTGCGCTTTGCACCGATGGTGCTCTTAAATACATGTTTAGCCTGCCATTGCAGGATGGTGTGCGCTTTGCACCGATGGTGCTCTTAAATACGTGTCCAGCCTGCCACTGCAGGATGGTGTGCACTTTGCACCGATGGTGCTCTTAAATACATGTTTAGCCTGCCGTTGCAGTCTGGTGTGTGCTTTGCACCAATGGTGCTCTTAAATACGTGTCCAGCCTGCTGTTGCAGGCTGGTGTGCGCTTTGTACCAATGGTGCTCTTAAATACATGTTTAGCCTGCCATTGCAGGATGTTGTGCGCTTTGCACCGATGGTGCTCTTAAATACGTGTCCAGTCTGCCATTGCAGGATGGTGTGCGCTTTGCACCAATGGTGCTCTTAAATACGTGTCCAGTCTGCCATTGCAGGATGGTGTGCGCATTGCACCGATGGTGCTCCTAAATATGTGTCCAGCCTGCCATTACAGGATGGTGTGCGCTTTGCACCGATGGTGCTCTTAAATACATGTTTAGCCTGCCATAGCAGGATGGTGTGCGCTTTGCACCGATGGTGCTCTTAAATACGTGTCCAGCCTGCCACTGCAGGATGGTGTGCGCATTGCACCGATGGTGCTCCTAAATATGTGTCCAGCCTGCCATTACAGGATGGTGTGCGCTTTGCACCGATGGTGCTCTTAAATACATGTTTAGCCTGCCATTGCAGGATGGTGTGCGCTTTGCACCGATGGTGCTCTTAAATACGTGTCCAGCCTGCCACTGCAGGATGGTGTGCACTTTGCACCGATGGTGCTCTTAAATACATGTTTAGCCTGCCGTTGCAGTCTGGTGTGTGCTTTGCACCAATGGTGCTCTTAAATACGTGTCCAGCCTGCTGTTGCAGGCTGGTGTGCGCTTTGCACCGATGGTGCTCTTAAATACATGTTTAGCCTGCCATTGCAGGATGTTGTGCGCTTTGCACCGATGGTGCTCTTAAATACGTGTCCAGTCTGCCATTGCAGGATGGTGTGCGCTTTGCACCAATGGTGCTCTTAAATACGTGTCCAGTCTGCCATTGCAGGATGGTGTGCACTTTGCACCAATGGTGCTCTTAAACACGTGTTGAGCCTGCCATTACAGGATGGTGTGCGATTTGCACCAATGGTGCTCCTAAATATGTGTCCAGCCTGCCACTGCAGGATGGTGTGCGCTTTGCACCGATGGTGCTCTTAAATACATGTTTAGCCTGCCGTTGCAGTCTGGTGTGTGCTTTGCACCAATGGTGCTCTTAAATACGTGTCCAGCCTGCTGTTGCAGGCTGGTGTGTGCTTTGCACCAATGGTGCTCTTAAATACGTGTCCAGTCTGCCATTGCAGGATGGTGTGCGCTTTGCACCAATGGTGCTCTTAAATACGTGTCCAGTCTGCCATTGCAGGATGGTGTGCACTTTGCACCAATGGTGCTCTTAAACACGTGTCGAGCCTGCCATTACAGGATGGTGTGCGCTTTGCACCAATGGTGCTCCTAAATATGTGTCCAGCCTGCCATTACAGGATGGTGTGCGCTTTGCACCGATGGTGCTCTTAAATACATGTTTAGCCTGCCATTGCAGGATGTTGTGCGCTTTGCACCGATGGTGCTCTTAAATACGTGTCCAGCCTGCCACTGCAGGATGGTGTGCGCTTTGCACCGATGGTGCTCTTAAATACATGTTTAGCCTGCCATTGCAGGATGGTGTGCGGTTTTCACCGATGGTGCTCCTAAATATGTGTCCAGTCTGCCATTGCAGGATGGTGTGCGCATTGCACCGATGGTGCTCCTAAATATGTGTCTGGCATGCCACTTCAGGCTGGTGTGCACTTTACACCAATGGTGCTCTTAAATACGTGTCCAGCCTGCCACTGCAGGATGGTGTGCGCTTTGCACCGATGGTGCTCTTAAATACATGTTTAGCCTGCCACTGCAGGATGGTGTGCGCTTTGCACCGATGGTGCTCTTAAATACATGTTTAGCCTGCCACTGCAGGATGGTGTGCGGTTTGCACTGATGGTGCTCCTAAATATGTGTCCAGCCTGCCACTGCAGGATGGTGTGCGGTTTTCACCGATGGTGCTCCTAAATATGTGTCCAGTCTGCCATTACAGGATGGTGTGCACTTTGCACCAATGGTACTGTTAAATACATGCCAGCCTCCCATTGCAGGATGGTGTGCGGTTTGCACTGATGGTGCTCCTAAATATGTGTCCAGCCTGCCACTGCAGGATGGTGTGCGCTTTGCACCGATGGTGCTCTTAAATACGTGTCCAGCCTGCCACTGCAGGATGGTGTGCGCTTTGCACCGATGGTGCTCTTAAATACGTGTCCAGCCTGCCACTGCAGGATGGTGTGCGCTTTGCACCGATGGTGCTCTTAAATACATGTTTAGCCTGCCATTGCAGGATGGTGTGCGGTTTTCACCGATGGTGCTCCTAAATATGTGTCCAGCCTGCCATTACAGGATGGTGTGCACTTTGCACCAATGGTACTGTTAAATACATGCCAGCCTGCCACTGCAGGATGGTGTGCGTTTTGCACCGATGGTGCTCTTAAATACGTGTCCAGCCTGCCACTGCAGGCTGATGTGCACAATTGTGCGTTTACTCAGACTGGCCTGTTTAAGTCACAAACCATTCTGAGAGGGCCTTTCACTTCAACCCGAGTACCCCGAGGGTACGTCTTACGGGGTGAAGTGAGTGGTAGGTGAAAGGCTGGACAGGTACACACATGTCCCCTGCCCAGGTAGTGAGGAATACCCATGCATGTCTTCACTACCTATGAGGTTTGCTCTTCCCATAGGTTAACATGCCGAAATGGTTGAAAGCACTTAAGGCTGCAGCTTGTGATGTTTCCTATCATTGGATTCGCAGCGACAGTCCCTTTCCAGTGGAAAAGGTGGCCTTGTAGTCATTTACATAGAAATGCCACTAATAGAAAGTGATCAAGCAAGGCTTGGGTCCAGAATTCCATGGACTGGACCACCCATGTATGGAAACAACAAACACGGTATCCAGGGACATTATTCAATTTTTAAGTCGCAATAAGCCTTCGACCATTAATTCTAAAGTTTATAAGCTTTATTCAGCTTCATTCAATATTTTTAAAAGGACATTCAAAAATCAATTAAACATGTCTTTTGAAAGGAATAACACATTAATAAATCATACAGTACAACGTGACTTGAAGACATAATTGAACATAAATACATCTGACAAAAACGTTTTTTTTGTAAGAAAAAATACAACATATAAATAATGACAAACATACATCAATAACTCCTATGTACAAGCCTAATATACGACCAGTCCTAAGTTTAAAGTGATACACTAGGCGGACACTAACTTCATTTTGAACACGAGTCAACTGTCCTGCCTGTGAGAGAACGGGGATACAGATGCCACTACGGGGTGTTGTCAACACTAAAGAGGGAGATGTTATTTATTAAGTTCCCTCGTGGCACACCCTATCGACGCTCCCCCAGGCTCAAGGCCAACGCGTTTCGAATCCCTTGTGTGTTCAGGATCTTCTTCAGGACTCGGTCTTGGACTCTATAGAATTAAAAATAAAACATTGTTGTGAAACCTGCCCCACTGCGCTCCACCAGTATTACAATGCCAGAGAAATATATAATATCTGTACCTTAATCGAGGTATGGAGAAAATCTAAAGAGGACGTTGGCCATTGCCTTAACTTCTATTCTTTTTCAATTCGGAGCTACAAAGGGTTAAACATAGGGCATTAGATTTACAATGTCTGACAACGAGAGATGCTCACCACACTAAACGGGAGGCAGAGGACTCGGGTGTTCCTACCTTGAAGCATTCAAGCGAAATGAGGATACATCGGATGTTCTGACGCGTGTCCGATTTCTACAATCAACACATACAATCATTGTGACGATTCGGAGTGTGTTTGTTTAAAACAATCATGCGTGGGTTTGTTGTGTGCAATGCTGAGATGTAAACTCAAATGCAATGTTACCTTCTACTGTGTGGGCGCCATCAATCAATGCAGCTGCACCACTGTCTCTTTTCTGCATGGAACAAAACGTGTGTTCAGTGTATCTGCTCACTGTGTATCACAGCGTGTCCAGTAAAAGCGGCAGTGCAAGCGTTTACCGTGGGCTTCCACGCCATCATTCTAATCGAGTAGCAACCGGCAGCGCCGAGGCGGTCTCAGTGGAAGCTTATTAATTGAACTGGGAGAGGAACTCAGAGGTCATGCGCCACAAGGCATTGTGGGGCATGTAGTTCGTATAAATGCAGAGTGTTTGTATTATGATCTACAGTTTTGTTATTCCAGAAAGTTCATTTAAACCGTGTAGCGCTGTGTTAAATTTCATGACTAAAAATGCTTCTTTCTGGGCCAGTGTTGTTTCAGGGTCACCTCCTCTTTGGTTGTTCTTTTTTATGAGAGACAGGACAGTCCATGTGAAATCGTCAAATTTGTGTTTTGAGGCCGTAAAATGCTCGGCCATTGGGGCAGTAAGGATATTATTCTTAAGTCGTGAACGATGTTGCACGATGCGCTGTCGCACTTCTTGAGAGGTTTTTCCAATATAAATTTACTTACACGGACACGTGACGGCATAAACCACGTTTTTTGATTTACAGTTCGTGAATTCATTGTGGCGCCAGTGTCTTCGGCCATCAGCGAACAAACTCCCGTCTTTAGTTGAACGGCACACCGAACACATTCCACATTTATGGTGCCCTTGGACCGGTGCAAGATTGAGCACGGTGCAGAGCGGGCTGGTTTTTGTGTTGCCCGACTGAATTCACAACTTGCTGCCCAATGCTCCTTTTCTTGTTTAAAGCAAAAAGTGGTGGCCCGACATTAGGAATTGTTACTTCAATTAGATGCCAGTTGTTACGTATAATCTTCTTCCAAGATGGAGAAGTGTGGCTCAATGGTTAGAGCGGCAGACCCTGATGCAGAGGTCTAGCCCGGGACCAGGGTTCAATTCCCCGCCTCAGTGGGTCTTGGGCTCAAAAATTCCAAGGACCTGTTAATTCTCGCCTCGGTGCCATTCCAATCATGGAGTCCCACTCTGCAACTCTGGGCAATAGCTTGCTTAATCTCCACAACGGCCCCCACAATGCTAAGGATGCCTGGCCTCCACCTTGGGGGTGCCCAGGAGTGGACCCCTCACAGGGAAAGCCAGGATGGGTTCCACAGCGGTATTCGTGCCTTGAGACTCTTGCGGGTGAGTAGTGCGCTATACAAGTATTAATTTTTACAGATTGTGTGTAAGGCCCAAACGTTGAAACACAGACAATGCATCAGTGGGAGGCTTGTTTTTTGTTGTTAATAGATGCTCCCTAGGAGTAAACCATGCCCTTTTCAAAGAGTGTTTCAACAGTTTCTTAGGGTACCCCTTTTCAACAAGTTTATTGACGAGTACTTCTGCATGGAGCTCATAGTCTTCACGTCTCGAACAGTTGCGCCTTATGCATAAAAATTGCCCAAATGGCAAGTTGTTCTTGAGGTTTCTGGGATGGTAACTTCTATAGGGAAGGGCATTATTTTTGTCTGTAGGTTTTGTGTGTAGCGTGGTGATCAGACCACTGGGTGAAGTTTTCACATTAACATCCAAAAAGGCAAGGCTTTGACTGCTGAATGTTAGGCTAAACTTGATGCCCGGACTGCGGTCACTCAGCCATGTGTGGAATTCTTCAAGTATGGTTTGGGGCCCTTCCCACAGGCACCAAACATCATCAATATATCTGTACCACTGCTTTATGTGATCAATGTATGGATTATTCTGATACACAAATTGATCTTTATATTTTGCCATGTACAGGACTGCCATCTCCGGCGCAAATGGACAGCCCATGGCAGTACCTTGGACTTGGATAAAGAATTCATCATCAAATCTGAAGAAATTGTTCCGCAACGCAATCAATGCCGATTTCAGGATGAACTCCGTAGGCACCCGGTGTGGTCTGCGTCTGGATTCCAAGAATTCCTCCATCGCGTTGAGTCCGACTTGTTGGGGAATCTGTGTGTGCATTGATGACACATCCATTGTGACTAAGAGATTGACATTCGGGTCAAAAGGAAAACCTTTGATTTTATTTATAAAATCCATGGTGTCGCGCAGGTATGATGGAACTTCCTGTAAAAATGGTTTTAGAAATATGTCTACGTACTTGGACAGCGGTTCCAAAATGGAGTCACATCCGGAAACGATTGGACGACCTGGTGGATTGGTTGTGTCCTTGTGCACCTTGGGGAGAAAATATAGTAGAGGCACCCTTGCATGTTTTTTAATCAGGTATTCGGATTCTCTTGGTCCCAATATTCCTTGTTCGATACCCTCAGTCACTGCATTCGCGATTTCATGGGAAATGCTATTTGTCAGATCCTGTGGAATGCATCGATACCAAAGTGGATTGCTCACATGACTTCTTCCTTCAGTTACATAGGCTTGCTGGGACCAGATTACCACGGCCCCGCCTTTGTCCGCTGGCTTGATTACTGCTGTTTGTTGATCCTTTAATGCAGCTATAGCTTTTTTATGTCCTTGCGAAATGTTTCTTGTGACGTGAACTCTCTTTTTTTCAAGTACATCAAGTAGGGACAGCACAGCGTGTTCAAATGCGACGATATTCTTCGGTATACTATGTGATGGTGGGCAGAACATGGATTAATTTCGTAGTCCAGAGGCCTCCGGACACATGTTGTCCTCCTTATTGATAAAGAAAGCCTTTAGGCGTATTTTGCGGACGAGTTCTAAAACTTCCATCTTGCCCTTTGTAAAGCCCATGATGACCCCAGGGACAAAGGAAAGTCCCAATTCCAGCTCTTCAGTTTGTTCTTCTGTAAGGATCATGTCGGAAAGGTTGACGATCGAGGATTTTTTCATGATTTGTACTACCGTCTCCGTGTTCTTATTTCCCATGGTTGTGGTTTGTATCTCCCCGGGGGCTTCTGTTGGCCATCCCCTAAAAAAGGCTTCTTCTGTTGGTTTCGACCGGAAGGCCCTTCTCCTGGGTCCGAGTCTCCTGTTGACTCAGAGGATGACGTACCCAAAAAGGTCAAGAATTTTCGTTTGGATGTCCCCTGGTACTCTGATAGAAACCTTCTGGAATCCGGTTTTGTATGAAAGTCGTCCTTAAGGTATGGATATACGATCTCAATATTGAAGGATTTCCTTTCCTTTTCAAATGTATTTACTGTGAAATTAATTGTGTGGTCCTTGAAAGCAGAAATGTCCTTTTCAATTTTTTGAATTAAAGCTTTTGCCTCCGCTGTTGTATGGTTGTCTTTTAATGCCTGTAGATGCTCCTTTCTTTCCTCTGCCTCTTTTTTGCATAGCCTGTGAGTTGTCTCCACAGAATGCACCAGCAAGTCCCGGCTGCACTGAGTGCTAATATTGCTAAAGCCTGTCTTGTACTGTGGGTCCTCTGTAAAGATTACAGGGACATTCTTGGCCTGGAGTCCCCAGGGAATAGTACCCGCTTTAAGGTGTTCTACCAAAAAGTGCCCGTGAAGCTCTGTTCTAATATGTTTTTTCTGTAACCTAATAGTTTTTCAGAGGCATTCTGTTGTTTAGCAGTGTTGCCTAATGAGACAGTGGAAAACAGAGTGGGGTCTGAGATAAGTTTCTGAATGTGATGCTCGCTAAAGGATAGTGTTTCCTTTTCTGGCATGGTGACCACCCTAGTGGGCCTGGTCGGGCTGGCCAGGGAACACTGAGTGTGTTTTAATTACAAATTAAAAACAGTCCAAGACAAACGGACGGTCGTATGCGGCTTGAAATCGAGACACGCAAGGTATTGAAAGACCGTCTTTGTTCACTTTGGTTTTGAACCGATTTCAAATGGAACCGGAGGTTAGGATTTAGCAACTTTTCGTTTTTACCCTTGTAGATCGACTCCACGGAGCTGTAATCACTCAATTAAATGCCAGCACGAAAACAACTAACATTAATGGACATCTCGTAGCGTCACCGCGATAGCGCTGGGCGTTGTGGAAGTGGAGTCGGGTTGACTAATGCTCCCTTTCTATTATTTTGGTTTTAACAGTGCAATTGGTCTTTACGTGCATGGCGACTGAAGGGCTGTGAGGCACAAAGGTGCTGACCAAAAAAGGACAGACAAGGTAAAGTGACTTAATTGAGGAATAACGAATAGAGATATGCGGGAGTGCTTGCGTGACTGAAATGATGGTAACACTTGCACATTTTTCTTCTTTTTTACAGCTCATTTGCTAGGTCCTGAGGAAAACCCTTAAATCAATATTGGGTTTGAAACGCGTAGGCCTTGTTGTTGTGTCCAAATGAATACGAATAACAAATGCTGAGTATCAGGTCCATTTAAAAATGTACAGCAATTAAAGAATTTCAGTTCTCACGACCTGAATACTGAACTGTTTGGCCGACATCTACCCTGGGAAAGTGTTGTATTTCAAGTTTGACTTTGGGGTTTCTTTTCAAACCTTTCCCTTGGGTCTTTTCATTCTTTCCTTTTTCTCTTTTTGTTTAGTTTGGGGTAGCATTTGAGCTTTTTCAAACTCAGTGATAAAGACTGTTGATAGTTTTTCTATGCACCGTAATGTCTTATTTATATGTGTAAATATTGTAATTTTATGTACTGTTTTCTGTGGTCCGTAAAATATATAATGTTCATGTGAATAATATGAATTAGTTCATTGAAAAAATATATTAAACTCTTTGACCGCATAAGAGCACGGACAACTATACCATCATGTTAAATGTTTCTCTGCATGTTTGTTTGTCTTTTCCTTCCCCACAAGAAAGCGCCACTAGAGGAAATTCTCCTCTACCACATATCACACCTTAGCCTGTGTGTTACATATATGGTCTTTTAATAACACGTTTTTAGACCACTCACTTTGCACTACACATAGATCCTGAAGAAAGCCATACCACTAAGAGAGCATGGCTGAAACATGTTGGCCGACTAGGATATTGGAGTTACCTTAAGATCTCCTTAAATATCCGACTCTTGTTTTTATTCACTGCCAAGGGCCCACTCATTAAAATAGTCATTTTTTATCCCAGAGACCCTTAGGACAGCTTTTTTAACATTCACACACTTCCTTTCACTGCACTCTCACGGCACAATACCAGCTCCGCTGTATCCAGGTGTCGTAGCACACACAAGGTGCACTCGGTGCCTTGGGTGGGGCCCGATGATGAAGCATGTCACCAACTAGGTTGGTGAGTGAGGGCCTTACTATAAACATAATGTGTTTCCTTTCCAAAACTAACGTACACTAGGAGCACCCACTCCAGAGCTAGTTCTCTTTTATAAAACATATATACCAGGGGATGTGAACTGGCTCCAGTACCTTTCCTCCCTCTCCTTTTGATTTTTATCGCTTATTTATGAAGGCCTGCGTCACATTTATGCCGATGTTGCATCACTTTTTGTGATGCTGCGGCAGCGTAAATAATGTGCCACGTTGTTCCATATTTACAAAGTGGTGCATTTAGACAGATGTGTCACTTTGAAAACCCCTGCACTACATTATACCTGCGTTAGGTATAATGTATGCAGGGTGGACGTTTCCCCGCTACAATTCTGGTCAACGAGCTAGCAAAAAGCCAATTGGGGGTGGAGAAGGATGTGGAAATCTCAGCCAAAAAATATACCACCTGGCTTGAGACCTACTTCGCAAATCTAGCTCCTAGTATATGGATTAATAAAAACAGGAAAACACCATCCGCCCCTTGGTTCTCTAAAGCTTTGAGAATGGACAAACAGGCTTGCAGAAGGCAAGAAAGGATTTGGCGTAAAAACTATGAGCCGCTGGAAAAAAATCGATATAAATCCATGCTCTCGGATTAAAAAAATTAAAGTTGATTGGGGAGAAAACTCTCTACTATACAGCACAGATAAAAAAAGCCGGTAGTTCCAGTAATGAACTATTTCAAACTGTGAAAAATCTGACCAGAATCACAAAAGATGATTCCGTTAATTTTAATCAAGAATTTTGTGATGCTCTGGCTCTCTCCTTTAGAACAAAGGTAGATTAAATCTATGATCAGTTCACCCACTCCACACCAAATGGCAATAAACTTGAACAAACAATTAGTAGGAAAGTCTCTCTTTTTAACTTCTCACTGACTTCTCCTATGCAAATCATCAAACTGATCTCCATGGCCAAGTCAGGCTCTCCAGAAAACCCTTGCCCCCCTAAGATCCTACAAAATATCTGCCATTTTATTGGACCGTATCTATCTAAGATATTTAATCAGATGATAGAGCAAGGATCCTTTCCCACTGTGTGGAAGCAGTCTTGTATCTTGCCTCTTCTAATAAAAAAATTAATTTGGATGCAACTGATACAGCCAACAATCGGCCCATTGCGAGAATCCCTCTTCCAGCCAAGATAATCGAGAAAGCCATGAATGCGGAATTCTCCACTTTTATTGCAGCCAATCAGATTCTAGAAAACAGCCAGTTTGGCTTCAGAGCTAACCATAGTACAGAGTCAGCTCTGATTAAGACTACAGAAGAAATCCGTTCCTCACTAGACAGCGGTGGGTCAGCAGCCTTGGTGCTGCTTGACCTATCCGCTGCATTTGATACGGTGGACCATAATCTTCTGGTTCATCGTCTACAATCAATTGGGATAGGATGTAAAGCCCTCTCCCTGTTAACATTGTTTTTATCAGAGAGGACTCAAACAGTTCATTTGGGCAAATTTAAGTCGGCACCTTTCACCCTTTCATGTGGTGTTCCGCAGGGCTCATCGTTGAGCCCCACACTCTTTAATATTTATGTAGCGGAATTAGCACCACTGATAAGAAGTTTTAATTTGATTCCCGCTTCTTATGCCGACGACACCCAGCTGGTGATCTCGACAGTGGATAAGGACATTAACCACTCATTAAAACTCCATGATTGTATGCTCACCCTAAATCACTGGATGAGCACTCATTGCTTGAAATTAAACTCGAGCAAAACAGAGGTGATTATGTTCGGAAACCTCTTTCCACCTTGGTCCCCAGCTTGGTGGCCAGATAATCTTGCCCCCCCCCCACCCCTGTGGATAAAGCTAAAACCCTTGGGGTTATCATAGACGAAAAACGTAGCTTTAAAGCTCAAATCTCCAAGGTTGTGTCCTCTTTGTTCTTCATGATTAAGACTATAAGAACAATTCTGCCTTTTATTAAAAAATCCTCCAGAAAGTTGGTTGTAACTTCCTTAGTCTTGTCCAAACTTGACTACTGTAATGGACTATACATCAATGTGCAATCCACCCTCCACAGGAAGTTACAGGCAGTACAAAATGCTGCCGCAAGACTGATTCTGGACGTACCTAAATATCAGTCTGTCAGATCAGCATTGCGAGACCTTTACTGGCTGCCAGTCGGTCAGCGGATAAAGTTTAAGGCACTCTGCATTGCCCATAAGGCTTTGCACAAAGAAGGGCCAACATTTCTAGAGGACCTTTTTAGATGGTATTCCCCAAATAGACCTTTGCGTTCGGCTAATGCCAATCTGATGCCGGTGGTCAGGATTAAAAAGATGAACTGAGGGGGGAGGAGTTTCAGCTACAATACCATCAAGGAATGGAACTCCCTTCCACTATGTCTCAGAAAAAATTCCCTCCCTTCTTGAGTTCAGAAAACAACTGAAGACCTGGCTCTTTTAGCAGCCGTAGCCCTTAGCACAGTATGTACCACTGGAAGTGCCAATGTTAATGTTAATGTTACTGGGTATTTGTAAAGCGCACGGCTACTCCCAGGAGTGCCCCGGCGCTAGCAACAAGGGGGACCAGTGACAAAACACATCTGTGGCGTCTCAGAGACACCTGAGGGTATTCGTGCGCTGTATACATTTAATTAAAAGAATAAATTAATTTTAAAAAAAAAAGCCTCGTAGAAGTGGCGCATTGAAATCTATAAGATTTCAGTGTGCCACTGCTAGGACGTCATTGCGTTAAAACCTTATGCCTACCTCATGGCGGGCGTACAGGTGACGCAGGCCTTTTCACATGGGACTTGCCCCATGTGAAATGACACAAAGGCTGGAGTTGCGTCTGTTTTCAGACACACCACAGCAATGAGTCACTTTTGTGCCTACAGATACGTCAGTAATACTGGCGTATCTGTAACTCCTTGCAACATGAAGGGCCGTACTGTAAATACGGCACATCCATGGTGTCACAAGGAGTGTGCACTGAGAAGTGTTGCATTGCTGCTTTGTCGCAGCGATGCGATACTTCTCATAAATAAGGCCCTCGTTGTTCTGTCCTGGTCATGACCTGCCGAACAATGGAAGATCGAAACATTGTTGACAATATCTCGACTGAAAAAGATGTTTACTATTAACTATATACTGTGCAATGGAATAATTGTGAACTGTTGATATATACCCCTATCCATGCCCACTATCAGACTATCACCTCTTTTCGTCGTGCTTTAGCTCTTGTTTTGATCACCACTTTGCACCATTCACACGAGTTTTACGAGCACTGTGTGTTCACTCTGCACATTGAGCACTTACTTTTCAATTTTATACTGTTGTTGCTAATAATTGTTCAAAATAATATTAGAAAGTATAATCATTTATTTCTGAATTTCATTGGCCATATCTTTTTCAATTGATGTATTATATATAAAAATACATTGGTTAAGTGTTGCACTATACATTTGTCAGGTATTGTATGATTGATGACATTTTGGTTTTAAATGACACCTTTTTGGACAGTGTTGCATATATAAGGCACTAAATGAGTGGCAGCGCTATAAGCATTACAGAAGGCACCACAGCTCCTTCTGTAATACCATAGTGCCCCAGGTGTGTACAAAGTGGGCGCACACATCTGTTGCACCCCAGGGGCACTATGCATAATACAGCCCCTGGTGTTTCGTTCAGGAGAAGAGGCCTGGGGCCGTATTATGTAATGGTGTTATAGCAGCCAGAATGTCTTTCTCTGTGATGGTGGCAACCTGCTTGTAATACAGGTAGAGATCCCCCTGCAGGCAGGTGCACAGCGTGACTGCGACCACCTGCAGGGGCATCTCTAGGATGGAGTGCCCATGGGACCCTCTTTCCACCCTCCGAAGGGCAGCCCTTAGCAGGCTCACTTGCTGTGCACCACCATTTTACTGTGCACAGTCAGTGCACCTCCTGATGGCTACTTTTGCCTCTGTGCCCGTGTTCATAATACAGCGCATGTTCAGAGGCAGTGTGTTACCCCCATTAGCATGGGCCATACCCTATTCTATAGAGGGTACATGAACTTGAAATAGGGGCAGCAATTTATGTATGCTAGTGTGATCAGTATTACAGAAGGGGCAGAACAAGTGTCTGGGACCCCGTCTGTAAGACAAAAGTGCCTCGGTGCGCAGAAAACTGGTGCGCACACCTGTTGCACCCCCAAGTTACTGTTTGTAACACGGCCTCAGGTGACCTGGAGGCGGCATGGCATGGAACCTGCAGACGGGGGATAGGTCTCCAGAATGGAGGATGGGGAGGCATAAGGGGTGCCCATACAAGGATTGTCACAGAGTACCAAACAACGCCCATGCATTGCTGGCTGGTGAGATTATCGACTGTGCATGTGCTGCGCTGGTGACAGGTGGTCTTACAGGCTGTCTCCCAGAAAAACAATGACCCACAAACGCTCCTGTCCAATTTTTTTACATCCATTATTCGAGACGAAGGACTAGCTTGCACCGCACTGCTGGTGCATTGTGCCAGACCATGCCTTGGCATGACCCTCTCCTGCCCAGGTGGGAGGAGAGACCTCTGCACAGTCTAGGCTACAACCAGCAAAGACATGTTTTCCATGGTGCTCCAGATACAGTGCTATGCCTCTGTAACTCAATGAGTCATTGGTGCCATTTGGTGTCTCTATCATCCAAGCGAATGGTACATATTTTAACACCCTCAGGATGAGGAAAGGCTGAGTCAGCTCTGCCATTATACTACCAGGTGACTTTCAGATCTCCCAGCGATTTCTTCAGTGCCAGTGATGTCAAATGCCCCGGCCATGTGAATCGCCTACAGCCATTTCTGGGTTTTAAGCTCGCATCACATTGCACACCCAGGGCCTTATTTATGGGATTTTGCCGTAGGGCAGCGCCGCAGGCCTCCATGCGGCGCTCCCTACGGCAAAAGGAAAGGGATTTTTAGGTCTCACCTGAGCCAGCGCATGCGCTGCCCTGCGAAACATTTAGTAAGCGGGTTTTGAAAGTGCTACCACAGGCTTTTGGTGGCCTCAAGCTTGCGATTACGCACGCGATTACGCCCGCAGCCGCCATCTGTCTTTCCTCCGTCACAGGTCATTAAGTGCATCACGATCGCGATCACTTTCACTTTCGCGGCAGAGTCACTTACACGGGCGCGCGGCCAATGCTTGTTTCAACTGTAATGACGCTGACGCATCACTCCACGGGCTTCAAAAGCGGCTTCTTAATTAGCTGTGAAGCGCGTGCTGACTGGTGATTGACTCATCGCACAGACTGCAGGGGAGAAGGACGCATTGTTCGTCCTTTTCTTCTCAAACCGGCTGACACTTGCGGCCGTATTCAGATTCCATCAAGAACACTATAACATACCGGCAAGCACCCTCTTCATGTAGATGCCCCTCCAGGCACCTACACGACAATTGCAGATTACGGCTCCACGCGGCGGTGCCTGATTACCTGTGATGTTTATTTATTCTTGCACGTACAAGTTAGGTGGCTCCGTCCTCCCCCTCCCAGACCGGCCTACATTAGCGGACGTGTTTACTCCTTATCTAGAACATGATAACATACCGGCAACCGCCTCTCTGTGTAGATGCCCCTCCACGACATGTACACATTTGTACTCCAAGTTTGGGGGTGTTTGATTACCCGTGTTATTTACTGTTGGATTTACAAGTTAGATGGCTCTGAGCTGACGTTCTCTCCCTCCTTCAACAATCCAGCGCAACTTTTTTACACATGAATAATTTATGTAATCACACGCTGGCCAGTCCTTTAATTTCTTATAGATATGCACATCACCTTCACAGCTTTCTATGTTGCTGGTGCCTACCCCGTGAATTTTTTACATATTATTCCTAAGGCGGTACCAAGTATCTGCTGAATATTTACATTTATTTCAGTTTCTAGCTCCGTCATAGAGGGTCACTCATATTAACCCTCTCCACACAGATATTGAACCGGGCGATTGCTGCCCTTGCCCATTGAATTCCTTCATCTTTGTGACATTACACCGAGATCTTCAACTCTTCCTCCATGGGTGAGTGGCTTAAGGGCCCTGTTGTCCTGTATGTGTCATTTCTATGCCCACCGCCTGCTTCCTCATTAATCCTCCTTTTTAGGTCGAGCATTCAGTGCTGTGTTGCCTTTCCCTCAGTCTGTACCTAAGACACTCCTCGTCACCTCTCCCCAGAACAACCTTCTTTCACTTCGGCTGACGTTCAGAGATACAGGAGTCTGATGCATTGTGAAAGCGGTGTGCCTGGACGCTGTGGCGAGAGAACATATTTATGCTACTCGGATCAGGGTGTTAGCTAGTCTCTGACACGCTTGAAACAATATGCCTCTGTTAAATGTCACGTACCCGAGCACTTTCTTTATTTTCTGTTTAGTTTGGAATGCTCTGCTGGCATCCCAAGAACATGGCGACATTTCTTATTCATGTTGCTGAGCGGTGCGGTGAGTACCAACAAAGTAGCCAGGAAAATAAAATGCCTCTCCGTCCCTCTCACTTTGAACCATGAGCCAAATATCTCTGCGCGAGGCGAGCGGGTGAGGCAAGTGAACCCACAGGTGTTTGGGAAATTGCTCCCCTTGAAGTTCTTCCGAGATTCGTCCATCTTGCTTCATCCATTCTTTCCATCCTTTCTGTGCTCTCACACATCCACCTATTATTCTGCCTTTTCCATCATCCCTCCTCTTCATCTTTATATCCACCCTACATTCTCTCCATCCTTTCGCAAGAGACATTTTATATGTGGGATTTTCAAAGTGCTACCCATAGTTTTGGCTGGCCTAAACCTTGAGTGCACGATCACATGCACGTGCACAGCTGCTCCCACTCCCCCCTCCCTTCTCTATAGCTTTGGCTCCTTTGTTTTTTATTACACCCTCCCTTCTCTCCCCGCTGTTTTCACACTACCCCCTCCCTTCTAATCAGTTTCCTTTCTGCTCCCTTGATCGCGTCTCCGATCACTTTAACTACTTCAAATGCAGCGCGCACCCCTGCTTTCACTTTTTAGGTCTCGGCTAGCGAAGGCTGCGCTTGCGCAGTCTCGCTCGCGAGATTTAATGACTTTGAGAAGAGGGGCTTGAACCCGCCCCTCTTCTCCCCTGTTCTCCATTGGCTGGCCTCTTCAATGCTGGCCAGCCATTGGAGAAGAGGTCCCGTCACTCCGATCATGCCCCGTCCTTTTCGGATCGGGGGCGTGTTTTTTGCAGAAAGTCTAATTATCTCCTCCAGCCAACGGCTGGAGGAGATAACAGCAAAACACGCCCCCGAATCCGAAAAGTACGCTGCGTTTCTCCGAGGCATTTCTGCTCTGCCTCGGAGAAAGGCGGTGGTGTGCTTGCCTTTTGCTCTGCCTTTTTGACAAACGTTGCAAGACACTGTGATGAATGCGCGCTCCCGCATCTCTGACCTGCTTTTAATTTGCCTGTGTAATTAATTGCTGATCTCTCGGAGAATCGGCTCCTCCTCCCGGCTCTGCAGGCAGATTTCCTCTCGGACTGGCTGGTCTCTCTGGGATCTGCAGGGAGGGATCCCGCACAGGACGTGATGCCGCCCCTCGCTCTTCCGTTCCCTACATAGAGCTCCCTCCCTCGCTTCTGTACTTGGTGATTCTTGCCCCCCACCCCCGAGTATATGCACCTAATACATTTCTCTCTCCCTATACCCCTCAATCCCCGGTAGATCCATCTCCATAGATCCCGTACTGATCTATTTTTCGATACTGGATCTCCCTTCCCCGGGTGGATCTCTCTTCCCGGAGGAATCCTCGTCTCTCCGGCTAGAGACTCGCTCCCTGCTCGATATTTGAGCCGTGCCATTTCTTGGAGGTTCTCTCCAACGAGATCCCTCCTTCCCAGGTGGATCCCTCTTCCCAGTGGATGTCTCCCTCCCGGAGCGGAGTGCAGATCTCGTCCTCCCGCGGGCCCGGGATGCCGCATCGCCAGAAGGAGGCAGTGACGGGCAGAGCCATCGAACCCTGAGCCCACCCGATGCCCCGGCCAATGCTCCCCGGAGGTGGCTGCACTGCGGACGGCAGCCGTGGTGGATGAGGCCGGAGACCGGGGCTGCAGCCTCAGCGGAGACCGACGCACCCCCTCTCCTTGCGCCTGCCATGAAGCACAACCCGCTCTGCACCGATGGCCCCTGTTCATGGAGGTAAGGGCCCGGCTACAGCGCTGCACGCAGGGAACGCTCGGACGGGGTTCTCTGTTCCTGCTTGTGAGTGGTGGGGGGAGGGGGCAGTTAAAGGTGTTCACTTTCAACCCCTGGTCTCCTCATGCCCCCCCTACAGTCTACAGAAACCAACTCCTCGTTTCTTTTTGTTGATAACATCTGTTCGTGTATGAATGTATTGACTGTTTTTGTAACGCCAAACATACCGCTGACATTACGCAATGCCAGAATGCACACTCCAATCACGTAAAGGGAAGGAAATAGCCCCTCCTCTCGCCCCTGAGCTGCGACAGGCGTGAACTGCCCTAACGGACTGCTGTGCGCCGGCCATAATCTGCTGTAATCACAGAGAGTGGTGGGTTCGCTGTATTGTGCCACGGGGAGACTGGCACGCCATTTCTAAGCCCCCTCCCCATACTTTTATCTGGTTTGAAAGGGGCCTTGTGCTCATGCAGCGGGGCAGATACGGAGCTACTAACATTACGTATAAAGTGCTAAGTCTGGCACATTAGCAGGGCAAAGGCTTCACGGGGGCATTGGGCAACACTGGCCGCGGTTCTATGACCGGGCTCCTCTCTTGTAATCAACGAGTCTGGTGGCGTGTGGCAGTTGTAAGCATTTACAATGCAATGGTCTCGGCATTGGTAAAGTTAGAGCTATTGGCATTGCTCATGACATTATTTTTGTTTATGTTTTTGTTTTTAAAACATTTAACCCCTTGTGTGCCCTTGACGGAACCACGCCGTCATGAGCCACGGGCACCGTGTGCTCATGACGGCGTGGTTCCGTCATGGAGCGGCCGCTCCTCCCACGCGGCTCGAATTCCCCGCCTGTGCGGGCGAATTAGAGAGTGGGCGGAGTCGTGACGGAACCACGCCGTCATGAGCACAGCTCGCCCGTGACTCATGACGGCGCGGTTCCGTCATGAGCACCGCGCCACCGTGCTGCCCCCAAACCCCCCCAGCGCTGCAGCGGAATTCGCGCCGCAGCGAAGGGGTTAAAGAAACTGCATTGTCATGAGCAATGCCAATAGCTCTAACTTTAACAATGCCGAGACCGTTGCATTGTAAATGCTTGTTTTCTTTGCTGCTGGCATTTCCACATCTGGCAGCTTCCTGCCCTCACCGGACACTGTTTATTTATTTATATTCACGAGATGTCTGTTTATTTAATTATAATTAAATGATGCAGCCCATGCTGAGGCTCGAACCCTGTTCCCCTGCTCCAAAGTCGACATCTTTATATGTTGAGCCACTTCCTGGCCATCGTTTGTTTGTGCTGAAATTCCTGCTCTGCCCTTGCTGGGTGCTAAGCTGCTGGCAGCTGCATTGCGCGTGATCGTCTTTGAAGTGGTTTGGCTACGTGCATGCCTTTATCTTGTTTTAATGAGTTTCTGTTTTTTTTGTTTTAAACCAGCCCGGCCAGCAGTAGCAAGTTTGTTTACTTTAAATGACCCTTCTCCCTTCATCAAAAGCATTTGTCAGGCTAATTTAGCATCAGGATCTAACAGCTCTGGGGGCATTCACAGAAGGCGACATGCTAGGTGAGGGGGCACCGTGCATAGAACCTCTTGCCAGCAGCCAGCCCGTCTGACAACATGGACAAAGGTACTTTTTCATTCTCCCCACTCCTCTCCCCTTCTACGCATTTGTGCGCGATTTCTGTTGTAATCTTCATCATGTATAATTTAAAACTTTTGTATCTTAAAGAGCTGCTCGTTCTGACCTGGAATTCCAGGGCGCCTAATCCCCGTGCCTTCCCTCCAGCTGATTTCATTTGTGTAAACTTAGCTGTAACAAGTTGAAGCCAGCCAGCATTGCCCATAGTTTAAATAAATGTTTGTGATCCGAACTAGTGCCTTACTTTAAGTGCTGCTTCGGCTGTTTCCCAGGAACAATGAGTTAAAGCTGTGCTTTTAGCATTTTTAAAAGGGCTGATTTACTAGAAATAGTGGTATCACTTGCAAAGCAAAGGCTTCTTCTGTTCTCTCTCCGCCCTCCCTCTTCCTGGAGTTGCTTTCCAAAGGCTTCTTCTGTTCTCTCCGCCCTCCCTCTTCCTGGAGTTGCTTTGCAAAGGCTTCTTCTGTTCTCTCCGCCCTCCCTCTTCCTGGAGTTGCTTTGCAAAGGCTTCTTCTGTTCTCTCCGCCCTCCCTCTTCCTGGAGTTGCTTTGCAAAGGCTTCTTCTGTTCTCTCCGCCCTCCCTCTTCCTGGAGTTGCTTTGCAAAGGCTTCTTCTGTTCTCTCTCCGCCCTCCCTCTTCCTGGAGTTGCTTTGCAAAGGCTTCTTCTGTTCTCTCCGCCCTCCCTCTTCCTGGAGTTGCTTTGCAAAGGCTTCTTCTGTTCTCTCTCCGCCCTCCCTCTTCCTGGAGTTGCTTTGCAAAGGCTTCTTCTGTTCTCTCCGCCCTCCCTCTTCCTGGAGTTGCTTTGCAAAGGCTTCTTCTGTTCTCTCTCCGCCCTCCCTCTTCCTGCAGTTGCTTTGCAAAGGCTTCTTCTGTTCTCTCTCCGCCCTCCCTCTTCCTGGAGTTGCTTTGCAAAGGCTTCTTCTGTTCTCTCCGCCCTCCCTCTTCCTGGAGTTGCTTTGCAAAGGCTTCTTCTGTTCTCTCCGCCCTCCCTCTTCCTGGAGTTGCTTTGCAAAGGCTTCTTCTGTTCTCTCTCCGCCCTCCCTCTTCCTGGAGTTGCTTTGCAAAGGCTTCTTCTGTTCTCTCTCCGCCCTCCCTCTTCCTGGAGTTGCTTTGCAAAGGCTTCTTCTGTTCTCTCCGCCCTCCCTCTTCCTGGAGTTGCTTTGCAAAGGCTTCTTCTGTTCTCTCCGCCCTCCCTCTTCCTGGAGTTGCTTTGCAAAGGCTTCTTCTGTTCTCTCCGCCCTCCCTCTTCCTGGAGTTGCTTTGCAAAGGCTTCTTCTGTTCTCTCTCCGCCCTCCCTCTTCCTGGAGTTGCTTTGCAAAGGCTTCTTCTGTTCTCTCTCCGCCCTCCCTCTTCCTGGAGTTGCTTTGCAAAGGCTTCTTCTGTTCTCTCCGCCCTCCCTCTTACTGGAGTTGCTTTGCAAAGGCTTCTTCTGTTCTCTCCGCCCTCCCTCTTCCTGGAGTTGCTTTGCAAAGGCTTCTTCTGTTCTCTCCGCCCTCCCTCTTCCTGGAGTTGCTTTGCAAAGGCTTCTTCTATTCTCTCCGCCCTCCCTCTTCCTGGAGTTGCTTTGCAAAGGCTTCTTCTGTTCTCTCTCCGCCCTCCCTCTTCCTGGAGTTGCTTTGCAAAGGCTTCTTCTGTTCTCTCCGCCCTCCCTCTTCCTGGAGTTGCTTTGCAAAGGCTTCTTCTGTTCTCTCCGCCCTCCCTCTTCCTGGAGTTGCTTTGCAAAGGCTTCTTCTGTTCTCTCCGCCCTCCCTCTTCCTGGAGTTGCTTTGCAAAGGCTTCTTCTGTTCTCTCCGCCCTCCCTCTTCCTGGAGTTGCTTTGCAAAGGCTTCTTCTGTTCTCTCTCCGCCCTCCCTCTTCCTGGAGTTGCTTTGCAAAGGCTTTTCCTGTTCTCTCCGCCCTCCCTCTTCCTGGAGTTGCTTTGCAAAGGCTTCTTCTGTTCTCTCTCCGCCCTCCCTCTTCCTGGAGTTGCTTTGCAAAGGCTTCTTCTGTTCTCTCTCCGCCCTCCCTCTTCCTGGAGTTGCTTTGCAAAGGCTTCTTCTGTTCTCTCTCCACCCTCCCTCTTCCTGGAGTTGCTTTGCAAAGGCTTCTTCTGTTCTCTCTCCGCCCTCCCTCTTCCTGGAGTTGCTTTGCAAAGGCTTCTTCTGTTCTCTCCGCCCTCCCTCTTCCTGGAGTTGCTTTGCAAAGGCTTCTTCTGTTCTCTCTCCGCCCTCCCTCTTCCTGGAGTTGCTTTGCAAAGGCTTCTTCTGTTCTCTCCGCCCTCCCTCTTCCTGGAGTTGCTTTGCAAAGGCTTCTTCTGTTCTCTCCGCCCTCCCTCTTCCTGGAGTTGCTTTGCAAAGGCTTCTTCTGTTCTCTCCGCCCTCCCTCTTCCTGGAGTTGCTTTGCAAAGGCTTCTTCTGTTCTCTCTCCGCCCTCCCCCTTCCTGGAGTTGCTTTATTGCAGATCTTGAGAAACCATCGTCCCCAACAAAAATAAAATCAGCCTCCTTTTAAAAGAACACGCAGCTGCTGCTGCTGTTACACCAGAAATCACATCCGGCTGGTGTATTGAGTCTTTGCACTGTGCATGTCATTGAAATGTTAAAAATAAATGTATTATTAAAAACTTGCATGTTTGTAATTTCCTTAAACAGCTGCTTTTTGTAACCTGGAATTCCAGGGCTCAATCTCGCTTCTTAGGATTGTCGCATTCCCTCCTGATTATTTTATTTGTTTAGACTTAGTTGTAACTAGTTGAAGCCATCATCGCTCAGAGTTTAACTACAATTTTGTGTTCTATAAAGTACATTAGCACAGCTATTTTTATATGCTTTAGTACTGCTTGCTTTTACATAATGTTAAACATATAGCGCAGCTATTTTTATATGCTTTAGTACTGCTTGCTTTTACTTAATGTTAAACATATAGCGCACAGAACACTCTTCGTGTCAAACATGCAGTGCTTGGTGCACAGCGTGTGTTAACCATGCCACATTCAGTGTATCTGTAAAAAAATGCCAACATTTATATGCTTTGGTACTGCTCATCGTATGACGTAGAGTTAAACATCAAGCGCCTACAGCAGTCTCCTTGTGTGAGAAATGTAGCGCTTGGTGCATGCCATTTGTCACTCACAGCGTGTTAAACATACAGCACCTAGAGCATTGTCCTTGTTATGATACTAGTTAGGGCCAGCCCGCTTGAACCTCCTTCCACCGTCCCATGGCATGTGTGTGCGGTTGGGAACCTTTACAGACAAATGTGGCAATATAGACCATGTGCTGGTTAGAAGGATGATAACAATCTTTACAGCTAAGCACAGCTACAAAGGATTCTTCCGTCTCCCACCAGTAGATGCTTCCTCCTTTGCTAATTATTTCTTCAGCAATTACAAACTTTCTAAAGGTGCTTATGGAGTCAATTCTGTATAATAAAACCTTTGGACTATTTTTAGCACGCAATCACTTTGTAATGTGCTTGCACCTTACATTTATTCAAAGCGAGAAGGATGCGACAAGGAGTCTGCCGTCCGGAAAGAACATTGTATACTTTGCAGTTTGTTAAAAAGGTGATAGTTACGCTATATAAAAGACGACGTTAGCATAGTTTAAGATTATCACCGCTAAAACTGTCATATCTGTGTTTTATTGACAACTTCCATAGCAGTGGAACTTACTTTTCAAGAGGCTTCGTTATTGGGTGTAGATTGCAAATTACATTAGTGTTGTTTGAGCTGATTAAAAGTTTTAAATTAATGAAGGAAAAATGAAATATTAATTCTATAATATTTGTGCATGCTGTACTCCCCTCCCCACCACTCAGCTTTACTCAACTACACTCTGCTTTACTCTACTCAACTCCACTCTGCTTTACTCCACTCTGCTTTACTCCACAACCCACCTTTGCTTTATTCCACTCTCCACCACTCTGCTTTACTCCACTCATGCCACTCTGCTTTACTCCACTCCACTGTGCCTTACTCAGCTCTACTCAACGCCACTCTGCTTTACTCGATTCCACTCTGCTTTACTCCACTCCCCACCACTCTGCTTTACTCCACGTCACTCTGCTTTACTCCACGTCACTCTGCTTTACTCCACATCACTCTGCTTTACTCCACTCTGCTTTATTCCACTCTGATTTATTCCACTCTGCTTTACTCCACTCTGCTTTACTTCACTCTGCTTTACTCCACTCTGCTTTACTCCATTCTTCTCCACACCACTCAACGTCACTCTGCTTTACTCCGCTCAACGCGACTCTGCTTAACTGCACTCCACCCAGTTCAATGCCACTCTGCTTTACTACACTCCATCCAGCTCAACGCCACTCTGCTTTACTACACTCAATTCAGCTCAACGCCACTCTGCTTTACTACACTCAATTCAGCTCAACACCACTCTGCTTTACTACACTCAATTCAGCTCAACGCCACTCTGCTTTACTACACTCAATTCAGCTCAACACCACTCTGCTTTACTACACTCAATTCAGCTCAACGCCACTCTGCTTTACTACACTCAATTCAGCTCAACGCCACTCTGCTTTACCTCACTCCACTCAATGTCACTCTGCTTTACTCTACTCCACTCTGCTTTACTCAACGCCCCTCTGCTTTTCTCCACTCAACTCCATTCTTTTCAGTGCCACTCTGCTTTACTCCACTCCACGCCATTCTGCTGTACTCCACCTTGCCTTACTCCACTCTGCTGTACTCCAAGCCACACTGCTGTTCTCCTCGCCATTCTGCTTTACTCCACTCTGCTTTACTCCATGCCACTCTGCTTTACTCTACACCACTCCTCTCAATGCAACTCTTATTTACTCCCCTACACTCTGCTTCACTCCTCTACACTCTGCTTTACCCCTATACTCTGATTTACTCCACGCTGCTTTATGCCATGCTACCCTCTACTTTACTCCACGCCACTCTGCTTTACTCCCCTCCACCCAATACAGCTCTGCTTTACTCCACTCTGCTTTACACCCCTACACTCTGCTTTACACCCCTGCACTCTGCTTTACGACCCTACACTCAGCTTGACTCCACTCTGCTTTACTCCATGTCATTCAACTTTACTCCCCTCCGCTCTATTCTGCTACACTCTGTTTTCCTCTACGCCACTCTGTTTTACTCCACTCTGTGTTACTTCATGCCACAGCTTTACTCCGGTCCACTCCACGCTGCTTTATGCCACGTTACCCTCTACTTTACTCCACGCCACTCTGCTTTACTCCCCTCCACTCAATGCAGCTCTGCTTTACTCCACTCTACTTTACACCCCTACACTGTGCTTTACACCCCTGCACTCTGCTTTACGCCCCTACACTCTGCTTGACTCCACTCTGCTTTACTCCATGTCACTCAACTTTACTCCCCTCCGCTCTACTCTGATAGACTCTGTTTTACTCCACGCCACTCTGTTTTACTCCACTCTGCGTTACTTCAGTCCACAGCTTTACTCCGGTCCACTCTGCTTTACTCCAGTTCACTCTGTTTACTCGGATCCACTATGCTTTGGTCCACTCTGCTTTACTTTACTCTGCTTTGCTTTACTCTGCTTTGCTTTTCTGCTTTGCTTTACTCCACTCCGCTTTGCTTTACTCCACTCTGCTTTGCTTTACTCCACTCCGCTTTACTCCACTCCACTCTGATTTACTCAACTCCACTCTGCCTTACTTCGGTCCACTCTGCCTTACGCCGGTCCACTCTGTTTTACTCCACTCTGCTTTACTCCACTCTGCTTTACTCCACTCATGCCACTGCACTTCACACCAATGCACTTAACTCCACGCCACTGCACTTCACGCCACTGTACTTCACGCCACTGCACTTTACACGACCGCACTCCACAAAACTGCACTTCAATCTACACAACTGCACTCCACGCCACTCAGCTCAATACAATGCCACTACACGCAACACCACTCAGCTCAATGCAATGCCACTACACGCAACACCACTCAATGCAATGCCACTACACGCAACACCACTCTACTCTACACCACTCCACGTAGGGCCACTTTATGCTACTTCACACAACGCCACCCCGCGCAACTGCACTTTACGCGATGCGGCCCCACTCTACACAACTGCATTCCACCCAACTGTGCTCCACTTTGCACCACACCACTCCATGCAGTGTTAATCAATGCAGCGCCACCCACGCAATGCCACTCCTTGCAATGACACTCCACACAACACCACTCCACGCAACCCCACTCCTCTATGCAACACCAGTCCAACCAACTGCACTTCACACAATGCTACACTACTGCACGCCAAACCACTCTACTCTACGCAATGCCACTCTACGCAATACCACTCAATACAATGGCAATCCATACAATCACACCACACAACATATTTACAATCCATATAATACCACTCAGCACCACATAATTCAACTCCACCTAATTACACACTACTCAATACCACATAACTACACCCCACATAAATACACTCTATACCACATAACAATCTACATAAAAACTCTCCACCATGCCACATAATTCCACTCAACACAATTTCACTCTATACCTCACTGTTCCATGCCACACTATTCAACTCCACCCAAATCCATTCCACACCACAAATTACAAAAAGCAAACATTATTCCACCCCACAACACAATTTCACCACACATCGCATATAGCCAATTTACAACACACAATTCAAAATCATACCTTAAAATTCAACAGCACTCCACAGAATTAAAGTCCACTATATAAAACTCCACAACACAAAATACCATTCATCATAATTACACACAATCCCACTTCACATAATTCCAATACACTCAAAAACACATACTATTCACACAATACAACTGCTCACCATGCCACATAATTCCACTACACGAATCCACTCTATGACAGACAATTTCATGCCACACAATGCCAGAATTAACAATTCCAATACAACCCACAAAATTCCACTACACACCACATACATCCACTCCAATCCATAACATATAGGGAAAAGACATTTACAACTCCAATAGCTCTAACTCTTTCTTTTTTGTTTGCATCCAAACACATAGATCTGAAGCTCATCTCCAACCTAGTTCTTCTTTTCCTCACCAAACAGGTAAACCTATCCACACAGTTCCACACCACACAATTCAACTCCACACATTTGCAATCCACACTAAATGATTCGACACCAAACCACATAATACAACTCAACAACACAATTACACATACAACTAATCCACACCACACAATTCCACATCACGCCACAAAAAATTCAACAGCACACAATATAATTAAAGTCCAGAACGTACCTCTCCACACCACAAAATACCATTCCACATAATTTCAATCCATAACACACAATCCCACTCCACATAATTCCAGTATACTCAACACCACATATTTACTATGCATATAATTCCACGGCACACCATGCCACATAATTCCACTGCACAAATCCAAGCCACACCACACAATTCCATGCCACACAGTTAGACAACTAACTAATCCAGTCCAACACACAATTCCACTACACACCACATACATACATTCCAGAACACCTAGCTTCAGGGACACCGCTCCCTGTTTCATATATATTTTTTTAAAACTTTAATGGTGAGCGTGGCGTCCGCTTCAGGGACACGGCTCTGTTTAATTATTTTTTTTACTTCAATGATGAATGCGGCACCCACTTTAGGGACACCGCGCCCTGTAATACAATAGGTCTCGCTTTTGCCAAACTTTGATTTATTGGTATTGTAAATGACAATGCCTTTTATTCGTTTAAAAGGCATTGCCATTTACAAGGCCAATAACTCAAAATCTCGCAATTGCGAGACCTATTGCATTGCAAATGCTTGTTGTATTTCTTTTCATTTCATCCATATATCTAACCAGCCATCATCTTATCTTCCTTCCATCTGTCACTCTCTTTTCTATCCATCTAGTCATCTTTTCACTATCCATCCATCATGCGTCCTTCTCCCCAATGTCAAAGTGAAAGGAGCCTTAAACAACAACTTGTTTCATGTTATATTGAACTGCTTAGTGACTACCACCTCTTGCTCGAGCTGCTAAAGTTGGGTGTTAGTGACATACGCATTACCTTTTTTGCTGATTGACGAGACGTATTTAGGTAAATGAAATCAGTGCTGTGTTGCCTTTCCCTCAGTCTGTACCTAAGACACTCCTCGTCACCCCTCCCCCAAAACAAGCTTCTTTCACATCGGCTGACGTTCAGAGATACACACAGGATTACACAATGCAAGCAGAGGCCACACCACGCCCTCCAGTTGGAATCTTTTGAGAAGCCTTTGCATCAACAGCAACAAGGACATCTTAAACAAGCATTGACATAGCCAATAGGTCTCGCCTTTGGGATCTTATAAGTCTTTAGCCATGCAACAGTTGATGTTGTTGCACCAAGGATATTGTGCTGCATAACTAAATACTTATAAGGTCCCAAAAGCGAGACCTATTGGTTATGCCAATGCTTGTTCTATGTGTGCTGCAGAATAACGCATACATAGAAAAATGAAAGCAAGAGGAGAAATGTTTTCATTTATCTTCGTTGGGCCTCCCTAACACCACTCCTGGGGTGGCGTTAGGTTCTGACGCATTCCCAGTTTTACAATTGCTCGTACATCTGAGAATGTGTCAGTTTCCATGGGTGTTGCTTGGTAACACCCATAGCAACACTCATAGAACGCCCCTTTGTCGCAGTTTTCTGCGTGAAAGGGGCACATATTTATAAGGCCATGAAAAGCCATGTAAAGTGGCTTTACGTTGCCTTATACATATGCGGTTGTACATTGCGCAGTGGCGGCTCGCATAGGGAGTACTGCGGGGCGGTGGGCGGGGCAGGGGAGGGGCTGGGTGTGGGATAGTAAACTTGGACATACGACGGAGTGGAGGAGAGTAGGTAAATAAATAAATAAAACTATTTACCTTGCGCACGCTGCATCGCCCACTCAGCGATGCAGCGTGCGCAAGGTAAATAGTTTTATTTATTTATTTACTTACTTTCCTTCGCTCCAAGTTTACTCTCCCACCCCTGCCCCTCTCCCGCCCCGCCTCAACGCCCCGCAGCCGCCACTGATATTGCGCCACCGGAACATCAAAAAGTGATGTTCCGGGGGCGCAATAGTGCCGGTAGGGCCTCATAAATGAGGCCCCTAGTTTTTTATGCCCTGATTGGTAAATTTAAAAAGTGTAATGACCAGATTGAGAAGAAAATGACTGGTGAAAGTTGTCATCCACAAAAGTGTCCACTTTCTACTTATGGCTAGTTCCTAGTTACGCAACAGGCTGTTTGCTCACTGATTTATCTTTACATTTGCTGGAAATAAGGCTGTGGTGACACCACAAAGTATTGTCAGATATATCTAGCATGTCATCAGATACTGAATTTAATTCATGGGCTGGTCTTGTATACAATGCCCAGCACTTCAGCTGCCCAGGCATGAGCAGCTTATCCAAGCAAGGTTTTGCTTCCTGAGACTTGCAGTCCGGAGTTTATAACCCAGATGGCATGGGAATGGTGAGAGCTCTAAGTATACATTTGAACTCTACACTGAGATGGCGCCACTCATGCCATCCTTGATACAACAAGGCTGTAAGGCAACAACCTACAGTTCCGACAAACGTTTGCCTTTATTATTCCCCATAGCTGCTGTTAGAAAAGGGGTTTGTTATAAGATGGAGTTGTGTGACCTTCCTGTGTAGTAAAGACACAATTTACTATCTGGTCCAAACAAGTTCTTTTGTAAAACCTTAGCTCAGTCCTGGATAGCTGTGGCTTAGAGCAGTCAGGTTTTATCAAAGGAACAAGTGTAAAGAATTAAGAAGTACCAAAAGAGTTGGATAAGGAGAAAATGCAACACAAGAAAAATGTCACGCCAATTTATAGAAATATAGTGAATTTCTATCTTTAAACAGGTACTTTAAGAACAAATATCCACAGAAGGATCTAAGAGATGCAAATTTTCAAAGAAGCAACAAATCACAGCTTTTCACTAAAGGAAATAAATCTTTGTGATCTACTGAGACCCGAGGTTTAGGGTTGGCCACAACAAGCAACCTGAAAACAGCTATATGTTCAGTGGTTCTCTCCCTCGACCTCGGCACAACGCTGGCGGCTTCTCAGCAACATGGCTCAATACAGGTGACTTCCCATGCCCACACCTCATCACTGGTGACCTCCCAGTGCCTGTGGCTCAACCCTGGTGACTTCTGACGACCTCAGCTCAGCACTGGTAACCTTGCACAATCTGGCTTGAATCAACACTGGTGACCTCCCACAACCTCGGCTGAACACTGGTGATGTCCCATGACCTCAGCATAACATTGGTGATGTTCACGACTGGGGTTCAATACTGTGACTTCAGAAATCTCAACACAACACTGGTGACCTTCCATGGTCACAGCTCAATACTGGTGACCTCCCACAGTCACGACCCAACACTGGTTGGGGTTGTCTGCTCTGATGGGAGCCAGTCAGAGGGACCAATTGGGTCCGTTGGGCACTTACCTGTCATCTTAAGCAGTCACCAGTACAGTTGCAGGTATATGGTGAACTGCCATATTAGTCAATGGAGTGGTCCTGATGCAAAGGATGGAGGATGCCCAGAGATAGTTAGGGTGCTGAGACGGTGTCAGGGGACTTCATATATGAACTCCTTGGCTCAAGAGCACGGCAGGTGACTTTGGCCTCAAGGGTCAATGTCCCACAAAATAAGAGGTAAATCCAGCACCAAACCATTTGCCATTGTTCTACTGGTCTCCAGTTACAGCAAAACCAGTGGACCCCTTTCACTTGCAGTAACTTCTGTGCTGGGCAACCAAACTGCACTTTGATGATGCTCCTGGGTTCAGCAGACCTGGGTGCAACTTTTGAGGAGGAGAAATTGGTCTCCCAGATTCCACCTTGAGTGGAGGTCAAGCATCTTGGCGCTGGGATATCAGCTTTTATAGCACTTAAGCTGTAACAGGGAGTCAGCCAAATGACTCATGGAGTCACCTTTCGTCTCTGGGGCTCGTGGGCAACTTTCCTATGACCAGGGACTTACAAGCTGGGTGATTTCTTTGCTAGTCCAAGGTGCATCATGTCCAGTCTAGTCTTTGATGCAGTCTCTCTTTGCTGGGTCCGAGGAACAGCAGGTCAGTCTTTCTTTGATCCTCTCACGAGATCTGAGGTCTGGGTGAGAGGTACCACTTTTACTGACATTACCAGCATAGAGGGATGTGGCAACTACCTAGTCAATGGGCTGTCATGGCCCCTCCCATGGGACTCATTCTTTACTTTGTCACTTGTGGCAACACAATAAGGGCAGCAGTCCACAAGGGACACTTAACTAGTTACCCCTGTTACAATATACTACGGACTTATAAGTAAGTTGCCTAATGCCAATTGTGTGTACACCAATTAGACATGCATATTTTAATGGTCAGTGCACTGGCACAAATGCCTTTTTGACTGGCCTCAGTGCACCGTCAGAGTTGAAAAACTAGCAGCATCCGTCCAAACATTTGGGGGTGATCATGCAAAAAGGGGCATTTCCTTACAGCTGCCAAGTTGCTCCATGTCATATGTGATAATAACTTGATTTATACATCACAATACAATGCTCCAGTTTTTGGTATTTCTAAGTGAAGTCAGTAACAGTTGTCAATCTTGCCAAATGTAAAGATGCCCAATTTGCTTATCTCAGCAGGAAGAAAGCCAGAGCTGGCCCTGTCAGACTCATGGCCCACTGGTCAAACACAGATATGAAAATACAACAATGTTCTTCAAGGTGATATGTACGAAACGGCATATTCAGCATAACCAGGCAGACAGTAAATGAATAGTAAAAAAATCAAACCATGTCTACAGAAATTACTAGTGAAAAGTAATTGTATCATCATAAGACATAAAGCACTTATTTGCCCAAAATAAATATGTGTTCAGTGTGAGTGAACACCAGATGATGGTGAACAAAACAATAGCTCTCAAGTGCTAACGGGGGCTAAGGTATGTAAAGGAATAAGCCACCAAGCAGTAATATCAAAGATTGGCGACTTGAGAATGTGTTCATCCCAAGTGGGGTCAGAAGGGACGAGAGCTGCTTACTCAGCCTCTGACCACACAGGTGGCACATCAGATGGTCCAAATAAAGCCAGAGTCCATGGAGGCACGAAACAATCTTTGGAAGAGAAGTTTGCCAGGAGGTCAGGCCAACAGGAGTGCAGTCTGGCAGTACCAGAGGCAACTAGGAACCACAGTGCAAAGCGGCATTTAGCGCAGGCGGAAAGAGCTCAGAATGAAGGAACCGACATAGAACATTAATTCCTGCCCTCTTTTTATTGAGGGGTAATGAGTAAAGAAGAGTCATACTACATTGATCCTCTCACCACACAAAATGGGAGTGGAAACACTGGTCGTGGGATGTTACCAGTACTCAGCTGTACTTGTGGGAGATCACCAGTGTTGTGCCGAGGTCATTGGAGGTCACCAATGTTGTGCTGAGGTACTAGGGGGTCTCCAGTGTTGAGACGTAGTTGTGTTAGGTCACCAGTGTTGAGCTGAGGTGGTGGGAGTGTTGTGCGAAGGTTATGGGAGGTCACTATTGTTGTTTAAGTTCATAGGATCTCACCAGTGTTTCAGTTGCTGTTGTTGGAAGTCACCAGTGTTGAGCTGTGATCATGGAAGGTCACCAGTGTTGTGTTGAGATTGCCATGGTCAAATCAAATCAAATCAGGTGTTTGTTAAGCACGACTACTCACCCGTAAGGGTCACAAGGCGTTGGGGGCGTGGGGTGGTTCGCAGGTTCCAGTCCATCAAGGAGGGGGTCTGTCGAAGAGCCAGATTTTGAGGTTTCTTGCGAAGATGGGGAGCGATGTTATCTGTCTGAGGTGGAGCGGAAGGCCGTTCCAGGCTCTGACCGCGAGGAAGGAGAATGAGCGGCCTCCCGATCTGGTCTTTCTGGTGCGGGGGACCACTGCATAGGAGAGCTTGGCTGATTGTAGGATCCTTTGGGGTGCGTGGAATTTGAGTCGGCTGTTCAGGTATGCTGGTCCGGTGTCGTGGAGGGCCTTGTGAGCGTGGGATAGCATCTTGAAGGTGACTCTAGCTTCGATGGGGAGCCAGTGGAGTGTTCGCATGTGCTGGGAGATTTGGCAGTGTCTTGGCAGGTTGAGGACCAGTCTTGCGGCAGCGTTTTGGATGTTCTATAGCTTGCGGGTGAGGTTTTTGTTTATTCTGGCATAGAGTGCATTGCCGTAGTCGAGCCTGCTGGTGACCAGGGCATGAGTGACGGTCTTTCTGTGTTCGAGGGGGATCCGTTTGAAAGTCTTACGTAGGAGGCGGAGGGTGTGGAAGCAGGAGGACGAGACGGAGTTGATCTGGCGGTCACAGTATTGAACCTGCGGAACATCACCAGTGTTATTATGCTGAGGTCATAGAACATCACCAATGTTCAGCCGAGGCTGTGGGTGGTCACCAGTGTTGATCCAAGCCAGATCGTGCGAGGTTACCAGTACTGGGCTGAGGAGGTCAGAAATTACCGGTGTTGAACCAAGGCGCTGGGAGGTCACCAGTGATGAGGTGTGGTCATGGGAAGTCACCAGTGTTGAGCAATGATCCTGAGAAGCCTCCAGCGCTGTGCCGAGTTTGTGGGAGGGCACCAGTGTTGAGCCATGATCATGAGAAGTCACTACTGGTGTGTTGAGGTCTGGGAAGGTCAACAGTGTTGAGCCATGGTCGTGGGAGGTTACCAGTGTTGAACTAAGGTCACAAAAGGTCACCAGTGTTTTTCGAAGGTTGTGGAAGGTCACCAGTGTTAAGCCAAGGAACTGGGAAGTGACCAGTGTCGAGCCATGGTCATGAGAGGTCACCAGTGTTTACACTTGTAAATAAAGGGACCCCCTCTGAAGGCGTATGAGGTCTAGGAGTAAGAGGGGAAAGCTAAACAACTAAATAAAGAACAACTCCTCTCAGACCTATATTACTTTTACCTAGAAATATATCTACGCATGGGTTAATCACTACTTATACTGCATACATAGTTTACACAATTAGATACATCAGTACAAAGTCTTTTTGTTTTTTATAAAAATATTCTTTTTATTTTATTTGTTGATTTCCAATTGATGTCATTATATAACTGTTATAAATCAGTCTCCATTATTTTATAAAACAGTACAAGTCATTTCATATTCAAAAACGCACAATTTTTTATAGAAAAGGTTTTTTATATCTAATATGTACAAATAGCAACACCCTGCTCATGAACGCAATCAATTCTCAGACACATTCAGAAATCTGACTCACTCTCAATCACACAAAACACGTATACTCAATGGGTTCAAGGAGCATCTAGATATAAAGACATCTCCAATGTTTGGGTTAGATGACAACAACCTAAATATTATTTCCAAAGGCCCAATAAACCAATGGGCAATGAAATTCACAAAGATAAAAAATAGCAGAATGTTCAGTTATGAATTTAGCGATTCGTGATGTTCCATGTAATTTCTTCATTCAACCCACTCTTGACACTGTCTAGCGAAAAGATCCAAAAGGTTTCTCTTCGTTTGCGGACAGTGTCATTGGACTGACCTGATTTGATTTTAATCTTCTCCAAGATACACCAGCGAAGATCTTGTTCATCATGGTGTTTGTCCAGGCAATGTGCAACCATAGGAGCAGAGACTTTTTTAGTTCGTATGGCTGACTTGTGCTCACTTTACCTGGTACGACATTCTCTGCTGGTTTCCCCTATGTATGCCAATTCACAAGGGCAGAGAATGATATAGATGATATTGCTGCTCCTACAATTGCTCAAATCTCTCAACTTGGATGCTAATTATCTTCATTTACTATATTCTATGGCCATATTCTTTCTGGCGCTCAAAGGGTGTCTTCTTGGGATTTTCTCCTTTGTATAGTCTCTCTTTTTATAAACACTATTCCTTGTTCTAGAATTGGGTTGCACAAAGCCTACTTTTAGGTGGTCTTTCCCCTAAGTCAAGCATTATAAGATGGTCTGATACACCGCTTGTAGTTAGTATTTAAATAATTGCTGTTTTGAGCATGGGTTGTTTGACGAATAAAAACAAAAATTTCTTTTATCATTGTTCCTTAGGTACCCCTACTTTGTACAATTTCAATGACACTATACCCTAGTTGGGCGAGGTCCTGATGAAGGTGGTCCATGGTTGTGTTATTCCACCGAAACGCGCGTAGACCACGTGCGCCCTGACCTATTTAGGTTGTTGTCATGCAACCCAAACATTGGAGATGTCTTTATATCTAGATGCTCCTTGAACCCATTGAGTATACGTGTTTTGTGTGATTGAGAGTGAGTCAGAGTTATGAATGTGTCTGAGAATTGATTGCGTTCATGAGCAGGGTGTTGCTATTTGTACATATTAGATATAAAAAACCTTTTCTATAAATAATTTTGCTTTTTTGATTATGAAATGATTTGTACCGTTTTATAAAATAATGGAGACTGATTTATAACAGTTATATAATGACATCAATTGGAAATCAACAAATAAAATAAAAAGAATATTTTTATAAAAAACAAAAAGACTATGTACTGATGTATCTAATTGTGTAAACTATGTATGCAGTATAAGTAGTGATTAACCCATGCGTAGATATATTTCTAGGTAAAAGTAATATAGGTCTGAGAGGAGTTGTTCTTTATTTAGGTCACCAGTGTTTAGCCATGGTCATGGGAGGTCACCAGTGTTGAGCTACCGTTATGAAAGGTCACCAGTGTCGAGCCATGATCATGCGAGATCACCAGTGTTGAGCCAAGGAACTGGGAGGTGACTAATGTCAAGCCATGGTCATGGGAGGTCACAGTGTTGAGCCATGGTTGTGCACTATCACCAGTGTTGAGCCAAGGAACTGGGAGGTGACCAATGTCGAGCCATGGTCATGGGAGGTCACCAGTGTTGAGCCATGGTTGTGTGCTATCACCAGTGTTGCCCCACAGTCATGAAAGATCACCAGTTTTGAACCAAGGACGTGGGAGTTCACCAGTGTTAGGCCGGGGTCACAAGTGGTCACCAGTGTTGAAACACGGTCATGAAAGTTCAACAACGTTGAGTTACGATCGTGAGAGGTCACCAGTGTTGAGTCAAGGTCATGTGAGGTCACCAGTGTAGAGACAAGGTCATGAAAGGTCAACAGTGTTGAGCCAAGGATGTGAGCGGTCACCAGTCCTGAGCTGAGGTCCTGAGAGGTCACCAGTGTTGAGCTGAGGTCATGAGAAGTCACCAGTGTTGAGACAAGGTCATGAAAGGTCACCAATGTTGAGCCAATGACGTGAGAGGTCACCAGTGTTGAGCAGAGGTCATGAGGGGTCACCAGTGTTGAGCCAAGGTCATGAGAAGGCATCAGTGTTGGTGCAAGGTCATTAAAGTTCCCCAGTGTTGAGCCAGGGATGTGAGAGGTCACCAGTATTGAACCGAGGTCATGAGAGGTCAGCAGTGTTGAGCCGAGGTCATGAGAGGTCACCATTGTTGAGACAAGGTCATGAGAGGTGGAGAGGTGTGGCTCACTAGGTAGAGGCGGCAGACCCGTAAGCAGAGAATCGGAAAGAGACCTGGGTTCAATTCCCGACGCGGCAGGGTCATGGACCAGGGTCAAAACGGACTCGATAATTCTCGCCTCGGTACCTACTCTAACCAGGAACACACTCGGCAACTCTGGGCATTAAGCTTGCCTCATCTCTACAACGGCCCCCCACAGACGCCGGGGATGCCTGGTTTCACCTTGGAGATACCCAGAAAAGGACCATCTCACAGGGATAGCCAGGACGGGTTCCCCAGCAGTCTACAGCGCCGGGATGCCCCGTTGCTGGGGTAGCTGTGCGCTTTACAAGTCTACAACATTTACATTTACATTTACATGAGAGGTCACCAGTGTTTAGCCGAGGTCATCAGTGTTTAGCTGAGGTCATGAGACATCACCAGTGTTGAGTCACAGTCATGAAAGATCATCAGTGTTGAACCAAGATCGTGAGAGGGCACCAGTATTGAGCTGAGGTCATGAGAGGTCACCAAAGTTGAGCCGAGGTCATGAGAGGTCACCATTTTTGAGACAAGGTCATGAGAGGTCACCCGTATTTAGCTGAGGTTGTGGGAGGACACCAGAGTTTAGCCGAGGTCATGAGAGGTCACCAGTGTTATTATGCTGAGGTCATAGAACATCACCAATGTTCAGCCGAGGTTGTGGGTGGTCACCAGTGTTGATCCAAGCCAGATCGTGCGCGGTTACCAGTACTGGGCTGAGGTTGTCAGAAATTACCGGTGTTGAACCAAGGTGCTGGGAGGTCACCAGTGATGAGGTGTGGACATGGGAAGTCACCAGTGTTGAGCAATGCTCCTGAGAAGCCTCCAGCGCTGTGCCGAGTTTGTGGGAGGGCACCAGTGTTGAGCCATGATCACGAGAAGTCACTACTGGTGTGCTGAGGTCTGTGAAGGTCACCAGTGTTGAGCCATGGTCGTGGGAGGTTACCAGTATTGAACTAAGGTCACAAAAGGTCACCAGTGTTTTTCCAAGGTTGTGGAAGGTCACCAGTGTTGAGCCAAGGAACTGGGAAGTGACCAGTGTCGAGCCATGGTCATGAGAGGTCACCAGTGTTTAGCCATGGTCGTGGGAGGTCACCAGTGTTGAGCTACGGTTATGAAAGGTCACCAGTGTCGAGCCATGGTCATGCGAGATCACCAGTGTTGAGCCAAGGAACTGGGAGGTGACTAATGTCGAGCCATGGTCATGGGAGGTCACCAGTGTTGAGCCATGGTTGTGTGCTATCACCAGTGTTGACCCACAGTCATGAAAGATCACCAGTTTTGAACCAAGGACGTGGGAGTTCACCAGTGTTGGGCCGGGGTCACAAGAGGTCGCCAGTGTTGAGACAAGGTCATGAAAGTTCAACAACGTTGAGTTACGATCGTGAGAGATCACCAGTGTTGAGTCAAGGTCATGTGAGGTCACCAGTGTAGAGACATGGTCATGAAGGGTCAACAGTGTTGAGCCAAGGATGTGAGCAGTCACCAGTCCTGAGCTGAGGTCCTGAGAGGTCACCAGTGTTGAGCTGAGGTCATGAGAAGTCATCAGTGTTGAGACAAGGTCATGAAAGGTCACCAATGTTGAGCCAATGACGTGAGAGGTCACCAGTGTTGAGCCGAGGTCATGAGGGGTCACCAGTGTTGAGCCAAGGTCATGAGAGGCCATCAGTGTTGGTACAAGGTCATTAAAGGTTCCCAGTGTTGAGCCAAGGATGTGAGAGGTCACCAGTATTGAACCGAGGTCATGAAAGGTCAGCAGTGTTGACCCGAGGTCATGAGAGGTCACCATTGTTGAGACAAGGTCATGAGAGGTCACCAGTGTTTAGCCGAGGTCATGGAAGGTCACCAGTGTTTAGCTGCGGTCATGAGACATCACCAGTGTTAAGCCAAGATCATGAAAGGTCACCAGTGTTGAGACAATGACATGAGAGGTCGCCAGTGTTGAGTCACAGTCATGAAAGATCATCAGTGTTGAACCAAGGTCGTGAGAGGGCACCAGTATTGAGCTAAGGTCAGGAGAGGTCACCAAAGTTGAGCCGAGGTCATGAGAGGTTACCATTTTTGGGGGCGTGGCCGAGGCTTGAATGCAGGCGGACGTGTGAGCCTGCTGCTCCGCCAGAGCCCGGCCGAATATCCTTAAAAAAGCGCCAAAAACAGCGCCCCAGAACAGCGTGAGCCGGACGGTTGAGCTGGCCCTGTGAAGAGGAGCACATTGCTGTGAGAGGCACGGCTGCAGAAGCTGGCGGAGTGGGCGGCGGCCGAGGGCTGAGGCGCGCTGTGAAGGAGAAACAAGATGGCGGCTGGGGAATCTTACGGAGCCTGAACGGACGGCCGCTGGTCTGTGCGGCTGCGGGAGAGGTGCGAGCGGCACCGGAACCGAGGAGTGCTGCGGTGCCGTCGAGACGACGCCACTGGACGGTGCCGAGAGTCAAGCGGTGACTGGGAGTGGAACGCGGATTGGCGGCAGAGACCAAGGGGCGGATCAAGGTGGCGCTGTGGACTCCGGAGCTGGATGACAGACTTGTTCGCAGAGCTCGGAGTTCTGGGCGGAGAGCAGACCCAGAGAGACATCACTCCGGTATGAATTGGTGCCGGGGCTGAGGTATATGGGACCCGTTGTGGAAGGCTTCCCCTCCCCCCCTTGGCAATAGAGGACGATGCAAAAGTTTACAGGGGGACGCTAGTGCACTAGAGGACAGGTGTGCGGCAGCAGTGGAGAGGAGACCGCGGTTATTGATAGTTGGGCGGGAGCCCCGGCTTGGGCTGCACTGCACTGCGGAGCGGACAGGACTCTCGACTGCGCTGGATGCCCCGATCGGCGCCCGGTCCTGGGCATACATACTGGTGATGGCAGTATAGAGAGGCATTGAGGGACCCGGCGACACAAGCCAGGGTGCGAAGGCCAGCTGAAGGTTGAGCCGCGACGGTCTGCGTGCCCTGGGTAGCGCCCTCATAGCGGCCGATACAGAGAGAAGAGATAGAGCCGGGACATTGCATCCTGCAGAGTGAAAGAATCTGGGCGCGGTTCTGCTACAACATGGTGGGCAAAGAGAGGAGCTGAACGGCGACGGAAGGGGAGACGAGCTGCAGGGGCAGGGAGTGCACCGCTAAGGAGAAGGAGACCTCGGGAAGGATTGCGGCGGCGGAGGGAGTGGTAACGTTGGAGATGAGATCTCCCACTAGGAGTGAGCGAGAAGGCCCGTTGCGCTTGGATCGGAGATCTGCTGACCCGTGCTAGCGGTGGACACGAGATACCGGGTCGAGGGTTCGCAGAACATGATGGGGAAGCCCCGACACAAGCAAGGGGGTGAGCAGTCGACCCGGGACATAGCAGCGAGCTCAGTTGCGGAGCAGTCAAGGTAGTCGACGCCCACTGACGGTCTCCCGCAGCAGCAAGTTGACCGGATCTTGCAGGCAATAACAACCACGCGGGAAGCGCTGCAGGCGGACATTGCTCAGGTAAAGCTGAGTCTGGGATTATTGAGGGCGGATCATAACAAGTTGGCGGACAAAGTGAAAACGGTTGAAACAACTCTAGAAAGCATGGAACCAACAACTACGGCGCTAACAACCAAAATGACGGAGGTACAGAATCGGTTGCAGGTGCTAGAACAGAGAGCGGAGGATGCAGAAGGGAGAAATCGGCAAAGTAACATCCGCGTACTGGGTTTGCCGGAAGGAGTTGAGGGAAAGAACATGCTGGAGTACTTGGAAGCTTGGTTAAAAGCTGAAGTAGCACTGGAGGGCCTGACTCCCTTCTACACGCTGGAAAGAGAGCATAGAGTACCGGCGAGGCCACTGGCGCCGGGACGCCCACCCAGACCGGTGATTGCCAAGTTGCTGCATTACAAAGACAGAGACTGGCTGCTGGCCCAGGCACGCAGGAAGGGACCGTACAAAGTGGACAATGCGTCTGTAACATTATTCCCAGATTATACATGGGAAGTGCAGCGAAAAAGGGCATCCTATATGGCGGTCAAAAAGGCGTTACGAGAGGAGGGCCTGCAGTATGCCCTAATGTATCCGGCGAATTTAAAAATACTGGTCGATAATAAGTCTTACTTCCGCAGCAGCCCGGAAGACGCATGGGACTGGCTAGAGCATTACAAAGCAGGTGTAGAGCAGCCAACTCACGAAGGAAGGGTGACCCCACTACGGCCTAAATCCGGGCGAATTCCAAAATCTCGGAAGCGACGACCGGGATCCCCACGGCCAACATCGCGACAAGTGGCGAAAGAACGATCAGCAGCGATAGAGGCGGTGGCGGCGCTATCCAGGACAGAGATGGACTTGCGGGGCGAAAAAGGGGTCTCGAAGCCGGGCACGGATGGGTCGGACTCGGAAACCTCAGGGGCGGACAGTGAGCGGCTGCCTCATGTGACGGCGAGAATGGCTGATGAGCTGGTGGACTTATGATTGGTTAATCCTGAACATAACATTTGCAGTGGACTCCTGCTACACTGGTCTGTATATTGCTGGATGGGGGAGATGTAGGTTGCTAAAGGTCGGGGTTCGGCGGGAGGGGGCGAGCTGGGCCTCTTTGGACCTTTGTGCCTACCCCCAGTGTTATAGGGTGTTGGAGATTCCTTGGGGATCTGAACACTCTGGTTGAGTCATTAGTTTGGATGGGTGTTCAAGTTGGGGCATCTGTCCTGGGGAGGGGGTGTCGGGGTGTGTTTAGTTTTGTTCAAGGGTTTCAGAGGGGAACCAGTGTGCTCCAGAGAACACGACAGATTGATGGGAATAGGAGATAAGACAACGGCCTCTACCCCTGCATTTAAGTGCATAACCTGGAATGTACGGGGTCTCCATACTATGACCAGGCGCTATCAGGTGCATGCTTACCTGGTACGCAGGGGAGCGCATGTTGCTCTATTACGAGAAACGCACCTCACGATGGCAGAGGGCAGGGCACTTCAGCGTCGGTGGCGTGGCCAGGTATATTACACTACCTACTCTGCATACGCAAGAGGCACGCTAGTGTGGATTAGGGCGGTAGTGCCATTCCAACTGCTACACAAGATGATTGATCCTGAGGGGCGCTATGTTTTATTGGTGGGGCGCCTGAATGGGGTAGATGTCATGATAGGAAGTATATATGCCCCTAATGTTGACCAAGGCAGTTTCTTTGACCGCCTGTCCAGGGCTATAGCTGTGCATGCGCCGGGCTCGATGCTTCTAGGGGGTGATTTCAACTCAGTGTTGGATGTCACTATAGATAGGTCTCATCCGCCGTTACCTGAGTCGGCGAGTGCAAGACTTGCGGATAGGAGGCGAAGATGGCAGTCAAATTGGAACTTAGTGGATGGATGGCGGGAACAGCATCAGCAAGAATGATATTACTCGTATTACTCGGGCTGCATGATTTGCATGTGAGGCTGGATGCGATGCTGGGAACGCCTGATGTCTGTGTGAAAGTGCAGCACAGTGAATACTTGGCCAAAACAGTGTCAGATCATAATCCCCTGCTGATCCACTTGGGATGGTATAAAGAACGGGTGTTGATTCCAACATGGCGGCTGCGCCCTGAAATACTGGAGGACCCGATGTTTAAGGACGAGCTCCAGCAGGGGATCCTCCATTATTTTAATGAAAATGAAAACACAGCGACCACACTAGCAGCAGAATGGGAGACTTTCAAGTTAGTTGTCCAAGGGATGTGCATCTCTAAGAAGGTGGGGGTACGGAAAATCTTACTTGATGAGGTCCAGAGAGCGGACGAGAGGTTGCGGGAAGCAGAAAGGCGTAGTCATGCAAGGGGAAGGGATCAAACGGAGGTGGCGAGAGCGAGGGAGGAGGTAGCGCAGCAAGTTGAAAGGCTCAGGGCGTTTGATAATAAAGCATATAGAGCACGAATGCATGACGAGGGGGACAAAACAGGTAGGCTCTTAGCGCGACTTGTCGCTCCTGATAATGGGGGGGCGCCAATCCTGGGGCTCCGCACACCAGCAGCAACAATGGACTATACCCAACAGGGAATCAATAACATGTTCCCGTGCTATTATGCAACATTGTATAGTAGCCTGGGGGAAGTTGATGTCGAACAACTGGAGAGTTACTTTGTAGGGCTGGTCTGGCCCCAGCTGGAAGAGGAACAATCGTTAGCACTGGGACAAGAGATATCGTTAGGGGAAATTAAGTCAGCCATTAAGCAAATGGCCCGAAATAAGACCCCGGGAGTTGATGGGCTACCAATCGAGTTCTACGCTACATATATGGATATACTGGCCCCCCGGCTGCAGACGCTGTACAAACAGGCCTGGACGGCGGGAATGCTGCCAACCACTACGTGGGAGGCTATTATAATCCCCATTCTAAAACCAGGCAAAGACTCTGCCGAGCTGACAGCGTATAGACCGCTCTCAATGTTAACGGTGGATTATAAAATACTAAGTAAGATACTGGCGATGCGCCTGCTCCCATATATGACCTCCTTAGTTCACAGTGATCAGGGGGGGTTTATCCCCAAACGGAATACGGCCGGCAATATCAGACGCCTCCTATGTGTATTGGAGGAACACCGAGACGTTACACCGGGAGCGGTGGTACTGGCGATAGATTTTGAAAAGGCCTTTGACAGCCTGGAATGGTCTTTCTTACATTATGTGATGGGGAAAATGAGACTAGGGGACGACTACGCGAGATGGACCCGGATTCTCTACAATGGGGCCACGGCTAGAGTGAGAACGGGCGCAACAATTTCTCGGGCATACAACGTAGAACGGGGGACTAGGCAGGGCTGCTCCCTCTCCCTGCTGCTATTTGCAATAGCAATAGAACCATTGGCTATGCTGGCGCGCACGGGAGAGCAGTACCGGGGCTCAGTGCTACAGGAGAATGCGCACTACATCTCGCTGTATGCAGACGACCTCTTAATGTTTTTGGAGGACACTGGAGAAGCTCTAACAGCGGCAAAGCACTTGTTGACTGGGTATGGAATAGATCGGGGTTGCGGGTTAACTGGTCAAAGACTTGTCTATTTCCGGTGAGCCCGAACCTACAGGCGCTGCCCCAGGTGCAAGGGATCCGATGGGAGGCGCAGTGCCTGCCCTCATTGGGAATCCTCATTTACCATACACAGGATGGGCTCCTGGAAGGCAACATTAGTCGGGCATTCCGTGGAATTAAAGGGAGTATGGAGTTCTGGACTGCTTTGAAGATGTCGGTGGCAGGGAGGGTGGCCTTGCTCAAAATGATAGTCTTGCCAAGATTGTTATATTTTTTCAGGACTCTCCCAGTATGGATACCCGGGGCAATGTTCAGGCAGTTGAAAATGATGGTGGGAGACTTCTTGTGGGGGGCCGGTAGGAGGCGGGTTGCACTAGACACAATGATGCGCCCCAGGGCAGCAGGGGGTTGGGCAGTGCCGGACTTTGAAAGGAATTATCTGGCAGCCCAGCTCCAATGGCTCACGCAGGCGGTGGCGGCGACATTTAAAGGGCCCAACCCAGGCGATAACTGCTAGGTACCAAGACATGTGCTTTCTTATATACTGATGGGGCAACGACTGCGTAGAGATACTATTACGAATGAGGAGAGAACAATGCAACGTTGTTGGATTCGTAGTAACAAAAAGCATGGAGTGGAGTGCCCCTACGCACCTGGAATCCCGATAGGGGTGTGTACAGCGCTACCCCATGGTGGAGATTGGTCCGCATTGGGGACTTGGGAGGAGCAGGGACTATTTATGGTGGGTGACCTCTATGATGACGGTGTCTTATTGCCGTTCTCGAGCTTACGAGATAGGTTTGACCTACCGCGGGGACACTACTTATTGCACGCGGCGCTAGTAGCGGCGATCCAACGCAGGTGGAAGATGGGGCTATCAGAACCAAAGACATCGTTAATCTGCCAATATGTAGCTATGGTGGCTGGTACTTTCAAGGCTGTCACGTGCCTTAATAGGAGAATGGAACAAGAGGGAAGGCAGCCGATGGATCGCCTAAAGGAGAAGTGGGAACAGGACTTGGGGAGGGACATTCCGGACACTACTTGGCTCAAGCTAGTAGAAAGAGCATGGAAGAGCACGAGGAATGCTAGGTTCCAGCTAATACAGTTTTATGTGCTACATAGGGCGTATATGACCCCGAAACATATTAAGCAGATCTTTGGGGTAGACAAGGCTGACTGCCCTAGATGTGGAACAGAAGATGCGGACTTTCAGCATATGCTGTGGTCCTGCCCGAATCTGACTGTATATTGGGACGACGTAATTACGGCGCTGGAGCTGGCAACAGAGCGAACACTTACTAAAGATATGGCGGTGAGCTTGTTGCATTGGTTTCCGCGCACAAAACGCAGTAAGGTGACCAGCAAATTCATAGATTTGGGACTGATACTAGCTAAAAGAGAGATAACCAGCCACTGGAAGCATAGTCAGGGACCCAGAGTGCAGAGGTGGAAACACAAATTCCTTAAGTGGGCGGCGAGTGAAAGTGTGATCAAGCTATGACTGGTGCATAGGTACCAGAAAGAGACGATGTTGGAAGTGGCGCGAGCTTGGGAAGCGCTAGTTCAAGCACTGCGCAGATCTGACGGAGACCAAGAAGATGAGCCGGCCCACCACTAGACCATGGGTCACAGAGAGCACAGGGGGGAACGCGGTGACTGGAAGCGCAGTAGAAGGGGAGAGCACTGGGTGGCACGGGGAGAGAGGCCGGGCAACAGCAAAGGCGCATAGTAGGCATACACCTATAGGTCAAGACACATTGAGATTGCCAACTGCTGGGGGAGCACACTGGAGGGAGGGGTAGGGGTAGGGGTGGGAGGGGGTAGTAGTTTTGTTGTTGGGGAGGGCTGAGTGAAGTAGATATTAGGGTGTGATGAATGCTAAGAGTCCGCGGGATGCAGGAAACAGGGGTATGGATAATAACGTAAGCTCTTGTGGTTGCACAGCATAACAACTTTATACGTGAGAAGGGGAGAGCAATCTATAACTGTGTATTGTATGCAACAAATGTGAAGGAGAAGATGCTGAGAAGGAAATTGCAAATAATAAAAAATGTATTTTAAAAAAAAAAGAAAGAAAAAAAAAAATGAGAGGTTACCATTTTTGAGACAAGGTCATGAGAAGTCACCAGTATTTAGCTGAGGTTGTGGGAGGTCACCAGTGTTTAGTCGAGGTCGTGGGAGGTCACCAGAGTTTAGCCGAGGTCATGACAGGTCACCAGTGTTGAGCAAAGGTCATGAAAGGTCACCAGCGTTGAGCCAATGACGTGAGAGGTCGCCACCTAAGGTCATGAGAGGTCACCAGTGTTGAGTCACAGTCATGAAAGATCATCAGTGTTGAACCAAGGTCATGAGAGGTCACCAGTGTTAAGACAAGGTCATGAGAGGTCACCAGTGTTTAGCTGAGGTAGTGGGAGGTCACCAGTGTTTAGCTGAGGTAGTGGGAGGTCACCAGTGTTTAGCTGAGGTCGTGGGAGGTCACCAGTGTTTAGCTGAGGTCATAAGAGGTCACCAGTGTCGAGCCACAGTCATGAAATGTCACCAGTGTTGAGCCAAGGACATGAGCGGTCACCAGTGCTGAGCCGAGGTCATGAGAGATCACTAGTGTTGACCAGAGGTTGTGGGAGGTCAGCAGTGTTGAGCCAAAGTCATGAGCAGTCACAATTCTAAGTCTGGGGATGGGACCGTCCAAATCGCTTCATGTAAGGCTGTGGCACTGTTCCTCAAAGCCCCAGATTGGCACAGACACTGGTAGAAAGTTGGTATACTGCGGGAATGCAGAGAGAGGGGCCCCCTCGCTCACCCTGGCATCATCTGTACTTTCCTCTCGGTGAGATTCGAAGAGGGGCTCACACTTGTGGCTGGTGGGAGCCAGTATCCATCCATCATCACAGGGGGTTTCAACTCTGCAGTCTCATTCACACATTAACCCCGTCTAGTTTCAGGCCCCACTGCTTTGCCAGGAAGCCAGTCCTATGGATGTATTCATTGGATTGTGTTCCTTCTAACTCTCCTAGTGATTGAGATCAGTTCAGCGGGAGATCTCTCTTTTCTGGGGTAGAGTTGTGAACAGCACAGAGGTCATGAGCACAGCCCTGCTGCAAACAGCACATTCTGCGTGCAAACTGGGTCCCGTTGTTACGGTGAAATGAATCACGCCGGGCTACATTCCGTGTTATAGTGCACTAGGTAGGGTTGATAGTCTCCATCACTATGTGCTAGTCTCAATAGAACTTGCAGGTCTAAAGATCTGTCTATGGCTATCACACCACGCGCTCCTTTCAACTGCTCGTAATTGGGCATTGGATTACGCCAATCTATCTGTAGAGCTTGACTTGGAATATTAATTTGCAGCACAGAACAGATGCAGTGCTCCAGCTTTTGTTCAATATAATTCTTACAATCTGGTTGCAACCTATTGGATTGGTTGTTGGCTTCTACTGACAGTGCCCTGAAGAAGTCCTACGTTTAAAAGGACGAAACACGTTGGCTGATGGTTTGCTTTATAAACTGAATAAAGAAGAAAACACTATATACCTTGTATTTACAGCCATTTACTTCACTGAACTATGATTCTTCAATATCCATGGACAATTGCTTATGGACTTTTTTGACTATCAGTGGTGCAGATCCAATCCAGTTTCTTTGTACTTGTATAGAGTGTTGAGGCTTTTATGATTATTGTTTTGTTCGATTTATACTGCTTGATTCTCTTCTTATCTGTGTAAGTATTTTAAGGTGTACTTAAAGTGTTCTTCCTTTAATTAAATACCCCCTCTGGCAATACATTCTATCTTTATTGAGACAAACGTGTGTTCTGTCGCTTTCTTCACACCTCATCTCATGAGTTACGCCGTGAATGCTCCACCAGCCTCTTCCAGGGGCCCCTGGGGGCCAGCATGCAGCCATAGGCCCAATGCTCAGCATCCTCGTTAGCAGGGAGGCTGTGCACTCTCACCTTTGCTCTCAAGCAGCAGAGCTACCTTAGGTCATACAGATGGACATATGAACAGCAGAGGCATCCATTGGTAACACATCTCTTACAGATCTCAGAGCAGAGCTATCCGTTAGATTACAAACATAACATAGAAGAACCCAAGTATAGCAGATCTATCCCTCAGGTTACACAATTTCACAGACCAACACAAGTACAGCAGAGCTAACCCTCATGTTAAACAGATAAAAAAAATGGCCATCAGGAGCATCCCTTTATAAAACAATTCTTACAGATCTCATACATTTACAAATGAGACAGCAGAGCTATCCCTTAGTTCTCATGGAAGAACACAAGTACAGCAGACCCATCCTCAGATTAGACAGCTCTCACTGAAGGTACAAGTACAGCAGAGTTATCCCTCAAGTTACACAGATGAAACAATGGACATTAGAAACATCCATCGATGACATAATTATTACAGATCTCATACATGTACAAATGAACCAGCAGAGATATCCCTTGATTCTCATAGAAGAACACACAAACAGCAGATCCAACCACAGGTTACACAGCTCTCAGTGAAGAACACAAGTACAGCAGAGTTATCCCTCAGGTTACACAGCTCTCAGTGAAGAACAGGAGTACAGCAGAGCTATCCCTCAGGTTACACAGTTCTCACAGAAGAACATACATACAGCAGAGCTATCCTCGGGTTACACACATGAAACAAGGAACATTAGAAACATCCATGGCAATCACAAATCTTACAGATATCATACACGTACAAATGAGACAGCAGAGCTATCCCTTAGTTCTCATGGAAGAACACAAATACAGCTGACCCATCCACAGGTTACACAGCTCTCACTGAAGAACACATGTACAGCAGCGCTATTGGTCAATTTACTCAGTTCTCACAGAAGAACGTAAGTACAGCAGAGCTATCCCTCAGGTTACATAGATGAAAACATGGACATTCGAAACGTCCATTGATAACACAATTCTTATATATTTCATAGATGTACATATGAGACAGCAGAACTATGCCTAAGGTTACATAGTTCTCTTAGAATAACAAGCAAGTAGCAGACCTATCCCTCAGGTTACACAGTTCTCGTAGAAGAACATAAGTACAGCAGAGCTATCCCTCAGGTTACCCAGTTCTCGTAGAAGAACACATGTACAGCAGAGCTATCCCTCAGGTTACACAGTTCTCGTAGAAGAACATAAGTACAGCAGAGCTATCCCTCAGGTTACCCAGTTCTCGTAGAAGAACATAAGTACAGCAGAGCTATCCCTCAGGTTACCCAGTTCTCGTAGAAGAACACATGTACAGCAGAGCTATCCCTCAGGTTACACAGTTCTCGTAGAAGAACATAAGTACAGCAGAGCTATCCCTCAGGTTACCCAGTTCTCGTAGAAGAACATAAGTACAGCAGAGCTATCCTTCAGGTTACACAGTTCTCGTAGAAGAACACAAGTACAGCAGAGCCATCCCTCAGGTTACATAGTTCTCGTAGAAGAACATAAATTCAGCAGTGCTATCCCTCAGGTTACACAGTTCTCGCAGAAGAACATAAATTCAGCAGAGCTTTCCCTCAGGTTACACAGTTCTCGCAGAAGAACACAAATTCAGCAGAGCTTTCCCTCAGGTTACACAGTTCTCGCAGAAGAACACAAATTCAGCAGAGCTTTCCCTCAGGTTACACAGTTCTCGTAGAAGAACAAAAGTACAGCAGAGCTATCCCTCAGGTTACACAGTTCTCGTAGAAGAACACAAGTACAGCAGAGCTATCCCTCAGGTTACATAGATGAAAAATGGCCACTGATTGGATATCACAGTTCTCACCAATGAATGTAAGTACAGCGGCGCCAGCCGTCAGGTTACATGGATCACAAGGATGCATAGATGAGACAGCAGAGCTATCCTTCAAGGTTACATAGAGGAAGCTATGGACATTATAGGCATCCCGTGATGACACGGACCTTCCAGATAAGTGCAAGGACAGCACAGATCTGTTCCCCGGATTACACAGGTATCACAGATAAATTGAAAGGACAGCAGAACGATCCCTCAGGCCGCACATGTTTTATACATGAACAGAGCACAGCAGATCTATCCCTCAGGTTACACTGTTCTCGCAGATGAATATGCGGGACAAAAGAGCCACCCTTTGTGGTACACGGATATCACAGACAAAACACGAGCACAGCAGAGCTGGCCCTCAGGATACACCGTTCTCACAGATAAAACGCGAGCACAGCTGAGCTGGCCCTTGGATTACACCAATCTCACAGATAAAACACGAGCACAGCAGAGCTGGCCCTCAGGATACACCGTTCTCACAGATAAACACGAGCACAGCAGAGCTGGCCCTCAGGATACACTGTTCTCACAGATAAAACACGAGCACAGCAGAGCTGGCCCTCAGGATACACCGTTCTCACAGATAAAACACGAGCACAGCAGAGCTGGCCCTTGGATTACACCAATCTCACAGATAAACACAAGCACAGCAGAGCTGGCCCTCAGGATACACCGTTCTCACAGATAAACACGAGCACAGCAGAGCTGGCCCTTGGATTACACCGTTCTCACAGATAAAACACGAGCACAGCAGAGCTGGCCCTTGGATTACACCGTTCTCACAGATAAAACACGAGCACAGCAGAGCTGGCCCTTGGATTACACCAATCTCACAGATAAACACAAGCACAGCAGAGCTGGCCCTCAGGATACACCGTTCTCACAGATAAACACGAGCACAGCAGAGCTGGCCCTTGGATTACACCAATCTCACAGATAAACACAAGCACAGCAGAGCTGGCCCTCAGGATACACCGTTCTCACAGATAAACACGAGCACAGCAGAGCTGGCCCTTGCATTACACCGTTCTCACAGATAAACACGAGCACAGCAGAGCTGGCCCTTGGATTACACCAATCTCACAGATAAACACGAGCACAGCAGAGCTGGCCCTCAGGATACACCGTTCTCACAGATAAAACACGAGCACAGCAGAGCTGGCCCTTGGATTACACCAATCTCACAGATAAACACGAGCACAGCAGAGCTGGCCCAAAGGATACACCGTTCTCACAGATAAATACGAGCACAGCAGAGCTGGCCCTCAGGATACACCGTTCTCACAGATAAAACACGAGCACAGCAGAGCTGGCCCTTGGATTACACCAATCTCACAGATAAACACGAGCACAGCAGAGCTGGCCCTTGGATTACACCGTTCTCACAGATAAAACACTAGCACAGCAGAGTAGGATGACCAACCATCCGTTAATTTCACGGACCGTCCGTTATTTTAGTATGATGTCTGTATGGCGTCCGTAATTTGGGTTCCCCAAATTACGGACGCCTTGCAGACATCATTCTAAAATCTTAATGGGAAATTTCAGTAAGGTATGCTGTTTCCCTGCAAGAGGCCCCATGAGTTTAAAAGATGTCACTCAGGGGCTCTCGCACCTATCTTTTAAACTGAAGAGGCTGCCTGCCTGCAGCGGCCCCTCCCGGACCTTGCCCAGACTGTAGACTGAGGCTGCCTGCCTGCAGCAGGCCCTCCGGGACCTCGTGCAGACTCTAGACTGAGGCTGCCTGCCTGCAGCGACCCCTCCGGGACCTCACGCAGACTGTAGACTGAGGCTGCCTGCCTGCAGCGGCCTCTCCGGGACCTCGTGCAGACTGTAGACTGAGGCTGCCTGCAGCAGCCCCTCCGCGACCTCGCACAGACTCTAGACTGAGGCTGCCTGCCTGCAGCGATCCCTTCGGGACCTCACACAGACTGTGGACTGAGGCTGCCTGCCTGCAGCAGCCCCTCCGGGACCTCGCACAGACTGTAGACTGAGGCTGCCTGCCTGCAGCGATCCCTTCGGGACCTCACACAGACTGTAGACTGAGACTGCCTGCCTGCAGAAGCCCCTCCGGGACCTCGCACAGACTGTAGACTGAGGCTGCCTGCCTGCAGCAGCCCCTCCGGGACCTCGCACAGACTGTGGACTGAGGCTGCCTGCCTGCAGCGGCCCCTCCGGGACCTCGCACAGACTGTAGACTGAGGCTGCCTGCCTGCAGCGGCCCATCCGGGACCTCGCGCAGACTGTAGACTGAGGCTGGTTGCCTGCCTGCAGCGGCCCCTCCGGGACCTCGCGCAGACTGTAGACTGAGGCTGCCTGTCTGCAGCGGCCCCTCCCGGACCTCGCGCAGACTGTAGACTGAGGCTGCCTGCCTGCAGCAGCCCCTCCGGGACCTCACACAGACTGTAGACTGAGACTGCCTGCCTGCAGAAGCCCCTCCGGGACCTCGCACAGACTGTAGACTGAGGCTGCCTGCCTGCAGCAGCCCCTCCGGGACCTCGCACAGACTGTGGACTGAGGCTGCCTGCCTGCAGCAGCCCTCCGGGACCTCGCGCAGACTGTGGACCGGTCCCTTGTCATTCTGTCTGTGGCTGATTATCACATATAGACTGACAATGTGCCCAATTGTAGTGACAGCATGTGGGGTGCCTGCTCCTGCATCTGACTAGGCAAGGCATTCTGCTTTTGTCTTGGCGCCATGCTGGAAGAAATAAAAATAAAATAACTAACACCATTTTCACTGTACATTTAAAAGTCAGATTTCAACATACAAATAAAAAAATACTATTTAATGTTTATTGTTACATTAGCACAAATCTTGATTGCAGAAAGGGCACGATTATCTCAACCTCATATAAACTTATTTCGACTTGTATTTCCTGAATTTTGTATTGTCCTGAATTTTTGTCCTGAATTTTGACCCTTTTTTACACTGACCATCCTGAATTTGCACCCATGCCAGTTGGTCACCCTACAGCAGAGCTGGCCCTCAGGTTACACCGTGCTAACAGATGAACACAAGAACAGCAGAGATAGCCCTCGGCATACACCATTCTCACAGACGAACACAAGGACAGCAGAGCCACCTTTTATGGTACATGGATATCACAGATAAAACACAAACACAACAGAGCTGGCCCTCAGGTTACACCCTTCTCACAGATGAATGGGCAGGACAGCAGAGCCACCCTTTGTGGTACACAGATATCACAAATAAAACATGAGCACAGCAGAGCTGGCCCTCGGGTTACACCCTTCTCACAGATGAACACATAGTACAGCAGAACTAGCCCTCAGGATACACCGTTCTCACAGATGAACACGCAGGACAGCAGAGCCACCCTTTGCGGTACACAGTTATCACAGACGGACACAAGGACCGCAGAACAATCTCCAGGGCATTGTCGCCATCAAGAGTGCTGCAGGTCCTGGCACACCTCACCTTAGTTAGTAGCTAACACCAACCAGGGATTGGAGCACACATTCTATGGGCCAGATTCACAAGGTAAACTTAGACGTCTGCTCTAAACTTAGATCAAAGTCTATGTTTACGGCTTTGGACATTCACATAGGGCATTTATGAGCACTATCTTTATGTCTGCACTCGGGCCAGACCTCCAGGGGTGGGCTCTCTGGAACGCAGTGACTGAGCCGGCCCTGGGGAAAGGGGACCCCAGGGCATGTCAAGGCCTGGGGACCGGGACTCTGTGCCTCCTTCCCTTTTAAATATCGTCGGCCGTGGGGGTTGGGCTCACCAGGGCCGTTTGAAGCTTGGGAGGCAGGGCTACACGCTTCCCATTTATTTTGCATTTGGCCATAGTTTCTGGGGTCATTAGGTCCTTTTTAGGCTCGGGAGGTGGCCGCACACCCCTCCCTCTGTATTCTAATATCAAACCCTGGGGCTGAGGTCCCCAGGGCCTTCTTGAGGCTCAGGGAGGGGGGACCACATTCCTCCCCATAAATATTTTAATGTGCTGCCCCCCGGGCCCTGGTCCACCCCAGGGGGTGTTTTTTTTATTGTACCGGAGTCCGCACTTTTAAAAAAAGGTTTGCAGTGGATTCGCGGACCCTCCATGAATTTGCGGCAAAAACGTTTAAAAAATGATTTTGGCCCCAGAGGGTGACCCTCTGGGACCACCCACCAGGACTGGGGGGGGGGCAGGATATCCCTACCTTCCCCCTTATATATTTTATTTATTGCCTTTCAAGACTCAGGACTAAGTCCCGAGTCCTAAGTTGGCTGCCACATCTTTTTGATGTGGTGGCAGCCAATCAGATTTTATCTTTAGATCTGTCTGTTCCACAAAAAATAGAATGTTTTTGAGGCTAATTTACTCAAAAACTTGTGAACAGAATTACACCAAATCACAAAAAGCATGCTTTCTGGTCCCAAATCTAGCATTCTGTCAAATTTGGTGTAAATCTGTTCATCCATTGGGGCTGAAGCTGTGCCTAAATTTCTAATGGAAAAATTAATGGGGAAAACGTGTTTTGGGACACTCCCCCCTTTTTCCCAGCCCCTGCTTGACGGATCACCTGAAACTTTCCAGGAAGGAGCTGAGGTAGAAGAAAATTTTTGAGGGGTACATTTTGCAAAGATTCATCAAGCAGCAAGAAAAAGTATTAGGAAAACAAAAAATGCCTTTCCTATAGAAACACAGTCCTAACTATAACTACCAATATATATAAAACACACTTGAGAACAATCTTCACCATTGCCTGTTGTTGTAGGTTGCCTCGCCAGTTTAATCTGTGGCCCTCTGTGTGCCCCCTAAAAATCATGACTAAAGACACCACTGGTAAGTTGACAAGGTGGGAGAGCTCACATACGTCTGTCTTGCACAGGCTCCTGCATTCAATTTACCTCCGTGTGAGGCTCATGGCAACGCCAACTTAATATGCAGCTCTTGCTACTGAGATTTTCTGTCATAGAGAGGGAAAATGGATTGCCCAGGAAAGTAGAACATGTGAAGTAGAGAAGCACAGATTAGATTAGCCCCTCCCCCACCTGTGATCGCTACAGCTAAGTGTGCCCTTCACATTTAAACAGGCTCCTTTAGTTACGAGTGCGTGAAATATTCAAGAAAACATGTGGGTGCAATCCACCATCCTCCTTTGCTGCACTTACACAGAGTTCGAAGCAAAGATAACGCCATTCCAACCACACACCCTACACGATGTAGCATGCTAGGGGTGGGAGCAACTCGCGTAATTCCATGTAGCGTAATAATGCACATTTACCCAAAAATTCTGTGACAGTACGTGGAATTATGTGAGAAGAATAATTCTGCATTTAGTGCTATTTTCTTTAAGCAAAAATGCTCACTTACATCAAAAATGTCCGCAAGGATGCATTTTGTGGTGAGAAATAGTGCCAAATGCAACAGAACATTACTAGCGAGCAGCTGCCTGTGCTTGCTAAAGGTGCACTTGAAGTAGGATGTTCCTCAAATATACTCTCGGCATTCAGCGCTAGTTTCTTATCTCAAATTGCACCCCTTTTGTTTGGAACGCAAGGATGCATTTTGCGCTAAAAAAAATAGTGCTAAATGCAGCAGAATATAAACAGTAGCATAAGCAGGAGCTCGCCAAATGTGCTCCCATGGCAGGATTTTCCCCTCAATTTACTCCTGTTTATGCGAGTTTGCGTAATCCCGTTAGTATAACTCCGCATCAAAGAGTTGTGTGAAATTACTCCAAATACTGCTCCGTAACTGAAAATTCTTTCAGGCCTGTAGCTTGCTGGCCATGTCCGCAATAGTGGTAGTAACTGCTACATGAATGTTGGAATACGATATAATGTATTGACTAAGGCCAGGAGAGCACTTCTGTTACACTGTTTTTTCTCAGTTTAAAAATGAAGGGGCATATTATCAAGCAGCAGCGATAATTATCGCTGGCCGCTCTTAGCGTGAGGATTGTTATCGCCAGCTATTGCTGGAAATTATTGCCATGCTAGCGCTGTATTAACCCCTTCCCCACTCATGACGGAGCCGCTCCGTCATGAGCCACGGTTGCCGTGTGCTCATGACGGAACGGTTCCGTCATGTCCCGGCCGTTGGCGGCCGCTCCGCCTACGCGGCGCTGTTTCCCCGCCTGTGCGGGGGGACAACGCAAATGGGCGGAGTCATGACGGAACCGTTCCGTCATGAGCACAGCTCAACCGTGGCTCATGACGGAGCGGCTCCGTAATGAGCACAGCGCCACCGCGCTGCCCCCCCGCACTCCCCAGCGCTGCGGCGGAATTCCCGCCGCAGCGAAAGGGTTAACAACGCATAGCGCAATGGCGATAATTATTCCAGCAATAGCGGTATTTTCTATGGAACATCCCTGGTTTTCCAGCGATGTTCCATGGAAAACGGCGATATCCTTGATGATAGGGCCTGTAGTCTTAGCCACACAATCCACCCCCATGTTAGGTATGCCTTAGTCAGGAATTTAACAGACGTAATATTCCTGCGTTAAGGCATACTTAACGCGATTTCAAATATCGTTACCCCTCGTTGATAATATCTGCCTTCGTGATATTATCCCATTATGTTTTCACAGCCACGCCTCCTTTGCATCTCATTATCGATGCGAGGCGAGGCATGTGGAAAACGGGTGCTAAGTCAAGGAATCACGCGCTAGCATATCCTTGATGATAATGCGATAAAATTATCGCCGCTTTTCGCCTGAAAACGGATGCTTAAGCGAGGATAATTTTATCGCGGTCCCTTGCTAATATGCCCCGAACAGATAAGAGAAGCCCGAAGACGTATGCTCGGGTGACATCTAGCGGCCGGTTCGAAAAGCATAATGGTTGTACTTGGGAAACGGTGCGTGGGTCATAGTAGCAGAAGTCTACTACAACCCGGGGTTATTTTCTAACAGGGAGAATAAAGAGGAGTCTTGCCCCTTCTTTGCTCCCCTTTACTTGATTCTTTGTAAATTGGCACTAATTAGATGGTTTTTGAGTCATATTTTACTGTATATTAGTGATAATTGTTGCCCAGGGTCGGATTGATAAGGCGGGCACTCACGCAATGGCCGAGGGGCCGGTATCAGAGTTCCATCTGTGGGCTGCTTTTTTGGGCAGCATGGGGTCCGATTTGGGCGATGTCTGTAGTGTTCGGATGCTGCCAGCGGCGCAGTGGGTGCCTGAGTAGCCTTTCTGGAGGCAGATGGGCGTCCATTACCTCCCTTTTATCAACGGGCAGAGGTTTCACTCCCTTTCTCTCGCTTGGCTGACCCTTTAATGTATGCATTTTGAGCGGGGGTAGGGGGCCTGAGCAGAAGTGGCCTCACTTGTTTACAGGTGTGTTTAACAGTGTGAACTAATCCATGCTTTTTAAAAAAAATTCTAAGTGAAGTTAAGAAAACATGCCTCTGTCAGAGACCCCCCACTTCTTTTCCTAAAATGTCGCCTAAGCAGTGTTTTGCGGAAAGGCAATATGCAAATGTGGGCCACTTTTTTTTAGCGTGCCTGGGTCGATTTTTGATCCCAATCCAAACCTGGTGTTCCCAGTAGCGATTTGAATGTAGCCTGCTGTCACCCACTGTCTGGGATCCCGGTGGAGTCGACATCAATACCGTAGGGACACCATCCCGCACAAAAACAACTAGTGTGCCTGGAGAGGAGTGGCGCGTGGTTATGACGCATTTCCAGATGTATGCCATGTTGTAAATCTGGGATTGTGTCAAAAACCATGGCCGTTGTGTTGGAACGCCCACTGCAACATCCATGGCATGCCTCCCCCATGCACTATGTACACCATATCTACAAGGCCATCAAAAGCCAAGCAGGGTGGCTTTCTGTGCCCTCGTAGATATGGGTAAGACCAGTGCACCGCTGGAATGTCAAAAAAAGTGACCTGGTAGCACGCTGGGCATGTAAACACGCCCCACAGTGCATTCCTGCCCTTCCACATTGATGCAGGCAGCGCAAGACTTGCATTGCTGCCCTACGCCAATTCTCTATAAATGAGGCCCTCCGTCCCAAACAGACCACCAACATAACGTCAACAGTGGATGATGAATGTTCAAACCGGTGGAGAATAAAACCCCACCTGAGGAAGGGTAAACATGCCCTCAGCCTTTAGGACACTGGTTCCACCGCCAGTTTTGAAGGGGCATCCATACCATGCTTGGGTTTAAGGCCAGCCCTCCTCTGGTGATTCAAGCTTTGGGTGAAGCCAGAGTAGAAGGGCTGTGGGCAGTGGCGGCCGGCACAGGTAAACACGGTGAGGCGGAGGGGTGGGGCAGAGGAGTGGGAGGGGGGGAAGTCGACAGCCGATGGAATAGGTATAATTAAAAAAATACATAATACCTATTCTGTTATCTATCAACTCTCCCCCTGCCGCCACCTGCCCTGCCCCACCCCGCCCCGCCCCACCACGTTTACCTGTGCTGGCCGCAGAATGGGGGATTCAGCTCTTGAAAACACAGAAACAACCTGTTAATGGAACACGTTCAAAAGCAGTTTACATACGCTTGGCGTGTCCTTATCATTTACCAAATTGGTTATTGCAGCTTTACTCAGTGCTGCGTACGCCTCTTTTACTCCACCTGCCCCTTCCAAATACTCTGAGGCCTGATGCGAGAAGCTATTTGTAGGAGTAAGTTTGGCTCACACACACAAATAGCTTTTTTCATGGGGTTAAAATCACTTCTGCACTTCACAAAAGGTGGTTTACACTATTAGAACACATTTACTCACACAAAGAAGTTTGTTTGGGTAAATCTACTGAAACTTTGTGCCCACACAGGCTCTGTGGCAAGCTTGTTTCTGACCCTCTGCACTCTAAATGGGTGCAAAGCACCTTCCCTGCTGCCAAGGACACGAGTGATTTATTTTCCAGTGTTGGAATGGGGGCAAACAAACTGAAGTGAAAGGGCTTCTAAAATGGGGAACATACTTTTCTCGTGTACATGAACATATGGAAAGGGCTCTGTATGATTGTATTTGAGAATTTACAAATGTTCTCCAGAGCAGCTGGAAACCAGCAGCTTTCACTAGTTTCCAGTTTCTGGGCGTTCTCTAGAAAAACTTTGTAAACTTCAGCAGTTCAAATTGCGAGGTTGTAAATCTGATGGTTCAGATGTACGTAGCACCACGAGTCCTCCTGAATTTCCACACAATTACCATATTGAAATATTTAGGAAATGAGCCATTTTTATCTGTGAAAATTACCTTGATAATTTCAGTAAATACACGAATTTTGTCACCAAATACCACCTATTTATTTTGTATTAAATAATTTATGTTCTCAATTACCAGCTATTGTCTAAAAGAACATTCCTTTTCACCAGATAACAGTTTGGCTTTCCAACAAATAAACCTTGTAACCAACCACTAAGCTATCATTTTCTGAAAGTGTCCCTTTGTCCCTTCACATATTTTGCCCCCAAACGTAAGCAGGCTATTGTCAGAAAATACCATTGTTTAATTTTTAGTACATTTTGCTCTATTACTTGGCCTTTCATCTTCTAAATCTACCCCTTTTGTCCCAAACAACTCACACATCATATTTTAGAAAACGTGCTAATTTTGGCCAGTTTTAAATTTCTTTTCTTCAGAAAAGTATTTTGTTTTTGTCACCAAGGATCAGCCTATTATTTCCTCAAATATACTATCAAAGGCAAGATCAGCTAATCTTTTTCAGTAAATTCATAATTTCGTCTACAATGTTGTCCTCAATCATCTCGTCAATTTCATTAACCCTTTTATTTTGTTGTAATATAGCAGCTATTCAATTTGTAAAAAAACATAACTTCTTTTGCCTGCAAGCATTAGCTTATTTTTTTATTTTAAATAGTACATATTGTTGTATCCACAGATATCCCCTTTTCATTTCCTGTGCTAATGTACCAACATCAAATACCATCAATTGCTTTATATGCCCTGGTTCACCGCTATAAGCCCAGGCTCAGCCATATTATGCCCATGTGCTATCAGTCTATGCTAAGATTTCCTTGATATGTCCGTGGACTTCACACATACAGCCCACATGTATTCTCATGTGGGCCATGCTCAGTCTCATAAAGTTCATGCAACATAACATAATGTGTAGTTGTAGAGGTCAACGTTTACCCCACGTAGGCCTCTGAGCGCTACATCCCAAACCCCCTCCCACAGCTATAAACTCAACACAAAACAAGCATTTGCAATGCAATAGGTCTCGCATTTATAAGAGTTTGAGCTATTGGCATTGTAAAATTACAATGCCTTTTATTTATGTTTTGGTTTTAAAACAAATAAAAGGCATTGTAATTTACAATGTCAGTAGCATAAACTCGCATAAAAGCAGTGTGTGGAGTGCAGCAGTGTGCCGCGTGCAGCAGTGTGAGGCGTGCAGCAGTGTGCGGCGTGCAGCAGTGTGCGGCGTGCAGCAGTGTTTCGTGTAGCAGTGTGAGGCATGCAGCACTGTGACATGCAGCGGCATGCAGCAGTGTGCGGCGTGCAGCAGTGTGCTGCGTGCAGCAGTGTGCGGCGTGCAGCAGTGTTTCGTGTAGCAGTGTGAGGCATGCAGCACTGTGGCGTGCAGCGGCGTGCAACAGTGTGCGGCATGCAGCAGTGTGCTGCGTGCAGCAGTGTTGTGCAGCATGCAGCAGTGAGTAATGCAGCAGTGTGCAGCAGTGTGTGGCGTGCAGCAGTGTGCCGGTTGCATCAGTGTGTGCCGTGCAGCAGTGTGTGGCGTGCAGCAATATTTCATGTAGCAGTGTGTGGCGTGCAGCAGTGTGTGGCATGCAGCAGTGTGTGGCGTGCAGCAGTGTGTGGCATGCAGCAGTGTGTGGCGTGCAGCAGTGTGCGGCGTGCAGCAGTGTGCGGCGTGCAGCAGTGTGTGACAGTGTGTGGCGTGCAGCAGTGTGAGGTGTGCAGCAGTGTGTGGCATGCAGCGGCATGCAGCAGTGTGTGGCATGCAGCAGTGTGAGGCGGGCACCAGTGTGAGGCGTGCAGCAGTGTGAGGCGTGCAGCAGTGTGTGGCATGCAGCTGTGTGAGGCGTGCAGCAGAGACACGTGAAGGGTGAGGACAGACACGTGGAGGGTGGGGAGAGACACGTGGAGGGTGAGGAGAGACACGTGTAGGGTGAGGAGAGACACGTGTGGAGGGTGAGGAGAGACACGTGTGGAGGGTGAGGAGAGACACATGTGGAGCGTGAGGAGGAGACACCTGTGGAGGGTGAGGAGGAGACACATGTGGAGAGTGAGGAGGAGACACATGTGGAGGGTGAGGTGGAGGGTGAGGAGACACGTGTGGAGGGTGAGGAGAGACACGTGTGAAGGGAGAGGAGAGACACGTGTAGAGGGTGAGGAGAGACGTGGAGGGTGAGGAGAGACACGTGTGGAGGGTGAGGAGAGACACATGTGGAGGGTGAGGAGAGACACGTGTGGAGGGTGAGGAGAGACGTGTGGAGGGTGAGGAGAGACGTGTGGAGGGTGAGGAGGGACACGTGGAGGGTGAGGAGAGACACGTGGAGGGTGAGGAGAGACATGGAGGGTGAGGAGAGACATGGAGGGTGAGGAGAGACACGTGGAGTGTGAGGAGAGACACGTGGAGGGTGAGGAGAGACACGTGGAGGGTGAGGAGAAACCCTGAGGGTGAGGAGAGACACGTGTGGAGGGTGAGGTGGAGGGTGAGGAGAGACACGTGTGGAGGGTGAGGAGAGAGACGTGTGGAGGGTGAGGAGAGACGTGTGGAGGGTGAGGAGAGACGTGTGGAGGGTGAGGAGAGACGTGTGGAGGGTGAGGAGAGACGTGTGGAGGGTGAGCAGAGACACGTGTGGAGGGTGAGCAGAGACACATGTGGATGGTGAGCAGAGACACGTGTGGAGGGTGAGCAGAGACACGTGTGGAGGGTGAGGAGAGACACGTGTGGAGGGTGAGGAGAGACACGTGTGAAGGGTGAGGAGAGACACGTGTGGAGGGTGAGGAGAGACACGTGTGGAGGGTGAGGAGAGACACGTGGAGGGTGAGGAGAGACACGTGTGGAGGGTGAGGAGAGACACGTGGAGGGTGAGGAGAGACGTGGAGGGTGAGGAGAGACACGTGGAGGGTGAGGAGGGTGAGGTGGAGGGTGAGGAGAGACACGTGGAGGGTGAGGTGGAGGGTGAGGAGAAACAGAGTTGGAGGGTGAGGAGAGACGGAGGTGGAGGGTGAGGAGAGACAGAGGTGGAGGGTGAGGAGAGACCGAGGTGGAGGGTGAGGAGAGACCGAGGTGGAGGGTGAGGAGAGACCAAGGTGGAGAGTGAGGAGAGACCGAGGTGGAGGGTGAGGAGAGACCGAGGTGGAGGGTAAGGAGAGACCGAGGTGGAGGGTAAGGAGAGACCGAGGTGGAGGGTAAGGAGAGACCGAGTTGGAAGGGAATCAGAAGTGGAGGAGAGAGAGAGGTGGAGGGTGAGGAGAGACAGTGGTGGAGTGGGGGGGAGGGGAGGATATCACTTTTACTTCCTCTCCTAGTGTAAGGTAACGCCCTCACCCCACAGGCCCTGCCGGGGCCGAGAGCAGATCACTGTTCGCATCAGCCGTCACCCGAGACCGCTCCGTACTTGTTGGTAAATAGAGGTTCACTATCTGTTGATAATGGGATTCACTTGGGGGGCTGACTTACCTCCTCCACCCCCAGGGCCAACACTGAGAAGGCATCAGAGACCTGGTGCTGCCTATGCTGCAGTACTGCGAGAGAGAGGGATGGGGGGCGGGCAGAGGAAGAGGAGTGGGGTTAGAGAAGGGACAGGTGGGGAGAGAAAGAGGAGAGAAGGGACAGAGACAGAAAAGAAGCCAAAAAAGAATTAGAGAGAGTAAAGAGGAGAGTTGGGGAAAATGAAAACATTACGAGAGAACATGTAGCAAAGAGGTGGAGAGAGAAGATGGGAGAGAGTAAGGACGCAGCCAATAGATAGGGCAGAGACAAAAAGAATCGAAACAATACAAAAGTATTTTCCAAACTCGTAAATAACCACGGGCCAAACAACTGATCTGCAATGAAGCATCCGAACCTGGTATATCATGATGTTAACCATGCAATAAAAAATAAATTAAAAAAAACACCCAAAAACACGTATACACCATGTTGACCCTTTTCCATGCAACGTATTCTAAAACGCCATTCTCATTCATACATTCACAGCAAACCTGTTCACAAGAGTGACAGAAAATGTGGTATTAGTGTTACATTTTTGTTTACATCCATACCTGCTCACTTATGCAATTAAAGGATTCATGACCACATGGTTAAACAAAACGTACTGATTGGCCTTGCCGTGAAGGAGAAACACGTGTTGACACACACTCCCGATCTGTGAAACATTCACCCCACTTTCTCGAAATTGAAACCAGTGCATGTGTCCGACGAACTTCCTGCCGCTTATCTGAATGCACCAGTGGCAGAAGATAGTCACCATCTTGCAACAACACAATTAAAGGGAGGCATGTCTGTCTCTCCCCACCGCCACATGTCTCTGAGTCTTACTGTCTCATGCGAGATCTCCCTCTAGGAGACAGCTGACACTGACTCTTCCCCTGAGACAGCACGGGAGATGCGTGTGTGTGCATAGTGTGTGTGTCTATATGTATATATCTGTGTGTGTATGCATGTGTGTGTGTTTGTATGTGTATATGTTTGTGTATGCATGTGTGTGTTGGTGTGCAAGTATGGGTGTGTCATTGTGTTCATTTGTCTTCATGGATGTGTACACATATGTTTGTGTGTATACCTATGTCTGTGTATGCATGTTTGTGTGTATGTATATGTGTTTGAGTATGTTGGTGTGCGTGCTTGTTTATATGTGTATGTGGGGTTGGTGTGTTGGTGTGCATGTATATGCATATGTTTATGCATGTCTGTGTGTTTGTATATGTTCATATGTGTGTGTAAATGCATGTGTGTTTTGTATGTGTGCATAGTTGTGTATGCATGTGATCAGAGGGAAGAGTGCACTTGAGGGCAAAGAGGAAAACATACAGGGAAGAGTATGTGAGGGCAGAGAGAAAAATACAGAGGGAAGAGTCCATGTGAGGGAGGAGAGAAAAATAGAGAGGGAAGAGCTCATGTGAGAGCAAAGCGAAAAAAATACAGAGGGTAGGGCACATGTTAGACCGGAGATAAAAACATAGAGGGAAGAGAGCATGTGAGAGCAGAGAGAAAAATATAGAGAGAAGAACACATGCGAGGGCAGAGAAAAAAATACAGAGCTAAGAGCACAAGTGAGAGCATAGAGAAAAAATGCAGAGGGAAGAGTACATGTGAGGGAAGAGAGACAAATACAGAGGGAATAGCATGTGAGGAAAGAGAGAAAAATAGAGAGGGAAAAGCACACGTGAGGGCAGAGTGAAAATACAGAGGGAATAGCACATGTGAGACCAGAGAGAAAAACATAGAGTGAAGAGCATATGTGAGGTCTAGACGCCTTACACAATTGGCGCCCTGAGCAGCATTTCCTTTTCATGCCCTGGCACAATCAATCTTACATTCTATGTCACGTCACTCAGGAGTACAACCTCGAATGCTAAACACTGACCAATAAAATTACGTGGCAAAACACCAGCCTATTCAGTGTCATGGACCCCAGGGCAAGTAAGTAAATGACCCCCCAACCTCCTCAATATGCTACAGTTATATTAAATACACGAATTATCAACGTTCGTGGGCCCTGGTGCCACTGCACCTGCTGCACCAATTGAAGAAACGCCCCTGGGCAAAGGTACACAAACAAGGAATCAATGACTGCCGACCTACCGGAACCACTGCAAAATGATAAAATAAAAATACTTTCCACAGAACATTTACGATGGAATGCATAGAAGCGCTGCCATTATAGCATTATTAATAGAAGATCGTTGCTACACGTTTGTTTTTGAAGTGTCGAATTCTAACCTGGAGAGTGAGGATGGTATATTTTAGGAGGGCTGAAGAGGCGCATGGCGTGGGATCGCGCTAGCATGCATCACAGCTCACAAACCTCGGACACATTAGGGGCAGAGGAATGTACAACATACAGAAAGTATGTGCATCACCACGTTGTTACAAAATTGCAGAAACCTGATGCTTTGGTTAAAACATGACCACAATGTTATCAACTACTGCGGAAGAAAAGATGGCCGAATGGGAAACGTGTGGAAGGAGAGGAGTTTTCTTGTTTGAGAACAAGGCTGTAAGATTACGACGACATTTAAAAGTCGATTGCTTCACTTAAGGCGAGAGTTTATTATTAAAGTAAATTAAAGGGAGTGGAAAAAAATAACCTGTTCCTAGTCGGGAAAGATGGGTCTAATGAAGCAAAGGTGACCCAAACAAGATGGACTTACAAAGGGTTTTAAGGACAGTGAAAAGGAATCGAGCAGAGCATCAAAGGGCTGGGTGAGAAGGCAGGGGGGAATGCAAGGGTCAAAGCGGCGAAAGTGAAAGTAATCGAGCAGAGCATCAAAGGGCTGGGTGAGAAGGGAGAGGGGAAAGCAAGGAGCAGCTGTGCACGTGCACGCCATCGTGCACTCAAGCCCTAGGCCAGCAAAACCATGTGGGTAGCACTTTTGAAAGCCCACTTACAAAATGTCTCAAAGAGACAGCTTTCGTTGTCTCAGCGAGACCTAAAAACATTCTAGACCCTTTCCCTCTTTTCCCTCCACTATTCCTTTTCAATCCAAATAACAGACTAACATGTCCACTGCTCAAATTAATTGCGTATTTCCTTACTAATTCCCACTTATCCTGTTTGGGTTCCGGAGTAACATGCTACTCATCAAAAAACGCTTCAACACCTCATCAGGGGCAGCAAGCACTATATAAATGCAAACCTTTTCCCTCTTCTATCCCTCCACTATCCTTCTTAATCATCCAAATAACAGACTAACATATCCACCGCTCAAATGACTTCATATTTCACTATACTAATTCACCACTAATCCTTTACGGGTTCTAGAGAAGCGTGCAACTTGCCGAAAAAGTGCTTCTACACCTCATCAGGGGTAACAAGCACCATATAAAGTGCAAACCTTTTCCCTCTTCTATCCCTCCACTGTCCTTCTCAACCCAAATAACTGATTAACATAGGCAGCTCTCAAATTACTTTCATATTTCACTATACTCATTAACCACTAAACCGTTATGGATTCCTGAGTAGCGTGCTACTTGCAGATAAAGAGTGTTGCCGCCTCGTCAGGGGTAGTAAGCACTACATAAATGCAATTACAATACAATACAATACAATGAATGAAATGAAATAAGTAATTTACAAAGCACTACGATCACCCCTAAAGGGTGGTCCCGGTGCTGGATCTGCGGACTTCAAGCACTATTTGAGGCTCACTGCAGGAGAAGAATACACTGCGGCTGAGAGAAAAGCCGTCTTGAGAAGCTTTCTAAAGTGAGCATCTTTTGCAACTTGTCTCAGGGAAACAGGAAGCTGATTCCAGACCTTTGCACCCAGAACAGACAGAGACCTGGCTCCTCTGGTCCTCAACCTGAAGTTTGGAATCCGTAAGAGTTTGGCATTGGCAGATCTTACAACCCTGTGGGGGCCGTCTGGAATGAAACAGTCTGAGGGAACTTTCGGACCAGTTTGAAGGAGCGCTCTAAAGACTATGGTGAGTGATTTCAACAAAATCTGCTTTTCCACAGGGAGCCAGTGGAGTTCCCTGAACCACCTGGAAGTAGAAACCCTGCAAGGATGTTTGAGCACCAGCAGTTGTACTGCGGAATTTTGTACAACCTGATGTTTCTTAATTAACTATTTGGGATTGCCCGGATAAAGACTGGTGCAATGATCAATGCTAGAAATGATCAAGAAATGAGCTACCATCTTCCTAACCAATAAGGAAAAAAATCAAGAAAACTTTTTTTGAGATTTAATCAATGAGAAGCAGGTTCCTGACACTGCAGCAACTTGATAGTGGAAAGATAAATCATTATCAAATTTGACCCACAATTTCCTGGCAACATCCGTGGGCAGGGGAGGCTTAATAAGTCCATCCGGCCACCAGCCAAGAGCAGAAAGCTGATTGTTATTTCCAAAGCGGAAGATTTCAGTTTTCTCCGTATTACACTTCAGATTGTTATAATTCATCCATCTGATAATTTGGGAGAGACAATTTTTGTTTGATTCGGAGACAGAGAAATTCGTATCTATTGACAGGATCAGTTTGGAATCTTCAGCATATGAAATAGTAGAGACACCAAACATTCGTCAGGGCCGTCAATATGGACATATAGACATTAAACAGGGTGGGACTCGGGGATGAGCCATGAGGGACCCCGTGCTACAGTGCATTGTCTCTTGAGCTCATTGTCAGCACTTGTTTCCTGTCCTTTAAAAAAATTGAAACCATTCACAAGCTCGGCCATGGATTCCGATATTAGCAAGAGACTGTAGTAGAATAACATGAGATACCATGTTGAATGCCGCCGACAACCCAAGAAGAATTAGGACAGTGTTGTTTCCATTGTCTAGCATAAACTTTATTGGTTCGGAAACTTCAAGATGGACCAATTCAGTAGAATGGCAAGGTCAAAAACCAGATTGTAGAGGGTGTAAAAGCTTAAACGCTTCCAGGTAATCCACAAGTTGAGAGTTAACTACATTCACTAGTATTTTGGCTGGGGTGGGCAGCAGGGAGATTGTTCTACAATGGATCAGGATCCTAGGGTCCACATTGATTTCTTCAACAGGGGTTGTACAAAAGGTAGCGTCCACCTGTCGGGCACAGGGGCCAGTATTACTGACTGATTTAAAATGGAATTCAAAATGGGGTTAATTACCTAAATGAACTTCCTGAAATTAGAGGGGGACAGGGATCTATAGGCAAACCCAACTTACAGAGCGGAATAGCAATTTCTGATTGTTGCAACGTAACGGGCTTAAACTCAGTGAGAGGTGATTGAATGTGTCCCAAATGGGGACTCCAGCATCTCCACATTGGTTGACTTGCTTGAGTCGAAACCTGCTCAGATAGCTTCGATCTTTTGTTCAAAGAACTCAGACAGATTGTCACAAAGTTCCTGGGAGGATCCTACAGACAAAAAATGAATGTTTACTGTTACGCAACTCAAATGTACTCATTTTGTTGATCTTGGTAGGATGAAAGGTGGAGTGGACTTGCTGGGATTTGAACCTGAGACCATGGGGTCAAACATAGATTCCTAGAGTCGCTACATGAGTCCACGAAGCTTCTTGACCCGGCAGTCTTATATGCCCATGTTCCATCAGCAAATGTGAGGTACAGCATCTCAGCTCATGTGCAGACTCACACACCCGTGTGCCCTTCTCATAGAGGAACACACTTCTGTCAGACATGGACTGTATCTGGTGCCCAGGTTCAGTTTCATGGTTCAAGACCCATCCACCACAAAAACACACGCATGGGCAGACGCTCTAGCACAGACAGACAGGTGCACATTAGGTACTCACGTTAGCTTCACTCTCACCCATATGCAGGCACAGAAGCATGTAACACATGCAGAAACACAGAGACACACTGCTACACACATTTCATACACAGATACACAGCACAACAGGTGTCTGTAGGCATGTGTATGCACATACACCCAAACACATACACACACACACACACATACCCCAACACTAATCAACATATCTTGAGATGGCTGGTTAGACCTAAAATGTCATCTTGGGTTTCTGGTGATGTCAATAAAGGACTCGGCCTTTGATCTTGTAGTTTATACTATCTCCAGAACCCCACTGTGGCTTTATAGAATTGTGGTTTAAAAAACATGTCAGCTGCTCACCATATATGCCGTAGAATGGTTGTGGCCACCAGGCACCCGCCTCTTAGGACAGAAAGAGGATATTCAACAATCAACGACTTACAGTAAACATGTTTCTGATCACACGGTGTATAAAGTTACCAGACAGGAGCCCTTGTTCCATCAAACTGAGAAAATATGGTGCAGGGAGTTGGAGACAAACATAAGGCGGGATATGCAAGCCCTCTCACACTACACAGAGCTTTATTACCAGAATATTCCAGATTAGAGGAAGAAAGTTTGTTTTACTTATTGGAGAAACAGCCTCTCTTCAATGTACAGCCTACACTTCTCCCCTTAGTTTTAAAATATTGCCCTTTGGAGACAGTTAATTGGTAAACTACCCCTTGGTATGTGGGTAATGTACAGGTGCCATAATGTCGTCTTGGTGAGGGCCCCCGGACGGATCGTCCCCGAGATGGAGGGTTTGTGAAAATGACCCAAAGGCGGTTCTGAGATTCTACTGGGGACTGCAAAACCTACCCTGAGGTTAGTTGGAAGGAAACCTGCTCTCTGGGCTTTACCAAAGTTGACAACGATGCACTCACCCCTAAAGGACTTTGGGGCGCTGCTTATCCATCCCACTCGTCGGACCATAACTATTTCATCCAATAACATCTGTCTGCCATAAGGGGGAACCCTCCCAGTAGCCAATGAATGGCCTTGTTCTTACGTTGCTGATAGTTTTCTTGGGTAGGTGGCAATAATTGCGGGACATTAGCCAAGACCAAAACGTATGGCGTGCAAGGGGGAGGAAACAGGAGAGGCGCAGCTGAGGAAAACAAGCATTGGCATAGCCAATAGGTCTCGCCTTTGGGACCTTATAAGTGTTTAGCCATGCAACAGTTGCACAACTAAACACTTATAAGGTCCCAAAAGCGAGACCTATTGGCTATGCCAAGTGGCCGTGGGGCCGCAAAAGTGAAAGTGATCGCGATAACGATCAAACATTAAAGCGGCCCTGCGGCCGCTAAAGTGAAAGTAATCCCGGTAAAAGTGGCGCGCGCCCGCGCACATGCACTGTAGCTCTAGGATGGCCTGGTAGCACTTTTTGGAGCCCTCTCAATAAGTCTCGCCATACCAGCGCATGCGCTGGGTCAGGCGAGACCTAAAAAGGCCCTGGGGAGGCCCAGTCGGGACTTTCTGTGTACGCATGAGGGCCGCCGGCTCTAGGTTTGGTGCACATGTGGCAACCTACATCTCCACTTATTTCTTGAAGGACTTTTTTGAAGTTTTTTATAGCATAAACCTAGCCCAAGGGCATTGGAGCACTTTGCAACAGAAACTGACTACATTACACATTCATTTTCCATTTTTAGGTACAGGGGCATTTAGGCCTTCATATTTGAAAAAAAATCCGAATATTTTCGATTGCAAAATGGAATTTTTTTAATTCACCAAACCCAAATTGTGACATGGTATCACGGTACCAAATCTTAACAAATTGGTAATTGAGTTTGGTAATAAATACAGATTTCGTATTTGGAAGGGGTGTGTTAAGGGTTTGCCTTCCAAATACCAGATTTTTAAGCTATGTATTAATGTTTTGCGACCGAAATTTGGTCCCAAAACATTATTATTTTACCACCTTCTCAGAGAAGATGGTAAGCCTTTCCCAATGGAAAGTGGTCCATAATGGACTCCTGCCTATTTGTGAATGTTCACAAAACATGAGACCACTGCCGGCTCATAAAAAAGGTTTGTGTGATTTCTTTTTTTAAATACATCATGTTTTCTTTTGGGGGAAACGGAGCTGGATTTAAAAAACAATCTTTATTTAAAAGCAACCACAGACATGGTGGCCTGTTGACCCAGTCATTGTAGCCAATCATAGTGGGTTGCAAACTACAACCTACCTCATGCATACTAATGAGATACGTCAATTTGCTATGCACTAAGAATCAGTATTTTCAGAACCAACATATTAGGACATAGGTAGGTTCCCAAAATACCAATGGATTTGTTAGACGTTTGTGCGTAAATTGTGGCCACTTCTAACAAATCCATTTTTGTGGATTTTAAGGAATCGGATACTGTAAACGGTTATTTGTCACTTTGTGGAATCTTTGTACATGAGGGCCAATGTGATTTGCCCAGAATGACAGGTTGTTGAGACGAGGCCGGGATTTGAACATGGTTCCTCATGTTCAGAGGTGTCAGTTCTATGACGCATCATCTTCTCAATGACTTGATTCCTATTTTCTAGGGTCAAGGGAGTGCATGTTGGGGTACCAGAACTGGTTGGTTGGCACTATACAAAATGTATAGACATGGCACTTGGCAATAGTGTGGAGTCTATGTCATGCACTCATTGATTAGTCTTTTACATGAAACATAGAACACATGAGTGTGGACATTCTGCGGGCCAGGCTAGACCTTTCACCTTAATCGACCTGCCCATATGACCCATCAATAATTTAGTGAACCACACATATTATATGTTCTCTTCCTTTATCCCTGCACCCACATCCCATATATTTTCTTCCTTTCTCCCCTGAACCCATATTCTGAATGTTTCCTTCTTTTTCCCCTACACCCACATCCTATATGGTTTCTTCCTTTCTCCCTACACCTACATGCTGACTTCCTGTCACCCCAGCACTGACATCCTATATGGTTTCTTCCTTTCTCCCCTGCACTCACATCCTATATGGTTTCTTCCTTTCTCCCCTGCACTCACATCCTATATGTTTTCTTCCTGTCTCCCCTGCACTCACATCCTATATGGTTTCTTCCTTTCTCCCCTGCCCTCACATCCTATATGTTTTCTTCCTGTCTCCCCTGCACTCACATCCTATATGGTTTCTTCCTTTCTCCCCTGCACTCACATCCTATATGTTTTCTTCCTTTTTCCCCAACACCCACATCGTATATGTTTTTTCCCTTTCTCTCCTACACCCACATGCTGAACAGTTTTTTCTCTTTCTCTTGTGCACCAAAATCATGTTTGGTTTCTTCCTCTCTCCTTGCACCACCATCCTCTATGTCTTCTTCCTTTTTTCCCTGCACTCACATCCTATATGTTCTCTTCCTTTCTCCCCTACACGCACATGCTGTACATTTTTTGCTTTATCCCCCATACCCTCAAACTGTATGGCCTCTTAGGAGCCACGGCCTGTATACGGCTTGTTCCCATCCCCCACAGCCTACATGTTTGTTTCCTTTCGCTCATACATCCACATCCTATGTTGGTTTCATCCTTGCTCACCTGCACCCACATCCTATACGTTTTCTTCCTTTTGCTCCTGCACCCACATCCTATGTGGTTTCTTCCGTTCTCCCCTAACCACATGCAGTATAGTTTCTTCCTCCCCCACCCCCATACCCACAGCCTATATGGTTTCGGTCTGTACATGGCTTGTTCCCTTTCCCCCCCACGGCCTACATTTTCGTCCTTTCTCCCAGCACCCTCGCCGCCCAGGGAGTGCGCTGACAGCCACGTCATGCCCTCCCATGCGTGAGGTCTCCATCCAGCGGCTGTCGGGACTGCTCTCCTCACTCATCAGTGCCTGTCCCTCCGTCCAAGCGGCTCATCCCCGCGGGGTCAGCGATGCTGCTGATTCAAGCTGTCTCCTATCGGATGTGCAGACCATCAGCATTAATCACGGCCTGCCCACGCCCACCCCTCCCACCGGCTTCGGCTTCTGGAACTCGCCGCCCCGTCCGCACTCTTGGCAAATCTGCAAACCCGTCTCCGGCCCCAGCGGAGCCTGTCCGAGCCATTAGTGCTCTCTGCTAAGGCAGAGCCTGTGCAGTACTGGTACAAGCTTCCCTCATACAGAACAGGCAGAGCCTGCTGGAACAAGCTTCCCTCACACAGAACAGGCAGAGCCTGCTGGAACAAGCTCACACAGAACAGGCAGAGCCTGTGCAGTGCTGATCCAAGCTTCCCTCACAGAACAGTCAAAGCCTGCACAGTACTGGTACAAGCTTCCCTCACACAGAGCAGGCAGAGCCTGTGCAGTGCTGATACAACCTTCCCTCATGCAGAACAGGCAGAGCCTGTGCAGTGCTACAACAAGCTACCTGACACAGAACAGGCAGAGCCTCTGCAGTGCTGATACAAGCTTCTCTCAAACAGAACAGGCAGAGCCTGAGGGTATAAGCTTCCCTCACACAGAACAGGCAGAGCCTGTGCAGTACTAGTACAAGCGTCCTTCACACAGCATAGGCAGTGATGATACAAGCTTCGCTCACACAGAACAGGCAGAGCCCGTGCAGTAAAAGTACAAGCTTCCCTCACGCAGAACAGGCAGAGCCTGTGCAGTACTAGTACAAGCTTCCCTCTCGCAGAACCTGTGCAGTACTAGTACAAGCTTCCCTCATGCAGAACAGGCAGAGCCTGCGTAGTGCTACAAGCTTCCTCACACAGAACAGGCAGAGCCTGTGCAGTGCTGGTACAAGCTTCCCTCATACAGAACAGGCAGAGCCTGCTGGAACAAGCTTCCCTCACACAGAACACGCAGAGCCTGTGCAGTGCTGGTACAAGCTTCCCTCATACAGAACAGGCAGAGCCTGCTGGAACAAGCTTCCCTCACACAGAACAGACAGAGTCTGCTGGAACAAGCTTCCCTCACACAGAACAGGCATAGCCTGCTGGAACAAGCTTTCCTCACACAGAACAGGCAGAACCTGTGCAGTGCTGATCCAAGCTTCCCTCACAGAACAGTCAAAGCCTGCACAGTACTGGTACAAGCTTCCCTCACACAGAGCAGGCAGAGCCTGTGCAGTGCTGATACAACCTTCCCTCATGCAGAACAGGCAGAGCCTGTGCAGTGCTACAACAAGCTACCTGACACAGAACAGGCAGAGCCTCTGCAGTGCTGATACAAGCTTCTCTCAAACAGAACAGGCAGAGCCTGGGGGTATAAGCTTCCCTCACACAGAACAGGCAGAGCCTGTGCAGTACTAGTACAAGCGTCCTTCACACAGCATAGGCAGTGATGATACAAGCTTCGCTCACACAGAACAGGCAGAGCCCGTGCAGTAAAAGTACAAGCTTCCCTCACGCAGAACAGGCAGAGCCTGTGCAGTACTAGTACAAGCTTCCCTCTCGCAGAACCTGTGCAGTACTAGTACAAGTTTCCCTCATGCAGAACAGGCAGAGCCTGCGTAGTGCTACAAGCTTCCTCACACAGAACAGGCAGAGCCTGTGCAGTGCTGGTACAAGCTTCCCTCATACAGAACAGGCAGAGCCTGCTGGAACAAGCTTCCCTCACACAGAACACGCAGAGCCTGTGCAGTGCTGGTACAAGCTTCCCTCATACAGAACAGGCAGAGCCTGCTGGAACAAGCTTCCCTCACACAGAACAGACAGAGTCTGCTGGAACAAGCTTCCCTCACACAGAACAGGCATAGCCTGCTGGAACAAGCTTTCCTCACACAGAACAGGCAGAACCTGTGCAGTGCTGATCCAAGCTTCCCCCACAGAACAGGCAAAGCCTGCACAGTACTGGTACAAGCTTCCCTCACACAGAGCAGGCAGAGCCTGTGCAGTGCTGATACAACCTTCCCTCATGCAGAACAGGCAGAGCCTGCGCAGTGCTACAACAAGCTTCCTGACACAGAACAGGCAGAGCCTCTGCAGTGCTGATACAAGCTTCTCTCAAACAGAACAGGCAGAGCCTGAAGGTTTAAGCTTCCCTCACACAGAACAGGCAGAGCCTGTGGAGTACTAGTACAAGCGTCCTTCACACAGAATAGGCAGTGATGATACAAGCTTCGCTCACACAGAACAGGCAGAGCCCGCGCAGTAATAGTACAAGCTTCCCTCACGCAGAACAGGCAGAGCCTGTGCAGTACTAGTACAAGCTTCCCTCTCGCAGAACCTGTGCAGTACTAGTACAAGCTTCCCTCATGCAGAATAGGCAGAGCCTGCGTAGTGCTACAAGCTTCCTCACACAGAACAGGCAGAGCCTGTGCAGTGCTGGTACAAGGTTCCCTCACACAGAATAAGCAGTGATAATACAAGCTTCCCTCACATGGAACAGGCAGAGCCTGTGCAGTATTAGTACAAGCTCCCCTCACGCAGAACAGGCAGAGCCTGCACAGTGCTACAACAAGCTTCCTCACACAGAACAGGCAGAGCATGTCACCAGGCAGGTCGCTCCCCTCACTACCACACAGCCCCACTTGTGTGCCCTGAGCCTGCTGCTGCTCGCACTTGGTACGTGCCCTACGTCATTGCCTGCATTTTGCCCTGCCATTGTCATTACTGTGTGATCTTGTGTAATTTTTACTTTCTTTGCCCGTGTTCTTGTTTTTTGTTTCCAGCACTGTTGTCCTTTCCCCCTTGTGACCCTTTTGCCTTCTGTAAACCCCCGCCCGCTCCACCCTCGTTTTTTCCTGACGCTGTGTCCCCTGCGGCCCCGCCCCCCTGCTTCCCATTCGCCGCCCCGCTCCCCAGCCCAGCTGCTCCTCCCTCCCACATCCCCTCATATGGAGGCCGCGCAGCGGTGGACAGAGCGACCTTCGACCCTGTCACCAGGCAGGTCGCTCCCCTCACCGCCACATAGCCCCACCTGTGAGTCCTGAGCCCGCTGGTGCTGCCGCTCGCACTTGGTACGTGCCCCGCGTCATTGACTGCATTTTGCCCTTGCCCTGTCATTGTCATTACTGTGTGATCTTGTGTAATTTTTACTTCCTTTGCCCGTGTTCTTGTTTTTTGTTCCCAGCACTATTGTCCTTTCCCCTTTGTGACCCTTTTACCTTCTGTAAACCCCCGCCCGCTCCCCCCTCGTTTATTTCCTGCTCCTGCAGCCCCGCCCCCCTGCTTCCCATTCGCCGCCCCGCTCCCCCTCCCAGCTGCTCCTCCCTCCCACATCCCCTCATATTGAGGCCGCGCAGCGGACGCGTGCTGTGGGCGCGCCTAAGGCAAGCCCATCTGTGCCTGTCTGCTCCTGGACCGCGCCCAGCGCCAGGACCCCTGACCCCCACGAACGCCACGACGCCCGCCTCTGCTATGACTCCAGCACCCTCCACGCAATCAACGCCGGACGATCACGCACCTGCTGCCTGGCCACCCTTAAGCGCACCCAAGGACCCTTCTCCTGCCAGAACTGCAGCTTCACCAGCATCCGGCCCGCCAACCCACCCACCGAAGAACCCAACTTCCTCAGATGCATCCTGCTCAACACCCGCTCCGCCCGCAAACATGCCGTCGAACTCTGGGACCTACTCGACACCAACGCCCCAGACGTCGCCTTCCTGATGGAGACCTGGCTGAACCCCTCCTCGGCACCCGACATCGCCATAGCCATCCCGGAAGGCTACATGATCACCCGCAAGGACCGCACCAACGGAGTAGGAGGAGGAATTGCCATCGTCCACAGAAACACTCTCAAAATCTCGACAGACACCGACGACACCCTCAGCACCGCCGAACACCTACACTTCCAGATCCACTCCGACCCCAACACCACCCTCAGAGGTACCCTCATCTACAGACCCCCCGGACCCCGACCACAGTTCAGCGACTCCACCGGCGACTTCATCAGCACACACGCCCTCGCCTCCACGGACTACATCCTCCTCGGGGACCTGAACTTCCACCTTGAGAACAACGACGACTCCAACTCTTCCACCCTGATCGACAACCTCGCCAACCTCGGACTCAGACAACTCGTCACAACACCCACCCACTCTGCCGGCCACACGCTCGACCCGATCTTCTCAGCAAGCTCCCACATCTTCTTCAACCGCACAACCGAACTCCACTGGACCGACCACTGCTGCATCCACTTCACCTTCCGGAAACCCACCACACACCACCGCACCCAGCAGATGCCTCGCCGCCGCTGGAGCAAGGTCACCGAGGACCAGCTAACCACCGCCCTCGCCCAGAGCACACCCGCAGACCCGACCGACCCCAACGTCGCAGTCCACAGCCTCAGACAATGGATCGATGACTGCACCAACACCCTCGCCCCGCTCAAGAAGCCCCCCAACACCCACACCAGCAAGAGAGCCAGCTGGTTCACCGAAGACCTCCAGGCCTCCAAGCGAACCTGCCGAAAACTAAAAAAAAACTGGATCCATGAACAAACACCGGAATGTTACACAGCCCACAAAAACCCCACCCGCAGACACCACCACCTCATCAGATCCGCCAAAAGGACCTCCTTCAAAGACCGCCTAGACAACAATGCACACAACAGCAAAGAGTTCTTCAGCATCGTGAAGGAACTCTCCAACCCCAGCGCCAACACCAACGACATTCCACTATCACAAGACCTGTGCGACTCGCTGGCCACCTTCTTCCATCGCAAGATCGCAGACATCCACGACAGCTTTGACGCTGTCACCACCCCGGCAACCGCCGAGACCCCGGCTCCCACGACCACCACCCGCACCAACCGCCTGCTCGCCTGGACCAACATCAACGACAACAACACCATCAAAATCATGAACACCATCCACTCCAGATCCCCGGAAGACCCCTGCCCACACCACATCTTCAACAAAGCCAGCAGCACCATCGCACCCCATCTCCGGAAAACCATCAACATCTCCTTCGAGACAGCGACCTTCCTGGAGAGGTGGAAGCACGCAGAGATCAACGCCTTACTCAAGAAACCCAAGGCGGACCCCAAGGACCTCAAGAACTTTTGACCCATCTCCCTGCTCCCATTCCCGGCGAAGGTCATCAAAAAGGCCGTAAACAAACAACTGACCAGCTTCCTCGAGGAAAACAGCATCCTGGACCCGTCCCAGTCCGGGTTCCGCAGCAACCACAGCACCGAAACTGCCCTCATTGCCAACACCGAGGACATCAGGACCCTGCTTGACAACGGAGAAACCGCGGCCCTCATCCTCCTGGACCTGTCGACCGCCTTCGACACGGTCTGCCACCGCACACTAAGAACACGCCTCCACGACACCGGAATCCAAGAGAAGGCCTTGGACTAGACCACCTCCTTTCTCTCCGGCAGAACTCAGAGCGTCCGCCTCCCCCTTTCCGCTCCAAAGCCACCGAGATCATCTGCGGCGTACCCAAGGCTCATCCCTCAGCCCAACGTTGTTCAACGTCTACATGGCACTGCTCGCCCACGTCGCACGACGGCACGACCTCAACATCATCTCCTACACCGACGACACCCAGCTGATCCTCTCCCTCACCAAAGCCCTCCACACCGCCAAAACCAACCTCCACGAAGGAATGAAGGCCGTCACCAACTGAATGAGAAACAGCCAACTGAAGCTGACGGAGGTCCTCATCCTTAGATCCACCCCCTCGGCCTGGAACGACTCCTGGTGGCCGACTGCACTAGGAGCACCACCTACACCCACCGACCACGCACGCAACCTTGGGGTCATCCTTGACTCCGCCCACTCCATGACGAAGCAGGCCAACGCCGTCTCCTCCTCCTGCTTCAACACCCTCTGCATGCTTCACAGGATCTTCAAGTGGATCCCCACTGAAACTAGAAGGAAGGTCACCCAGGCCCTCGTCAGCAGTAGACTAGACTACGCCAATGCACTAAACGCAGGAGCCCCGGCCAAACTCCTGAAATGGCTCCAACGCATCCAGAACGCCTCCGCACGCCTGATCCTCGACATCCCTCGCCGCAGCCACATCACATCCCACCTGAGAGACCTGCACTGGCTCCCCATCAACAAAAGGATAAACTTCCAGCTCCTCACCCACGCACACAAGGCACTCCACGACACCGGACCAGCGTACCTCAACAGCCGACTCAGCCTCTACCACCCGCCAGCTCCGCTCCGCAGACCGCGGCCTCGCCACCGTCCCCCACATCCGAAGAGTGACCGCCAGTGGCAGATCATTCTCCCACCTCGCCGCCAAGACATGGAACACCTTCCCTATCTGCCTGAGGCAGACCGAAGACCTCCTAACCTTCAGGAGACTCCTCAAGACCTGGCTCTTCGAACAGTAGCACCGTCCCCCCCCCCCCCAGCGCCTTGAGACCCTCTTGGGTATGTAGTGTGCTTTATAAATGCTATGATTGATTGATTGATTGAGAGCCTGTGCAGTGATGGTACAAGCTTCCTTCATGCAGAACTGGAAGAACCTTTGCAGTGCTGGTAGAAGCTTCCCTCATGCAGAACAAACAGAGCCTGTGCAGTACTAGTACAAGCTTCCCTCACGCAAAACAGGAGGAGCCACTGCAGTACTAGTACAAGCTTCCCTCACGCAGAACAGGCAGAGCCTCCACAGTGCTACAATAAGCTTCCTCACACAGAACAGGCAGAGCCTGTGCAGTGCTGGTACAAGCTTCCCTCACAAAGAACAGGCAGAGTCCGCCCAGTAATAGCACAAGCTTCCCTCACTCAAATCATGCAGAGCCTATGCAGTACTAGTACAAGCTTCCCTCACACAGAACAGGCAGAGCCTGAGCAGTGCTGGTCCAAGCTTCCCTCCGGCAGTGCAGGAAGAGCCTTCGCAGTGTTGGTACAAGCTTACCTCATGCAGAACAGGCAGAGCCTGTGCAAAACTGGTACAAGCGTCCTTCATGCAGAACAGGCAGAACCTTTGCAGTACTGGTAGAAGCTTCCCTCATGCAGAACAGACAGAGCCTGTGCAGTACTAGTACAAGCTTCCCTCACGCAGAACAGGTAGAGCCTACACAGTGCTGGTACAAGATTCCCTCACACAGAACAGGCAGAGCCTGCTAGTATAAGATTCCCTCACACAGAAACGACAAAGCCTGTGCAGTACTGGTACAAGCTTCCCTCGCACAGAACAGGCAGAGCCTGTGCAGTGCTCGTACAAGCTTCCCTCACGCAAACCAGGCAGAGCCTGTGCAGTGTTGGTACAAGATTCCCTCACACAGAGCAGGCAGAGCTTGTGCAGTGTTTGTACAAGTTTCCCTTACACAGAACAGGCAGAATCTGCACAGTACTGGTACAAGCTTCCCTCATGCAGAACCTGAGCAGTACTGATACAAGCTTTCCTCAAGCAGAGCAGGCAGAGTTTGCACAGTGCTGCTGCAAGCTTCCCTCATGCAGAGCAGGCAGAGCCTGCACAGTGCTGGTACAAGCTTCCCTGATGCAGACCAGGCAGAGCCTGCGCAGTGCTGGTACAAGCATCCCTCACACTAAGCAGGCAGCGCTTGTGCAGTTTTGGTACAAGCTTTCCTCATGCAGAACAGGCAGAACCTGCACATTACTGGTACAAGCTTCCCTCATGCAGAGAAGGCACAGCCTGTCAGTAGTGGTACAAGCATTCCTCATGCAGAACAGGTAGAGTCTACACAGTTTAGTGACAAGTTTCCCGCAAGCAGAACAGGCAAAGCCTGTGCAATAATGGAACAAGCTTCCCTAACACAGAACAGGAGGATAATGTGTAGTGCTGGTTCAGGCTTACCTCATACAGAACACGCAAAGCCTTTGCATTACTGGTACAAGCTTCCCTAAAGCTGAATAGGCAGAGCATGAGCAGTATCAATGCAAGCTTCCCTCACACAGAACAGGCAAAGCCTTTGTAGTACAAATACAAGCTTCCCTCACACAGAACAGACAGAGCATGTGCAGTACTGGTACAAGCGTCCCTCACACAGAACAGGTCAAGCCTGTGCAGTTCTGGTACAAGCGTCCCTCACACAGAGCAGGTAAAGCCCGTGCAATACTGGTACAAGCTTCCCTCACACAAAACAGGCAGATCCAGTACAGGACTGGTACATGCTTCCATTGGTACAATGCTGTGCCTGTTTTGTGTGAGGGAAGCTTGTATTGGTATTGCACAAGGGCTCTGCCTGTTCTGTGAGGGGTGCTTGTACTGGTACTGCATAGTCTCTGACTGTTCTGTGTGAGGGAAGCTTGTACTGGTACTAAATATGTTTTCCCTATTCTTTGTGAATGAAGTTTGCAATGCTACTACACAGGCTTTGCCTCTCCTGTCCTCTCCTGTGTGAGGCAAGCTTGTACTGGTAGTGCATAGGCTTTTCCTGTGTTGTGTGACTGAAGCTTGCACTGATACTGCATAGGCTCTGCTCTGCATGTTTTGTGTGAGGGAAAACTGTACAGGAAACAACCATAACAACGCAGTCATTACAACGCACTACCTTTAAAACGCAGTCATTACAACACAACATCCTTTACATTGCATGCCATTACAACGCAGCCATTACAACACGTCACTACAACGCATGCCATTACAACACATTATTTATTTATTTATTTATTTAACTTCTAGAGCGCACAGCTACCCGCAATGGGTTTCCCGGTGCTGGGGGACAAACAGGAGAAGAAAAAACAAACAAAAAAGTGTCAAGCTGATTTTACTGAACCACAAATTACTGCTGGAAAAGCCAGGTTTTAAGTCCCTTGCGGAAACGAAGAAGATTGGTTTCTGTTTTTAGGGTCACAGGAAGAACATTCCATAATCGAGGACCTAGGTAGGCAAAGGAGCGGCCTCCCATCTTTGCTAGTCTAAATCTGGGAACAGAAAAGTCCCCATGCGAAGATGATCTCAAAGTACGATTGGGTTTATAAGCATGAATAAGGGCATGAAGATATTTTGGGGCTGAGGCATGTTTAATTTTAAAGATGTAACACAGGGCTTTAAATTTGATTCTGTTAGAGATCTTAAGCCAGTCATGGTCTCTGAGTGCAGTGGAAGCGGAAGTTCTCCTAGGAACATTACAAAGCAGGCGGACAGCAGCGTTTTGCACAACCTGAAGTTTTTTTGTAGTTGTTAGGTCGGCTCCAAGGTATAGGACGTTGCCATAGTCCAGGCGGGAAACAACCAACGCCTGGACTACCGTTCTTTGTGTAGGAGGGGGCAGCATCCACAAAATCTTCTGAAGCCATTTCAAGGTGGCAAAACAGATAGAGGCTGCCTTTACAGCCTGCTGTCTCATTGTAAGTTTCTCATCAATGATGAACCCAAGATTGCGAACTGCAGTTACAGGTTGCGGAATTGGTCCCATATCATCTGGCCAATGATGGGGGCCCCAAAGATCCTTGTTTTTACCTAGTATTACTACCTCGGTTTTATCACCGTTGAGCTTCAAAAAGTTTCTCTTCATCCATTTGGAGACACGGATCAGACCTTCTTTCAGAGCAGAGGTGTTATTATACTCTTTGTTGGAAAGAGAAAAAATTATCTGAGAGTCATCGGCGTAGGAAAATAATGTGAGGCCAGCTTCCTCCACAATGGTAGCTAAAGGTCTTACGTAAATATTGAATAGTAAGGGGCTGAGTATCGACCCCTGGGGAACACCATACGCCGAAGGATAGGTTGTAGAAGAGGCGGAGGCAAAAAACACCTGAAAGGTGCGATCTTTTAAAAAGGAAGCTATCCAGGCTAGCGCCATACCCTCTACTCCCAGGGACCGGAGAGTCGCGAGGAGGATGGAATGAGACACAGTGTCGAACGCCGCACTAAGATCAAGAAGGATCAAGGCTGATGTTTCTCCGCGATCGACACTGTGATGCAGACTCTCGGTGACTCCTAGGAGGGTGCTTTCAGTTGAATGATGCGCTCTAAAGCCGGATTGGGACGGATGTAGAAAACCCGAGCTCTCCACGAAAAGTGTCAATTGTGTATTTATATGCCTTTCTAAAATTTTTGATAGAGTGGGGAGCAATGAGATTGGTCTAAAATTGGATAAGTTGGTAATATCCGCTCCAGCCTTTTTTAATAGCGGAATTATCATTGCATGCTTCCACTCCTGAGGGACATATGACACAAGTAATGAGGAATTAAGGAGTTGCCTTAGCACTTGACGTGGGCTGAGATCAAGTAATCTTAGGATCTTAGCGGGTACAGGATCCTGCGGGGAGCCATATTTGATGCTATTTAAGCAGTGGGAAAAAGAGGCGTCGTCAAAAGGAAGCCAGTTAGCAAGTTTCGTCCCTAAAAGGAGGGAAGGGTCCGACGTGGAAGTAGGGTCAGGCAGAGAGGTATCAAAAGATGTTGAAGTATTTAACGAATCGTAGATGCCCTCTACTTTAGATATAAAAAAGTTCGCCACCGAATTGCATTGAGCCTCATCCAGTTCGGGAGATGCTGGTATCGTATCAGCTCCAGTTAATCTCTTCACAACCGAAAAGAGAGTACGGGGACAGTTTTTCGCATTGGTTATTGTCTTTGAAACATAGGCAGCTCTGGCTATTCTACAATGATGGTGGTAGTCCCTAAGGGCTTCCTTATAGGCTGTTTTACGGGAGGCAGAGTAGGAGCGTCTCCATTTCCTCTCAGAGATCTTACAGCTAGTTTTCATGCGCTTAAGATCATCAGAATACCAAGGCGCAGGAGGTCGATGAGATGAGGAATTTTTTCGTGTTAAAGGAAGAAGTTCTTCAATGGCAGAGTGCAGCCATTTGGATACTTCAGAGTTTAATTCAGATGTGGATGTGTTGATGTTAGGAAGAGTGTTCGATAAACGTGTGTTAAAGTCGGAGATGTTAAGTTTATGCCAACGAAATATAAACACATCCTTACTGTTGCTTTTTTTTTCATTTGCAGTCTGAGATAAGACAAAGTGGACGGCATAATGGTCTGACCATTCCAGGGGACGGGCAGGGAAAGAACATTCAAAAGGAAGATTAGAAAGAACAGGGTCTAGTAAAAGGTAAGTAATCGGAAACAGTAATTTTTACCCCTACACTATCCAACACTTACCCTACTGTTGCTCTCACTGGAGTGGGATAGTAATTTTTACCCCTACACTGTCCAACACTTACACTACTGTTGCCCTAAAAGTATTATGTGTTGTAATGGTATGCGTTGAAATGGCATGCATTGTAATCAAATGTGTTGTAAGTGTAGTTTCTAAAAATGCATTGTGATGGCATGCGTTGTAAAATCATGTGTTGTAATGGATGTTGCGATGTAAAAACCACGTTGTAAAGGCATGCATTGTAAAAGTTTGCGTTGTAACATCTTCAGACTGTACTGCTACTGCACAGGGGCTCTGCCTCTTCGGCCTGAGGTGAAGCCTGCCCTGTTTCTACTCAAGGGTCTGCCTGTTCTATGTGCAAGGCTCTTGCACTGGAACTGCACAGGCTCTGTCAGTTCTGTGTGAGATAAAGCATGTACTTCTGCTGCTGGTAGTTCTGTCTTCTGTGTGAGAAAGGTTTGCTCTTTCACTCCATAGGATCTACATGCCCTGTGTGAGGGGAGATTGCACTGGAACACCATGGGCTCTGGCTGCTCTACGTGAGTTACACTTGCACTGCTGCTGCACAGGATCTGTGTACTTTGTGAGCGAACCTTGCACTGATACTACATAGACTGCTCTGTGTGAGGGAAGCTTGCACTATTACTGCACATACTCTGCCTGTTCTGTGAGAGTGACGTTTGCAGTGTTACTACACAGGGTCGGCTTGTTCTGTGTGAGAGAAGCTTTCACCTTCACTTCACAGTGTTGTACGGTTCGTACTTTCTCAGTAAAACTGTGCATTTGTTGGCCCACTTAAACGTCAAAACTGTGCGCGACTGATTTTTTGCACATCATAGGGCTATGTTGTCCAGAGTCCTGCTAGCTCACAGTGCATCTTCTGTACCCCTAACCTGGCACAGTAACAGGTGGAATGTGATGAATTATCAGCAGCTCATTTGCTTTATCAGGACTGCCCGCATTTTCGGACAGCTTGCATCGTATGGTGATTCACAGTGCGGGGTCCATTGACCTTGCGGCATCATTTTATTTAGGCCAGGGCGGAGTTCGTGGAGTTTCACTATGTGTTTACCACTCCGAAGCACGGAGTGGTAAACACTCCAGAAACACCGTGAGCAGAGCGGAATTTCACGCATAGGCCTAATCCTATTGTAGGTGCGCGATGCAGGGCCAGCTGCCTGTCCCATGCAAAATGGGACATTATATCCAAGTTGTATAAAGTTATTATTATTTTTTTTACCAGATCTGAGTAATTTTGTGCTACAGTAGAGTTTGGAAGGTAAGATGTAGAGTGAAAGAACATTTGAGTTCTGAGTGGACGCAGTTTTACAAGGGCAAATGATTTTTGTCCGGCTTGTGGAGATTGAATTTGGGACATTCCTAATAATTAACTTTTGGGTTGGGATACTGTAAATTGAGTTTTTGTTATGTGACACTTTGTTTGAAAATGTACCTTATTGGCTAGAATTTTGTGCAGTGGGTGTACATTTATAATGTTAATATTGGGTATAAAAGGAGACGTCTCGCCTTAGTAAAATGAGCAGTCTCCTGAGAATTTACACTGTGATGTATTTCTAGGATCACTGTTACTGGCTGCAGCTAATAAACTTGGTCTCTGATGCCATCCAGAAGTATTCCGTGTCTCTGTATACCAAGACAGGTGAACTCGAAGATCTTAGGCGTGCCCCTGACGCCGCTGGGTTAAACCCCGGTTCTTCAACTGGCGCCCAACGTGGGGCGACTTCAGCGATACTGGTCCAAGCCCGAAGATTGTGAGGAGCCCCGTGAGGAAATTCTGGAGGACGGCCGCCACTTCATCGACCCCTGCATGTCGACGTGGACCGAAGGTTTTTTTCTGAGAGGCTTCCCCTTTCCGATGGCTGCGAAGGACTGCTGCCCTGACTGTCACCCTGTCTTGGACCCTCTTGTGATGATTTATAAGGCGAGACGTTAGACGGTCTTCTGGTGGCGTGACAGACATTTTGGTTAAGTATAAGTGATTCGCTCCCACGACTTTGTTTTGTTTCTTGGTTTTGATTCAGCCATTGCAATAGTCGAAGCCGGGGGGTTGGTATATTTGCGAGTGTATCATTTTTGATAACCCCTTGAAGTTTGAAGCAAGACTAGTGAGCTAAATGATGCCTGGTTTTAGAAAATTTAGGAAATGGTTTTGTTGTAGTTGTAATAGGGATTCCCGATTGGAGGACTCGTGTCCGATTCCTCCAGTTGGAACTCCAATTTATGAGCTCTATTCAAAGCATGGTGTAGGTCCCATTACCTTTAATGCAGTATGGATCCATTATACAAGGAAAGATGGTGTTTTACGATGGCCCCAACATGGTAGTTTTGAATCAGATGTTTTAGATAACCTAGAAGTTGCGCTATTTAAGAAGAAAGCCCGGCTGGCGATGTTTCACTCTTTCCGCCTGTGGCGTAAGGAAGCCAAACAGCGAGAAATTAAGCAAGCTAAGAGAGATAGGAAGGAAAGGAATATATCGGTAATGCAAGCTGCTAGGCAGTTTAAGGAAGATGAAGAAGATCGTGCGATTGAAGTGTCAGATAGACAGCATTGCATGGCCATTGACAAATGTTACCCGGCTTTGCCACCTCCCCTTTCAAATGTGACTGTAGACCCTGAAAAGGATCCTTTGATGTCACATTTACTGAGATTACCACCCCCTTATGTGCAGGGTGCTACTGCACCTCCGCTACCTCCAGTTGTTGCACCCTTGTTGTCGTTCAACCCCCTGTTGTTGTTCAGCCACCCGTTGCTTCACAGGTGGTTCTTCCTCCCCCGGCGCAGCCCCCTCCAGGGCCGCCAGCCTTGCCACCAGCCTTGCCTCAAACTCCTTTGCCCTACACTCCTTTATCTTCGACTTCTCTTATTTCTGTCCCTACGTCTCTGTTACCTCAAAACACTTTGTCTCCTGTCCTCATGTCAACTTCTTCTCCTTCTGCTCGGCAACGAATGACTGAGACTGTCACTAGTCTTTTGTCTCCTTTCTTTGGGTCACTGAATATGACCCCTGTTTCTGAACGTAAGCAGAGACGTAGTCAGCTCCCTGGTCCCGAAGAGCGGGCAGTGTTAGATCTCCTTGCTCGTAGATGGGTTTCGAATACCTCCAAGTACAGTCCACAAGTGGTTATGGATATCTTCCTACAGTGGGAGGCACCAAAACAAAGGTATGTTTTTGATGTCATCTGTACCTTCCTTCGTCAGGAGTGGGAAGATAATGAGTTGGGTTCAATTCCACTGGAATTGCTTAATGTTCAGTCTGAATTTGCTAAAGGGACGATAGTGGGTTCCGATGTTGAGGAAGCGGTAGAGACACTACTCACTTTTAGGTCTAGACTTCCACCTCAGTCATTGTTCGAACCTGACCCTTCTATTAGGAGAAAAGTGAAGCAGTATCCTATGAGAGCGGTTCCCCCTGTATGGAGAGAGGCAGTTGTGGCTGATGCCGCTCATGGTATTGCGGCTGCACCGGCTCATTTTCAGCGAGTGTGGGTGCATGTCCCTTGGAAGAGAGCTGAGGTCCTGGCTCTTAAGCAGACTTTGCCTGACCCCCGTAAAAATCCTGCTGGTTATTATAAGGAGTTGTCTCAGACAGTTGATGCGTGTGTTATGAATTTAGCTGACCTAGATATGTTGATGGGTAATGTAGTTCCTCAACCCTTGTGGGCGAAGATCCGTCACGAGAATCATGTGCCAGAGTTAGGAGATACGTGGGTTAATATTACTGCTGCAGATGGTCGGCAGGTAGGAGGTGCCAAACCTGAACCCTTAGTTGCAGAACTACCTGGTAGGATTATTAATTTAATGAAAACTATGATGCCTCCTCTGCGGGTGAATTGGGACAAGTTAGCAGCATGCAAACAAAAGAAAGACGAGAGTATGTCTGATTTCTTCACTAGGTTTGAGGAAACATTCATTGATCTGAGGAAAATAAAAATCTATGAGGCCTATGTGTCCCCATGTGCCCCCCCCCAACGCTTATGTGCACATACATGTAACCTATGTATTTCCCCTCCATGGCCTTTCTATCATGATGCTTATGCTATAACGTGGCCTGCCATCATCCAGTCTCCCATGAGAGAAACGACAAATCTGTATTGAGGCCTACACGTTTTTCATCATGTTTTCCTGCATTTTCATGAAGCCCATGTTTATGGCTCAGCCAGAGCCGAAAAGAGGTTTCATGCCTCAGAACGCTCTGAAAGCTGCAGCTACGTATCCTTGGCCTTGCACACTTGGGCCTCAGCCAAAGGGGCCCCGACCGAGGTGCCGAGACAGTATTGAGCACGGTTATCTGCTTACTCTTACTGAAACCACATTCTTGCCTGGTGAAGGAGGAATGAACGCGACCCATCTGCAAGGAGGGAGCCCAGCCCTACTGTCTCTCTTTGTGAGATTGCAAAGCTCACGTCAGTAAAAAGCCCATAGCCCCCATGTAAGGCCTCTGCAGTAAATGAAGTAAATGAAGAAATAGATGCCACATCGGCTCTTGGTGATGAGCAACCTATGTCACAAATCAGTCCCTGCTCCAGACATCGGATATCAGATAATACAAGATGTGCTGGTCGTCCTGACACTGAAGGCCTCACTCACTGAAGGCCTCACTTCCAGACTTGTCCGGTTGCATAGCAACCCTCCCCACGTCAGTTACCCGTCATGCTCGAGTTGAGCACAAGTAAGGCAAAGTTCCAGTACAATTCCAGCAGATCACGCAACCCCCTCCAGGTATCCACCCACACATGACAAATTACCCATTATCATCAAGTGGACGCCCACATGGACGCCCACCTTCACGCCTACTTACACGCCCACATGCTCTTATCTCATTCTCTCTTGCTCTTTTGCTTACGTACAATTGAGAAATGTATATATACTGTACTCTGTGAATAATGTTTTGAGAATATTGAGAATACTTTTGAGTCCCTTTCCAGATCCTTTTTGGTGATGGTAATATTCTCCCTCTGACTCGAGTTATTGGAATAAAGCCCTTTATGAACCTGATACCACAGACTCAGCCTCTTGCTTTATGCATGATCTTATTTATATTTTAAAATTCTGAGAGCGTAATATTTTATTTACCACATAATGGCGCCCGAACATGGACATCTCTTTCCCCACACGCCGGAGATGAAGGTCCAGTTTTGCCCCCTTCCATAGCCGTGACGGACTTCAAGCGCGCACGTCGCGGGTCTTCCCGCCAACTCCCTCAGGCCAACGAAGGGGACAGACTGCGACCAGGCATCCATACGAGGCGGTGAGGAACGCAGATTGTCCTACCCAGAGCCCACCTGCGAGAGAGCTGTGTCCGAGGTATACAGAGGCCCACCAGATTCCGAAGTTCCGAAGTATCCAAGTCACGAGTCGAGTCCAGTCCAGTCCAGTTTGGTCTAGTCCAGTTCAGTTCCGAGGCCTTCCGTTCCGTGCTACCCGGTGAGTACCGTTGCTGGGGAGGCAGTTAGACGTGCACATTAGGTTGTGCCGGTCAAGACGGGTTTGGGTACACAAATCCGGTCTGCACTGTTTCAGCAGTGTATCTGTACTGTTTAGCAGTATATCTAGTATGTCTTGCATATAATTCAGTATTCTCTAGTGTTAGTATTATGTCAGTAACTAGTTTCCTATTAGTTATCATCGTTCGTTAAATGTTAAATGTTAAATGTTTTAATATGTTTTAAAAATTGTGGTATGAATGAGTGTTCATTATTGTGTTTATTGTAATTTATTGTGTTCAAAATCAAGTAGCAAAGTTTAAAGATGCCGTTCTTTTCAAAATTAAGACAGATCAAAACTAGAAAAGGGGTACTCGAGGAAGCTGTTCCCATTCCACCTAGGGACACTCCAGGGTACTTTATGTATCATAAGCATGGCCTAGATGCCGTATTATTTCTTGATTTATGGGTGGACTACACCAAGGATTTACCAGAAAGTCAGAGGTGGCCCGCAGCTGGGACCTGGGATGCAGATTGCATCATGATAGTAGAAGAAGAGTTCTGGAAAAAGACAGCCAGACAGTCACAGAAAAATGCCATTGAATTATGGCGTAAAGAATTGCATAGACGCACAGAGAAAGCGCTCAGAAAAGAAGAGAAAAGTAGGGAGGATTCAGACAAAGCCCGAGAAAACGTATTAGTTGAGGAAGGTATCCGAGTAAAAGCAGAACAAGTAGACAGACAACGAAACACTCTTATGAAAGAGAAAATGTAGACCAGCTCGGAAGGATGCCATTGAGTTTTGGCGCAAGGAGTCACATAGGAGGACAGAGTAAGTGTTTCACGAAGCAGAGAGAAGTAGACTGGAGTCTGGAAAAGCCAAGGAAAAGATGTTACAGGAGGAAGTGGAGCAGGTAAAATGAGCGCAGGCTGACAGAGAAAGAAATACTGACGTTGCTGGTATTTATCCCGTCCTTTCAGAGGACCTAGCAAGAGTGGCCCCAGTAGAAGGTCCAGTTAGAGTGCCACCGCAAGTACCACGATACATATAATAATGATATAGTAGCCCAAAGGTTCTTGAGCCTCCCACCAAACGAACAGCGCATAGCTGGTGTTTTCATGGTCCAACATTTGATTACGTTGTTAAAAGGGACTTGAGAGGGGTGTAGCTAGGGTAATAGCAACACCTGTGATTTGATGACACCCCTAATGTACAAAGTGTTAACGAAAAAATAATTAGTGAAAAGTTTAGCTTGAAAAAAGAATTGTGGGTATTTCGAATTTGCAAATTGTTCAAGAATACAGGTTTGTGTTCTTGGTGGTCCAGTGAGCCAATGTGCTGGGTCAAGACGGTAAGATTATGACCCCCTGAGAGCAAATTGTATATAAAAATAATTTTTCAATTGGGCGAATTATTGCAGTTTTTATGGAATTGAGTAGTCTTTTTGTCTTTGACAGCTTCAGAGTGAGGAGAAGGTGGGGGCTGTGTAGAGCAGAATGTGATACAGAAATCGGAGACAGATTCTGACCTTGTAGCCAGTGTAGGTGGGGGCCGGTGAGAGGAGCGGAACAGAGGCATTGCTTAGAAAGCTTCTCTGACATCGCATCTGTGTAATGCCTGCAGCCGGAGAGCCTTGGGGGCCAGGAGTAGGAAAAACAAAAAAGATGGCTGGCAGCCCAGGCTCAGGCCGCGCTGAGGGGCTATTTTTAGCTTCTCTGATAAGACAGGGCAGCTGAGAAATGTAAGTCGAGAAAGATTCCCTTGGTCTATTCTGTGCTAAACCAGTGCCCCGGGGAAATGTCTATGGAGAAGATTTGTTTTATTTTTTAGCAAATGTTATATTGCTTCTGGCCAGAAAGTAAAATGTTGCTCTTGCTTGGAATTTTAAGGGCTATATGCCTATATAAAAACGATTTTCAAATTCAGACATTTTTTAATTGTGGCCACAAGCTGCCACCAGTTGCATTGGATAAATGATCCAGTGGTTAAAAGTCTGTGAGGAGAGATGAGAGGTGCGTCTTCGTCTGGGACATTAGGGTACATTGTGTTGACGAAGATGCATAGCTCATTTTTATAAAAGAAAACAAACAGGTTCGTGTGTTCTTCGTTTTTGATTATTATTGCTGATTCTGTGTGTCAGACTTGACACGGTGATTTCAGATGGGGGTGTATAGGGCAGGTAAATCAATTATTGATTATAAGCCTGACAAATTAAGCAGGCCAGAGTGTTCGCCTCTGAGCTGTAGGTACTATAATTGCGCATCGCTGCTCATTTATATATGTTAGTGTAATTGTCTATGCTTTCTGTGCTTGGTATACTGATGGCTTGGCATATGTATTTTATATATGTTTTGTTTTTGTGTTGTATTGACCAGTATGTTTGGCATTAATACAAGTTCTCCTGGGCGTTACAGAGATGGACGTGACGACGTATATCTTTGCGCTGCGCTTGGCTGGAACTTGTTCACAATTACTAAATTTCACAGACATGATATTACCTTTATCATGCTGTCAAAATAGCGGACAACACGTTATCAGTGTATGTCTAATTGGTATTGGTGATGAATAAAAGAAGAAAATAGTTATGCAAGACTTAAATATGTATCACATGACTGCCTTTCTCTTATAGACAGGCAGCCTCGGTCATATGTTTCCAGATTGGACATTAAGGAACCATTATGATCTGTGCACTCGCATCTTACCTCTTGAAAGGCCTGTTTTAAATAAGGACTGCCACCCCAGAGTGACAAATGAGGCTCGGTATTTAGGGTAATGAGAAAATATCTGACAGGATTTCCTTTTTAAAGTTTGCTTTAGTAAGCTCATTCTTGTAAGTGGTGGCCCCAAAAGTTGACTTGTTTTTAAATTAGGCTATTTATTGTATAGGTGGAAATTATTGCAAAATGACTGATTTCTTTAGCAGATAAATTATTAATTATTAATTATCAACATTAACAACTGTTCTTAAACTTGGTTTTCCGAATATTTAGGAAGTTTAGCATTCCTATTAGGGCCTCCTAGCATTAATATTGACTTCAGGTTGGTGTAGGTTCACATAATAGGGACATTTGCATATGAGATGTCATGTGGCCAGCCTATGAGCTCGCACAATGGGGTTTGTACATTTGTTAGAAGGATTTCTCGCAATTTCAAATACGCTGTGCATCTCCTATAATTTTGCTTACGCCCAGTAACTACACACAGGGATTAATAGTGTTGACAAGACACAGGGTTTGATAGTGTTTGACAGCAGTGAAATCTGTTTCAGATTTCATCCTGTCAAAAAGGGGGGGAAGGAGGAGAATATTGGCTTTCTGCTGGCCCATGAGGAGGTTCGCTTCCCGCTAGCCCCTTAAGAAATTAAGCCCCTTAGAAATTAGCCCCCTTAGAAATTAAGCCGAGGAAATAGGTATGGTTCTTTCCCCTTTTTCTCATGTTTTATTGTGATCTTTCAGGGGAATTAGTCCAAGCCCCTAATACAGCTTCTACTAAAGTCCTCCCTTGGACACAAGAACACACTGTGGCATTTGAAGAATTAAAGAGAGCTTTATGTCAAGCACCAGTTTTAGCAAACCCTGATTACAACAAATCGTTTATGCTTTTTGTGACAGAGCGGGATGGAACAGCACTATCTGTCCTAACACAAGATCATGCAGGAAAACACGAGCCCTGTGCTTATTTTTCTAGTACATTAGACCCAGTAGCACAGGCTTTGCCTGCGTGCCTAAAATCAGTTGCAGCAACGGCCTTAGCCATAAGACAAAGTGACTCGATAGTGCTGGGCCACCCTCTGACAGTACAAGTACCACACGCAGTAGAGGTTCTCTTGAACCGGACACAAACACAACACCTGACTGTAGCTAGACTGACAGGCTATGAGCCAACGTTATTTCAACCACACATAGAGATCAGACGATGCAACATACTGAATCCTGCTACCCTTTTGCCCTCCAGTACAGAAAGCGTTTCACCACACGACTGTGTTGAAGTAATACATACCGTGACTAAACCAAGACAAGACTTGACAGACGTTGCACTCCCAGACCCCGACCTAACACTATAAGTTGACGGCTCATGCATGAGGACAGGGGCGGGAGAATTAGTGGCAGCATATGCAGTGACTACTGATACTGTAATAATAGAGACTAAAAGAATAGACATATTGTCAGCACAAGCAGCAGAGCTCATCGCCCTGACACAAGCGTGCATAAGAGCTAAGCACCAAAGAGTAAACATTTACACCGATTCTGTGGCGAGAAAGAGGTTTCTTGACCTCTCATGGGGCCAAGATACAGCATGGCCCCCTTATTCAAGCCCTACTGGAAGCAATACATTTACCAACAGCCATAGCTATCCTAAAATGTAAAGCACATACTAGAGCCACAGATACCATTTCCCAAGGCAATGATCTGGCAGACCGAACAGCTAAACAGACAGCTCAGACCCCACTAGACATGACAAAATCACAGATACTATCACTGTCCAAAGCCATGACAGTTAGGGATCCTTCCAAGGATGTACAAGACATACAGACACATGCTACTATGGACGAATTAAAGAAATGGTCGGAACAAGGAGGGGTACTGACTGATCAGGGTTGGATGAATAAGGGCAAATCCACATGGTTTCTTCCTGATTCGATGGTACAAGTGATTATAAATACCGCACATAGTCCTGCACACTTAGGAGAGAAAGCAATGATAGATAGCTTACAGAATATATGGTTCAACAAGCACCTGCGTGCAGCAGCGAAACAAAAGGTCAGAACATGTATGATCTGTTGCCAATTCAATCCAGGTAAAGGCATTCCGATGGAACAAGGTGGATTCCATCCACCTGACCACCCTTTTGAAGTGCTCCAAATGGATTATATCCAAATAAACAGATGTAGAGGTTACAAATATGTCCTGGTACTAATGAAGCAGGTGTCCCTTCTGTTAGGGTATACCTGGAAATTCCATTGTGTGCGACATCCTGAAGCAGCAGGCCTTGTAGAAAGACATAATCGGACATTAAAAATTTGCGCAGACAAAGGTGTAGATTGGATGGTAGCCCTGCCGGTTGCCCTCTTTTACATGCGAATGGTAGCTCATTCTAGAACAGGCTTATCTCCCTACGAAGTGGTCTTTGGTAGACCACCAAATATGTGGGGCACTCCAATGCCTAAAAGATTACTGATGTTGATAGTAACATGCTGACAGATTACCTGGCTTCCTTGATGTCTGCACTACTCTCTTGTTGTTCGCAGGTTGCTGCCGCCTTCCCTGACAACACCCAGGTCAAAGAATACTCCATCGCTCCTGGATGGAAGGCGCCAAAGTCAGTGCTCTGGACCACGGGTACGGCCGTTAAAGTCAAAGGGCGGAAAGGATGGTTGCACCTTCACCACTCTTTTACAAAGGAAAATACCTTTTTCAGACTTTGAACACCATTTTCTAAGAGGAGACTCCCCAGCAGTTTCCACAAAGCTAAACTTAGATCTAAAAAGTCAGAACCCGTTTGATCAATTAAGTCCACTAGGTGGTGAAGCGGTTGAACATGTATTCTGGCTTGCATAAGATCTTGGACAATAACATTGATAAAAAGAGCAAGATAAAAAACAAATACTGTAAAATATTACGTGGTAGATGTATAGTGACTGTAATTTTTCTATCTCTTCTGTGCATCACGATAATATGTATCAGCTTAATACTACATGCTATTTTTCCTCCTATTGCCTCACTCTTATACTCCTCCACTAATGATACCATAAAGCACACATTTAGTGATCTGCCATCCTATGAGCTATCATATCGACTTGCCTTACGCAACAATACCTTTATTCAGATGCTGCACCATTCACATCAGACTAGCAATGCTACAGACTGCTGGGTCTGTGGCCGATTTCCCCCGTATCAGAAGGTAAAGGGAGTGTTGCCTCTTTTTCCTTTTCCGTTCTCCCATAATGGTTCTTGCGGAGCATGGTTTGCCTTAAATGACATCCATCAACGGTGATGCCAAAGAATACAAAGCAATAACAAGGCTCCACAAGATTGCCCAAAACATACATCAAGACCCAGGCACGTGGACATGGTCCGGTTGGCTCTGGGGATTAATATCGGCTTGGGGATGGAAAGTGTTGACCGTCTGTGGGATGATACTATTAAGGATATTCAGTTGTTCCCTATGTCTGCAGTGTGGCCCGGCCATTTGTGGCCTGTGTGCTACTGCATGTGTTCCACATCCCCATTTACAAAGCATTGAAAATGGAAAAATAATGCTGCAAGAACAGATCGACTGTCTCATGAAAATAGACGTTACATAGGGGGTTCACTAGGGTACAAGGAGGGAATGAGGAAAATAAAAATCTATGAGGCCTATGTGTCCCCATGTGCCCCCCCCAACGCTTATGTGCACATACATGTAACCTATGTATTTCCCCTCCATGGCCTTTCTATCATGATGCTTATGCTATAACGTGGCCTGCCATCATCCAGTCTCCCATGAGAGAAACGACAAATCTGTATTGAGGCCTACACGTTTTTCATCATGTTTTCCTGCATTTTCATGAAGCCCATGTTTATGGCTCAGCCAGAGCCGAAAAGAGGTTTCATGCCTCAGAACGCTCTGAAAGCTGCAGCTACGTATCCTTGGCCTTGCACACTTGGGCCTCAGCCAAAGGGGCCCCGACCGAGGTGCCGAGACAGTATTGAGCACGGTTATCTGCTTACTCTTACTGAAACCACATTCTTGCCTGGTGAAGGAGGAATGAACGCGACCCATCTGCAAGGAGGGAGCCCAGCCCTACTGTCTCTCTTTGTGAGATTGCAAAGCTCACGTCAGTAAAAAGCCCATAGCCCCCATGTAAGGCCTCTGCAGTAAATGAAGTAAATGAAGAAATAGATGCCACATCGGCTCTTGGTGATGAGCAACCTATCTCACAAATCAGTCCCTGCTCCAGACATCGGATATCAGATAATACAAGATGTGCTGGTCGTCCTGACACTGAAGGCCTCACTCACTGAAGGCCTCACTTCCAGACTTGTCCGGTTGCATAGCAACCCTCCCCACGTCAGTTACACGTCATGCTCGAGTTGAGCACAAGTAAGGCAAAGTTCCAGTACAATTCCAGCAGATCACGCAACCCCCTCCAGGTATCCACCCACACATGACAAATTACCCATTATCATCAAGTGGACGCCCACATGGACGCCCACCTTCACGCCTACTTACACGCCCACATGCTCTTATCTCATTCTCTCTTGCTCTTTTGCTTACGTACAATTGAGAAATGTATATATACTGTACTCTGTGAATAATGTTTTGAGAATATTGAGAATACTTTTGAGTCCCTTTCCAGATCCTTTTTGGTGATGGTAATATTCTCCCTCTGACTCGAGTTATTGGAATAAAGCCCTTTATGAACCTGATACCACAGACTCAGCCTCTTGCTTTATGCATGATCTTATTTATATTTTAAAATTCTGAGAGCGTAATATTTTATTTACCACAGATCATAGTGGTCAGGATATGAGTACAGAAGGTGGTCAGAGGTTGTTTGTAGATAAGTTTGTTTTTAATTTACTTCCTGAACTTTCTAATAAGTTAAAGGACTCTGAGAGTTCATGGGCTGTTTCTTCTTCGGCTCAGATATTGGCTACTGCACAGTACTATAAGAATAGAGATAAAAATGAGAAGGATAAAGTAGAGAAGAAGACTAGAGAATTAAAAACTAAAGTTCTTCTGCAGCAGGCTTATCCGCCTCTCCCTAATCAGCGTCAGTTTCAGCAGCCTTCCCAGTTTCAGCAACCCCCACAGTTTCAGAAACTGTTGCGGAAGCCTGAGTCTTTTGCTTCGCGACTCCCGCTAGGCCCTAATCAGTGTGCTTATTGTAAAGAAGAAGGTCACTTCAAGAATAGTTGCCCACTCTTACTACAGCATGCGAATGGTATGTCTGGTCTGAGAGGTTGTGGTGGTTTCCAACAAGTACCTAGGGGTAGGGGACGTGGTACGTTTCCCCAGAATGAACGTTCCTTTTCCCCTCAGAATTCTATGAATTATTTTGACCAACAGAATGTTCCTACCGTCCAGTCCGCTCAGTACTACACTGATGATTATTATGTTGGAAGTGAGAGTGCTGGTTTTAATGATAGTTAGGACAGCCATGGACAAAGGGAGGGAGTAGTGTCAGTTCCAGTAGACCAGAGTGGACCTTATGTTGAAGTGATTACATCAGGTGTGGCAGAACATTTTCTTTTGGATACTGGTGCAGCAAAGAGTTCTATCATGCACTCTAAACTCCCCGGCGCACCTTTGTCTGGCTTGACCAATGTTTCATTAGGATTTTCTGGCGCCCCAGTTCATAATCCGGTTTCTTGTCCTTTGCCCCTTTCTATTGGTCCCTGTGAATTGGAGGCTCCCCTTATTCTAGCGACGGGCTGTGGCGAGAATCTGTTGGGTTTGGACTTGTTGAAAAGATTGCATGCGACATTACATTGTTCTCCTTCGGGAGTACATCTTACGGTGGGTAAGAAAGTGATTTCCCCGATGTATCTGTCTAAGGATCGCCTTCCACTGGAACTGCGTTCTCTCCCTGATACGCTTTGGGATACAGGTCCCAATGATGTTGGTCTCTTGCAGATTCTACCCTACGTTGTTACCCTTAAGTACAAAATTTCCAGTGATGGCGAAAGAGCTCTTTTAGCGATTATCTATGATTTGGTTGAGAAAGGTGTGGTTGAAGAAACGAGAGGTAATGTGTGTAACAGTCCTGTTCTGCCTGTCCTTAAGCGTACTGACTCTTCTCAGCCACCTGTGTATCGGTTTGTGATCGACCTTCGAGAGGTCAATAAGATCGTTGTGCAACAGTTTCCTGTTGTCCCGGACATTACTGCTTTATTGACTATGATCCCTGCCTCAGCTGCTTGGTTTTCTGTTATTGATCTGAAGAACGCTTTCTTCAGTATTCCGATTGCTGAGGAAAGTAGGGATATTTTTGGCTTCTCTTTAGGAGGCCGCAGTTTCCGGTTTAAGCGCGCTCCTCAAGGTTATTGTGAGAGTCCCTCCATTTACAGTCAGGCTTTGAAAACTCAGCTTGATACTCTTGCATTGCCTTCTGGTGTTACTCTTATCCAGTATGTTGATGATCTGTTGGTTGCTGCTGATGATGAAGAGATTTGTAAAGAAGTTACTCTTTCTTTGTTGCGACACCTGTCTGCCCTTCATCATAAAGTGTCACCTTCGAAGTTGCAGTATTGCCGCCAAGAAGTGACCTACTTAGGTCATCTCTTGTCGAAGGAGGGAAGGCGATTGACCCCAGAGCGTATTCAAGAGATTGCCCAAATGACTGTGCCATGCACACAGAGAGAGGTGCATGCCTTCTTAGGTATCACCTCGTATTGTAGACAGTGGATTCCGAATTTTTCTTTGCTAGCGAAACCTTTGTTGGCACTTACTCTTAAGGACACACCACACCTTCTTCCTTGGTCTGACGAATGCCAGAAGAGTTTTTCCGAATTGCGTGATGCATTGTGTTCTGCTCCGGTGTTGGGTACCCCCGACTACAGTAAACCTTTTACACGTTATGTACACGAGAGAGAAGGTTGTGCGTTGTCAGTGTTGACGCAACAATTTGGAGACAAGCAGCGCCCATGTGCGTATTTTTCAGCTACTTTAGATCCGGTAGCTAGGGCGTTGCCTAGTTGTCTAAGAGCTACAGCGGCAGCGGCTGTTTCTATCCGACAGTCTGCTGGTTTGGTATTGGATAATACATTGATTGTGATGGTCCCACATGCAGTGGATACCCTATTGAATAGAACGAAGACTCAACATCTTACCAGTGCGCGTTTGTCAGGTTATGAGTTGACGCTTTTGGCTAGCCATGTGCACATCAAGCGGTGCAACACATTGAATCCAGCTACATTGTTGCCGATTTTTGTAGAGACAGATGCTCAGGAACAGCATGACTGTTTTCTCCAGACAGAGGAGGAAACGAAGGGTAGAGTTGATCTGAAAGATACTCCTCTTTCGAATCCTGATGGTACCCTATGGGTAGATGGTTCGTGCTTTAAGCTTCCGAATGGAGAGACGACTGCAGCATATGCTGTCACAACTTTGCACACGACTGTTGAAACAACACGTATTGCACAGAATTCAGCGCAAGCAGCGAAGTTGATAGCATTGACTAGAGAGTGTGTGTTGTCAAAAGGAAAGAGAGTGAATGTTTATACTGATAGCCAATACGCATTTGGCGTGGCTCACAGTTTTGGTCGCTTGTGGAAAGAGAGAGGATTTCTTACTTCCCATGGTACGAAAATTCAGCATGGACAATTAGTGAGTGAACTTCTTGAATCACTTACTTTGCCGACCCAAATTGCGATAGTGAAGTGTAGTGCGCATAAGAAGGTTACGGATGATGTGGGTCAAGGGAATGCGTTTGCAGATGAAGTAGCGAGAGAAACGGCGAAAGATGTGACGAGTCGGATGTATGTTGCAGGTCCTGCCAGATGGGTTGTGGAAGGAGGAATGTGTGAAAATACAACAGAAAGTGTGAAGTTGATTCAGGCAGAAGCTACTGAGAAAGAATTGAGTATGTGGAGATAGAGTACGGGAATGTTGGATTCAACAGGCTGTTGGGTTGAGTTGTCAGAGCACCAGCGATGGTTGTTTCCGGATGCATATGTGCTTCCGGTGGTTACTATGGCTCATGGGTTGGCTCACATTAGTTCAAAAGGGATATGTAAGTTGTTGGCTCCGGTATGGCAGAATGGTGGAATTCCTAAGTGTGCTGAGAATTTGGTTAAACACTGCATGATTTGCTTGATGCATAATCCTGGAAAGGGAACCCCAACTCCAGCGGGTCATTTTGCTCCTCCAACGTATCCGTTCGAGGTGCTGCAGATAGACTATATTCATATGGAAAGATGCAATAACTTGAAGTATGTCCTTGTGGTTGTTTCTGCCTTTTCCAGATGGATAGAGGCCTACCCCCTAAAGGATAATACTGCCTTGTCTACAGCCAAGGTTTTGCTCAAAGAATTCTTTCCCAGATATGGCTTGCCGAGGATGGTATGGAGTGATAATGGAAGTGAATTCGTGGGTCAGATTATGCAGAAAGTGTGTGCAGGTCTGGGTATCAGGCAAAAGTTCCACGCTGCGAATCACCCCCAGTCAGCAGGCCTGGTCGAGTGCTATAATGGCACTCTGAAGCTGAAGTTGGCCAAGGTGCAAGCGAGCTCTGGTCTTACATGGCCCGATGCCTTACCATTGGCACTTTTGTCCACGAGAACGACAGTACATTCTCGCGTGGGACTTAGCCCATACGAGATTGTTTTTGGACGCCCGGCGAATGTCTGGGGTGTGCCGAGGCCTAAAAAGTACAGTGATATCGAGTACCCTATGTTGGTTGACTACTTACATGATTTGACTGCTAAATTGCGTGTTCTTCACCAACAGGTCCATGACACTTTGCCTTCAGTTTCTGTAGACGCAGGCCACACGATTCAACCTGGCGACTGGGTTCTAACCAAGAATTTCCAGAGGTCAAGGAACTTGGAACCAAGATGGACCGGTCCATACCAAGTCCTGTTATCAACTCGGACTGCTATTAAGGTGTTCGGCAAGAAAAACTGGGTACATGGTACCCATTGTAAGAAGATACCTTTGCCCTTACCGTACGATAAGTGGGTCCAGGAAGGTGTTGCCGATTCCGAGAGTGAAAGGGTTCCGATATTTGTACCTTTTAGCGATGCACATCTGGAATGGACTCAGTCAAAACGTGCGGATGATAAAGTCTTGCAAGAAGCTGTGTCGCCGTGTTTGAGACTTGATACTACGCACCCAGAGACACTCTTTCAGGATCAAACTGTTCCTGGTAAAGAACGCTACAACTTAAGGTCGAAAAAGGACAAATAAAATTTGAATTTTTTTGTGAATTACACTCTTTCAGACAAGAGACTATTTTTCTTTTTCTTTTTCGAACCACCATCCGGGTTCAGCTGCAGGGTCGCGGTATAAGAACTTAAGGGGTGGCCCGCATATTGACGAAAGGTCTGCGGTTCTAGAGACGTCTAGGACGCCTGGACGCACACTTGAGAGAAGAAGGAAAATTGCAGCGAGCAGCACGTTAGAGGATGGAGTCTGTTGTAACTGAAAGAGATGTTGAGAGAATAGATCTTAAGACAAGATTTTGTACATTGATACATAGCAAATGTTTTATAATATTGTGCTTTTTGATGTTTTTAAGTATCACATTAGCTTGTGTGGGTTGGACTGTCTATGCTACACATCAGACATCTGCACCCACCTCCCAACCTATGCTTTCTTTCAGTACTGTTTCTTTGCACCAGTTTTATACGTTGCCTGAACATGAACAGACAAGGAGATCAGAATTCGTCAACAACTCGTTTATACAGTTGTTGCATCAGCATCAGTTAGTAGTAAATACCACTAATTGTTGGGTTTGTGGTCTTATGCCCCATACGACAGATAAAGGTATGCCATATTTGGTTTTGCCTTTTTCTTTTAATAGGTCTGTGTGGGCTTTTCAGGCCATGTTTATCTATGCAAATGAGGTACGCCCCTTACGTTCCCTTAAAGATAACTCGAGCAATAGTGCCTTATTAACGGGAATAGTAGGTCAAGGGAATGCGAGATATTGATGCATATAATGCTATCCCTAAGGATGAGGTGCAGGCTTACGTTGGTTGGAACGTGACTGGATATAGTACCAGTTTGACAGAGAAGGAGAGACGAAAAAGGTCTCCCCCTATTTGGATTGTACCCCACCGAGGCCACTTTGTTTTCAAGGTAATGGTCGGAATCCGAAAGCTCAGCTAGGTAAGAGTGTGTGTGCTCAAACCTATGTCTATTCATCTCGGACTTCTCCACCGTTTGTGCCAGCTAAAGGCACATATTTTGTTTGTCATGACAGAGCTTACACATGGTTGCCACCTGATTTTTCAGGAACGTGTTATGTGGCGTTTCTACTTCCCCCTACATACACTACTGCTTCAGACTATCATAGAACGAGATATGGTAGAGGTGTCTTCAATAAGGAAGATACCGCAGCACACGAAGTAGGAGATTTCTTCAAGGGCTTCTTGCCCTTTTGGGGTCCTATGATCAATAGTAGGCATATTCGACAGCTTGTCCGCGTTGTTGAAGCTACTATTAATGAGACAGCAGGTGCTCTTAGTAATGTTACAGCTGAGCTTCAAGCGGACCGCCTTATGACTTTGCAGAACCGTATGGTATTAGACATCATACTTGCAGATCGAGGAAGAGTATGTAAATTGATTGGATCCAGTTGCTGTGTTTACATACCAGATAATGCCCCTACAGTGTACCAAGCCATCTCTAGGTTGTATAAAATCTCTGAGTCTATCCATGTAGGCGAAGGAGACTGGTCATTGACGGGATGGTTTTGGGGACTGCTGTCCAAATGGGGATGGAAGATTTTTACATTCCTTGGTATGGTTTTAACCATCCTTTTCTCTTGTTGTCTTTGCATCCAGTGTGGTCCCGCCATTTGTAGTCTTTGTGCTACTATGTGTGTTCGGAGGCCTGTCCCGAGAGAAGTAGAGAATAATAAAATGATGCTACAACAACACCTTGATGACCTAATGAATATCGACATAGACCTAGATTCAGATTAACATGAGTCTTAGGTTATTGCCTACGTAATGGCAAAAGGAGGGTCTGAGGTTCTGTAATTCTCGAGTCTGACTCCATTTTGTTCTGTGCCACCGTTTTGTGTTGCCCTCACGTAGGCCTGTGAAGGTAGCCTGGCGAATAAAGGGGCCTCTCCTTCTTAGTTCATGTATACATTAACTAGGTTTCTTTTTGACTCTGAAATGAACTGTAAGAAACTGACCTCTGCACCTGAAACTGACCCCGCAAAGCCAATTTCCCTGATCGATCTTTGTCTGAGATTGCCAATCAATGTTCAGGACATCGTTAACTTTTAGTTTCCTTGCACATGCCTTATCTTGTTCAGCATCTGTTACTGTTTCTTTTTTTATGTTTCTTCATTACATGGGTTATGCTTTCAATTATAGGTTTGTCCGGCTTGTGGAGATTGAATTTGGGACATTCCTAATAATTAACTTTTGGGTTGGGATACTGTAAATTGAGTTTTTGTTATGTGACACTTTGTTTGAAAATGTACCTTATTGCCTAGAATTTTGTGCAGTGGGTGTACATTTATAATGTGAATATTGGGTATAAAAGGAGACGTCTCGCCTTAGTAAAATGAGCAGTCTCCTGAGAATTTACACCATGATGTATTTCTAGGATCACTGTTACTATCTGCAGCTAATAACCTTGGTCTCTGATGCCATCCAGAAGTATTCCGTGTCTCTGTATACCATGACAGGTGAACTCGAAGATCTTATGCGTGCCTCTGACGCCGCTGGGTTAAACCCCGGTTCTTCACTTTGCAGCTCTCCACTCGGCTCTCTTAGACAGCTAGGTGGAGACCAAGCATAGGCCTAAAGGGCCTGAAGAAGCATCCAGCAAGGATGCTCCATCCAATCCTGGCGCTGCTCTCACAGCATGAGAGCAGCCACAGGATTGGTTAATTACATCCTGGATTCTGGAGCCGGCGGAGGAGGAACCAAGTGCAGCAGGCAAGGTAAGTGCCATTATTGTTTTATATTTTTGTCACTCGTCTTGCCTGCGTGCACGCACCCACCCGCCACTTAGTTGCCTGCCCACCCCACCAGTGCACATACATGCAGCCACCCCTGCAAAGGAGGACAGAAGGGGCCGATGGAGAAGATGAGGGAATAGAAGGAAGAATGAGGGAAAAGGAGATGGTAAAAGTGCAGTTTTTGATTTGAAAATTAGTTAAAAATGCATCACCTTAAGAGGGTTCCACTTTCTGAAGAAGTAGCTTGGCTCCAAAAATCATTTAAATACTATTTTTCCCCATATACTGTAACATGTATATTCATGGAAAATATTTAAAAGAGGCTCTTGGGCCCTTTAAATACAAATAAAAGCTTGCATGAGGAACTTTGCCCCGGAATCAGTTAGGATAAAGAAATAAATAATCACTGCTTATTTTTTTAGTCACCACGCGGAGTTCCACAACCTTCATTTTTGTTTTTCTATCACTTTACATCAATGAACTTCATTATTTTTTTAACTTTTAAAGTGAGTATTACTACATTAGGTGAATAAACATTATTATTGAGTTCAAGGCGATTACAAAAGGGTCCTTTAAAGGAAGCACAGCAGCTAAATAAACAAGAAAAATGTAGATGATAAATAGAGGCGGAATCTGTCAACATGAAGGGGGTCGCGGTCTGTCCTTGTCTAGGTTTCTATCTCAGACTGCACACAGTCGCCATCATTGAGGATACGTGAAAATTCAAATGTTGTTCATACGTCAAGTGCAGAAGCAGTCTGCACCCATTGGACATTTAAAAAACATTGCTAAATATATCCTTTTTCACATGCAATAATAATAATAATACAGATAGCAGAAATATTTCTGTATCATCAAGCATAATGGTGCTCTGAGGAAGTCTTAATCTTGTTAATAAATGCTTTCCTCTTAGCCCCACCTCTAGCTCAGCCCCAAACTCCACCTTAGTCCATGGTTCAATTTGGTGAATCCCTGCACTTATTTTTTCCATTTAAAGCACTGGCTTCAAAAGCTGTGGAAGAGTGGTAACATGTCAAGGGCTGTGGAAGAGTGGTGGATGAGTGGTAATGCATCAATGGCTGTGGAAGAGTGGTAACATGTCAAGGGCTGTGGAAGAGTGGTGGATGAGTGGTAATGCATCAATGGCTGTGGAAGAGTGGTAATGGGTCAAGGGCTGTGGAAGAGTGGCAATGCATCAATGGCTGTGAAAGTGGTAACACGTCAAGGGCTGAGGAAGAGTCGTAAAGCATCAAGGGCTGTGGAAGAGTGGTGGAAAATTGTTAATACATCAGTGGCTGTGAAAGAGTGATAACGCGTCAAGGGCTGTGGAAGAGTGGTAATGCATCAATGGCAGTGGAAGAGTGGTAATGCATCAATGGCTGTGGAAGAGTGGTAGTGCTCAAGGGATGTGGAAGAGTGGTAATGCATCAAAGGCTCTGGAAGAGTGGTAATGCATCAGCGGCTGTGAAAGAGTGGTAACATGTCAAGGGCTGTGGAAGAGTGGTAATGCATCAATGGCTGTGAAAGAGTGGTAACGTGTCAAGGGCTGTGGAAGAGTGGTAATGCATCAAGGGCTGTGGAAGAGTGGTAATGCATCAGCGGCTGTGAAAGAGTGGTAACGTGTCAAGGGCTGTGGAAGAGTGGTAATGCATCAACGGCTGTGAAAGAGTGGTAGCGCGTCAAGGGCTGTGGAAGAGTGGTAATGCATCAGTGGCTGTGAAAGAGTGGTAACACGTCAAGGGCTGTGGAAGCCTTAAGGGCTGTGGGACAGTGGGGCAGTGTGGTAAATGGAATGGCTGTGGAACAGTGGTAATGCATCAAGAGCTGTGGAAGAGTGGTAAAGCGCCAAGGGCTGTGGGACAGTGGTAAAGTAGCAAGGGCTTTGGAACAGTAGTAAAGTGTCATGGGCTGGGGGGCAGTGGTAACTCTACAGGTAGGCCAACCAGACAGACCCTGGTTTGCAGTGGAAACTGCCTAGAAAGTCACCCATGGACTACTGAACACATTGTGAAGCCATGGTAATGGCAGACTATGCGCTACACAAATGCAGATAACATCACATAAAATAACAAGCATTTGCAAAGCAATCGGTCTCGCCTTTGGGACCTTATATGTATTTAGCTATGCAGAACATTAGCCTGGGTGCTGAACATTTACTGTTCTTTAACATGGAGGGAAAGTAAGCACAAAACTGCGTGACACACCAGGTATGGAAGCACATGGATAGAAATATTGCCTTTCAGCGGGAAATGGTTAAGTTAAAGCTTTGTTTTTAATATAAAATCAGGGCCTTTGGTGGTCATATCATTGAAAATACAAGATTTGAAAAAAATACTTTTGTCTATGGGTGCTCATGGAAAACAATTTCTATGGACTGGAATCTAGAGAATGCTAAAGTAATTCTGGTATTTTACTGAACTCTGCTGGTCGTTTTCTATCAAGAAAGTTAAACAGAGGCAGTTGGCAGAATTTTTTTTTTTTTTTTACAGTCCCTCAGCAGAAAGCAATTCTGGTATTTTACTGACCTCTACTGGTCGTTTTCTATCAAGACAGTTAAATAGAGGCAGTTGAACAGAAGAAAAAGTCCCTAAGCGGAAGCAGGCAAGTCCTGGGGCTAATCTTCAGAGCCCACAAAGTACACACACATATAAGTATATACTAAAGTATATAAAAAATGTCTCGAATGCTCGACCTAAAAATGTAGGTTTCCTCCCTTTGAAAGACAGGGTTAGCTTTAACTTGTAGCACTTACACTGCACGTCTAATGAACCAGTTTGTTTTCAGGCAGGATTGTGCGCTGCCAAATGGTAAAAATAAAATATAAAATTACTGATATCGCACTGAATCTTCGCATTTTGCTATGTGTCCATCTGTTGGTACCTGTAAACAGCATACCAGGTGAGGGGGGGCCGAAGCACTGGGCACTGAAGGCCTGAAGAGCTGGCTGATCTATCAGTGGAACTCCCAGGAGAGGCAGCGCGTTTCTGAACTCCGGAAGTGACGTACTTATTCTGACAGCAGGAAGGTTGTCACTCCGGACCCGCCTGGCGATCTCAGAATAGAGGAACACAACACAGAACCGTCTGTGGCCACGCTGTGACCTTGTGGCCGGAGTGATGTTTGCGGCCACGAATTCCTGAACCCGCGTGATTGGCAGTTGATTGACACTTTACTGAAAAGCAAAGAGGGAAGGGTGGTGGATTCATGCATTTGAGTTGAAAAACGGCCGACCGAAAATTAGACCATTTCTATGTTCTTACATTTATTTGTCACCATACCGCAGTAAGCAAGTTTCTAGGAGGCCTCTTCATGTAAACACGCGCTCCAAAAACGTCTGAACCGTGTACCTTTCATGGGCATTTCAATGCATGTTATAGGAGATTGCAGGTGTTCAAGGCGCACCACAAGCAGCTACAGAGATTTAGGTCTCAAAGGGGCATATTAACAAGAGCTTTATCTCCGCTTTTTTGGCTTTAAAAGCCAAAGAAGCGGAGATAAAAATATTGCCCTATCAACAACAGGGTGCTAACATGCAAAATCGCATGTTAGCACCCTTTTTCACTACGCTTCCCTTTGCATCTCTAATGAGATGCAAAGTGGGCGTTCCAGAGCAAAATAATAAGAGAAATGTCGCTAAGCGACATTTCTCCTATTATCAAGCTTCACGCTAACCCTGTTAGAGACAAAAAAAGCAGCGCTAACCACGGTTAACGCTGCTTTTTTACGTCTGCTAATTTTCAGACTTAGCCATGTAATCCAATGGGAGGTGGATTACATGGCTGAGTCCACCATGGGCTATCAACAAGGATATCCCTATCCTCGTAGTTTTGTCGCTGCATTACCAGCGATAACCTCCCAAAATGCCGCTGTCACTGGATTTATTATCGCCTAGACGGTTAGCGTTGTTAATATCACCATAACCAGGCGATATTATCCAGCGATAGCGGGCGTAAAAAAATTAACGCTAAGCGCTCTTAGCGTTAATTTTTCCTGTTCCTTGTTAATATGCCCCAAAGTGTTTTTGGTTCATCAGGTCTGTAGAATCTGTTCCTCTAGCTTCCCAGCAGATCCGTCTCAGGGTAACTTGACACACAGCTGACTCTTCCCCAGCCCTTCCGACTTCCAGTATTTTAAGAAACCCCTGGCTTTCCTGGGCCAGTCTGCCTCCTGCTAAAGAGCGTGTACAATGCAGCACTATGTTATGGTAGCATTTGTATAGTGCTTTCATACTGCCTGCTGTTGCCTCAATGTGCTATCCGTGAGGTCAAGTTAATGGTACCCTCTGCTGCAGTGCTTGGGAGGGAGACGGGGAAGTAACATTCTTCAGTGCCCAGTCTTGGTGTTGTGCTTGAGCCTGCAAAGTGCCCTCCGGAGTTGGCGCCGGGGTCTGTACGCATCTTACGCACGAAGGGACATCTTAAGTATTTCGGGGGCCCTGGGCCAAATGTATTTTGGGGGCACCTGTTCAGAACACCTTTGAATTTATCAGATGCAATGACAGCTTTTTCATGCACACTTTGGCCACGTCACTGTGGGTGCGCAGGCACACTCAACCACACTCTCAATGTGTTGACATCTAATATTCAGGGACAGTGACGTGTTTTCAATATTATAACACAGCCTCGGCTCACTAATATTGCTGCACATAATCTCTGGGACGCCCTCTCATTTGTGAGGTCCTATTTTTAGCTGAAAGAAACTTTTTATGGATGTTGCATGCAACATAAACAGAGCATTTCTCTGCAAAATGTTCAACAGACTCCCACACATCAACCCCATTAAAAATGAATTGAAGGATAACGGTTTTAAAATAATCTGATTAAGAATTACTAAAGGGCGTCAGGACAAGACTCTGTGCAGAACAGAGCTGGCTCAATCAGGGGCCCCCTTGAAAGGCCGGGGCCCTGGGCCAGAGCCCACTCTGCCCATGCCTTAAAACGTCTCGCGCGTGGTTCCAGGTGAAGGCAGTGTGGGCATTATACTGCAAGGTGCATTTACAAACCAGTCGGGCGAGGGACTTGAGGGTCATCTGGGTCCTGTTTTAGGGAACATGCAGTTCTCTTATGAAGCTGGGTAGGGGCCCCTTGGCAGTGCAGAGTGCAGAGTGCTTCACAGCACTTCACAGCACTTCGCTGCATTGCCACATTTCTATTTGCTGAATAGTTCACAGTAAAATGTTTGCACTGCTCCTGGCGCCTGCTGAGAGATACGAGCACTTCAGGGCCAGTCTGGGGAGTAGCTTCACGGCCAATGGAAAAACAACCTGAAGCTGTTGCCAGGATCTCAGTCAGGAGGGTGTCAGGGTGTCGCGGGCCAGGAATCCACGCAATGTGACGCCAGACAGAGCCAAGTTCCATCTGAGTCCATGGCAGCCACCTAGGCCAGTTAACAGGCCAGTTAACAGGCAGGCTCACGTGTGGCTGCAGCAATGCCAGTCAAAGATGGTGCCAGGATTTTCGGTGCTCCAGGCAAAATATAAACTTGGGGCCTCATTTACGAGGCTTTGGCGCAGGGCAGCAGCGCAAGGAATCTTGCTGCGCTGCCCTGCATCCAAAGAAATCGTCAGGAAGGCAGCGTAGCTACGAGATATGGTGCATTCCTGTCCTCTCCCTTCGCTGGTGCACAATGGGCTGCCGTGCGCCAACGCAGGCACCCTTGCACCACGACGCAAGGGTGTCTGCGCTGTAGGGGTGATTGTTATTGTGCAGGGAGGGACACCTTCCTGCACAAAAACAATCACGAGAGGTGGTTTCCGTTTTCTGTGTATGCTGCAGACATAGAAAGAGGAATAAAGGAGGAGAAATAAGCATATTTTTCCTCGTTGCTTATCCCTAACGCCATCCCTGGGGTGGCATTAGAATCTGACGCATTCCCAGATTTGCGATTCCTATTAAATCTGGGAATGCTTCAGATTCCATGGGTGCTGCGTGGGAACACCCACAGCAACTCCCATGGAATGCCCCTCTCACGCAGTGCTCTGCATGGAACGGGCACATATGGAATGCCCCTCTCACGCAGTGCTCTGCGTGGAATGGGCACATATAGAATGCCCCTCTCACGCAGTGCTCTGCGCGGAACGGGCACATATGGAATGCCCCTCTCATGCAGTGCTCTGCGTGGAATGGGCACATATAGAATGCCCCTCTCACGCAGTGCTCTGCGTGGAATGGGCACATATAGAATGCCCCTCTCACGCAGTGCTCTGCGTGGAATGGGCACATATGGAATGCCCCTCTCACGCAGTGTTCTGCGTGGAACGGGCACATATTTGCAAGGCCATGAAAAGTCACGTAACGTGGCTTTGGTGGCCTTGTAAATATGCTACAGCACGTTGCAACACCGGAGCATCAAAATGTGATGGTCCGGTGGCACAAAAGTGCTGCTAGGGTCGTCGTAAATGAGGCCTACGGAGAGCAAGAAGTGCATGGCGCGCTCACCATGTGCTTTTAATGGACCATCGTTAATTAATTTCCGAGAAAGAACGAACACTTGACATTTTTTCTATACAATCTAAATCTCAGAGTATAGACTAATTCACAAAATAATCACACAAATACTTCCTTTTTCAATCCATATTAGAGGAGGAGCCAAACGATTTCCAGTAATAGCGTCTTTATTAGTGTTTCATCAATATTCAGCACTTCGAGCCAGCCAATGCGTTTCCTCTTGTAAAGGACTTCATCAGGGTTCGCATGATCGTATATGGCTTCTTTACACTCAAGTACAACCTGAAGGAATATGGTTGCCAACAATAAGTTATCCCCAAAAGGGGTACCATACAGACATGAAATACTCCTCAAAAGCTATGCGTAAACAGTGAAATTGGGGCATATAGCAAGTATTCTCTCCCAAGTGGAATCTGCAGATTAATGCAGTGTTTCGTGCATCAGCGCCATTGCAGGAAAATGTGGTACAAAAGGGGGTGGTGATGGATGGAGCATCAGAACCAATCAAACACTCACACCCAGTCAACAGATCTGGGTTTGATCCATCACCATTTTTTAGCCCACTCTGCCACCCCAGTTCAGACATGGCCATATGCAAATCAGTCTGACCCTGTGCCTCATGGGAACAGTCCAGCCCGAACTGCCAAGCCATGCCTTCCCTGGACCGGAAACAAGCTTCCTAGGACCGGTTTCTGGCATTTCAGCCGTCTTCAGCCAGGCTTAAATGTAAATGTCAAATGTCAAGGTACTTATAGAGCGCACTGTCACCAGACGGACACCTTGCGGTGTCGCCTTTGCGGTTTCCTGGCGCTGATACTCATACCGCTGTGGAACCCCTCCTGGCTTTCCCTGTGAAGTGTCCACTCCTGGGCACACCCCGGGTGAAGCCAGGCATCCTTAGCGCTGTTGGGGCCGGTGTGGAGGCTAAGCAAGCTATTGCCCAGAGTTGCAGCGTGGGGCCCGTGATTAGAATAGGCACCGAGGCGAGAATAGACAGGTCAGAGGAAATTGAGCCTGAGCCCCGCCGAGGCGGGAATTGAACCCTGGTCCCTGGCCAGAACTCTGCTTCAGGGTCTGCCGCTCTAACCATTGAGCCACACTCCTCCACTTGCTTGAATCCAGTGGCAAAGTGAGCACGGGACTCAGGTCTGAGCATACCCTGCCAACTTATGGCGAAAAAAGTGGTACAAAAGGGGGTGGTGATGGACGGAAAATGGCGGGTCTGACAAAGACAGGACGAAACGCGTTGGCTGGGCTGAAGTACGGAATATGGATGAAACACTAATAAAGACGATGTTACTGGAATTCACTTGGCTCCCGCCTTCTATATCCGCAGCAGAAAAATTCAGTCAAACAGCGATTGGCAGAATTTGGCCAGAAGTCCATGATAAAGAGTGACGAGGAGTGGTCAAAATTCCACAGGCGGAACGGAACATTCCGCCAACCCCTAATAAATGCATGAAGTTTGCTAACAAATGGCTGCAGTCTGCATCTGATACTCTTGCACCCTTGAAACCTTCTAAAGACTACAAAGGTCCTTCGGCACCCTGGTTCTCCCAAACTCTGGCCACTAAAAACAGGGTCTGCAATAAATTAGGAAGACAGAGGCTTAGATGCTATGCACCTGCAGTGAAGGCAGTCACCCAAGCAGCTTTGAAAAAATATCACAAAGTTGCGCAGTCCACCTATTTGAATTGATTAATCTCGCCAAAAATGGAGGGCTCACATTTTTTTTTTTAAATCACAAAAGCATTTCTGCAACTAAAATTAATGCAGCTGGGAAATTGCTACCTTTCCTGAGTTTGACACAAATTAATTTTTTGAAGATAAAATAAAAAATTCAGATGCATTTGTATGAAGTCAATCTGAATGTCACAGCAGAGGATGTGCTGGCCCTCTCAGTCATACTATGAATTGTGTTCTTTACCAGTCTAATCCTATTCTCAACAAGCTATTTAGTACTGCACAACGTTCTACTAAGGTTCCCTTAACATGAAAAAAGACCAAAGTTTTTTCCTTGCTAAAAAAGTTACAGCTGATCTGCTATAATGTCCAACTCAATGAACCTGTTGTCTCTCACGGAGCCTCTGCCCGGACAACAGGTTCATTGAGGGTCCAGCGACATCGCGCAAGTGCACATGGTCCTGGCCCTCGGCTGAGCTCCATGCTGAGTTGTTCGCTACAATCAGGTGTACAACCTGAGAGGTAACACCTCTTGCACATATAAGCACCGTAGCGTGTGCTTTACACACAGGGCACTGACAAACTCATAACTACCCCTGTAACACCCCACACATATAAGGTCCTGACGAAAGCCAGTAGAAGAAAAGGCCTGGCTGAAACTAGTTGACCACACAGGACATCGGAGGCCATAAGCCTACCGTGAACATCCCACAGCCTTTGTTTTTATCGACTGCCTGGGGCCCAACATTAAAACAGTCTTTGGGACACCCAGGACAGTATTTTAAACCTCACTCAGAGCACACTCACAGCACCCTCACGAACCGAAAAAAACCCGCTCCGCAGTAATCTGGCGTCGAAGCACACCTGAGGTACACTCGGTACCTTGGGTGGGGCCCAATGATGAAGCATGCCACCAACTAGGTTGGTGGGTGAGGGCCTTCATAAAAAACCTAATGTTTTTTTTTCCACCCGCAGACATACAAACAATTTAAACCAGAGCTAGTTCTCATTGATTACTAATACGATACTAGGGCCCTTACTTATGAAGGGCTTACGTCGCCTTTGCATCACTTTATGCCAGGGGAATCTTTTGTAAGTTTTCCATATTGCTGTAGTGGTTTGCAATTGAAAAATTGGCAAAATAAATATTTGAAAACAAATCTATGGGGTTCCACAGGGTTCTCCGTAGACCCCACTTTATTTAATATCTACATGGCCCCCTGGCCCCTAGTAGACTCTTTAGGATTCAAGGTTGTCTCATATGGGACGACATACAACTGATATTATTGATTGAGAATGGGTCGATTGTGAGGTTTGAGCCTGTTCACCAGGGTATTGGACGGGATGCGACAAAGCAACCTTGAATGTATTTCTAATAAGATTGAAATGCTGTTGTTCAGGTCTTTCCCAGATAGCTAGTGGGAACATTATTGGCCTGTCTCTCTGCCCCCCTCCACCCTACCTGCCAGGGTAGCTAAGAATCTGTGGGTTAAATTCTACAATAAGCTTTCCTTTCAGTCCCGTTTCTTCTGTGGAGGTCACGTGTTTGAAAAAAAACCTTTTATTTCTTCCATTCAAGATTCAGAAGCCATGCATGGTCCCCAGTACGGGTCAGAGAGGGCTGACACAATATAATCCACCTAGAATGCTACGGGCATCGCAAGTTCACCTGGTTTTGATTCAGAAGTTTCGGCGTTCAAGGAAAGAAGGCCGCTCCCACTCCTCTTTGGCCGAGCAAGCTTGGAATAAGCTGCCGCGACTCTCTGGAGCACTAGCAATGATCTGCAGTTCTGGAAACTATTAAAAATGTGGCTGTTTGCATCATCATAAATGGTTTAATGGCAGTGGTTTCTACGAGTCCTTGTAGCGCTGGGACACTCCTGGGAGTAGCTTTGCACCATATAAATCCCCTACATTAATGCATTCCAAGATACTAGAGAGCTTTCAGGGAGGGGGTGATAAGTACCTGCTGAGAGGGCAGGGTTCACTTCTTCACAAAATCAACTCACGGCTTCCACAAAGATCGCCTCTAGGATGAGTTCTGCGTCCCCTGCCATGAAAGGCGGCCCAGACCCCGGTACGTGGCCTTTATTTATTGTAGTTGAGCAGATTTCACCACCAAAAATTAGCAGGAGACGTTAGAACAAGTTTGAAGAGCTCAACTTTCTACATAACCATGGATATCAAGATACAGATTAGACAACATTTCTCAAACTTCCTGTTGTTTCCCTATGACTTTCAGAACAAACCATCCTTCAGCCTTCTACCCCCTTTCCTTGTCATGTCTGGCCAACACCAAGTGGCCTTCAGTGTCTCCTCTTTGACTCCGATCACTTCGCCTCTCACCCAGCCTGACACGCCCATGTAACAGCGGTCTTAAATGTCACCACATTCCTCTTACCCTCTATTACACTATAAGGTCCATTGACGTTTGGGGTCCTCTTTTTTATAAACCCCTACTTCTTAACATGCACCACATCACCCACACTCCATCTCCCACTCTTGATTCCATGAGAAGAATCTAACCCATTCTGATACGTCTGCTGGTACTCTGACGTAACATAACATACGTATTTGTAAAGTGCACGTTCATCCAGACGACAATCTTGACGCTGAATAACAGATGTTCATATTTACCCAACAGTACTCATTTTATCAACCTCAGAAGGACGAAAGGCTGAGTGGACCCTCTTGGATTTGAACCGGTGAACATCAGGTCGAACACAGGCCACGACAGTGGGCGCATTAGTCCACTAAGCCACCAGACCCAGCCTCATGGCTCTTCTCTCTCCTTTCCCCTCAGAACAGCTAGTTTCACCTCTGAATGATAACCAGTTGGGGCTAGCTTGGCCTCCTACCCTTCTGTCCTTTGTAATATCCCTGTAACTGTGAGGGGAGTAGTTCTGTGCACCCATAAGATTTCCCTCTATGTATCCACAACTCGACATTGGAACGCTCTCTACACACATCTTCTCACCATTTTATTCATGACTTCGGCTAATCCATTTGCTTGAGTGTGATAAAGTGTTGCGTGCTGAAGTGACATTGCCAACACACTTACTCCTGCATCGCCTTTGATACGAATTGTAAGCCCGTATGTGTTTCTCTGACTTTAGTCATTTCCTCTCTGGAAAACTCTTCTTTCAAAACCTCTATCACAGTTTTATACGTAACTACACTCCTGCATCTTGTTGTGACCCATTTCATAGTGTAGTCATCAAGAACAACTACCTACCTCTCAGAGGGTAGCAAAAGTTCAAAAGGTCCCACAATCCCATCCCAACCTATGTCATAGTGTCAGCTTGGGCACAGATTAAGCATTCCTCGTCTACTTCTTCTACCATCTTGTCCTTGCCCGGCCACCAATACAGTGCCCTCAACCTGGACCAGTTCGAATGTCTTCCCAGGAGACCATCATGTACCAAACACGCCAGTTTCTCGCATACACCTTCTGGCAGAAGTCTTCTACCACCTCTGCTCATCCCATCCTGAGATAGAAACACTTCGTCCTTGATGGCCCAGTCAGGTTCTCTGACCCAACTAGATTCCCCACCTCAGGCCAACCTTTTATCAAATAATTTCTGGTTTTTCCATTTAATACAACTTTTTTATGTATCCTCTTTCCACTCCTCCAGTCCCAAGGCATCAGGATTAATCCAGAGCACTTTCAATCCTCCCGACTATTCAGCGTTGTTCACTGACACTGGTAACCTGGAAAGACAACCTAAAACTTTCTGGAACTTGCCACATATTACTTTTCAAAATTAACTCTCTGACTCCTTTCAACCACCTGCTTCCCCTTGGTGTGGTAGGTTCACTTCCCTTACAGGAAAATACATGTACTAATGGCTTGTGGTCACTTAGCACCACGAAAGGCGCACCGCGCAAATAAAACATAAAATGTTGCATTGTCCATGCGCGTTTATGAGCTTCTCAATCTATTAAAGAACAGTGGATTTCAGCTCCTTCAAGAGTTCCCGTTACAAAAGCCACTACCCTCGCTTCACCGTCATCAACCTGGGTTAAAACTACACCCAGGAATATGTGTCATTAGTTCAGGCACAATCTCACCTGAGCACAATGTTTGTGGGCCATCTAACTGTCTTTATAGTTCTATGCTTTGAACAAGCAATTTCGAAAATGAAGTTTCATTTCCTCACTTTCACTTTCAACTCTGCCGCTCTTCCTTTGAAAACGCTGGGTCATATCAGCAGCAACCGGTGATAATTATCGCTAAGCGCACTTAGCGCTAGGATAATTATCGCCGGCTAGCGTGGATTTTTATCGCTGAGATAGCGTGCTATTAGCAACGCTTATCCCAAAAGCGATAAAAATCCTAGCGCTAACTGCCAAACGTGAGATTATCGCTGGAAACCCAGCAATAATCCCACGAAGTTTGGCGATAGCTTGCTGATAGGGCCTCACATACTTAGCCATGATATCCTCCTTCCATAGGATATCATGGCTAAGTCAGTTTCAAAGCAGGCGTAAGGAAAGTAGCGATAACAGTGGTTATCGCTACTTTTCCTGTCGCTATGCTTCTTAGCATGAGGCCTGATAATAGGAGAAATGTCACTTAGTGACATTCCTCCCGTTATCCTGGGAAGGAACGCCCACTTTGCATCTCATTAGAGATGGAAAGATGGGTGTTAGGAATTCAGGCGCTAAGGCAAGGTTTCACGCGATAGCGTGACCTTGCTAATATAGCGATAAAATTATCACCGCTTTTTGGCCAAAAGCGGCCGCAAAAGCGGCGATAAAATCATATCGCCGCCTTGTAGATATGCCCCATAATTTCTGAGATCAGAGCACCACGCTTACAAACAACCTCGTTCCTGTTTCAATACACAAATAGCTCAGAGACAGCATCGAGTATAAATGCATTAATGCTTACCTCCAGACAAGCTGTGGTGATTCCTCCTTTCCCATCTCCGTTTTGGAAGCTTTAAAAATTGGTCACAGAAGACATCTTCTATAGAAGGATGGAGTTGACGTCCAGAAAACTGAAAACACTGCCTCCCTCTTATTGCGGAAGTTGCTGGAAAAATACATTGTCTCTCATCACACAGATATCCTATAGCCAGGCACACAGACTGAATTACACTGCATGCAAAGGAAAAGTCTACACGTGAATGACTGAGACGATGCGAGTTTGTTTGGGGAAAGTTATATTGCAGGTTTATTTAGTACGGTAATGGGTTAATTACGGGCGATCCAAGGGCAGCCAGTGATGGTGCAACCTAAGCTGGCTGCCCTCCTGGTTAGCCAACGAGAACCAGGAGTACACAACATCTGGTGCTGAACCTTTGGGGGTTCACTTCACATCAGGACCCCATGGTCCAGGAAAGAACTCCCATGCAGAGGCAGAATGTTAACAGGCAAGCCTCCAGTTCCTCAGACTTTTAACCGCCCTTGGGGATAACAGGCCACCGTCACTTTCATCCCGAGGCTCTGCTGTTAGGACTCCCGGGGTATTGGTCGAAGACCCTATGGGGTCTTTCTTGTGTTTGCTTTTCACACCAAAGTCCTTTGAATCACCCTGTAACTCCACCAGCAATGCAGAACAAGAGAAAAAAAAAACATCACAACATTTGCATTACATTATTAATTACAAACCAGTCAATAAGTGTAAGCGGTAGAGTGGGTTCGTTTTGCATGCTTGCCGAAAGAGAGTGACCCCTGGAGCCATGGAACATATGAGGAGGCCTCAGTGACTCCCCTGACGGGTTAGGACTAACTCCGCAGGTGCAAGCACGCCACCCGCTCCCCTAAGTCTGGAGCCATGCAGCATATGAGGAGGCCTCAGTGACTTCCCTGAGGGGTTAGGACTAACTCCGCAGGTGCAGGCACTCCACCCGCTCCCCTAAGCCTGGAGCCTTGCAGCATATGAGGAGGCCTCAGTGACTCCCCTGAGGGGTTAGGACTAACTCCGCAGGTGCAGGCACTCCACCCCGCTCCCCTAAGCCTGGAGCCATGCAGCATATGACGAGGCCTCAGTGACTTCCCTGAGGGGTTAGGACTAACTCCGCAGGTGCAGGCACTCCACCCCGCTAACCCTAAGCCTGGAGCCATGCAGCATATGAGGAGGCCTCAGTGACTTCCCTGAGGGGTTAGGACTAGCTCCGCAGGTGCAGGCACTCCACCCGCTCCCCTAAGCCTGGAGCCATGCAGCATATGAGGAGGCCTCAGTGACTTCCCTGACGGGTTAGGACTAACTCCGCAGGTGCAGGCACTCCACCCCGCTCCCCTAAGCCTGGAGCCATGCAGCATATGAGGAGGCCTCAGGGACTTCCCTGAGGGGTTAGGTCTAACTCCGCCGGTGCAGGTACTCCACCCGCTCCCCTAAGCCTGGAGCCATGCAGCATATGAGGAGGCCTCAGTGACTTCCCTGACGGGTTAGGACTAACTCCGCAGGTGCAGGCACTCCACCCCGCTCCCCTAAGCCTGGAGCCATGCAGCATATGAGGAGGCCTCAGGGACTTCCCCGAGGGGTTAGGACTAACTCCGCAGGTGCAGGCACTCCACCCCGCTCCCCTAAGCCTGGAGCCATGCAGCATATGAGGAGGCCTCAGTGACTCCCCTGAGGGCTTAGGACTAACTCCACAGGTGCAGGCACTCCATCCTGCTGCCCTAAGCCTCACTCTGCTCTGATGGATAAAGCAGGAAAAGAGGTGTATTTCCTGGCAGGGGAATGCAATGCTTAGCTGCTGCCTGCCAGATTTTCACCCTATGTGCCATGCAGGCAGTGCCAATTAAATAAACACATTAGGAACCTACCAGTTAGACTTCATTGCAGGTCATGGCACATTAACTAATCTACTCGAGATAGTTGATGCTTCTCTCCAACTCTTTGACCAATGGAAACCTTCCTCTGTTGCATTTGACTCAAGTAACAACGATATTCAATTGAGCCTTCCTTCAAGAATGTTGGGCATCGATGGGCCTGTCCTAAGCTGGTTTAAATGCTATCGCTCTAGTTGTTGCCAACAAATACAAATAGGCAACTCTACCCCATTGCCAATTGGAGACCACAAGGCTCTGTCCGAGCCTCCTATTCATTATCTTTGTCACAATCATTGGAGCTCTCCTACACAAACTTGAGGCCTCATTTACAAGGAATTAACGAAGCGTGGTGCCGGAAGCCACCTCGCTGCGCCACGCTGCGTTAATTCCGAAGCACAGGGATGCGTCATATCTACAACAATATGATGGATCCCTTTGCTCTCCCCTGCGCTGGCGCACAATTTGCTGCCATGCGTCGACGCAGGCACTCGTGCACCATAGTGCAAGGGTGCCTGCATTGAAGGGAATGGTTGTTTATGTGCAGGAGGGTGTTCCTTCCTGCACATATACAATCTGAAATGGCATTTTGGAACTTCCATGTGTGCTGCTTTATGCAGCACACATAGAAGTTGAAAAACGTAACTTTTTTAAATGATTGTTTATGTGCAAGAAGGGACATCTTCCTGCACACAAACAATCACAAGAGGTGATTTCCTCTTTCTATGTGTTCTGCATAATGCAGCACACATACAAAGAGTGAAAAAACGAGGAGAAATGAAAACATTTCTTCTCGTTGCACCTCCCTACGCCTCCCCTGTGGATGCATAGCATTCTGACACATTTCCGGGTTTGCGATTTATTGTAAATCAGGAAATGTAGCTGAAGCCATGGGTGTTTCATGGGAACACCCACAGCAACACCCATGGCACGCCCATTTCACGCAGAGGGTTGCGTGTAAAGGGGCTATATTTACAAGGCCAGAAAAAGCCATGCAGGGGGGCTTTACGTGTCCTTGTAAATATGGGGCAGCAGGTTGTGCCGGCGGCTCAAGGGGTTTTTAAATAAGCCCTGTGGTGTCTCCACCCATCAATATGCTGACAACTCCCAGATCTACACACAGATCCTGCCGGACTTAGCATTCTAAGCCACATTAGATAATTGCGCCCTAGATCCGACCTTACAAATCTGGTGCAGCCGTACTCCTATCTAGAATTGAATTTAGCAGCTCTTTGGTCACCGGCCTGCTTCCATCTCTGAAAGCCGAGCTTCAATGTGCTGCCAACCTCTCTGCTGGCATGAGAGGGTCCAATCATACCACCCCATTCTGTCTTGATTGGATTGGCAACGCTTGAGAAGAAGTATCCACTCAAATACTTCATCGCATGAGGCCATACACCTCAATAGCCCCTCATGTCTTGCCTCTTAACTCACTCTTGCTGGAGGAATCAAGCACTTAGGTGGCACCATCTCCTTACCACTCAATCTACCTAAGCTCAGAAAATAACAAACACTAAAATGCGCTTTCTCTGGAAATGCCCCCAAAAATTGGGAACTCTCTCTCTACTAGCCTAAGGAAAGTCCCATTCAACTACTGATTCAGAAATGGAATGAAAGACTTGGGGACAGATGGCCGCCTTGATCGGGGTTGTTTGCCCTATATTATCGTTACGACTTCATGTCGATGCGTTGCATGTCTTATTAGATGTTATATGACCTCTCCACCGTCTGTATTCTCCACACTGCTTTTATCTACCATGCATCAACTGTAAAATGAGAAGTGCTCTGACACTTACAGAAAACCCTGCTGAGCATCCATGACCACCTATTGTGCCCCCTGCAGCAGACATTATCTGCAGGTCAAACTCTGTTCTAAGCAACATTACAGAGTTAAAGAGAAAAGGTGGCTTTCCTTACATGACATGAGAGACATGAATGATCCCACCAAAATCCCTACATAAAATGAATTCACGTTATATAAAGAAATGCACTTTAATCATCAGCTTAGCTTCCATCATTAGCAGCCTCCACAGCAAAAAGCACCATATGTAAAAAACATATATATTACAGTAGATATTGGTGCTAGACGCCTTCCCACTAGGTTGTAGTTTACACAATCAACAGTTCAGAATGAAAAGACAGATCAGTGGATTAGTGCAGTGGCTTCCAAACTCTGCAACCTGTAGGTCAAGGGTTTGAAAGCAGGGAGGACCATGCCAGATGTTTTAGGCCTGGCCTAGAGACAGCTTTAGTTGCATCCACTGGTCGCTTTAGCCTTTATTCACATTTTGTTTCTACCATTCACAGCATAAGCGCAGTATCTCAGCCTACTTCAGCCATTGGCGCTCTTGCAATCTGAGTGACGTGTTTTTCCTTATTACGTGTGTGCATCTGCGTTGGAAAGAGTGCACTTCAATGCCAGTGCTGGTGGATTAATACTGTACTTTGCCAATTCTTTCTTCTCATTCTTTATACTTTTTTATTTTTTTTAATCATTCTTTTTTTAATTTAACATTTTTATTGCAAGCATATGGCTGCCACATTTAGGCAGTGTTGACAGGCAGCCGTCCAGATGACTTTACAGGGTTGCTTCTTAGAGGTCAATTCAGTCAGGGGGGCCACGATGGTTCCATACCCTTTGACAAACTGGCGGTAGTAACCCATGAGGCCGAGGAAAGCCCCGACCTCCGTTTGGGTTTTGGGGGGCTCCCAGGCCAACATGGTCTCGATTTTGGCCTGGAGGGGTTGCACCTTACCCCCACCCACTAGGTGTCCCAGGTAGACGACAGATCCCTGTCCAATCTGGCACTTGCTAGCCTTGATGGTTAGGCCAGCCCGCTGTAGAGCCTGTAGCACCTCCTGGAGATGCTCCTGATGGTCCTCCCAGCTGCTGCTGAAGACAGCTGTGTCATCCAGGTAGGCAGCTGAGAAGGCCTCTAGGCCAGAAAGCACCTGGTTGACCAACACACACATGACTTTTATTTCTGTTGTTGTTGTTATTATTATTGTTGTTGTTATTATTACTGTTATGTTATGTTATATTTACTTTTATAGCGCAACGACTCACCCAGGGGCATCTCGGCGCTTACCTAGTGAACGAGAGGTAGGTCAGACCGGAGCCGTGAAAATTCAAAACAGAATTTTTTAAAATTGTTTCCTAAAAGCAGTATATGAGGGACATTCACGCAGTGCAATGGGCAGTTGGTTCCAGTACCGTGGAGCAAGGTACGAGAAGGCCTTACCTCCCGTATGATTGAGACGTATTCGAGGGACTTTTAAGAGAGCTGAGGAATTGGATCTAAGGTTGCGACCAGATACCTGTTTAGTAAATTTCTTTTGAAGGTAAAGGGGACCTTTGCCATTTAATGCATTAAATGTGGGGCAGCAGATTTTAAACTAGGATCGCTTCTTCACAGGTAACCAGTGTAGCTCTCTCAACAGAGAGCCTGAGGGAGAGCCTGGAGGACAAGTTAACATCATTCTTGCTGCGGTATTTTGAATCACCTGCAGTTTAGCAAGCAACGTCTCAGCAACTTCAGCTAGCAATGCATTCCCATAGTCCAGGCGGCTGATCACCATCGCCTGGACCAGGGTTCTGCGATGTTTAATGGGCAGATAAGGCAGTATCCTACGAAGAAGACGTAAGCTGTAGTAGCAGGAGCTGGTGGTGGCAGAGATGTGATCTTTCATAGACAGTTTTTGGTCTAGTTTTAGACCAAGGTTTTTCACAGATTGAGTGGGAGTAGGGGCAGCTCACAATTGGCGCGGCCACCAATCCTCAGTCCAAATGGTTGGGGCTTTCCCCATTAGCATAACCTCAGTTTTGCTGGGATTCAGCTGAAGGCAGTTCTCCGTCATCCAATTTGAGATGGCGAGCATACCCGCCGAGAATAGAATTCGCTCGGCTTCTATATTGGGGCCACTTGGGAATAACAATTGAGTATCATCAGCATGAGAGATTATTTCGAACCCTAGTGGTTCTACAATTTTTGCTAAAGGAGCCATGTATACATGAAGTAATGTTGGACTTAAGCAGGAGCCCTGAGGGATGCCCTTGTCGAGACGGGATTTCTGAGACCCAGGAGGGGTAACAAAGATATGGGTCGATAGTTACCAAGAATTTGCGGGTCGGCTGTTGGTTTTTTCAGGATGGGTCTTACGTATGCTTCTTTCCAAGGAGAGGGAATAATGCCAGATTGAATAGATCAATTAAAAAATGTGTGGATTACCAGGGCACAACTGGAGGATAGCAGGGCCATGATTTAGGAGGGCAAAGGTCGCAGGGCGAACCAGATTTAGCAAAGGATAATGCATTAATGATTTCCTCTAGCGAAGTCGGTTCAAATTGATCAAGAGTAGTGGCTGTAGGTGTCATTGGTTCCCCTGATCCAGTTAGAGTTTCTGACTTCAAAGACTTTGTGATCGGAAAATTGGCAGAAATTAGGGCAATTTTTTCCTGGAAGTAGACTGCTAAGGAATCGCATAATTACTATTATTATTAACCCCTTCAGCGCTGCGTGGATTCCCCCGCGGTGCTGAAGGGTTCGAGCGCGGGCGGGGCCATGACGGAACGGTTCCGTCATGAGCACAGCTCAACCGATGCTCATGACGGAATCGTTCCGTCATGAGCATAGAAGGGGTTAATATTATTTTTGTTGTTGTTGTTATTGTTGTTGTTGTTATTGTTGTTGTTGTTATTGTTATTATTATTAATATTATTATTGTTGTTATTATTAATATTATTGTTGTTGTTGTTGTTATTGTTGTTATTATTATTATTATTGTTATTATTATTATTGTTGTTGTTGTTGTTTTTGTTATTATTGTTGTTGTTGTTGTTATTATTATTATTATTATGATTCGCATTATACCTGATACCAGCTAAGCCGAGAGAGGCCGCGCCGCCTCCTGTCGGGCAGAGACGCTCAGGCTGACGAGCTTCACACCCGCCGCCCTTTGATGAATGCACAGGGAGGTAGGGGAGATTAAAGTAGCCTGAGACAGAGCCTCGGCCGCAGCTGTCTGGATACACTGTTGCCACCGGCTGTTCCAGTTTGTATCTATGTATTTAATTAGACCTCGGCCTGGAAATGTATTCCAGGGATGCTTGTCCCATGAATCAGTCTTCACTAAATCAAGGTCACCTTAGCACCATCAGGACACACAATTCACAGGGATCAGGCGCGGTACATTTGAAGAACTCTCTTCCAACGCATTGATGCAGTGGCGTCGCTAGACGTGGCGACCGACTTGTTCCGGAGGGATGGGGTGGCAACCGATGGATGACTTGTGCTCGGGGGATGGTGGTAGTCGACAGACATGACTTGCTCAACTGCACCGCCCAAAAAAATGCCGCCCGGGGCAGCCCGCTCCACCATAGCTATGCGCCACTGCATTGATGAACTTGGCTACCCCTTTAAGACAGAGTTGTTTTGTACACAATGTTTCACGGTTCTTTTAATTTTATTTCTTGAAGTTTGTGAAATGTTGTATTAACTTAATGGAAAACAAACATTTCACCTATTTAGGGACAAACTAGTTTATGTTTGTGAGAGAATTTTTCTCCTTTTTAAAAAAATGCCTTCGCTGTGCAACTGAACATAATATTTTAATAACGGCTTGTTTTTATGTAGCGCTAATGACATACTTCTATCATTTGTAGGTGCTGCAAATAACAGATGTTACTATTACGCAATTTAAAAACAGTTCTTTCTTTAAACCTCAACACAGATCAATAAAACGTCAGAAAGACAATATATCATATCAAGAAGGATAAGATTAATGCACATGAAAAACAAAAAAAGCCATAGCAGGCTTGCTCTTCTGAAGAAGATTGTGTAGACATACAGGCATCGGTACTCAATTAACTGACCTCGGAATGATGGAAGGCTGAGGATACCGTTCTGCGATTAATTATGAAGGCCTCCAGAGTACTCAAGTTGTCAGTGACGAGATTTGAGCTCACTGAGCCATCTCCTCAGCACAATAGAGATACTGACTATTGACTGACTGCATCCCAGCCTTCCAGAGCGCCAACCAGTCCCCATTTCCACACTACCCAGCCTTGACGGCTGAAGCAGTGAGTGTGCGGGGGGGAACCCAGAGGAGGAGTCCTTTTCATCAATAGGATCAAAATGTACAGCTCCATGATGTAAACTAGTTCATCCTACCTTTTTTTGTAAAACCTTTTTGCTACACCATCTTTAGTCTGTCCTTTTCATTTGTCACACATCTCTTGCAAGAATTATTTATTTTACTTTGTGGCTACCATCAAGGATTCACCCAGAGGCTTCAATCAAGCTCATGCCGGTCAGAGAATAAGGCGGTGTTCTTAACCTTTCCACTTCTGTGGACCAGCTCTTCATCATTATTGGAATCCGGGGACCCCCACTGAATCATTATTTGACTCTGGGGACCCCGAATGTGTCATTGCTGGAAGCCAGGGACCTCAACCTCAGCATTTCCGATGATTTGAACTGCAAAAGCAATACACAAAAAATACAGAAACAAGCATTGATCAAACAAATACACAAATGATGAAATGTTTTATTTAATTCACAAACAAATATAACAAAAGTCATTTTTTTCTTTATTTTAATAGGAAGGTTGCAGTGATTCCAAATTCAATTGAGGCCACACATCGTCCATACTATACTCTGTTTGACGCACCGCCACTGCTCCCACAAATCAATCCGAGGATACTAATTTAATTTGTAACCTTCAATTTTAAATTCCTTCACATTCACAGAACATTTTAATCTGTTCTCTTTTGCATTTTTGTTCTTTATTAAAATATACTTTATTATCTGTTAATATTATTTCTTTTTCTAAGCAGTCGCGGACCCCCTGTGTATGCATCATGGACCCCCAGGGTTCCCCGCTCTACAGGTTAAGACCCGCTGGAATAAAGCATAGAGTAATGAACTCTCAGTAAATCTCTCCATGCATTAATCAGTGACAAGTCACTGGCTGCTGCTATGTGAATGCACCTTTCAAGCCAGCGACTCTTCACCATGGCATGTTCCTAGGGATGGTAGAGACTACACCTTTTATGCATCCTACCAGTGGTTTAAAAACAACTTTTACAGCCTCTGTCCGACTCCCACTCAGGAAGCAACAGAGGAAGCAGGGGCTACTGTGCCCCAACCGCGGTCATTGGGATTTTTGTCACTGGTGTCCCGGCATCTGTCCTACTAAATCTTTGCAAACCGGGCTAAGTACATCTTTCCACACTTGACTCTGAGTGAAGTGAGCAGTCAAAGGCTTCTCCGGGAGCTCATACAAGCGGCAAGAGCTCAGACCTCAGGAGTCAACCTACAGACTCCATAACATATTGTCCAGCCCAATGCTTGTCTCTTAATCAAAAGTACTTTCACTACACAGGGTAATGTAATACTACATAGCCCAAGTACAGGCATAGACGAATAAGACACAGGTTTCTACACCTGGTTGTGATCTTCCTTGAGGTGCCATACCTTTGGGTGCCCTCTTCCAACTAATGGAGTTTCCCGGTGTCTACATTCCTTGGCGTGTAACGCAGGAGAAGGCACTGATTACGCCCAGGTGTAGTTCACTCACTTAAACTCACAAAGGTATAAGGACCCGCAATAGTTCCGTTCACTTTCATTTCATGTGGTTACCCGTTAAAAGTCTTACGCTTCTTCCGCAGACCTCAGTCTGTTCCCCAGTCTCTTGGTCCATTCACAGTTTTGAACCCTGTGGATTCCTACATTTGGTTGCTGCAGTTCAGGGTGGTCCGGGTCCGATGCATGCAGCAGTCCTGCTCTTGCAGCGGTGGCTCTTGAACTCAAGGGACCTCAGCTGATGGCTCTCGGATCTTGGCGACTGGAAGATTTCAGGATGGCGGCTCGCAAGGAAGCTCTTGTGTTCGACAGTAGCAGCCTCTCTAGGCTATGGTCAGACTGGATACTGGGATACCAATTCAACCAATGGGCTGATCATGACATTGTGATGTCCTTGACTCTTGAGGCTTGTGGGGTCATCAAAGCGCCCACAAAAGAGCATTCAGGCTCCAGGAGCACACGGAGATTCTCCCGACTGACAGTCTCTTCTCCGGTGGTGCCAGGCACACTCCTTCCCTCTCTCAGAAGTCAGGCAGACCCACCACTCCAGCAGCAGAAAGTGACAACTACATGCGATATCCCCCAGACTTCTGGGGGACGGCGAGCATGCAGACATCAGCGCTGGTCCCACTGCAGTATTCTGAGTACTTTTGGGAGCATCCCGTTCTTTTGCCATGAAGTTCTTGGAGCTGGCAAAAAGTGGGGCGATTTGGGAAGTGAATCAACTGTCCACATTTCAGAAGCAGCTTGAATTGGTTCTTCAAATGTCATTTTCTGGTTGCTCTTGAGACACAGTCTTTGTGCAAGGTGATGGTTCTCACTGTCTGCAGCAATAATGCTGGTTCCAAGCAGGAGTGTACAAAACAAGGGCACAGTGAAGTATAAGATCTCTGCACCTGGCTGGCATCAGCCTTCCTGACACCGTAATAAGGCATAAACTAAAGGAATGTGAATCCACACATGTATATGCCTTGATGGTTGCTTATATACTGTGAGAATGTAAACCCACATTTGTGCCTTGAGATGTGGTCATATGTTGGCTATTAATCAAATGCAGTTTCATTTTTGTACCTGCTTCAAGCTCACTAAAGCCTTAACATTTGTAGACTGCACGTTTTCACTTAACTGTGCTAGTAAGCGTAGCCTCATTCTGAAGTTTGCACAACCAGGTGAGGATTGCCGACAGCAGAGATGTATGTGTGCAAATCCATGGTTTAGAAGATTCAGGGTGGGCGTGCTCTAGAAATGCTGCAGAGACGGGGACGAAAGGCAGGACTCGAAGGACCTGAAACACAGACCGGTGAAGCATAAATGTGTGCGAGAAAGACGCCCTTTGGTCCAGTCGCCCCTACTCCTTCGCTAGCCCATCTAGGTGCACAAATGAAGGTCAGCCAAATGCAGGGCAGTCAGTGGGTGTGATCATCCAATATCTTTCCTCCCCCTTCCATGGGAGCGGTGAGAGAAGTAACTGAGGCATCCCTTACCCTTCCCAACTCCCTCCATGGGATGGACTGCGGGTAGAAGCCTGGCAGACTCTCTCTTATTTACGGTGTGTGATTGAAACAGTAGTGATGGGGGCATAAAAACATTAATATAGCAAACCCCCACCAAAGGGACTGCAGACCATGCCAAGCAGTGGGTGGGTGGGACTCAACAACGAGGATGGGAAGAAAGAATTTCCTGAACACGCAACTTTTGACCTAGAGAAAACAGGAAACTTACAAAACAAGTTAAAGGAGTATAAAAATAAAATAGAGGACGAAAAATGGTTGCTCTTTCTATAGTGGGATGAGGAAGCCAATAAATGAAAACATTACGTGAGAGTAAAAGGAGGACATAAGTCCAAATGGATAGGAGATGCTTCCCCAGAGAGAGGGCAGAAGCTTCCTCTCACTTTAGCAATGCAGACAACGAAGACCTCGCACCGCCCAATCCTGATTCCCTTCTTCCCTTGAGAGACCACCTCTTCCCCAGGGGTAGAGTCACCGTCCATGTCCCCTAGGTCCCTTCTGATTTAATGAGTATCAAGAAACAGTTCCCCAATCTTAAAAAAAAACACCTAAGAACTGCAAAGTGTGTTTGAAGTGTACAGACCAAACTGAGCAGACGTGAAACAATTATTGTGTTTACTGGTACCCAGTGAAATGGGAGATTAATTGGTTGAAAAATCAGAATGGCCGAGACAAGACCATGGGAATGATGGGGCTCTAAAGATGGCAAAGGATACGTTGTTGAACACTGTTGTGGATGAAAGTCTCTGACATTTCAAATTGCAAACAGCCTAAGGGCGAGTCACTTGCATATTATTTAGACAGACTCAAGGATATGGATTAATTTCAAGGTGGTGACCTTCATCTTCTGACCCCAGACATCACCCCAGTCCTCGGATTGTCATCTTCACTGTCCCAGGCCGAGGGAGAGAGGTCTCTGAGCAGGTGTCTGCGCAGACTGGCAGGCAAGTGACTTCCTCTTCCCGGCAAGCAGGGGCAGAGGCAGCACCAGCAGGGAATGCAGTCACTTCCGGCCTCTTCCTCTGGCTCCAGCAGCTGTAGGGGTGGAAGGATCCTCTGTGTGAAATTGGTAATTGTGCTATGTACGCGTGGGTTCGCATCCCATCCTCGTCACCAGTGTGAAATTGGTTGTCTCCTCACTCTCAGTAGAAATGCCATGAACACAGGAGTGAGAAAAAAGGAAGTTTATTTCATGAAGTACAGAAGAGGTCCCCAGCCACAGCTGTCGTCCCAAACACAGGCTGTCAGCACTCCGCGCAGGGAGCTCAGCGTGGAACGTTCGCCACGGTGACATTCCACAGCAGTGTCACCAAGGCGTAAACCAATACAACTGCAGGGGAGGAGGGTGGGTGACAAGAAAGAGGTTCCCCCACATCGGAGGATACCACACTCTGTGCGGTGACCTTCAGCTTCTGACCGTCAAACCCTTTACTCTGTATTGCCATGAATGCAATGGGTTTGCCCTTTGGGGTACGTGTACATGGTCATGGGGATCAGAAAAGGTCTATAGTCTATTTACTATTCTTCCGCTTTGTACCCACTCACAGCTGGGTTCCTTCCATGTCTCAGGTCTGAACCTGCTGCTCCCCACCTCACTGAAGTACCTTAAAATATTCTATTGAGCACCGCTCTGATTGCTGCTGTGCCCCACACGGCTGTTGCTCTTCTCACCACTACTAAAATACAACAACTTTGCTCTGCCAGAGGGCCTCACTATGAACTATTGCTGCTGTCTGCTCATCATATGACTCTTATCTGTTGTGCAACTGTGTACCTGCCTCCTCTGATGCCCACTCTGAGGGAGGGAGAATCTCATGATTGTCTTGTTGTAAATGAGCATGTGACTGAGTCCCGTATTGATCTAACTGATGGACCCATAACAAAGTTTGAATTTATTTATTTTACGAACGGTTCTTGCCTCAGAAATGAGGAGGGTGTACTGGTTGCACTGCTTGCCAAGTTGTTAAAAGCTGCTGCCTGCCCAATGAGAAGGCGTCCCAGACCGAGACAAAGATTGTGGCTGTTCATGGACTCAAAGTACCCTTTGGAGTGAGGCGTGGCTTGGGGTCCTCTGGAAGTGGTGGGGACTCCAGACCCCATTAGGAACAGCTTGCACGTACAAAGGTTATTGAATGCTTCAATGTGGCCGCAAAAAACTGCAGTGCTGTGGTGAAATGTGCTGCCCAATAATATCGACATGAGGAGGTGTCCCAAAGAAATGACCTCACTGGCTCAGCGGCCAAGAAAGCGGTCTTACCACACGCCAACTATGCTGCGATGTAATGTATGTGGTGCAGACTGATTTATTTCCTGAGCCCGCCCTAAAAGATTTACCTTTGTTACAGGAGACAGTCTCTGTGAGTGAGAAACAGTGTTGGATCAAGCAGAGGTGTACAAGGGGCCCAGGAGGAATGTGAAGAGACAGCTGAGGGTGCACGGCCACACCACACGCTCTACTCTCCAAACGTGCACAGATGTTTCATGCAGCTGGCCGTGCTGGTAGGGATGACATAGCAGCCCACTGGAATGTGCCCTTCCTTTCCTCCATGGCTCAAAATCATTGTGATTCCTGTGTCTCTTGCCAGTTCAAAATGCTGGGAAAGGGGTTAAGACGTCCCTGCTGCTCACTCTCCTCCCTGGGGCCCCCTTTATCCTCCTCCAGATTGACTTTATCCAGATGCCTAGATGTGCCTCATATTCTTATGTGCTGGTCACTGTATGTTTTCCAGGTGGGTAAAAGGTAGTCCCTCCACGAAAGTAGATTCCATGACAGACAGGGGGCAAAGTGCGTACTTTGGGGCTTCATGTTTCAGAATCCGGAGTTGCCTCTCAAGGGACCTTGGGGTACACTCCATCCCATTCGTAGTACAGGAGCTCTGCAGAGCTTTAGGGACTGACCCCACTTCTGCTGCGTTTATCACCTCGATTCAGCTGGTAAAGTGGAACCAAATGACAGTGCACTTAAGACCAAGATAGCAAAAATATTCTCTGAAACACAAGTGAAACGGGGCGATGCCTTGCCCCTAACTCTGTGGTCCATCAGGACCGTACCAACTCAGAAAAACAGACGGAGCCCCAGTGAGACGATTATGGGACTTCCCATGACGCTACCTTCATACCCTCCAATCTCAGCTGCCAAATCAGTCCTGCACTTGAACGATGTTGTCCTCCAACAGTGTAGAAAGTGTATAAGGTGCCTGAACAGATTCCGTTCTCAGGTTCAAGCTGTGTTACCTGAGTGCCTGACTGAAGAGTGCGGTTCCCTCCAGCCCACAGACTGCATCTCCATCTGAGTCCATCGGCTGATGTTTGCTCTACAGTCTCGGTGGCGTAGTCCCTACATGGTGCGCCTTATTACCAACACAGCCGTCAAGTATTGTGGATTGGCAATGTGGGTCCACTCTAAACAGCGCAAGCTTGACGCACCTCCCAGAAACACCTGGTCACGCCCGCTGGAATGGAGATTTTCCAAGAACCCTACCTGCCGTGCTCCTGTCCTGGAGTGGAGCTACTGTCCTTTGGATGGCAATGACCCCTGAGTGCTGCTGCTTGAGAAATATAAAGTCATTCTTTCCTAATGCTACAAATGCGCACTCTTGCTCGTTGATGTTTTGGGGTGTCTCATAGGGCACTCAGAGTGTCCATCGGCAAAACAAAGCTTTCCTTTCTCTGTTCTAACATGGGCACAGACTGTTGAATGTGGGTTTTCTTGCTTATGGCCATTGAGGGTGGCTAGGGGTTCAAACTGAACATAATTAACTGTATGCCATGGATTTTACCCCCTGGTGAAAAAAGGGGGCACACACTTGTTCTGATGTAGCTGCTCGTGTTGCCCTGTCTCTTGGTTGCACCGCGATACCCCTTGGGGTGATCATAACACGTTATAAATTAAATTAACATAACACGATTGATTACACTATTGATTTGTAAAAACGCAATACACTGCCATCACCTCTTTATATGCCTTAACCCCGGCAGGCACAGCAGTCCTACGCCCACTATGAGGGTACAATTGTTGTGCCCCTTCAGGTCACAGAAAGGTTTCTGTCCCTCACATTGCTAGGGACAGGCTAGGCCTCTGCACACACTCTACATTAGCGTGACGCCAGGGCCAATCACAAAGTCAGGACACCAGTTTTAAAAACAGTAGGTCACTCATGGCCGGGGTCATGCCCGTTCGCCATGCAGGGTGGCGTTTCCATCCCAGCATCCTCTGAGATAAACTAGACATCATTTTCTGATACCATTCCTTTGGCATCTCTTCATGCAACAACACATTTGTCAAACATTCATTACCAGCTTCTGCGTCAAGAATAATAATTAATCTGACTTCAATCCATTGAGAAAAGAAGTCCACTGGAATTAAAGCACACATCCTCCCAAAGCATGTCGCAGGTAATGACCCTATAAAAACAATCAATACCTACGCTTTCCATGGCCTATGAGATGAATCACTGAAAGAGTAAGTGTCTTCAAACAACATAAATTCTTGTAAGATAACCAATTTAGCATCTTTGTGTATTGTACTCTGTGTCCTTACGCATCATTGGCCTCCCATACATTTCCTAAAGCTTCGCTTTACTCAATTTCAGGCCTCGTAGCCTCATATGTACCAGATCTACCGACCTGCTTCAACCTTTTACAGATGGAACAAACTTGTCTCTCACAACCAACAACCTCAATACTTAATTTCAATGTTATTTTTGAATTTGTTTTGTAAATCTGCAGTTAAAATCCTCACTTTTATCCTACCTACTCCCAAAAACCCAAACCTCTAACCATGGTCTTACCCTTGCACCTCCTCTATTCCTGTTCACCTGCACACTCACCACTCCCTACACCAACCTAAGCCAACGAACATTCAATATACTGATCGTCTTCGTCATCCCCATCAACCTAACAATCTAGTACATGCAACTTTCACAAAATAAGTTGCTTTCTTGTTCTTAGATGCACCAATATGTTCAACAGGAAAATTGCCCTCCAATAGTTTTGTACCCACTTCAGCAAAACCTGCAGTAGATTTAGCTGAGCGGCCATTCCCACCATCAACATTCTACATTAGAAAACTGGAATGTTGAGAGCTCCATTGAAGACAACGGAGTGGCTCCGGGCCTATAATGGCTGGTAGAAGCCCGGAGCTCCAACATTCCAACCTTTGTCTTTTTGTTTCTCCCTTTTTGATGTAGAGCATTCTCCCCCTAGGGGGTGGAATGTTCTAATAGCCTATTAGCCCTTCTGCCTCTGGCTATACCGGTTGTCAAAGGCCCTCTCCTACATTATAGGCCCTCGCCGCACCCAAACCTTTAAAACCGGTATACACCTCGGCTATACGGCTATATTGAAGCAGCTTGTGATCTGCCTTGCATGTTTACCTTGACTCCCATATGGAACCTTTACACTTGTGTACTGCTCACCTGCATCCTCCTGTTCCTTTCTCAGTAACAGAAAAGACACATCTTGCTGGACGTAGGGATAAATTACTAAAGTCACATTCACCTTGCCAGTCTTGTGTTGTGCAAACCCTGGACCCGTCCCACGCAAACTGGCATCACCTGCGAGGTGCACTGGCAGGCTTGTATCAAGAGATTGTATCAGAAGCACATTTAGTGACATTCTTTTAAGTAGTTGAAAAGCTGATTTCTGTCATCACTCCCACACAATCTTTACTTTACTTTTTAAGAATCTAGTAAGTGGTTCAGCTATGGTGGAGAAATTAGAGAGAATTTAGTGCACAACTCATAGACAGCAAAAAATGACAATTGTTCTCTACTTTCAGGAACGGATACTTCTTTATCAAACGGCTAGGAATCCCTTTATCTCCCTCTGACTCAATTGTAAACATCTGGCAATTGTGTGACATGTATGTATTTGAAAAAAACATTGCACAGTGTGCTGTCTAGGAAAGTCTCTAGCACTAGGTCCACCCTCCTTTTCTCTCAGACCCTAGTTACAGCTAAACCCAAGAGCCAGTGTTTCTTTGTGGACCCCCAGATGTTTGAGATGCTTCCACTGCAATGAAAACATAATGAAAAGGTGTCTGCTCCTCATTAGAGCCCGGTTTGCACCATGCTGGATACCTACAATGAAACCACAGAGAGGACAGGGCTGGCTTCTCATCTTTATCTGCCTCTGTTTCTCCCAGATTATTCACATGAACGTACAACTGCCTTTAGTAAGACTGGCGTGCTTACTCGAGTCTCTGAGCTGTTCCTGATTGTACTTGAAGCCAGTCTAACGCAGCCTGTATGACCGGAGTGGTGGCACACCTGGGTGCCCTGATAATGCCAAGCGCAGAATTGTTCGTTCTAGTGCCACCTGGCTCCGCCGCCAACTGGCACTTCAATTTCTGGGTTTCTGACACCTGGGCTATCATTTTCCAAGTATATGTGAAAAGGGAGAAAAATAAGGTCTAGTGGTTACGTTAGTGGCCTGCTTCATAAACCTGGCTTTCATCCGCGTGCTCCGTATACCTTAAGGTGTGTGATGTGAAAAATGGTAGTTTGAGTTTATTAGGACTGCTACAACCATACGTTATGCCTTTACACCCTAATCACACCCAAGTGTCTGTACTCGGTTCTCATACGGACCGAAAACAGCACACTGTTTAATCTGCTCTCTAAAGCCCTCCTAGGACATAGACTCATGCTATATTTATCAAATACCAGGAACACAACAAAGCCTTACTTTCCAATTTGCCATATTTCCGTTCGCCTCCTGGAGGCAGTGTTGCACCATATACTGTTAGTCGGGTTTTTTTTCGTGCAGTTTTTTTATTTAACGCAAACTCGACCCGAAGGTATTGGAGCACTTTACATGAGCACCGGTTACATTACACAAGGACACGTTCATTTTTGGTTTTGTCTGTTTTTAGGCACGGGGAGATCAAGGTCCAGATTTATTAACATTTCTCACAGCGCAGCAGAGCAAGGGAACGGTGCAGCATCAAAAGGAGAGGGCCCGAGTGCGCCATAATTACTAACATATGGCCCATTCCTGTCCCCTATCTGCGCTGGCGCACTGTGCGCTGCCTAACGTCAACGCCGGCCCCTTTGCTCCATAGTGGGAGGGTGCCTGCGAGAAAAAACAAAAAACAAATCCTTGTTACACCACAGCTGGTGCAGTATTTTTTAACCATTTTGTTATTGTGAAATATGTCAGCAGTACAATAATACGTATAGGGAGTCTGAAACCAGAAATGACAGTATACCTGATCAGGACAATACACAATGGACAAAGCTGGGAGGCGGGGAATAGAAAAGGTGGTGGAATAGAGAATCGACCTCACGCTAGAACCAGAACACACACTGGATGGCTAGGCAGAGGACAGGAGGCAACACTACAAATCAACAGCAACAAGCATTTACAATGCAATGGTCTCGGCAATATTATAGGTAGAGCTATTGGTATTGCTCATTATTTTTTTATCATTTTTATATCCCTAAATAAATGGCATTGTCATTTCTATTGGCATTAGCTTTTTTTTTGCATATGTGATGCCTATTGCATTAGCAGAGAGAGAGTGAGGTAGTGAGATAGAGAGAGAGAGGTATTGAAATGGAGAGTGAGGTAGTGCGATAGAGAGAGTGAGGTAGTGAAAGAGAGAGTGAGGTAGTGAAAGAGTGAGGTGGAGAGGGATGTTGTGAGGTAGTGATATATAAGCATAGTGATGTTGTGATGTAGTGAGATAGAGAGAGAGGTAGTGAAAGAGAGAGTGAAAGTGAGTTATTGAGATAGAAAGAGTGAGGTAGTGAGATAGAGAGTGATTGAGGTAGTGAGTGAGAGAGAGTGAAGTTGTGAGGTTGTGAGCTAGAGAGTGAGGTAGTGATGTTTTGAGAGAGAGAAGTTGTGATAGTGAGATATTGTGGAGTAGTGAGGTAGAGAGAGTTATGGAAAACACAAATTGTCTAAGGTGAAGATAAATATAAACGGGACCTGCAGCGTGGACTTAGATGGCCATAAGGATTTTTAACGTAGTTGTTGACGACTTAATCAGTATTGTAGAGCACGTCATCTGAGTTCACGTATAGTGCCAAAGAACATTCTTTAAGTGTTTGCAGAGAACAGCGCTTCTTCGTTCAAGACCTCTTCATTTTAAAGTTAATTATGTGGCAGCCGGGAACAGAGGGCCACAGTTCCACAAGCTCCCAACGAAAAGCGCGCACAAGACACAAACGACTCACCTGTCTGTATAGAGCGCTTTAAGAAAACAGCGCTGTCAGTCCCCCCTGACCTGCTTTAACAAAGCCGACCATTCACTACCTGTGCTGCTTGGTGTAAGCAACTAGCATTGTCCATACCTCCCTTCTTCGCCTACAGCCTACACACCCTGATCCTCCCGTCACTAGACCGCACTGGGTGCTCAAAATAATACCATACTCTTCCTGACGCAGCATGGAGGGACAGATTTAAAAATCCATCTCTATAGCCTTCAACCACTAAGCAATGCCCATAACATGCGAGCACAAATTTCCTCCACACAAGCCTAATGGGCTGCTCTGTACATTTAAATGAACGCAAGTGTTCATGTTTTGGACACTATACCCCATCAACCACAATCCTTTACAGTCGTACTCCTCTTTCCGGCCCATCTTATATTGTTAATCTGATTAGGTCTACTTTTAAATTTGCACAAATGGTAAAAGTAGGCAAATTATGTCCTACACTGGACTAGAGAGGCTTAAACTCAATATCAGATCTGCCCGGGGGAGGGGGGGGTTCCCACTAGACGCTATGGAAGGATGCATTTTGTATACCTGTTGTCACACACACGCTCGTACAACCAGACGCTTATTACACCCAAATCTGGTGCAACAGGTGCAGTGGGGGCACATACTCTCCCACCCCTGAACCGAGATGTGCCTTATTTCCACAACTAATGAACACTTTTTGGGCAAGGATGGCAGTGACGACTAATAGGTCCAGTCGACAGACACTGGTGGTCTGCGGTGACTTTAGTCCCCTGAAACCTCGCCCACTGTTTGCAATCTGGCTGTGAGGGGCACAGAACCGTATTCAGATAACACAGTAACAGTGAGTTTTAATCTTCAATTGCAAGAGAAAAGTTACCCTGATGAGGCTCATGACCGAGTGTCACACTACTAGCCATTCAAGATGGCGGCACTGCTTTGTAGCCAACAAACAACGTTCCTAAAAACCTACCCCAACACTAGTCATCCAAACCCAGGAGCACTTAAAGGGATACAGCAGGCAGCACCCGAGGTTAACACTGAAGAGGGCACCAGCGTCAGCTTTCATTCACACATTAAACACAGCTTTGTGGCATACATTTATAAAACACGAAACCAACTAAAGCAATATTGGCGTGCGCCGGCTAACTGCTGACTCCCCTCACAGGCCGAGAGGTGAAGGTTGAATGTACCCTCACAAGCGGGCGGCACGGCCGGTCTGTGGACAGAGCGTAGCGCTGCGGGTGCCCGCAGAGGTGCTTAATCCAGCCCTTGAGAAGGTATGTTCTGCTCTCTGCGGAATGAGAGAAGCTGCAGGCAACAACATATTGATCGTGGAAAGCCAGAAGCACTTAAGCCGAGGACGGCCTGGCCGCTAGCGTGCTACCTCAGGACTATGAGATCACCAGGTCCCAGGGGCCACGGAGGGCCCCGCAACAATTGAAGAACGCAGACGCTGCTCTATCCTGAGACGTCACCAGCCATTGAGAGAAGTGATGAAATGTACATCAATGCTGAAGAAAGGAACTGACACAGCAGTAGCCCCAGTGCGCCTGAGAACCGCTCCATTCAGCGCCTCGAAACCAACGCAGACACATCCAACGCCCGGACGCCTCACCGGGGGACACCCTGCAGGATGGCGCTTTGAAACCTGGGGTCAAGAAGGGTCGGCCGCGCCGGTGGGGAATAGGTCGCAGGGAGACGGGAAATAAGGGTCGTCGCACTGCTCCCCAATGCTGCGGGAAGACAGCAAACATCAGAATACACAAGGATCCCTTGCTGTCCCGGAGAGACGTCCCTGCACTGACAGGGACGGACTGCTTTTAAAATACAATAAAACAACACTTAACATTACTAATTCAGCTGGACAAGTCGTGCCACGCGCCGCTTCCAGAAGACATCGCCGCTTTTCCTTAGGCCGCATCATCAGCCAGGGCATGGCATGGCTGCCCGCCCCAAGCACAAAGGGACACAAGGCTTGAAGATGCACAGCACGAGAAGGCGTGGGTACAAATGACATGGAGGATTTTACACGAGAGGGGCCGAGTGAAGATGAGAAAGCACCCCGATGACACTGAATACCAGCATGGATCGGTACAACGGCACAACAGCAAGAAGATCCTCACGGCCAGAGAACAGCATAAAAATGGCGGATGGAAGAATCGAAACTTTTTCGGATTGGGGGCGTGTTCCTGCTGTTCTAAAAGGGCGTGGCTAAAAAGTGGAAAGAACAGCAAGGAACACGCCCCCGAATCTGAAAAAGACAGAGCCTATTTGGAGGGACGGCTCTCTCCTCCAATGGCTGGCCTCCGTTTAGGAAGCCAGCCAATGGAGGAGAAGCAAAAAGAGAGGCGGGCTAAATAGCCACTCTAGAAAACATTAAATCTCCGACTTCCGGTTCTGCCTTCGGCAGACCGGTAGTCCTCGACCTAAAAAGGGATAACCAGAACGAGAAACAAGACTTGGTCAAGGGCAAAAAGGTAAGCTGTAACAAACCACTGCAAAAAGATCAATTGATGGACAGAATACTGAACAATGTCATACATTCACCCCAGTACAGAGATCTGGGCCTAAATCCATCGTGTTTTTGCTCACCATGCCATTCCAGTTTGGACCCAGCCATATGCAAATCATTCTTGACCCTGTGCCTCATGGGAACAGTCCAGCCCGAACTGCCAGGCCAGGTCCTCCCTGGACTGGAAACAAGCATCCTAGGACCGGTTTCGGGCTAAAAGCCCTCATCAGCCAGGCTAGCTTGAATCCAGTGGCATGGAGAGCACAGGACCCACGTCTGGGCATACCCATCCCACTCGGGGTGACAAATGCAAAAAGAACAATTGATGGACAGAATGCAGAACAATGTCATACATTCACCCCAGTACAGAGATCTGGGCCTAAATCCATCATTTTTTTGCTCACCATGCCATTCCAATTTGAACCCAGCCATATGCAAATCAGTCTTGACCCTGTGCCTCATGGGAACAGTCCAGCCCGAACTGCCAAGCCAGGTCCTCCCTGGACCATAAACAAGTATCCTGGGACCGGTTTCGGGGTAACACCCCTCATCAGCCAGGCTTGCTTGAATCCAGTGGCAATCCAGAGCAAAACAACAATTGATTAAAAACAGATCTCTTGACTGAGGGTGAGTGGTTGAAAAGTTTCAGCACCCAGTCCATAATCTTGTTGTGTTTCCACTTTAACAACCCGCTGGTCAGGGGAGTTCAGGGCACCCCACGTCAACTACCCAAAGAGAAGCCGTAATCCAGCAGATCTGTCTCACACATGATGCCAGGCACAAAAGTGTGGTCCGACAGACTAAGGACAGGCTATGGGAGACCTATGCGTCCCATTGGGTGGTTCCAAGGTAAGGGTGCAGGGGGAAGGGGGCCGGGACAAGAAGGGGCATATGGAATAGAATGGAGACACAGGTGGGCTGCAGGAGTGGATGAAGTGTCCCTTAATGGCTAAACGGCATGGTGCCACAAGTTGCAAGTCATCCACTCATGGTAGCTCTGCATGGCTTGGCTTAGTAAATCTAACTTAACGGCTTGCATTGCCTGCGTGATGCAAGGGCAATGGCAAGGCAAACCCTAGATAAATCTGAGCCGGTGATTCCTTAAGAATAGCAGGACGTTGAGCCGAAGCCAAGACTCAAACCTGGCTCCTCAGTTCAACAGTTGACGCAGCTCTCCCATGTGTGATTAACCATGGGCGAAAGGAAGAGGTACATTGTTTGTGCTATAAACGAGTTGAACAGCAAGATGTTATCAGGATTGGGATGGGTATTAGAGGAGAGAATGTGGACCCTTGATTGTCACCGTCTGATGCAGGTCATTCTGACTGGTCTGGCCATGTTATGCAGGAGCATTCAATATATCCTTTATTTTTTCATAAGATGGAGCTTTAGCAGTGGAAACACTCCATTCTACACAGATCAGGTATACCTTGGGAAGTAAGTGTGCACGCTTCCCTCCTTCAGAGGACAGGGTCAGTGAGGTAAGCAGAAGAGCAAGCTGTCCCGATCACAGAACAGGTGTATCCAGGTGAGCTGAAGAGCAAGCTGTCCCAATCCCAGAACAGGTACAGCGAGGTAAGCAAAAGAGCAAGCTGTTCCGATCACAGAACAGGTGCATCGAGGTGAGCAGAGGAGCAAGCCGTTCCGATCACAGAACAGGTGCATCGAGGTGAGCAGAGGAGCAAGCCGTTCCGATCACAGAACAGGTGCATCGAGGTGAGCAGAGGAGCAAGCCGTTCCGATCACAGAACAGGTGCATCGAGGTGAGCAGAAGAGCAAGCTGTCCCGATCACAGAACAGGTGTATCCTGGTGAGCAGAAGAGCAAGCTGTCCCAATCCCAGAACAGGTACAGCGAGGTAAGCAAAAGAGCAAGCCGTTCCGATCACAGAACAGGTGCATCGAGGTGAGCAGAGGAGCAAGCCGTTCCGATCACAGAACAGGTGCATCGAGGTGAGCAGAAGAGCAAGCCGTTCCGATCACAGAACAGGTGCATCGAGGTGAGCAGAGGAGCAAGCCATTCTGATCACAGAACAGGTGCATCGAGGTGAGCAGAGGAGCAAGCCGTTCCGATCACAGAACAGGTGCATCGAGGTGAGCAGAGGAGCAAGCCGTTCCGATCACAGAACAGGTTCATCGAGGTGAGCAGAAGAGCAAGCTGTCCCGATCACAGAACAGGTACAGCGAGTTAAGCAAAAGAGCAAGCCGTTCCGATCACAGAACAGGTGTATCCAGGTGAGCAGAAGAGCAAGCTGTCCCGATCACAGAACAGGTGTATCCAGGTGAGCAGAAGAGCAAGCTGTCCCGATCACAGAACAGGTGTATCCTGGTGAGCAGAGGAGCAATCTGTCCCGATCACAGAACAGGTGCATCGAGGTGAGCAGAGGAGCAAGCCATTCCGATCACAGAACAGGTGCATCGAGGTGAGCAAAAGAGCAAGCCGTTCCGATCACAGAACAGGTGTATCCAGGTGAGCAGAAGAGCAAGCTGTCCCGATCACAGAACAGGTGTATCCAGGTGAGCAGAAGAGCAAGCTGTCCCGATCACAGAACAGGTGTATCCTGGTGAGCAGAAGAGCAATCTGTCCCGATCACAGAACAGGTGCATCGAGGTGAGCAGAGGAGCAAGCCATTTCGATCACAGAACAGGTGCATCGAGGTGAGCAGAGGAGCAAGCCGTTCCGATCACAGAACAGGTGCATCGAGGTGAGCAGAGGAGCAAACCGTTCCGATCATAGAACAGGTGCATCGAGGTGAGCAGAGGAGCAAGCCGTTCCGATCACAGAACAGGTGCATCGAGGTGAGCAGAAGAGCAAGCTGTCCCGATCACAGAACAAGTGTATCCTGGTGAGCAGAAGAGCAAGCTGTCCCAATCCCAGAACAGGTATAGCGAGGTAAGCAAAAGAGCAACCCGTTCCGATCGCAGAACAGGTGCATCGAGGTGAGCAGAGGAGCAAGCCGTTCTGATCACAGAACAGGTGCATCGAGGTGAGCAGAGGAGCAAGCCGTTCCGATCACAGAACAGGTGCATCGAGGTGAGCAGGAGAGCAAGCTGTCCCGATCACAGAACAGGTGTATCCAGGTGAGCAGAAGAGCAAGCTGTCCCGATCACAGAGCAGGTGTATCCTGGTGAGCAGAAGAGCAAGCTGTCCCGATCACAGAACAGGTGTATCCAGGTGAGCAGAAGAGCAAGCTGTCCCGATCACAGAACAGGTGTATCCAGGTGAGCAGAAGAGCAAGCTGTCCCGATCATAGAACAGGTGCATCGAGGTGATCAGAAGAGCACACTTTCTGGATCACAGAACAGGTGCATTGAGGTGAGCAGAGGAGCAAGCCGTTCCGATCACAGAACAGGTACAGCGAGGTGAGCAGAGGAGCAAGCTGTCCCGATCACAGAATAAGTACACCAGGTGAGCAGAAGAGCAAGCTTTCCCGATCACAGAACAGGTACAGCGAGGTGAGCAGAGGAGCAAGCTGTTCCGATCACAGAACAGGTGTATCCTGGTGAGCAGAAGAGCAAGCTGTCCCAATCCCAGAACAGGTACAGCGAGGTAAGCAAAAGAGCAAGCCGTTCCGATCACAGAACAGGTGCATCGAGGTGAGCAGAAGAGCAAGCCGTTCCGATCACAGAACAGGTGCATCGAGGTGAGCAGAGGAGCAAGCAGTTCCGATCACAGAACAGGTGCATTGAGGTGAGCAGAGGAGCAAGCCGTTCCGATCACAGAACAGGTGCATCGAGGTGAGCAGAGGAGCAAGCCGTTCCGATCACAGAACAGGTGCATCGAGGTGAGCAGAAGAGCAAGCTGTCCCGATCACAGAACAGGTGTATCCTCCTGGTGAGCAGAAGAGCAATCTGTCCCAATCCCAGAACAGGTACAGCGAGTTAAGCAAAAGAGCAAGCCGTTCCGATCACAGAACAGGTGTATCCAGGTGAGCAGAAGAGCAAGCTGTCCCGATCACAGAACAGGTGTATCCAGGTGAGCAGAAGAGCAAGCTGTCCCGATCACAGAACAGGTGTATCCTGGTGAGCAGAAGAGCAATCTGTCCCGATCACAGAACAGGTGCATCGAGGTGAGCAGAGGAGCAAGCCATTCCGATCACAGAACAGGTGCATCGAGGTGAGCAGAGGAACAAGCCATTTCGATCACAGAACAGGTGCATCGAGGTGAGCAGAGGAGCAAACCGTTCCAATCACAGAACAGGTGCATCGAGGTGAGCAGAGGAGCAAGCTGTTCCGATCACAGAACAGGTGCATCGAGGTGAGCAGAAGAGCAAGCTGTCCCGATCACAGAACAGGTGTATCCTGGTGAGCAGAAGAGCAAGCTGTCCCAATCCCAGAACAGGTACAGCGAGATAAGCAAAAGAGCAAGCCGTTCCGATCACAGAACAGGTGCATCGAGGTGAGCAGAGGAGCAAGCCGTTCCGATCACATAACAGGTGCATCGAGGTGAGCAGAGGAGCAAGCCGTTCCGATCACAGAACAGGTGCATCGAGGTGAGCAGGAGAGCAAGCTGTCCCGATCACAGAACAGGTGTATCCAGGTGAGCAGAAGAGCAAGCTGTCCCGATCACAGAGCAGGTGTATCCTGGTGAGCAGAAGAGCAAGCTGTCCCGATCACAGAACAGGTGTATCCAGGTGAGCAGAAGAGCAAGCTGTCCCGATCATAGAACAGGTGCATCGAGGTGATCAGAAGAGCACACTTTCTAGATCACAGAACAGGTGCATTGAGGTGAGCAGAGGAGCAAGCCGTTCCGATCACAGAACAGGTACAGCGAGGTGAGCAGAGGAGCAAGCTGTCCCGATCACAGAATAAGTGCATCAGGTGAGCAGAAGAGCAAGCTTTCTTGATCACAGAACAGGTACAGCGAGGTGAGCAGAGGAGCAAGCTGTTCCGATCACAGAACAGGTACAGCATGGCATTAGTGAATCAGGCATCCATCTCCCACAGAATGCAGCATGTGCAAGCTTCCCTTCCATGCAGATTGGATCCAGAAGAGCCGACTAGAATGTGCAGATGAGGCACAAGTGACGATGGTTACAGGCAGATCTCAGGAGCGAGTGCTTAACTCACTCAGATGAACATATAGGTGGCTAAGTGAGTGAACATGTACGTTCTTCTGACATCATTCCCAATGAGGTGATTTTCCACATCAGCTTCCTAACCCCTTCAGCTGTCACTCCTCACCTCCTGCTCTTGTTGATACCTTGGTTTTACATGCATTGAAAAGCAGCCGTTATCCTCAGGTCATTGTTATTTAGTGAAGGATAAACTATGCACTGGCCAGACTCTAGACAGACAAAGAGGTGCAATCCCTTTGAAAAGGCTTTGAATGACTGTGCACCAGGCTCAAGGACATTCCAGCCTTTTCAAAACGCTGAGGCCTGCCACTGAGTACCTTCCACCACTCCTCGACTATGGGTGGTAGGGATGAGTGACAAGGTGTCACATCTGTACCAGTGGACACTCTACAGGCACATATCAGTTTTGCTTTTGAGAAATATAGGGATAGACTCTGCATTTTGTATTACGTTTGTCTGCGTAGTAGCTGCATCAGCCCTGTATGTTCCAGCGGGTCATTGTCATACGTTTGAGTCCTGGTGAGTCTGCTCAGCCTTTCATCTTTCCAAGGTTGATAATTTGAGTACCACTGAGTTGGGTGATGATAAAAAAAAAATTTCAGTGCCAAGAAACCCAAGGGTGAAAGTTTGCAAATATGCTTGTTATCAAAGGCCGAATATTATGTCATGTCACAGATATCCACACATTGTGTATGTGTCTGAATGATTACTATTAGCTACAAGCAACAGCTTCGACCAGAAACAAGAAGGTTTTTCAGTTATTTGTTGGAAACAGAGGGGATGCAGTCTAGTTGTTAGATAGGCATTAGTGGGACGCATATCCTTTGGGTCTTTGCCGTAATTCTGCACCTGACCCAGGTCTTTAAGTGGCCGGGGATCCTCCAAGTCTCAGATCAGGTAGTAATTAAAAAGAGACATTAACAGGTCCCTGTCAGGCCCTACATTGATGTCCTTTACTTTAGTGGTAAAAACAGTGATCGATTTCTGAACAATGTTTGTAAAAAGAAACAAGATAAGGTAATCCTTGTCAGAGATTTAGTTCCTGTTTATATTTCATGTTTTACTCAATCTTGCCTTCCTTAAGAATCTTAGCTATTTGCAGGATGTTGTGTTTCTGTCTTTTTTCGTGTACCATGAATTACTCTTGTGTTGTGCATACTTTGAACAGAGTCATCTCCAGGCCACAGTTCAGAGCTCTGTGTTAAAGCTGAAGGAAGGGCAAGTTTCTCACAGTGCCTGTCAGTGGGTCAAAACGGTGTTAAACACACATGGTCATCCAATCACTGGCCTCTCTGCAGAGGGCACAAAACAATGTTCACGTGTTCCATTTGAAATTGTGATTCTGAGTAAATGAGTGTGAATCAGGTACACAGTTGTCAAAAAATTGACAGGGTGAAAGCAAAAGATAATGCAGCGCTTGGGGGTGAGTGGGCGCGTCGTGTGTTTGATGAGGATGACGTGACGCATGGAAGGGCGTTTAGGAGAAGAGGGTGCTGAAGGGGAAGAAATGAGCTATAAGATATGCAGATGGAAGAGATGGGGAGAGAAAAAGCATATAAGGGTCTAATATTGCGTGAACATAGTAGTGATTGAGACATTCTGAAGGCCCCTTACGCTTTCCACAGGCCTCAGTAATGTTTAATACACAGACTCACAATTTCTGAATTAAACATTTTCAATATTGATTATTTACAACAAAATCATTGTTGTTACTCGTATCTAAAGAGCTAACAGGTATTGACAAAACCAAAAGTCCTGGGTGGTGTTAGGTGTATGTTAGATGTGGTATATATCTGGAAGCAATAACAGACGGCTCAAAGAGGAACTAAAATACGGGTCGAGTGACAGATGGAAATGTAGTTTTACCTGTTTACGCCATGCCCTTAATTATACAGGCCACTGCCCTTTTAGATTCTCCAACTTTTTTCATCGTACTGAAATCCCGGACTTAACCACATTTGGGGATCATAAATACGATTGCAGTACAACCCTAAAAGCGTCACTTTATCTCCGTGTAACTCAGTGCTGTTTCCGACATAAATTAATAGCGCCTTGAAAACGGTCTCGCAGTGCTTTGTAAAAACTGAATGAGCCGATATGATCTTACGGATATTGGAGTTGAACTAGAGGCCCAGCTCACACCTAATCACCAATGTCATGGCTCGCAACCCGTTCCTCCCAACAGTCCGATGTATGTTATCGACAGGGTGGCTTTGTGCCGAGAGCTGAGCTAAAGATGCCCGCTATGAATACTTGAGACACTCAGGTAAAGAGTACTGGCCTTTGACAGTCTGAGACTCAACAGAAGCATATCTGAGATCGACTCTGGTATGTGTGATTCTATACTGCCATCTAGTGGTCGATGTTTGCATGACGTAATACACGAATAAATCATCACGAATCTCTCAGACATCCATAACTCTGCGTGGGACGCTGGGTGCTTGTAGTGGCAGAGTGAGGGAGGCGAGACGTAGTGGTGATATAACAAACACTTTATTATATATATATATATATAAGTACGCTGGTAACAATGGCCCACGGGGAGCGAGCGGGAAGACAACCGCTCGTGATGAATTCGCGCTCCCGTCTGCCGATCCGCTGCGCCCCGCTGACGTCACGGCCGACCTCGAAATGCGATTGGCCATGACGTCAGGAGGGCAGGCAAACAGCGAAGAAAGACTGCGTCAGGCGCCGCGGAGCTAGTCCGCTAACTCAATGTACGATATCTCCCTTACCAACAAAAAAACATGTGAAACATATTATCATCTCATAACAAAGTCCTCAAATCTCTTAGGTGCCCTAACATGCCGTGCCGGCCTGCTAGGAGTAACATACGGGTTTTGTGCCACCCCACCAACACTTGTGCCGCTTTGGACCGGGCTCCCCGTGCTGTGACTGCCATACCTCCCTGGTCTGGAGGCTGGGCCCATCTGCCTCTCAGCACCTCCCGTACCATGCTCTGTGCTCCCACTCGTAAGTGCGCTTCTGCCTCCGGCCCAGCCTTGTGCAGGGGATTTGCCCCCAACCTCATCATCGCACAAACTTTCCCCGGTGATCTCACTGTCTTGCCACTCAAGCACGCTATCATCGCTCTCGGATTCATGCATGCGACCACTCCTCCTGATGATTTCCTCTTGTCCAGCTTTGAGCTTGACTATGTCATCCTTGCTACGCCATCCCCCACCTTCTAGACACACTGCCCCTCTGGTTGCATCGTGTACTCGCAATGGGGTTTGGAATACGGATTCCCCTTTCAGTACTTTGTAGGGCTTCTTCACCAGTACCCAATCTCCCTGCGCAATGTCTTTTGGTTTGGCTCTGTTGACCACGTCAGCATACAGTTTGTTGCTCTCCTGCTTGGCCACTATGCGTTCCTTGACTCTCAACCCCTCTTCCTGTACATCCTCCGTTCCATCCCTCATGTCATACCACTTATTGAATTTGGGGGTAAGCTCGCTCATGCACCGTCTCCCTCTCATTAAATAGAACGGCGTATGTCCTGTGACTTCGTTAGGCGTGTTATGGAAAGTGTGCACCTTCTCAGCCAAAAACGCCTTCACGTTCATTTGAGACGCAACAGCCTGTTGGATACCTTCTTTGAGGAACCTGTTCATCCGCTCGACCTGCCCATTGCTCTTTGGGCTGTATAGTGGGGTCTTCTCCTGCTTGATTCCCAGCCTGGCCAGGAAATCCGTCATCTGCCGGGACACCAACTGGGTACCGTTGTCGGAAACCATGATCTTCGGCTGCCCCTCCATCGCGAAGATTTTCTTCAGTACCGAGATCACCCGGTCCGTAGTGACCTCCCTAACGAACTTGTAGTGGATCCATTTGGAGAAGTAGTCCGTGAGGACGATGAGATGCCTGCAGTCATCCGGCAGTATGGTAAACGGGCCTGCGAAATCTATGGCAATCTTGCACCATGGGCCGACAGGAATGTCCACCATCTGCAGTTCCCCTTTTGACGTCTTCCAATGTTTGTCGGCTCTCAAACACGGCCCGCATCTATCAATGAAACCGCAGACATCGCTGCACATCCCCGGCCACCAGTAGTACTGCTTGAGGAGATTTTTTGTGGCTGTGCTCCCCGGGTGACCCCTGTGGGCAATCCTGATCAGCTTGTCCCTCAGACCTTCCGGGGGCACAAACAACTCATGTCTTTTCAGAAAGCCGTCTTCGATCGTAAGCTCCGCACTGATCTGCTGGAAACATCTGAGTGCCCCGTGCAAGTTCCTGACCGGAGGCCAACGAGTCGTCATGTGGTCCACTACCCTTCGGAGGGTCACGTCCTTTTCCTGGGCAGCCAGCCATTCTGCTTCAGAGATAGACCCCTCACAGATCACCGTTGCATCTACCAACGCCACCACACACTCCGTGTCGTCCAGGGAACCTTCTTCCTCGCCGGTGATGGGCAGGCGCGATAGGCAGTCCGCCCTGCTGTTGAGGCCACCCTTGATGTGTCTGATAGTGAAGTGGTATTCCTGCAATTTGGACAGCAACCGCAGGAGTCTCGAGCTGGCTTTCCCATTACCGCGGCCTTCGCCGTCCATCATATAAATCAATGGTTTGTGGTCCGTGACTAGCTCGAATTCTTTGCCCCACAAATAATTCTTTAGTTTCTCCACTGCCCAGACGCAGGCGAGCGTCTCCCGCTCGATGGTGCTATAGTGTTTCTCCGCGTCGCTCAACGAACGGGATATGAACGCAATGGTGCTCTCCTTCTTCCCTTGGAATTGGCAGAACACTGCGCCGATCCCTTTGGCGCTGGCATCGACGGTGATGACATTCCGGTGATCCTTATTGTAGGGCTGTAACACTGGAGCCGCGACAATGACCATCTTAACAGCTTCGAATGCAGCTTGTTGTTCCTGTGCCCATACGTACTTTTCGTTCTTCCGCAGCAGTTTCCTAAGAGGCTCCACTGTGAGTGCGTACCCCTGCATGAACTTTGCGTAGTACTCGCTGAGCCCCAGGAACGACCGCAAAGCATCCTTATCTCCAGGGCATGGGGCATCTCGAATGGCCTTCACCAGATCCTCCTTGGGCGCAATACCATCCGGAGTCAGAACGTGCCCCAGGTAGTCTATCCTGCCCTCCATGAACTTGCATTTGTCTTTGGAGACCGTCATCCCTTTCTCTCGCAGGATCCCTAGCACCGTGCCCAGCAGCTCCAGGTGTCCTTCCTCGTCCTTCGTGTGGATCAGGATGTCATCCTGGAAAGCTTCGACGCCCTTCATGTCGCAGAAAAGCAAGTCCATCAACTTCTGGAAGACACCTGACGCCGATGCAAGGCCGAAAGGGAGACGGACGTACCTGTACGCCCCGAACGGGGTAATGAAGGTGGTCAGTTTTTTGGACTCCTCCGTGAGACACACTTGGTGGTACGCTGACTTCAGGTCTATCAGGGTGAAGAACTTGGACCCTGACGTGGAAGATAGGATTTCTTGGATGTTGGGCAGCGGATGGCAGTTCACTAAGATGTTTTTGTTCAAGGACCGCAGGTCCACACATAGACGAATGTCCCCTGTCCTCTTCTTCTTGGACACCACTATCGCGGACACCCATTCTGACGCGCCTGCCTCCTCTATCACACCATCCTGCTTCAGTTTATCAAGAACCTTCTTCAGTTCCCCTCTGACAGAGAGAGGGACAGTTCTGACCTTATGCTTTATCGGAATTGCCCCTTCTTTCAGCTGTATGGCGTGTACAAACCCTCTCACATGCCCCACCTCATTCTTGAAAACGGACTCAAATTCACCAATGACCTCAGCCAATCCCCCATGCACAGCGCTTGGTTGTATATAGCCGACCCAGTCATCACGCAGAACTATGGGATCGTCGGCCCCCGGGACTAGCATCACACCCAGCTTCGCCAGGTCCTTCCACCCCACAAGGCTTCTCCCTTTCTCAGCCACATAGACCTTTGTCATCACAGTGCGCCCTCGAAAGGTGAGTGCATCGCAGAAAAACCCCTTCATCACTATATCCTGTTCCCCAAAGGCCTTGGGATTCACATCAGTCTCACGCAACCGCACACCCTGCCATTTCGCATCAAACGTGGTGTTGGATATCAGGGTTATCGGGGAACCAGAATCAGCCGTAAACTGCAGCTCTACAGAACCAATCATAACTGAGCCAATAGGCCCTTTCACCCTGCCGTCCTCGGCATCAATGGACAACACTATGTCCGCACTCGCCTCCGCATCACTATCACTCACCGAGCTCACTTTCACACTCCCTCCCGGTTTCCTTGTCTTGCAAACGGCCGCAAAGTGGCCCACCTTCCTACATTTCGTGCAGCTCTTGGTCAGAGCCGGGCAAGATTTACTATCAGCCAAATGGTCCCGCGCCCCACACCTAAAGCAGGCGAACGGCCTCCTGCCACCCCCTCTATCACTTGCTGCTTTGTCGGGAGTCCGTGATACACTTTTGCTCTTGTCCTGTACGTAGCACACCGTCGAACTCTGACTCGTGCATGCAAGCTCCCTGGTCGATACCATGGAGCGCTCAACAGCCTTCGCAATGGCCACCACATCCTTCAGGGGAGGGTTCCTACAGGAAAGCAATCTCTCCTGCACCTTCTTAGAGTGGCAATAGAACACCACCTGATCTCTGATGTAAGTGTCAGTCATCTCCCCAAATTCACAGTCTTGCGCCAAAACGCGTAAGCAGGCAATGTACTCCTCAATAGTCTCTCCCTCCTCCTGTCGCCGCAGAGCAAAATTATGGCGCCCCACCATGATGTTACCTTCCTCGGAATACTGCAGTTCGAGCCGCTTGACCGCCTCTTGATAGACATTCAGAGGGACGGAAGCCCCAGGAGGGTCCACGAACACCGGCAGACTGTCAAAAACTTCCTGGCCGGCCTTCCCCAGCAGTCCGAACAAAAGCGCCTTCTTGCGCACGGGGCTATATCCCACGCCGTCTATGGAAACGATATAGTTCTCAAACGCACGTAGCCATCCCTTCCATTTCATGCACGGCTTACCAGGAGAATCAAGGAACAGGTGAGGCACGCAGATGTTGACCGGCTGGGCCATCACTGGAGGACAGGGAACTCAGCAGGAGGACGACGACCACGAGGACAGCCACCGGACAGGCACAGCAGGCAGCACGACCTGGATCCTCAGCACACAGACCTGGACCACGCCAGCAGAAGCCCAGCACGTGGGGCCCCACACCCACCGGAGAACACTGGGTGGGACAGGGAAGGATGATCCTCACGGCACACCACCTGACCAGAGGAGACAGCAAGATCCAGCACTCCAGCCAGCACCAGGACGGAGCGAGCGTCGCAAGACTTCCCGCGTGGCTGCAAGAGGACCAGCAGGGGGCAGCACCACAGCAATGGAGAAGCACGAGGGGCTCAAGGCACCGGATTACCCACGTGGGCCAACACAGCAGCATCAATTAACCCTCGTCGCCATTTGTAGTGGCAGAGTGAGGGAGGCGAGACGTAGTGGTGATATAACAAACACTTTATTATATATATATATATATATAAGTACGCTGGTAACAATGGCCCACGGGGAGCGAGCGGGAAGACAACCGCTCGTGATGAATTCGCGCTCCCGTCTGCCGATCCGCCGCGCCCCGCTGACGTCACGGCCGACCTCGAAATGCGATTGGCCATGACGTCAGGAGGGCAGGCAAACAGCGAAGAAAGACTGCGTCAGGCGCCGCGGAGCTAGTCCGCTAACTCAATGTACGACAGTGCTATTCTAACAACTTCCGGGGTAAAAATTCAGGCCCGGATCCAGGAATTTTTATTTGGGTGGGCCAAGGGTGCATTTGGGTGGGCCACTGCGGGCTCGATTTGTCGCATATGTCTGGGCCAGGCCTGCTTCCGGGCCCTCCTTGATCTCTTCTTAGTCTTACAAGGCCCAGTAAAACACACTCTTTTCCCAATCTCTTTCTAAATATTATCACTCTCAAAAAGGGTTTTTTCCATGTAATGTTCCGTTGATGGGAATAGGAGGTTTCTGAGTTGGGAGTATCAGGCAAGTGACACTACTCAGGCTCCCTCTGTGCGGGCCTTCAGGGAGAATCCCTCTTCATTACTACCTCCACCTGACCCCTGACTCTGCAACGCACTCCCTTACAGGCTTGATTATCCACTACTCCTCTCCAGTGCACCTTATCTCACAGCCCCATATCAGGCACCATCGGGCTCCACTTTCATTTTTCCCGGTAAAAACATTAGTAAAATCACCTTCAAACTTAAAACATTGAATATAGCAGTAAATATAATTAGCACGCACTTTAAAGCATGTTACACAGTAGCCCTTATAACCCGACTGCTAATTAAGTAAACGAAACCAGAAAGGCCATGACAGGGCCGGCTTTAGTGCTGATGCAAAAGTCTTTTTTGGCACCGCATCAATAACCTCTTTCTCCGTAAATACCTTTACTACCACCTTCCACTAGTGCCCCTCAACCCTTCATGGCCCCCCCCTGTTGACCTCCTCCTCGGATTCCCTCACTGCCACATGCCACAAGTGCCACTCATCTCCCCATAGCTCCTCCCCCTCATGACCTCCTCCTCAGATTCCCTCACTGCCACCCTCCACCAGTGATCCTCATCTCTCCATAGCCCCTCCCCCTCATGACCTCCTCCTCAGCCTCCCTCACTACCACCCTCCACCAGTGCCTCTCATCTCTCCCTAGCTCGCCTCCCCACCCCAGGACCTCTTCCTCGGATTCCCTCACTACCACCCTCCAACAGTGCCCCTTATCTTTACATAGCCCCTCTCTCATATGCATTTCATTTGTTGTATAGTGCTACTCATATCAGTGTAGTGTGTGTCAGTACTTTACACCACGCACACATTATACAGAGATAACGAATCATACAAGTATGTAAATCAGTCTACAGCAAATATCACATAAGCCAATGAGGATTACAAGGTGTATTTTAAGAGGGTTTGGTCTGGAGAAGCACACACTCAGGCTTTACTGATAAAAATATATATCTGCCCAAACATACTCATTTTAGCAACATTAGAATAATGAATGACTGAGGAAGTTCTAACTATATCACAAAACAAAAAAAGCGAAGTTCTGACTATACCATTCAGGTTTGCATGCAACTCTTTGATGACAGTTCATTGATCACTGTCCTATGTTAGGATTGTAACTTCTGAACTGCAAGTAACACAAGGATCTCTGAGACAAAGGCAGTAACCCACTGAGCTTCCACATAAAAAATACAGTTCATCTGCATTTAAAAACTACTAACAGACAAATGATTGCTCTGCAGCAGGATCATTAATCACCAGCGTTATCTGGGCATTTTTTATTGTCTTATTGTTGTCCTGCATCGGCCATGATAATGATAAACAGGCACATGCATCAATGCTTTTTGCGATCGCAAATGTGCGAAACACAAAAATCATCCGTTTGCGATCACAAAATTAGCTTTTGCGATGCATGAAACAACTTGCCATTCGTACTTTAAAAAATCGCAATTAATTGCAATTTTTCAAATTGCAATTAATTGCAATTTTTCAGATTGCGATTGCATTTAAGGAATCGCTAGCGATTCCTTATTTGCAATGCAAGAACCACTTGAGAATAGCGATTTCGCTAATAGAGGACGCAAATTACCATGAAGTTGAACTTCATGGTAATGTGCAAAAATGTTGAAAAATGCACTTTAGTGCATTTTTCAAAGTTTCATTTTGCCCTTAGGGCATGTGTGTGCGCAACATATGTGCGCAGATTAATTTCAGGGGGTGCAACAGGGTGTCCTTTTGACACCCTTGCACCCTGAAATTGCATGCGCAATTTGCGAGGACCTATTGGTACTTGCAAATTGTGCATGTAATTTCCCACACGCCCATAGGAATGAATGGGAAGTCATTCCTTAATTGCGACTCGCAATTTGCGAGTCGCAAATGAGGAAATGTGTAGGAATCGCTATTTTTATAGCGATTCCTACATGCATAGGCTTTTGCGAGTCCTTAATTGCGATTCCTTAATAATCGCAATTAAGGAGTCGCAAAATCCTACCTTGATGCATGTGCCTGAAAAACTGTTTAAATGAAGCACACACAAAGTACGTATTTTAAAAAGAAAAACAAATAGTAACACATTCTCTTACCTACTCCATTAGTCAAACTTTGTGTCACAGCCTGATGTGATAAGCAGCTGCAGGGGTTAAGAAAGGTGAGTCAGAATAAACAAACTTATTTTCTTCTGTGCTGCATAGAAAAAGAAATATCCACGCAGCAGGACAGTAGGCAAAGGTTACCAGTGCCAAAGAAAGGATTTGTCGCCTTTCGCCAAGCCCCTAGTGGAGATGAAGGGGTGACAAAATAAACAAACGTCGTTAACATGTAAATGGTCTTAACATGTAAATGGCCTTGTAAAGACCTGTGAAGTACTCCGGTGCGGCTGCGATAATCTCGAAAACGGTCTGTCTCTGTGTGTGTGCGCCCGAGAAGCTGTCTCCGCCGGGCTGACACACAAGACCATGGGGGGTGGGGTTTGAAGCCCTTTGAGCGCAATGGCGTTGCGGGTCTACCTTCAAGCCCTCACTGCGAGGGCCAAAGCTCATGTTTTGGTGGGCTAGGCTCATCTTTGGGTGGGCCTGGCCCACCCGCTAGAACCGGGCCTGGGTAACATACAGCACTACAGGGCGAGGAGAATTGTCTTTTCATACATACCAGCATACACGATTCAGACGGGAGACTCCCGATTTTAAAGCAGAAAAATGGCTTTATTTTATCTGTCTCTCTCCTGAAATTGCCCCCAGCTTCAATATATGTCAATGGGGGGAATACATCCCCCTTATTTTGTTTCAAAATCTCACGCTTTCCATTTGTAAAATGTTGGCATGTGTGCGCAATGCCACCTTACTTGTATAGAAGGAGACGCCAGCCAGTGTCTCTCCTTCGAAGAAACTAACCCCTATACCTCTACTACTACCGACGAGTAACTGTAGTAGGGACAGGGGTCGTAGAAGGAGTATTGCTAGTAGTGCCTCCTAAGTCCTTCTCCCAGACAGGTACAGGGATGCTTTTAGGGTGCATTGAAAGACTTGCAACGATGGCATTTCTCAGGGTTCCTTCTGAGACCAGGTCCATGCAATGTCGCTTCTGGCTGACACTTTCATCCACTTGCCCTCGGGACACGTGACCATGAAGCGCAGCTCAAGGGAAGGGAGGGAGGGCCTGAGGTCCACTCTTATGGTAGTGGTACCCCACCAGAGGAAGCCCTTCTGCTCATCATGAAGACCCAACACTCGTCCACAGCCGGATTGTCCTGGCTTTCGCTGTCTGCTCCTCCCATCACCTCGATCCGCTGCCCTCCTTCAGCCCGGCTTCCTCGTTACCCACTCGCCAAGACGGGGATCCTCGTGATTGTTTAGTAGCCACTGAGCACTTATCTGAGGCCTGTATCGATCTCTGATGCACAATACCAAATATTGAGTCCATATAATATGTGGATGGTTCATGTTTCTCAGATGACACCAATGCCTTTGGTAGCCAGATATGCTGAATGTACCTTGTTTCAAGTGAATGATGCCTCCCACAAGCGCGCTCTGCTCACTTTGCAGAATTAACTGCTCTTACCCAAGCTCGCATACTCTGGATACAAACGATTGTTAAGATATTCACAGGTTCCAAATGGGACCTTGGTGTGTCCTATGATTTTGGTCTCCGGTGGATGCAAAGGGCTTCCTCGTTTATGCAGGATCCCCATTAAGAAAGGAGCATTTGTGTAAGCATTGCTCACAACACACATTCTACCCTTGAAAAATCTGCTCTTGTTGATGGACTGCTCGTCATTCTACCCAAGGTGAAGTGTTTGATGGTAAAGCACTTACCGATCAGACAGCCAAGAAACCTACCTTGTCTTCAAACTCAGAAGTAACCTTGTATGTAGCTCACACTCAATTATTTTCCTTTCCTACTCTTAAGCATGTGCCTATCTTACATCACCTCAAGACCTTCACGGGTGAAGCAGCCGCCCTCTACAAATCCTGATTGATTGATTGACAGGAGCTTGCATCAAGTCAAGAAACAGAGGCGGACAAAACATTGTAAAATGGACCTCAGCTCTTTGGGGAGGGACAGAACCGGCAGAGTAGCAACCGCAACACTTCTAATCCCCAAGCTTGCATCTTCAAAACATGGCAATGCCCATTTTGGAAGGGAAACTATGCTTCGAGCCGCTACGACCCACTGGTTTGAGCCCTTCTTTTCCTCAGTTGCCCAGCAGTACTACCATTCCAGTGCCACTTGCCAAACCCACAATATTGGGCTGGGAAAGTGAATAGCACCACTCCTGCTGCCTGCCCACCCCCTCCCCCACCCTGGGGGCCCTTTGTCCATCTGCAGATGGATTTCATCCAGATGGCCAAGCATTGCTCCTATACTTACGTACCTCTCATTCTGTGAATATTTGCAGGTTGGAGTGGGGCATTCCCTAGCACCAGGGTCAATGCTGTCCCAGAGACCAAAAGGTTACTCACAGACTTCATGCCTAGGTTTGAGGTCCCTCATTTGCCTTTCCATTGACAATGGGACTTACTGTGTAGTGCAGGAACTGTGTAAAAGAACAAAACTTTCACTCTGTGTATCACCCAGAGTCCGTACATAAAGTGGAAAGATACAATAGTACCTTAAAAAACAAGTTATCTAAGATTTGTATTGTCACTTGCCTCAAGCGGCTGGCAACTCTGCTGTTGGCACGCTGATCAATGCAAGCCTCTCTTTCCCAGAAACCGCCCTCTGCTTCTCCCTTTTAGGCGTCCTATATAGCTTGCCTAGCTCGACTGGCATTTGAATGACAATGTGGTTCTCCAATAATGACAACGTATTAGTTGTCTCTGCAGCTTCCGTTCTCAGGTACAAGCTACCCTTTCTAGCCAGCCTAGCTGATGCTTGCAAGCCAGAAGACTGGGTCCATATGTGCGAGCACCAGAAAATGTCTGCCCTGCCACCCTGGTGGCAAGGTCCCTTTCCTGTCCTGCTAACACAGAACACAGTCGTAAGTGAAGAGGGATCCCAGCCTAAATTCCTTCGGACCACTCTAAGTGGACAACAGAGCCTCCAGACGCAAGCGCTTCTACATATGCTGCATATCCAACTGCAGTCTCATCTTTGGCACCTGGTCTGGCCCCTCCTAAGCTGTTGGGAGGGGCCTCTGCTGCTGAGCCTCCCTGCCCTCACTTTCCTCATGATGCAGCCCATCTCATGATACCAGCTTCGACAGCAAACCTCCCCTTACTGGAGACGGAGATTGATCTGGAACCCCCTCTTTGCTGCAAGTCTTGTTGCATCATTCTCAGTACGGCAATGCGTTGAGGATGGGAGCGGCAAGTGCCCCGAAGAGAACTGCGATGGATTTAACCCAGATCTCTTGACTGGGGGAGAATGTCTGCATTGTCAGCATTCCGTCCATCATTTGTTTGTTGTAACGCCGAAGAGAACTGCGCCTGGTCTGTTGATCGACCACAAAACTGTCAATCCATGTAACATGAAGGACCAATTGCATCTAGTGGAACCATACCAACATTACCTCTTGCAGGATTTGCAGGCATTTATCAGAAGTGTGGGAAAGTCGGGTCATAGAAATTTTGTGGATCATCGTAGATTCCAGAACTTTCCTTCACAGAAATGTAAGGAAAAACATGATTTTAACCAAAGTTTGAGGTTTGCAAGTTAATATGGGTAAGAAAACATTATTTTACCCATGTGAGTCACATAACACTGGATGTTCCTTGGTGTCTAGTTTTCAGAAATGTCTAGGTTTAGTCAGTATTCCAAAATAGCACAGCTAAACAAATCTCCAAAATGGTCAATTTTTATGATAAAAATGTGATGTTTCCATGTCTCCATGCATTGGGGCCAGTAGACTTGCAGGGGATAAGCCCAGCCACATGGATGGAGTGCCATTTTGATTGTGAATTTAATTTCCTTTTTGGCTTCCAAGTGTAAGCCAGCGAGCATAAAAGAACACATTTTGCAAAATGCCATATGAGTCACATGGGCAACAGTAACTCGAAATTCAGAGTTCTACAAATAACCACTATTACTAAGCTGAGTGTCTAGCTGTCAGGTTATCCCTACCCTGCCCCATTATATTTTTTTTTACCTTTTTGTAGGACTCAGAACTGTGTCCCGAATCCTAATATGGCTGCCTCCATATCCTTGTGGAAGTGGTATCAGCCATTCAGATCTCAGCAAGAGATCTGTCTGGTCCGCTGATCTGCCAAGGTGTGATATTTACAAAGTTTCTGTGCCTTAATTACTCAAAAACTACTGAACAGATTTATGTCAAATCACAAAAACACTCTATCTGAAAGAGACTATTATTTATAGATTCCTTACCTTAGAAATACCCCCAGGTGTCAGACTGGATCCGGAGAATTTTGCTTCAGCAGTACCCCTGCACGTCGGCAGGTGGCGTCGGTCGACTCAGCGTTCATCGTCGGCGTCGTGCTCACCGGGATCACGTCACGGTATCTACGTAGACGTCGCCCCTGCGCGCTGACGTCAAATATTTTTTTTTCCTCGCCAGCCAGCGCAGAGCAGTACCCTTAGTAATTTTTTGACTAATATTTTTTCGACTTTTTGTAGACATATTTTTCGAGTTGTTAGACTCCTGGTGCATGCAGGGAGGTCATATCGTCAGACTGGATTCAAACCTTGTGGTTCCTGTCACAAGTTGATGTCGGTTACGGACCCACACCTTGTGTGCCTGTGGTGCCTGGAGTGCGACCACAACCCGAAGTTGTGCTCCGACTGTCGGGCCATGAACCCCAAGTCTTTGCGGGAGCGGTCCCGAAAGCTTCTGGAGGCCCGGCAGTCAGCTGCACGCCGCTCGCGGTCCCGGTTGAGAGGGAGGTCGCGGGACCGGTCACAGAGTCACCACCATCATTCCTCCTCGAAGTCTTCATCATCGGGTAAGTTGAAGCACAAAAAGAAGGTGAAAAAGCACCGTCGCTCTTCACCTCTTCCCCGTCCGTCGGCCGACACGACCCGGGACACGGAAGGTCATCGTACTTCGGCTCTTCCTGCAGAGCCTGTTGGTTTGGTTCCAAGCTTCCCTCCATTCTCAGGAGCCAGAGCGACCCCAGCCCAACTTCATACATTTTACGAAGCCCTTCACTCCATCTTTGGGCAGCCCGACTCCACCGGCGCGCCTTCGGGCCCCGTGAACTCAGCTGGGGGTTCTAGCCTTTGATGCCGGCGGCTCTGGCCCGGGCACCGCACCGCAGGGCCTCCAGGGTTCCAGGCCTGGATCCAGATCGGTGACGGTTTACCTCACGACACCTCCTCCGGCACCGACTCCATTGGCGATGACGCTGCACCCTCCAATGCGGGTTGTGTCCCCAGCTGGCGTCAACCCCGGCCTCCCCCTCGACTTGGACACAGTCAGACCGACGTCGACCGACGCCGGTAACAGCACCGACCATTACTTTTGTACCACTGTTCTACCCTGGCGTTGCCTATCACCCTCAGTGGCAGCCAGAAGAAGGTGAGGAGGACTGGGAGGGGTCTGTTGACCCTTTTGGCAGATCAGCTTGAAGAGCCGGACTGGAGAGAGAAGTTGGGTGATGCCAGTGGTCTAGATACCTCCCCAGTCCTTGGTATGCTTTCTACCCCTGCCGGTGCCACGGAGGAGGGAGTATCCTACACTGTGGTGTTGCGTAGAGCCGTTGAGGCCTTGGGCCTTGAGCTTCCTACAGTGGCAGTCAGGACTAACCTCCTGACTGAGGTGCTTAAGCCGGCAGCTGCCTCTTCGGAGCTCCTGCTGTCATTCAATGAGGCCCTCAGAGACATCCTTCTGGGCAACTAGTACAAGCCCAGCACATGGGCTCCTGTGGATAGGATGATCGCCCAATGCCATTTTCCTCTCCCAACATCCTACCCCTGAGAGCTTGGTAGTCCAAGCTTCAACGTCCAAAGGTGTGTTCCCTACTTCTTCCCCAGATAGGAATCCAAGAAGCTGGATCTTCTTGGGAAGAAGATGTTTTCTTCCGCCAGCTTAGGACTGCGGTCGGTGAACACTGCATGTCTCTTGGGCCGTTAAACCCACTCCATGTGGGGCATGGTTGCACAGGTGCTGCCACAGTGCCCGGAGGAGGCCTGGGTCACACTCTCCTGTGCAGTTGCAGAGGGTAGAGATGCAGCGAAGTTCACCATTTGATGTGGGCTGGACACCCCAGACTCACTGGGTAGAACGATTTCTACATCAGTAGCCCTGAGGCTGTATGCCTGGCTGAGGTCCACTGGCTTCTCCAGGGATGTCCAATCTACCCTTTTGGACAGGCCCTTTGATGGCCGTTGCCTGTTTGGCGACAAGGTGGACAGTGCGCTCGAGCGCTTTAAGGACTCCCATGCTACGGCCAGATCCTTGGGCCTCGCAGCTACTTCTCACCCCATGCAGTCTGCCTTTCGCCCCTTTCATGGAACCGGAAGGTGTGCCCCACCACGTTCCACCCAAGGTCATAAGCTGGTGCAAGCTGCCCAGCCTCTTTGTGGCCAGGGATGTGGGACCCAGCGCCGTGGGTCTGGGAGCCAGCGGGAAGGCCAGTCCACCAGTGCCCCCTCTGCAGTAGCCTCCAAGCCTTCCTAGTCCGACCTTTCAGGGCCACCAGTTGCCAGTGGGCGGCAGGATTTGCCATCACCTCCCCCACTGGCACAACATCACGTTGGACAGGTGAGATTTACAGATACTCTGAAGAGGCTACTCCCTCCCCTTCGAGACTACTCCTCCTTCCATGCCACCAGCATTAGATCGCATGTCGGGGGATCAATTGGACCTTCTCCATCAGGAAGTTATGTTATGTTAAAATAGTTTTGTAGAGCGCACAGCTACCCTCCTAGGGTCTCCCAGCGCTAAAAACTGACAGAGAGCAGAACAAAAGAGAGCAAATTATTGATTAAACAACCAAGGGGCAGATTTACAAGCCCCTTGCGCCTCTTTTACGCCGCCGTTGCGTCACTTTTGTGACGCAGCGGCGGTGCAAAACCAGCGCCATGCTGCGGGGTATTTACAACGTGACGCATCTGGGAGATGCGTCACGTTGTAAAGCCCTGCGCCAGAAGCAGGCGTTCCTGTGCAGGGGGGGCCTTCCGGCGCAGGAACGCCTCCTAAAAGTGGCTGAGTGAAATCTACAAGATTTCACTCATTCACTTTTGAGCCCATGCTGCATCAAAACCCTGCGCCTGCTTGAAGCAGGCGTAAGTATTGACGCAGCATTGTGCAGATAGGGCACCACAGAGCCTCGCTGGAGCTGCGTCGCGCTTGCGACACAACTCCAGCAATGCGCTGCATTTACGGCACAGATGCGTCACGCATCTGTCCGTTTTTGCCCCATGGTGCGCCGCATTGTAAATGCGGCAAATCCATGGTGGCGGAGCCGTGACGTACAATAACTGGCGCATCCCTGCTGATATGCAGGGATGCGCCAGTTATTGTAAATCTGCCCTCAAGTTTTTAAGGATTTTCGGAAAACCGAGAATGAGGTTTCATTGCGAATTGTGATAGGGAGAGAGTTCCAAAGCACAGGACCAAGGTAGGCAAAGGAGCGACCACCAATTCTTTTAAGTTTAATATTGGGCACCACAAATTTTCCCTGGGTGGCTGAGCGAAGTGAGCGAGAGGGTAAATAAGGGCGAACCAAAGATTGTAAATACTTAGGGGAGGAGCTGAATTTAATTTTATGCATATAACATATGGCTTTAAACTTCACTCGATTTTCGATCCTGAGCCAGTGAAGTTTATGGAGGGCATTGGAGGAAAAGGAATTTCTTGGGAGGTGACACAGTAGCCTGCCGGTGGAATTTTGCACTACTTGCAGTTTCCGTATGACATCCTTATTGGGGCCTAAATAAAGGATGTTTCCGTAGTCCAGTCTTGAAGTCACCAGAGCCTGGACTACGGTTTTCTGGGTGGAACCAGGAAGCATCTAGGTAATTGTCTTAAGCCACGTCAAGATGGCAAAGCAGGTAGCAGCCACCTTTACAGCCTGTAGTCTCATAGATAAGTTAACATCGATCAGAACTCCCAGGTTGCGAACACAAGTGGAAGGCTGAGGTAGAGGGCCCATCTCACATGGCCAGTGCCGAGGGCCACAAAGATCCTCATTCTTTCCCAAAATGAGAACTTCGGTCTTATCGCCGTTGAGTTTAAGAAGATTGGCTTTCATCCACGATGCGTTGTTAATTAGGCCAGTCTGAAGCACCGAGGGATCATCCGGACGATCCGAAGAGAGGGAGAAAATGATCTGGGTATCATCGGCATACGAGAACAAATTCAGTCCTGAGTTCTCGGCTTTTATTGCCAAAGGTTTAATATATAAGTTGAATAAAATAGGACTCAAAATAGAGCCTTGTGGCACCCCATAAGAGGAGGAATACGTTTTAGAAGTAGCACTAGAGGAAAACACCTGAAAAGTCTGTTTAGTAAGGAAGGACTTGAGCCAGTCAAGTGCTGTGCCAATGATACCAAAGGTCTGCAAAGATTCTAATAAAATAGTATGGGACACCGTGTCAAATGCAGCGCTCAAATTGAGCAGTATGAGAGCCACGGTGTCCCCAACATCCAAGCGTTGTCGTAGCATCTCTGAAACTCCAAGCAAGGTAGTCTCCGTGGAGAAACCTGCTCGAAAGCCGGACTGGGAAGGATGCAAGAGATTCATAGAATCCACAAAATGAGTGAGCTGCTGATTTATATGTTTTTCCAAGACTTTGGAATAGATAGGAAGCAAAGAAATCGGCCTAAAGTTCAACAGCTGAGCAGGGTCTGCGTTGGTCTTCTTCAAAAGGGGAAGAACCATTGCATGCTTCCAGTCAGCAGGGACAATGACTTCACGAATCGACGCGTTAAGCAGCTGCATTATAAACAACAAGGGGGAGGAGTCCAGCTGCTGCAACACAAAAGCAGGGATCAAATCACGGGGAGAGCCAGACTTGATGCTATTTAATTTTTTTTTTAAAGAATTAAAATCAAGTGGCGACCAGGATTCTAGACTCATAGGGTTATTAACTCTATAAGCAGACTCAAGCAAGGGGGATGTCATACCAGGTACTTCTTTTTGAGTAGATTGTAGGGCAGAGTAGATTAATTCAACTTTGTCAATGAAATAACTTGCGAGATTATCGGATTGTTGTTCGTTGAGGATAGGAGGCAATGACTGTATATCTGAGCCAGCAAGTTTTTTCACCATGCGGAACAAGGTACGTGCACAGTTCTGAGCATTGGAAATAGTGGCTGATACATAATCCTTTTTGGCCAATTTACAGTGAGCTTGGTATTGCTTTAGTGCTAATTTGTAATTAGATTTAGAGTTTTGAGAATAATTCCTTCTCCAGCTTCTTTCCAGTGCTTTACACTTAGTTTTTTCACTTCTTAATTGCTCTGTAAACCAAGGGACAGGTAATCGGTGATTAGAATTCTTCTTTATAGATAGTGGGAGCCAGCACTCAACCGAGTCCGAAAGCCAGGCATGTATTATACTAGAGGAGTGGGTGGATATACATGAAATGATAGGGGCATTTTCTTTAAGAGTCCTATTAAAAAATTCCAAGTCCAATTGTCGCCAGTTCTGAGTTCTGTGAGGGCTACTCACAGTAGCGACAGTTGGGGTCAGGAAAAAAGTACACTGAAACTTAATGGCAAAATGGTCGGACCAACATAAAGGGAGAGCAGGTTCAAAATGAAGGCAAGTCAGATTAGAAAAGATAGGGTCCAGCAGCTTCCCTGCCACATGGGTGGGACCTTTATTGCTAAGTAGAGAGTTTAAGGCAGCAAGGTCCGCTATTAGTGTACTACTAATCGTACAATCCGGATTTTCAAGATGTAAGTTAAAGTCGCCTAATATAGTGAAATTAAATGCTTTAATAAGATGAGGTGCAATTAGTTCTGGTAATGATAGGGCCCAAGAATTAGATGGTCCAGGGGGGTGATATATAAGGATACCCGAAAAGGTAATCTGAGGCGTCAATGTAATTTTAAACAACGCTGCCTCAGAGTTAGAAATGGCTAAATCTTCCAGTTTACATTGGTAGGACTTATCATAGATTATAGCGATTCCACCACCCTTTCCGGACATCCTATCCCTTCTGGCTATAGCATAGTCAGATGGGAGAGCCAGCGCAACATCGGGGCCTGAACTAGTATGTAGCCAGGTTTCGGGGAGGAAAATCGCATCCGGATGTTCACTTTCTAAAAGATCATTAACATCCAACTTGTGTTTGGGCAATGATCGACAGTTCAAAGTCCAAAAAGTGAAAACTTTACTGGCAGTGTTGTTCCTTGACAATGAGACCGGCTTTATTAAAGACTGCGAGGGGGGACTAATCAAATTTTTATGACTTGTATCTGAAAGGAGTGGCATCCCGAATGAGAAATTACAGCAGAGACAACAAAAAGTGTTATTAAGATCAGGGCTAATATTACAATTTACATCTGCACCAACACGACATTGCATTCATTGTTCAGAAGAATACCTTAAAGGAACGGGGGCACTAGAAGAAAATTGGGCAGGGGTCGTGGCCCCTGGTCCCGAACAGGCGCGGACGGGCGCAGACGGGCTTGCCTTTGGCGCGCCCGCTGCGCGCGTCCGTTGCGCGACCGCTTACTGCTCATTAAATAGGGAAATGAGTCAGTGCGGCGTGCAAAGACTAGTGCGCTGACCCGGAAAAGCACGTGGCAACTTAAAAATGGCTGCCCGTTAAGAGAAACACATGAGAACACCTAAAAAGTAAAAACTAGATGTGCAAAGTGGCAAATTTCAGTTTAAAACATCGGCATCAATATCAGCAATGAGGGCAGTAAACACATTAAACTATTCCTTCATATTTTAGCTATTACGACTAGAACACGTTATTATCAACAAAAAGGAACCTGTCAGGCCTTTGCCCTTTTGGCCAAAGGGGCTATCAAACGCGTCCCTCTGCCAGTAGGTTGTGGTTGCTACACACACTACTTCCTGGTACCCAAGAAGGACAAAGGCCTGCGTCCTGTTTTAGACCTCAGCGACGTCAATCGCTTCCTCCGGAAGGAGAAGTTCAAAATGTTGACTTTGGCTCAGGTTCTTTCTGGCCTCGACCCTGGAGACTGGATGGTAGCGTTGGACTTGCAGGACGCCTATTTCCACATCCCTGTCCTGCCAGCCCACAGGCGTTTCCTACGTTTCACGGTAGGCCACGAGCATTTCCAGTTTACCGTGCTCCCCTTTGGCCTTACCAGCACCCCTCGGGTGTTCACAAAAGTGATGGCGATGGTTGCAGCTCATCTGCGCAGACCAGGGGTTCCAGTCTTGCCCTATCTCGACGACTGGCTGTTGAAGGCGAGCTCTCCCCAGGCTGTCATCTCCCACCTCCAGACTATGGCTGTTCTCCTGCATTCGCTGGGGTTCACGATCAACATGCCGAAGTCCACCTGATTCCCTCTCAGAAGCTCCTTTTCATCAGAGCGGTTCTGGATACAGCGCAGTTTCGGGCTTATCCTCCCGAGCAGCGAGTCTGGGATATTAAGGCTATGATTCTGATGTTACAGCCTCTAACCCGGGTCTCGGTGAGAATGACCCTGAGGCTGCTGGGCCTCATGGCCTCCTGCATCCTGCTGGTGGATCATGCCAGGTGGCATATGCAGGCTCTGCAGTGGGACCTGAAGGTCTAGTGGGCACAGCATCAGGGGAATCTTTCTGATTGCGTCCAGATCTCGGAGGGCACTGCACACCAATTGCAGTGATGGCTAACGAACCAGGATTGGGTCAACGGCAGATCCCTCTCCCTTCCCCAACCAGAGTTCACAGTGGTGACACATGCGTCACTTCTGGGATGGGGTGGCCACATGAGAGAGGCGGAGATCAGAGGCCTCTGGTCTACGGCGGAGTCCGGGCTCCACATCAACCTTCTGGAGCTCCGGGCGATTCGTCCCCTCTGTGAGGGGAAGAGTAGTGCAGGTGTTAACAGACAATGTAGCTATGTGGTACTGCAACAAACAGGGCGGGGTGGGGTCATGGACCCTATGTCAAGCGGCGCTTCGTCTTTGGACATGGCTGGAACATCAGAGCATTTCCCTGGTGGTTCAACTCCTGGCGGGTTCCCTGAACGCCAGGGCAGACGAACTCAGCTGCAGGTGCATGATGGATCACGAATGGCGTCTTCACTCAGAGGTGGTTCAAGGTCTCTTTCAGCAGTGGGGAGAGCCTTGGTTAGATCTATTCGCTACCAAGGAGAACTCGCAATGTCAGCAGTACTGCACGTTGGAATTTCCAAGGCGGCACTCGCTCAGCGATGTTTTTTGACGTGAGTGTAATTGAGGACTTCTATACGTCTTTCCGCCTATACCACTTCTGCCCAGAGTGCTGAAGAAGATAAAGCTCGACCAGACCTAAGTAATTCCTGTGGCTCTAGTTTGGGCACGGAGAGTCTGGTATCCCGAGCTCTTGAACATGGCCATCGATCCTCCGATCAGACTGCTGCTTCGGGAGGATTTTCTGTCGCAGCAGCAGGGGACGGTACTCCAGCTGAACCTGTCCAGCCACTACCTCCTTGCGTGGAGATTGAGCAGCGACAGTTGACAGCATTCGACCTTCCTCCTGAAGTCTGTAATGTCATCTTGGCAGCCAGGCATCCCTCCACTAAAACGGTATTCGCCTGTAGATGGAACAAATTTGTTGCATGGTGCACAGCAAAGGCTGTGAAAGAGGTTCTCCTCTTCCTTCTTTCTTTAGCCCAGCAGGGCTCTGCTCTGAGCACCCTTAAAGGCTATCTTTCAACCATTTCGGCCTTTATTCGCCTTCCAGATCAGCCTTCTCTTTTCAAGTCCCCTATTCTAAATAGGTTTCTTAAGGGTATTACTCACCTCTTTCCTCCTATTCCTTTCGTAATGCCCCAGTGGGACTTGAATCTGGTCTTAACTTACCTTATGTGTGCCCCTTTCGAGCCACTACATAATTGTCCTCTCAGACTCTTGACTTTAAAGACTGCTTTTCTGGTTGCCATCACCTCTGCTCGCAGGGCGAGTGAGCTTCAGGCTCTTTCTTCTAAACCGCCTTTCCTTGCTGTTCATCCAGACAAGGTTGTCCTCCGAATTAGACCATCTTTTTTTCCCAAAGTGGTTACCTCCTCCCATATAGGACAGGCCATCACGTTGCCCACCTTCTTCCCGCCCTCGCATTCTTCCAAGGAGGAGGAGAGACTCCACCGTCTGGATCGCAGCCTTTGAAACCGTCAGTCACTCAGTGTTATAACATCGGCTGACAGAAGTAGGAATTGGAGGGGCAGCTCTTGATCTGGTGTGCTCCTTCCTTGATGACAGGAAACAATCAGTTGTCTTGGGAGAGTTTACGTATAAATCCTTCACTTTGCCATGTGGTGCCCCACAGGGGTCATCGTTAAGCCCCACGCTTTTCAATCTTTACGTGGCTCTTTTAGCTAAATTGATACGATCTTGTAACTTCTCCACTATATCCTATGCTGACAATATCCAAATAGTGGTATCTATTACCAACAACATTGAGGAAGTAGCTGAGTTACTTGAGAGCCATAGTGAACTCAATGAGTATGCATTGTCTGAAGCTGAATTCTAATAAGACAGAGGTGTTGATCTTTGGCAAAGATACAGCCTTCTGGGACAATGCCTGGTGGCCTCAAGAATTGGGGAAATTGCCCACCCCTGTTTTATCAGTAAGAAACTTAGGAATTATGTTTGATTCCAATCTTTCCTTTCTGGGTCAGGCTAATCAACTCATATCGTTGTGTTTCTACGTATTAACATTTTTAAAGAAGATCCTTCCTTTCATTCCTTTAGATCTTAGGAAGACTGTTATCAACTCTTTGGTTTTCTCGCTATTGAATTACTGGAATGTACTTTATTTGGGTATGCAGCAAGGGCTATTCCTAAATCTGCAGAGAATTCCGAATGTAGCAGCTTGGCTGGTCTGCAACACTAAAACGCAGTGGCGGTGCGTCCATTGGGGGCGTTGCCCCACCGCCCGTAGCTCCATCGGCGTTTCTAAACTTAAGTAAACTGAATCAGTTTACTTAAGTTCAAAGACGCGGAGGGAGAACCAACTGACAATCATGTCAGTCAGCATGACGTCAGACCGCCCACCCCCTTCAGAGTCTGAAGGGGGTGGGCCGTCTGGCGTCATGTTGACTGACATGATTGTCAGTTGGTTCTCCCTCCGCGTCTTTGAACTTAAGTAAACTGATTGTCAGACCAGGGGCAACAGGCAGCAGCACAAGTGCGCATGAGTGGGCAAGGTGAGCGAATTTTCACCCGTGCCCAGTCATGCGCACCTGTGTTTGCACTGGCTTGCGCATGCCCATTAGGAGCCCCTCGGTCTCCTAATGGGCAGGCGGCGGGCGTAGCGTAAGCTGTGCCCTTAACCAATCCTGGCGCTGCTGGCAGCGCCAGGATTGGCTGAGAGGGGTTGGCAGGCCCCTCCAGTTCCGTTCGTGAAGGCGCCCAGCCAGGGGACGGAGCAGAGGTCTGAGAGGTGGCGTGGACCCGACCGGCTGCAAGGTAAGTTTTTTGTTTAATAATATTTAATTCCCCCCGTGCGCGACCCCCCCCACCCTCGTGTGCAGTAAAATATATTTTAATACGTTTTAGGTGCTTTTGAAAAACTTTCTAGCAATTGCTGAAAAGCTGGCCCTCCGAAAAGGCGACGTTGATCTCCACGTGCCCCTGGGGCTGTGAATTTTCTATCGGCTGTGATTTATGTGCCACATAAATAATTTTCCGGGGAACATGTGGTGAGAATGCGGCACAGTACGCAATCCGAGAGCCGTGCCCGTGAAATGTGGAGCCTGCACAGAGCTGTGGGGGCAGAGGATGAAAGGAGAGCGCTCTGGGAACAGGAGCTTCGCAAACTGGAACCGAAGCGCGAGGGCAGCAGCTGGGCGGTAAATACCCACCAGGGACAGAGTGACTGAGTGAGGGTCCACAAATAATACATAAAGTGGGAACGGGGGTACCTGGTCTGAGAGAGAAGGCTCGGGCCCATGGACACTCTCTCGATAGCCGCCGGTCTGTGAGCTGCGAGGGCTGGCAGCCCCGGCCGCCCGACCTGGGCTAGTCCATCTGGCAAAGGGCACTGACAAAAGTGAGGGCACACAAGTCGCTAGGTGTCAGCATGGGCAGGCCTAGAGATAGCTCTCATGTTTCCTTAAAAAGTCTTAATACAAAAAATAGTTTTTCACACACTTGCATACGCATGCCCTCTTCATTCATTGGTCTGTCAACTGTCAATCACGTTTTCCATTAATTGGTCTGTCAACTGTCAATCACATTTTCCATCCGCCTATGACAGTACACAGCATGGGGCCATCGACCGGCTGCGAGGTACGTTTTTTGTTTAATAATATTTAATTCCCCCCCTTGCGCGACCCCCCCCTCCCTTTCCCCCCCGCGAGCCGCGACTGGATGAGTGGGTGGGAAGACCTAGTAAATAAGTGTACAATGTGAAGAGGGCAACAGGGCTTATTGGGGCAGGTGTAAGGTAGAGAGTGAAGGGTATAGCATGAATAAACACAAGTTTTTGTGACTTAAACTATTCTTTTCACGATAGTCGACAAGCTGCTTGTTTTCCGATCACGTTGTTCAAGCCTACTTCAGCACGCAGTCTTTTCATCCCTTGAAAGCTTGCAGTCTGAATATATTGGATCAGTAAAATGGGTCAATATTCATTTTCATTTGCAGTGGCCACTCCTAACCTGCCATTGCACCTGGTGATTGCACCACAGTGGAAAGTGATTGCTTGTGAACTAGTGACCTGAGATGATGAAAGGTGATGCTGGCGGTAGCTCCAAATAAACGGGTGCCTGATTGGACAAGAAGTTGTCTTCTGTTCCGCAGCGGCACAACTGAGGGACGGGAGGTTAAGTCATTTCCTCCACACGTGGGCGGCTGGACTGAAATAGGACCGTGAGCACAGCACACCGTTATTTCCACCCACCTATTGTCGTCCCTTATCTTCCCAAAGTAAGATATCTGAGAAGCAGACACAGCCTATTTTAGACTGAGCTGTAACCGTGCCTTGAGGGGACACGGCGTCTGAAAAAACGAATCTTTAATCATGCTACTGTATTTCCAGTTACGTAAGCCACAGATACGTGTGAAAATGTCAAAGGTACGATGTTCACAGTGAACTCTGGGCAGTGTGTGTATTAGAATTCCGATGAGCTCACCAGTTATAGCTGATTTCATCTGTATAGTGATTTAATTTATAGGTTCGCCACATTGCAAGCATTTGTAACTCTGATATTTTATGCATAGCTATTTGCAACTTTACCGTAACAGGGACATATCATATTTCAACAGTCAAATCATACCTAGTGCATTTTGTCTGACGTGCTAGTTTTCACTGGTAAAGTGTGCAGTCTCATGCGATTCTCAGGTTTTATTTTGCTTGATTATAACAGGTAGTGTCTTGCAAAATAGGTGGGACTGAGAGAAGGATTTTGGTTTAACAACAGTTTAGTATCGACTTGTTCTCTGGCACTCAGGCCTCAAGTTCCTTGAGGCACTTGAAGGCAGGCGGAAAATGGACTTGTGTTTGCGACGCAATGGGGGGTTAGCAGCAGGAATACAAGTGTAAGTGCAGGAGGTCTGAGCATAGTAGTTAGTTGTACCCGGGATTTGATGCACATGCTGATAAGGAGGGAGCAAAAGGAGACGCCGTTGTCTGTTTCTCAGTCTTCAGCTCTTGGTGTGGTCATATAGGACACATTTAAAGCATTAGAGTTAAAGGTCTAAAACGTTATCCACTGACTAGAGATTGCGAAGGAAAATCCACAATGCACAGCGTCACAGATGGTGGAAGATTCTGGTGGAACTGGTGCGGCCGTGCCTGTCGCCTGCAAGCTAGCTCAGCAGACTCTGTCCATGACCCGGACAGAGGAGGCCCCCACTACGGCAGTCTGCAGGGGAGCAGGGTCCAGTAGTCTGGTTCCTGCCTGAATGCTGTCATGTCTCATCTACAAGCCCATACTTGAGTACACACAGTCAGTAGGTTGTTTAGGCTCGCTCGCAACGCCTGCTCGCCACAGTGCAGTACGAAAATAATTTTACGCCTCACCACTTTCAAATGTCACCAGCCACCACTGCTAAAACGTCTGATTCAGTCTCGGCAACTCTGATTGATCTTCATTAGCTCCCTGTTAATAAACGGGTAGCATTTAAGGCCCTCTGCACTGCCCATAAAGCACTTTACATGACATGTCCTGAATTTTTGAAGTAAAAACTATTTTGGTATTCACCTAGGAGGGATCTACGTTCTGCAGCTGCAAAGAAAATAGTAGTAGCAAGGATTGACAGAACCTCTCGGGAGGCAGAGGGTTCATTTACCACACCTCAAACCTTTGGAACGCTATGCCTTAGCAACGAGTGGGACAGGTATGCCCAGACGTGGGTCCCGTGCTCTCCATGCCACTGGAGTCAAGCTCGCCTAGCAGATGAGGGGTGAAACCCCGAAACCGGTCCCAGGATGCTTGTTTCCAGTCCAGGGAGGACCTGGCTTTGCAGTTCGGGCTGGACTGTTCTCATGAGGCGCAGGGTCAAGACTGATATGCATATGGCTGGGTCTAAACTGGGGTGGCATGGTGAGCAATAGAACAATGGATTTAACCCACATCTCTTGATTGGGGGTAAGTGTTTGATTTGCCCTGCATTTTGTCCATCATCTTTGTGTCTTTTGCTTTCTTGCCCTAAGTGCGATGGGTATGCCCAGACGTGGGTCTCGGGCTCACTGTGGCACTGGATTAAAGCTAGCCCGGCTGATGAGGGGTGATGCCCAGAAACCGGTCCCAGGATGCTTGTTTATGGTTCAGGGAGGACCTGGCTTGGCAGTTCGGGCTGGACTCTTCCCATGAGGCACAGGGACTGATTTGCATATGGCTGGGTCTAAACTGGGGTGGCATGGTGAGCAAAAGAACAATAAATGTAATCCAGATCTCTTGACTGGGGGGTGAATGTTTGATTTGCTCTGCATTCTGTCCATCATCTGTGTGTCTTGAGCTTTACTAGTACAGCACAGTGAACATCTTTCTTAAGAGTACTCATGAAATATTTGTCAAAGCCATTGGCCTGTGGCCAAAGAGATGTGCTCTTCTGATGTTTCACATTAAGATGAAAGAGAAAGTCTCTACATTTTCATCTGTTGAACGGTGGGACGTTGTCAGACTTTAAGGAACACCACAGGTCACGAAGATGCTGTCTAATCTCTTAGTGACACATTCATGAGTAATAGATGAGGGATCTTCTATCAATGGAAAACGGGAGTATTCATCAACGATCACCATTGTGTGATGTCCGTTGTCAAGAGGACTAGAAGTGAATGGCAATTCTTTCCCATGCATGCATTGACAACTCTGGCATGTTTAAGGGGTGTTGAGTGGTTTTCGATGATAGGAAGTTGCATAAATGACAGGCCTTTAATTCTCTTTCAATTCTCTTGTTGAGATGTGGAAACTAGACTCGGTCTCCAAAAGTTTGTTTAGTGGTAACAGTTCCATGATGTCCTTCATGCACGACTTAATTATCTGTTGTTGCAGACTCTCTCAGATCACTCTGAAATGGCAATTCTCGAACCTCTTAGAATAATCCATTCATGAGTAAAGACAGTTCATCTTTGACATTTTTAAACTACTGATATTCACTGTCACAGGTAAGAGGTCGAGGGCTCTGGTACCAAGACTGCTGTGTAATAATGTTTTTCAGTTTCAGCATGTCGCTGTCTTGACTCGTGGCAAGGACAATTTGTTCCAATGAAGTGGCAGCTGGGGTGCTTTATGAAATTTATGTAAGCTTTAGTCGGCAGGTTTCTGATCTTTCCCTGGACGATGCATGATCGTGAAGTTGTATTTCTGCAATCCGAGTCCTCAACATTCAATGTGAGGAGGCATTTTTGCCTTTGGATTGCCAAAGGGAGTCATTAATGCTTGATGATCTGTAACAAACGTGAAAGGCTTCCCATACAAGAAAACGTGGAAATGTTCACAAGCCCACACAATGCTGCCAAGATTTCTTTCTCAGGTTGTGAAATAAGTATGTTCAGTTTGGGACTAACTTTAGCTTGCATATGCCAAAATACGTCTTTGAGAATGTGGGTGTCCGCAGTGTTGTGCAAGGATAGTCCCTAACCCGACAGGGCTAGTGTCAACAACAACCTCATTATGATGCTTTGGATCAACGTATGCCATTTCAGTAGCGTTATCAAAGATTTATTTGATTTTCTGGAAGCTTCGCTCGCATTCAAGTGACCAAAGAAAAGAAACATTTGTTTTTGTTAAGTCTCTTAATGGCGCACTGACAGTGGCAAAGTCTTCATCAGTAAGAAACAATATGTCATCACTATAATTGAAAGCGTTTATGACAGACTGTAAGATAAGTCGAATGACATCTCGGAATAGCTCCGCAGCTGATGACACACCAAAGCTTATTGTTTTGTAATAGAACAGACCAACATGTGTAAAAAAAGGTTGCATTGTACGTGCAATTCTCCTTGAGTTTCAACTGATGATATCATTTTTTTAGATCAAGGAGAGAGAATCCCTTCGCACCATTCATAAGTTATCATGTCAGCAACGTGTTGACCTGGACGTCGTTCTCTTTTTAATTGCCATGTTCGCTTGACAGATATCAATGCAGATGCGTACAGCTCCTTTACTTTCTTTTTGGGGTAATACCACTGTGGGAGAAACCCATAGAGTTGGACAAAGTGGAACGCTCAATGATATTGTGTTTGAGTAAGGATTCAAGTTGTTTTCAACAGTTTCCTGTAAGTGAAACACAATTTGCCTGTGTCTTTGAGTAATACGACAGATGTCCTCATTAATGGGTAATTGGACTTTCATAGTCTGGAGTTTTCCCAACCCATGTAACAACAAAGGGAATTGACTTACTATTTTGTGATGTGCGTTCATGTTATCGTTCACAGGTATCAGTCCCATGTGCTGAAACTTTTTTTTCTGTGGATAATTCACTCTGCGTCTCTCTGCCTTGCGCTTTGGCTTACTTTTCATATTCATGAATGACTCACTCTGGGCACCACTGTGTCTCTATGTCAGCAGCTAGTCGATCAGCACACTCTTCAGCTCTGGCAGCCATGAGAACTCTCTCCAGACCAAGAGTTTCTCACAGGATTCGTCATCTGAACAAATCTGACAAGCATCAATCAATCACTCTGAAGAGTATAGCTTCATCAGTAAATTCAGTGAACTTACAGTGTTTGATGAGCCTACCCAGTCTCTCAACAAATTTGTTGATGGTGTCACCGGCTTTCAATCATTCTTGACTGAAAATGTACCTTTCGTAGTCTACATTTGGCACTGGGTTGAACTTGAGATTCAAGGCTGCTTTGATTTGACTTACACCATCACCAGCAATATTTGAAAGGTACTTGATAATCTTGTTATCTGCTGCTTCAGTCACAACAATGAAATCACCAAATGTCTCTATCCAGGCAGTCAACCTATCCCCGATATTCAGCTTTTTAGCAGTATCGAATAGCGGTGGGGGTTTCAAGAAGGAGGCGGCATTGTAACCAGTGGGGAAACTTACTGATGTGGAGAGTAGAGTTCCCTCTGATGCTGCTTGGTGATCTTGTTTATGCTAACCATCTCCGAGGCCTTGTGATGTGCTGCCCTCTGGATCATCTTTGATAATGACAGGAAACATGACTCCTTTCTTGGCCTCCAAAGGAAAAGCAAACTTTCATGATTCTGATCGCCACTCTCGGCTTTCTGTACTTCGGAGACCTTTGAAGCTGTTCTGAGCTCAACTCGGCAGCTTTGGTGGGGTGATACTTTGGGTATGGACAGCTTTGCAAGCACCACCTCGGGTACTTCTAAGGTCACTCCCTCCGGCGCTGTGGCATGATGACTCTCTTTAATCAGTACTGGTAAGTAGATGACCGTTTCTTGTATCACTTTGCCTTTTAGTGTTTCTTTGTTCTGTCTGACACCTGTTTGATCCCTGCATCGCTGCGGTCTGTTCACAGTGTTATCTTGCACTTTGCTCCTTTTTTAAAACCTGGTTGCATCCGCCTATAGCGTTATCACACCATATGAGGTGCAATTTTGAGTTGCGTAGTAACGCAGTACCTCTCTTTGTGGCCTGCCCAGCAGGTTTTCTGCCAACGATGCATAAATGTCTTAGTGATACTTTCTTTATCTTTAAAATGCTTTGCACGGACTGGGGCTGCACTTTGAATCCACATATGTCAAACGTTGATTCTGCACTTCGGCGAAGGCCCACGTGGCACGCACCAACAGTTTGCTGGACCACAGCAAACTCTCTGGGACAGTACTGTCAATCTTCAGGTTATTTATTCCCTATCTCGTCACCAGTTGTAGCGTTCTCACCAGCCCAAGTACTCACCAATGACCACGCCCCACATGGAGCATTGTATAACATGCCTTTATTCTTCTGCATGTAACCGCAAAATCCGCATTCTAATCCTGCATTCACTTCACTACGCTCTGACGCTCACGTCACAGTTCTACAGAGTCCATCAGGAGCCAGAAGAGTTCCGTCATTACAAACTCACACGACACTACAGTATGTAGAGGGATTTTTCTTACAATATCCTGTCTGTCATCCTTTAAACCTATAAATGATATTTAGAATACAGCGCTTATGTTGACCAAGGACTTTATCAATGGTGTTCTGATAACCAACACTTACTAATGTTTCTGCGCCTTTGAATACACTGCAGTTCTTTAAAAAAGTGTTTGTGTTGTACGAAAGAAAGTCTGTTTATGAATCTTCTGTATCAACTGTTAAAGTACTTTTGTGTTTGGTACAATACCAATTAAAGGTCAGAAGACATGACTAACAGACAGCCCTTACTGTCGAGTAGTGAACTGTATACAGAGAGGGTTGTTTGGATGTGAAAGCATAGAACGCTACAGGCCTTAAGTATGACACTGGATAGGACTTCCTCTCCGAGGACTGGACCAGAAGTGAGAGGGCAGAGCATAGTAGGAGAGAACCAGAACATGCTGGGATACCTGCTCCCCTAGATGTAGAAGTGCAAGTAAGCATCGTGACATACATCGAATAAAGAATTTATTGAGCTTATACCTGAATCTGTGATATTCACTCAGAGGACCTTACGGATGCAACAACTGAATGACAAAAATGACTCAAACGTTGGCTGATCATGTACACCCTGCTGGCTGTAAGTCAGCACAATTGAATGGCAATTTAGTGGCAATGCAGCCACTGCGTAAAAGAGAGAAAGGGTTCCCCATCATGGCAGCTGCAGTACCTAATGCTTCCTTGTGGACCAACAGTGCCTCAGAGGAATGATTCTCTATCACTGCTGGATTATTCCCATACATTACTCCCTGTTGAATTAACAGAACATCCAAAAGATTGAGTTTGGTGGATACAATGAGATGAACGCAAACTGTCTCACAACTCATCTTTCCAGAGGAGGTTTCACTCGACTCTTGAATGTAGGCACCACATAGGAGGCCAAAATATGCTCCAAAGAGGTGTTAGGGCAGTCCATATTATGGCCAGGAGCCACCCAAGTTAACACAAATAGTTTCAGCAATAACAGCTGGTCCCCAGGTGGCACCCTTCATTCAAACCGATGGCCACACAGAGGCCTAGCTTAGTCCGTGAGATATGGGGGGTGGGAGTGAATCTCATTTCCCAACTAAACAAGTGGGAAAAACCAACACAGGCATAGCAGCCCCAATTCTGGGCCCCTAGACCCAACTATCAAGCCAAAAATGCATTTATTTGGGGGCGGGGGGTTCACACCCTACTCCCCCCCCCCCCAAAACCTACGCCCCTTGTAATGCACCAGGGTTAAGCTCTGTAAGATGGGGTGAGCTCTTAGGGAGCGAGCTTTCATTTCCACATGTAGCTCAGCTTTCTTATAATGCTCCTGTGCACATCATTCAGCTAGGCTATCTCCATGGCCTGGGCACTGAGGTTCTACCAGGCGGCATCAAAAAACTACAGTGTGGAATCAAACCTGAAGAAGATTGCAGAGCCGGCAAACATATGCAAACCATGAAGACGAGGTAAGAGTGGGAGGGGCTGCAATTGTCAGTGGCTCCCTCTAGTCAAAATGTACAAGCATTTTGACCAGCTTGAGACTTGCGTCTATTCTTTCCTCCAGGGCACATGGGGCCTGATTCACAAAGGTAACTTACACCTTTGAGCAATTTACACTTTTGAGTAAGTTTACAATTTTTTGCTTATTCACAAAATCTGGGTGCAACTTACCACAAAAAACAGCGGTAAGGTACAGTAACACACTCCTATAGAGAATAATGGAGGTAGGGAATTAAAATATAACCCTGTAGGAAATAATGTTAAATTGAAATTAATTATTTCAAATAGCTAAAGATATAAACAATGTATAATTAATGTTAAAAAATAGGTAAAATTAATAGATATTTATTATTTAATTATAAAATATTTTAAAACCTATTTTTAATTTTAAAAAAAATATTGGGGCTTCAATTTTTATTAAAATATATTACTGTTATTACTATTATTAATGCATACTTTTTTTTATCTAGGTGGGGGTTTATTTTTTTATTTAAACTTCAGAAAATAAGTTTACTTTAAGTTCACAGTGCTGTAGTATTTTATTTTGTTCTACGTAATAAAAAGAATACATATAGCATTAATTTACATCACTATTTACTATAAATATTTTTAATATTTATTTTTGAGTCAAATAAATGTTTTACATTTTCCCTATACTTTACCATAGGTAGACTCCGCTGGACCAATTGCATTTAAGCAACCACCACTGCATGTACCATGCCATCTCTTCAGAGACCTGGATGACATTGGTCAGATTGCCTTGAATTTGGGCTTGCTTCCGGTCCAGGGAGGACCTGCCCTGGCAGTTCAAGCTGGACTGTTCCCATGAGGCATAGGATCAAGACTGATTTGCATGTGGCTCAGGTTCCGTTGCAGAGCCTGCATATGCCACCCGGCACAGTTTACTAGGATACAGGAGGCTAAAAGGCCAAGAAGCCTTAGTGCTCTGACCATGATCCAGGAATGAGCTTTAATCATCAGGTTCGTAGCCTAAATGTCTTTGACTTGTTGCAGCAGAAAGACAGCCCTGAACTCCACTGCGTGCTGGATTGCTCCAATGAATGGAAGCTTCTGCGAAGGAGTCAGGTGGAACTCGGCTCATTGATACTGAATCCCTACAACGTTAAGAGGTTTACCATTCTCTCAAGTGGCCCACGACTATGTCAAGCCTGCCTACAACAGCCAGTGGTCAAGGTAGGGAATATATTTATCCCCAACCTCTGTAGATGAGCAGCAACACCTGCCATCACCTTTGTAAACACTCAATGAGCACTGGTGAGATGAAAAGGGAGCATGGCAAACCGACAGTGCTCCTCACCTACCCTAAACTGCAGATAACATCTGTGGGACTGCAGGACACATACATGAAAATCTGTCTCCTCCAGGTCCAAGGACATTGTCCTGTTGCCCTGGTCCGGAACAGGCAAGATCTGGGCCAGCATTAGCATTTGGAATTCATCGTTCCGAAGAAAGGCATTCAGAAGCTGGAGGTCCAAAATAGGCCACTGTGAGAGTAACAACCCCAACTGTTTCCAGGAAACAGTGAGAGTAACAACACCTACTGTTTCCGAGGCCAGAGCCATCTCAGTGGCACATTTGGCTAATTCTTACAATGCTAGGCTGGGAGAAAAAAAAACAAAAGACTCAAGCTTCTTGGAATCCTTGTCCGGAGGAATAGTTGTAAATGAGTCAGGATTGACCTTACTCGTCAAGGAATGCACCAAAATGCTCTCCAGTGTGGGGTGCTAGACGAGAACATCAGGATCAACGAGTGTCGATCTGTGACATCTGCCCACCTGCCTATCACAGGCAGGCAAGAACAGGGCTTGAACCAACCAGCCATCAAAGTATCTTTGAGGGCATTGTTAGGAGAAAGCAGAGGCTCATGAGTTGCTGGCTCAGGCTGTAGGACCTATATCAGGACATTTGTTTTGGTATCAACGGAGGGTAGTTGTAATTTTAGTGCCTCAACTGCCCTTTGGACCACCACATCAAAGAAGGCTCTCTCTTCTGTTGGTGGCCAAATGGGTGACTCAAGCCCTGTCCCAGGTGAGGTGTAAAGCCCACTGGCATTCTATAAAACGAGGTATAAATATAATCGATATAGTGAGTGGAGAGCAAGTTATCACCATCATCAACTGGTGGTGGCCCATGCGCTTGCTAGGATCAGAGTCAGAACAAGAGAGATAATGGAGCTCCTGCTGGTAGGTGCGACTTGGCAGAGGCACTGGGTCAGAGTCAGGTTGCAAGATGACTGGTTGCACTATAATAATTTTGTAGCGTGACATCGGTCAGTATTAAGTGAATTCGACATTGGTGTTGACACTGGGTCGTCTTCAGCTGCCAGCGGCAATGTTAGAGTAGCAGAGACATGCATGGATATCAGGGCTAGAGTAGAAGTCTGCAACAGAAAAGGTACAGGCCTGGTAATGGTTCCCAGGGGGACAGATGGCGCTGAGGGTGGACCAGCCCTGACTGTGGCTCTTAGGGCCTCAAGGTGCACCAGAGGGAGCTGGAAGCACACCGGAAATCTGCAGCATAGCCTTCTTAATGGTCTTTATCTGCTGCAGGGTTGATGACAGCCTAGGAAATATGGTGCGCTTTGGAACACACTGATAAATTGGTTCCTTGGCCAGAAACCTTGACATTGTGACACCCTCTCACCTTCTCTTTGGAGTCAGAGTTGTGGCAAGGGATCAAGTCCCACTGCGCATTCTTGTGCCTGCTCTTTGACTTGAACTTACGCTCGAAGTCCCCCAGACTTCAGGCGCAAAGTTGAGCGGCTGCAGGATCGGTCTCTGGAAGCAATCATTTTTAGCAATGCTCTGAACATCACATTCTTTTGAAATCCTGATTCCCACACTGGCAGAGAACATTGTGGGGGGGGACAGGGAAGGGGGATATCACCACTTGAGTCTCATCTTACTCGCTCCACCGCCAGGTTACCTTACTACCGTCCAACTAGCTGTAACTTGAGTTAAATTCTAAATCTGCTAGACATGATTACCTATTTTTCTGTTGTAGGGGAGTAGGATCTGCTTCACATGGGTACCCCCACTTTTTGCTGGTGTTTCACTGTTTTTCTTACCTTAGTGTGGCTGTGGCCCTGCTAATCAGGACCACAGCCTGGCTGCTTCCTCTCTGAAATGGTTTGCATGTACATTAGGTACATATCTAATTGGATTCTGGAGTGCCTTATAAGCTCCTAGTATATGTATACTATGTACCTAGGGCATAGGTACCTCAGAGGCCTACCAGGGGCTGCAGCATATATTATGCCACCCCTGGGAAGCACTCCAAAATGGCACCACTGGTCTGCTACTGCAGCCTGGGTAAGGGTGTGCTTGTACCCCTTACTGTGGTATAGGCTACCCATACCACTACCTTATGCAGACACATATAAACCTATAAGCCACTCCTATGGCAGGCCTTGACAGCAGAGTGCTTGGTTTTATGTGAGAGGGTGCCCAAGCATGAGCTGAGCCCCTCTGCAGCTTTCGGAAATACTTCCTTATGGCTGTTCTGTGATACCAGTGAGCACGTGATCACTCACCTGGGGTGAATCAGGGATGAGGGATATAAAGTATGCCAGTCTCCAGCAGTACATTTGGTTCAACCTTAAAGAAAACCGGGGCTGAGGCACGATGTGGAGATGAGCTCAGGAAACAGGGTTAATGAGCGAACTTGGTGCAGTTTAAATGCGCCTTTATGCATGTGCCACGGTAAGCGTTTCTGTCGATTAAAGTTTTATAAAACATGGGTTGAAAGTAGAAGCGTGATTATAATAATTATAAAAAGGACGCAGAGTAGGTTGAAGAATCAAGTTTCTGGTTATGGTCGTTACGCTGAGTAGAAAGATTATATATTGTCATGATGGAGTTAGACAGATAATCATGTATGAGTTGCTGTAAGGAATACACAGGGAGACATACTGATAATACTGTGTTTCTGTATTAAGCAGGAATATTGATGTCAATGGTTCTTCATAAATTAATTTTGTTTTCTATATACCCCTGACGAAGGGATTTTATCCCGAAATGCATTGAGTCATTTTAATAAAGATGTGGCATGTGGAAACCAGAATGCCTCCTACGTTTTGATTGAAATGAGTAAAATGAATTGAATTATTAACAGATAAAAAAGAAATGGAGTAAATGACGGATAAACTGATAAGTAAAGAATAAGAAACTTTTGATTGATTGGATTCATTCTAAAATGGTTGTGCATCTTGAAATGGCGCCGGAAGAAGAGTCAATGTGTTTTGTTTATGTTCTGTGATACAGCCATACCATATACTCTTAAGTGCATTATAACCTCGCGGTAAATGCTAACTTTGGGATGGCTGCATCAAAATATGTTGTGTTTGGTGTCAAACGCTTTGGAATACTACCCTCCCCTCCGCCAGTTCTGGCGGCGGGGGTAGCATTCCACCCTTCTAGAGGGAGAGACATGTTCACACTGGCTAAACCCAGTAGGACTTACCTGAGCCCTGACATCACAAAATGGATGCCTCTGCCACAGACACAGGTCTGGCCTCCTGCTGCTGACCGAAACTCCGGCAGGGGAGGCCTGGACAATAGGTTTCCTGTCGGGGGGAGGTGTCCCCACCTCCCCAGACAGGCTAATGTGTATTGGGGCTGGGCGGAAGCACTCTCTGGTGCTTTGAAGTCCTGCACTGGGGGCACACTTGGTGTCCCTGTGCATACTCCAGTTCAAACCGGTTGCAGGGACTACCTGCCCCTGCACTGGCAGGAAACTGGACAAAGGAAATGGGTGTAACCACCCCTCTATCCTGGCCCACCCATAGGTGGGGCCTTAGAGTTAGTCCATCCACTAAACTTAATATAAGTATAGGAATCCAGTCCCTAGGACTTTAGATTACCCTGGACTAAACTCTGCAACATATATCCTGGACCTTCGACGTTCTACTTTAACTAGAAGACTGAAGAAATCTCCCTTGGGGTCAAGGAGTGACTCCCCTGCTTGGCAGGCACCAAAGAAGCAACTGACCGGTCTGCAATTCTGAAGCTCCCGCCAGATGCCGAAGTCTCTGCATCCCAGAGGTGGATTTCCAGACTTCCTCGAGGTTACCCTGAGTCCACAGCAAAGCTGAGGTCCGTGGCTATCGTGGGTAACGTGGAACCGTGACCCCTGGACACCGTGAACTTTTGCAGCAACACTATCTTCCTGGTCCTCCTCGAAGTTGTGCTTTGGGCTCCAAGTAGCCCCAGTCTTGAGCACCTCCTGCACCAAAGATTGTTGGCCTCCACTCCACGAGTGACCCGTGGGCCAGCTTCAAGTGCGACCGTGCGAGGCTCCTTCGCGATCACTAGCCCGTTGGCTAGCAGGTCCCTACGAAGGCGACTCCTTTTCTGATTGCGCTTACCTGGTTGCTCCAGACGTGCCCCGACTTACCCTCGCTGGGTGAGTCCCTCAGACCTTGCTGGTCTGCACCGCAGTCCTTTCTCTGAATTCCAGTGACTTGCCGTTGCTAAGGCTTGTTGGGTCCATTCTGTTCGCCGATACCGCAGCACTCGACAGACTTTGTGGGACAGCTCGAATCCGGCTCGTGGACTTCGTCGACGCCTCCTGGACCTCGTGGCTGAAGAGTCAAGACACCCATCAACTCACCTGAAGCAACCGACATCTGTGGGCATTGGTTCATCCTGCCCTAGGTCACTGGCAAGTGACCCAGACTCTGTCCCCTCTGCTTTCAGGTTCCTTACATCCTAGATCAAGGCTTGGATCTCTTCGGACACTTCTCTTCACGGCAGCAGCAGTTCTTTGCAGGCTTCCATTGAAATCGATGACGCGACCCGACACCAAAAGACACCTATGCACCCGGCTTCCCTGGGTGAGGTAACGAGTTCTCCGGTGCTCTCGTGGGTGCTAGCCCTAGAACTTCTTAAGTCCAAAAGGGTTTGGTCCAGACTCGATTAGAAGTGTCCCTAATCTTTAAATTTCCAAACGAGACATTGCCCATAAAAGATAATAGGAACCCGCGGTTGTGTTTACACACTGCATACAGTCCCCGTGGGTCCCCTGTATCACTACCTTGGGTGGTTCCTTGGGGTCCCAGCGATTCTAGAGGCAATAGGCCTAGTGCCTGTTCCAGTCGTGCTTCATATACCACTTTTTTGGTATATGGTTTGGTACACCCCTAGGGCCCAAACGTGTATTTGTGCTTTTACTGATGATTGCTATCTTGTAACGTAAGTACTTTGAACTCCAGCCTCATAAAGAGACTAGAGGGGTGTGTGTTAACCTAAATACATATATTTTAAATATATACCTGGTGTGGTTGTCCTTTCATTTGATCATTCAAGAGATTATAGACTGGTAAAACAAGCTGCTTTACATTCCTTCAAGACTTAGCCTGAAGGCTGCTATGCTACCACTAGTATAGCTTTCAATAAAGGTTGCCTTTAACCCATCACCATAAGGGGTTGTATGGACTGATACAAGGTGCCCACTAGAACTAGTGAACAGCATATATCAGGCCACCTTCTCACATCTGTCACACACTACTCTCTTTCCTTGGAGATTTAAACCATGAATTGATATACCTCTGACTCCTCAGCCAGTTTATTCTCTTATCCACGACAAACAAGGGATTTAACCAATTCATTTTACTTGTGAAAAAACTGAATCCATTCTTTAAAATAAATAATGATAAAATAAGATAGGACCTGGCCACCACTGCCAGCTGGCTTAGTCCCATGGCAGGCACTACTACAAGGATTAGCTACATGTGGAAGAAGCACTAACCTTTAGTCGAATGCGTCATCATGGAGGAGCAAGATGGCTGTCCGAAACGCAGTGAACTTCCTACACCCCTCCAGCTTACACACACACACACACACACACAACTGTTAAATCTGCAAAGCATGGTCAGGTAGGAGAAGAAAGCAGATTGGGACAAGATAAATTAAGAAAAACAAAAAAAGCACAAGGCTGGTGGTCTGCATATGTCACTATTGTTAATGGAGTTGTTTACAGATTACAGGTAAAGGCTCTGTACTCTCAGTTCTCCTATCTAACAGACTAAAGAAGTAAAAGTAGGGCTGGGAGAAATTTCACTTACGCTGGCGTCCATGGACATTTCACATTATGACTAATACACAAAATTCCTGAGTTTGCACCAGGACGCCATGTCATGTTATTGAACTTACATTCCTATAAAAATCTTATCGAAGGACCACAGGAAGCACACAAACAAATCGAATCAAGTAGCTACTGTGCAGGGAATATACAATTGTGCACTTTTTCTAACCCCAAAATGTGTCCTCGTGCCAAAAATGGACAGAAAAATGCATTTCCCTTAAAATTATTGCAAAATGCCAAAGGTGGCATTTTTCTTGTTTGTTATGTTGGGAATTGAACACAATATGTTGGGGAATCACGCCGGGCTGCTGAGGATGTGGACCCCACCATTGTTTGGTATCATGGTTGAGGTGGTTATGGAGCAATGGAATAAAATGGCCCCGGAACCGACCTTGTGCTTCTCTTTGGTCAGTGAGTCACCATCCTGAGCCTGTGTGTCCTTATTTACAGCTGCGGAGCCTAACACCCAAAAGGCCTACGCGGCAACCCAACAACTGGCGACGAGGGGGTACTTGCCCACTCGTGCTCTCATTCCCATAAGTGGCGGCCATCACGCTCCTGCCGGTGGGCCACGGAGCTCCTGCTCCTGTTGGCTGAGGCTGTCCCCACGTGGCTGCACATGACGGTGCACGTCTACGTTCAGCGGGGAAAGAGGAGGTGTGCTCCTTCTCACTCCCCTGGCTTCCTGAGCACAGTGGTGTCTGCGAGGTCGTGCAATCTACCAGCGGTTCCTGGATCCGAGGGCCTCCCAGGAGGGGTGCCTGTCTGCTGCTTACGGCGCTGTACTCCCTGCCTCAGTGAAATTTTCCAGGCGTGAATCACCTCCAGGTCTGCATTTCAGCACATCGTACGGCTGCCTGGTGAGTCCTTTGCTACTACCTGCCTGCAATTATAGAGGTCATATCACATACTCACTACAGTCACGCCTGCCCAGCGTACAGTTCACTAGGTTCCACCCATCTATGCAGGAAAGCAACAGTCTATGCTCCAAAGCTTCTGGGAGATGTGTGCCACACTAAGAAGCCATACCACTGCGTATTGGTGCTCTCTCATGCCATCCTACACCTGCTTCTCCCCAGACACCCAGTTGGGGGTCGATATCTCCAGACATCTTCACCTAAGGTCAGTGGTGTGACCCCTGTGCTGTCAACACAAGCCCCGCTGTTGCCCTCATCAACTTGGCCTCCGTACCTGCTCTGGAACCATCTGTGGTGGATGGGTACCCACCCACTCAAGCGGCGAGATGGAAGGACTAGGTTGAGCAGCTGGAGACCTAGTTTGCGGCAGTGGGAGTGGAAACTGACAGACGGCGTATCATGCTACTGCACTTGGGGAGGATCCATAAAATGTGGAAGTCTGTTGTCGAGGCTGGCCCTCCGTTCCTATACACAATGTCAAAACAGGCTTTGACTGCCCATTTCGAGCCCCTCGAAAATCCAGACCATGAGAGGTTCTTGTTGCACCAAGCTTGTCAGCTTCCTGAAGAATCCGTGGACACTTATGCTCACCTCAAAGACTTAGCCATCACCTTCACTCGTGCTCTCATTCCCATAAATGGTAGCCATCACGCTCATGCCGGTGGGCCACGGAGCATCTCCTGCTACTCTGTCGCCTTCGCTGTAGCCTGTTCCAGGCCATGGAGCATCTCCTGCTGCTCCAAAGCCAGTGCTGTGGCCTGTTCCTGTTGGCTGAGGCTGTCCCCACGTGCCCACACATGACGGTGCACGTCTACGTTCAGTCGGGGGTCGACATCTCCAGACATCTTCACCTAAGGTCAGTGGTTTGACCCCTGTGCTGTCTACACAAGCCCCACTCAAAGACTTAGCCATCACATTCACTTTGCCCGATGATGAAATTCGAGCCCTATTTATACAAGGTTGCTCCTCAGTCAAACTCAGAGAAAACATTCTCCAAGTTTCAAGGAAGTCCATGGCCAACCTGCTGGCGATGGGTCACTCCAAGAAACGCTCCAAAATACGTTCAGCACACACGGATGCAGCTCTGCAATGCCAGGTGAAAACGAAACCAGTTAATGTGGTGGCAGCAGGGAACATAGACAAAAAGAAACCCAGTCCCAAAATTAACTTGACTCCCAAAACGTGTTACGGATGTGGAGAGTCATACCCACACCAAGGACCTTGCCCCACTAGGGTCGGTGTTCGGCATGCAAGAAACCCAATCACTTTGCCAAAGTATGCCTTTCTACTACACCCAAAAAAGGGAAGAAACCCAAAACAATCAAAGCGATGCAGTCTCTAACTATGCTGAAAGATGAGGAGGACATGGACGCTAATGATGGCGTTGAAGGAGCTGTTCATGTCATCCATGCAAAGCAACCCGGCAGGTATCTGCGGAGACGCATCCCTAAGTGCAACATCCTCCTGCCAGGCCGTCAGTCACCGGCGATTCATATCTTAGCACAGGTTGTCCTAAAGACACTTTCTTTTCAACCAGTCCTATGCCCCACCTCCACCCAGGTTGCATATGGATCATACACACCACTCCCACTGGCAAGCGTCTTCACAACAGATACTGCAAATGAGTCTCACTCGACTCGTGCCAAGGTGTATGAGACTAAAGGTGACTCTGGAATGCTGTTAAGCTGCCAGACGGAAGAGTGTCTTCAACTTGTTGCTTTTACCTTTAGCATCCACATGGACAACCTGGTAAATGAACTTGCACTCCTCTTTGAAGGAATAGTATGTTTCAAAGACCGTCTGATACACCTGCACATTGAGGACTCTATCAAACCTGTCAGGCTGAAGCATCGTAGGGTAGCCTTTCATCTATGCCCCAAGGTGGAAGCTGAGCTGCGGAAGTTGGAGCAAGCAGACATTATTGAGAAAGTTGATAGTCACATGTCCTGGGTATGCCCAATAGTGGTGGCACGAAAAAACCCAAGCAACTGGGAAGGTCAGAATCTGTGTTGTTATGTGCCTGCCCAATCTGGCCATCCAATGTGAAAGACACCTCACATCCACTGTCAACGATATTGTTGCTGAAGTTAGCGGATCCAGGTTGTTCTCCAAAATGGACTCCATGCAGTATACCACTAGTTAATGCTTGCCCCAGAATCTAGAGCAATCACTACCTTTTCCACCCATGTCGGTTTGCGGAGGTACAAACACCTCAGTTTCGGGGTGTTGAGTGCGGCAGAATTATTTCAAGATCAGGGGGTCTTGGCTGGCCTCACAGGCATCATAAATATCAGCGATGACATTCTAGTCCATGCACCTTCACTGGAGGAGCATCTAGACTGTCTAAGAGCCACATTTCAATGAGCAAAGGACAATGGTTTTACTCTCCACAAAGAGAAATGGGCCTTCTTTCAGAAGGAGCTAGCGTTCTTTGGATACCGTTTCTCGGAGGATGGGGTAATGCCAGATCCTGCAAACGTCTGTAACATCAAATCAACATGGGCGCCCACCAGTTTCACAAGGGTGCGCAGTTTTTTAGGGATGGTTACATACTGTAGATGTTTTATCCAGAACCTGACAGCCCTCACTGCCCCGCTTCAAGAACTGACTAAGGCCAAAGCCACATGGAACTGGGGACCCAGCCTGGAAGAGGCCTTTCGGGCAACCAAACGAGCTTTGTCATCGGACAGCACTAAGTGGTTTATTTTGAAGTAAGAGTTATCAGTAGATACAAGCCCCACTGGCTTAGGGGCTGCATTATCACAAAGACAATCTAATGGTGATTGGGCCCCAGTGGCGTATGCCATTCGCGCTCAGACTCAAACAGAGCAGTGCCATTCCCATATTGAAAAATAAGCCATTGCAGTGCATTGGGGCAGCCGCCATTTTCATATATACTTTTATGGCCAACTATTCGCAGTTCATACGGACCACAAACCACTAGTCCCTCTGTTCACTGGGTCCTCCTCCAAACCGTCTCCAAGAGTAGACAAATGGATTCTTAAACTTCAGGCATATCATTTCTCAGTGGTATATCACAGAGGATCACAAAATCCTGCTGATTATTTACCCAGGCATGCAAAGCCAGCCACTATGGATGAGGAATCAGATGCTGAGGAGGTGGATGATAATGTTCGACAGGTGGTAGAGCAATCCAGACCGCCCCCCATCTCGCTTGCAGGCATTGTTAAGGCCACCACCACTGATGAATGCCTTCAGCTGGCCATCACTGCAGTAACATCTGGAAATTGGCACACCCTCCCTCAAAGGGCCTCCCATTGTACCAAGGAAGCAAAGCTAACTCTGGCCTCCCTCCTCAATGTTCGATTGGAGCTAGCTGTCTCTCCAGAAGGGTGTCTAATTAGAGACCCCCGAAAGGTAATCCTGAGAACCATGCAACAACAGGTGGTTGACCTTGCTCACACAGCTCATCAGGGGATCGTCAGAACCAAGTCCAGACTGAGGTGCAGGGTATGGTTCCCAAATCTGGATGCTCTAGTGGAACGTATTGTGTGGCAATGCCTGCTGTCTCAAGCTGCTGGACCTGCGGATTCATCAGCACCCATTATCACAGAGACCATACCACTTTTCCTGTGGCACAGTGCCAGTGCTGAATGCAGAAGTCACCTGATGGCAGACATATGCTGGTCATGATAGACTATTTTTCAAAATACACTGAAGTTGAGACCATGGAGTCAACGAAAGCCAACCACATGATTCCCCAATTTGAAAAGGTCACAGCCACCCATGGTTTGTTGAGCAAGCTCCGCACTGACAATGGTCCCCCATTCTCTAGTCAGCATCCTGAGCCTGTGTGTCCTTATTTACAGCTGCGGAGCCTAACACCCAAAAGGCCTACGCGGCAACCCAACAACTGGCGACGAGGGGGTACTTGCCCACTCGTGCTCTCATTCCCATAAGTGGCGGCCATCACGCTCCTGCCGGTGGGCCACGGAGCTCCTGCTCCTGTTGGCTGAGGCTGTCCCCACGTGGCTGCACATGACGGTGCACGTCTACGTTCAGCGGGGAAAGAGGAGGTGTGCTCTTTCTCACTCCCCTGGCTTCCTGAGCACAGTGGTGTCTGCGAGGTCGTGCAATCTACCAGCGGTTCCTGGATCCGAGGGCCTCCCAGGAGGGGTGCCTGTCTGCTGCTTACGGCGCTGTACTCCCTGCCTCAGTGAAATTTTCCAGGCGTGAATCACCTCCAGGTCTGCATTTCAGCACATCGTACGGCTGCCTGGTGAGTCCTTTGCTACTACCTGCCTGCAATTATAGAGGTCATATCACATACTCACTACAGTCACGCCTGCCCAGCGTACAGTTCACTAGGTTCCACCCATCTATGCAGGAAAGCAACAGTCTATGCTCCAAAGCTTCTGGGAGATGTGTGCCACACTAAGAAGCCATACCACTGCGTATTGGTGCTCTCTCATGCCATCCTACACCTGCTTCTCCCCAGACACCCAGTTGGGGGTCGATATCTCCAGACATCTTCACCTAAGGTCAGTGGTGTGACCCCTGTGCTGTCAACACAAGCCCCGCTGTTGCCCTCATCAACTTGGCCTCCGTACCTGCTCTGGAACCATCTGTGGTGGATGGGTACCCACCCACTCAAGCGGCGAGATGGAAGGACTAGGTTGAGCAGCTGGAGACCTAGTTTGCGGCAGTGGGAGTGGAAACTGACAGACGGCGTATCATGCTACTGCACTTGGGGAGGATCCATAAAATGTGGAAGTCTGTTGTCGAGGCTGGCCCTCCGTTCCTATACACAATGTCAAAACAGGCTTTGACTGCCCATTTCGAGCCCCTCGAAAATCCAGACCATGAGAGTTTCTTGTTGCACCAAGCTTGTCAGCTTCCTGAAGAATCCGTGGACACTTATGCTCACCTCAAAGACTTAGCCATCACCTTCACTCGTGCTCTCATTCCCATAAATGGTAGCCATCACGCTCATGCCGGTGGGCCACGGAGCATCTCCTGCTACTCTGTCGCCTTCGCTGTAGCCTGTTCCAGGCCATGGAGCATCTCCTGCTGCTCCAAAGCCAGTGCTGTGGCCTGTTCCTGTTGGCTGAGGCTGTCCCCACGTGCCCACACATGACGGTGCACGTCTACGTTCAGTCGGGGGTCGACATCTCCAGACATCTTCACCTAAGGTCAGTGGTTTGACCCCTGTGCTGTCTACACAAGCCCCGCTCAAAGACTTAGCCATCACATTCACTTTGCCCGATGATGAAATTCGAGCCCTATTTATACAAGGTTGCTCCTCAGTCAAACTCAGAGAAAACATTCTCCAAGTTTCAGGGAAGTCCATGGCCAACCTGCTGGCGATGGGTCACTCCAAGAAACGCTCCAAAATACGTTCAGCACACACGGATGCAGCTCTGCAATGCCAGGTGAAAACGAAACCAGTTAATGTGGTGGCAGCAGGGAACATAGACAAAAAGAAACCCAGTCCCAAAATTAACTTGACTCCCAAAACGTGTTACGGATGTGGAGAGTCATACCCACACCAAGGACCTTGCCCCACTAGGGTCGGTGTTCGGCATGCAAGAAACCCAATCACTTTGCCAAAGTATGCCTTTCTACTACACCCAAAAAAGGGAAGAAACCCAAAACAATCAAAGCGATGCAGTCTCTAACTATGCTGAAAGATGAGGAGGACATGGACGCTAATGATGGCGTTGAAGGAGCTGTTCATGTCATCCATGCAAAGCAACCCGGCAGGTATCTGCGGAGACGCATCCCTAAGTGCAACATCCTCCTGCCAGGCCGTCAGTCACCGACGATTCATATCTTAGCACAGGTTGTCCTAAAGACACTTTCTTTTCAACCAGTCCTATGCCCCACCTCCACCCAGGTTGCATATGGATCATACACACCACTCCCACTGGCAAGCGTCTTCACAACAGATACTGCAAATGAGTCTCACTCGACTCGTGCCAAGGTGTATGAGACTAAAGGTGACTCTGGAATGCTGTTAAGCTGCCAGACGGAAGAGTGTCTTCAACTTGTTGCTTTTACCTTTAGCATCCACATGGACAACCTGGTAAATGAACTTGCACTCCTCTTTGAAGGAATAGTATGTTTCAAAGACCGTCTGATACACCTGCACATTGAGGACTCTATCAAACCTGTCAGGCTGAAGCATCGTAGGGTAGCCTTTCATCTATGCCCCAAGGTGGAAGCTGAGCTGCGGAAGTTGGAGCAAGCAGACATTATTGAGAAAGTTGATAGTCACATGTCCTGGGTATGCCCAATAGTGGTGGCACGAAAAAACCCAAGCAACTGGGAAGGTCAGAATCTGTGTTGTTATGTGCCTGCCCAATCTGGCCATCCAATGTGAAAGACACCTCACATCCACTGTCAACGATATTGTTGCTGAAGTTAGCGGATCCAGGTGGTTCTCCAAAATGGACTCCATGCAGTATACCACTAGTTAATGCTTGCCCCAGAATCTAGAGCAATCACTACCTTTTCCACCCATGTCGGTTTGCGGAGGTACAAACACCTCAGTTTCGGGGAGTTGAGTGCGGCAGAATTATTTCAAGATCAGGGGGTCTTGGCTGGCCTCACAGGCCTCATAAATATCAGCGATGACATTCTAGTCCATGCACCTTCACTGGAGGAGCATCTAGACTGTCTAAGAGCCACATTTCAATGAGCAAAGGACAATGGTTTTACTCTCCACAAAGAGAAATGGGCCGTCTTTCAGAAGGAGCTAGCGTTCTTTGGATACCGTTTCTCGGAGGATGGGGTAATGCCAGATCCTGCAAACGTCTGTAACATCAAATCAACATGGGCGCCCACCAGTTTCACAAGGGTGCGCAGTTTTTTAGGGATGGTTACATATTGTAGATGTTTTATCCAGAACCTGACAGCCCTCACTGCCCCGCTTCAAGAACTGACTAAGGCCAAATCCACATGGAACTGGGGACCCAGCCTGGAAGAGGCCTTTCGGGCAACCAAACGAGCTTTGTCATCGGACAGCACTAAGTGGTTTATTTTGAAGTAAGAGTTATCAGTAGATACAAGCCCCACTGGCTTAGGGGCTGCATTATCACAAAGACAATCTAATGGTGATTGGGCCCCAGTGGCGTATGCCATTCGCGCTCAGACTCAAACAGAGCAGTGCCATTCCCATATTGAAAAATAAGCCATTGCAGTGCATTGGGGCAGCCGCCATTTTCATATATACTTTTATGGCCAACTATTCGCAGTTCATACGGACCACAAACCACTAGTCCCTCTGTTCACTGGGTCCTCCTCCAAACCGTCTCCAAGAGTAGACAAATGGATTCTTAAACTTCAGGCATATCATTTCTCAGTGGTATATCACAGAGGATCACAAAATCCTGCTGATTATTTACCCAGGCATGCAAGGCCAGCCACTATGGATGAGGAATCAGATGCTGAGGAGGTGGATGATAATGTTCGACAGGTGGTAGAGCAATCCAGACCGCCCCCCATCTCGCTTGCAGGCATTGTTAAGGCCACCACCACTGATGAATGCCTTCAGCTGGCCATCACTGCAGTAACATCTGGAAATTGGCACACCCTCCCTCAAAGGGCCTCCCATTGTACCAAGGAAGCAAAGCTAACTCTGGCCTCCCTCCTCAATGTTCGATTGGAGCTAGCTGTCTCTCCAGAAGGGTGTCTAATTAGAGACCCCCGAAAGGTAATCCTGAGAACCATGCAACAACAGGTGGTTGACCTTGCTCACACAGCTCATCAGGGGATAGTCAGAACCAAGTCCAGACTGAGGTGCAGGGTATGGTTCCCAAATCTGGATGCTCTAGTGGAACGTATTGTGTGGCAATGCCTGCTGTCTCAAGCTGCTGGACCTGCGGATTCATCAGCACCCATTATCACAGAGACCATACCACTTTTCCTGTGGCACAGTGCCAGTGCTGAATGCAGAAGTCACCTGATGGCAGACATATGCTGGTCAAGATAGACTATTTTTCAAAATACACTGAAGTTGAGACCATGGAGTCAACGAAAGCCAACCACATGATTCCCCAATTTGAAAAGGTCACAGCCACCCATGGTTTGTTGAGCAAGCTCCGCACTGACAATGGTCCCCCATTCTCTAGTCAGGAGTTCACCGGGTACTTGAAACCAAGTGGCTTTCATCACAGGAGAATGACGCCCCATTGGCCTCAAGTCAACGGAGAGGCTGAAATATTTCTGCAACAAAATCCTCAGAATTGCCCTGGCTAATGGACATTACATGGAGTGTGTTCTCTACACTTCTCCTTAGGGGATCTCTCTAGGTGATTCTGGAAGTCCGTCAATTCTCAAGTAATGAGGGGTGGCTCCTCCATGTGAGCAGAACAGCGTTCTTGCACAAGCATACATTTTATTTATTACCATTTTATTTTTCAGCAACCGTCCTGTCCCAAACGGAGTGTCCGGGTGGGGCCTTGCGACGGCCAGCCAGACATGTGCGATTTAAACGTCTCTAACCCAGCTGCTTAGAGAAAGTGCATGCCTCCGGTGCTCTTGAGAGCACTGAGTGAGGCTGCTCCCTCCAATCCTGGCACTTCTCTCGTGCTTGTAAACAGCATGAGAGCAGCGCACGTATTGGTTAGGGGAGCTGGCTGGGACCCACATTGGAGCCTGCCTGGAGGAGAGAAGACCCGAGTGAGGAGGACATCTTGCAGCAAGCTAGGAAGTCTATTTATTTATTTATTTAGTGCCCCCTGCCCCACCAACCACAGTCCATGCCAGCCGCTACTACAAGTAATCAAAATAAAAAAGCATAGAAATCTAAAAGGATTAACTCCGAGGGTGATGGAACACAAGATGAAAGTCAAGTAGTGTGCTAGAATGAGCATGTCCTAAACACCACCTTATTTAAGCATGGCACCCGCGCTTGCAATATGTGAACATCCCGCAAAACTGTGGATAAAAAGTTGCGGCTCCAGGAATTCAGTAGCAGCTTCAGCTGACAAGAAGTAAGGAAACCAGCTCCCTTCGTCAGGGTGGAAGAAAAGTCAGCTTCATGCCAAGTATGTGTTCCTAAGCTTCTCTCAGGTCCACGACACTACATTCGCTTCTTCAAGTCCCATCTTTCTACTTGGTTCAGACCACTGTCTACGTGAATGAAAGGGTTTTGAGTTTGCTGAAACTTATTGACTCACCTAAAGTAGCTGCTTGCGGTCTGCTCCCTTAGTAATACATCTGTTGAAGATGGGCACAACCCAGACTTTGAAACAGAAGTGACACAGTTACAGGACCATCTGCATATTAGCCCAAAGATGCCACAGAAGGTGTTGTCCTATGGTTTTTATATGACACTAAAGTATTCTTTACGAAGGGCTGTCCTGTTGACCATGCTGGTCCCCTCTGCAGAGTTCCACACTATGCACTTTTCCTTCTGAAAAAGCTGTTCACAGTGTTCCATGCAGGGCCAGTCTTTGGCAAGAGCGAGCTGGACTCAGGCCTGGGGTGCCAATATTCAGAGCACTGAGCTGCCGGACTTAACGTTATGCAAACAGCAGCTCTTCCATCCCACTTGGTCTCAATCGGGTCCCGTTAAAGACTTTGTAATCAGCCCTTAATGTACCTCAGCATATTCGTTAGCACACAATCAACCCCCACCCTCCTCCCATCTTCCTCACACCTGTTGCCATCACACAGCAATGACCCCCCTCTACCCCCACCCACAACAAACACCTGATTTTCTTTACGCTTAGGGCGCAGTCCCAGACAATCCGATTTAGGGCCGGCCCTGGGTCCACGCCAGTAGAATACGACTCAAATGGATCTATTCAACCTTGGATCACCGCGTCCTTTGCCCTTTCCTAATTATGGCGTTCCACAGAACATCCCTGCACCGGACACCACCAGTGTGGTGCTGCACATACATCAATGACATCCGTTTGCATACAAGATTTTCTCAAGACACATTTTCTGTGACTGACCTGCAGGAGTTATGGGTTGTTGAGTCCTGATTACAGGACATTTATCTGTAGCTAAACACCACAAAAAACTGAACTCATTTTCTGCCCAAAATATTGCCCTGCCTTGACATTTTTACCTCCTCCTGAGATTTTTGGGCATCCCTGGGCACCAGCTGGTTGTTTCAACTAAAGATAAAACTTGGGTTCTCACTAAGACTACAATATTTTCATAAACGCTCAAATTTGGTCAGTCATTGACAGATGCTTCCATCAACTGAATACTTTGGGGCGTGTTCTTTCTTCATTATCTTTCCCACATAAAGAGTTTGGGGAGGAGCAGGAGTCAACTTTCATCCTTGTCAGATTGGCTTGACACTTTATCCCAGTCCTTCAGATAACAACACTTTCCCATCTTTTTAGCAAATGTCCTTTAACTTCTCTGGACTGTCAAAAGGCTGTAATCTTTCAGCGAAGTCAGCCATCTTTCTGTAACCCCAGATCAAAATTTCCAGTTGCAACTAGTTATTAGGTGTGCTCTGCAGCTCCAACTCCTTCAGACTTTAAGGTGTTTCACCCCCAGACACAGGGAAAATGTTTCATGTGGGCTGGCTGCAGAACTGTTTTGTTGGTTCTAGCCTACTGGTTTCCTTGAAGGTCGAAGAGGCTTCCCACCGATAGCAGGTTCTCCAGTCTCCACCTCTGGGGAGAAGTTCTAACATTATAAAAAGGCTCTCTCAATGACCCTTTGTCCTTGAGGCCCAGGAATTGGATACCTTATTTAGAGAACGTTATTCTGCAACTTTTGGTAATTTGGTTTAAAAGAGCAACAGAAAATTACAGAAATTACTTTGATTACTTTGGCGATTTTCACCCAGGCCTAGTATAGGAACTCTTGAGGGAGATTCATGAAGTATAGAGACATGCTGCCTGGTGTGGCGGTCTAATTGTGCTTAGGAAGGAGACTCAATGCACCACTTTTAGTTGTAAAAAATTATTTTTATTAATACAAAGTTATTATTAAAATGGCTAGAGAGCTCATTAATTCTTAACGTTCTACTAAATAGACAATAAATGTACATAAAATGATATAAATAACACAATTTCAGACCTTGAATATATGCTGGTGATTTAACATGTAACTAGGGCAGCTGTATATACCGTGAGATGATTTAGCAGTGCGAGATCTAGATAATCACACAAAACAATATAACATCACAATGTGTACAAACAATACATAAAATATCAAGACAAAATAAGACAATACGGTGGCTTATAAGGTCATGAAACGGTGGTTCTTTAATATTTCAAAGCATGTTTCGGCTATCATGGTGCCTTCATCAGGAAACCACATTGAAAAATACTGTCAGGAACATCACAAATGGATCAGTCTAAATTAACCCTGGGCAATGAACTCCACTCCGCTGCCTGAGTTAGCGGAGATTTGTTAACTACGCATTCCATGAAAAACACGGAATTCAGTCAAAAACTCCGTTCAGATCCCAGGAATGCATCCAGCAGTAACGATAAGAAGGAATACTTGAAAGACTGCAATATGTGTCAACCTTTTTAATGTCTTGACAAACCGGTTGATAAGGTTGAAGTTGATGTCCAATCAGTAGAGAAACAGCAAGCCGTAAAACGGATCGCCGAAACGCACGTTGAAATATTCAAGAACCACCATTTCATGACGTTATAAGCCCTAGTTACATGACCAACATATATTAAAGGTCTGAAATGGTGTTGTATTTTTATGTCATTTTATGTACGTTTATTGTCTAGTAATTAAAACATTACAAATTCATGAGCTCTCTAGCAATTTTAATAATAGTTTGTATTAATAAAACTAATTTTTTACAACTAAAAGTGGTATATTGAGTCTATTGCTAGTATCATAGATTCATGGTCGAATATTTTCTGTAGACCATTTGGTTGCCTAGCGATTTTTTAATTGTACGATAGTATTTTCCCTGTACTAGGAACGTTTATTAGTAACAGGGGGTTCTTATATTTACATTATGTACCTACAAATAATCACTAATTTTAGGGTTGTTAAGTACGTAATAAATATAAAAATAGGAGTGCATACGCGAAGCCACGGCTGGCATGGCAACGAGAGCTACAGATAGACCTGACCGATGATAAGTGGCGATACTGCTGCCTGAGCACCAAACGAATCTCAATTAATGGGCGCCATAGACTGGTCCACTTTAAATTCCTCAACCGGGTTTATCATACCCCGGAGCGATTACACCGCTTTGGTCTACGCGACAGCCCCCAGTGTGTTAGATGCGGAGAGCCAACAGCTGATTTTCTGCATGTGGCCTGGACCTGCCCGGGGATTGCACACTTCTGGGGTGATATATTCTTGGAGATTAATCGCGTTACGGACATGTCTCTGTCCCCTGACCCGCTTCTAGCTCTACTAGGCTATTGACAACCACTCCCCAAGAAACATAGATGCCTTGTTGATATGGCACTGCTACTCGCAAAGAGATGTGTAGCGGTCTGTTGGCTTCGTGGCCCAACGCCGACTTTGACTCAGTGGACTAGAGATATGCTTTACTGTTGTACACAAACCGAAAATTACAGCGAATTGTTGCCGCCCCGTAACAGGCCTAAAAACTTTTGGGCCCTATATCTTGCCCGGAAACCGCCTCCTGCTATTTCTGAGCAGGGAGAGGATACATCCCCGTCGGGGGCTACTTCCAACTCTTAGGATCTGACAGAACTGTACAACCTATGTTACGTACTGCTCACCCTTGCCCACTCCCTCTTTCTCCATTACACGGCGATACACAGGTTAGGGTGCTACGGCTTGTTTAGTTTGTGGGACCGATCTTTTGTTTTCATTCTAAATCCTCTTTACCTATTATTGCTTGACTTATTCTATGACATGTGTTTTGTATATATGTATAGGATTTGCTGCAGGCGGCTGTTTATGTTTGGACTGTGTCTATGCTTTATTATTATTGTTTGTAATGCTTGTTAATTTTCTATTGAAAATTTAATAAAAATATTAATTAAAAACAAATATATATATATATATAAACATAGGAAGAATAAGAGTCTTAGCAGTCTCCAGAATTAAAGATGGTTGCAAATTATTCTTATGCTGGGAAGGAGCCATTTGGACTGAGGAGGAGTTTCCTGCAGAACATAATTTATTAAAATAATGGACAGATATGAGGAGACAGCATGGGTCCTAGAGGTCTGGATTGATGCAAGAAGCAGCACCTGAGCAGTGAGGGGGCAATGGGTTGTGCACATTTCTTTTAAAGTGATGCATCCAGCCATAGGCAGTCACTTTAGAGACTGACGTGCAGGTAAAGTGCGGGACCGGATATTGAGGTTTGCCTCACGACTGCATTCTGGATTCTCTGTAGTCTCAGCATTACGGGTGGGATGCTCTGCGGTACATACCACTGGAGTTCTATAGACTGGCAAATACTAGGATACTGGACATGTATCTTTTGGTGGAATCCAATGCATCATGTATTCCTTTACAACTGGAGTCCCTTGAGGAATCAGGGAGAGGTGTGTATCCATGAGCACACCACGGTCCTTACTTGGAGTGATAGGTTAGGAGGTGGGCTACGCTCATGTTTTACCTCAGACGGTGGACGGCTGATAGATTCACCATAGACTATTCTTTAAGGTTTTACAGGTTTAGTTTAAGGTGATTGGTGCACTATCAGTGGCCGTTGGTACTCAAATCTTGCTCAGTCGTGCTTTAAAGTTTTAGTATACTTTGTTTGTTGTACATGTAGTTACAGCAGTTGAGTTTGAAGGAGGAAACCAGGTGCACTATCAGTGGCCGTTGGTACTCAAATCTTGCTCAGTCGGGCTTTAAAGTTTTAGTATACTTTGTTTGTTGTACATGTAGTTACAGCAGTTGAGTTTGAAGGAGGAAACCAGCTATGTTAAAGAATTGGGACAACAGTGGACCCTGAGAAACTCCTACAATCAAGGGACGAGTGGTAAAACAAAATGAGAGATCTGTTAGCCAAGAAGAAAGCATTACAGCGAAGGTGGGTTCTTTGTATTCAATAATTGCGAGTCCATACCATACAATGAGTAGGTTCAGGTTGTGCTCAAAATAGGATGATAATCCGTGTTGTGTCAGCATATATATAACTAGAGTCCAAATGCTAGGATTGTTCTTGCCAAAGGTTTAATATATGAAATATAAATTCTTGAGGGGATCAAGCCGTAGGGAGGCGCATGATACTCTAAGTGAGCGGAGCGAGTGTGAAAATGATTCAGACATCTGACCTTCAATGAAACCAATCAACTATACCCAATTCAGTAGGACATGAGGTTACGGATATCAAATGCCTCAGAGAAGTCCAACAGGGCTAAGGAACTTACACGGTTATCACTAAGAGACCTGTAAAGATCACCTGAAACCAACACCAGATATCATGTGATCAGAGCACAAATCCAGAGAGATGATGACCCCCAAATAGGATCTCAGCAGCAGGTGGACATAGGACTCTAGGATTCTAATGACATCAATGTGAAGGGAGATAAGCTGAAAGTTGAACACAACTTTGAGATGTGCAGTAGAGTTTTGCAAGCAGAGTTGTTGTTGAGTCTTATCAGACAGTGTTTGCCTAGTGAACCAGAGTCAGCAGCCTTTAGAGTCTGGCTCACTCAGGCTTCTGCTAGGAGTAAAAGGTGGCTGAGCAGTACAACCGCTGAGCCATACCGAGTACAGAAGGGCCCAATTTACCTTTCATGGTACCTGAGACTTCATAAGAAACACTTGGTCAGGCTCTCACAGAGTTCTTGAGAAGGGAGATTGGAGAAGAGGCCCTCTGCAGATGGGCCCGGCATATGTTTCATTACTGTGCTTCATAAACTCTCTCTCTCAGGACTCTTTCATTCATCTGTAACCATGGTGTGCAATCTTCCCTTCCAGATCGGTCATAACTTACAGCAAAGGAGCACAGGATAATTGACCCCAATTTTGATCAGAGGATGGTATTCTGAGACCAATGTGCAGGTTTGCTTTACTTTGCCAAACCTTATCAAAGCTAAAGGAAAGCAAGTTTTAAAAGTTAGAGTAGGCTTCACTACAACTCAACATAGATGTAGAGGAGTGTCCTAGGATAAATGGCAGAGAGCCATACAAGTTAGGAAAAGGTCTAAAATTCCACTGCATGTACGAATTGAAGGACAAAGAAATGCTAAAATATTGTCTAAATAATCAGACGATAGCAGCAGAAAAAGTATTGCCGTCAATTTGGAACAAGGCCAGCAGAAAATCAAATCGTAAATGCGTTCCCGCCACATGCACAGGTCTGTAATATATTGAGTCAAAACAAGAGACGTCATGCAATCAAGGAAGATTTAAATTGGCCTGGACTTTGAAGCTCCACATGTTAAAGTCAGCAGCCTGTATTATTTTAAAAAGTTATGTGAGCATTTTAAACATTTAGTCTGTCTTAGTGTAACCCTAACCTGTTACAACCATGTTTTCTTGCTCATGCTAATAGTGCCCCAAGATGCGCCAGCTGCTCAAATGACAGAATACTCTGTTCGTGGAATTCAAGATGAGAAGTTGTAAGCTAGCTTGCTCAGCCAGAAGCTGTTTTAAATGTTGGTTATTTGTGTAGGTCATTTTGTAGTTCTCATCAGCTATGCCAAGGTGCTTGCTTGCATTCATGGTGAGAATTTGGTCATGTGATCGATACTAGTGACCCAAGTGTATTAGAGTATAAACATGGGCCCTGCCTTTGTTTTTGGGGAGCTGATTTCAGGGGATCCCATGGTCATCTTAATCTTTGATTTGCAGACCACTTATTTTTCTTCTGTCACTAAACACTTAGGATGCAACTGAAACATGAAGTAAAGCTTTAGTCGACAAAACCTGGTACATCTTCTGGCAGTCGTCAAGACTTGACCAGAAGTGGTAACCGGAGCTGGATTAGAAGTCCACTCAACAAGCCCAGGCACTAAGGTAAAATGAAGAGTTCTCAGAGGGGAGATGGGTGGAAGACAACCCGGTGTTCAGTTCACCCAGAAGTTCAGACAATCTAGTGTGACTTATTTGAGATGTGAGCCGGAGTACGGAGTACGCATCAGGTGTTTTACATTAATTACAGATGCAAGTTGTCTGGGCAGGTGATGATGGCACTAAATAGCTGGGCAGTAATGGAAGCATCACAGGAACAAGGAGGCAGAGGTCTGACTGCAATCTGCAGTACCAGAGCAGTAAACTGGGGAGGAACAGCAATGGTTCCCTATGCCCTAGTGCAGAACCTAGTATTAGAACTAGGTAGACTAGTACAGCTGAGCCAGACCTTCTGCAAGCCTCGTCAGGCTATGATTGGAGGTATATCGACTGCGAAGGGGTCAAGGGACAAGTGTGAACGTACTTTCCTTCCTCCTTCCCAGGAAGGTGCTGCGGTGCCCCTCTCACCCTGCTCTCCCACCTCCACCACAGGGATGAGCTGTGGCACAAGGCGGCAGGCTACTTAAACCTTTCCTTGGTTGCGAGTGAAAGTGTAGTTCGAAAAAGTTGATCCAGAGAATCAAAATTAGGCAAGGCCCCGCCTAGATGGACTTCCACCTATATTATTTACTACCCGAATGGGAACAGCATGTGAGAGTTTATAGAGAAGTGGTCAAAGTAAAATAATGAAGATGGGAAATTTAACACAGACCACTCGTATAACCTTAGGAAAGAATTACAGGAATTCTAACATAAACATACATTAGATCAATATGTTATGTTAATAAAATTTATAAAGCGCAACGGTTATCCTAAGGTGTCCTGGCGCTGTATTGTTGCCTGACCGGAGGGGGTGGACAATCATTGAGTGAAAAGCCAGGTCTTCAGACCCTTCCTAAACAGGAAAAGACTAGGGGCGTTCCTCAAAGAAAAAGGCAAGTTATTCCACGCCACTGATGCACCGGCCGTGAAGCTCCTACCACCCCAGCTGGCCTTCTTGACAAGAGGCGTCAGAACTTTTTTCGCACTAGAGGACCGAAGGGTCTTAGTAGGAACATACCATATAAACTTGTCCTGCAAGTACTGTGGGCCTGTCCCATTTAGGGTCTTAAAAACTATACAGAGGCCCTTAAAACAAACTCTTTGCTTCACCGGAAGCCAGTGTAGCCTGGCTAGCTTTTTTTTTACCTATACAAATTTCGGAATACCCAGTAACAGCCTCGCCGCCGCATTTTGAGCCATCTACAGCCTGTTGACCAGGTGCTGACGGGCATTCATAAGAATGCCGTTACAGTAATCCAGTCTTGACATGATAAGCACCGTGACCACCGTCCTGAAGTTCCCTTCCGAAAGGTAATGTTTAATTTTCCAGGGTGCTTATATGATCGCTGAAAGTCAGTTTACAATCTACAGTTACGCCCACATTTTTTGCTTTAGGCGAGGGGAGGGGGCAGCTGCCCAGTTCCGCCGGCCAACAATCAGGGGTCCAAACATTGGGGTTATTTCCAAAGACAATAATCTCAGTTTTGGACGAGTTGTGTTTTAGACAATTTGAGGCCATCCATCCAGCTATCTCCTTCATACAATCGTGAAAACGCAGTCCCGTTTCTTTTTCCTTACCGTCCTAAGCTGGCCTTCCTAAGTTGGTGTGGGGAAACTAGCAAGCAGCTAAAGACCTGGCTTTTCGAATAGTCCCACTAGGCTCTAGGTGTGCCTAGACTCACACCTGCTCAGTGCCAGGATACCCTCCCAGGTGATACGGCGCTCTACAAATCTGCTTAGCATAACAAGTATTGAGTCCGGCACAAAGCCCAGTTACCACCCAGGATAGTCTAAGACTATGGGGAAAGCAAAGAGATCCACACTCAAAATGTACGCCCTGCCCTGTACTCCTCAGAACCAGGGTACAGCGATCTGTATTTGATCAAACATTCTTATGAAACCATTAGAAATATATTACATGAAATCTAGAGAGTCCAAAAACATCCTCCCAATAATCATTCCTAGAAGCCACTAAGCATAAAATATTGAATGTATCACATTTTATTTAAAAAAAAAATATATATATATAGATGAGGAAATTCAAAAGGTGCTCCTGTGACAAAACGTTAGCTGTCAACAAGGTGAAACAAAGTTAACAACTCAAAATAGAATAAAGGTCGAATGGTTGCAACATCCATTATTCTTACTGTAGGATGATTCGGCTGCTCATTAGTCGTCCTTGGGATGCACACTAATAGATACGTTTTTGTTCACAACACACATACACTGCGTCGCCACACTTTTTCTTTCTCATCTATATTTTTTTTAATGTGATAAAGTCAATATTCACCGAATATTTGCTGGACTTTGGACTGATTGACATCTGGGAATGATTACAAGCAGATGATTTATTTAGAGTTGTTGTAACGTATTTCTAAATACTTTGGTAAGTACCATGGTTCATATAACCATTGCAATTACCAGTAGATAATGCTGCTCTGGTTGCTGCCAGGGATGCTTTGTTCAAGGTTAATAAACCGGGACACTCTTGGGAGTAGCCGCGCGCTCAACAAATACCCAGTAACATAACATAACATAAAGTTTGTCTGACTAAAACTGATTGTATCAAGATTAATAATTGCGAGCAAAAGAATGGGAAAATCCTGGTGGACTTCCTCAATCATTTGGAAGATGGATCTAATTGTTCTTCTTGCATTATAAATTGCTCAAAAGGAAGTGGAAGCTGCTTTCATTCAACGGTACAAGAACAACTGAGAACTATTTGCATTGTCTGGCAGAACAAAAATGTGTCTGAGCTGTTTTATTAGTGAATCACTGAGTGGTGATTCAAGAACAAAAGAAAGTCTACTGAATCGAAACTGTCATCGCAAAAACAATCCTATCCGAAGGACAGGTAAGAGGAGCATTTGCTTCACTGCACATCATCAGTAAGGTTACAGTGAGGCTGATTAACTGATCCTTCATCATCTTCAGATTGAATTCACGGCTTGGATATGCACTTAGAAAATTATTGAATTCCCCCATTTTGAACCAAGGATTAAACGGACCGGTATTTATTTCTGCTCATGTACTTCACCCAGGTCAGGAGAACCTTTTTGCGAATTCACTCGCTCCGATCTGAACACAGAGGATCCATTATCTAAGAATCGATATATCCGCCTGCAATTCATTCTTGCTCCCTTACTCCATCCTGGCTAGGAGGAGTACAGCTTTGTGAATACATTCACCCAGGTTGCATACCAGTCCTGAGGTAGACCCCTCGTGATGTCCACACAAGAACACACATATCCTAGGTTGAAATGTCGACGCTTAATCCATCCACATCCTGAGGTCACTTCACCTTATAAATCATTGTCAAAGTCAAGACAGGGTGCAAGCTGAATGAACTACCTGCACTTAATGTAATAGGACAGATTCTTTCAAAAAATTATGCCTTGTCTTAATATGTCTATCTGTTAGTTTTTGTGAATATGCACTGAATAGTGTCACTACCAGTCATTGTAACTCTACGGTATATCAGTCTGAATTGTTTGTCCTGTGATTTAACTGTGTTTCGCCCATATGTATCATGATGCATTTAAATGACATATAAAGAATACATATTAAGTATGTCCTTTATTTGGTGGATGTATGCCGGCCACCACATGAGAATCCCCACAGCTAAATACTTGAGTCCGTCAGCTGCATCTGAACCAGCTCAAGGCTCATCTTACACATTCTGCTGCTACACAAAACCATAGCACATTGGCTCACTGATGAGCTTCTACAACCTACATCCTTCGACTCTGCCCTCACCGGGCTGCAGCCCTCCATCCATCCCACAGGTACCACCGCCAGCAAGGAATGCTGAAGTCTCCCAGCTGCCTGATCTCTCAATGGGTCTGGCAAGCCTTCTTTGCTGAAAGCCTTGTTCGCTGTTTTTTTTGTTTTTTTTTGCATATTTATATAGCGCGAACTCGACCCGAAGGTATTGGAGCACTTTACATAGCACCGTATTTACATTACACATTCAGGCACAGGGAGATTAAGTGATTTGCCCAGAATCACAGGATGTGGACGCGACCTCGAGGCTCGAATCCTGGTTTCCTGCACCAGAGGCGGCAGCGCAGCCGACGGACACATCCCTGTGAGGCCCTGTTTAGAGAGACCAGGTGGTGGTTAACCAGAGATCCAGAGTGCCTTGCCTGCCACCCACCCTTGTGACCAGTCATCCAACTACAATGAACCACCTTTTTGCACTTTTTAGAGCAATACCGATACTTATTACTTAGAACTTCCTCCATGAGTCCCTTACTTCCACGGCCGCTCTCAAAAGCAACCTGGTAGTTACTTTGTTTGCGCAATCATGCCTACACCTGGCTACCCATGAACTGGCCCGTATACGGTTATTCTGCTTACGTCATCCCCACCATTCGGCACGCTCCTGCTAAGTCCCTGCACCAAAAACGACTACACAAGGAAATATCTGAAACTGCCCTTTTCTTTGTTGTCATGTTCCCTATGTATGGGATATGACAGACAACCCATGGAGTTCAAACTGTAACTAAAGGTTTTAGAAAAAGTTGCCACTACCAAAGCCTTAGGGTTAATTTGGTATCAATTGAAAGCCAAAAGACTGTTCTTTTGCAAAACTGAAATGTACTTTATTTTGTCCTGGCTGCCAAGTGCACAGTATATGCCATTGTAGAATCCAAACGCTGCTCGGTCACACCAAATGTTTCATACACGACCAGACAGATCACATCCATAATGATGTTAAGGAGTTATACAGCATTAATGGTGGCCTTAGCCTTGACGGATGGTGTACATGGTTTCGATTTTAGGGCATATTTGGGAGAGTAGAAATAAAGATACTGGAGACAGTTTGGCCATTTTTCATTTTATCTTAATATTTCTCCATATATTCATCAGGGTTCGCATGGGTTCCATTAACTGCTTTACAGGGAATGAAGTTTTCGCCTTCTTTCCCCTTCACTTTACCAGAAATCGATGATGATGTATATGAAAATACTCATTATGGCACTTAAAAGGTCTAATGGTAATCAGATGTCTCAAGAAGCAAACAGACTTATTAAAACTGATATTCTTTGAAAATTGCTGTATAAATAGTGCAAAAGGGAGGGATTGTGGAATTTGGAATATTGCAGCCATGGTCTGGTTCACCGTTAGGCCAACGATACTAAGTTGTGTCTGTCTCTAATATGTAAAGCATCTCCTCACGTGTCTGGCATTGTAAAAGAGAATTCTTGAATTGATTGCTCAGCTCTGAAAAGTTTAATTGTTGAGTATGTACTATCCCACAATTTCAGTTTCTGCATTTTTATAATCCTTCAGTCTCTACTGAAGCTGTGTAAGAAAATATGTAGATTTGTGTTCTATACGTGTGTGCTTAGCTTTTATGCCCAAGGGATGCCAGACCATCCCTTTGTGGTCCGGTTCTGTGTTTAACAGATTAATTAAATATTGTTAAGTAATGTTGTCAGGCTTCTTATTCGGCGTGAGCACAGATTTCTTTCACTGTGGCAAGGCAAGCCCCTTATAGCATATGTATATATATGAGTGAACCTGGCTCTGTTGAGGCTAGAATGCACTTGGTTTATGAAAGGGCAGCATATAACTCTCCTCTAGATATGGGAATCCAGCCTGCGAGGTAGGGTAGGGAGTTACTGTACACCAAAAGTGACCTTGCTGTAATCACTGTAGTCTCTCCATTTGTAAGTCGGGCCTAGCGTTGCAGTGCGCATGCACTGCTCGCTCTGCGAGGCATGCAGTAGTAGGGTATGGTGTGTTAGCCTCGCCTTCTCTCCGCCCATATTTTTCATTGGATGGTGGCATTGTCTTTGGTAAACGCTGGCTTCCGATTGATAATGAGGTTTGTTAGTCCCTCCTTGTTTACGCCCTGTCCCCATTTGTTACCTCCCATTACGACTGGATCTTTTACTTGTGGCGTTACACGGTCTCCTTCATAAGTCGGTAAGCACAATTTTGTTTTGTGACTAATGGCGACAATAGCGGCTGCTTCCTGCTCGGAAAGTCACGTGCTTCGATCCACTCTCTGGCTACCTCTAAGTGGGACAAGTGATCCCCCAGTGTCAGACCATTAACAGACTAATGAACAATTACATTTTTAACGAAAATGTGAATCCCTGGAGCATTGGCCACTTAGCGTTCGTGGAATGGTGATTTATCGCATTGCCGCGGATCATTGATCTTGGAATGGTCTGCTCTCAGTCATAGCTGGTCGAGAAATATTCTCTCACATTTTACTTAATGTTCAGTTGCATAATACCAGCCCACTTAACAGCATACGAAGGGAAGTCTGTCTGTGTTGTAAAACAGCACACGGAACTTGCTTGTGCTAGACAATCTCAACACAAGTCATTTATCTCAAAATGTACATCCCGAGGGGGCTGCTGTCTGAACATGCAATTATAATCCTGACAGCTCTCGGGAATCTGCGTTGCAGACAAAAACTCGACAACAGCATTTGTAGAAACCTCGAGGGGGTCTCGTACTCCGATAAAGGATGTTTTTTATGACCTAACTCGGCAGTACTCATTACCTCTATCTCAGAAAGATGAAAGGTAGAGTGGACTCGCACAGAATCGTACCCGAGACCATCGAGGCAATCTTACATCAATTCAGTGGATACTTTATCTACAAATCTGTAAGGCGCATACAGCCAAACGTCTGACGGATGAATAGCGCTGCGAAGTGACCTCATCACAAGTCAGCGCCTTAAAAAATAAATAAGGAAAATGCTAGTGGTTTTGGGAGGCCTTTGATCCATTTGGAGACCCCCTGTGCATATCCAAAGGAAGAAGGGATGCGTTACCTAACATGTTCCAGAAAAACACTAGCATAAACAGCTTGATTACTGAATTTGGACAGTTTTTCGTGCAGGGAACACCCAGACAAAGCTTGGAGATTTTTTCTTCAGAATAAGAGCCAAAAGGTAATCGAAATGTAATATGCTTGATTACTGCTTAGTAACCATGCTTCCTCTATGTAGGTGTTATTGAAAGACTAGGCGGATTGTGGTGAACTTTGAACCTTGCATAATGGCTACAATATATCGAGTTTCTCGAGCCACGGGTCAAATTACTCTGTACACTGTACACAGGAAAAGCAAAAACGTTGTTTGCATTTTGGTGGACTACAGTACTGCACAGTGCCTGCCTGTGTTCGAAAATATTCACTTCAAACTGTTTTAGAAAGCAAATGGACAGAATGATTTACGTCTGGTGCAGATAAGATGAGAAACAGGCTTATACACTATACTCGTAGTAATTGCACTTTTAACAAGCATTTGCAATACAATAGGTCTCGCATTTACGCGAGTTTAAGCTATTGGCATTGTTAAAGACAATGCCTTTTATTTATGTTTTAAAAACCAAAACATAAATAACAATGCCAATAGCTCAAACTCGCGTAAATGTGAGACCTATTGCATTGCAAATGCTTGTTATCTTCAGCATCGCAGTAACACAAGTAGTGTTTAAAGAGGCCTTGCAGGCTGGTTTAAGTACTGCTGAGTGTTAATCAACAGTGATCATTTCCCTGGATTCTAGATGTAAATGTTTTACCAACTGTTCAGGTTTTATATTTGTTGTAGTAAATGATGTCCATTTTGTAGAGTGTATCCCAATATATAAACAATGAAAAATGATGAATCCTGCTTTGCCCACTTCTGCTGTACAACCACTATAGTCATTGGCCTTAATTAATACAAATCTAACATGTTTTATGCCACAGAATTCTCACCACCTGCACACTTGATTCTGCAGTTCAAATACTCCTGGGTTCCGATTCCATCACGTCACCTGTTGCGCCACCTTAACAAAACCCATTAGACATTTCCCCGCATATTCATATAAAAAGCTGTGCACATACCCGAATGCGCGTTAACACAATCAAGACGTGCCCAGTTCATTGCAAACTTCTTTTCACTGTAATTTCTTTTAACACAAAAAAGGATTTAAAACATCAATTCTGAGTGTCCAATCATAAGTGCATGCAGTTTTACTGACGTAGATTTAAGCATATTCTCCTACTGATTTTATTCCGTATTGTATCCCAAAATAAAAGCTTTTCAGAGTTCTGCTAAAACCGAGCAATTCCCACAGGGCCTTTAAGTGCTTTTTAAACAAAAAACTCAGAACTGAGAGAAACTGAAATTTTAATTTGAGTTTGGTGGTGAAAAATACTGCAGATTTTAAGAGCTGAATCATCTATTCAACCCCATCGCTACTCTCCACAAAAATGGACCAAAAACCACCACAAGTACCACATTTACTAGCAAAAAAAAAATACTAGAGGGGAATGAATAAGCGTGTTTCAAACAAGCTTCATCTCACATCGCTACACAAACTTAGACTGGCAAACCATAAGGCAAAACAAGGCTGGCGCCGACTTAAAGCGTGGAAACATTTCAAGATATCATACTAATATATCAAGGCCAAGACCAATTAATTTTAAAATGCATAGAGAAGTATAGAGTGAAAGAATGCGTGAAGTTGTCACGATGAATAAGTGCAAGCAAATGGAGGCACTCCAGGCGAAGGGGTATCACACATTTGTACCAGGAACAGAAGGGCATACTGGCAGCCTTAAAACATGGCAATTTGAAATAGCACGTGGAAGCAGCATCACACTGAAAAGAGGTGGCTACTGAGCTAACCTTACTCTGACCCAACCAGCTGACCTACTGTTGGGCTAGCTACAGGGTCAGGCATTTACTGACTGTACGATGCCTGTCCTGAGACCAGGTCCAAACAAATTGTATCCTCCTGTGGCCTATTTAGTACCTTTAACAAACACAGTCAAAAATACAAAACGATATATTATCTCTATTCGTCTGGAGGACATTCGATCCGGTGCCTTAAAGTACCATGAAATCTAGGTGACATCACCCGAAAGCAGGCTTACCATACCCAGGTCTACCATTTTGTCCAAAATACACTCACTCTTTACAAAATCAGCTAGGAAATCAAAATGACTCCTTTGAATGTGTGACTGCGTGTCTTTTCAGATGGGGCAACTGCCTGAATGTTTTTTCACAAAGGGAACATTTAAAAGGCTTCTGTCCAGCATGCACGAGAAGATGGCGGTCAAGTTTAGATGGAGATTTAAAAAGCTTAAAGCAAACGCCGCACTCGTAGCTCTTCCTTGTGCCTCTGTTCCTTTCTGTGGCTGAAGGGACATCATTCCAAGGGCCATCAGCTTGGTACTCCTCATCGGGGAAGAAGGGACTATCAGTCTCCAAAGTCTGTACATCCTCCATGTTCTCTTCCAGAATGGATTCTGCTTCCACCTCCACCTTAATTTCAGCAATCGACTCGGAGGACATGTCATCGAAGTCTGGTGATGGTCTGGGCGAAGAGATGTTGTGGTAAGGGGACCCAAGCTGCATGGCATCAGGCTCATGACTAAACAATTGATTGAGATTTCTGAATTCTGCCTGATACATTAAAGCATCAAGATGGAGTCCCTTCTCTTTGTGGGTCACCTGATGCCGCTTTAGGTGAGCAGACTGACGAAAACACTTTCCACACAAGGCACAGGCAAAGGGCTTCTGTCCAGTGTGAGTAAGATAATGCCGTCGAAGCTTGGACAAGGATGGGAACGTTTTCTCGCACATGTCGCATTTACTCAAGACTTTAAGACGGCGGTGCCTTGCCCGAGGACGGCCACGGCAGGCGGTTACAGGCACCTCAGAGAGGTCACATTCCTCACCCGAAGAGACATAAATAGCTTCATCTCTGCCACCAGAAATCTGCTCATCCAGTTTGTTTTCACCGGGCAGCACACTATTCATATCGATACCAAGTTCGCAACTTAGTACCTGTTTGGGGAAGCTGAACGGTTTAGGCCACTGAATTTGCCCCATTTCTCGTTTAAACATTTTCCTTTTTGTACCCAGAGTCTTGGGTGCACCCAGCTTCCTCACACTAGTCGCCTTATCTGCAGAAGCATGATTTTTCCTAGTGTGGTCCTCTGGCACCAGCTGCTGGTGGCTCATGGCATGATATTTCCTTTTTGTCCTAGTAACTGGCTGCATCTCTGGCCGCCTACTCCCTGCTACTTTCAAGTGCATTGAAGGTCTCCCCCTTCTGCCCTTAGACCTGCGGATCAGGTTCATTTTATTAGTGTTCAACCGGTTCCCATCTTCAGCAATGAAGCAGGTGTGCGCCTGCAGGATCTGCTCTGTCTCGAAGCTCTGCTCACACCCCATGCACTGGAATGGGACCACATAGACCGAGCACATCTCACCTGTATCCTGGGTGCAAGGCCTGGATACATAACCCTCCTCAAATGCCTCGTCGTCATCGATTACAATAGGACCAGATGCTGCAGCGACTTTGGCACCCCAGCCTCTACGAGCCAACTTTGGTAACAATGCCTTTCGCACATGGACCTGCCTGTGCTTGAACAGTTTACTCTGGACTTTGAAGCTCTTATGGCAAAAGCCACACTCGAAGGGCTTGTCTTCCATATGGGTGATCTGGTGGATTTTCAGATGAGTCTTCTGACGGAACGTTTTGTCGCATAGGAGACAGGCGAATGGTCTCTGACCTGTGTGAATGAGTACATGGCGCTCAAGTTTGGAGCGTGAAGGGAAGGGTTTGAGGCAGAAGTCACACTTGAGCACTTTCAGCCTTCTTCCTTGGCTGCGAGGGGGGCGCGACGAAGGGATGCACTCATGGAGCACCCACCGATCTTCTGATGAGAAAGACTTCTCACAGACGGAACAGTGAACTGGCCCGCTAGCTGTTCGCTGTTGACTGTTGAACACAGACCTTCTGAATGATTTCATCGTGCTCTGGACGCTTTCACCATGAAGCTGCTGATGCTTCAAAAAGGTAACCAGATTCTTGAAACTCCTGTGACACATGCCACACTGAAATGGCAGCAAATGTGTCTGCTGGTGTCTCTCAAGGTGAACAAGTTGTCTGAATGTTTTTGGACACGTGTGACACAGGTATGGCTTCTGTCCTGTGTGGATAAGGTAATGTCTTGACAGTTTTGAAGGGGTTTCAAACTGTTTGAAGCAAGCGTTGCAGATGTACGGCCTCTTCCTTGGAACTTTATGAGCAGTTGAAATCTGCTGACTTTTTAACATTTTTCACTCCAGCTTCTAGCCCCTTCAACCTCAAAATTGTTTTGCTGTTTGCATCACGTTTTTCTCCCACAGGCCAGGGATCAGTTGGTACAACATGAATCTTCCTGGAAACACATCAGTTAATGCATGAAAACAGCAAATATTCTAGAGACAATAAGCAAATAGCTGATCCCAGGGTGGGAATAGTTTTCCCTTATGTGGGTTCCTGTACAAAAATAAAGAGAGATATATGAGACATTGCTAATATTTTGCTTTGTGCTAAACATCCCCTACTCTGCAATGAATAAACTACTGAATCAATACATTCAGAGAGCACATCTAGCAGTTTGTACTCTTGAAAGAATTGTACCTAACAAACACAAAAAACACCCAAACCTCGACATAACATTATAAAATATTGTTTGAGAAAATTCTGAAATTCTTGCAATGTACATAGGAGATTTTGCTGAACATTTTGCAATAATATTCAAGGATTCAACATGTTGTGCAATTCTTCTGCAAGTTAATGTTGTGGGAAAGATATCTTCTCCTTTTCTCTGTAGCCCAAGTTCAAGAAGACAATTAAAAATGGATTCTATCTAGAAGTAGGGTTCACATGAAGATCAAATGGCAGTATTTTACTAGGTGGGAGCTTGTGTTACACAGGATAACCAAAGTTGTTTATCAGAGCAAAGTTGTCTCCTATCTGGACTACGCAAGACCTCCTGTACTCAGTGATCAATGCAGTTGTCAGGCTAAGAATTAAGACTCATCATTAGGACTATCTGTTAACAGGTTTTTAGGTCGAGCCTAGAGCCAGCGCGCATGCGCTGCTCTACGAGGCTTATTGTAGAGGAGTAGGTGAATAGAAGCTCCGTCCACTCTCCGCCCATATTTGTGATTGGCTTGTGTCATTGTCTGTCCTAAATGCTGGCTTCTGATTCGTCTATAGGCTTGTTAGTCCCTCCTTAGTACCGCCTCTTCTTCATTTGTCACCTCTAATGGCGACTGGCCCCTTTACTTTGAGTGTTCTGTTATTTAGACTGTCAGCACTATTTTCCTTAATGAGGTTCGCCTACTGTGGGCATGCAAGCTTTTGGTGCCTTCTTCCCCTCGCCCTCCCGCCCGTTGTTTTTGCCTTCTCCACCCCGTTGTCTGTGCCTTCTCCCCCCACCCCACCACCCGTTGTCCGTGCCTTCAAAATCACCACCGCCCTCCCCAGTTGTCCGTGCCTTCTCCCCCCGCCCTCCCATTGTCCTTGCCTAATCCCCCCCGCCCGTCCTTCCTCCCGTTGTCATGATGCCAATCATATTCAACGCAATAGGTCTCGCGTAAATGCAAGACCTATTGCATTACAAATGCTTGTCTTTTTTAGTGAACGCTCATGCCCTATAAGCAAGGCGCACGTCCTCGAAGTAACGTCCGATTTCAGTTGTGGGCAGAGCCGCTAATGTGAAAAGGGCTGCAACCCTCGCTGCCGATCCCCCACTGTGGCTTAGCAACTTATCCTCCCTGGCAGTTCGCCTATACGAGGAAGTGCGTAAATCACATGCCACCTATCAGGAGTTTGACCAACTCTCCATCTCTGCCTTAAGTCACTGCCCTGCCGTTTGTGACTTAGTTAAGTTTATAACCTGGGCGGTGAGTGTGGGCAGCCTTTGAGCCACTGGTCTGTCTCGGCTCCATTGTTACCATCTGTGAGGGCAGTTGCCCGTTTGTTTATTCAGGCTGTGCTGGCTTTCTCGGGAGACACAGTTGCTTTTTTTTGCTGTACTGGGCACCTTTGATCACGAAACGTCGCAATTCAGAGGAGTACACACCTCTGAACGCATTTGTAACAATATATCAGATGCCTTGCTCGATTCTACTTTTTGCAGTTTATTTAGCGCGAACCCGACCCGAAGTTATCGGAGCGCTTTGCATAAGCACTGGCTGCATTACAGAAGGATGCATTCATTTTTAGGCTTAGGCACAGGGAGATTGAGTGATTTGCCAAGCTTTCCATGAGCACTGGTGCGTATTGACTGACAACCGCCAATCCGCACAGTTCTGCAAGATACTCCCGTCACCTGCAATTACGTAATTCCAGCCTTTGTTAAGATAAAAACTAACATACACTGACCTGCTAAAGGAGGAAGAAAATAATTTAAATTTGTCTGAAAGAAAAACGTATGCAGTGTCTGCTAACTGTAATCATTATTTAGACTTGAAGATTGTATTTATAGTGTCTTGTTCTACTATCTTGTATTTGTTATTCTTGCTTGCGTGGGACATTTATAGTATGCAGCGTTTGTTTTTAGCAGTAAAAACTACTGCTGCCACCACGGGATATTTAGAAAATGCAGCCTTTGATTTTACTGTGTTGTACAAACTGTTCCTTAAGCTGTATAAACTGCTGCTTTGGAAACATACATTTTAAATAAAATGTTATAGTTTCTGGTATTTGGAAAACTTGTGAAGCACACAGGCCTTAGTATATATTTAAACCCTAGGTGTGTTTCTTTCAAGGTTCCAAAGATGTGATATATGTAAACACCCATTTTTGAACTATTAACAAGCACCTTCGCTGCTCCCGGGGGACCTTATAACCTTCAGCCTTTGTTTTAATCGCAGTTAAATCTGTTATCGGGTACAGTTGGCGTGACTGCATACATTTATACACGTTTGTGCTTAGCCTCTGCAGTCCAAAAGGGTATTTTTATTGTGGTGCCCCAAAGTCTGACTGTTCTCTCCCTCGTGGCACTTTACACATACTTTTATTAATTGCAAATACCGTCCCTGTGTCCTCCCTCGGTGTGCGTTTGCATAGTGCACAACCGGGAGATACAGGCTGCGGTGGGGACGCTGCCCTCGCACTAACTATATCCAGGCATTACTCATGCTTTTTAATCTAGGATCCAAACCTGCTTGTTTTATTAGCTTTCGTTCAGGAGGGATGCTTTTGGGCACCTATCTTCTGCAAAAAAATGGGCCTGGTAAGTTTTAACTGATGCTGCTAGCGAGAGTCATGTCCGAAGAATCCCACATTTAGGCCTGCTTCCCCTTAGAAGGAAACTTAGAAATGAAGAATTATAGCCCATCATTAACTAAAGACGCTGACTGACAGGCGTGGGACCTCCTTGTGATACTGCGCAGTCTCGTTAGTAGATACCGGCTTAAGAAAACACAATGTCGGCCTACCCGGCATGAAGACATTAACAGGAGACATTCCTTTAATAATGATGGACTTCAGCCAATCCTATAGAAAGCGTCACAAACCTAACTTGCCACATGAAATGCACATCTCGCTACCAAGGGCACAGTCTTATTCCAGGGCAGTCTCAGTGGTCTGTAGTGATTTCTGTGACATTTAAATATAGAGCTTCCTCTTCACACATTAGCTTTTGGTCCACAGCTGACAAATATCACACATGGGGCTCTTGGACTTCGAGATCTTCGTGACAGTGAATAGTAGCTTCTGCTCCAAGAGGGCCAGGACCTGCTTACTATGTGCAGTGGGAAAGAAACAAGCATTTGTAATGCATGAGGTCTCAAATTTGCGAGAGTTTGAGCTATTGGTATTGTAAATAACAATGGCTTTTATTTATGTGTTTTTTTAAAACCTGCAAGCGATGCTTAAACACACACTTTGCCCTTATAGTCGTTGCTTACGAGAAGCAAGACTGGCAGCAACTGCACTTCTCCTACTGCCAGCCTTGCTTCTTGTAAAACAGTCAACATGTTTCTGCCTTTGTTAGCCCTCTCGTCAGGTGTACAGGCATTCATCAGGGCCAAAAGTAACCTCTCTGCAAAGCAATAGGAGCACAAGTAATAAAGAACAACCAGGACTGTGCTGATAAGATGCCTCATTGGATGGTATTAAGGACCTGCATTGGTTAGAGAAAAACAAGTGAAAAATCGATAGAACATAGAAATACACAACATCCAAATGCCCAATGAGCATGGTTTGATAAAGAAAACACAACATTCTTGACACATGATGTAGAATTTATAGAAATAACCGATACTTATGTGGATTCCTGCGTAAATTCTCACCTTAAGGAAGTGGGGGTCACAGTAGCAGTCAACATCGTGCAAAGAAAGGAAGTCAACCTCACGATACCAATAAAAAATCATTAAAACATTACCTAAAGAGTTCTGGTCTGGCTGTCACACGGGTCAATATAAAAGGATCTCTCAGGAGTCTAGACGGTGTGGTGCCAAGTGTTAGCTAATGATGCCTATTGTAATTCATCATTCAGAACACGTTTATGCGTAGGAAGTCTAAAAACCCATTGCCGTTCTTTATGCAGTAGATAACAACTGGAATCATGGGTAGCACCAGAAAGTCTGGGTTTTTCTATCACAGTCCATTTGATATGATTCCCATGATGACATAATTGTAGAAAATGAATTTATCATTCCACATGGCTAGTGTCTTCTCGCATGTGGAAGTAGTTCTAAGATTAGTTTATGTAGAGTTTGAAGTGCCTCTCTGTCTGGTATGTACAAGGAGAAGTGAATTCTGATCCGTGGCTTTTCTAGATAGTTCTAGATAGTTCAGTCGCTAAAGAGCCACTGTCAGGATAGATCAGGTCTAGAAAGGTCTAGATCAGGTCTAGAAAGGGGGACGGTTCTTTATTAAACTGACAGGTAAATTTCAGAAACACATGCTGGTGTTGAGCCAATAGAAAACTTCATTAACAGAGTCAAAGTCACCCTCCCAGATGATCAGAATGTCATCTTGATAGTGCTTCCACAGCCTAATCTGGTGAGAGAATGGATTGCTTGTGAAAATAAATAACATCTCAAAAATATGCAGGTAAAGTTTAGCCATGCTGGGAACAAAGGTGTTCCTCATCAAAGTCCCGGTTACTTGTAGAAAAAAAATCTTTCTTAAACAGGAAGAAACCTTCTGACATTGCCAATGAGGCGCACTTTAGAATGAAATGGATATTATGGAGTGAGTCAAATTGAGTGGAGCAGAGTATAGTCAATACCGTACCCAAGTATCTTCTTGTGAAATGCTGGTGTAGAGTGAATCCGCAATGAGTCCAATCAAAAAATGTCAAAGTCAAATCTAATGGTCTCTAGGAGGTTTATAATTCAAAGAAGGAAAGAGCGTGCAGTTAAAAACATCTTTTGTATAAAAAATTGGTATTCGAGGTGAAGAATAATAAAATACTCATGGACATGGGATTGTAGCTGCGGACTCACCTAGTGGGTTGCTAGAAATTGCTAGCAACAGTCCTGGCGGTGACTAGAGGACACCGGTTGGGTCCTATAGGAATAAAAAGCGTCAAAAATGGGGAAAGGGGGATTAGGGACAAGACGCAAGAGAGACAGGCAATCAGTCAAACCAAAATAAAGGTGGTACGGTAATAAGAGGCACTGACGGGGTGCCGGGTGGGAACTCGACCGTGTTTGGCGCGACCCACTGGGACCGAAAAAGAGCCGCAAAGTAAGGAGTGTGTTTTGGCGGTCTGATCGGGGCCGAGGGTACGGCCAGTGTACACGCGGAGGAGAAGCTCACCAGGCGGGCCCAGAGTAGCTCACGAGAGCAGTACGAAGTCACAGGAGTGCGGAGCAAAAGGTATACTCACCCGCGTCGAATCACGCTATGCTGTATCACCTACCCAATACCGCCAGGAACCGGGGTGGTGACTGCGAGTGAATAACCCGGAGAGATATACCTGCAGTTTCCTGCTTCGTGACGTGAACGGGGGTGTGGTATGGGCGTGGCGCGTCACCGTAGTGATCACGTCAGCCGTAAGGTCACGTGATATCGCCATAAACTATGGCGGACATGTTGGATAGGGAAGACGATCAAGTCTAAACATACCGACTGTTAAGCAACCAAAGTAGAAGGTGTCATGGAAGGACAAGTTGCTGAACAAAAGTCGTAAGGTATGCCGGTACAGAGGGTTAGTTATATCAGGGACTAACAAACAATAAAACGTAGGTTGATGGTTATTAGTAGGGTCGGTACCAAGGTAACAAAACAACACAGGCTAGGTTGGAGTAGTCTGCGATAGTTATCCCAATGTCGTTAATAGTGTAGTAAGTCTTTGTACGAAAAAGGGGGGGACCAGTACTAATGCAATAGTGCCAACGTGTGTGCCAACTAATGGTAGATAGCCTATAATACATATAGTGCGGTAATGATGGCACTATTGGACAGGATGATTAAGTGATGGAACTCCATGGAATATCATCATTCAAACCCTCAGTGTGGCTCGCTAATCTGTGTACCCATCTCTGTTCAATCCTAAATAGAGATTGTTTGGAAATATGTTGGTGAGCTTCCAATACAATCCAGTGTAAGGAATCTGGGGAATGTTGAGTCTCTATGAAGTGTCTGTACATCCTCGTGGTGGCTCGTTGGCAACGAATGTTACTTCTATGTTCGGTAATGCGAACTTTGACCGGACGCATGGTCATCCCTATATATTGTAGACCACAAGGACAGGTGATCAGATAGATACACTGCCTAGTGTTACAGTTGGTGTGTGTTCGGATGCACCACTTGAAGTTAGATCGTAATGTCACTTCTTTGGTCAGTGTTGTGTACTTGCAAACTATGCAAGGAGGTTTACAACATCCTTAGTATGCTTAAGGAATGAAGGCATCTTCAACACGAGTGGTCTCAAAAAGGTAGTTCATGAATTATGAGAGAGGTTCGAAAATATAACCAATCTCTGAAATAACGGTCATCCTGGTTTCTCCCTTTGAATATAATCCTTTTTAGGTTGAGCCCTGAGCCAGCGCGCAAGCACTGCTCTGCGGTTGATCTGTGGTAGTTTACTACGTAAAGGAAGCCCTGCCCACTCCCCCGCTCATCTTTTTCATTGGCTTGTGTCTTTGTCCTTCCTAAATGCTGCCTTCCGATTGGTTTATAGGCTTGTTAGTCCCTCCTTATGATGGCCATGTCGTCATTTGTATCTTTCCATGGCTACTGGCCCCTTTACTTCGAGTATTGCACGGTATGTGTTATTTAGATTGTGAGCACTACTTTCTTTAATGAGGTTCTCCTACTGCCCATGCCTTCTCCCCCTCTCCTGCAGTCCGTGCCCCTCCGCACTCCCGTTGTTTGTGCATTCACGCCCCCTGCCACCCGCCAGCCCGCACTCCTGTTTGCAATGCAATAGATCTCGCGTAAATGCGAGTCCTATTACATTGCAAATGCTTGTTACTATTGTTTCGGGATATCTAACGTTTTGGGTCAGATTCTGGCCTCTTTTATGGCAAATATTAGCACATTTCCCACAGATTTTTTTTCTGCAGATTTGAACAATCTCTAGTTAAGAAGGAGCCAGATCCATCCATGCCACCGGTGAGGCACGTTATGCATGCCTGACTGTGGTGAGGTATTACATGCGACTCTCCTCTATCAAAAGAGGCTGCTTCTTTTAGGTAAAGTGACACTGTTACCTGTATGCTAGCTGTATTCCAGCACTATAGGAAGGAAAGTTGTGCTAATTGCACCATACGTGTTCTGTGGCACTAGTTGTGGCTTGTGTTGCATTCTGCCAGTTTTTTTCCCTGTTGTGAATCTTGCAGCAGTGCTCCCCATGCAGTGCTCGTTCCCTTGAGGGGTCTTATCCTTATAAGGCATTCCATGTGCTGTGGTTGTTCTGTGTGTGAGGGAAGCATGACCTGCTGCTTCCTGTGTTCCGCTGTCTGCCAAGTGGGAACGGGGAGAGAATTATCTTGCACTACTCCTGCTGATGTGGTACCTCTTCTCCATATGCGAGGGAAGCTTGCACTGCTGATGCCCATGTATTAACTATTGTCAATCAATTCGGACTTGAAGAGCGCGGCTAATCACACGATAGGGTATCCAGGTGCTGGGTATATGTGCAAAGAACACTAGATTTCTTAATGTAGATGTTACCTGCTCTCTTGCATGGGAGGGAAACCTGCACTCTTTTTTTTGCACTTCTGGTAACTGCTTGATGTGTATGGGGAAGGAGAGTGAGGGAAACGTATACAGCTGATGCCAGTATTCTTCCTCTTCTACCTGTGCAAGGGAAGCCTGCTCTCCTAATGCCCATGTGGTTCCTGTCAAGCATCAAGTGGGAAAAGTTTTATTTATGATGACCTCTTAGTACACATGGGTGTCTCTTAAAATATTACTGCTGGAGCTTTACCTGTTCCATGCTTCATGTGGTGGGGAGGTTTGCACCGCTCAGGACTTTACAATACCTGTTCTCTGTGGGACGACATGCACAGTTGTTAACGATGAGTACATCTGCTATGTGCAAGGGAAATGTGCAAACCCTTGTATCCTCTACCATATTTGATTACGATGCTTCTCACACCTACCAGTTGCAAGACAAGAGACCAGGGAGAGGAAGAGGGCGAAAAGCATTTGCTGCAGCTACTATTTTGACTCATGTGCATCACAGAAGACTTCAACATACAAGAAACTAAACAATTGTCATTGTGAGGCCCAGTTTTGTATGCTCTCTACCATGCAGGCCAAACTATTAGAGATTGACAAAGTCATTATGAACAGAGAGCCACCATGTTGTCACAGCCAGTACCTCGCCTATCTGACTAACCATCACCATATTTAGGCACACCAGCAACGAGGACAACATGAGCCTGGAGACAAAGAAGTGCAAAAAGGGAAAACTAAGTCACAGACCTCCTCTGTCTAAACATCTAGAATCTGAAATGTCATTCCTGTACACATCAGGAACATCCCTACCCTTCCTCTATTGAAAGAGCTGAAGACTCTTTAAAGAAGACTACATCACAAAACAACACAGTCCACCTTTCTTATCAAAACACTGAACCCCGCCCAGATTCACACGCATTCTACCACTGCATTCAACCATTTACAGTGCTTAGCTGCTTTGTGGCTAGGTTTGTGCAAGAGAACTAACACATACATACAGTGATTTAAAGTGCTCGGACAGAAACGCTTTACACATTTCGGTCACAGTACCTTTCACCTCTCAATAAACCTGTATGTTGGTAGTCTCTTTGCCATAGGATTATCAGATATAATCTAACTAAAAAACAGAAGTAAAAGCATAAGTGTCTGCCCACCTAGTAGTCACTTTCTGGTCCTTGAACCAGCGGCATCGCATCACTGGCAGTATAAATTCCCATAAAATAGCATATATGCGTGTTTGTACGAATTTATGTTTAGCAACAGGGTCATCTGTATAAATATACATGGTTAAGAGTGAGGGGCTGAAAAAAAAAGAGACTGAAAATCTATATTTTGAGTGGGTGGGGGCTTTTGGCTGGGAAACAATGATGTATGGGGAGGGATGTGGTATAATATGGAGCATGTGTCCCTTTTAGGTCAAAGTCTACCAGACAGCGCAGCTGTATGGTTTGCTAATGACATCTTGCAGACATTCAGAAAGCTTCCCTGTGAATGCAATCCCCCCATTGGTTACTATTGGCTTTGTGTCTCACATTTGGTAACTTTCTATTTGCCGACTTTATTTGTTTTAGGCTGTTCAGCTTAAGCTTGTCCCTTCTGTGGTCCACACCTTATTTACATTATTCCTCCGAGTGCTTCCTTTCTGTAAACAGGCCTTTACGTCTTGATCTTAACTTGTTACATCTCCTGTGCATTCAAAGACAGAGGTCAAATGTCAGGCTCTGTCCTCCAAGGAAGGCTGGTGTTTACTTCCGTTTCTCTGACTTCAAAGTGAGATGTTTTATGTGACAATCATACTGACTACTAGGAGTGTGCTGGAGAAAGGCTGTATGTTATTTCTTTTTCTACTACACAACAAAATATAAGTGTCTGTAAATGAACTGTGCGGATATTTCAGAATATATCAGAATTTGAAAAGCACAAATAAAGCACATTTTTGGTAAGTCTGAAGTGTGGTGGAAACAAATATTTTAATATGATCAAAACAAATCAATACACTAGGTGATGTTAGTCCACACATTATCGTTTGTGCACTGAATACTTTAATCCGTAAAACTGAATGTCTGTGCAAATATAATGGTAATTTCAACTGAAGATGTATTGCATGTAATGGCAGTGTGCAACTACACCATGCATACTCCATCTTATCCCATTCTACATTGCTCTACACCTCTCCACGCCACTGCACTGTACTCTGCATCACTCTACTCTATGCCAATGCACTCTACCCCATTATATTCTACTGTGCACCATGCCACTTTACGCCACTTCACTCAACTCTGAAACATTCTACTCTGCACCACTCGCTCCAATCCACTGCAATCTATGCTGCACCACTCCACGCACTCTATTCTACTGTGTACTACTCTACGACACTGCACTCTATGCCAATACACTCTACACCACTTTACTCTAAACCAATGTACGACACTCCACTCTACCTCAATGTGCTCTGTACCACTGAACTATATGCCAATCTACTCTACCACCCTTTACATCTCTAAACCATTGTACTCTACGTCACTGCGCTCTATGCCACCCTGTACCAATATACTCTACGCCACAGCTCTCTTCGTCACTCTACTCTGCACCACTCTACTACACTGCAATCTACCATGTGCCACTCTACACCACTATACCCTATGCCACTGCACTTTACATCACTCTATTCTACTCTGCATCAATGCACTCTATGCCACTTTACCTGGCACCACTCTACACCAATGCACTTTACACCACTCTACTCCTCTACACCGCTGCACTCTATGCCACTCTACTCTTCAAAACTACACTCCCCGCCACTGAACTCTACTCGATACCACTATACTATGCGCCACTGCACTCTATGCCACTGAACCACACCACTGCACTCTATGTAACTGCACTCTACACCACTCTAATCTACTGTGCACCACTGCACTCTTCACCAGTGCACTCTACACTGCTCCAGTCTAGGCCATTCTACTCTACCCTGCACCACTCCAGGCCACTGCACTCTACACCACTGCAATCTATGTTACTCTACTCTATTCTGCACTACTCAACGCCATTCTACTCTAAACCACTGAGCTCTGTGCCAACGTACTCTAAGCCAACTACTCTGCACCATTGCACTCTACGCCACTACACTCTAATATGCAACACTCTACACCACTGGTCACCGCTCTTCGTCACTGCACTCTAACCTACTCGGCACCACTGTTCTCTACAGCACTCTTCGCTGCAGCACTCTATGACACTCTACTTTGTAAGACTGCATTCTCCACCACTGAACTCTACACTATCCTACTCTGCACCACTCAACTCTACATCACTCTACTGCACTCTATACCACTACACTCAACGCCACTCTACTCTCCATCACTGTACTCCAAACCACTGCACTCTATCCTACACCACTCCACTCTACAATCTTCTCTACGCCACTGTACTCTACACCACTCTTCTAAAAATGCGTCACTCCACTCTACACCATTGCACGCTTTGCCACTGCAATCTATGCTGCGTCACTCCACTCTATGCCACTCCACTCTATGCAACTCTACATCGCTGCACTCTAAGCCAAAGCACTCACACTTTACTCAAAACCAATGCACTCTTCGCCATTGCACTCTACCGCAATCTACTCTGAACCACTGTACTTTACAACACTTCACTTTAGGTCACTCTACGACACTACACTCCATAATTACTCCACTCTGTATGACACTATGACACTACCCCACTCTATGACGCTCTACGCAATTCCCTCTACACCACTCCATGCCACTTTACTCCACAACACACTACCCTACTCCACTCTATGTTAATCCACAACACTCTTTTCCACTCTATGCCATTCCACTCTACTGCACTCAATGCCACTCCATTCTATAACAATCTACTTCGCTCTACACCACTCTACGTAACACCCTCTATGCCACTCCACTCTGCTCAACACCACTCCACGACACGCTATGCCACTCCACTATGACACTCAATTCTAAGACACTCTACGCCCTTCCACTCTACTCCATCCACGACACTTTAGCCACTCCACTCTACGCCAATCAACTCTACACCTCACGGCTCTCTGTGCCACCCCATAACACTCCACTGTACTCCACGCAACTCTACTTTGCACCATTACAGATGTTCCCCTGTAAGTAAGACCCTAGAAAAAGGGCTATTTAGTAAATTGAATGAATTTGCAATGCAAGTGATGCGAGTACCCGATTATCAACCTAAGTGTGGGGGAAATGACCTGTGGTCTAGGACTGAGTGAGACAAGAAGAACAATGCCTATGGAGAAGACAGTATGTGACCCTGTTAAATAAATGATCCAGAAGGTATGCTGCAGGTAGGGGTGGGTAAGAACAGTGCACCTCCCCCCACAAGAGTTGTCACCCAATTAATGACATACACCCTATAGACACCAGGCCCTCTGCAGGGGCTCTGTGCTTACACTGCCTAAATACGCCTTGAACCCCAGGACGCCCAGTCCCTGTCTCCCCTCACCAGATGTAGAGTAGTGAGGGGACTGTAGAACACTGAAACCACGCCCACCCTCCCCCAAGGAGAAACACATGCGGTGCCACTCCCCCTTCCATCCCCAGGCACCACGTCTCACCTGTGCCTGCACACCCACTTCCACCAGGTGCCCCGGGAATCCTCCCCCGCCTCCAGGCATGTCCGGGAAAACGTTGCGTCGCTACAGCGGGTCCGGCAGGGAACAAGAACCGCCTCTGCTAAGGTTCCGATCACCTCTCTGGCTGACAGGAGGCGGGACATTACGGCGGCTGCCATGGGGACAACAGGACGACCAATGAAACATGAACTACGTTAGTGACCAACGTCATAAAAAACCGGAACAACATACGGAACTGATGCCTATGGAAGACGTCGGAATCTAAAGTAATCCTGAACACTAGGCTGCGTGAGAGGGAAACCATCGACCATGTTAGGTGTGGGGAATTCATCGGGTGTTTCATGAGCTGAGCATATATTCGCCCGCCACACACATATAAATTGCTAGTTACTGCGAAACGTGGGTACGATACAATTGCCAAAATGTAATATAGAGCAGGTGGGAAAGCCAGCAAATCAATATAAAGACGTCGGACCTGGACCTAGGAGCCAAAAAACATTAGAGTGAAATTATCATGTAACTTTAGTTGATACGGTGCAAGCATAACCGTAAAACTAACTGAATTGCCAGCATTTTATAAGCTCTTGGTGCACAGGCAGAGAAAGGTTAAGTGTTTAAAATGCGCATTTAAAATCCGTGTGGTGTGCAATTGAGTTTCAAAACATAGTTAGGCTTACTCATGTCAACGTATGGTACATTGTTATAATTAGTACAGTCCACTCCAACCACTTAAATGGCGTCTCATTAATGCAGATTTAAGCACATCATTATTCATTTTAAAATTTGCTCCCACCTGGATGTCGGAGAGCCAGCAAATTATCAGGGAGAATTCCTGTTGACTCTTGGGGATACGCTAGGGGGCAAATGTCCTGGCTTGGATGGATTCCCTCTGCCCCTTTCAGGTCAACCCCACGTAAAAACTTCTGGAGATCTTTGAAGAGTCATTTCACCAACATAGGCTCCCAGACTCCACGAGGGAGCCCCTAGTCCTGATGATGTTAACGCCAGACAGGGAGCCACAAGACCTTTGCTCCTCTAGGGGCAAATCAGCAAGGCGAGGCAATAGAATTATCGCTGCTTTTGCGGCCGTTTTCGTCCGAAAAGCGGGGATAATATTATCGCCTAATTAGCAAGCTAACGCGTGAAAACTTGCGTTAGCGTAGGAATTCCAAACACCCAGCTTTGCATCTCTAATGAGATGCAAAGTGGGCGTTCCTGACCTGACATGACAGGAGAAATGTCGCTAAGCGACATTTCTCCTATCATCAAGCCCCACACTATGAAGCATAGCGGCAAGAAAAGTAGCGATAACCCCTGTTATCGCTACTTTCCTTATGCCTGCTACAGGACTGACTTAGCCATGATATTCTATGGAAGGTGGATATCATGGCTAAGTTTGTGGGGCCCTATCAACAAGCTAACGACACATTGCGTGAGATTATCGCTGGGTTTCCAGCGATAATCTCACGTTAGGCAGTTAGCGTGAGGATTTTTATCGCTTTTGAGATAAGCGTTGCTAATAGCACGCTATCTCAGCGATAAAAATCCACGCTAGCCGGCGCTTTTTATCGCCGGTTGTTGCTGATATGCCCCATTGACTTTTCTTGATGATCAATACCAACATAAAAATATTGGCCAAGATGTTGGAGTGTAGCCTCCTTGGTTCACCCAGACCTGTGTGGGTTTATCCCTGGTCGTAATATGCAAATTAACTTCTGCAGACTTCACCACATCAAGGATGTAGTTGCAGATTCTGATCTTGAAGCAGCTATAATTACGTTGGATACTAAAAAACGCCTTCAACACAGGAAACTAGGAATATATGCATGCGATGTTGGTGGGCATGGAATTTAGACCGAAATTCTGAGGCTGAGTTAAACTACTTTATACTGACCTGGTGGCTAGAGTAAAATCTGGGAGTTATGTCTCAGAAATTGGGGCCATAGAGAGGGACACGAGACAGGACTGTCCTCCTTCGCCATTGTTATTCGCTCTGGTTGTAGAACCCCGGCCATTAGACTCCAGGAGTGCATGGGGAGTGGGATGTAAATGTGGGGAACACAATACACGTAGCCTAACAGCCTTAAGGCAAGGTGTACTATACCCATGTGTGGGCATATTTGCATGAGTTGGTGTGTTCCTATGATAGTTAAGTTCACCCTTGGATACCACAATTGCACAGGGAAGCCATACCAAGTACATGGGCTGGACACCCATGATTACGCATTCCCCATCTACATGATGGCTTCACTGTATCCCCAGATGTTTGGTACTAAACATCTCCTTTTAATAAACCCACACTGATGCCTGTGTTGGATTTATCAAGAAATGCACCCAAGGGGCACCTTAGAGGTGCCTCCTGAGAACCTACCGACTGCTAGTGTGTTCACTGGCTGGTCCCGGCTAGCCAGCCACCCTAGACAAGTTTCTGACCCCCTGAGGAGGGAGCCTTTGCACTCGGAGGTCAGAAACAAAGCCTGCTCTGGGCAGAGGTGTTTACACCTCCTCCATGCAGGATGAGCCTTTCCAGGGCGGGAAGCTTCAAAGGCCCTGCCGCCTTTGTTAAGCAACCCAGGCCTCTCCAGATAGTGAAGATGCCAACAACCTTGTCCTGACCCCACTTTTTGGCAGCAAGATAGGTGGGAAAATGTGTAAGATTAGGAGGTGTGCCCACTTTCAGCCAGCACCCCCCCTAAGGTGGACCAGCTGAGGTGGACCCCACTTTTCAGATCCCCCATCTTGATATGGGTGAGATTTGTATACTAGGTCAGTGTTATGCCCACGTCCCACAGGAAGTGGTCATATAAAGGGTGTAGACACCCTTAAGGTAGGTAGCCCATTGGCTACAACATGTCACTCCTATAACGCCCCTAAATTGAGTATTTATGTGGCAGCCTGCAGGCACTGGCAAGCAGAGTCCAGTTCACCACCTTGCAGCACCCTGGCCCGACCAATGCTGCAGATAACCAGTAGAAGGTACTCGTGCTCTGGAAGGTCAGATCTGTATCCTGACCTAGTGAGAAGACACCGGACGAACCGGAGCCGTGCAGCACCAATACCCGTGGTACCTGATGCCCTGCACCAAACACCAACAGTGAGAGTCCAGTCCAGATTATCACTGCACCACGGCCAAGCAGCCGCCGAGCGACGTCAGCATCACTGAGACCCACTTTGTGAGTGGCCCAGCTCTCCTGATTTTGCTCCTGCCAGCTGTTTGTCCCTAACTTCGAGGAGCACATTCGTGCACCAGTCCAACTGCTCTATCCACTCAGCACACGAGCCGCCCTGCCTCGGTACCGAAGAACTGACTGTGCTCCCTTGCTCCAAGACCCCTTGCGACCCAAGCCCCCGTTTGCAAGCTCTCAGGCTTGTTGCCAAGTCAGCCTGTGTAGCCTGTTTTTAGGTGGCCCCCTTTCTTCGTAGTGTGCCCAGCTACCAACCTTAACAGAACCTTGCTCCCGGTGGAATCCAGGCTGTTCCAGAAGAACTGCTGGTAGTAATTTATGACTTTTCCTTCCATAGGATTGCATTGTGCGTAAAGGTGCACAGCTTTAACAGTGAGACTTACTTCATTTTGAAATTAGATAACACAAAAATGACTTACTTTTGTATGAAGTTCTTGGTTTGAAACATATAAAAAGAAGGGTTATTTTTCTAATTTGGTCTTGGATTCATTCTTTGAGTGTGTATCTCATTTATTGCCTCTATGAGTACAACAAACGCTTAACACTACCCTCTGATAAGCCCACACTACCACAAAACAGAGATTTAGGGCCTCATGTAGGTAGCCAAATACCGGTCGGTAACGGCCGAAATTCGGTAAATTTCCCGTTACCGACCGGTATTTAGTCAAGTGAGATGTAGGAGGCCAAAAACCTAAAATCGGTAAATATGAAGCGGTAAATACCGATTCATATTTACCGAGTTCTAAAATACCGATTCATATTTACTGAATACATGATTACCGATTCGGTAAATATGAAGTGGTAAATATGAAGTGGTAAAACGGAAAAAGACATGTAGGTAAATTCGGTATTTTAGAAATCGATGAAATTCGGTAATTAAGAGTCGGTAATTAACACAGATTGAAAGCAGGTGGTAATCATCAACAGTGCATAAAAGAAATCCCAAAATGCATCAGCGTGGACAACATGGCCGCTCTGTATGTGATTGCAAGGCGGCTACGTCTACAGGCAGCAGGTCTGAGGATTTGGAGACGGGAGGAACGCATTTACAGACAGCGCATCACACTATTCCAACTGACTGAGGATGAGATACATGAAAGGTACAGGCTACACCCCCAAACCATCATGGACCTGATAAGGGACCTGCACCCACTCCTGGACCAGCCAACACCAAGGGCGCATGCCATACCACCACATGTGCAGGTACTCTGCAGCCTACATCTGGCAGTTACCAGGTGGTGATAGCTGCGGTGGGCGGTGTATCACAGAGTTGCCTGTCCCGTTTCTTCAGGAAGTTCCTGGATGCCATGATGCAGAGAATGCACCACTACATCAGCTTCCCAAACACACAGGCTGACCTGCAGAAAACTAAAACTGACTTTTATCGCATGGCACAGTTCCCCCATGTAATTGGCTGTATTGATGACACACACATCCCAATCTGCCCACCAGCTGCCACTGAGCACATCTACAGAAACAGAAAGTCCACCCACTCCATCAATGTGCAGGTTATCTGCGATGCAGGGAACATCATCACTGACATTGTTGCCAAGTTTCCTGGGAGCACCCACGACTCATACATCTTCCAGAACAGTGGGATCTACACACGACTGCTTGCCGGAGAATTTGGAGAGGGATACCTGCTAGGTAAGTAACAGTGACGCCCCATGAAACTTGCAAATCATAGTGTATTGAGGCATGTGACTGATGGTTCCCTTTTACTCACCTAGGCGACAGTGCATATGCCGTGCGGTCATTCATCCTCACTCCCTACCTACACCCATCAACCCAGAGTGAGAGACGATATAACGTGGCACACAAATCAACTCGCAACGTGGTGGACCGCACGTTTGGACTTTTGAAAAGCAGGTTCCGCTGCCTCCACAAGAGCGGAGGCGCACGCCAGTACACACCCATCATCTGTTGCAAGATCATCGCCACTTGTGCAATGCTGCACAACCTTGCCACGAGGAGAGGGACAGAGGTGGAACTCACAGATTTTGAGGACAATGAGGATGATACAGGACAGCCAGAGGCCAACGCAGATGGAGTGCCAACAGCAACAGATGGGAGAGTGAGACGGGCAGAGATCACATGCAACTATTTCTGAGTAAGTAAGGGGACACAGGCAGTTGTTGGTTGTCATGTAGTAGTTTAATAATGCGCCACTACGCCACGAAACCAAGATAATGCAAATCAGGTAACATTGCACATTCACAAGTGTGAAGACCAGGGTTACGTCACCCAATAGTCTATTGCTACGCGGTGCAGCATCAAAGTTTGCGGCCACGCGCTACATTGTGGGATGGCACGGATTCAGCCTCCTCACTGGTGCCAGCCCCATGCCGCCTGCTGCTCCTGCGTGTTTCTGGGACGGGGGGTGTGATGCTGCTCCTGCTGCTGGTGTCTATGCTTTCAGCAGCATCCCCTCACCACTTGTGGCCGCCTGACTGGTCAATAGGACCTCCAGGGCACTGGTGACCTGCACCATCCCCCTAGTGACGTCGCTGCTGCAGTGTGTCAGGCCCTCCTGCATGTTCACTGAGCGCCGGCAGAGAAGTGATGTTGCAGTTGCCAGGCGGTTGAGTGCCCTGGTGTGCCTGTCTCCCCTCTGCCGTTCCCGGCGCCTTGCAGCTCTCTCTGTGTCCAACTTGCTGCACAACAGCTGCATGGACTGTGAGACGTCCCGCAGGCCCGCTGCCATGTCAGAAATCCCCGCCGCCATTGCGCCGATGTTCCTGTCCATGTGTCTGAATGTTGTTCTGAGTCCCCGCACATGCCGCTGTACTGAAATTACTGCCTTTGTTTGCAGGCGCTGTTGGGTTTAACATGTTGGCCTCAAGGCCCCCAAAGACCCCATGGCTGAGATGGATTGGTGGTGGACTTTGCTCACGCGACCTGCGGCGCCGTCCTGCTCCCGTGTCTTCTCCCTGTGAGGTGGAGGGCCCAGTGGTATGTCTCCCATCCTGGGGCATAGTATTTGTCTCCGGGCCCCTGCTGTCATCAGATGATGTGTGCAACACGCGCAGCCTGGCAGCAGCACGCCTCCTCGACCTCACTATTGCAGGCGGTGATGTGGCCGGTGACGCCAGCATGAGTGGTGATGCTGGCTCAGGGACTGGGGATGCTGGCTCAGGTACTGGGGATGCAGGCTCAGGTACTGGGGATGGTGGCAGTGGCAACGCTCTATGGCCAGAACTTGTGCTGCCCATAGCTGAACTGGATTGACGGTGTGCCCCCTCTCCTGTGCCATCTGCAGTCCTGCGCGATGTTACGTCTGCGGACAGAAATGCAACATCAGCTCAGTGTACCTGAAGGCATGCATTGCAAGCAAGACAATAAATTGTTGTAACACTCTCACATTGTCCCCTGTCTGCTTTAGGCTAATGTCTGTACCATGCATCATTGTACTGTGCGATTCTGTTCATGGTGGGGGATCCCTGACTACATCTCCCATAATGCATTGCCTGTCTGCAGTAACACATGGACTGGAGTGGGATACTCATTTCACATTGGGGGATGTGGGATAGGGGTGGGGGGCTACATTGCTGTGCATTCCTCTTACCTTGTTGGGTGGCGGCTCTGGCAGAGCTGTCGGCATCCCCAAGGCCCACGACACTCTCGGGCTCGATTGTCGACTGCACCAGCTCCTCCAGTTCGGTGAGGGCAGGTGCCCTGTTAGTTCCACCTCCTGTCCGGCTGGCCTCCTTCTGGATGTCCCCCATCTTCCTCTTAGTCACGATGCGCAGGTCGTACCAGCGTTTTTTCAGAACTTCAATGTCCCTGTGGGTCACTCCCACGGCATTTACCTGCGCCTGGATTGCCAGCCAAATGGTGCGCTTCTCACACTCTGCCACTTGCAGGGATTGCCTCCCAAAAAGCTTGTGGTGCTGCTTCACCACCTCCTCCACTAGCACCTGGAGTTCCTTGGGGCTGAATTTCACCTTGCGCCTCCTTTCCCCTCCTGTCCTCTGGCTGGACATAGTGTAGTTTGGTCTCAACAATCAGCCACTGGCTCCCTGCCTCTACTCTGCACTCCAAGCCTCTCCTGAGTCTGTTGATTGAGTGCACCTGCCTGGGTGTGGCCACTTCCTACTTGGGTGGGGTTTGGTTGCACAGGATTGGCTGTTTCAAACAGTCATGTGATTTCGTTTTTCCGATTCGGTATTTTCCGATTCGGTATTTACCGATTCGGTAAATACCACCTCGGTATTTACCGATTCGGTAAATACCACCGCGGTATTTACCGATTCGGTAAATTCCGATTCGGAAAATACCGAATGTTACCGATTCGGTAACTGTTACCGACTTGTTACCTACATATAACTTACCGATTCTTAAATACCGATTCGGTACGGGTCGGTATTTAAGAATCGGTAAATTTTATTTACCTACATGAGGCCCTTAGTATTATCTACTTTAGCCTCTGTAAACCAATTGGGGACCCACTGGTGTACTTCTTTTTAATATACTATCTCTACCACCTTCCTACAATGTACGCAGATGATACTTTAATTTACATGTCTCGTCAAGAGGCAGCGATCCGAGTCCTACTCCATTATTTACAGTATTTAGGGTACTGTCAGGCCTGCAACGTAATAAATGTAAGACATTATGTTTCCATTTGCAGCATATGCCAGATTAACCCCAAGGGAATTGTCAGATGTGGGACTGGCATGGGAAATCAACACATTTTGTTAAATGGGGACACAGATAGCACACACAGCGGAGTGGCAATGACCTTATAATATGGGAGGATGCTTATAGGGTTAGCGACATCAGTCAGGTTCTGGGACAAACTCTGAGTCTCAGTAATGGGAAGGGTAGTGTTGACAAATATGATCTTTCTCTCTAGGTGTCTTTACACTCTCCAGAATTCTATTCACCATATTCCATGGTCTACCTTTAAGACACTGGAAAACTGTTTGGTGTGGGCCGGTAGGAGGAGCAGCGTACAGCCCGCATACATAAAACGATATAGAACAGAGGGCGGCCTGGACCTCCTGGACCTGGAGTTATACTACATGGCTGTGCAGACCCAGCATGCACAGTGGTGTGTGGTGGGAGATAACTGGGAGAAGGCACTGTTGAGAGGGGAGGGGGGTGCAACAGAGATGGAAAGGCGGCTTCATTGTCTATTGAAAGGGTCACATCAAAACCACCAAACTCCCTTTGATTGTACGTAGGGTAGCAAAGGCATGGGGCATAGAGGTTATGAGGGTGCTGCATAGACAACTGTTTTCGAGATCACTATAGCTAAAGTGGGATAAACCCTTCCAAGACATAGCCCTGGACATGTCTTTGGAGAGATGGATTGTGGGCGGTTGTCTCACCCTAACCAATATCTACCCATCTAAATCATTTACAACTTTTACATAAGACTGTGAGATCTTTGGTGCTGGTTGGGGACAGTTTCTACAGTTGGCCAATCTGAGCTATACAGCCAGGGAAATTTGGACTGAGTTCCCGTATATGCCTCGAGCGACTGTTATGCTATAGACAATGTTAGAGGGTGGTGGCAGTCGCCACATGGTATCTAGGCTTTACACTGCCCTGAAAGATGACAGAGTGAAACCCCCACTGGGTGTTCGATCAGAGTGAGAGGAGTATCTGAGGGAGACCCTTTTAGATAAGAAGTGGACCGCCACCTGGCATTGTTCAAATGATTGCCAGAAATACAAGGTTCAAACTATAGGACTTTAATGTACTACTTCACACTTACCTGTCCCAATGAGGCTACATTAAATATTCCTGCATAGGTTCCCATCACCTTTTTACACATGTTCTGGGAATGCAGAGTAGTGTGCGATTACAGGGAAGATATTGTTGCAATCCTTAAGTGAGTGACGCGTCTAGACCTATCCCTACTGTCAAACATTGTGTTTTAGGACTTCTGCTAAAGACAATCAGTGTAAAATGGCACACAAGTTTGCTGCCTTGGGGTTTATGTTGGGGGAAAGATGCTTGGTAGTTCATTGGGCCTCGGGGAGGGTGCCCCCGCATCAAGGTTGGCTAAAAAGACCTGACTGAGTGGGCATTGGTGGAGGAGAGGTACCCTAGAGAGGTCAGGACTGATGAAAAAGCATTAGACGAGATTGGGCGGTGGGAGGAAATGATTACCCTGCTCTCTGCAGAAACTGAAATAATGAGCAGCTGGGGGGGGGGGAGGAAGAATGTGATGGACCTAGTCAAACACCGAAGAGCGCCTAGGAGGGTCTGTATGTTACAGCTATGGCTGGCCTGGATGTGTCGGGAAAGCAGACATGGCTGTTGAGAGGGGGAAATAAAATATGCATGCTGTAATGGGTCTGCTATCGAGTGCCTCCTACGTGTAGGTGTTAATATTGCCTTTTCCGGCTCGCCGAGCCACTGGATATTATGGGCGTGTTTTGTATGCGCATTCTTTTTCATGCACTGATGTCACGTGATATGCCTTAATAATGAGAGTTACTTTTGTTTGTTCTCATCTTTAAATAAAGATTAAAAAAAGTGAAAATTACTATTAATGTGTATAACACCCAGACTCTTCAGTTCGGTGGAGACATATAAATTTCACTTTTGGTGTAAATTTACACAAGGATTTTGAGAATAAGCAAAAAGTATTAATGTGCTCAAAAGTGTAAATTACTCAAAAGTGTAAGTTACCTTTGTGAACCAGGCCCTCACTGCGCATCTTACTGGTGTCATTCTACACACAAGTTGGTCTTACACAAGATGCTTGACGCTTGGCAGGGCTGAACGGGGGAGCCGATTGCTCAAGAGACACCACACAATGTCGCCAGGCACTCACATACCCCCATCATTAGTAGTCTGACATATAGAGATGCGTGCGGTGCGTGTGTTGTGACACACGAGTGCCGGATGGCGCATTACAGTGAACACTTGACACCAATTAAATCCTGGGAGGAGGACTGAAAAATTCTGGAGAAAGGGTCATTATTATGGGCAAAAAATCTGAATAAAGTACTACTTTCATGGATACAGCCCAAGAATATAAAACATTTTATAAAAGCGAGAAAAGGAAGAGCTGGCATTAAACTTCTGCTAAGTGTGAGATTTACACCTGTATCTCTGGTTATTGTGTAATAGAGGTGACACGATGAAGATTACCCATTTTAAAGTATGATTAACCTGATTATCGTAATTAACTAATCAGCTTCAACCTCCTGGAATGTCCACAGTCTATATTTCGCCTCTCAACAAGTGGTGTCTGCTATGCATGACGCACTGATGGCGTAGACAGCAGGCCCCTACTGCACCACCAGCAATTCACCATGGGGGGCTGGTCCTCCCCTCCCTGGTGCACTGTGCGCTAATCTAGGCCATGGGTGAACTCTGCGGATTCATGGGGCACTGTGCGCTAGGGTTATCCAAGATAATCCCTTGCAGGGTATGGCATGGAACCAGAGCTGGTGATGCCATCGAGAATTCCTGCAGAAGGGTAAATAGCACCAGGCACAAGTTCACTGAGCGGAGGGGCTCTGGTTTCATATGGTATGGCCGAACCAATGCAAGTACCATGAGGTACTTCGATAGGGACGGCCTACACCAGTCAGAGGCTGATATGGACCTGGTGTCGTAGGTGGAAACGGTAACTGCGGGCTGCATGTAATTAAGGAGCCTGCCTTGGTGGGGGAGCCCTGGATGTGACGGCGGCCACATAAAGGGCATTGGCTGAGCTACAGGGCGATCCAGAGGCTGATTGGTACATAGGGTACCATTTTCAGCAGCACAACAGGGGTGCCCTATGCCAACCCCCAGGAGTCTTTACGGCAGGGCCCTGGATGGAAACGTCGGTGCCCCGCTAGTCCTTCAGGCGGATATAACCCTGAGCAACTGGGGGTTTGCCTTGCAATGTTCTACCCCTAAAAATGCGTGAGTAAAATCATGGAATGGTGGTCCACGGTATTTAAGGGAGAAAATCCCCAGATAAAATAGTAGCATGGATTGGGTTGGTCACGGTGCCGGTTGGCTCACCAAGTGAATGGGCAGCTTAAGTTACTCATCGCTGCTTGCCCTTGGATCGCCCGTAAATGAACCCACCACATTGGCATACTTCATGTATGAATTAAACCTGCAGCAAACTCTTTTCCAACAAACTTTGTGTGGTGCGATTATTTAATACAGAGTGTACTAACTACTGTACCATGCTGTGGGTTTAGGTTTCCGATATCGGCACTATGCGGCTGCCCGCGGCACACACAGTGTGCTCTTGTAAGAGGGCGGTCACCTTAGTACCGCCTTCTGGCACATCCACCACGTTCCACTCACTGAACCCCCGCGATGTAACCCTGAGCAACCGGGGGCTTGCCTTGCAACGCTCTACCCCTAACAAGGCGTGAGGTAATATCTATGTTGCCTTGCTGGCAAGGCTAATCAGAGCTCTGGCCTTCTCTGCTATTTCTTATGCAGATGATACCCAGATTGTGGTTTCAGTGACAGGTTCACCAGCAGACAAGGCGGAACATACCTGTCTTCGCCAGGTGGGAGACTGGATGGCCACTAATTGTTTGAAACTGAACTCTAGTAAGACTGAAGTCTTACTCTTTGGCAACCACACTAATTTCTGGTCCCCTGCTCTTTGACCTCTGGTGCTGGGCTCATCACCTAATCCTACAAATAAGCTAAAGAATCTAGGAGTAACGTTTGACTCCATGCTTTCCTTTGAAGGTCATGTAAAGCAAGTTACATCCATGTCCTTTATACACTAAAATTACTTAGAAGTATTCTTCCATTTATTCCAATTGATTTGCGGAAGTTAGTGATCTTGGCTCTTGTTTTATCTAGAGCCAACTACTGTAACAGCTTATTCATGAACCTTCGCAAGAAATGCTTGACCAAGTTGCAGATTGTGCAAAATGCTGCTGCTCGTCTATTGACGAACATTCCAAAACATAAATCTGCCTCCTCGGTGCTCAAAGAGTTACAGTGGCTACCAGTGAATAGATGGATCGAGTTCAAGGCCTACCTTTTTTAGACAGAATTTGCAGCCATACATCCCAGCCCGCCATCTCCGCTCAGGCCACGCCTATAACCTGGTAGTCCCAAAGTTCAAAAAGTCTTCTCGGGGTGGAAGGGGCTTTCTGGTCGGCACAACCAGACTTTGGAGCTCGCTTCCTCTGAGGTTAAAAGAAGAAACACACTTGTTGGCCTTTAGGAAGGCATTAAAGACATGGCTTTTTAATCTCTGATGTGATTTTAAATAGGTTCGGTTTATCTTGTTTGTTGAGCTAGCGCCTTGACACCTGCGGGTGAATGTTTCGCGCTTTATAAATTTCTTTTTCATTTCATTTAATTTCATTTCACGAGAATCCCCATGTTCGGCATGCTTACAGCATCATTTCAGAGCTCAGGGGGCTGGGGTGAGGTAGTTATACCTACCCCACCTAGTGGCCATCCTCTTTGTTCCACCTGCTGGACACGCTGCCACCCCCTACCTCATGCCCAGTGTACTGGCAGCTGGATTTCTTTGCAATGTGATGAATGTATTGAAGTGTTAATTTGTGTTGCAGGCGGAGTTGCAGGGTGATCTGGAGGCTGATTGGTACATCTCACGGAGCACAACATGGTTGCTCTATGTCAAATCCAAGGAGCCTTTACGGCAGGCCCCTGCATAGCATTTCGTACAGAGTGTTTGATTCTTTATAAACTCATCAATCCACAGATGATAGTTACCATTACACAAAATGCTGGTAATTCATTTCTAAGCTTCAGGAGCAGTAAAGGCTGAATCTTCTATTCGGTCCCATACAGAGATCTCCAAATTGGACTCGGACGCAGAAAGTTGCCCATGCGGCTGGTGGGGACAGCCGCACTACGGAGACTTGCAGACATGTTGTTCAGGAGGATGACTCTCAGCGTGAGTGAGGGGGATACCTTAGATCTTGTGAATGTTTAGCGTGAGGTGGCCTCACGATGGGCCAAAGCAGTGTTCAAATAAGTAGTTCCAATTGCCTGAATGGGGTAGAGCTTTAAGGGGTACAGTAATGACAGTGCAGCGTTGTGAGGTCCGGAAAAGACAATTGTGAGGAAAACACACGGGACAAAGTTCAGCGCTCAAAATAGAGGCAGTTAAATGAGTCTGTTAGAAGAGAACATTTTGGAGTTCCCAACGTGCAGTAGGCCACATGGGGTTCAGTGCTCAGAGTGGGAGCTGGGTATCACTGGGCAGAGGAGTATTGCAAGTACCTTATAGGTAGGAAATCACCAAGGGCCATAATGAGTGAGGTCAGAAAGTGGTACCCCGGGGCCGGATGCAACTAGATAAAGGGGAGATGGAAGGAAGGGGCTAATTTAGATGGTCAGACGGTTGGAAACGGAGATGTGCCATGTAAAGAGTGGACTAAATAATGTAGGGGATGGGTGCACTCGAGAAAATCATAACTCTGGCTTCTGCAGGTTTGGGGTGGTCACGGGTGTGGCCCATGTCTAGAACCTTGCTTTGATTATTGCAATCTTGCAATAGTCACCACTCCGCATGTACATCAAATTTGTATTTACAGTTATTATAAGACATGGACACGATCAATTCTGCATCACATAAAATTTACATATATTTCCGCCTTAGCACACTGTGAGTGGTTAGAATTATCTAGTAGGTGTCTGACATCGAAGGAGGTATCCCTTACTACCCCCCACCTACACATCCTGAAAGTGAGGCAAGGATTTTTTGGGCATCTGTTGTATTCTAGAACAAGTACCTTTTGCAGCATTAAACGTTATCACGTATAGTACTTTTGCCTGTGGTTTTCTGCCATAAAACTCTTGCTGTATCAGGATCTGCGTTCTCCCCTTTTTTTATTTAAAGAGAGAGAGAGGTGTCTGGAAAAAAGTGAATGGGGTTGCCTTCCAGCTTTATTTTGCTCCTGCAAGAGACCATCTCCAGTACACAATTTTTGGTGTCCTCATCTTTCAAAACAGTTCTCTTTGCCAGCAAAGTTTGCCATCCAAGCCTAAAACCCCTCTTCACACATCCAGTCAGATTTCTCTCAAACTTCTCCACCATCCAGGGTTTCTTATATACATACAAATAACACCATCTTCTTCCGAGACTCCCAAGATGTGCAGGTTCTTGTTCCTGGATGCATTTTTCCGAGAGTTCCAGTCAATTGTCCATGACACTTGAGTAGTATGCACTGTCCCTAGGCCACCCTGAAGATCATTGATAGCATTTTGAACCTGTTGTCTGGGAGGGCTTGAAGTGCTTTCCCAATACCCTTCTCTCTAATGCCATTATGCCCCCTCTAATGTGTCAGACTTGGAGTTCAGGTCTGGTGTGCTCTTATTTATTCTATGAAGAATCTTCATCATGCCAGGGGCATTGGGCCAAACTTCCTGAATGTAGATAGACACCTGTTCCCACAGTCCTCATTTTGTGTGCCATGCAGCCTCCTGGGAGAAAAGAAACATGACTTTATCCCCTCTTTCTTGTATCTCTTAGAGGGATTAAGCATTGTGTTAACTGTACTAAAATTCAAGAACGTGGTCTGAAATGGACGCCGCTTACACTTGTACTGCTTGAGGAAATGAGGGCCGCCACTCGGTACTGATGCTGGGCTTCTCACCCACACCAGGACTTGTCGTGCACCTGGTGCAACCTGCATCACTTGCATCTCTTCCATGCCAACCCGGAGAAAGTCATTTCACGGGTCACGCCTTCACATGGCACTGGGTTTCTACAAGCCCAGATATATTCAGTCATTATGTAGCCCTTGTACAAATCTGACTCAAAGCAGCATCGGTGAGCTCACTGGGGGATCAAACAGGGCAGACCTTTGTCCAATCACCCAGTGTTGTTCGAGTGCAATTTTGGAAACCTACTACGTTCAGCACAGTTTTAATCCTTTTTTGCAACAATAGAACGGTAATTTTATCAGGTGAATATAGTCTCCACTCTTCTTGGTGGTATTATAATTACATAAAAGCCATGCCCAATCAACCTTCAAAGGTTCTCTTAATCTGCTGCTCAGACACACACTCAGAAAAACATTCCTGGCCTGATGATCTGGCACCATCAGGAAGTAAGAATCCTTGGAATTACCATGGACTCCAAGTTATCAATGAATGCCCAAGTGGACAAACTAGAAAGGTCAAGCTTCATTACTATGAAAACTCTGAGACGCATCTTCCTCCACCTGGGATTTCCACACAAGGTCCAAGCCACTATCTCTCTTGTACTGACTAAACTTAATGACGCCAATGGCCTCTACCACGGATCATCTTTATCAACTATTTATTTTAATTCAAAGGTTTTATATAGCGCAAACATAACCCATTGGGGTATGTATCAGAGTGCTGTACTGCAGAAAAGGGATGTGATTGGTGAACATCATAAACATTTTTGTAGTAAACCAACCCAGATACAATAAGGGCAAACCCCAACATGTGAAACATGTAGCGAGAACATAAGTTGTATCTCGAAAATGCTTCAACAAATGAGATAGCCTTGTTGTCTGTAGGGTATAAAAGTTAGTTATGTTGTCTTCAGAACAATTGTTGCAGCTGGTTATTCAGGAGAAATCCTTTGAATGAGGAGGTCGAAGGGTTAGAATGAACATCGGGCAGAAGAACATTCCAAATTCTTGGGGCCAGATTGGTTGTAGGTTATTTTCTTTTTGAATTTGTGAGGTTGGGGTGCTAGAGCATCATAGGGTCTGAATCATACCAGAAGAGTTGAGTTTTCAGAAGAACACAGTTCAGAGTTTTGATGTCTACCGTTGAGGCCATTTTCATATACAGTTGCGTGTCATCAGTGTACATGTGGTATTGTATGTTTGAACGTTTCAGAATTTCTGTGACGGGTTCCATGAACATTTGAAAGAGAGTAGGTGAGAGTGTGGAACCTTGAGGCACTCCAATTGAAACTGGTGTACTGTTAGCAAGGGAATGGTTCACTTTGATTCTTGGCGTTCTGTTCTGTAGGAACGAGGCAAACCAATTTAAGACCGGGCCCGCTATCCCCATCATATTTTCCAGAAGATGAATCAGGTTTTCGTGTTTGTCAAACACCGAGGATAGATCAAAAAGGATAAGTAGGCAAGGCTCATTTTGGTCAAGTAGACTCAAGGTGTCATCAACAATGTGGGTTAGAGCCATTTCAGTACTATGTCCTGCTCTAAAACCAGATTGGTATTGGTCAAGCAGCTGAAACCTTTCGATGTGATTGTAGAGTTGTATGTGTACGCATTTCTCAAGAAGTTTAGCTAGAGTCATGATATTGGAAATTGGATGGAAATTGTTGTGATCAGATAGGTCTACATTAGGCTTTTTTGGAATGGGTGTGACTTGTCCTATCTTTAAGCAGTTAGGAATCCTACCCTGTAAGATCGATTCATTGATAATCAAGGACCAGAGTGGGAAAATGGCAGATCTAAAATCCTTGAAGAATTTGGCCAGCAAAGTATCATAGAAATGATTGGCGGGTTTTAATGACATTATGATTTTTCGTAGCTCGACATCATCAGGAAGTCTGAAATTGTTCCATGATTCATTATTTTTTGGAGTAAGGTCTATGTCTCTGTAGGACGGTGCACTCTCTGAGGTTTGGTAAGTCGATGTAATGGGCTGGGTCCGATGAAGCCTATTTTGTGATGCAAGTTGCAGTTCTGGTTCCATCTTTCTGGACTTTTCGATAAAATATGCGGAGAAGACCTCTTTACTGGGGAGAGATATCTTGGGAGCAGATTGTTGGTCGGTTGAGTGGATAGCTCATTGTTTTATCATTTCAAATAGTTTTTTAGGTCTGTTTCTGAGATTGTCTAGTTAAGATCTAAAATGTTTGGCTTTCGTTGTGCAGATATGTTAATTGTAATAACTTCTTGCTATCCTCAACTGTTTGAGGTTTGTTAGGGAAGGAGAGATTCTCCACAATCTTTCTGAAAGCCTTAGTTTGCACCGCTCCTCATTGAGGGAGCCATTGGACCAGGGTTTGGACTGTTTGACCAGTATCCTCTTGAGTTGCTTCGGAGCAATAGTGTTGAGTATATTTGACATGGTATGTATATAGTGTTCAGTGAGGTCGTCCAGATTGGTCCTTTTAGGGGTTGGAGGGTGTAAGTTATTGCTAACAGAGGGTTGGTCCATTGCATGAATGTCTCTTAGAATCCTAGACCACTGTTTGATCTTATGCGGTTAACCTTGTTTAGACATTACCTTTTCTAGGATGCAAAAAGAGATTATGTAGTGATCTGACCAGTCATGCGGTGAAATGCTTTCCACTTGTATCATGTTATCCTTAGCTATGATTAAATCGAGGGTGGAACCCTTGTTGTGGATGGATTCATTGCAAACCTGGGTGAAGTTAAGGTCTGAGAAGAAAGATTTGAAGGTGCACAGTGAGGCTTCTACTAATTGTATCCTACTTTTGAAGCTTAATCCGTTTTAATCCATTTTTAACTGAATAACTTTGTAAATAGGGAAATTGTTTGTTTAGCATTGAATCTGACTCTGTTTTTAAGCTGCTCGCATCGGCATTCTGCACTTTCCACTTTATTAATACGAGGCTCGGCTCCCTAGAGGCCATCTTTGTTGTGCCTCATGCCAGCTCTAGTCAGCACTCTAGTTTTCACTATTCAATGATACGGGAGTGGACGTGCACAGCAGGCACGCAGATGGCATGCAGACGGCACGCCAAAGGCAAGCCCATCTGCGCCTGTTCATGCCCGACCGGGACCTGGGGCCACAACCCCTGGTCCAACAAATACTGTGAGATGTATCTATACTGCAAAACACCTGTACGAGCTCCATCTGACCCCTTCTTCCAACTGCAAAACTTTAAATTAGAGGAAGCCCTCTCTGACTGGAAACATTGCAGGTTCTCTTTCATCTTGCCCTAGGCAAAGTAATGAGTACAGCGGAAAGGTCCGACATAAATGCAGTGAAATAGGGAATTCTAACTTTGCTGAGCTTCCGGGAAAGATTACACCTAAAGGTACACTCTCAGCTCTTCAAGATTTCACTTTTTATAACATTAATTGTTGATCACTCCCTAAACACAAAGATAATATTTTAGATCTTTTGACAAATAACCAACCGGATGCTGTCTTTCTAACAGAGACTTGGCTACAAGATAGCTCTGGTCCTGACGTGGCAGCAGCACTTCCATCCAACTGTAGCTCTCCACCCCTAGGCCTTAGCCAATTGGCCGGTAGGAGGAGGAGTCAGAGGCGGGGCCCAGGCACAAATGCTTGCTGTAGCGCGGGAGCGCAGTGGATGCGCGCAGCGGGCACGCCGGCGGCGCGTCAAGCCCGTCTGCGCCCGTCCGCGCCCAGTCGGGCCCAGGGGCAATGAACCATAACCAAATCATTAAATATTCCTCCAAAGCACTTAGACTGCTAGCTCACCCCTATTAGGAAGGAGTGTGGAGCGCGAGCGTCGAGGAGGGAGAAGAGTGGAGCGCGAGCGTCACGGAGGGAGAAGAGTGGAGCGCGAGCGTCACGGAGGGAGAAGAGTGGAGCACGAACATCGCGGAGGAGGAAGAGAAGAAGGACAACGACCACTCGTGGAGCACTGCCCCCGAGATCACTGCTCTCCCTGAAGGCGAGGAGACTGGGTCTCCCAACACCACGGCCCTAGAAGGTCGTGGAAGCAGGCAAGTCCCGGGCGGGTATTCCTCATTTCTTAAGGGACTGTGGGGACGTATGAAGGGCACCCATGAGTGATCACAAACTTCCCCTATGCACTAGACACCTCTTCACAGGCAGCAGGGCTCTGGTGACGGTCTGCACTACCCCACCCCTATTCTAAAAAGGACAAACAGATAGTCTAAGTCTGTTTTGTTTTTCTTCTTTATTTTATTTCCTTGGGTCCACGAGTGCCTGTCTGAAGAAACCTGGGACATCGAAGAAGACCAAGGAGAAGAACCCGCAAGATACAAGCCCTATTCCTGTAGCCCTCATAAACCATACTGTTTTCTTCAGCATATGTGGAGCTAACATATGCAAATATAGTTATAAAAGAAGGAAAGAATACATTATCTCGTTGTGTCAAACATACTTATCCAGGAGAGGGCGGTGGGGTGGAAGACCACCACAAGGGAACCACAACACACCCGTTCTCTGGTTAAACACCAGCTAGATATTTTCCTGTTGCTGACATCAGAAAAACCAGATATTTTTCTGGTCACTGAAAATCTGGTTAACCCATGACTCTACTCCGGACATCTTAGCAGCACTCCCCTCGGACTATTACATCTTGTCTGTAAATCGGTCCTCAGTAAAGATTGGCGGCGGCTTAGCTGCTATTATACATAAAAACTTTAAGTTTACCACCATTACTTCCCTTGATCTTCCGGAAGCAGAGAATATTGTTATTAAACTTGACACTAACACTGGACCTCTTATCTTCGTGCTCATTTATCGCCCCCCTCAGGCCATGCCTACTTTTCCCCTCTCTTTGAGCGAACAAATGGCCAATCTTGTCACAAACTATTCTAATGTCCTACTTATAGGAGACTTGAATTATTGGTTTCACGATGCCCGGGGCGGGCCACACGCCGCAGAACTTTTTGAGCTGCTCTCTCATTTGAATTTGGTCCAGCACTTATCTTCCCCCATTCATGTAAAGGGACATATTCTGGACCAAATCTGGTCTTCAAATTTCATATTGTCAGTGCCTACAATCTCAGCATGTATGTGGTCAGATCACTATTTAATAAAATTCACTGCCACCATAAACTCTAAGATCAAAACCCCTACGGCGGTGGGAGGCGTGACAAGAAAGTGGATTAGAATTCGTTAAAACCTTGGCCAGCTAAGCACCTATTTTCAACCCTGATGTTACCATCATGGAAGAGAACATATCGGACTGGCTACTGCTGGCTTCCAATATCCATGCCCCACTCACTCAATTTTCCTGTGCCTGCCATTCAGATGCACATAAATGGTTCACTGCTGAGCTCAAAAAACTAAAACTTGAGCTCCGTCAAAAAGAGAGAAAATGGAGGTCAAGATACTCCATTGAAGATAAACTGCAGTTTGTGCTAGCCCGTAAAGAGTATAAAAAAGCGATACTGGAAACAAAAGCGGCCTATTTCTCAGCCAGAATATTAAATGCTCATAATAAGCCGAAAGAAATCTTCTTGATAGTCAATGACCTCTGCAATTCTGAGAGAATACTCCCTAGTCAGACACCTACTCAAGAGCTATGCAACTCCCTGAAAAATTTCTTCTTGGACAAAATGTCTACTATCAAAGCTAGCATTCTCACTAGCGTTAGTACGGAACATTTGGACAGTATGCCTACTAATTCTGCCACCTTGGCTCACTTTCTAGTCATATGTCCTCAGATACTATCTGATTTAATGACCCGTGTAAAATCCGGGTCCCCTAACGACTGCTGTCCTCCTCAGGTTCTGAGGGCTGTCTATTCTAACCTACCTCATAATGTGCTTCCCTTTCTGAACGAGGCTCTTGTGCAGGGCAAGGTTCCCAGAGCCTTCAAGAATGCAATTGTAGTCCCTTTATTGAAAAATCCAGGGGCTGACCCTCTGAATCCTTCTAACTATCGTCCTATTTCTCTCCTCCCCTTCTTGGCCAAGATCCTAGAGGCCCATGTGGCCAGTTGCCTTTCCAATTTTCTTGAACAAACAGATTACCTAGAGCCACGCCAAGCTGGCTCTTGGCCCGCTCATTCTACTGCGTCCGTGATCCTTGCAGTGTTGGACACTTTGAGAGCGAACTCAAACAAGGGCATTCCCCAGGCCTTGGTGCTCCTGGATCTGTCGGCCACGTTTGACACGGTCGCTCATCTTGATGGACCGTGTCGAGCAGGCCGGCATACAGTGCCCCGCATACAATTGGATTAAGTCCTTTCTTGAAGGCAGGACACAAGCGGTCCGACTCGGCCCTTTTACCGCCTCTAAGCTTGCTATCACATGCGGGGTGCCACAGGGCTCGTCCCTATCCCCACTTCTTTTCAATCTTTATCTCAGGCCCTTGATTCATTCATTAAAGGATAGAAAGATAACTACCTTTAATTATGCTGACGATCTTCAGCTTGTCTTTACCTTGGACTCTTCTGACTCTGCTCTTGAATTTCAAGCTACCATGCTTCACATTCAGCGTTGGATGGACCTCAATCATCTCAAACTCAACCTGGGCAAGACGGAACTAGTATTGCCTGGGAAGAGCGAGATCTTTTGGGGCCATCATTACTGGCCGATAGAACTAGGTTCGCCCCCATTCCCTCTTCCTCTGTGAAAAGCTTGGGGGTCACCATTAATGCAGATCTGTCACTTAAAGGACAAGTGGGGGCAGTGATCTCCGCCTGTTTTTTCTAATTGCGTAAAATATGGAAGATCGCCCATTTGCTGTCTCACTCAGCACTCATACAAGTCGTGATAGCCCTGGTTCTCTCGCGTCTTGACTTTTCAAACTCTATTTATCTTGGCCTGCCCCCGTTTCTACTCAAACACCTTCAATTAGTACAGAATTAGGCTGCAAGATTAATTTACAAACAACCTAAATGGCAATCTGCAAGACCATGGCTATCCAAACTTCACTGGCTACCAATTGCCCAACGTGCAGCTTTTAAGACAGTGTGCTTGATCTTTAAAGCACTGCATGGCAGGAGTCCTAAATTCATTAGTTGCATGATTGCAAAGCACGCCCCACTCCATCATTTACAATCTGCTCATCTTCATCCACTGACTACCCCTGCCATTAAGCTCAAACGCCAGGGAGGGTGTAGGTTTTCCTACCTCGCCCCCAAATTCTGGAACTCTTTACCTCTAGCAATCAGGATGTGCGACAACCTGTTGGGGTTCAGAAAGACGCTTAAGACCTGGCTGTTTGAGCAAGCTCATGCATAGTCCTTGTGCCGTAACACTATCCAAGATTAGCGCCATGAAACCTCTTGGTGTTCGTGCGCTTTACAAGTTTCTGATAACATAACATAACTATTCCATTATCAGAAAAGATAGGAAGCTAACGTTGGGGGTGGTATTGTGATTATTTATAAAAGCACTCTGGAATGCAAAACTGATGACTTCTTTGCCACTGATTGTGAAGCTTTACTATTTAAAATCATGCTTACACAAAAAGTTCACATTTTCGGGCATATTGCACTACCGTCCTCCAGGCCCAGCTGGGCCATGGGCATTGTCTTTCCCCAACCTAGTAACCCCTCCTATTTTGAAAGGTCCCAACTTTACCATTTTGGGCGTTCTGAATCTACATTTAGAAGATCCTAAATGTACCAAAAGTGTGTCATTTATGGCTAATATAGAAGCACTGGATGTTCAACTTTGTAATTCAGGTCCGACCCGTGTAGCAGGCCATCTGCTTGAGTCTATTTTGTCCAGTTTGTCTGCTCTTAGTTGCTCCCCTGCCCTTCCTTTATGCTGGTCCGATCATTTTGCCGTTACTTTCTTGTTGAAAGTCTCCCCTTGTCTTCCAGCAATCTCTATGGGGCCTATACAAAAAGTTAGAAATTGGGCAAAACTCGATGTCTTGGCTCTGAATAAACTTCTAACTGACAGTGGGCCAGAGGTCGAAAAGCTCTCAACCACGGATCTTGGTTCCATCCAAAATTGGATTTTACATGCAGTTGACACCTGCCTCCCTTTGTCCAATAAACGCTCTAACAATCATCGACCACCAGCCCCTTGGTTCACTGACAGACTTAAGATTGAAAGGTCCGGATGTTAAACCCTTGAAAGACTCTGTAGGAAAAACCGATACATGCCAAAGTGGCATACAAAAAAGCCTTAAGTAAATATCACACTCTCTGTAGAGCTGCTCGAGCTGAGATTTTCTCACATAAAATTTCTCAAAATGTCACAAAATTGCTCCAAAATTCTTTTCAAGGTGGTAAAAGAATTATCCGGTTCGGAAACTCAGACCACTCCACTTGTACTTTCTAGTACTCAATGTGAGGAACACGCCCAAAACTTTGTGGATAAAGTTGAAAAAATACACTCTGCACTGTCTAGTACAAACTCACAAAATATTCCATTTGATACCGAGACCTCCCCCGATGCTACGAGTGTCGGTAGGACTGGGACCCTTAATAAGACTAAACCAATCAACAAACTGGAAACTTGGTCTCTCTTAGAATTCAGCTAATTTAGTCGTCTTCTGACAAATATTAAATCTGGTTCCTCTGTGATATACTTCCTACTTCTGTGATGGAACAGCTTGACGTTCCTATTCTTTCCATAATCATGAACCTCTTGAATGCTTCCCTGCAGCAGGGCCAAGTTCCTTTGGAATGGAAACATGCTATGGTGCTCCCTCTTTTAAAGAAAGCCAACTCTGATACGTCTAAGCTATCTAATTTCTATCCCATTTTGCTGCTCCCGGCCATCTCTAAAATCTTTGAAAAGCATTGTCAATACTCAGCTGACCTCCTTTGTTGAGTCCCAGAAATGTCTTCACATTTCTCAATCTGGATTTAGGGCTGGTTTCTCTACAGAGTCAACTCTACTTGGAGTCACTGAAATGCTGATGAACCGGTTGGATGAGGGAGACACTGCAGCTCTCGTCTTGCTGGACCTCAGCGCTGCATTTGATAAAGTGTCCCATGCTGTCCTTGAAGTCCTTGGGCTTAGAGGGCTCAGCCTTGCAACGACTCAGCTCTTTTCTAATTGTCCGCACTTTTCAGGTCTTTTCGACAGCGGCCAGCTCCAATTCCTGCGTGTCACCCTATGGTGTTCCCCAGGGCTCAGTTCTGAGCCCTTTGCTGTTTAATGTTTATGTTTGTCCGCTGGCAGATGTCACAGAGGAGGCTGGATTGTCCCTTTTTTCCTACGCCGATGACACTTAGATCATCTTTTCCCTCTCTTCATCTAGGGGATCTGAACCCTCAGCTCTTCAGTAAGGTCTGAGTAAAATCGCATCTTGGATGCAAAACAACTTGCTCAAACTTAATGGAGACAAGACTGAATTAATGATTCTAGGGAAAAACCACAACCTTGGGGATCACATCACTGGCCCTCTGAAATGGGTACTTTGCCCCTGCCAGTACATCAGGTTCGTAATTTGGGCTTCATCATTGACGACCATCTTTCAATGAAACAACAAGCCACCAAGGTGGCCTCCACATGTTTTAGTGTTCTTAAGTGGCTGAGGAAAATCTTATGGATGATACCTCTTTCGGCGCAGAAAACCTCTACCTGGGCTCCAACAAAGCTATGATCCAAAGACTTCAGGTGGTGCAGAATGCGGCGGCTAGACTGCTGTGTCATATACCTACGACTGCCTCAGTCGCTGGCTGCCTTCGCAACCTTCATTGGCTAAAGATGAAGAATTGAGTCAAGTTCAAAGCCTTGTGCTATATATTTAACAATAAAATTGGAGCGCCCCCGAAATATTTGCAATATCTAGTACAACTCTACCAACCCACATGACCTTTGCACTTTGCCCAACAAATTAGGTTTACTATTCCCAAAATCAAACTCTCTCGTATGCGTGGTTGGTCGTTTTCTTATCTAGGTCCCACCCTATGGAATTCTCTGCCTCTCTCTTTACGCAAGGAAACCATGGGGCATATTAGCAACAAAATGCGATGATTATCGCAATCCTCGTTTAGCAAGGTTTATATTATCGCTGGATTACATCGCCCTGTTAGCGGCGTATTATCAACACGCCGCCAATAGGCGACATAAAATCCAGTGATAGGGGTGATAACCTGCGATAGCGGGAGAAATCCTACGATAAAAATATAGTGATATGAAAAAGCTTTCTAATACGCAAGTGTAGACTTAACCCATCAATCCACCTCCCATTGGTAAGATGGTTAAGTCAGGTTTTCAACAGGAGTTAAACATCTGCGATAACCGCGGTTAGCGCGAGTTTTATTATCGCTTCGCGGGTCAGGGGCCGCATTGATAATAGGGCGATGTTGAGTTTGCGACTAATTTAATGGAGTTTAAGTAAGGAACGCCTACCTTGCATGTCATTCGCGATAAATATTGCTGACATGCAAGGCAATGGAAAAAGTGCCTGAAAGCTTGCGCTAACGCATGTTAGCGCAGGCTTGCTAATAGGGCGATGAAAATATCGCTGTTTTTTTGGCAAAAAGTGCTGCAAAAGCGGCGATATTGCCCGTGATAATATACGCCTGTGTATGGTAGATTCCACAGAAGTCTGAAGACTGAGTTGTTTAATCTTTATTTTCCTGTTCGTCTCTTTTCCTTCCTACCGGGAAAATTTGGGGTAGCTCTGCGCCCTACAAATTCAGTTTAATAATAATAAGTTGAGGAATCAGTTGTATCGTTCCAGTGCAGGTTGAAGTCCCCAAGGAAGATATGGTTTGGAAGTAGGTCAGAGTTAGAGCCTTTGATTTCCATCATTTGTTCGCTGAAAAGTAGATTGTCGCACAGAGGATGGAAGATCCTGTGGAGCAAACAGATAATCTTATTGTTGTTCCAGATTTCAACGCCTTGGTGTTTGTGAGAGGGCATCAACACCGTTTGTAAGAGACTCAGGGTAAGACTGCAGCGATAAATGTATGCAATGCAACCACCAATTTTAAGAGGTCTATCCAGTCTGATGATATCGTATTCGGGAGGCACTACGATGCCAGAATTGGCAAGGAGTCATTGAGCCATGTTTTCATTAGTGTGATGATGTCTAGCTCATGCGTAAGAATGAGGTCGGCAATATCAGCAGCAGGTTTGACCACTGACCTGCAATTAAGGAGCATTGATTTGAAGTGCAATTTAGTTATTACCATTTCAAGGTGTGATGTGGAGACATGGACTAGGTTGTTTTTGTTCATAAATCTGTGCTTGACAGTTGTTTCTCTAAATGGGGTGGAAGGAATAAGTTGAATGTAGAGCGTCGAGGGTTGAGAAACACTGCGAGGGCCATTATATGATAGAAGGAGGGAGTGAATGACATCTTCAGACAGATGGTTGGAAGACCTATGGGGTCTGGAGTGGTGATTAGGATTGGGTTGAGTTTTCCCTGGCCAAAGTTTTTCTCATGCATCTCGTGCCTGTTGCAGGAGTACTGGGAAGATTAGGATCAAATTTGATCTTCCAAAATGTTTCCATCTTCACAGAGAAGTGTAATAGGTTCTGCAAGCTATCTTTAAGTAGTTGAAGATCATGCTTGAGGTCAGCCAACTATCTTTGACGGAAGTCGGGTTGGCAGGATGTGAGTTTGGACTAGGGGTAGATAGTAAATGAGGCCCCTCGGTGACAGAGGTAGTAGGGAGGAATTGGGAGTCCACATAGGTGAGGAGGCACACAAGATTGAAGCCGTGCGGTTGCGGGCTTCAGGAAGGTGTACTGGAGGATGAGAGTGGGTGATGGTTAGGAAGAGTTAACCTATTAACTGTCACTGCCTGATTGTTGGGTTGAGGGGCAATGGACACCAGGGGTACGAGGAAAGGATAAGAATGTCATAGAGGCGAATCAAGGATAGCTGTCAGGTAGTTGGTAGAGCTGAGCTTTCTCCTATTATTATATGTACAGACTTCAGGCGGGGGCGCTTTGTGATTCAGACTCATGAGAGTAAAGGGGTGAGGGCAAATCCCCCAAATTGGTGTTCAGACAGATAATGTTGGATATACTAGATCCAGGTTCTTCATCATTGATAAACCCGTAGTTTTCAGAAGACTGTGTGTTCGAGGTCTGATGAGATAGGGGAGCGACGATTGCTGCAGTAGAGTGAGATGATGTGGCAAGTAGCATAAATGCTGAGGGAGTGCTTTGATTGGGTGGAATATCCAGCCCAATATTATCCAAGGTATTTATAAAACTCTTAAAGAAACTGTCAAACTGATTAAGATTGCTGTTGGATGCTGGTATGAGGATGATTCCACTGTTATATAGGGATATGGTAATCTCTGCATGGAAGTCTGGTGAGGGTCTTAAGGTAACTCGGAAACCATGAGGAGTTTTCCTCATTGGTTTAGAACGAAACATTGAGGTTAAGACATTTCTCCATTGTGCTCTTCTGTTACTGAAGAGGATTTGGTCATTAATCACCACCCCTTTTGACGCGCAGAAATAGGTATCTGATACACTCATTTCAGGAAACCCTCTGCGTGGATTTTGTTTGAAACTTTTCACCACTTGTTTAGAAAGGTTAGGAGGGTAAATGATCTTAGAAGCGTTCCGCCCTACTTGCGATAAGAGGTTAGCCTTAGAGTAAGCATTAGTTGGTGCCATGTTGAGGTTGCAAACAAAGAGGTTGCTTGAGTGCAGATCAAGTTAGAGACTGTGCTTGAGTGCAGACCAGGTAAGCGACTGCTATCTTCTCTTATGTTTCAAGAAAACCCCTGGTAACCTGAAGACTGTTCAGTGTGAGGGCAGGTGTACAAAGAGCGCAATCCAACCATGATTTTAACAACAAAAAAATAAAATCTATGAAACGACTACAATGGATTCAGAACTCTGCTGCCAGAATACTCCTACATGAAAAGCCACATGCTCCCATCTCCCCTGCCTTGAGGGCTCTACATTAGTTATTGGGTGCCATAAGACCCACATTCAAGCTGCCTTTCTATCACCCACAAAGCAATACATGGAATGGGACCGCTCGTCATCAGGAATAAAATCACAAAGTACATTCAACAAAGGAACCTCGGCTCCAGATTGGCACCTCACCTCAAAATCCCATCTTACAAGAAAAGAAAGTAGGTGGCACATGTTTCTCCGTTCAAGCAGCAAATCTATGGAATTCATTACCCCCAAACATAGGATCCACAGATAGCAATCTTATCTTCAGAAAACTACTCAAGAGTTGCCTCTTTCCTACATGACCACCATACTCAAACACAAGTGTACAGCATATCGCTTTGTATATAAACATTTAATTTGATCATATGTATGTAACTAGATATGTCTATTTCTTGATATACATATATATAATATGTACTTATGTATCTATATATGTATTACTTTACTCCTACTGTTAAAAATAAAATGACTCTCTCCACTGCACTACCCTATTTTTCACCCGATACCTCTCTCAGTATATCCTCTACCTTCACTCTCTGACTCATCTCAAACCTCATTCTACTACTATGATCTCCCTAATCCTTTTCTTGAGATTCTTCCCTCCTCCATCTCTCCTTACTTATGATCTCCCAATAAACACTTTTTAGACTCTTCACTCTTCTATCCCCCATTCTCCTATCCCCCATTCTCCTTTTCAATCCAACTAACAGACTCAGATATCCACCGCTCAAATAAACTCAAATTTCACTATACTAATTCACCACTAATTCTTTTTGGGTTCCAGAGTAGTGTTCTACTCTTAGACGCCTCGTCAGGGGTAGTAAGTGCTATATAAATACAATTAGCATACAATACAATCATGGAATTCAAAAAGAAAATACCATCTGAACTGCAACTTTATCACTATCTACCACGATACAATAGAATACTTCAAGAAGATATAATGTATAAATATACTGGTGTATTGCCAATAATATAACGGCAAAACTCAGATGTTCCAGAGAGCTCCTAATAATAATACCATTGGCCTCTCATCACTGCTGCTTCACAACACAAGATTCTACTTCAAGTGCCCCCATTTCCGTTTCCTGCCCCAGCAAGTCAGTAGTACATTGCCTCAGGTAGGTACACACTACCATCATGCGAGTCTCACAATGCCTCAGGTAGGTATACATTGCTATCATGCGGGTCTCACAATGGCTCAGTTAGGCACACATTGCCATTGTGAGAGTCTCACAACGCCCCAGGTAGGTACAGATTGCCATCATGTGAATCTCACAATCCCGCCGCTAACTACACAGTACCATCATGTTAGTCTAATAGTGCCTCAGTTAGGTATACATTGCCATTGTGCGAGTCTCACAACGCCTCAGTTAGGTACAAATTGCCATAATACAAGTCTCACAAAGCATCAGGTAGGTACACATTGTCATCACGCGGGTCTCACAATGCCTCAGTTAGGTACGCATTGTCATCATGGGAGTCTCATAACAACCCAGGTAGGTACAGATTGCCATCATGCGAGTCTCACAATGCCTCAGTTAGGTACACATTGCCATCCTGGGAGTCTCCCAACGCCCCAGGTAGGTTCAAAGCGCTATCATGTGAGTCTCACAATGCCTTGGTTAGGTACACAATGCCATCATGGGAGCATCACAAATAACCTTGGGCGGTGAACTCCGCTCCACTCGCAGAGTTTGCGGAGTTTTCTGCACTCCGCGTTACGCAGAGTTCTGAAAAACTCTGCTCCGTGTAGTGTAGCGGAATATTTGTACTTGCTTGCACTCATCAACATCAAGTTGGCAAGCGCGAGCGAATAAAATCCACCTCCTGGTGAGATTCTTCCTCATTCGCGCTCGTCAAAGTCAAGTTGGCAAGCACGAGAGAGGGAAATCAACCTCCAGGAGTGATTTCTCAACGCGGGCGGATTTCTCAATTCGAGTGGCTGTGAATGCTCGCCACCATTCGCAATGAGAAACCATCCGTTCATGTTGAGAAACCGTCCATTCGCTTTGAGAAAGCTGCTGCTCGAGTAGAAAATGTACTTGTGCACCGGAAAGGAAGCAGCGCCCGCTTGAGCTGTGCATGGTGCTGTTCGGGATAATTTCACAGAGCGGACAAACACCCAGGGATGAAAATTACTGCGAGCTGCATTTTTCTAAAGCACTCCACTGCTTGCGGAGCTCCAGGTAGCACGGCAGAGATTTTTTTGCACTTCGCGGAGTTCCGCATAGCAGAACTTCCGCGAACTCCGCCCAGACTTACTCACAAAAGCCCCAGGTAGGTACAGATTGCCATCATGCAAATCTCACAATCCTGCAGTTAACTACATAATGTCATCCTGTGAGTCTCACAGTGCCTCAATTAGGTGCACAGTGCCATCATGCGAGTCCAACAATGTCTCAGATAGGTGCACATTACCATCAGGGGATTCTGACAACAACCAAGTTAGGTATACATTGCCATCATGGGAGTCTCACAACGCCTCAGTTACGTACACATTGACATCAGTGAAGTCTCACAATGCCTCAGTTAGGTACAAACTGACATCATGCAAATCTCACAATGCCTCAGTTAGGTACACATTACCATCATGCGAGTCTCACAATGCCTCAGTTAGGTACGCATTGCCATTAGGGGAGTCTCTCAATGCCTCAGTTAGGTGCACATTGCCAATATGTGTGTAACACAATGCTTCAGTTAAGTACACATTGCCATAAGGCGAGTCTCACAATACCTTAGTTAGGTACACATTGCCATCATGGGAGTCTCACAACACCTTAGTTACATACACATTGCCATCAAAGGAGTCTCACAACCACTCACTTAGGTACACATTGACATCATGTGAGTCTTGCAATGCCTCAGTTAGGTCAACATTGCCATCATGTGAGTCTCACAATGCCTCAGTTAGGTACACATTGCCATCATGTGAGTCTCACAATGCCTCAGTTAGGTACACATTGCCATCTTGTGAGTCAGACAACACCTCAGTTAGGTACACATTGCCATCATGGGAGCCTCCCAGTTCCCAAAGTAGGTACAGATTGCCATCATGCGAATCTCACAATCCTGCAGTTAGCCACATAGTGCCATCATGGGAGTCTAATAGTGCCTCAGTTAGGCACACATTGCCATCATGCCAGTCTCACAACGACTCAGTTAGGTACACATTCCCATCATGCAAGTTTCACAATGCCTCAGTTAGGTACACATTGCCATCAGGGGAGACTCACAACGCCTCAGTTAGGTACACATTGCCATCATGGGTGTCTCACAACGCCTCAGTTAGGTACACATTACCATTGGAGGAGTCTCACAACGCCTCAGTTATGTACACATTGCCATCATGGGAGTATCACAGCGCCTCAGTTCGGTACACATTGACATCATGCAAGTCTCACGATGCCTCAGTTAGATACACATTGCCATCATGCAAGTCTCAGAATACCTCAGTTAGGTACACATTGTAATCATGCAAGTCTCACAATGCCTCAGTTAGGTACACATTGTCATCATGCAAGTCTCACAATGCCTCACTTAGGTACACATAACCATCATGCGGGTCACACAATGCCTCAGTTAGGCACACATTGCCAGCATGGGAGTCCCACAATGCCTCAATTAGGCACACATTGCCATCATGCAAGTCTCACAAAGCCTTGGTTAGGAACAGATTGGCATCATGCGAGGTTTACAATACCTCATTGCCAAACCAATGTAAGAAAAGCTGTGGAACAAACACATTATTGTGCCATATTGCTGCAGTTAATACAACTTATCATGCTACTTTTACAGTGCTCCTGTTAGGTATGTATTTCCATGCTAGAGTCAAAATGCCCAGGTTAGGTGCATATTTCCATGCCAGCATCACAGTGTCCATGTTGGGTACAGATACCCATGACATGTCTACAGTGTCCCAGGTAAGTTACAATTCCTTGTCATTTTCACAATGCCAAAGTAAGTGACATTTTTCATGCCACAGGCCAAGTTAGGCACACATTGTCATTCCTCACTGCTTTATGGCATGTCATGCCAGGTTCACCCTGCTTGGTGTGTGTGTGTATATAGCCATACTAATATCGCAAACGTCCAGTTAGATGAACACTGCCATGTATGAGGCCAAGTCTGGTGCTTTCACTGTTGGGGCCTGTGTTTGATCTCATGGTCACAGGTTCTAATCCTGGCGAGTCCACTCAGCCTTGTATCCTTCTGAGGTCAATACAATGAGTACCATTGAGTTGGGTAACAATAAACATCTGTAATTCAGCGCCAAGAAACTCTTCTGGGTAAACCTGCACTTTACAAATACACTTCATGTTATGAGCTCACCCAGTGGCATCAGAGTAGCCAGAATGTTGGAGGAATTGTTGAATCATCAGGCAATATTATATGTAGTCGATGAAGGAGCGAGAGACGAGCAACAGAAAAGCATTGCTTTGGAGGCCTCGTTCAACCACCAAAGGTATAATGTATAATGTTCAGCCATGACTGGGCATGGAGGGGTTCAGGGAGAGATAGCACACTCTGCCTTCCAAGTTCATGCCACATGGGCCCTTAGGCACACACTGCCATGCCAGATCTTGGGGCGAAACCAGAGAAGGAGGAAGATTTGTGGAAGCCTTGCTGCATGAATTAAATTCCTGGAGAAATTAATTGTGCCTGATATAAACTTTCTCCTCAAGTAGCGTGTGAGGACTTTGAGTGCTTGAAAGTGACAGTTACTGTCCCTCTCCTGTGCTTGAATGATGGCCATTTGAGCTTGAGTAATGCAGGGGTAACGTGGTCAAAGATTTCAATGTCTGGCTTCAATCTTGCTGCAGCTTTGATGTTTGCTTTTGGTGGAGATGTTCGGACAGCAGGGAGACCTGTTAGTCTGAACAATCCGCATTCTATCCTTGAATTAAGTTCACACATTACAAATATTTGGGAGCACATAGGAGGGAGATTTTGAAAAAAAATTCAGGAGAATTTAATTCTCCTGAGTGGAGGACGTTTTTGGAGGGAGAAACAATAAAATACCATAAGTCTTAGTGTAAAATAGCTCGAGTGTCCCACCTAATTTGGGAGTTTTGGAAGATTGGTAGTACAAAAAATGCCATCAACTTCTTTTTTTAAGCCAAGTACCAGTGAGAATGTTGTGTTTACATAGTGACTGCTCGAACCTGACTTACTACAAGGGACTCCAGAATTTGCAGAAAGCAGCACACATGCGAAGAGGAAATTAGAAGGAGCAATGCAGCACACATGCAAAGAGGAAATAACAAGGAGCGAAGCAGCACACATGCAAAGAGGAAATAACAAGGAGCGAAGCAGCACACATGAAAAGAGGAAGTAACAAGGAGCAATGCAGCACACATGCAAAGAGGAAATAACAAGGAGCGAAGCAGCACACATGCAAAGAGGAAATGAGAAGGAGCGAAGCTGCACACATGCAAAGAGGAAATAACAAGGAGCGAAGCAGCACACATGCAAAGAGGAAGTAACAAGGAGCAAAGCAGCACACATGCAAAGAGGAAATAACAAGGAGCTAAGCAGCACACATGCAAAGAGGAAATAACAAGGAGCAATGCAGCACACATGCAAAGAGGAAATAACAAGGAGCGAAGCAGCACACATGCAAAGAGGAAATAACAAGGAGCGAAGCAGCACACATGCAAAGAGGAAATAACAAGGAGCGAAGCAGCACACATGCAAAGAGGAAATAAGAAGGAGCGAAGCTGCACACATGCAAAGAGGAAATAAGAAGGAGCGAAGCTGCACACATGCAAAGAGGAAGTAACAAGGAGCGAAGCAGCACACATGCAAAGAGGAAATAACAAGGAGCGAAGCAGCACACATGCAAAGAGGAAATAACAAGGAGCGAAGCAGCACACATGCAAAGAGGAAATAACAAGGAGCGAAGCAGCACACATGCAAAGAGGAAATAACAAGGAGCGAAGCAGCACACATGCAAAGAGGAAATAACAAGGAGCGAAGCCGCACACATGCAAAGAGGAAATAACAAGGAGCGAAGCCGCACACATGCAAAGAGGAAATAAGAATGAGCAATGCAGCACACATGCAAAGAGGAAATAAAAAGTAGTGAAGCAGCACACATGCAAAGAGGAAATAACAAGGAGCGAAGCCGCACACATGCAAAGAGGAAATAAGAATGAGCAATGCAGCACACATGCAAAGAGGAAATAACAAGTAGTGAAGCTGCACACATGCAAAGAGGAAGTAACAAGGAGCAAAGCAGCACACATGTAAAGAGGAAGTAACAAGGAGTAAAGCAGCACACATGCAAAGAGGAAATAACAAGGAGCAATGCAGCACACATGCAAAGAGGAAATAACAAGGAGCGAAGCAGCACACATGCAAAGAGGAAATAACAAGGAGCGAAGCAGCACACATGCAAAGAGGAAATAAGAAGGAGCGAAGCTGCACACATGCAAAGAGGAAATAACAAGGAGCGAAGCAGCACACATGCAAAGAGGAAGTAACAAGGAGCAAAGCAGCACACATGCAAAGAGGAAATAACAAGGAGCGAAGCAGCACACATGCAAAGAGGAAATAACAAGGAGCGAAGCAGCACACATGCAAAGAGGATATAACAAGGAGCGAAGCAGCACACATGCAAAGAGGAACCAACAAGGAGCAATGCAGCACACATGCAAAGAGGAAATAACAAGTAGTGAAGCAGCACACATGCAAAGAGGAAATAACAAGGAGCGATGCAGCACACATGCAAAGAGGAAATAACAAGGAGCGAAGCAGCACACATGCAAAGAGGAAATAAGAAGGAGCAATGCTGCACACATGCAAAGAGGAAATAACAAGGAGCAATGCAGCACACATGCAAAGAGGAAATAACAAGGAGCGAAGCAGCACACATGCAAAGAGGAAATAAGAAGGAGCGAAGCTGCACACATGCAAAGAGGAAAAAACAAGGAGCGAAGCAGCACACATGCAAAGAGGAAGTAACATGGAGCAATGCAGCACACATGCAAAGAGGAAATAACAAGGAGAAATGCAGCACACATGCAAAGAGGAAGTAACAAGGAGCAAAGCAGCACACATGTAAAGAGGAAGCAACAAGGAGTAAAGCAGCACACATGCAAAGAGGAAATAACAAGGAGCAATGCAGCACACATGCAAAGAGGAAATAACAAGGAGCGAAGCAGCACACATGCAAAGAGGAAATAACAAGGAGCGAAGCAGCACACATGCAAAGAGGAAGTAACAAGGAGCAAAGCAGCACACATGCAAAGAGGAAATAACAAGGAGCGAAGCAGCACACATGCAAAGAGGAAATAACAATGAGCGAAGCAGCACACATTCAAAGAGGAAGTAACAAGGAGTGAAGCAGCACACATGCAAAGAGGATATAACAAGGAGCGAAGCAGCACACATGCAAAGAGGAACTAACAAGGAGCAATGCAGCACACATGCAAAGAGGAAATAACAAGTAGTGAAGCAGCACACATGCAAAGAGGAAATAACAAGGAGCGATGCAGCACACATGCAAAGAGGAAATAACAAGGAGCGAAGCAGCACACATGCAAAGAGGAAATAAGAAGGAGCAATGCTGCACACATGCAAAGAGGAAATAACAAGGAGCAATGCAGCACACATGCAAAGAGGAAATAACAAGGAGCGAAGCAGCACACATGCAAAGAGGAAATAAGAAGGAGCGAAGCTGCACACATGCAAAGAGGAAAAAACAAGGAGCGAAGCAGCACACATGCAAAGAGGAAGTAACATGGAGCAATGCAGCACACATGCAAAGAGGAAATAACAAGGAGAAATGCAGCACACATGCAAAGAGGAAGTAACAAGGAGCAAAGCAGCACACATGTAAAGAGGAAGTAACAAGGAGTAAAGCAGCACACATGCAAAGAGGAAATAACAAGGAGCAATGCAGCACACATGCAAAGAGGAAATAACAAGGAGCAAAGCAGCACACATGCAAAGAGGAAATAACAAGGAGCGAAGCAGCACACATGCAAAGAGGAAATAAGAAGGAGCGAAGCTGCACACATGCAAAGAGGAAATAACAAGGAGCGAAGCAGCACACATGCAAAGAGGAAGTAACAAGGAGCAAAGCAGCACACATGCAAAGAGGAAATAACAAGGAGCGAAGCAGCACACATGCAAAGAGGAAATAACAAGGAGCGAAGCAGCACACATGCAAAGAGGATATAACAAGGAGCGAAGCAGCACACATGCAAAGAGGAAGTAACAAGGAGCAATGCAGCACACATGCAAAGAGGAAATAACAAGTAGTGAAGCAGCACACATGCAAAGAGGAAATAACAAGGAGCGATGCAGCACACATGCAAAGAGGAAATAACAAGGAGCGAAGCAGCACACATGCAAAGAGGAAATAACAAGGAACAATGCTGCACACATGCAAAGAGGAAATAACAAGGAGCAATGCAGCACACATGCAAAGAGGAAATAACAAGGAGCGAAGCAGCACACATGCAAAGAGGAAATAAGAAGGAGCGAAGCTGCACACATGCAAAGAGGAAAAAACAAGGAGCGAAGCAGCACACATGCAAAGAGGAAGTAACATGGAGCAATGCAGCACACATGCAAAGAGGAAATAACAAGGAGAAATGCAGCACACATGCAAAGAGGAAGTGACAAGGAGCAAAGCAGCACACATGTAAAGAGGAAGTAACAAGGAGTAAAGCAGCACACATGCAAAGAGGAAATAACAAGGAGCAATGCAGCACACATGCAAAGAGGAAATAACAAGGAGCGAAGCAGCACACATGCAAAGAGGAAATAACAAGGAGCGAAGCTGCACACATGCAAAGAGGAAATAACAAGGAGCGAAGCAGCACACATGCAAAGAGGAAGTAATAAGGAGCAAAGCAGCACACATGCAAAGAGGAAATAACAAGGAGTGAAGCAGCACACATGCAAAGAGGAAATAACAAGGAGCGAAGCAGCACACATGCAAAGAGGAAGTAACAAAGAGCAATGCAGCAGACATGCAAAGAGGAAATAACAAGGAGCGAAGCAGCACACATGCAAAGAGGAAATGAGAAGAAGCGAAGCTGCACACATGCAAAGAGGAAATAACAAGGAGCGAAGCAGCACACATGCAAAGAGGAAGTAACAAGGAGCAAAGCAGCACACATGCAAAGAGGAAATAACAAGGAGCAATGCAGCACACATGCAAAGAGGAAATAACAAGGAGCGAAGCAGCACACATGCAAAGAGGAAATAACAAGGAGCGAAGCAGCACACATGCAAAGAGGAAATAACAAGGAGCGAAGCAGCACACATGCAAAGAGGAAATAAGAAGGAGCGAAGCTGCACACATGCAAAGAGGAAATAAGTAGGAGCGAAGCTGCACACATACAAAGAGGAAGTAACAAGGAGCGAAGCAGCACACATGCAAAGAGGAAATAACAAGGAGCGAAGCAGCACACATGCAAAGAGGAAATAACAAGGAGCGAAGCAGCACACATGCAAAGAGGAAATAACAAGGAGCGAAGCAGCACACATGCAAAGAGGAAATAACAAGGAGCGAAGCAGCACACATGCAAAGAGGAAATAAGAAGGAGCAAAGCAGCACACATGCAAAGAGGAAATAAGAAGGAGCGAAGCAGCACACATGCAAAGAGGAAGTAACAAGGAGCAAAGCAGCACACATGCAAAGAGGAAATAACAAGGAGCGAAGCAGCACACATGCAAAGAGGAAATAACAAGGAGCGAAGCAGCACACATGCAAAGAGGATATAACAAGGAGCGAAGCAGCACACATGCAAAGAGGAACTAACAAGGAGCAATGCAGCACACATGCAAAGAGGAAATAACAAGTAGTGAAGCAGCACACATGCAAAGAGGAAATAACAAGGAGCGATGCAGCACACATGCAAAGAGGAAATAACAAGGAGCGAAGCAGCACACATGCAAAGAGGAAATAAGAAGTGTGGAAATGTGGATTTTCCTGATCAGTTATGTCCCCTATCTTAGACCCCAACGGTTCTATATGCATGTTACAAGTACATGTATGTTCCCTCCAGTTCCAGTTTCTAAGACGCAAACATATGTGTGTCTACCGTCAACATGTTCTCTGTCAGATCCGCCGTCAATGGGCTGGATATTCGATTCCTAAGTATGAAAGGCCACCGACTTTATATGGCTAAGTTACTCCATTTTTACAGTTCAGGCGAGTAGGCCCGATTCTGTCCTCGAAGCCTTTCCCTGCTCTCTGTCTCTGACAGCTTCAGCTTGAGCTCGCATCTGTATCCATGAACTTTGTCCTACTCCCTGTGCAGCTAACGGTGCCTGCCTCGGCCAGTTTTCGCCTGTCTGCCAAGAAGTTGTATTTCACCTTCGAATTATCTATTTTGCTCTCCAGCCGATGCATTCCTGTCCAGTGATTTAGGTAAACATTTCCTTTAGCTCACAAGCAAGGGACTCAGCCTTTCCGTCCTCCTGCAAGTGATTCATAGCCCTGTTGCCATGGAAAGTTTTCTGCCCCTCGCATCTCATATAGACACTTAGACGCTTGTACACGTACACAGTCAGTATAGAATAGATTCTGTCCGAGAGTCCTTCCTTGTGGATAACATAGTTCTTTAAACATAGGATGTTAGATATGATTTGGGATTAGGTTGACTTGACCCCAGACTTCTCGTCTCCACATGTAGAGCTAAATGTCAAGTCCCCTTCACCCCCTAGTTGCACGTCAATTACACGTCATGCTGCCGCGCGCGCATCTATGCCAAGTATTATCTTATAGATCCACCTATGTCTGATAATTCTAACCAATCATGTTTCTTTTATTCCTTATTACGCCTAGTTTCGATTATGTCACTGATTTTGTCACTTTTCTTATCAAATGTTACGCCTTCTACATTCGTTTCATTGTAATGCACTTATTATAAAAATACATGTCTGTTAATAAATTATTGTACTTCACTTCCTGAACCCTCGTGGTGACGGAACCTGAAGGCCGCGACTCGAGTCGGCCATTTTGAATGGAATAAAGCCCATTAGAAAACCTCTTATACCACGGATTCTGCCTCTTGTTATTTTGAGCTATTTACTTTATTTTAAGATTCCGTATGAAATTCAGTCCGGTAATATTTATTTTATTTACCACATAATGGCGCCCGAACAGGGACACTTTCTCATCTCACGCGCCGGCGGTGCGTTGCAGGCCCGGTCTCCTGCCACAGCTGGACGGACCATAAACGCGTACCAGCAGGATTTCCTGTAAGCTCCCTCCGGTCAAGCGGGGGCGACTGAGGCTGCGATCAACCCAGACGAGGCGGTGAGAAGTGCGAAGTATCCCGACCAGAGCCTAGCTGAGAGAGCAAGATCCGAGGTATACAGAGGCCCACCAGGTTTTCCGAAATCCCGACGTCCAGAGGGTCCGATGTCCGCAGTTATCGAGTCCTGTCCATTCTCTGAGGCCTTCCGTTTCAAGGAGCTACTCGGTGAGTACCATCGCCGGGGAGGCGTGTTGACGCGCACATGGGTTGTGCCGGTCAAGACGGATTTGGGTACACAAATCCGGTCTGCACTGTTTAGCAGTGTATATGTACTGTTTAGCAGTATATCAAGTATTCCGAAGTGTTCAGTTATTGTCAAGAATTCAGCGTGGTGATTAGTTAGGCAGACTGTCATCATTGTCGATCACTGTTATAATGTTTAATGTTTAATGTTTAAAGTATTTAGAAAATGTCTTGCATATTGTGGTATGAATGACTGTTCATTGTTCACTGTTCATTATTGTGTTTCTCGTATTAAGAAAATTCAAGAGTAAGTATCAGATCAATTGTCAATATGCCGCTTTTCTCGAAGTTAAGACAGATTACTACCAGAAAAGGGGTGCTTGAAGAAGCAGTTCCTATTCCTCCTAGGGACACCCCAGGGCATTTCATGTACTATAAGCATGGCTTAGATGCCATATTGTTTCTTGATCTATGGGTAGATTATACCAAGGGGTTACCGGAAAGTCAAAGGTGGCCCATAGCGGGAACCTGGGATGCAGAGTGCATCATGAAAGTGGAGGAAGAGTTATGGAAAAGAAAGGTCAGACAGTCACAGAAAGACGCTGTTGAGTTATGGCGTAAAGAATCTCATAGACGAACAGAAAAAGCACGTAGACAAGAAGAGAGGAGTAAAGAAAGTTCAAATAAAGTTCAAGAAAATCTATTAATTGAGGAAGGTATCCGAGTGAAATCAGAACAAGTGAATAGGCAAAGGAATGCTCTTATGAATGGTATGTATCCCCTTCTAGCCGAAGGACTGCCTAAGGCTGTTACGGAGATGCCAAAAGACTTGCCACCCCCATTATTTCCAATTAAGGTACATCCAAAGGGGCATCCCAGAACCGCAGAAGATGTTTTTCTTTCCTCATATCTAGACGATGCAGCTCCCGAGTATGCTAACGCCACACCACATAGACCGTCTGGCGGAGGGGTTCAACGTCAGGATCAGGTATCTGTCCCCGTGCAACAGCAAGTTCCGATACAAGCTTCGGCAAGCACATCTGTTTCCGCATCTGTCTCCGCAGTCGACTCTACAGGGGTATCGACACCCATAGTTGCTGTGTCACGTTCAACGAATCCATTCACACCCGACGCCCCAGATGGGGCCACGGGAGGTGCTAGCAGTACTTTTACACCACCTAGAATAAATAAACTTGTTTTTCAAGAGTCAGCGCATTCACGCACACCAAAATTCGTAAATGAACGTACGCTTAAGGAACTCCTTGTAAATTGTAGATATGACCCCGTGGTTGGTAAAGAGGACGAAATGGTCCTGGCATCATTACGTATCAGACGAGCCGCAGAGTATTTAGCAAGGTTACCAGGGATGACTACGCATCTAGATAACATATATCATTTTGTTCAAACAGGACGAGATCCAGGATGTATTAACAGAGCTATGGAATTCCAGAAAGTAGAGATACAGGGGGAACTGTTACGTTTCCTCATAAACTGTGTGATCAGAAATCAAGATCGTCCGGGGGTAGACCCGAATGCAATGCTTATTCTTACAAGATGGAGTCAGAATATATCAGAAGGGAGACACGATAAGCAAAATTGTATAATAGCCATGTGCCGAAAAATCCGTAAAGAAATAGAGCGTATTCATGAAGAAAGATTGGGAACAGACGAGTATGAGCAAGATGAAGTGTCCGAATCAGGGAACTCTGCAAGACAGTCAGAGACCATAGCCTATGTAGGCAAAGGAAGATACTGTGAAAATACTAGATGTTTTTCTGATCCCATACACTCTGTATGTCCAAATAATAGCAGAACGTATCCGACGCCTGTAATAAATCTGAAATCTCCTGAACATTTGTTTCAAGCCGCAGATAAAATACTACGAGAACGAAGAGGTTACCACCTCCTCGATTCCATGGATGAGCAAGAATTAGCCAGATCAGCCGTTCACTGGATTGTTAGTCCTGAAAAATACGGTGATGAGACCGTAGCACACACGTTTTTTAACCTCAGTACAGATGAACAACGTTTAGCTGGAATATATATGATTCAGCAACTCCTCATATTATATAAGAGCCAACATGCTGACCCTGGTCCTTTACCTGATATATTAATGGAACTACTCACGAACAGATGGAGAGGTTCTAGTAACAAGCTAATTAAAGAGATATTAGTGTCACGTAAGCAGTATGTCCTTTTTGTAAGTCCGGATTCTCTCTCGCTGCCCCACAGAGAAAGAGCGCCGTACTATATGGATAGACAAAATCCCCTACGAGAAGTGCACCCAATAAAAGGCGAAGACAATGAGTTTCACCGTGTATTTGTTTACACACCCATATCAAAAATGGAATTATTAGAAATGAAAAAAGTAGTACCTAGTCATGACAAAGACCCAGCGGGTTTCCACCGAGAAATTAAAGACATGTTACTGATGGGAGAGTACACCTTTCCTGATATTATGACGATATTAAAGGTGCTTTTGCCTGCTGGCATATATGAAAAACTGAAAGAAAAAGAGTGGGAAGTGGGAGACCAAAAGATAGACTGGACAGCATTAGCAGAGGAAGAAAGGGGCCGAGCCGCAGGTTCAGGGCTCGGGGATAAAGTTAAACTATTGCCAGGTTTACTAGTACAGGTACTGCCACGTTTATTAACTACAAAAAAGGAAGATTGGGGTGCAATCACAGCCTGTAAACAAAAGCAAGATGAAGACACAAGCGATTATTATGCTCGATTTGAAAAATGTTTTGGTATAAATAGTGGTATAAAAGCAAGTAGTGATTCATATCCACATTTATTTGTGACAAAATTAGTGGAAAATGCATTGCCTCCAGTGAAGAATAGAATATTGAAATTCGAGAGTACCTGGCAAAGTAACACTCCGTCGCAAATGCTACAAATGTTACAGTATCATCACAATAGAATTAGGGATGAACAAGAACACGAGCATAGACGCATGAAGGATACAAAAATGAAAATGCTAGTTTCTCAGACAGTACCAGCAGATGGTCACAAAAAGGGTGTGACACATTCTGGTGATTCTGCAGTTCCTGTAAAAGGAACCTGCAATTACTGTAAACAACTAGGCCATTATGTACATGATTGTCAAGTCCTGAAACGTAATATAGCTACAGGTATTGCAAAAGAGAGACCACGATTAGTTAGACAAGATCAGAATGAACAAGGAGCTATGCAGCATGGACAGTCCATGCCAGTTCAGCAACAGTCCATGCCAGCCTCACAGCAACCCATACAGTTTGTGCCAGCTGCACCACCGTTGCCTGCTACTGCCACACAAACCACAACACGACAAATGTATCAGACTGCACAGTATGAATACCCTGAGTATCAGCGTTACGCATGAACCAGCCTAGAGAGGGAAGTTGACTTACCGCTTATCGAGATTCCGGTAGATCAAGAAGGACCTTATGTACATAGTGAATTATTAGGTCAAGATAGAAAATTCTTACTCGATACAGGGGCAAGTCGAACAACCATAAAACGTAGTGAAGTTCCAGGGGCACCCCTCTCAGGCTCTCAAAATGTTTCCCTTGGTTTTTCAGGAAAACCTATTGTTAATGAAGTATCACAGCCTCTACCACTTACGTTAGGACCTTTGACACGAACTACAGATTTATTGCTTACTAAATCATGCCCAGAAAATCTGTTAGGAATTAAGACTCTGAAAGCACTAGGAGCCATAATATGTTGTTCTCCGGAAGGAGTAAGGTTGTTTTTACGTGATTTTAAAGGTCACTATGTGTCTAGAGACATGGATCCCCGACTACAGACTTTACCAGTACATCTATGGGCACAAGGCCCTACGGATGTTGGCTGCATGAACATTACACCCTATCGAGTCACATTGAAAGCAGGAGTGGTACTACCACGAATGCGACAATACAAGTTACCGCATGATGCTGTAGTGGCTTTGTTGAAAATCATTGATGAGCTAATTGCCCAGGGAGTAGTTGTAGAAACAGACTCCAATGTATGTAATTCACCGATAATTCCGATTCTTAAACGAACTGATCCTACTGCTCCACCAGTGTACCGATTGGTTATTGATTTGCGTGAACTAAACAAGTGTATTGTACCACAATTCCCTGTGGTCCCTGATATATCATCATTGTTGACAGCAATTGATTCCGAAGCAACATTTTTTACTGTAATTGATCTCAAGAATGCCTTTTTCAGCGTCCCAATAGATCCGGAAAGCCAATACTTGTTCGGATTTAGTTTAAATGGGCGCAGCTTTAAATTCTCACGCGCTCCTCAAGGATTTACAGAAAGCCCCAGCATCTACAGCCAAGCACTGAAACGAGAACTTGACAGTATCCACATGCCAGTCAATACTGCACTGCTTCAATATGTCGATGATCTGCTGATCACCGCGAGAAGCGAGCCAGAATGTGAAAAAGCTTCTCTGACAGTTTTACATTTCCTAGCCGACAAGGGGCACAAGGTGTCCCCTTCTAAGCTGCAATTCTGTGTTCAGCGAGTTATTTATCTTGGTCACTCGCTGTCCAAGGAGGGAAGGCAGCTTACACCAGATCGCATCCAGTTAATTGCTAACATGTCAATACCCCAGACACAAAAGGAGGTGCGGGCTTTCATAGGCCTCACTTCATATTGTAGGCAGTGGATCCCTCAGTACGCATTTCTAGCAAAACCACTCATTCAGTTAACCACACAGGAGGCAGCCACATCGACTGTTCTCCCTTGGACTCAGGAACATACACAAGCTTTTGACAGCCTAAAAGAAGCTTTATGTCAAGCACCTGTTTTAGCAACACCATGTTATAGCAAACCTTTTACACTCTTTGTTACAGAACGCGAAGGTACTGCCTTGTCAGTACTCACTCAGGATCAAGCAGGATCACGCAAGCCATGTGCTTATTTTTCCAGTACATTAGATCCCGTAGCTCAGGCTTTGCCTGCATGCCTGAAATCAGTGGCAGCGACAGCTTTAGCAATCAGACAAAGCGATGCCATAGTATTAGGACACCCATTGACAGTTCAAGTACCACATGCAGTAGAGGTTCTTGTGAACCGAACACAAACGCAACACTTGACCATAGCAAGACTTACCGGTTATGAACTGACATTGTTTCAACCACACATAGAGATCCGACGGTGTAATACATTGAATCCTGCTACACTATTACCTGTAATTGGAACAGACCCACTAGCTCATGATTGTGTTGAAATCATTGAAATAAAGACGAAACCTAGACAAGACTTGACAGACGTTCCATTGTTAGATCCAGACCTGACGTTGTATGTAGACGGATCATGCATGAGAGCAAGTACAGGAGATTTAGTGGCCGCGTATGCAGTCACAACAGACACTGAAGTTATTGAGACACATTGTATAGATACTCTGTCAGCCCAAGCAGCAGAACTTATTGCTCTAACGCAAGCCTGTATTCAAGCCACAAATAAGAAAGTTAATGTATACACTGACTCACGTTATGCATTCGGAGTTGTACACGACTTCGGCGTGCTGTGGCGAGAGAGAGGTTATCTAACGTCCCATGGTGCCCACATTCAGCACGGGCCCCTCATTCATGCTTTGTTAGACGCAATACATCTACCCACTGCTATATCGATTATGAAATGTAAAGCACACACGAAGGTTACTGATACCATTTCTCAAGGCAATGATTTAGCTGACAGAACAGCTAAACAGACTGCTCAGAATCGCACATTAGACATGACAAAGCCAATAGTTCAGACCCCAACACAGTGTATGACAATTAAGGATCCCGCACTTGACGTAATTGACATACAGACACATGCCACAGCAGAAGAAATAAAGAAGTGGACTGAACTAGGAGGGATCCAGACAGATCAAGGATGGATGACGAAGGAGAAATCTGTATGGTTTCTCCCTGATTCCATGGTTCAAGCCATTATAGCTACAGTTCACAGTCCAGCACATTTAGGAGAGAAGGCTATGCTAGACAGCATTCAGCACATTTGGTTCAACAAACATTTACGAGCAGCAGCTAAACAAAAAGTTCGTACCTGTATGATATGTTGTCAGTTTAATCCAGGAAAGAGTGTTCCCGTAGAGCAGGGTGGATTTCAGCCTCCTGACCATCCTTTTGAAGTCCTCCAGATGGATTATATTCAGATGGAACGTTGTCGAGGATTCAAATATGTTCTTGTAGTTGTCTGCGCTCTCTCCCGTTGGACAGAGGCGTATCCCGTATCAGATTACACTGCCCCGACTACTGCCAAGCAGCTAGTTCGAGAATTCTTCCCACGGTACGGTTTACCACGTGTTGTATATTCAGATAACGGCCAGCCTTTCTCATCCGAATTAATGAAACATGTCTCACTCTTGTTGGGATATCAGTGGAAATTCCACTGTGTCCGACACCCCGAGGCAGCAGGTCTCGTAGAAAGACATAACCAGACACTGAAAATCAGACTGTCCAAAATATGTAGAGAGAAAGGTGTCGACTGGATAGTAGCATTACCAGTTGCACTCTTTTACATGAGAATGGTAGCACACTCTAGAACAGGGCTATCCCCGTATGAGGTGATCTTCGGTAGACCGCCGAATATGTGGGGGACGCCTATACCACGTAAAATAACTGATGTCGACTGTAATATGCTGACAGATTACTTGGCTTCCTTGATGTCTGCACTACAATCTTCTCGTTCACAGGTAGCTGCAGCCTTTCCCGACAACACTGAGGCGAAACCCCATGACGTTGTTCCGGGTAATCTTGTCTTTGTGAGAAACTTCGACAGGAAAAGTCAATTGGAGCCCAGGTGGAAAGCACCCAAGTTGGTCCTGTTGACCACAAGAACAGCCGTGAAGATCGAGGGACGAAAAGGGTGGATTCATTCAAGTCACGTCAAAAAATTTCATGGACTTCCTCCTGACACAGACAGTACTGCCCGTGTGTTTTCCCCCATTGACTCAAAGCTACCTTTGGCTGAGGCCAGTAGCACCGAACTCTATAAACAGAAACTCAGGTCCAGATCTAAACTGTCGGACGATTTGATTGTTTAAGTCCTCTCCAAGGTGAAGCGGTTGAATCTGTCCCGACATGTACCCCTTAGGTCTGAATCACGTAGAGTCCAGAATCATAATGAAACGACATGCTTATTGTAAATTACTGCGTAACCACTGTATTGTGACTTTATTAATTTTGTCTTCCTTGAGTTTTTTAATAGTTACTGCAAGTATATTGTTGCATATGTATTATCCTGTTTCTAAACGTGTTTTCAATATAACTGATGAACATTCTTTTAGTGACCTACCGCCACATGAATTATCTTATAGACTTGCGCTGCGCAATAACACCTTCATTAGTATGTTACATCATTCCCATCAGACTAGTAATGCGACCAATTGTTGGGTGTGTGGCCGACTCCCTCCCTATCAGAATAACAAAGGAGTTCTGCCTTTCTTTCCACATCCGTTCACACACAATGGCTCCTGTGGAGCATGGTTTAGTTTATTAAATTCCATAGACCCAGACACAGCAGTTTATCAACAACATTGGATATGGGGAAATCTGAATCTAGTTTTATTCAAAGTCTGTCACCCTAATAAGGAGGGTCACCCCAGTAGAACAGGAACTGATTTAGAAAATGAAGTGTATAAATTAGGTAATTTTACGCCTAATCTTATGATTTTGAATGTCAAATCCGAAGTTGAACTAATTCTGCCCACTATGTCAGTATTTCCAGTTAAGGGTGAATTATGTGTAAGAAAAGTTGGTTCCATACATATGGGCCATAGCCAATGCGTTACTACAGTAGAATATAGTGATCAAGGTAAATCTTCATTTAGAGCTTCTCGCCATTCTTACTTCATATGTGGTCAGACGGCATATATGCGTCTGCCTCTAGATTGGGATGGTACCTGTTACATAGCATTCCTTTTGCCACCTGTTTTCCTAGCTCCCCCTGATTATTATCGAAATGTTCATTTAGTACACAATAGAGAGCAAAGAGATCTCCCAGTTGTCGATTATACTGAGACGGCATGGGACAAGTATGTAGATTTCAATAAAGGTATCTTTCCCTATATAGGTACAATATCAAATAGTAAGCTGATACGCAGACTCACCAAGACTCTTGAAGCTGTAGTAAACGAGACTATAGCCGCCCTAGGCAATCTGACAGAGGAACAATCAGTGATGAGAATTGTTGTTCTCCAGAATCGTCTTGTCCTTGACGTCATCCTGGCCGATAGGGGCGGAGCTTGCAGGGTCATCGGATCCAGCTGCTGCATATTCATACCAGAAAATTCGCCATCTGTATATAAAGCTATAACACGCCTTCATAAGATTGTAAGCCAGATACACGAAAATCCAGGCACTTGGACGTGGTCCGGGTGGTTTTGGAGTGTGATATCAGCCTGGGGATGGAGAGTTCTATCCTTCCTAGGTATTGGCCTTCTTATGTTCTTCAGTTGTTGTTTATGCCTGCAAGGTGGACCAGCGATTTGTGGTCTGTGTGCCACATCATGCATTCCACATCACAGGTCCCGTTCGGAATGCCGGAAGGAAGAAGAAATGATGCTCCATGAGCAAATCAATGGAATGATGAAGATTGATGTCTCGTGAAGGGCAAGAAGGGGACAAGGAGGGAATGTGGAAATGTGGATTTTCCTGATCAGTTATGTCCCCTATCTTGGACCCCAACGGTTCTATATGCATGTTACAAGTACATGTATGTTCCCTCCAGTTCCAGTTTCTAAGACGCAAACATATGTGTGTCTACCGTCAACATGTTCTCTGTCAGATCCGCCGTCAATGGGCTGGATATTCGATTCCTAAGTATGAAAGGCCACCGACTTTATATGGCTAAGTTACTCCATTTTTACAGTTCAGGCGAGTAGGCCCGATTCTGTCCTCGAAGCCTTTCCCTGCTCTCTGTCTCTGACAGCTTCAGCTTGAGCTCGCATCTGTATCCATGAACTTTGTCCTACTCCCTGTGCAGCTAACGGTGCCTGCCTCGGCCAGTTTTCGCCTGTCTGCCAAGAAGTTGTATTTCACCTTCGAATTATCTATTTTGCTCTCCAGCCGATGCATTCCTGTCCAGTGATTTAGGTAAACATTTCCTTTAGCTCACAAGCAAGGGACTCAGCCTTTCCGTCCTCCTGCAAGTGATTCATAGCCCTGTTGCCATGGAAAGTTTTCTGCCCCTCGCATCTCATATAGACACTTAGACGCTTGTACACGTACACAGTCAGTATAGAATAGATTCTGTCCGAGAGTCCTTCCTTGTGGATAACATAGTTCTTTAAACATAGGATGTTAGATATGATTTGGGATTAGGTTGACTTGACCCCAGACTTCTCGTCTCCACATGTAGAGCTAAATGTCAAGTCCCCTTCACCCCCTAGTTGCACGTCAATTACACGTCATGCTGCCGCGCGCGCATCTATGCCAAGTATTATCTTATAGATCCACCTATGTCTGATAATTCTAACCAATCATGTTTCTTTTATTCCTTATTACGCCTAGTTTCGATTATGTCACTGATTTTGTCACTTTTCTTATCAAATGTTACGCCTTCTACATTCGTTTCATTGTAATGCACTTATTATAAAAATACATGTCTGTTAATAAATTATTGTACTTCACTTCCTGAACCCTCGTGGTGACGGAACCTGAAGGCCGCGACTCGAGTCGGCCATTTTGAATGGAATAAAGCCCATTAGAAAACCTCTTATACCACGGATTCTGCCTCTTGTTATTTTGAGCTATTTACTTTATTTTAAGATTCCGTATGAAATTCAGTCCGGTAATATTTATTTTATTTACCACAGAAGGAGCAATGCTGCACACATGCAAAGAGGAAATAACAAGGAGCAATGCAGCACACATGCAAAGAGGAAATAACAAGGAGCGAAGCAGCACACATGCAAAGAGGAAATAAGAAGGAGCGAAGCTGCACACATGCAAAGAGGAAAAAACAAGGAGCGAAGCAGCACACATGCAAAGAGGAAGTAACATGGAGCAATGCAGCACACATGCAAAGAGGAAATAACAAGGAGAAATGCAGCACACATGCAAAGAGGAAGTAACAAGGAGCAAAGCAGCACACATGTAAAGAGGAAGTAACAAGGAGTAAAGCAGCACACATGCAAAGAGGAAATAACAAGGAGCAATGCAGCACAAATGCAAAGAGGAAATAACAAGGAGCGAAGCAGCACACATGCAAAGAGGAAATAACAAGGAGCGAAGCAGCACACATGCAAAGAGGAAGTAACTAGGAGCAAAGCAGCACACATGCAAAGAGGAAGTAACATGGAGCAATGCAGCACACATGCAAAGAGGAAATAACAAGGAGAAATGCAGCACACATGCAAAGAGGAAGTAACAAGGAGCAAAGCAGCACACATGTAAAGAGGAAGTAACAAGGAGTAAAGCAGCACACATGCAAAGAGGAAATAACAAGGAGCAATGCAGCACCAATGCAAAGAGGAAATAACAAGGAGCGAAGCAGCACACATGCAAAGAGGAAATAACAAGGAGCGAAGCAGCACACATGCAAAGAGGAAGTAACTAGGAGCAAAGCAGCACACATGCAAAGAGGAAATAACAAGGAGCGAAGCAGCACACATGCAAAGAGGAAATAACAAGGAGCGAAGCAGCACACATGCAAAGAGGAAGTAACAAGGAGCAATGCAGCACACATGCAAAGAGGAAATAACAAGTAGTGAAGCAGCACACATGCAAAGAGGAAATAACAAGGAGCGATGCAGCACACATGCAAAGAGGAAATAACAAGGAGCGAAGCAGCACACATGCAAAGAGGAAATAAGAAGGAGCAATGCTGCACACATGCAAAGAGGAAATAACAAGGAGCAATGCAGCACACATGCAAAGAGGAAATAACAAGGAGCGAAGCAGCACACATGCAAAGAGGAAATAAGAAGGAGCGAAGCTGCACACATGCAAAGAGGAAAAAACAAGGAGCGAAGCAGCACACATGCAAAGAGGAAGTAACATGGAGCAATGCAGCACACATGCAAAGAGGAAATAACAAGGAGAAATGCAGCACACATGCAAATAGGAAGTAACAAGGAGCAAAGCAGCACACATGTAAAGAGGAAGTAACAAGGAGTAAAGCAGCACACATGCAAAGAGGAAATAACAAGGAGCAATGCAGCACACATGCAAAGAGGAAATAACAAGGAGCGAAGCAGCACACATGCAAAGAGGAAATAACAAGGAGCAAAGCAGCACACATGCAAAGAGGAAATAAGAAGGAGCGAAGCAGCACACATGCAAAGAGGAAATAACAAGGAGCGAAGCAGCACACATGCAAAGAGGAAATAAGAAGGAGCGAAGCTGCACACATGCAAAGAGGAAATAAGTAGGAGCGAAGCTGCACACATACAAAGAGGAAGTAACAAGGAGCGAAGCAGCACACATGCAAAGAGGAAATAACAAGGAGCGAAGCAGCACACATGCAAAGAGGAAATAACAAGGAGCGAAGCAGCACACATGCAAAGAGGAAATAACAAGGAGCAATGCAGCACACATGCAAAGAGGAAATAACAAGGAGAAATGCAGCACACATGCAAAGAGGAAGTAACAAGGAGCAAAGCAGCACACATGTAAAGAGGAAGTAACAAGGAGTAAAGCAGCACACATGCAAAGAGGAAATAACAAGGAGCAATGCAGCACACATGCAAAGAGGAAATAACAAGGAGCAAAGCAGCACACATGCAAAGAGGAAATAACAAGGAGCGAAGCAGCACACATGCAAAGAGGAAATAAGAAGGAGCGAAGCTGCACACATGCAAAGAGGAAATAACAAGGAGCGAAGCAGCACACATGCAAAGAGGAAGTAACAAGGAGCAAAGCAGCACACATGCAAAGAGGAAGTAACAAGGAGCAAAGCAGCACACATGCAAAGAGGAAATAACAAGGAGCGAAGCAGCACACATGCAAAGAGGAAATAACAAGGAGCGAAGCAGCACACATGCAAAGAGGATATAACAAGGAGCGAAGCAGCACACATGCAAAGAGGAAGTAACAAGGAGCAATGCAGCACACATGCAAAGAGGAAATAACAAGTAGTGAAGCAGCACACATGCAAAGAGGAAATAACAAGGAGCGATGCAGCACACATGCAAAGAGGAAATAACAAGGAGCGAAGCAGCACACATGCAAAGAGGAAATAACAAGGAACAATGCTGCACACATGCAAAGAGGAAATAACAAGGAGCAATGCAGCACACATGCAAAGAGGAAATAACAAGGAGCGAAGCAGCACACATGTAAAGAGGAAGTAACAAGGAGTAAAGCAGCACACATGCAAAGAGGAAATAACAAGGAGCAATGCAGCACACATGCAAAGAGGAAATAACAAGGAGCGAAGCAGCACACATGCAAAGAGGAAATAACAAGGAGCAAAGCAGCACACATGCAAAGAGGAAATAAGAAGGAGCGAAGCAGCACACATGCAAAGAGGAAATAACAAGGAGCGAAGCAGCACACATGCAAAGAGGAAATAAGAAGGAGCGAAGCTGCACACATGCAAAGAGGAAATAAGTAGGAGCGAAGCTGCACACATACAAAGAGGAAGTAACAAGGAGCGAAGCAGCACACATGCAAAGAGGAAATAACAAGGAGCGAAGCAGCACACATGCAAAGAGGAAATAACAAGGAGCGAAGCAGCACACATGCAAAGAGGAAATAACAAGGAGCAATGCAGCACACATGCAAAGAGGAAATAACAAGGAGAAATGCAGCACACATGCAAAGAGGAAGTAACAAGGAGCAAAGCAGCACACATGTAAAGAGGAAGTAACAAGGAGTAAAGCAGCACACATGCAAAGAGGAAATAACAAGGAGCAATGCAGCACACATGCAAAGAGGAAATAACAAGGAGCAAAGCAGCACACATGCAAAGAGGAAATAACAAGGAGCGAAGCAGCACACATGCAAAGAGGAAATAAGAAGGAGCGAAGCTGCACACATGCAAAGAGGAAATAACAAGGAGCGAAGCAGCACACATGCAAAGAGGAAGTAACAAGGAGCAAAGCAGCACACATGCAAAGAGGAAGTAACAAGGAGCAAAGCAGCACACATGCAAAGAGGAAATAACAAGGAGCGAAGCAGCACACATGCAAAGAGGAAATAACAAGGAGCGAAGCAGCACACATGCAAAGAGGATATAACAAGGAGCGAAGCAGCACACATGCAAAGAGGAAGTAACAAGGAGCAATGCAGCACACATGCAAAGAGGAAATAACAAGTAGTGAAGCAGCACACATGCAAAGAGGAAATAACAAGGAGCGATGCAGCACACATGCAAAGAGGAAATAACAAGGAGCGAAGCAGCACACATGCAAAGAGGAAATAACAAGGAACAATGCTGCACACATGCAAAGAGGAAATAACAAGGAGCAATGCAGCACACATGCAAAGAGGAAATAACAAGGAGCGAAGCAGCACACATGCAAAGAGGAAATAAGAAGGAGCGAAGCTGCACACATGCAAAGAGGAAAAAACAAGGAGCGAAGCAGCACACATGCAAAGAGGAAGTAACATGGAGCAATGCAGCACACATGCAAAGAGGAAATAACAAGGAGAAATGCAGCACACATGCAAAGAGGAAGTGACAAGGAGCAAAGCAGCACACATGTAAAGAGGAAGTAACAAGGAGTAAAGCAGCACACATGCAAAGAGGAAATAACAAGGAGCAATGCAGCACACATGCAAAGAGGAAATAACAAGGAGCGAAGCAGCACACATGCAAAGAGGAAATAACAAGGAGCGAAGCAGCACACATGCAAAGAGGAAATAACAAGGAGCGAAGCTGCACACATGCAAAGAGGAAATAACAAGGAGCGAAGCAGCACACTTGCAAAGAGGAAGTAATAAGGAGCAAAGCAGCACACATGCAAAGAGGAAATAACAAGGAGCGAAGCAGCACACATGCAAAGAGGAAATAACAAGGAGCGAAGCAGCACACATGCAAAGAGGAAGTAACAAGGAGCAATGCAGCACACATGCAAAGAGGAAATAACAAGGAGCGAAGCAGCACACATGCAAAGAGGAAATGAGAAGGAGCGAAGCTGCACACATGCAAAGAGGAAATAACAAGGAGCGAAGCAGCACACATGCAAAGAGGAAGTAACAAGGAGCAAAGCAGCACACATGCAAAGAGGAAATAACAAGGAGCAATGCAGCACACATGCAAAGAGGAAATAACAAGGAGCGAAGCAGCACACATGCAAAGAGGAAATAACAAGGAGCGAAGCAGCACACATGCAAAGAGGAAATAACAAGGAGCGAAGCAGCACACATGCAAAGAGGAAATAAGAAGGAGCGAAGCTGCACACATACAAAGAGGAAGTAACAAGGAGCGAAGCAGCACACATGCAAAGAGGAAATAACAAGGAGCGAAGCAGCACACATGCAAAGAGGAAATAACAAGGAGCGAAGCAGCACACATGCAAAGAGGAAATAACAAGGAGCGAAGCAGCACACATGCAAAGAGGAAATAACAAGGAGCGAAGCAGCACACATGCAAAGAGGAAATAAGAAGGAGCAAAGCAGCACACATGCAAAGAGGAAATAAGAAGGAGCGAAGCAGCACACATGCAAAGAGGAAGTAACAAGGAGCAAAGCAGCACACATGCAAAGAGGAAATAACAAGGAGCGAAGCAGCACACATGCAAAGAGGAAATAACAAGGAGCGAAGCAGCACACATGCAAAGAGGATATAACAAGGAGCGAAGCAGCACACATGCAAAGAGGAACTAACAAGGAGCAATGCAGCACACATGCAAAGAGGAAATAACAAGTAGTGAAGCAGCACACATGCAAAGAGGAAATAACAAGGAGCGATGCAGCACACATGCAAAGAGGAAATAACAAGGAGCGAAGCAGCACACATGCAAAGAGGAAATAAGAAGGAGCAATGCTGCACACATGCAAAGAGGAAATAACAAGGAGCAATGCAGCACACATGCAAAGAGGAAATAACAAGGAGCGAAGCAGCACACATGCAAAGAGGAAATAAGAAGGAGCGAAGCTGCACACATGCAAAGAGGAAAAAACAAGGAGCGAAGCAGCACACATGCAAAGAGGAAGTAACATGGAGCAATGCAGCACACATGCAAAGAGGAAATAACAAGGAGAAATGCAGCACACATGCAAAGAGGAAGTAACAAGGAGCAAAGCAGCACACATGTAAAGAGGAAGTAACAAGGAGTAAAGCAGCACACATGCAAAGAGGAAATAACAAGGAGCGAAGCAGCACACATGCAAAGAGGAAATGAGAAGGAGCGAAGCTGCACACATGCAAAGAGGAAATAACAAGGAGCGAAGCAGCACACATGCAAAGAGGAAGTAACAAGGAGCAAAGCAGCACACATGCAAAGAGGAAATAACAAGGAGCAATGCAGCACACATGCAAAGAGGAAATAACAAGGAGCGAAGCAGCACACATGCAAAGAGGAAATAACAAGGAGCGAAGCAGCACACATGCAAAGAGGAAATAACAAGGAGCGAAGCAGCACACATGCAAAGAGGAAATAAGAAGGAGCGAAGCTGCACACATGCAAAGAGGAAATAAGTAGGAGCGAAGCTGCACACATACAAAGAGGAAGTAACAAGGAGCGAAGCAGCACACATGCAAAGAGGAAATAACAAGGAGCGAAGCAGCACACATGCAAAGAGGAAATAACAAGGAGCGAAGCAGCACACATGCAAAGAGGAAATAACAAGGAGCGAAGCAGCACACATGCAAAGAGGAAATAACAAGGAGCGAAGCAGCACACATGCAAAGAGGAAATAAGAAGGAGCAAAGCAGCACACATGCAAAGAGGAAATAAGAAGGAGCGAAGCAGCACACATGCAAAGAGGAAGTAACAAGGAGCAAAGCAGCACACATGCAAAGAGGAAATAACAAGGAGCGAAGCAGCACACATGCAAAGAGGAAATAACAAGGAGCGAAGCAGCACACATGCAAAGAGGATATAACAAGGAGCGAAGCAGCACACATGCAAAGAGGAACTAACAAGGAGCAATGCAGCACACATGCAAAGAGGAAATAACAAGTAGTGAAGCAGCACACATGCAAAGAGGAAATAACAAGGAGCGATGCAGCACACATGCAAAGAGGAAATAACAAGGAGCGAAGCAGCACACATGCAAAGAGGAAATAAGAAGGAGCAATGCTGCACACATGCAAAGAGGAAATAACAAGGAGCAATGCAGCACACATGCAAAGAGGAAATAACAAGGAGCGAAGCAGCACACATGCAAAGAGGAAATAAGAAGGAGCGAAGCTGCACACATGCAAAGAGGAAAAAACAAGGAGCGAAGCAGCACACATGCAAAGAGGAAGTAACATGGAGCAATGCAGCACACATGCAAAGAGGAAATAACAAGGAGAAATGCAGCACACATGCAAAGAGGAAATAACAAGGAGCGAAGCAGCACACATGCAAAGAGGATATAACAAGGAGCGAAGCAGCACACATGCAAAGAGGAACTAACAAGGAGCAATGCAGCACACATACAAAGAGGAAGTAACAAGGAGTGAAGCAGCACACATGCAAAGAGGAAATAACAAGGAGCGAAGCAGCACACATGCAAAGAGGAAATAACAAGGAGCGAAGCAGCACACATGCAAAGAGGAAATAACAAGGAGCGAAGCAGCACACATGCAAAGAGGAAATAACAAGGAGCGAAGCAGCACACATGCAAAGAGGAAATAAGAAGGAGCAAAGCAGCACACATGCAAAGAGGAAATAAGAAGGAGCGAAGCTGCACACATACAAAGAGGAAGTAACAAGGAGCGAAGCAGCACACATGCAAAGAGGAAATAACAAGGAGCGAAGCAGCACACATGCAAAGAGGAAATAACAAGGAGCGAAGCAGCACACATGCAAAGAGGAAATAACAAGGAGCGAAGCAGCACACATGCAAAGAGGAAATAACAAGGAGCGAAGCAGCACACATGCAAAGAGGAAATAAGAAGGAGCAAAGCAGCACACATGCAAAGAGGAAATAAGAAGGAGCGAAGCAGCACACATGCAAAGAGGAAGTAACAAGGAGCAAAGCAGCACACATGCAAAGAGGAAATAACAAGGAGCGAAGCAGCACACATGCAAAGAGGAAATAACAAGGAGCGAAGCAGCACACATGCAAAGAGGATATAACAAGGAGCGAAGCAGCACACATGCAAAGAGGAACTAACAAGGAGCAATGCAGCACACATGCAAAGAGGAAATAACAAGTAGTGAAGCAGCACACATGCAAAGAGGAAATAACAAGGAGCGATGCAGCACACATGCAAAGAGGAAATAACAAGGAGCGAAGCAGCACACATGCAAAGAGGAAATAAGAAGGAGCAATGCTGCACACATGCAAAGAGGAAATAACAAGGAGCAATGCAGCACACATGCAAAGAGGAAATAACAAGGAGCGAAGCAGCACACATGCAAAGAGGAAATAAGAAGGAGCGAAGCTGCACACATGCAAAGAGGAAAAAACAAGGAGCGAAGCAGCACACATGCAAAGAGGAAGTAACATGGAGCAATGCAGCACACATGCAAAGAGGAAATAACAAGGAGAAATGCAGCACACATGCAAAGAGGAAGTAACAAGGAGCAAAGCAGCACACATGTAAAGAGGAAGTAACAAGGAGTAAAGCAGCACACATGCAAAGAGGAAATAACAAGGAGCAATGCAGCACAAATGCAAAGAGGAAATAACAAGGAGCGAAGCAGCACACATGCAAAGAGGAAATAACAAGGAGCGAAGCAGCACACATGCAAAGAGGAAGTAACTAGGAGCAAAGCAGCACACATGCAAAGAGGAAGTAACATGGAGCAATGCAGCACACATGCAAAGAGGAAATAACAAGGAGAAATGCAGCACACATGCAAAGAGGAAGTAACAAGGAGCAAAGCAGCACACATGTAAAGAGGAAGTAACAAGGAGTAAAGCAGCACACATGCAAAGAGGAAATAACAAGGAGCAATGCAGCACCAATGCAAAGAGGAAATAACAAGGAGCGAAGCAGCACACATGCAAAGAGGAAATAACAAGGAGCGAAGCAGCACACATGCAAAGAGGAAGTAACTAGGAGCAAAGCAGCACACATGCAAAGAGGAAATAACAAGGAGCGAAGCAGCACACATGCAAAGAGGAAATAACAAGGAGCGAAGCAGCACACATGCAAAGAGGAAGTAACAAGGAGCAATGCAGCACACATGCAAAGAGGAAATAACAAGTAGTGAAGCAGCACACATGCAAAGAGGAAATAACAAGGAGCGATGCAGCACACATGCAAAGAGGAAATAACAAGGAGCGAAGCAGCACACATGCAAAGAGGAAATAAGAAGGAGCAATGCTGCACACATGCAAAGAGGAAATAACAAGGAGCAATGCAGCACACATGCAAAGAGGAAATAACAAGGAGCGAAGCAGCACACATGCAAAGAGGAAATAAGAAGGAGCGAAGCTGCACACATGCAAAGAGGAAAAAACAAGGAGCGAAGCAGCACACATGCAAAGAGGAAGTAACATGGAGCAATGCAGCACACATGCAAAGAGGAAATAACAAGGAGAAATGCAGCACACATGCAAATAGGAAGTAACAAGGAGCAAAGCAGCACACATGTAAAGAGGAAGTAACAAGGAGTAAAGCAGCACACATGCAAAGAGGAAATAACAAGGAGCAATGCAGCACACATGCAAAGAGGAAATAACAAGGAGCGAAGCAGCACACATGCAAAGAGGAAATAACAAGGAGCAAAGCAGCACACATGCAAAGAGGAAATAAGAAGGAGCGAAGCAGCACACATGCAAAGAGGAAATAACAAGGAGCGAAGCAGCACACATGCAAAGAGGAAATAAGAAGGAGCGAAGCTGCACACATGCAAAGAGGAAATAAGTAGGAGCGAAGCTGCACACATACAAAGAGGAAGTAACAAGGAGCGAAGCAGCACACATGCAAAGAGGAAATAACAAGGAGCGAAGCAGCACACATGCAAAGAGGAAATAACAAGGAGCGAAGCAGCACACATGCAAAGAGGAAATAACAAGGAGCAATGCAGCACACATGCAAAGAGCAAATAACAAGGAGAAATGCAGCACACATGCAAAGAGGAAGTAACAAGGAGCAAAGCAGCACACATGTAAAGAGGAAGTAACAAGGAGTAAAGCAGCACACATGCAAAGAGGAAATAACAAGGAGCAATGCAGCACACATGCAAAGAGGAAATAACAAGGAGCAAAGCAGCACACATGCAAAGAGGAAATAACAAGGAGCGAAGCAGCACACATGCAAAGAGGAAATAAGAAGGAGCGAAGCTGCACACATGCAAAGAGGAAATAACAAGGAGCGAAGCAGCACACATGCAAAGAGGAAGTAACAAGGAGCAAAGCAGCACACATGCAAAGAGGAAGTAACAAGGAGCAAAGCAGCACACATGCAAAGAGGAAATAACAAGGAGCGAAGCAGCACACATGCAAAGAGGAAATAACAAGGAGCGAAGCAGCACACATGCAAAGAGGATATAACAAGGAGCGAAGCAGCACACATGCAAAGAGGAAGTAACAAGGAGCAATGCAGCACACATGCAAAGAGGAAATAACAAGTAGTGAAGCAGCACACATGCAAAGAGGAAATAACAAGGAGCGATGCAGCACACATGCAAAGAGGAAATAACAAGGAGCGAAGCAGCACACATGCAAAGAGGAAATAACAAGGAACAATGCTGCACACATGCAAAGAGGAAATAACAAGGAGCAATGCAGCACACATGCAAAGAGGAAATAACAAGGAGCGAAGCAGCACACATGTAAAGAGGAAGTAACAAGGAGTAAAGCAGCACACATGCAAAGAGGAAATAACAAGGAGCAATGCAGCACACATGCAAAGAGGAAATAACAAGGAGCGAAGCAGCACACATGCAAAGAGGAAATAACAAGGAGCAAAGCAGCACACATGCAAAGAGGAAATAAGAAGGAGCGAAGCAGCACACATGCAAAGAGGAAATAACAAGGAGCGAAGCAGCACACATGCAAAGAGGAAATAAGAAGGAGCGAAGCTGCACACATGCAAAGAGGAAATAAGTAGGAGCGAAGCTGCACACATACAAAGAGGAAGTAACAAGGAGCGAAGCAGCACACATGCAAAGAGGAAATAACAAGGAGCGAAGCAGCACACATGCAAAGAGGAAATAACAAGGAGCGAAGCAGCACACATGCAAAGAGGAAATAACAAGGAGCAATGCAGCACACATGCAAAGAGGAAATAACAAGGAGAAATGCAGCACACATGCAAAGAGGAAGTAACAAGGAGCAAAGCAGCACACATGTAAAGAGGAAGTAACAAGGAGTAAAGCAGCACACATGCAAAGAGGAAATAACAAGGAGCAATGCAGCACACATGCAAAGAGGAAATAACAAGGAGCAAAGCAGCACACATGCAAAGAGGAAATAACAAGGAGCGAAGCAGCACACATGCAAAGAGGAAATAAGAAGGAGCGAAGCTGCACACATGCAAAGAGGAAATAACAAGGAGCGAAGCAGCACACATGCAAAGAGGAAGTAACAAGGAGCAAAGCAGCACACATGCAAAGAGGAAGTAACAAGGAGCAAAGCAGCACACATGCAAAGAGGAAATAACAAGGAGCGAAGCAGCACACATGCAAAGAGGAAATAACAAGGAGCGAAGCAGCACACATGCAAAGAGGATATAACAAGGAGCGAAGCAGCACACATGCAAAGAGGAAGTAACAAGGAGCAATGCAGCACACATGCAAAGAGGAAATAACAAGTAGTGAAGCAGCACACATGCAAAGAGGAAATAACAAGGAGCGATGCAGCACACATGCAAAGAGGAAATAACAAGGAGCGAAGCAGCACACATGCAAAGAGGAAATAACAAGGAACAATGCTGCACACATGCAAAGAGGAAATAACAAGGAGCAATGCAGCACACATGCAAAGAGGAAATAACAAGGAGCGAAGCAGCACACATGCAAAGAGGAAATAAGAAGGAGCGAAGCTGCACACATGCAAAGAGGAAAAAACAAGGAGCGAAGCAGCACACATGCAAAGAGGAAGTAACATGGAGCAATGCAGCACACATGCAAAGAGGAAATAACAAGGAGAAATGCAGCACACATGCAAAGAGGAAGTGACAAGGAGCAAAGCAGCACACATGTAAAGAGGAAGTAACAAGGAGTAAAGCAGCACACATGCAAAGAGGAAATAACAAGGAGCAATGCAGCACACATGCAAAGAGGAAATAACAAGGAGCGAAGCAGCACACATGCAAAGAGGAAATAACAAGGAGCGAAGCAGCACACATGCAAAGAGGAAATAACAAGGAGCGAAGCTGCACACATGCAAAGAGGAAATAACAAGGAGCGAAGCAGCACACTTGCAAAGAGGAAGTAATAAGGAGCAAAGCAGCACACATGCAAAGAGGAAATAACAAGGAGCGAAGCAGCACACATGCAAAGAGGAAATAACAAGGAGCGAAGCAGCACACATGCAAAGAGGAAGTAACAAGGAGCAATGCAGCACACATGCAAAGAGGAAATAACAAGGAGCGAAGCAGCACACATGCAAAGAGGAAATGAGAAGGAGCGAAGCTGCACACATGCAAAGAGGAAATAACAAGGAGCGAAGCAGCACACATGCAAAGAGGAAGTAACAAGGAGCAAAGCAGCACACATGCAAAGAGGAAATAACAAGGAGCAATGCAGCACACATGCAAAGAGGAAATAACAAGGAGCGAAGCAGCACACATGCAAAGAGGAAATAACAAGGAGCGAAGCAGCACACATGCAAAGAGGAAATAACAAGGAGCGAAGCAGCACACATGCAAAGAGGAAATAAGAAGGAGCGAAGCTGCACACATACAAAGAGGAAGTAACAAGGAGCGAAGCAGCACACATGCAAAGAGGAAATAACAAGGAGCGAAGCAGCACACATGCAAAGAGGAAATAACAAGGAGCGAAGCAGCACACATGCAAAGAGGAAATAACAAGGAGCGAAGCAGCACACATGCAAAGAGGAAATAACAAGGAGCGAAGCAGCACACATGCAAAGAGGAAATAAGAAGGAGCAAAGCAGCACACATGCAAAGAGGAAATAAGAAGGAGCGAAGCAGCACACATGCAAAGAGGAAGTAACAAGGAGCAAAGCAGCACACATGCAAAGAGGAAATAACAAGGAGCGAAGCAGCACACATGCAAAGAGGAAATAACAAGGAGCGAAGCAGCACACATGCAAAGAGGATATAACAAGGAGCGAAGCAGCACACATGCAAAGAGGAACTAACAAGGAGCAATGCAGCACACATGCAAAGAGGAAATAACAAGTAGTGAAGCAGCACACATGCAAAGAGGAAATAACAAGGAGCGATGCAGCACACATGCAAAGAGGAAATAACAAGGAGCGAAGCAGCACACATGCAAAGAGGAAATAAGAAGGAGCAATGCTGCACACATGCAAAGAGGAAATAACAAGGAGCAATGCAGCACACATGCAAAGAGGAAATAACAAGGAGCGAAGCAGCACACATGCAAAGAGGAAATAAGAAGGAGCGAAGCTGCACACATGCAAAGAGGAAAAAACAAGGAGCGAAGCAGCACACATGCAAAGAGGAAGTAACATGGAGCAATGCAGCACACATGCAAAGAGGAAATAACAAGGAGAAATGCAGCACACATGCAAAGAGGAAGTAACAAGGAGCAAAGCAGCACACATGTAAAGAGGAAGTAACAAGGAGTAAAGCAGCACACATGCAAAGAGGAAATAACAAGGAGCGAAGCAGCACACATGCAAAGAGGAAATGAGAAGGAGCGAAGCTGCACACATGCAAAGAGGAAATAACAAGGAGCGAAGCAGCACACATGCAAAGAGGAAGTAACAAGGAGCAAAGCAGCACACATGCAAAGAGGAAATAACAAGGAGCAATGCAGCACACATGCAAAGAGGAAATAACAAGGAGCGAAGCAGCACACATGCAAAGAGGAAATAACAAGGAGCGAAGCAGCACACATGCAAAGAGGAAATAACAAGGAGCGAAGCAGCACACATGCAAAGAGGAAATAAGAAGGAGCGAAGCTGCACACATGCAAAGAGGAAATAAGTAGGAGCGAAGCTGCACACATACAAAGAGGAAGTAACAAGGAGCGAAGCAGCACACATGCAAAGAGGAAATAACAAGGAGCGAAGCAGCACACATGCAAAGAGGAAATAACAAGGAGCGAAGCAGCACACATGCAAAGAGGAAATAACAAGGAGCGAAGCAGCACACATGCAAAGAGGAAATAACAAGGAGCGAAGCAGCACACATGCAAAGAGGAAATAAGAAGGAGCAAAGCAGCACACATGCAAAGAGGAAATAAGAAGGAGCGAAGCAGCACACATGCAAAGAGGAAGTAACAAGGAGCAAAGCAGCACACATGCAAAGAGGAAATAACAAGGAGCGAAGCAGCACACATGCAAAGAGGAAATAACAAGGAGCGAAGCAGCACACATGCAAAGAGGATATAACAAGGAGCGAAGCAGCACACATGCAAAGAGGAACTAACAAGGAGCAATGCAGCACACATGCAAAGAGGAAATAACAAGTAGTGAAGCAGCACACATGCAAAGAGGAAATAACAAGGAGCGATGCAGCACACATGCAAAGAGGAAATAACAAGGAGCGAAGCAGCACACATGCAAAGAGGAAATAAGAAGGAGCAATGCTGCACACATGCAAAGAGGAAATAACAAGGAGCAATGCAGCACACATGCAAAGAGGAAATAACAAGGAGCGAAGCAGCACACATGCAAAGAGGAAATAAGAAGGAGCGAAGCTGCACACATGCAAAGAGGAAAAAACAAGGAGCGAAGCAGCACACATGCAAAGAGGAAGTAACATGGAGCAATGCAGCACACATGCAAAGAGGAAATAACAAGGAGAAATGCAGCACACATGCAAAGAGGAAATAACAAGGAGCGAAGCAGCACACATGCAAAGAGGATATAACAAGGAGCGAAGCAGCACACATGCAAAGAGGAACTAACAAGGAGCAATGCAGCACACATACAAAGAGGAAGTAACAAGGAGTGAAGCAGCACACATGCAAAGAGGAAATAACAAGGAGCGAAGCAGCACACATGCAAAGAGGAAATAACAAGGAGCGAAGCAGCACACATGCAAAGAGGAAATAACAAGGAGCGAAGCAGCACACATGCAAAGAGGAAATAACAAGGAGCGAAGCAGCACACATGCAAAGAGGAAATAAGAAGGAGCAAAGCAGCACACATGCAAAGAGGAAATAAGAAGGAGCGAAGCTGCACACATACAAAGAGGAAGTAACAAGGAGCGAAGCAGCACACATGCAAAGAGGAAATAACAAGGAGCGAAGCAGCACACATGCAAAGAGGAAATAACAAGGAGCGAAGCAGCACACATGCAAAGAGGAAATAACAAGGAGCGAAGCAGCACACATGCAAAGAGGAAATAACAAGGAGCGAAGCAGCACACATGCAAAGAGGAAATAAGAAGGAGCAAAGCAGCACACATGCAAAGAGGAAATAAGAAGGAGCGAAGCAGCACACATGCAAAGAGGAAGTAACAAGGAGCAAAGCAGCACACATGCAAAGAGGAAATAACAAGGAGCGAAGCAGCACACATGCAAAGAGGAAATAACAAGGAGCGAAGCAGCACACATGCAAAGAGGATATAACAAGGAGCGAAGCAGCACACATGCAAAGAGGAACTAACAAGGAGCAATGCAGCACACATGCAAAGAGGAAATAACAAGTAGTGAAGCAGCACACATGCAAAGAGGAAATAACAAGGAGCGATGCAGCACACATGCAAAGAGGAAATAACAAGGAGCGAAGCAGCACACATGCAAAGAGGAAATAAGAAGGAGCAATGCTGCACACATGCAAAGAGGAAATAACAAGGAGCAATGCAGCACACATGCAAAGAGGAAATAACAAGGAGCGAAGCAGCACACATGCAAAGAGGAAATAAGAAGGAGCGAAGCTGCACACATGCAAAGAGGAAAAAACAAGGAGCGAAGCAGCACACATGCAAAGAGGAAGTAACATGGAGCAATGCAGCACACATGCAAAGAGGAAATAACAAGGAGAAATGCAGCACACATGCAAAGAGGAAGTAACAAGGAGCAAAGCAGCACACATGTAAAGAGGAAGTAACAAGGAGTAAAGCAGCACACATGCAAAGAGGAAATAACAAGGAGCGAAGCAGCACACATGCAAAGAGGAAATGAGAAGGAGCGAAGCTGCACACATGCAAAGAGGAAATAACAAGGAGCGAAGCAGCACACATGCAAAGAGGAAGTAACAAGGAGCAAAGCAGCACACATGCAAAGAGGAAATAACAAGGAGCAATGCAGCACACATGCAAAGAGGAAATAACAAGGAGCGAAGCAGCACACATGCAAAGAGGAAATAACAAGGAGCGAAGCAGCACACATGCAAAGAGGAAATAACAAGGAGCGAAGCAGCACACATGCAAAGAGGAAATAAGAAGGAGCGAAGCTGCACACATGCAAAGAGGAAATAAGTAGGAGCGAAGCTGCACACATACAAAGAGGAAGTAACAAGGAGCGAAGCAGCACACATGCAAAGAGGAAATAACAAGGAGCGAAGCAGCACACATGCAAAGAGGAAATAACAAGGAGCGAAGCAGCACACATGCAAAGAGGAAATAACAAGGAGCGAAGCAGCACACATGCAAAGAGGAAATAACAAGGAGCGAAGCAGCACACATGCAAAGAGGAAATAAGAAGGAGCAAAGCAGCACACATGCAAAGAGGAAATAAGAAGGAGCGAAGCAGCACACATGCAAAGAGGAAGTAACAAGGAGCAAAGCAGCACACATGCAAAGAGGAAATAACAAGGAGCGAAGCAGCACACATGCAAAGAGGAAATAACAAGGAGCGAAGCAGCACACATGCAAAGAGGATATAACAAGGAGCGAAGCAGCACACATGCAAAGAGGAACTAACAAGGAGCAATGCAGCACACATGCAAAGAGGAAATAACAAGTAGTGAAGCAGCACACATGCAAAGAGGAAATAACAAGGAGCGATGCAGCACACATGCAAAGAGGAAATAACAAGGAGCGAAGCAGCACACATGCAAAGAGGAAATAAGAAGGAGCAATGCTGCACACATGCAAAGAGGAAATAACAAGGAGCAATGCAGCACACATGCAAAGAGGAAATAACAAGGAGCGAAGCAGCACACATGCAAAGAGGAAATAAGAAGGAGCGAAGCTGCACACATGCAAAGAGGAAAAAACAAGGAGCGAAGCAGCACACATGCAAAGAGGAAGTAACATGGAGCAATGCAGCACACATGCAAAGAGGAAATAACAAGGAGAAATGCAGCACACATGCAAAGAGGAAATAACAAGGAGCGAAGCAGCACACATGCAAAGAGGATATAACAAGGAGCGAAGCAGCACACATGCAAAGAGGAACTAACAAGGAGCAATGCAGCACACATACAAAGAGGAAGTAACAAGGAGTGAAGCAGCACACATGCAAAGAGGAAATAACAAGGAGCGAAGCAGCACACATGCAAAGAGGAAATAACAAGGAGCGAAGCAGCACACATGCAAAGAGGAAATAACAAGGAGCGAAGCAGCACACATGCAAAGAGGAAATAACAAGGAGCGAAGCAGCACACATGCAAAGAGGAAATAAGAAGGAGCAAAGCAGCACACATGCAAAGAGGAAATAAGAAGGAGCGAAGCAGCACACATGCAAAGAGGAAGTAACAAGGAGCAAAGCAGCACACATGCAAAGAGGAAATAACAAGGAGCGAAGCAGCACACATGCAAAGAGGAAATAACAAGGAGCGAAGCAGCACACATGCAAAGAGGATATAACAAGGAGCGAAGCAGCACACATGCAAAGAGGAACTAACAAGGAGCAATGCAGCACACATGCAAAGAGGAAATAACAAGTAGTGAAGCAGCACACATGCAAAGAGGAAATAACAAGGAGCGATGCAGCACACATGCAAAGAGGAAATAACAAGGAGCGAAGCAGCACACATGCAAAGAGGAAATAAGAAGGAGCAATGCTGCACACATGCAAAGAGGAAATAACAAGGAGCAATGCAGCACACATGCAAAGAGGAAATAACAAGGAGCGAAGCAGCACACATGCAAAGAGGAAATAAGAAGGAGCGAAGCTGCACACATGCAAAGAGGAAAAAACAAGGAGCGAAGCAGCACACATGCAAAGAGGAAGTAACATGGAGCAATGCAGCACACATGCAAAGAGGAAATAACAAGGAGAAATGCAGCACACATGCAAAGAGGAAGTAACAAGGAGCAAAGCAGCACACATGTAAAGAGGAAGTAACAAGGAGTAAAGCAGCACACATGCAAAGAGGAAATAACAAGGAGCAATGCAGCACAAATGCAAAGAGGAAATAACAAGGAGCGAAGCAGCACACATGCAAAGAGGAAATAACAAGGAGCGAAGCAGCACACATGCAAAGAGGAAGTAACTAGGAGCAAAGCAGCACACATGCAAAGAGGAAGTAACATGGAGCAATGCAGCACACATGCAAAGAGGAAATAACAAGGAGAAATGCAGCACACATGCAAAGAGGAAGTAACAAGGAGCAAAGCAGCACACATGTAAAGAGGAAGTAACAAGGAGTAAAGCAGCACACATGCAAAGAGGAAATAACAAGGAGCAATGCAGCACAAATGCAAAGAGGAAATAACAAGGAGCGAAGCAGCACACATGCAAAGAGGAAATAACAAGGAGCGAAGCAGCACACATGCAAAGAGGAAGTAACTAGGAGCAAAGCAGCACACATGCAAAGAGGAAATAACAAGGAGCGAAGCAGCACACATGCAAAGAGGAAATAACAAGGAGCGAAGCAGCACACATGCAAAGAGGAAGTAACAAGGAGCAATGCAGCACACATGCAAAGAGGAAATAACAAGTAGTGAAGCAGCACACATGCAAAGAGGAAATAACAAGGAGCGATGCAGCACACATGCAAAGAGGAAATAACAAGGAGCGAAGCAGCACACATGCAAAGAGGAAATAAGAAGGAGCAATGCTGCACACATGCAAAGAGGAAATAACAAGGAGCAATGCAGCACACATGCAAAGAGGAAATAACAAGGAGCGAAGCAGCACACATGCAAAGAGGAAATAAGAAGGAGCGAAGCTGCACACATGCAAAGAGGAAAAAACAAGGAGCGAAGCAGCACACATGCAAAGAGGAAGTAACATGGAGCAATGCAGCACACATGCAAAGAGGAAATAACAAGGAGAAATGCAGCACACATGCAAAGAGGAAGTAACAAGGAGCAAAGCAGCACACATGTAAAGAGGAAGTAATAAGGAGTAAAGCAGCACACATGCAAAGAGGAAATAACAAGGAGCAATGCAGCACACATGCAAAGAGGAAATAACAAGGAGCGAAGCAGCACACATGCAAAGAGGAAATAACAAGGAGCAAAGCAGCACACATGCAAAGAGGAAATAAGAAGGAGCGAAGCAGCACACATGCAAAGAGGAAATAACAAGGAGCGAAGCAGCACACATGCAAAGAGGAAATAAGACGGAGCGAAGCTGCACACATGCAAAGAGGAAATAAGTAGGAGCGAAGCTGCACACATACAAAGAGGAAGTAACAAGGAGCGAAGCAGCACACATGCAAAGAGGAAATAACAAGGAGCGAAGCAGCACACATGCAAAGAGGAAATAACAAGGAGCGAAGCAGCACACATGCAAAGAGGAAATAACAAGGAGCGAAGCAGCACACATGCAAAGAGGAAATAACAAGGAGCGAAGCAGCACACATGCAAAGAGGAAATAACAAGGAGCGAAGCAGCACACATGCAAAGAGGAAATAAGAAGGAGCGAAGCAGCACTCATGCAAAGAGGAAGTAACAAGGAGCAAAGCAGCACACATGCAAAGAGGAAATAACAAGGAGCGAAGCAGCACACATGCAAAGAGGAAATAACAAGGAGCGAAGCAGCACACATGCAAAGAGGATATAACAAGGAGCGAAGCAGCACACATGCAAAGAGGAACTAACAAGGAGCAATGCAGCACACATGCAAAGAGGAAATAACAAGTAGTGAAGCAGCACACATGCAAAGAGGAAATAACAAGGAGCGATGCAGCACACATGCAAAGAGGAAATAACAAGGAGCGAAGCAGCACACATGCAAAGAGGAAATAAGAAGGAGCAATGCTGCACACATGCAAAGAGGAAATAACAAGGAGCAATGCAGCACATATGCAAAGAGGAAATAACAAGGAGCGAAGCAGCACACATGCAAAGAGGAAATAAGAAGGAGCGAAGCTGCACACATGCAAAGAGGAAAAAACAAGGAGCGAAGCAGCACACATGCAAAGAGGAAGTAACATGGAGCAATACAGCACACATGCAAAGAGGAAATAACAAGTAGAAATGCAGCACACATGCAAAGAGGAAGTAACAAGGAGCAAAGCAGCACACATGTAAAGAGTAAGTAACAAGGAGTAAAGCAGCACACATGCAAAGAGGAAATAACAAGGAGCAATGCAGCACAAATGCAAAGAGGAAATAACAAGGAGCGAAGCAGCACACATGCAAAGAGGAAATAACAAGGAGCGAAGCAGCACACATGCAAAGAGGAAGTAACTAGGAGCAAAGCAGCACACATGCAAAGAGGAAATAACAAGGAGCGAAGCAGCACACATGCAAAGAGGAAATAACAAGGAGCGAAGCAGCACACATGCAAAGAGGAAGTAACAAGGAGCGAAGCAGCACACATGCAAAGAGGATATAACAAGGAGCGAAGCAGCACACATGCAAAGAGGAACTAACAAGGAGCAATGCAGCACACATGCAAAGAGGAAATAACAAGTAGTGAAGCAGCACACATGCAAAGAGGAAATAACAAGGAGCGATGCAGCACACATGCAAAGAGGAAATAACAAGGAGCGAAGCAGCACACATGCAAAGAGGAAATAAGAAGGAGCAATGCTGCACACATGCAAAGAGGAAATAACAAGGAGCAATGCAGCACACATGCAAAGAGGAAATAACAAGGAGCAAAGCAGCACACATGCAAAGAGGAAATAAGAAGGAGCGAAGCTGCACACATGCAAAGAGGAAAAAACAAGGAGCGAAGCAGCACACATGCAAAGAGGAAGTAACATGGAGCAATGCAGCACACATGCAAAGAGGAAATAACAAGGAGAAATGCAGCACACATGCAAAGAGGAAGTAACAAGGAGCAAAGCAGCACACATGTAAAGAGGAAGTAACAAGGAGTAAAGCAGCACACATGCAAAGAGGAAATAACAAGGAGCAATGCAGCACACATGCAAAGAGGAAATAACAAGGAGCGAAGCAGCACACATGCAAAGAGGAAATAACAAGGAGCAAAGCAGCACACATGCAAAGAGGAAATAAGAAGGAGCGAAGCTGCACACATGCAAAGAGGAAATAACAAGGAGCGAAGCAGCACACATGCAAAGAGGAAGTAACAAGGAGCAAAGCAGCACACATGCAAAGAGGAAATAACAAGGAGCGAAGCAGCACACATGCAAAGAGGAAATAACAAGGAGCGAAGCAGCACACATGCAAAGAGGATATAACAAGGAGCGAAGCAGCACACATGCAAAGAGGAAGTAACAAGGAGCAATGCAGCACACATGCAAAGAGGAAATAACAAGTAGTGAAGCAGCACACATGCAAAGAGGAAATAACAAGGAGCGATGCAGCACACATGCAAAGAGGAAATAACAAGGAGCGAAGCAGCACACATGCAAAGAGGAAATAAGAAGGAACAATGCTGCACACATGCAAAGAGGAAATAACAAGGAGCAATGCAGCACACATGCAAAGAGGAAATAACAAGGAGCGAAGCAGCACACATGCAAAGAGGAAATAAGAAGGAGCGAAGCTGCACACATGCAAAGAGGAAAAAACAAGGAGCGAAGCAGCACACATGCAAAGAGGAAGTAACATGGAGCAATGCAGCACACATGCAAAGAGGAAATAACAAGGAGAAATGCAGCACACATGCAAAGAGGAAGTAACAAGGAGCAAAGCAGCACACATGTAAAGAGGAAGTAACAAGGAGTAAAGCAGCACACATGCAAAGAGGAAATAACAAGGAGCAATGCAGCACACATGCAAAGAGGAAATAACAAGGAGCGAAGCAGCACACATGCAAAGAGGAAATAACAAGGAGCGAAGCAGAACACATGCAAAGAGGAAATAAGAAGGAGCGAAGCTGCACACATGCAAAGAGGAAATAACAAGGAGCGAAGCAGCACACATGCAAAGAGGAAGTAACAAGGAGTAAAGCAGCACACATGCAAAGAGGAAATAACAAGGAGCGAAGCAGCACACATGCAACGAGGAAATAACAAGGAGCGAAGCAGCACACATGCAAAGAGGATATAACAAGGAGCGAAGCAGCACACATGCAAAGAGGAAGTAACAAGGAGCAATGCAGCACACATGCAAAGAGGAAATAACAAGTAGTGAAGCAGCACACATGCAAAGAGGAAATACCAAGGAGCGATGCAGCACACATGCAAAGAGGAAATAACAAAGAGCGAAGCAGCACACATGCAAAGAGGAAATAAGAAGGAGCAATGCTGCACACATGCAAAGAGGAAATAACAAGGAGCAATGCAGCACACATGCAAAGAGGAAATAACAAGGAGCGAAGCAGCACACATGCAAAGAGGAAATAAGAAGGAGCGAAGCTGCACACATGCAAAGAGGAAAAAACAAAGAGCGAAGCAGCACACATGCAAAGAGGAAGTAACATGGAGCAATGCAGCACACATGCAAAGAGGAAATAACAAGGAGAAATGCAGCACACATGCAAAGAGGAAATAACAAGGAGCAATGCAGCACACATGCAAAGAGGAAATAACAAGGAGCAAAGCAGCACACATGCAAAGAGGAAATAAGAAGGAGCAATGCTGCACATATGCAAAGAGGATATAACAAAGCGGCACACATGCAAAGAGGAAATAACAAGGAGCAATGCAGCACACATGCCAAGAGGAAATAACAAGAAGCAAAGCAGCACACATGCAAAGAGGAAGTAACATGGAGCAATGCAGCACACATGCCAAGAGGAAATAACAAGGAGCGAAGCAGTACACATGCAAAAAGGAAATAACAAGGAACAAAGCAGCACACATGCAAAGAGGAAATAACAAGTGTGAGACCGGCCTCACGGCGTTGCCCTCTCCATCATCCCGCCAACCTGCAACCACCCTCAAGACTTGACATCCCCGACTCCGGCCGCCCCAGCCACCCCCGATCCACGGGCCGGCCAGAGACCTGACAGATTCAACACCCTACCACGCATGCCCAACCGAGGGAGCGGGAACCCTCGAGCCAGACCCAGAGGCGCCAGCCCAGTCACACCTCGGGTCGCCTTCCCCGGGAGGACTCAATCGGCCACCAGGCCCCTGGGGAGCAGGCGCCTCCCCTACCGAGCGTCTGGGGTCCCTCCCAGACCCACCTGAAAAGACCAAAGAAGTGAGCGGCAGGAAATCCCGCCGAACCCCCTCCGTCACCCCAGTCCCCCCTCTGCGAGCACTCCGGACTTCAAAGAACGAGCGGAGTATAACAAGGGGTGCCGGAGGAACAAGGACAGAGAAGACCTGGAACCATCTGAGCCTGCTGACGCTGTCGCGGCTCCTGAACGCTGAAGTCACCTGGGCCTGCTGAGTGATTCGCGGCCTCTTGCTATTGAACCATCTGAGCCCTGCGGACGAGGTCGCGGCTCCCGAACACTGATCCACCTAGGCCTGCTGAGTGACTCGCGGCCCCCCAGCTATTGAACCATCTGAGCCCTGCGGACGGAATCGCGGCTCCCTAACTCCGACCACCTGTGCCTGCTGAGAGACTCGCAGCGCTCCCCTTGAGGACGACTCGTTAAGAGATCGCCCAGAGACACGACACCCTCCAGCTCGAGGATTGTGAGCTTCCGCAGGGTATTTCGCAGAGACACTATCTTGAAAGACTGTCCCGCTACCCCCATTCCCCACGACTGATTTGTGGTACGTTGTGCCACTGCTGTACTATTTGCCTTTTGGGTCATAAAGATCCCTTGAAATCATCGATAAAAGAACTTATCGTCCTACAAAGAAGACGTGTGGTGTCCCTCTGTTCACAGTGCAGATCAGGGTGTGCGCGCCTGGTTCGGCTTACTTGGGAGAGGTGGGTCAAAGGGGTGGGCAAGACGTGTATCGAACCCCCTTCCGGCGGACGCCTTTCCAACATTTGGTGGCAGACGACGGGATCCGAGCCAACACCGAAGGAGAGCGTGCAGTAAACGACTGACGCACTACCAAACAGAAATGGAAGGAGAAACCTCCCTGGGTGCCACAGGTACCGAAATAAGCTCACCGTTCCGAGAAGATCAATTGGACTATTACACGCATAGAGAACTAAAACAGTTTTGCAAAGACCTTGGCATCGCTACCACCGGACTGAGCACAAAGGAAGACTACCAGAAAGTACTGAAAGCCTGGGTCGAGACGGGGGCGCCCCCGACCCAAACGGAAAGAGACTCCACCCATGAACAAACAAGCACCCCGGCGAGAAACAACGGGCCAGAGGGGAACCTGTCCTCCGAGGAACTAGCGGACCGAGAGAGAAGCCGCAACCACGAACTGGAACTGGCAAAACTAAAAATCGAGGGAGAGATAAAACTGGCAGAGAAGAAGTTAGCCGTCGAGCAGTTACGGCTACAAGGGGAACTCGAAGAGAAGAGACTCCAAAGGGAGCACGACGAAAAGAAACTCCAGCTAGAACATGAACGCGGCCTGAAGGAAATTGAGTGGCGGGCTAGACACGAAAAGTCACAGCCGCCCGGGAATCCCCAGCCCGCTCCCGCCGGGGAAACCAAAGTTCACATCCCCAAGGATGTGGTCAAGGAGTATCATAAGAACGATGATATCCAGCAGTGGTTTAAAGCCTACGAAGTCGCCATGACCTCTCACCGAGTCCCGCAGAAGGATTGGGGGGCTGGCCTATGGGGCCGGTTCTTAAGCGAAGGAAGGGACACTCTGCTCGATCTGCCCTCCGCGGTCATGAACTCCTACAGCCACATGAAGGAAGCCCTCGTGGGCCGGTACGGACTCACCCCCGAAATGTACCGACAACGGTTCCGAGATTGCAAAAAGATACCGGGCACCACGTGGGTCGAATACGTGAACTTTTACAGCCGAGCTCTGGACGGGTGGATCAAGGGCAGCAAGGTCTCCACCTTCGAAGAACTGTTCGATCTGATCGCCTGGGAACATTTAGCGGCCAATTGCTTTATAGAACTGCGCCAGCATCTCCTAGACAGTAAACTCACCGACCCTCGGAAGCTGGCCGCTGAGGCTGATCGTTGGGTGAACACCCGGGCCACCCGGGGCCCCGTGGGGGACTACGGCCGCAACAGTCAGGGTCCCCCCGCCAGAGGGGCGGAGGGAACCACGGCCGACCAAGAGACTTTGCCGGGGGGTCCTCCACCAGCCCCCCCAGCAGCCCACCAGCGGCGGGTTCGGCCCAGTCTCCAGCCAGCACCAGAGCCCCAGGACGACCCGGTCCACGAGCTAGGATCACCTGCTTCCGCTGCCAGCAGCCCGGACACTACGCCAATGACCCCCAGTGTCCCCAGTATCAGCGAACCACAACGACCAACCCCACGACCCGGCAGATGGCCTCCGTGGCTCTGGGGGAAGAAATGGAAGACTCCGAGGAATGGGAACCGGCGGCCATGGCCCTGGTCTCCCTTGGTGATCGAGAAATGGTCCCCGGGACACCCTTGCCCGCCAACACAGAGAAATACCGACAGCAGGTGACTATCAACGGCCACCGAGTCGAGGGCCTTCGCGACACCGGGGCGAGTGTCACCGCGGTTCACCGCAGCCTAATTTCCGAAGACCAGATCCTAGCCGGGGCCCTCTGTCCGGTCGTATCCTCCGACAATTCTGAGAGCCTCTGCCAGATGGCCCTGGTGCCCTTCGAGTGGGGAGGGGTCTCCGGAGAACTGAAGGTAGCGGTCCGGACCTCGCAGCCCGTAGACTGCCTCCTGGGCAACGACCTGGAAAATTCCCCGTGGGGGCAGGTAGAACGAAGAGCCCACCTAGAGATGATGGGCCTACCGGAATGGGTCTGCGCCACCACGCGCTCCATGACCGCACGAGTGGCCCCCTCCAAGGGCGGTGAAGCCCTCTTACCGAACACTTTCCCCGAGAACAGGGACCCCCTACCAGAAGCAGACAACCCTCCTTCCGAGGAAGAAGGAGACACTAACCCAGGGGAAGGACCGGAACCTTCCGCCCCAGAGGCCCCGATGGAACCCGAAGAACTGCCCGAGTTGGCCCAGTGGCACTGCGAAGGGGGGCCCTCCCGCGAAGAGTTCTGCCAGGAACAGACCACTTGCCCCTCCCTCGAGGGACTTAGACAACAAGCCGAAGCACAGGTTGCCGGTGATCAAACCGGAACCCATTGGGTTTATTGGGACAATGGCCTCCTCTACAGCGAGCAAAAGTCCGCCGAGCTAGGCGCAGCCCGAGTACTGGTGGTACCCCTGCGGTTCCGGAGCCTCCTCCTGGGCCTGGCCCACGATGTACCCTTGGCAGGACACTTAGGCCAAGACAAGACATACCAGCGATTGGTGACCCACTTCTATTGGCCCAAGATGCGAGCGAATGTAGAAACACACTGCAAGTCCTGCCTCACGTGCCAGGGCAGTGGGAAGAGTGGCGGAAAACGCAAAGCTCCCTTACAACCGTTCCCCGTTGTAAGTACCCCGTTCGAGCGGGTCGGCATCGACATCGTGGGACCCCTGGATCTGAAAACCGCCCAGGGCCACAGATTCATCCTCGTCCTGGTGGACCATGCCACCCGCTACCCCGAGGCCATCCCCCTCCGCACCGTGACGGCTCCCGTGGTGGGCCGGGCTCTCATGGGGATCTTCTCCCGGGTCGGATTTCCCCGCGAGGTTGTGAGTGATCGCGGCACAAACTTTATATCCCGCTACATGAAGTCCCTGTGGCAGCAGTGCGGAGTCACGTATAAATTCACGACCCCCTACCACCCCCAGGGCAACGGCCTGGTGGAACGCTTCAACCGAACTCTGAAGGGAATGATCCTGGGCCTCGAAGAGCCCCTGCGCCGGAAATGGGACGTCCTCCTCCCTTGCCTCCTGTTCGCGTACCGGGAGGTTCCCCAAAAGTCTCTGGGGTTCAGCCCCTTCGAACTGCTGTACGGACATCCCGTTCGAGGGCCCCTAAGCCTGGTCAAAGAGGGCTGGGAGACAAGCCCCCGGGGGACACCCCCAGATGTGTTCCGCTACATCCTGGCGCTCCGCAACCAGACGAGGAAGTTTAGGGAACTTGCAGAGGCTAACCTCGAGGCCAGCCAAGAAGAAATGAAGCGCTGGTATGACTAGAACGCAACCTTGGTCGAGTTCCAGCCGGGCCAGCAGGTTTGGGTCATGGCTCCGGTGAGACCCTGTGCCCTACAAGACAAATGGACTGGTCCATTCAAGGTGGTCGAACGGAAGAGCCAGGTCACGTATCTGGTCGACGTACAATCCCCACGGAACCCCCTCCGGGTCCTCCACGTAAACCGTCTCAAGCCCCACTTCGTAAGGACAGAACTGAGTTTGCTACTGGCCACCGATGAGGGGGCAGAAGAGGACACTGAACCCCTGCCCGATCTCCTGTGCACAAAAGAACTGGACGGTTCCGTGGAGGGTGTGAAACTGTTGGATACCCTCACTCCCCAGCAGGCCGACGACTGCCGCCAGCTGCTCGGACAATTCGCAGACTTTTTCTCCCTCATTCCAAGGGTGACCGTCTGGTGTGTCCACGACGTGGACACCGGCGACTGCCCGCCTGTGAGACACCGAGCCTACCGGGTGCCTGACCGGGTCCGCACCTGCATCAAGACCGAGGTACAGAAAATGCTCAACCTAGGGGTCATCGAGCTCTCCGACAGCCCCTGGGCCAGCCCGGTGGTTCTGGTCCCGAAGGCTGCCTCCCCAGGGGTCGCCCCCGAACTAAGATTCTGTGTAGACTATCGGGGGCTCAATGCGGTCACCCGCGCAGACGCTCACCCTATTCCCCGAGCCGACGAGCTCATCGACCGCCTGGGGGCCGCCCAGTTCCTCAGCACTTTCGACCTGACCTGCGGGTACTGGCAGATCGCTCTCACGGAAGGGGCGAAAGAGCGCTCTGCCTTCTCCACGCCAGATGGCCACTACCGCTTCAGGGTGATGCCGTTCGGGATGAAAAACGCCCCAGCCACGTTCCAGCGGTTGGTGAACAAGGTCCTGGCCGGACTCGAGGAGTTCAGCGCAGCGTACCTTGACGACATCGCCGTATTCAGCTCTCAATGGCACGAGCATCTCCAGCACCTCCGACAAGTACTAATGGCCCTGCGCCAAGCGGGCCTGACAGTGAAAGCCAGCAAATGCCAGCTCGGACATGGCTCCGTGGTCTACCTGGGGCATCAGGTGGGCAGCGGCCAGGTCGCCCCTCTCCAGCCGAAGATCGATGCCATCAAGTCCTGGGAGCCCCCCACCACGCAGACAGAGGTTCGGCCCTTCCTGGGCCTTACGGGGTACTACCGGAGGTTCATTAAAAATTATGGTAGTATCGCAGGGCCCCTCACAGAGTTGACCTCCAAAAAGCTTCCACAGAAGGTGCAGTGGACCCCCCAGTGCCAGCAGGCGTTCGACGCCTTGAAAACCGCCATGTGCACCGCTCCCGTATTCAAGGCCCCCGACTACTCCCGAGAGTTCGTGGTCCAGACCGACGCATCCGAACATGGCATCGGGGCCGTGCTCTCGCAGTTCGACGACAAGGGCATTGATCAGCCCATAGCCTTCATCAGCCGAAGGCTGCTGCCGAGAGAGCAGCGTTGGAGCACTATAGAGCGAGAGGCCTTTGCCGTAGTCTGGGCCCTCAAGAAACTGCGGCCCTACTTGTTCGGAACCCATTTTCGAGTACAGACGGACCACCGGCCCTTGCAGTGGCTAATGCGGATGAGGGGGGAGAACCCCAAGCTACTACGATGGTCCATCTCTCTCCAAGGGATGGGTTTCACTGTCGAACATCGCCCCGGGACGGATCATGCCAACGCCGACGGCCTGTCCCGGTTCTTCCGCTTCGGCGAGGAGAACCCCCCAGTGGATGGGTAGTTCTCCACGCCTTTCAGCTGGGGGGGACGCGTGTGAGACCGGCCTCACGGCGTTGCCCTCTCCATCATCCCGCCAACCTGCAACCACCCTCAAGACCCGACATCCCCGACTCCGGCCGCCCCAGCCACCCCCGATCCACGGGCCGGCCAGAGACCTGACAGACTCAACACCCTACCACGCATGCCCAACCGAGGGAGCGGGAACCCTCGAGCCAGACCCAGAGGCGCCAGCCCAGTCACACCTCGGGTCGCCTTCCCCGGGAGGACTCAATCGGCCACCAGGCCCCTGGGGAGCAGGCGCCTCCCCTACCGAGCGTCTGGGGTCCCTCCCAGACCCACCTGAAAAGACCAAAGAAGTGAGCGGCAGGAAATCCCGCCGAACCCCCTCTGTCACCCCAGTCCCCCCTCTGCGAGCACTCCGGACTTCAAAGAACGAGCGGAGTATAACAAGGGGTGCCGGAGGAACAAGGACAGAGAAGACCTGGAACCATCTGAGCCTGCTGACGCTGTCGCGGCTCCTGAACGCTGAAGTCACCTGGGCCTGCTGAGTGACTCGCGGCCTCTTGCTATTGAACCATCTGAGCCCTGCGGACGAGGTCGCGGCTCCCGAACACTGATCCACCTAGGCCTGCTGAGTGACTCGCGGCCCCCCAGCTATTGAACCATCTGAGCCCTGCGGACGGAATCGCGGCTCCTGAACTCCGACCACCTGTGCCTGCTGAGAGACTCGCGGCGCTCCCCTTGAGGACGACTCGTTAAGAGATCGCCCAGAGACACGACACCCTCCAGCTCGAGGATTGTGAGCTTCCGCAGGGTATTTCGCAGAGACACTATCTTGAAAGACTGTCCCGCTACCCCCATTCCCCACGACTGATTTGTGGTACGTTGTGCCACTGCTGTACTATTTGCCTTTTGGGTCATAAAGATCCCTTGAAATCATCGATAAAAGAACTTATCGTCCTACAAAGAAGACATGTGGTGTCCCTCTGTTCACAGTGCAGATCAGGGTGTGCGCGCCTGGTTCGGCTTACTTGGGAGAGGTGGGTCAAAGGAGTGGGCAAGACGTGTATCGAACCCCCTTCCGGCGGACGCCTTTCCAACAACAAGGAGCGAAGCAGCACACATGCAAAGAGGAAGTAACAAGGAGCGAAGCAGCACACATGCAAAGAGGAAGTAACATGGAGCAATGCTGCACACATGCAAAGAGGAAATAAGAAGGAGCAATGCTGCACACATGGAGCAATGCTGCACACATGAAAAGAGGAAATAAGAAGGAGCGAAGCAGCACACATGCAAAGAGGAAGTAACAAAGCAGCACACATGCTAAGAGGAAGTAACACGGAGCAATGCAGTGCACATGCAAGGAGGAAATAACAAGGAGTGGAGCAGCACACATACAAAGAGGAAATAACAAGGAGCAATGCTGCACACATGCAAAGAGGAAATAACAAGGAGCAATGCAGCACACATGCAAAGAGGAAGTAACAAGGAGCAATGCAGCACACATGCAAAGAGGAAATAACAAGGAGCGAGGCAGCACACATGCAAAGAGGGAATAACAAGGAGCAATGTAGCACACATGCAAAGAGGAAGTAACAAGGAGCAATGCAGCACACATGCAAAGAGTAAATAACAAGGAGCAAAGCTGCACACATACAAAGAGGAAATAACAAAGCAGCACACATGCAAAGAGGAAATAACAAGGAGCAATGCAGCACACATGCAAAGAGAAAGTAACTAGGAGCAATGCAGCACACATGCAAAGAGGAAATAACAATGAGCGAAGCAGCACACATGCAAAGAGGAAATAACAAGGAGAAATGCAGCACACATGCAAAGAGGAAATAACAAGGAGCAAAGCAGCACACATGCAAAGAGGAAGTAACAAGGAGCAATGCAGCACACATGCAAGGAGGAAATAACAAGGAGTGGAGCAGCACACATACAAAGAGGAAATAACAAGGAGCAATGCTGCACACATGCAAAGAGGAAATAACAAGGAGCAATGCAGCACACATGCAAAGAGGAAATAAGAAGGAGCAAAGCAGCACACATGCAAAGAGGAAATAAGAAGGAGCAATGCTGCACATATGCAAAGAGGAAATAACAAAGCGGCACACATGCAAAGAGGAAATAACAACGAGCAATGCAGCACACATGCCAAGAGGAAATAACAAGAAGCGAAGCAGCACACATGCAAAGAGGAAGTAACATGGAGCAATGCAGCACACATGCCAAGAGGAAATAACAAGGAGCGAAGCAGCACACATGCAAAGAGGAAATAACAAGGAACAAAGCAGCACACATGCAAAGAGGAAATAACAAGGAGCGAAGCAGCACACATGCAAAGAGGAAGTAACAAGGAGCGAAGCAGCACACATGCAAAGAGGAAGTAACATGGAGCAATGCTGCACACATGCAAAAAGGAAATAAGAAGGAGCAATGCTGCACACATGGAGCAATGCTGCACACATGAAAAGAGGAAATAAGAAGGAGCGAAGCAGCACACATGCAAAGAGGAAGTAACAAAGCAGCACACATGCTAAGAGGAAGTAACACGGAGCAATGCAGCACACATGCAAGGAGGAAATAACAAGGAGTGGAGCAGCACACATACAAAGAGGAAATAACAAGGAGCAATGCTGCACACATGCAAAGAGGAAATAACAAGGAGCAATGCAGCACACATGCAAAGAGGAAGTAACAAGGAGCAATGCAGCCCACATGCAAAGAGGAAATCACAAGGAGCGAGGCAGCACACATGCAAAGAGGAAATAACAAGGAGCAATGTAGCACACATGCAAAGAGGAAGTAACAAGGAGCAATGCAGCACACATGCAAAGAGTAAATAACAAGGAGCAATGCTGCACACATACAAAGAGGAAATAACAAAGCAGCACACATGCCAAGAGGAAATAACAAGGAGCAAAGCAGCACACATGCAAAGAGAAAGTAACTAGGAGCAATGCAGCACACATGCAAAAAGGAAATAACAATGAGCGAAGCAGCACACATGCAAAGAGGAAATAACAAGGAGAAATGCAGCACACATGCAAAGAGGAAATAACAAGGAGCAAAGCAGCACACATGCAAAGAGGAAGTAACAAGGAGCAATGCAGCACACATGCAAGGAGGAAATAACAAGGAGTGGAGCAGCACACATACAAAGAGGAAATAACAAGGAGCAATGCTGCACACATGCAAAGAGGAAATAACAAGGAGCAATGCAGCACACATGCAAAGAGGAAGTGGAGACGATCTTATTCTCCTGATAGTAGATCCAAATACAAAACTTCCCTTAAGGAGTATAGAAAGAAAATCATTGATCATAAAAGATCCCACCTTGAGGAGAAAATCACCTGGGCTAAGGGATCGTCTAGAGTCATTTTTGACACGGTCAGAGCTTTTACTGACCCCATGGCCCTCAAGCGCCAACCACTGGTCTCCCAGGCCCTCTGCGACAATCTTTCAAGCTATTTTGAAGACAAGATTGCGGTCATTCAGAACTCCTTTCCCAGTAACATCACCCCTTCCCAACTGAAATCAGGTTCAACCAGCTCCAATCCTGATAAGGTTTTTTCTAAATTTGAGGTGATCTCCTTAGAACAGTCTCTGGCAGAATTACTCAAGTGCAAATCTGGCTCCCCCCTTGACCCGTGGCCAGCGAAGCAGTATAAATCCCTTGCTCCTTTGCTCAATCCTTTACTGAACAAAATCTGGAATGACTCTCTTCTGACAGGTATCTTTCCAGACTCTTGGAAACACGCTAGACTGGTTCCTATCATCAAAAAGGCAACCGCAGACCCCTCTGAACCAGCGAATTATCGCCCCATCTCCTTGCTCCCTGCCCCAGCCAAAGTACTGGAGAAACTTGTACATGGTCAATTGTCTAGTTTCTTAGAGAGGAGTGGTGCCTTCCACATCTCCCAGCATGGCTTCAGGTCGGGTCATAGCACCGAATCTGCCCTCTTGGAGATGGCTGACGCTATCAGATGGAAAGTTGACGAGGGCTCTAGAGCGGTGTTGGTGCTGCTAGACTTGTCGGCAGCATTCGACACCGTCTCTCACCCTATCCTTCTCGATCGACTACAGGCAAAAGGCGTTCAGGGCAAGGCCTTGGAATGGCTTGCCTCTTTTCTGTCCAATCGGACTCAGGCTGTATTCACTCCCCCCTTTACTTCAAGCAGCCGTCCCCTTAAGTGGGGCGTTCCTCAGGGCTCTTCACTAAGCCCTCTCTTGTTTAACGTATATTTTTCCCCGCTGGCCGAGATCATCTCCCTATCTGGAATACAGGCCACATCTTATGCGGATGATATACAGCTTCTTTTTTCATATGATTCCCCGTCTGAGTCTACCTTTGACCCACTAAAAAATTGCCTTCGGAACATTGCCAGCTGGATGGATAACAACTGCCTCCGGCTTAATGCTGGCAAAACCGAAGTTATATTTTTTCACCAGCCCTCTCCATTGGACCCTACTTTGTGGTGGCCTCTCGATTTGAGTGCCCCCCCTTTGCCTAAGGATTCCGTCAAAAACTTAGGAGTCATTTGGGATAGTGATCTTTCCTTCAAGAAGCAAATTCAGTCTGTATCTGTGGCTTGCTTTTCTAAAATGAGGATGATGAAAAAATTCATCAACTTCATCCCTAACCAAACCAGAAAAACGATTGTGCAGGCTTTAATCACCTCCCATCTTGACTATGCCAATGGCCTGTATCTGGGATTATCCAGAGGTCTTCAGAGGCGTCTTCAAACAGTTCAAAATGCCGCTGTCCGTCTGGTCTGTGGTCTCCCCCTCAGAGAACACATCACCCCCCACCGACTCAGGCTGCATTGGCTCTCAGTTCATAAAAGGTCGGAATTTAAGGCCCTCACCCTTGCCCACCGTGCGATCAATGGGAAGGGTTCTGCTCACCTGTCCTCATGCCTCCGTCCTTACAGAAACACTCGCTCACTCCGGTCGAGCTCTCAACATCTTCTTTTTACCCCGAGGGTTAAAAAGGCTCGATCTGGGGGGAAAACGTTCCAAGTATGTACTGCCTCCCACTGGAACAACCTACCCTTGGACATTAGGATCATTCGAGACGAACCTCCCTTTCGGAGAGCCCTGAAAACTTTTCTATTCTGTTAAATTTTTACCTTACAGCTAGTACCGCATACGCTCTCACACAAGCGCCGGGACACCCCGTTGGGGTATCTGTGCGCTATACAAGTTAAATAAATAAATAATAAATAAATAAACAAGGAGCAATGCAGCACACATGCAAAGAGGAAATAACAAGGAGCGAGGCAGCACACATGCAAAGAGGAAATAACAAGGAGCAATGTAGCACACATGCAAAGAGGAAGTAACAAGGAGCAATGCAGCACACATGCAAAGAGTAAATAACAAGGAGCAATGCTGCACACATACAAAGAGGAAATAACAAAGCAGCACACATGCAAAGAGGAAATAACAAGGAGCAATGCAGCACACATGCAAAGAGGAAGTAACAAGGAGCAATGCAGCACACATGCAAAGAGGAAATAACAAGGAGCAATGCTGCACACATACAAAGAGGAAATAACAAAGCAGCACACATGCAAAGAGGAAATAACAAGGAGCAATGCAGCCCACATGCAAAGAGGAAATAACAAGGAGTGAAGCAGCACACATGCAAAGAGGAAGTAACAAGGAGCAATGCAGCACACATGCAGAGAGGAAATAACAAGGAGCGAAGCAGCACACATGCAAAGAGGAAGTAACAAGGAGCAATGCAGCACACATGCAAAGAGGAAATAACAAGGAGCGAACTAGCACACATGCAAAGAGGAAGTAACAAGGAGCAATGCAGCACACATGCAAGGAGGAAATAACAAGGAGCAATGCAGCACACATGCAAAGAGGAAAGAACAAGGAGTGAAGCAGCACACATGCAAAGAGGAAATAACAAGGAGCAATGCTGCACACATGCAAAGAGGACATAACAAGGAGCAATACAGCACACATGCAAAGAGGAAGTAACAAGGAGCAATGCAGCACACATGCAAAGAGGAAATAACAAGGAGTGAAGCAGCACACATGCAAAGAGGAAATAACAAGGAGCAATGCTGCACACATGCAAAGAGGAAATAACAAGGAGCAATGCAGCACACATGCAAAGAGGAAGTAACAAGGAGCAATGCAGCACACATGCAAAGAGGAAATAACAAGGAGCGAAGCAGCACACATGCAAAGAGGAAATAACAAGGAGTGAAGCAGCACACATGCAAAGAGGAAATAACAAGGAGCAATGCTGCACACATGCAAAGAGGAAATAACAAGGAGCAATGCAGCACACATGCAAAGAGGAAATAACAAGGAGCAATGCTGCACACATACAAAGAGGAAATAAAAAAGCAGCACACATGCAAAGAGGAAATAACAAGGAGCAATGCAGCACACAAGCAAAGAGGAAGTAACAAGGAGCAATGCAGCACACATGCAAAGAGGAAATAACAAGGAGCAATGCTGCACACATACAAAGAGGAAATAACAAAGCAGCACACATGCAAAGAGGAAATAACAAGGAGCAATGCAGCCCACATGCAAAGAGGAAATAACAAGGAGCGAAGCAGCACACATGCAAAGAGGAAGTAACAAGGAGCAATGCAGCACACATGCAAAGAGGAAATAACAAGGAGCGAAGCAGCACACATGCAAAGAGGAAGTAACAAGGAGCAATGCAGCACACATGCAAAGAAGAAATAACAAGGAGCGAACCAACACACATGCAAAGAGGAAATAACAAGGAGCAATGCTGCACACATGCAAAGAGGAAATAACAAGGAGCGAACCAGCACACATGCAAAGAGGAAGTTACAAGGAGCAATGCAGCGCACTTGCAAGGAGGAAATAGCAAATTAAAAAAACAATCTCCCTCCTTGTTACACAAGCCTCATTTAGGCGCTCGAGATTGGTACAAACCCAAGCGTACAACTCTTCGTAAATATGGGTTTGTGTCAAAATCCATGGATGAATTCATGGGAATGCCCATGCATCAGCCATAGAATGCCTTCCTGATGCAAAGTAACACAAGGCAGTGCAATGCAATGCGCTGCCTTGTGTTATGTTTTTACAAAACAACGAAAATAAACATTTGTGTTGGTTTTTAAATATCAAAATGGATTTTGCATCGTGTCTGCATTAAAAAAACAAAGTAAACGCGACGTAAAACCTTTGTGATTTGGGCCTCAATTCTTTGTTCAAGTGGGGAAGCCTTGCTTTGAAGCCAGGTTTCCTGTTCACACTGTACGGGATTCAACGATTGGACAATATGTCTTTCTCTAGAACAATGCTTGGTGCTCACTTGTCTTTCAAGAGCTTCTTCAGTACTCTGTTCAATAAAGAGATTTTATATACTGTATTTATCACAAACGAATTCAACACAATATATTAAATTAAATGCAATACCTTACCATATTGAAAACCCTGTCACCAGGATAGGCTTGTTGTCCAGAGCAGTGTCTGGAATGAATGCTCTTGTATGCTGCTTGGATCCCCTGACCTCCACCTCCCTACTTACGAGCAGAGCTCAGGAGAGGAAGCCCATCAAACATTGTGTGTAATAAAAGGTGCATCTCGATTTGTGGTGACAGTGGGGACACTACATTCCCCTTCGCCTAGCTCAAGCTACAACAGTAGTGAGAAGGTGTTGGTAGTATGGTGTGCAGTGCTTGGGATAGCAGCAGGAGAATTTAATTTTGTGGACAATACTGAGTTTACCGAGGACTAGGAGTCGAGTGACCACAAAGTAGGGAAAAGAGTAAAGGATAAAGCTTTCTGAGTGTTGCCTTTACTGAGGCAGTTCCAACGGGTCTTTCATTTTCCTCCTGCCAGGGTACAATATGTGAAAGAAAACAGACACTCAGGAACACTCATGGAAGTCTAACATAAGTTTAATGCAAGAAAAGGTGACAAGCATCAAAACAATTAATCAGACCAGCATTCTGTAGTTTGATTAGTGGGAGCGTGTAATGCTAAACTCTTTACATGTTTGTGCTATGATTATACAGTTTTTCTATAGTTGAGGACAGAACACATAATCAAACATAAACTCTAGATAGACACCAAGGAGCAGGTGGCAGGCTCTTCCTGCGGGAACAATGTGAGAAGGAATTGAAGAACAAGTTATTTACCTTCTACAACCCTCTTGGATACTCTATGTCACTGCCGGACCCTCACCATGTGAATATTACCCCAGGAGTCAGACTTGAACCAGAAACTCAAAGGCAGTACTCCTGCGCGTCAGTAGGTGACATCACATGGCTCCCGCCGACGACATTCAGCTCCAGAAGTAACAAGCTGGGCTGCACATAAGCGCCTCCCAGACACGCTGACGTCAGCTGCTTTTGAAAGCTTGTCCATGCTTTCAGACGCAGTTACCACTTGCAAATTGGCTTGACCAATGTGTAGATCTCTAGTCTGGAAACTTTTTAGAAGAAAAAAGTCAAATCCACAGAACAAGGAGGAGGGAGGGTTGGTTAGAAATCTGTGGTTAGATAGAGTTTCCATCAAAGAGAGCATTACTGAAGGTAAGTAACTTGTTCTTCTGATGGATACTTCAACTGCAGAATAATAACTTTGTGAATAGACATCAAAGTAGTACCTCTGAAGGTGATGGCCTTGCCAAATGGATAAGTCCAAAAAGCCCTGCAGGACTGAGTGTGCAAAATTGCTACCCAGACGGACCTGACTGTCAAGGCAATAGTGCACCTTGAATGTGTGTAAGGGTAACAGCCTGAAAGGTATCCAGGACAGGCACTCTGCGCGGTATCGCAGTAGTAGCTGCTTTGATTCGGATGGAATGAGCACCTTAATCATTTAGATGACAACTTTGAGAAACCCACAAAGAGTTGATTATCAAGTGATATTCCTTGGTACAATCAGTATAGAAACTGAAGGCTCTTTTGGGGTCCAAACAATGAAGTCTCTCCTACTCTTTCAAGGGGTGAGGTGGGGCAAAAAAACTCAGTAGGGTTATAGCCTGCCTGACATGGAAAGGTGTTACCACTCCAGTTCTCGACACCAGTTTGTCTGGAAAGAATATTGTGTAAAGCAGCTGAATTGAAAGTGCCTGCAACTCATGCCACAAGCTGATACTTTTGAGACCAGAAAGACCATTGTCAGGATCAACAGAAATGGTAGATAACCATGCATTGGTTGAAATGAAAAGCACATTAGAAAAGTGTGAACCAAATCCAAGTCTCACTGTGGCACTACGAAGGGTTTAATGTGTTGCAAGCCTTTAACAAATCTCATCATAACAGATGCTTTAAACAAAGAGGACTGATCCAGCAACCTCAAAAAATGTGAAAGAGCCAACAAGTAGCCTTTAACAGTGCACAATGCAAGTCCTGTCTAGGCCAACAACAAAACAAACAGCAGCACTTCAGACAGCTTAGCCTGAAGCATGTCAGTACGACACATACCACACCAGTGCCTGATGTACATAGATGGGTGCCTGGCTGCCAGAATAACACCAATGACCTTTGAGAAAGATTGACTGCAACTACCTGCAACCGCTCAAGCTCCATGCATGGATGTGCAAATTGTGTAGGCCGAAGTGTAAGACCCTGCCCTGTTGCTGCAGCAGTAGATCTTTCGGAAGTGGCAGCTTGATCGGAGGACAGATGCTCATGCCCAGAAGTTCTGGATACCACATCCTCCAAGCCCAATCCAGAGCAACTAGGATAACTTGGGCCTGGTCGGTCTCAAACTTTTTCAGAACCCAAGCTACAAGGGGTAGAGGTGTGAAGGCACAAGGGAGTCCCAAGCTCCCCTCTAGGGAGAATGTGTCTCCAAGAATAAGCCTTTTTGGGATCTTTAGCGAGCAAAAATGCTGGCATTGGGTGTTTTCGACTGTGGTGAAAAGATCGAGCCAAGCCCTGTGGTACTTCCAGGTGTAACTGCCATTCACAATCCACTAGAGATCGGCGGCTGAGTTCATCCACCCTCACATTTAGAGATCCCACCAGGTGGTTCACAACCAGAGAAATGCCCTGGCCAGCCAGCCACTTCCGGAGGCGCAGAGCCTCTGGGCACGAGACCCAAGACCATACTCTGCCCTATTTGTTGCAGTACTACATGGGACTATTGTTGCCATGATAATAGCACGAGCCTCTCATTGATAGATGGTAGGAAGGCTTTCAATGCCATGTGGATCAGAAGGTACTCTCAAAGTTCAAAGTTCAAAAATTACTTTATTCGGTTAAAAGGCAATAACCATAAAAGCAACAACATCAATTTACAATTTACACAGGGAAAATATAAAAAGAACAACTCTATTATATTTCATCATTACCCATTGTTTTCCGTAATTTAAAAACATTTTTAAAAAAGCTTAAAACTACAGCAACAGTCAAAACAGTGTCCATTCTCTGAAATTCTAAGAAAGCTGGGCGGCATTTATTTAAGTTCATTTCTTTGAGGAATGGGATAATAAATTTCCTACGTGGTGAAATATAAAATTTACAAAAAAATAAAATATGGATGTCAGATTGGGACGAGGAGTCATCACACGGGCACATAGACAAATTTCGCAACCATGAATTCATTTCTGGGAAGGACAAGAGCCTAAAAACAATATTTAATCTAAAACGGGTCAAAAGAAATCGATCATAATTTGACATCGGCAGGGTTAAGTATGGCTGTACTTTATTGCCAGTTAACAACAAGAGATGCGAGGTTACTGTCTTTTTCTTCATTTCCTCTCGCCTTCTCTTTTCCTCGAGGTATTCCATACATAGCTTTTTCAGCATTTTTCTGGATATATTACCCATTGAAGGTGGGTCATCAAAATATAGTTGGCAGCCAATTTCAATAAGGAAATGTTTAACATAATTTAGCCAATCAGATCTACCCACATTTTCCAATTTTAATACATCCTGCAATATAGCCCGGTTCATGACACACTCATTTGTTATCCATACCCTATGCCACAAGAGGATGGGTTGTATTCTAATTAAGTCTGATATATGAGGTTGTCCAAATTCATTATGACAGATGTAGGTGGCAACACTTTGTGGTACTGTCAGGACATCCCTCAAACTTATTCTCGGCTATTTGAATTGAATCTATGTTGGAATACCCCCAAAGACCCGAGCAATACAGAGCTACTGATGTACACGTGGCGTTATATATTGTTAAAATTTCTTTTATTGGTTTCTTGCCCAGCTTTTTAATAAAATTCTTTAAGGCCATTATTGTTTTTAAGAACAAAAGGGTTCTGGCCTTTACAGCACTAGTCCACACCCCAGATTCATGGAACAAAATACCAAGATAAGGGAAAGTAGAAGTGTTTTCCAACTGAACATTATTTATAAACATTCTTTTTGTCTGCTTTCCAGATCTTGTGCCACAGTTCATGGAGAAGGTTTTGCTACAATTAACTTTTAGATCTAAACTCGACATGAACTTCTCAAAAGATATTATCAAGTTTTGTAGGGCCAAGGGAGTGCAAGCCATTAGGACTGCATCGTCCGCATACAAGAGTGCAGGGATAGATCTCTTCCCAACCCTAGGCATATCCCTGCACTCCTGCAACAGGCGATGCTCAAGTCCATTTATATACACCAGAAATATGAATGGGGCCAGGACGCACCCTTGGCGTACACCACGACCCACCCCAAATTTTCTGGTACATTGGCCCCCCCTACCATAGCGGACGGATGCTGTGGCTCCTGAGTATAATTCTCTCAGAAAGCAAATGATGGAATCTTCCACACCCAGCCCTCTCAGGATTGCCCATAATTTAACATGTGACACACAATCGAACGCCGACGTGAGGTCAACAAACGTGAGATACAGACGTTCACCTTTTATCCTCGTGTACTTAGATTGCAAAATCATTAAGTTTAAACATTGTTCGACAGTACCAATGCCCTTTTGAAATCCATACTGTAGGTCACTCATTATCTCGTTCTCCTCAGCCCAGCTTTGTAGTCTTGCCAGAATGATTCTCCCAAGGATTTTTACAGATGAGTCTAGAAGGGAGATTGGTTTGTAACATACGCAGCTTTGTCTATTTCCCTTCTTAAATATAGGTACAATGACCGAGGTAAACCAGGACGGGTTTAAACCCCTTGCCAGTGCTGCATTAAAGAATTGTACCAGCATGGGTCCCCAGATCTCCATGTTTGCTTTGTACAAGTCTGCTGGGATCCCATCAGGCCCTGCGGCCTTGCTGCCCTTCGTTGCTTTCAGACCCATCATAGCTTCCTCCAGGGTTATTACCAATTTTTCAGCCCCTGCACCTATATTACCCATTGTAACAGGATCTATAATATGTCTTTCATCTTGGGACCTATAAAGGTTCGAGAAATGCTCCACCCAGTCCTCCTCAGCAATTGCAATCTCCATGCGCGCTTTAAACTTGTCATAGAGGAACGGGGTATTTACGGCCCTCCAGAATGCAAATGCATCCTTAAGCTGTGATGCTTCACATAGAGCTTCTAGGGCCTCCTTTTTTATAGCATTTTTTCTATTTTTTAAAACCTCATTATATTTTTTCCTAAAACCTCTTATTTCTAAAAGATCTCGGGGTATCCTATGAATAGCATGTTTCAAATCATTCAATGCCCTTGTGCAGGCATTGTCAAACCAACTTTTATTACCCTTTGCCCTATTCGTTACCTCCACCCGCAGACTATTCTTAATTGTGGAAGCTATTATATTAAAATGCTCTATTATCAGCTCATTGTTAGACTTTTCTTCCAGGCAGATCACAAAACTATTTGAGCAAACATTCAACAATTTACCTAAAAACATTTCTGGGACAACCTTACCCCATTTTAGATTGTACCCATTCTGTCTCCCAAGAGCCACATCAGGAGCTATACATATAGAGGGCACATCCTCATGCCGATCAAAAAATGGGTCTTCGACCTCCATTATTTGAGGCAGATGGTCACTTAGTGGAAACTCCATAATTTTTATCCTATTGATCTTATGGCTGCAACTGTTTGAGGCAATGATGAAGTCAATAGTGGACAATGCTCCTCTACCAATAAATGTGGGCACAAAGGTATTAGGTTTTTGGGCTATTTCATTTGCATAGCCCAGATCGTACATAAACAATATTTAATTTAATTGGTCCCCGGTCAGAGAGTGATCAAAATGGGTTAGGTTTATCTCCTGCTCTAACATTAAGCCACAGATACCCTGTTTGCCCTTTATACAGAGTGGGCAATTAAAATCGCCCACCCATAAAATTATTAATTCCCTGTCGGTTTTATCTATTTCGTGTTGTATGTCCTCCCTCAGCATTTTTAAAATGCTAGGAATTTCTTTTCTCGGAATATTATTATAAAAATTTATAACAACAACATTAACTCCCTTCTTGTTGCTTAAGGTTATTAATTGATAATAACTAGATTTTGGCGTAAAACAAACCTGCTCACATTTGAGCTGGTTTGAGAGGAACGTAATTAAACCTCCCTATGCTCTCCCATATTGGCCCCCCACGGCCGGAGTAAAAAAGCTTCTATAGCCACTTATAGATACTGGTTCAATAGACCAGGTTTCTTGGAGGGCCAAAATGTCATGTCCATTTATATCAGTTTCCCAGGATGGGTTTTTAATTCTCTCCCTTAATCCTGCCACATTCCAAAATAGGAATGTGCAGGATTTCCTTGTTTCATTTGCTCCAAAATCATCCAAGGAGGCATTGCCCAACACCTTTTCATGTCGCGAGTAACTAACTCCTCCATTATTTCCCTCCTCTTTTAAGTCAAGGTTGCACAAGATCTTGCAACAGTCCTCCTCGATATCAGCACAAATCACTCTTTGGGCAATTTGTACTTGTATAATATCCTCATTACCATCCCAAATCCTCTGTTTTTTTGCGTTCCCCTTGATTTCGTCAGTGTGCCCACCTAATCCTGATGTTTTACTATAACGAGTATCCTTCTTGTGTGAATCCACATATTCAAGGCCTGAAAAAGCATCAAACCGATTGTGAGTTGGTATGTTATAAGCAGGTAGGGCCATACCTCTGTTGTCCCACAAATGATTATTTCCATAATTAGGGCCTGGGGTGGAAGGATAAAACTGCCTAGGATGGAAATTAAAAGAGCTCTGTGGTTGCAAAAAAGGAATCCGGCTATATCCATGATGGTTAAAGCCAAGCCTATTTACAGGCTGCCTTCTTACCTCCTGATTTATAGGATGTTGAACTGGAGAGTATGGATAGAAGTCACTAAGATAATGTGTAGAGATGGAGTCACTACTACTTGAGTCATACCAATCCCCAATATGCCTAACAGCTCTATGATCTTTAAAGTTTACGATGATTACATCTCCTTTCTTTTCTTTAGGTCGTGACCCCACCCAATTTGAACGCCTAACATTTAAAATTTCCCCATTTATGTAGGCAGGCAGGGGTCTATTATTACGAAGCCAATGAGTGACTTTGTTCCTTAAGGCTTGATGATCTTCCCTATTCCCAAAAGGGAGCTCGGGGACACCCGCCATGACAATCGCATAAGGGGCAGCTTCTGGCGGTAAATCTACCATTCTGTGCGATTGCCAGTTTTTGTTATGTATATTCCCGGGCCCATTATCCTTATTGGCCTTGTTTTGCGGTGGTACTGCTTTTTCTTCTAAGATCAAGTTATCCCCCATTTGGTCACCTACTTTACTTTGGAGTTGCACCTTAAAGGCAGGCTTCTTCTTCAGCAAGGGAGGTGTTTGTACTTTATTCGGGGAAGGACAAGTTAGCTTTTTCCCGACCTGGTTACATTTTGAAGAGGGAGTAAGACATAGTGGGGCTTGTGTTATTGCTGTCGTCAATTTTGCAGGTATTTTACTGGGGTTTATATTAATTGACCCTTTCGCCAAGTCAGATAGTAAGAGTGTATTAACCTCTACCTTTTTCTCGACCAAGTCCAAGTTCGTGGTAATCAAAGTCGTCTTTTCTAAAAGGGGCTGCTATAATAATTTTACCAAGTTTTCAAATTTTTCCAACAAACCACCCTCACTAATAGAACAGTGGGTTGCCATTAAGGGGACCATGAGAGGAGCCAATGAATCAACCACATCCCTCAAGATTGAGGTTGAACTCCTCTTTTGTATTTTGGCTTGCCGCTTTTTTAATAGACCATCCCCTCTTTTTTTGCTTTTAACCTTAGGTGATGACATATCGTTTGAGTTTGAGGGAGATGCAATGGAGAATCTAGAGAGATTTGGTAACCCTTCATCATCATTGCTATTATAAAAACTCGGCAAAAACTCACTGGTATTGGCAAGCGTACAGAGAATCATCAGTATAGAAACTAACCGGTACTTCTCCTTTATCCTCTGTATCACCAGTATTTAATAACCCAGTATCTACTAAGATGTTTGTTGGATTTGTCGATGGCGATGGCACAGTCCCTATTTGCCCCAGAGAAGAACTTTTTCCCGCCATTGACTCCAGGGAAAAGCCCCTTTTATGATTGGATATGACTACTCTTTTTTGATTATACTTCCCCCTACATCTCCGTTGTACTTTTTTATATTTTCTAACCGATCTTAGGGGTGACAAAGCATGCTCTATTTCAGCCCTAGAGATGTCTGGCCGATCTTCATACCTCTCAGCATGCACCTGGGCTATAGCCGTTACAACTTTCCTTACGCCAATAGTGGGATTACTGGGCACCAGTGTATCCGCCACTAAGAGAGGCGCCTCTTCCTGTATCGTTATAGAGGTCTCCTGTCCCAGGGATGCCCTTCTATCATTATTGATCTGATTTACCTTCCTGATCAGATAATTATCCATTGTACCCACCCCAGACGAAATTTTATCACTTTTTCCATTAGACATCAAGTTAACTTATTTCTACCCACTGTCTAAAAATTGCTACAATGATACAGCCCTACAACAGTCAGCACTGTATTAAAATATACACTCACAGATCGCAACATATGAACATTCCCTGCAGAACCAAAGTCTCTGGCCCAGCCCAGACTCCTCAGGCCTCAGAGGGCCACAGAGGGCCCGCCCTTTGCCCGGGCTTAGCCCGGCGTCCCGCGACGCGGGCAGAACCGCGTTTATACAGCCTCCTGGGGGGCAGGAGATGCCGCTGGCGGCTCCTGCCACAAAGCACGAAGGGAAATGTAGTCCCCCGCTCTGCGGCCGCTGATGGCAGGAGCGGCGGTGGGGGGACTACAGCAATGGAGGAGCTGTCGGACAGGATTCTCAGGCAAACAAGATGATGAGCCGCTGCTGTGGGGCAGAGTTTCGCTGGTTTTTCAAACCTCCCAGGTACGGTTTAATATTGGGCTTACCTCCGCTCCACGGACAGCGCAGGCATTTATACAGCCTCCTGGGGGGCGGGAGATGCCGGTGGCGGCTCCTGCCACAAAGCACCAAGGGAAATGTAGTCCCCCGCTCTGCGACAGCTGATGACAGGAGCGGCGGCGGGGGGACTACAGCAATGGAGGAGCTGTCGGACAGGATTCTCAGGCAAACAAGATGATGAGCCGCTGCTGTGGGGCAGAGTTTCGCTGGTTTTTCAAACCTCCCAGGTACGGTTTAATATTGGGCTTACGCCCGCTCCACGGACAGCGCAGGCCTTTATACAGCCTCCTGGGGGGCGGGAGATGCCGGTGACGGCTCCTGCCACAAAGCACCAAGGGAAATGTAGTCCCCCCGCTCTGCGACCGCTGATGGCAGGAGCGGCGGCGGGGGGACTACAGCAATGGAGGAGCTGTCGGACAGGATTCTCAGGCAAACAAGATGATGAGCCACTGCTGTGGGGCAGAGTTTCGCTGGTTTTTCAAACCTCCCAGGTACGGTTTAATATTGGTACTCTCAAAAATTGATGTAGAGGCATGTTTCCTGTAGAGACCAGTTCTTCTGACCTCCACCTCTCCCGGATGATCTCCCCTCCCCACTAGTGATGCATCTGTCACCACTGTCAGTTCTAGGTGTGGTAAGGAGAGGAGTCTGCCACTGCTCCAATCACCATCTAGCAGCCACCACTGCAGATCTTTTGCAGACTCCTCCGAAAACGAGATGGAATCAGATAGGTTCCCTTGGTGCTGTGCCCACTGAGACTTCAGGTCCCACAACAGAGCCTACATGTGCCATCTGGCGTGGTTCACAAGCAGGATTCAGAAGGCCAATAGTCTCAGCAGCCTCAATGCCATCTCATAAAGATCGAGGACAGAGGCTGAAATATTGGGTTCATGACCCAAACATCCTCAACTCACAGGGATAAAGCATGAAACTTCACCATATCAAGAATGGCTCCCATGAAAGAAGGACTGATGTGTGACTGCAGCCCTTTGATATTGGGATCCAATGATTGAAAAAGGTTCGCGGTCATCTGGAGATTGTCTATGACTGCCTGGAATGAGTCTGCTTTCAACAGCCAGTCGTTGAGATACAAGAAGACTAGTACACTCTATCTCGAAGGTGAGCTGCAACCACCGCCATCACTTTTGTGAACATCCAAGGGGAACTGGTAAGACCAAAGGGGAGCACCCGCAAACTAAAAATGCTCCTGGCCGCTGTGAACCACAAATAACACCTGTGAGCCTGCAGGATGGGAATATAGAAATACATGTCTTGAAAGTCCAACGCTACCATCCAGTCTCTGGGATCTAGGGAAGACAAACATTTTGCCAACTGGAGCATCTTTAATTTGTCCTTCCACAGGAAGGCATTGAAAGGGCTGAGATCTAAAATAGAATGAAGGCCTCCATACTTCTTGTGCACAAGGAAGTAATGGGACTAACATCCAGTTCCTACTTCAGAGACCAGAATATTTGGCCAAAATGGACACGTGTTACCACGTCAACTGCGCTGATGGGGGTGGAAGGTGTAGCGGGACAGAAAGAAATAGGAGAGTGTAGCCCCGTTGGAAGACCCATGTGTCCGAAGTGATTGCTCACCACCTTTGGAGAAAATGTTTGATCCTACCTCCTAGACTCTAGAGGGTGGGTGTGGGTCAAAAAGGACACACTAGTGTGGTTTTGTGGTTGTGGTTGCCGGGTCAGAGGACTGAGCAGCACATTGTCCATGAAGCCCTGAATGTTATCTCTGGAAGCCACAGCCTCAATCACAAAATGTCTTGAAAGGTTGTTGTACCGGTTGCAGGGTCTAGTGTTGGGAGTATTGCAAACCTCTGGCTTAGCCACAAAAGATGCAAAACTGTTTAGGAAATTTCCTGGTCAGGTGAGGCAGCCCCAGGGAATGCACTGTGGCTTGAGTTTAATTAAAACGTTCCATGGCTGAGTCAATTTTCTCGCTAAAGAGGCGAGAGCCTTCAAAGGATATGTCCATAAAAGATGCCTGGATATCCCTGAGAAGCCTGCAGGCCTCACACAGGTGTGGCATGGAAGCACCACACTTGTACCCTTTACCCGACCCAAGCAGTCATTTGTGTTGAGGCCAGACCTATTAAGGAATTCTACTGCATCCCAGCTGTACTGTATGATTTGGACTAAAGATGCCTGTAGGTCCTCCGGAACTTCCGGTAGGATTTGACCAATTGATTCCCATAATGTATGACAAAAGCAGTCCATGAGGCAGCTAGCATTAATTAGCGTAATATAAGTCTAAGAGAAGAGAACATGCTCTTACCACAGGTATTCATGCACTTAGACTTAAAATCAGGAGGAATCATAGGAAAGGTCTTAGCATGGACTCATCTGGTGGATGCCTGGACCGCCAGACTTTCTGGTATAGAGTGCTGGGTCAAGAAGTCATGATTGCCAGGTGCTAGTACGTGGTGGTGAGCTACCTGCCTGTTATCTGGGTAGGAGTAGAGCTCCAGAGCATGTCCCAAGAGGGTATCTGTTGAGTCCTCTTTAAATGGCAAGAAAAGTTCAGTAGGCTCCTGGCCAAGTTGAAGAACCTCCATTAGAACAATTGTTTTGATCTCCATTGTAGGGAGCTGCAGGTCAAGGACCTCCACAGACCCCACATAACCATAGCAAAATTCACCATGACAAGGCCAGTGGGGTAGACAGGTCTAGTGTCTGGGGAGGTGTCCAGATCACTGGCATTCTGAAATTCAGCTTACCAATGGTCCTAATATTGTGAGGTGAATTTGTCCCCCTCATCATAGTTGTTACTGTCAGAATCTCAGCCAAAAAGCTAATGTAAAGTATGAGCTCTGCTGCATGGTAAAGGCAAGGTATTGGAATCAGAAAGATTTCCTACAGGCTGCAGCCCAGTCAGGTCGGAGCGCAGCTTCTGTTGAGGTGGAGACAAAGCCGCCTCAAAGTCGGAAACCACTATAGGTTGTGGTTTGTCTTCCGGCGATGGAGGTGTCTGCACCGACGTCACTGTGAAAGGAGACAGCTAGGGGAATGGCACTGGACTGGACTTCGGCACCAAAGCTGGTGCAGAACCCGCAGTGGGTTCAAGAGATACAGACAAGCTGGAACCCGACTGGAGGCCCTTGCGGGACCTTGGGGTCATAAGGCATGCCAGAGAGATCTGGAAGTGTGCCAAAATGCACAGCATGGCCTCCATACAGGTCTCTATTTGCTCTAACATTACTGACAAACCCGAAAATTCCGGTTGCATCAGGACCAATCTCAGAATCAGCTTTTCAGGAGTTCGAGATTGAGACCGAGAGGCATGTTGTCATCCTTGTGTTCTCTCTGGAGTTTGAGAGTGAATGGAAAGAAGCTGGTTCACACCTCTTTGTTGACTTACCTGAAGACTTCAACAGCAGGAGCTATATGGGAACCTGACCTTTCTTTTGACTTAGAACGATTGCAGGATGGAGTTTTCAGATGTTTGCCAACACACAGTTTAACTTTACAGTACGTTATGGCCTTCGGGGTTCATCTGGGTGCAGTTGTCCCAGTCCTTAGAATCGCGCTTCGGTCCCAGACATCGTAGGCATACCTTGTCAGAGTCTGCCACAAACATTTGTTTGCAACAGTCCCTACAAAGTTTAAACCCTGTCATTATGGGAAGGTGACATATTTCCCTTGCATCTTGGTAAAAAAAGAGAATTTTGGCCAAAAATACTTGTCAAAGAGAGGAGTAGAGCTCCAGATATTTGGGCATTGCCAGTCTGCCAGAGATAGCTCTTGAAGCTGCAATGTTACTGAATATGAGATGCCAGTTAATCCCTATTTGTACTGCATGCAACTGAAACTCTGACTGAATGAGTAATGGTTGCAAATCATTCATTGTGTGGATTCACAAGAACAAAAGAAAGAATCAGCTGAATCTAAAGTGATTCCTTGGAAATCAAATAATATCCAATAGAATGTGGAAAGAATGGGGAGAAAGGGGATAGGGGCTGACACAGTGGAAGGCGTGTGGGGAGAGGAAACAGAAGATTCAGGTGAGAAGCCGCAGGTGTGGGAAGGTTGTGTTTTGCTTGCTGGCAGGACGGGCATTGAAAGAGAGGTTGTTCTAATGCGGTTTCGAATGTGTCCCAGTTCAACAAACCACCCAAATTTAACCAAGTTACTCAGAGCCAGGTGTGCAACACCCATTGGGCTCAAAGGGCTTCAGCCCCCCCAGTCGTGTGTGTCAGCCCAGGCTGAGACGCTTCCCGGGCACACACACACAGCCGCACCTGAGTACTTCACAGGTCTTTAAAATACCATTTACTTGCTAATGAGGCTTTGCAGTGTTTTCACCCCTTCTTAGAGCCCCTGCATCTCCACTCTGCATATTGCTGGAAGAATTAGCCCCCCGAAATTTTTTAGTTGCCCCCTCCCCCCCTGAAATTTGGCTCTAGTTGCGCCTCTACTTAGAGCTCACATTTTAATATTAGGCCAGCCTGAGAGGTGCCTGTACTCGGAACACCCTGATTCCCATAGATCAGAAAGATCTCTATGTTGGTTTATGATGAATTGAAAACTCGCCACTTGCCTCATTGATCCTGGAGCATGTCACTGTGGCCTGAACATCTCTGAGCTCCCTCACTACCTCTCTCGAGCTTGTCCATAGATGTGGATGGTATTTAGAATTAATGTGCTTTACACAACATTTCCCACCATGATTCCAAAACCTTGGTGCTAGCACAGGCAAGCATGTGATTCCTTTAAGCCCTGCCTCACTAGCTAATCCGGTTGTTTGTGTTATTTTGTGTAAATTGTATGGTACTGTTTTCTATACACCAGATAGAATCTACCTCAGTGTGTCACAGGGCAGGGAGAACAAGGTCCTTGCTCTGTTGCGTGAAACAGATTGTCAGCCTGTTACCACTAGCTCTGAAATGTCCAAAGAAATGTCTCAGTTGCTTTGTCTGGTCCCTTACATGTATTGAGTTGCTTTGTCCGCTGCCTTACATGTATTGAGTTGCTTTGTCCGTTGCCTTACATTTATTGAGTTGCTTTGTCTGGTTCCTTACATGTATTGAGTTGCTTTGTCCGGTGCCTTACATGTATTGAGTTGGTTTGTCCGGTGCCTTACATGTATTGAGTTGCTTTTTCAGGTGTCTTACATGTATTGAGTTGCTTTGTCCGTTGCCTTACATGTATTGAGTTGCTTTGTCCGTTGCCTTACATGTATTGAGTTGCTTTGTCCGCTGCCTTACATGTATTGAGTTGCTTTGTACGTTGCCTTACATGTATTGAGTTGCTTTGTCCGGTTCCTTACATGTATTGAGTTGCTTTTTCAGGTGTCTTACATGTATTGAGTTGCTTTGTCCGGTGCCTTACATGTATTGAGTTGCTTTGTCCGGTGCCTTACATCTATTGAGTTGCTTTTTCAGGTGTCTTACATGTATTGAGTTGCTTTGTCCGGTGCCTTACATGTATTGAGTTGCTTTGTCCGTTGCCTTATATGTATTGAGTTGCTTTGTCTGGTTCCTTACATGTATTGAGTTGCTTTGTCCGGTGCCGTACATGTATTGAGTTGCTTTGTCCGGTGCCTTACATGTATTGAGTTGCTTTTTCAGGTGTCTTACATGTATTGAGTTGCTTTGTCCGGTGCCTTACATGTATTGAGTTGCTTTGTCCGTTGCCTTACATGTATTGAGTTGCTTTGTCCGGTTCCTTACATGTATTGAGTTGCTTTGTCCGTTGCCTTACATGTATTGAGTTGCTTTGTCCGGTTCCTTACATGTATTGAGTTGCTTTGTCCGGTGTCTTACATGTATTGAGTTGCTTTGTCCGGTGTCTTACATGTATTGAGTTGCTTTGTCCGGTGCCTTACATGTATTGAGTTGCTTTGTCCGGTGCCTTACATCTATTGAGTTGCTTTTTCAGGTGTCTTACATGTATTGAGTTGCTTTGTCCGGTGCCTTACATGTATTGAGTTGCTTTGTCCGTTGCCTTATATGTATTGAGTTGCTTTTTCAGGTGTTTTACATGTATTGAGTTGCTTTGTCCGGTGCCTTACATGTATTGAGTTGATTTGTCCGGTGCCTTACATGTATTGAGTTGCTTTGTCCGCTGCCTTACATGTATTGAGTTGCTTTGTCCATTGCCTTACATGTATTGAGTTGCTTTGTCCGGTGCCTTACATGTATTGAGTTGCTTTGTCCGGTGCCTTACATGTATTGAGTTGCTTTGTCCGTTGCCTTACATGTATTGAGTTGCTTTTTCAGGTGTTTTACATGTATTGAGTTGCTTTGTCCAGTGCCTTACATGTATTGAGTTGCTTTGTCCGTTGCCTTACATGTATTGAGTTGCTTTTTCAGGTGTTTTACATGTATTGAGTTGCTTTGTCCAGTGCCTTACATGTATTGAGTTGCTTTGTCCGGTCCCTTACATGTATTGAGTTGCTTTGTCCGGTGCCTTACATGTTATGGTCCACGGAGGCCAATGATATGGGGTGTATTTCCCTCACGGACCCCATGAAAATAAAAATCAACCTGGTGAAATGACGGCCTCATACTCCCCAGTATCCTCTAAAGCCTGAAGTCGAGGTAGAGATTTGACCAGTCATCACTGATCGCATCAATCAAGGTGTTTTGATACCATTTGTTAGCAAATGTAATACTCCACTACTTCCTATAAAAAAGTACAAAAGACTAATGTGTACAGATTTGTTCAAGACCTAAGGGCCATAAACAATATAGATATCCCTGGCTCCCCTGTGCTCCCCAACCATGCTACCATTGTTTCCTGTAGTCCCATAAATGCCTTACGGCGATAGAGTTCTGTTCCGCCGTATTCTCCGTACCCATCCACAAAGAGAGTCCGTTTCTCTTTGCTGTCTCATTTGGCAATCTCAGATTGCGTCAGAGACACTCTCTCATGGATTTACAGAGTCTGTGCAGCAAGAACTGCAGGTTTAGTGAACTCAGCATCTTGCCATAGTTTGCTGTATCTTTATTTCTCATGGATACTTCTAACCATAGATTGCTCACCTTGTGAATATTCGCCCATGCATCAGACTGGATCTAGAAACTCAAAAGCAGTTCTCCTGCGTGCCGATAGGTGGGGTCTCACAGCTCCACAGTGGCATCATTCCACTCCAGTTAGACTCTACAATTAGTACACTGGCATATGCAGAACTCTGGTATAACCATACTTCTTGCATAAGGAAAGTACTGATGTATTCCTAGCCTTGTTTTATTTGGAAGGCAAATTTAAACAGAACGTGTACATTAACAGTTCCTCTGAATGCCCAGAGAAAGCAAATATTCAAATAGCGGATGCAGCTGCAGCCTTGGAATAATCATAGTCTAATATAATCAAAGAAGGGACAACATCAGAGCTTTACAAGACTCCAGGGCCTGCCATAACGTAAGCAGGCTTTAACAAAGATCCGACATCATGGCAATGCTACCATAACTTGTCACTGTACTGCTTGGCACCAAGGGAGACAAGTAGATTTCTGAGCCATCTTGTCCCTTGGACAAGTATATATTACACAAAATTCCACACCTCTGACACTGGACTGTCGTTTGCGACCTGGGACACCCGAGGAGACCCGCGGTGTTGGTTCTTTCAAGGGTTCAAGGATGCCTTGGCAGAGGAGATTCTCAATGGTATCTTCCAGATTTCTTTGTACTTTGAAAGGGATACTTCTGGTGTGCAGCACTAGTGGTTTTATTTCTTTATCCAGGTGGTTACAAATCTGTCTGTTCTATACATTTTCTAAGTTCTGAAAAAGTGTTGGGAACCTCTTGACACTATCTGAGCCATCAGAAGCTTCAGTTTAGGTGACAAGTCTGCAGCACATTTTCTGGAGGCCAAGCTTTACTGAAGACGGCATCAAGTGTCCAAGATTTAATCAACCATGTACACTTCCAAGTCACCACTTCACCCATTATTGGGAAGGCTAGCATAGGACAGGCATCACGGTCACCTGATACCCAAGACGGCTGCAGCTCTTCTAGGGGTTCTACGTACCTTGACCTGGTTAACCGATGTGGCCATCTCCTGCCCATGAAAACCACACACTTCATATGGGAGCCATGGGGTGGCTGTGAAGCTCCTTGATGACCAAGGAAGTGGCTCCTTTGGAGTCATTGATGTGTTGCTTCTGCTCCCCCTTCCAGCCCAGGAAATGAAAAGGGCTTGGCCTTGTACAAAGTCTACTGAGCCTGATAGTGCAGGCTTTGGAAGGCCGGGGTGCTGCTGGCTGCTTATGGAGCTGCCACTGTGTAACCAGGGCCAGGGTTGAACTCCTGGAGGCTCCAGTAGCAATGTCACAAAGAACCTGGGACATGGGTGTAGGAAGTGTGGGGGATTTATCCCCCCCCCCAGATTTTGGAGTGGAGGCGATATATGGGACAAGTGTCGGGGGACGCAGGGGACTAAAAAACCTACTGCGCACCGGCACTGTTTGCATGGCCATTGGAGCGTTAAAACGCTACCTATGACGGCCTGCTTCCGACCTGCTAACCTGCCTTCAGTCAGGGTCGGGTTTAGAAGGTGGGTTATTCCGGAGGCCAGATGTAGGCTGTTTCTTTCAGGTTTGGGGCAGACTTCTCACCTAGCACAAGCTGTTGGCCAGCCATTGTCATTCCCCATTGAATGACAATGATCAGCCGGAGAAGGCACAGTATGTGGTGCGTCTCCTCCTATCCTTTGGGAAGGGCACAGCAGGGAGGCCTCTGCCACTGCTGCGGAGCAGTGGCGGCTGACTCTGTATGGGGGTGGTGAGGAGGGGTGGCGAAGCGGGGTGGCTGGTGAGGGGGCGGGGTGGCGGGTGAGGGAAGGCATGATATAAAAATAAAAAATGTACTTACCTTCTTTGCTGCTGCTGCCGCCACTGCACATCTCTCCTCAGTACTCGCAGAGCACGGAGGCACCCAGTCTCCTGAACTCTCCCAGCCAATCACAATGCTGCAGGAGCAGGGTCGTGATTGGTCTGTAACTGGGAGGCTGGGCATGTTCTCCAATGGGCTGTGCAACACAGCCCAGTGGAGAACATGCTAAGTGCGCATAACTGTTCGAACGGCCCCAGAGGGGTGACCAAGCCATCATGCGCACTCAGGGAGGGAGTGCAAACCACTCCTTCTCCCTCTGACATGGGGGAGCCCACCCCCACCCCACCCAACTGGGCTGGAGTCGGAGTTCCACAAAGAAAAATACAATTATAATAACGTTTTGTTATTATCATTTTATTTTTCTTTTGCACTGCTCAACGAGCTGTGGGGCGACGTTCCTTCACCTTAAAGGAGGAGCCGCCACTGCTTCTGAGTAGGAGAGTTCACCCCCCCCCCCCCCCGGCAAAAGGAAGTGCTGGAGGCTGTGGAAGGAGTTACTCTTTGATCGGGTGATGCATCTTTTATATGCAAAGCACCTCAAATACACAGATACACAGGAAAGCAAACCTGCTCCTTACCTCTTTACTGCAGATTTGCCACTTAATGGAAGTACATTAACAACAGATGCCCTCAGCAATGTGTTTGCTGTACCTTAGGGCTACTGTAGTCTAGCCTTTCAATTACTTTAGTGCGACAAGAGACCCCCACAAAAGCAATACAGACCCATCAAACAGATAATATGTTTGATCGTGTACTCCTTTTTTGGGGAAAGAGCGCTTTTAAACCAAAAGTGAATCTGAAAATATTATTGGCCTGCAGTTCAATAGTTAAGAAATCACTCTGATTTAAGTGCTTTCTGCTGTGGTGTTGGCAGGGTGGAACTGGCCTGTAGAGCAGGCTGGCGGAGCCAGAAGGGCTGGTCCAACAGGTCAGTGTTTGGCTGGTATTGTAGCGGTTTGTGGGCCAGTTTTATTTTACTATTAATGTCCCTATTACCACAAGCATTGCTTATAGCAAGCGCACATGCATGCGGAATTATGCGATTGTGCAGCAGCAGCGTTTTTCGAATAATTATGCATTTGACACATTTGACACACAATACATCATCTGCTGCAAAATCTGCAGATTTTTTAACGAAAAAAAATTGTAGCTCAAAAGCTTCGAAAGTTACTAAAAACGCAGAAACACATTTTGCTGTGCAATAGAAGGCCCTTTTGCAAAAGTTGCCTGGTCACCTTGTTGTTGGATATTTCTGTATTTGGATATTAAACTGGTATAAATGAGGTGAAACCATTTCCTAGAAAGTGTTAACAAGAGTAAAAATGACAAAATAATGAAATAATACTGTTACAAAATGTGCCTCATTACGCTTCACTATTTGCTTTCTCTTGCCACATAATTTACTGAACTCCACTACATAATTTGAGTGGCCCTGACCATACTTTTCAAAACACCTATGCATTGTGTCTTTCCAAGTGCAGTCCTGCCCTGATTTGCAAACGTGGGCCACTTTTCTAGCTACCCGATTCGCTAATAGGGCCACTTTTATTTTGATACCAGGGTCTATTTTCTGTCCCAGTCTGACCCTGCCTCAAGTATTTATGAATTCCTTGTGGGTCACACAATGAGGCTGCTGTCACGAAGGTCCCTCCACCACCCAAAAAGACATATAGCATTTGTTTGCATACGAAAACTATGGGAACTGATCCTGAGTACAATGTGGAGGCAGAGTCAGAGCTGTGACTACAAAGGGATTGCGCCCCTATTGTGGTAGAATTGTCTACCACAAGCCGGGAGACACGGAATGGAATAGGCGAAAAGCTGTGGTAGGGCCCTTGAGGAAAGTGTGACTACAGGGCAACCCCCGCTCTCGAGACATACCACCCTACGACTGCGAGTGAAACTCCAATGGGACAATATGAGGGCGAGTATATGTATTGCCCAAGCATACACAATTTTGTGTGCTTAATCACTTATATATACAGGATATTATCCACTACACAACCCAGGAAGGTATCATTTGTATTACCCTGATTAAAGCCCCAGACCTGATTAGGCCTCAGAGTAGGGCCGAAACATGTTGGTATAAAGCAGGGACTTAGGCCATTAAATCCTCAATACCCACAGCTATATATAACTTTTAACCTTCCCCATCTTCTCCGGCAATAAAGGGATACCTTGGAGAAGCTTGGGGATGTTTAAACTTTAGCTAAGGCCCCTGGTCTCTTTTCTCTTTAACAGCTCGCTGGAAGACGGTTGAGCCCACCCTGACCTTTAGGATGATGAAGCATGAGTGTGTGTGAGGGTTATATAAAAAAAGGAATTTTTCCTTCCCCGCACTAAATAGCACAGAACCACGGTGGGTACCTTATGTAACCACCCCCTCCCCCCTTTTTTCTCTTTCCCCATCTATAAGTGGTCACACCCGGGATACTAGGTGGAATGCTTGTAAGTTTGATATATATGTACTAGGGAGGACGTATACCCCCAAAATCCCTTTGAACTGTGAAGGGACCTCTCCACCCTTTGGATCTGAAAAGGTCCTCCCTGCTCAGATCTGATTTGTAAACAGAACTTTCTACCCTACACCTTTCCTGGGCTTCCCATTGCACTTCAGCAGCTCCAGCAAGGCACATACATGTTCTATCTACACATGCCCAGGCCTAGCCACACTGTTCTTCAGCAACCTTTGAAAGAAACCAGCAGATGGGGCCCAAACAATCCCACTCGTTCCCAATACACACCATAGTGGCATGGAACACTGCCTCTACTTTCTTGACTGCTCCACTTCATGATTGACAGACCTGACTGCCCCACTCCAACGTGAGGTGCTGCCTTCACTGATTACCCCAGTCTGTGAGAAAAAAAGACCATCGAAAGGAGAAGATATATCTGTTTCCAGTCTCCCAGCTCCTGGTAAAGCTCAGGCACATTTTGAGGGGTCTCTTTCTACCTCTGTTACCTCTTTGCTTTGGCAACAGAGGTGGATAGGTTTACCAGAAGCTTTTATGGGGCTCAGCTCAGAACCAAGATGCAGGGCATGTTTATTGTTTTATGGCAACACCTGGTGACAGCTAAGGGTGGCTGACTTATCAAGAATAGATCACAAAACCAAGCGAGGCCTGCTTTTGTATCTAAATAGATTAAGTGGCAGTGCAGGTCTCTAAAAGAACCAACCTCTGCAAATAATAGTTGTGTCACTAGTGGGGGGTCTGGTGGGGCCGGTGCCCCATCAGTGAATGTCCTGGCCTCCTTGTGTCCTACCACTGGCGATAGCTGCACCCAGCACAAACAGACACTGTCCTCTCAGCTTGGGAAGAGGGATGTTTACATTTCAAGTTTACTACAACAGCATTACACTCTCACTGGATCTCTGTACCAAACTGTCCCCGTTCTACAGCACCAAACTATCCTAGTTCTTCTGCAACAAGACAACCAACATATACAACAACTTTGACCTAGCAAGAACCTGCCGACTCAGCAACAAGCTGGACCACTGAAACCACACTGACGGCCTGGCCTGCCATCACCACAGAGGAAACCACTTTCATCATTCAGTCTATCCACGGGGGGGCCTTCGGGCCCCTGCTCTCATTACACCTTTATCAGAGGACTGCACCCATCAGCTCTGAGGTCACCTCGATCCTGAACGCCTCCATCACTAAAGCCACCTACCAGGATGCATTGAAACACGCCATTGTAGCCCCCTTCCGCAGACCCGACTATGCTATCCATTTACAAGAAGCATCTCCCTGCTGTCCTACCCAGCCAAAGTCCTGGACACGTTGATCAACAAGAACCTAGCCAACCACCTGAATGAAAACCATCTGATGACATCTTCCAGGTTTCTGCTCCTCCAATAGCTCTGTAAACCGTATGATCATTTAAAAAGTAGGTATTGAAGGGCCCCAAAACATATACAGCATAGATCATGCTTCTTCAAAGAGTAGCTTGTGAGCTACCAGCAGCTCTAGATTTATAAAGTGCAGCTATTTATTTCCATAAGTTCATTGAAAATTCTGAGACATTGTACATCGTTGTAGGATGTACAATCTGTGGGTAATTCACTCACAGATGATTCAAGATCTAGTATGATTGTAAGCGTCACTACTCATTTCAGGAATACGTGTAAGTTTTTACATACTACAGAGAGTTCTCCAAAGGGCCTGCTTATAGATGCCTTATCATTGGCTAATGCATCTAATGTATAAGTATGAAGCAGTTCACTTAGAACTCTAAGTCAGGTGAGGTATTTAATAGCACATCTCATTCAGGTAAACAATGATCAAACACTGTTTATGAACGGCACTCAAGGTTTAATCAGTTGCATATCTCATTAATGCCTACAGAGCCGTTATGTTTCTTACACACCTCAATATCAGTAAAAACAACAGTATATGATCTACTTAATATGGGTGATTTCACAGAGATGCTTCATAATCTGCTTGTTCAGTTTGTTAAAAGAAGTTACACCCGTTAGTACTAGAAATGGAATGCCTGTTTGGCTGAGGTGTGCAGCCAAGCCAGGCAGGAACCACCACTCCAGTCAGGGTAAGCTATGTACACACTAAAAGATAGCCTGTGTTCCCCCTCTGGTAGCTTGGCACTAAGCAGTCAGGCTTACCTAAACAGGGGCGGCTCCTCCGCTAAGGCCAAGGAGCGTCGCCCCACTGCTCTGTGAGCAGTTGAAAAAAGGAAAAATAAGATAATATTAACAAATGTTTTTTCCGTCTGTGTCTCAGCTGGTATGGGGCGGGCTGGACATCAGAGGAACAGTGGTGGCACTCTCTTAAGTGCGCATGAATGTTTGGCTGGACGTCTTGTGCCGGGCAGTCATGCACACTTTGCATGTTCTCAACCCAGGCTGTTTTACAGCCTGGGTGGAGAACATGCCCAGGCTCTCAGTGCCAGCCTGACTGGTTTAGAAAAATAGATATTTGTATTAGGTTTAAAACAGGTTCAGAACAATAAAAATAAGTTAGATACTTTTCAAGTTATACACGTTTCAAAGATAGTACTCTGTATACTGAGGGAAACAAGATCAAACCAATAGTGATTCAATCAGTGGTTCTTCAGTAATAACGTTTCAAAAGATAGGCAGGGAAAATCACAGTGGTCAAAATACACTTGCTTCCGTTAGGAAGATTGCAGTAATGTGCACGGGGAGTGCTGTAAACAATCACTCATGACTTGACTGCTGCCTTTGTTGCGGTCTCACCAGACCGAAGTGAATAAACAGGGATCCCGGTAGGTGCAGGCTCCATACCATGTGGCCGCCGACTCCCCCAATGAGGAATGGGCCACAGGTCTCTCAGAACTGGTATCCATTAAAATGGTTATGTGCAAACCGGGCAAGGGGGAATGCAAATGGGTCCCCGCGCGGGCCTTATGATCGATGAGGGCTGTGCGGTAACAGTACCTATCGTAGTTGGAGCAGTCCTTGCATCATTGGGGACTGCGCGTGTCGCAGAAGGCATGCAGCGCAGTCGTGTAATCAAAGGAAAGCTTGGTTTCTATGCCAACGCATCAGGAGCACTTTCCTCTGTTCTGCAGCATCGGCTTGGGCTCGGTGGTGGTGATTGTAGTAAGCGTGTGGTGCTGAAGTTTGCAGGTCACAAAACTCAAGAGAGCACTGGGTGCGAATAAAGTGTAGCGCTTGATCTCGGGAGATGAAGTCCTTCCCTTTTGCAGAGCGGAGCACTGGGAGCTCGCTGGTTCTTGCAGGAGAGCTCTTGCAGCAGGGGCAATACTTAAAGCATAGAAATGAAATCTTTGATGGTCCTGAGACATCGGGGTACAAGGGCCAAGCCAACAAGACCTTAGAGAACACTTAAAGTCACAAATGCAGAGGTAGCAGGAAGCAGGCCAGTACAACAAGGCAGATAGCAAAGTGCCAGTCTCTCCTGGCAGCACAGCAGTCCTTCTGGAAATGTGCAGATGTAGAGCCAGCATTGTCTGGTTACTGGTGCAAATGTTTCTGTTTTTCAGGGGGTCAGAGAACCAGTACTTATACCCAAAAATGCCTTTATTGCAGGGGGTGACTTCAAAGGAGTTCTCTGAGGTGCACAAGGATCCCTTTCAACCCAGTCCTGTCTGTCAGGATATTGGTGGGGGATTATCAGTACCTTGTGTGCAGGCAGGATCCTACCTATTCAAGTGGAGTGTGAGCCCCTTCCAGCCCTCCTAGCCCTGGAAGACCCATAAGAATGAAGATGAATGAAGATGCAGGTGTGTGACCTGTGTTGCGGCTGTCTAGAGCGAGTGCACAAATGTAGCTGTCACCCAGCCCAACCAGACGAGTATTGGAGACAGGCTGTCAGGCACACAGAACAGATGCAGAGAAATATCCACTTTCTAAAAGTGGCATTTCTGAAATAGTAAAGGTAAATCAAACCTCACCAGTAAGTGGCATTTATCGGTACCATTTAAAAGAAAAAAGAAACATGAAAAAGCTACTCCACTCTGATCAGGAGTTACCACTTAATAAGGTCGACAGGAATTCCCAATGCTAACCTATGAGATGGGTATGCCTCAAAGTAGTGAAAAACAAAATAGGCTGTTTGTCACAACTAGGACATGTATAGAATAATTGTACATGTCCTAACTTTTACTTACATAGCACAAGGGCTACTTAGGGCCTACCTGGGTATGACATATTCAATAAAAGGGGAGTTTAGGACTTGGCAAGTAGTTTTAAATGCCAAGTCAAAATGGCATTAATCTGCACACACAGGCAATGGAGTGGCAGGCCTGAGACAGGATTGACAAACTACTTCTGTGGGTGGCACAATCGGTGCTGCAGCCCTCTAATAGCATTTAACTTATAGTCCCTGAATACAAGGGTACCACTTAAAAGTAAATTAAATATACCAATCAGGTATACATGAATCTCAAACATGTTTAGGAAGAAAGCATATGCACTTTAGCACTTATTTGCAGTGGAAAGTGCTCAGAGTCCTAAGGCCAACAAAAACAAGGTCACAAAAAGAACAGGAGGAAGGCAATAAAGTTGGGGTAACCCTGCAAAAAGGGCCATTTCCAACTATGTACCTTACTGAATACCTTCCAGCATGAAAAGCTCTCAGCAAACTGTCATATCCGTTGGATGATGTCATCAGTGATGATACCATTAGTGTCATTTGGGATGTCATCAGTGATGTCACCAATGAGGTCATTTAACATGCATGAGTGTCGTGCGTGCCCTAAGGTAACTATAACTCGTGCACCCGCCATGCACAGTGATATGATCAATGATCTCAAAGAAGATGTCATGAGTGATGTACTATGTAGGGTACTTAGCAGTGCATGGTGAGGGCACCAGCTATAGATATCTTAAGGCACGTATTACCTCTATAACTGGTGAATTTCAGTGTTTAAAACTAAACATTTCACCCAACTATAACATTACTTTAACCTTTGATTTTTCAGTGAATTTCTAGGGTGTGTTTTAATGTAAAGTAATTTTTCATCACCATACGTTAATCCAACCCCCCACTGCATTCAGCCAACCCATGTTGCACACAAACTTTGGCTGTGCTCAGTTGTGGGTTGGGCATAGGGCATGGCCTGTGACCAACCCCTCAAAAGGCTGCCAACTACACACTGCACACGGCCTTTCCACGTGCGGCAGGCGGTTGGCCACAAAGCCTGGCCCTGGGAAGATGAGCCCCCCTCCGAACAAATTATGGCCCTGGCCCACGTGGTCACTCTCCACAAGCCTCCTAGGCCCTGGTGACCCCATCCCCCAGGGCAACTATTAAAATTATACAGGAAGAGGGGCTGCACGGTCCCCCTCCCCAAGCCTTGAAAGGCCCTAGGTACCCCCTCCCCTAGGACCACTAATTAAAACTAAGGGGAAGGGGGCACGTAGCCCCTCTCCTCAGGCCGATTTCACTCCGGGGACCCCAAGTTCCGGGGACCGGTGCATTGTTTTAGAGGAGGGGGGCATGTGGCCTCCCTCCATGGGCCGGCTATGGCCCCGAGGACCCCGTACCCCGGGGCCCAGTGCATGTTTTGGGGGTATGGGTGCATTTAGCCCCTCTCCCTCAGCTGATTTTGGCCCCAGAGACCACATCCCCTGGTGCATTTTTTAAGGGGAGGGGGCACGTGGCACCTCTTTCCGGACTGAATTTGGCCCCGGGAACCCCATTCCATGTGGCCAAGTGCATTTTTTGTGGGGGGGGTTGGGGGAACGTTCCGCCCCCTCCCTTGGCTGATTTTGGCCCGAGGACCCCATCCCCTGGGGCACCGCGCATTTGTTTGGGGGGAAGGGGGCATGTGGGCCCCCTCCCCAGGTGGATTGTGGCACCCATCTCCGGGTGCCCAGCACTTGGTGATCCCAACCCTGGGGACCCCCTCTCCTGGTCCCAGCCAACAAAGTTTAGGTCCCCTGGAGCCCACCCAGGGCACCCACCACACTATGGTTGGGGGTCTCAGGGGGAGCCCAAGGCCCTAGTGGTCCCAGCTAGCTCCCCGCATCCAACAGGAGCCGGCATTGCGCTCACCTGCGTGGAGCAGCTTAAAATGCTGCTCTCTGTGGGCGGGAGCAAACTTTTCATCTGTTTCCCTGCCCGCTTGTCGGAGGGATGGGCGGAAGCAGAATCTAGGAGGCCTGATTGGTGGTTGAATTTTTGGGTTTTATTGAATAAGCCAAGATGTAAAAGGAGGGCTTCCAACTAAAGATGGTATGGATGATCCTGTTGATGGTTTCTTGCGGACCCTGCTGGTTTCTCTTCTCCTTCTGGGGTCTTCGTATGTCAAAGCCTGGGTGACGTCTCCCGGAGTCTCTCCAAAAGAAGAAAAGAGCGGTCAGTGGACTGGCCTGTCTTTAACACGATTTTACCATCACCACACCCAATAGTGGAGAATTGTTAGAAGAACACAAAAGTAAAATATTGAAAACCCTGCTACTAGACCACTCTTGTGAGTCTACGTCAGGACTCAAAGGGCTTTCTATAGATAGCCTGGAATAGGTCTGGGTTAGGGGATATCTTCTCTCCTATTCAACCCAGTCATCCGAACGTGAACTTAGGATACGATAAAAAGAAAGGAAAAATGAAATAAAAAGGGTGTGAGGGACAAAGGGGCTTTATCTCAAAGAAAGTGACGACAGCTCCACGGTCTTTACGGGAGCCGCACTGTGAGGTTAATGCTTCTCAAATACTGGGTGTGCAAGATGTGTATCAAAACCAAACTAAACAAAAAACACGTGGTGAGTTCCTGGCGGAAAGGGGGTTTGTAAGGCAGGGCTTAGGTTTTAAGTGCGCTGTCCCCTTTTAACACCCCTCCTCCTTCCCTTCTGTTTCACTCACCACGTCTGCCCCAACTCTCCTGAGTTGCGGCGGCTTCACAGCGTCCTCAAGGGGTGTCCACCAGTCTTCGGACCAGCTCTCCACGTCTTACCCGATGTCTTCTGTTCCCGCTGCTGTTTCCTCGATCTCCCGGTCCTCCGGCTTTTCCTCCTTCACGTGTCGATCTGCCACTTCCTTGCTTGGTTCAGCGTCTTCCGGGTTCCGCTTTCACGAACACTCTTCCTCCCACGTCGTCCTCCTTAAGGTCGGTTGCCCCACCTCTTCCGGTTCGTCCTTCGTTGTCCATTCGCTGATCTGTCCCCAGCCGGCTCCTTCCTGTAGGGAGGAGGGCGGTACTCTGATTAACCCTTCCCATCCCACGACCGTACCCGGCCCAGCATGAGCGGAATAGGGTGACTCTCTGTCCTTGTTCCGGACCACCCTCTCACACCGCTTCACTGCAGGCAGGGATAGTAGATGAAAAGCCTGGTCACAGCGGGCGGGAGCATTCATGCTCCCGCTCGCTGGTAGCGGACTTCATTGTGCTCCCGATTGATGGGAGTTTTGAAATTGTGAGGAGAACAATGGGAGAGCTAGGGAGGCAAGGGTGCGTCCGTATCCCCTGTAGTATATATTAGATCAATCAAAAATGGACAGACCCATTGGTGTTGGTACGAACACTGGCAAGCAGTGCTTGGGAACCCACTAGGTGAGTAAAAGGCCCCTCACACACCAACCTAGTTGGTGTCATGCTTCATCATAGGGGCCCCAACCGGGTGGCCGAGCGCCTCCCGGTTGTGCTGCGACGCCTGACTACAGCGGAGCTGGTGTGGTGTGATAGTGTGATGTTGTGAGAAGTTAAAAATATCTCTGAGAGTCCTTGCCGGGGGAACTTTAATGGTGGCGGCTCAGGATATATTAAAATTAAAAATTATGTGTGGTAACTAAGAAAGGAATTAGATTTCGTAGTTAACTATGTGTGTGGTCTACATGTTTCAGCCCGCTAAAATTGTGTGGGGCTTTCTTCAGGACCAGAGAGTGCAGTGAGTGGCAAAATAGTGCCACGTGAGTAGTGAAAAGAGAAAAAGAGGGTAATTTACCTACACACGCGCTAAGGTGTGTGGAAGCGATATCAGCTTAATGGCAGACACCGCAGCGAAAAACCTGTGGGAAAGAAAACAATACACAGACATAGATGCACAAAAGATGCTGTAATACGTAACAATTATAAAATGCAATCTTTGACTGACTGTGAAGAGCAATCTTTAAAAGGCAGGTGGTCGTACAGATGGTAACACACACGTGGTGACATGCGGCTATTGGCTGGTGCTTCATATTATCAGATGTTAGGGTGGGCGGGGTGCGCCCTTGGTGAGCTAATAGTGAGGCCAGCAAGGAGCGTGTGGGTCGCTCTCGTGAGGAGTGGCAGGCAACTGTAAGCCAGTGACGGCGTGTGGCCACAGGCTAAGGTAGTCGGGCTCGAAATGAGCGAGGATGAGACTGGTATATTCAGGTAAATTGTGCGTGTGCCAAGTACACTATAGGGCACACTGTATAGAAAAGGGGCGATTACCCTTGAGTGGCGCTCTACAATTGTGTACTAAAAGTAAAAGCAAGAAGACAAAGGGAAAATATATTACACTATGGCTGAGTATTGTTCGCCGATCAGGAAGGGGAGGAGTGCGCTCCTCCTGACACAGAATCTGTGAAGGAACGGTACAGGGTCAAGACAGGGTAGGTATGGTAGTTAGAAGCCAGGCAATGCCAGAGTTTGTTAGCGCGCGTCACCTTACTTGGTCTGAGAGCAGCACCCGCTTGGCACCTACTGAGGTCTCCCGGCTCCTGGATGGTGTGGAGTCGAGGACTGTTGGGGATTTAAAGGAGGCGGGGGCCATAGCGTACGTGCTGCCTGTCCGGTGATCGCGCTAGGGGCAGGGCAGGCTGCGCAAGCGTGTGTGCGAGGCACTGATTCGCTATGGGTGGGGAAAGCGAATACAGGTGATCGCGTGAGGGGCAAGGCTTGCTGCGCATGCGTGCATGTAAGACACTACGCAAATGCGTGTGTCAGGGATGCTGTTACCGTGCGCTTGCGCACAGGCAAACGAACTGAGTTTGCTGTGCAGCGTGTATCCCTGAAGTGTCAAAAGATATTAAAGATGAGTGGGGCGTCAGAGTCCCTACCGGGAATATTTAAAAATTTAAATACCTGCCCAGTGTATGCTAGGGAACGAATAAGACTGCCAAGTAGAGTGTGGTGTCAATGCCCATGATGGGATTGTATTTAGGTATGTGCCAAGTATATTCTGGGGCACAGGGGATCGATTTGAAAAGGCGGACTAGTGATGGCATAGTGGCTACGATGTTGATGGGTGCAGCAGCCACGGTAGAAGCGGCGTTTAAACCCCTGCTGGGGATGATGATGTATGAGCCAGGAAAAGGTGACAGTCACACGGTTAAGGTCTCCTTAGGCTGTTCCAAGGGATATTGTCGTTCAGCCCATTAAGGTGGCTGGAAAGGCGATAGATCCATCTTTGCTCTTGTTCAAATAGGCGGTTCTGGATATTGGGTGAATTGTTGTCCAGGGCTTCCACAACGACCCATCTCATATCGTTGGTGGTATGGCCCTTCTCCAAGAAGTGATTTGTCATTTTGGTGATGTTCTTTTTACAGCGTATCGTGCTGCGATGCTCGCAAATCCTAGTTTTTACCTTCCGAGTGGTCATGCCAATGTAGACAAGATTGCATGGGCACGTTATGCGGTACACTACATTTTCGGTATTGCAATTCGTGTGTTTACGAAGCTCCCATACTTTGCCAGGTTCTAGGTGTAGGCTTTTGGTTGTTTCTGTGATGTGGCAAACACTACAGTTGCCACAGGGGAAATGTCCTTTAATGTTGGGCAGACCCCAGGCGTTCAAGACCGTGTTAGTAGGTCTCGGAAGGGGAAGAGGTCTTGTGGACACAACAGTGTCTTTGATGGTACGTGCTCTCTTGTTCGATAGGAGTGGAGGTTCCCAGTTGAGTTTGCCTGTATTGAGTATTTTCCAATTCCTTTTGATAATCTGGGCAAGTTTGGGTGTCACTATATTGTAGGTGGTGACACATGTCAATGGGGGATTGGTGGGTTCCTTACTGAGGTTGTCCAAGAGGCCATCACGATTTTGATTCCTGGCCCTTTTGTTCGCAGTCTTGGTTATTTTCTTGGGGTAGCCACGTTGGTGTAGTTTCTCACAAAGGTCGCTGGCTTGTTTTTTATAGTCTTGGATCTCACTGCAATTCCTCCGAAGGCGGAGGAACTGGCCGTATGGGAGATTTTCACGGAGGACTCGTGGATGGAAACTGGTGAAATGCAGTAGGGAGTTCCGGGCTGTGGGTTTAAAGTGTGTCTTGCTCGTGAGGCCTCCCGAGGTTGCCTGTATGTCCAAATCAAGAAAGGTGGTCTTGTGCCTGTCTGCGTTATGTGTGAATCTGAGATTTGGGTCACATGTGTTAATCCATTCGCAGAATGAGGCCAGGGACTCATGTGATCCCTCCCAAATTAGGAGGATGTCATCGATGTATCGCCTATAAAACTTGATTTGGGGGATGCGTGGTGTGCTGTTGTTGAGAAGGTGTTTGGTCTCAAAATTGAATACGTACAGGCCTGCTATGCTGGGGGCGAAAACGCTCCCCATAGAAGTGCCGTACTTTTGTAAGTACAGTTTGCCCTGGTACTCAAAGTAGTTTTCCTTGAGTGCTAAGGTGGCGCATGTCAGTACGAACGAGCGTGGGGTTTTGTGTTGCCAATTCGAGTCTCTTAGAGCCTCTTCTAGTACTTTCAGTGTGTCATTTTGGGGAAGGCTAGTATAAAGGCTTTCCACGTCAAGTGATACGAGAAAGGAGGTGTTGGGGTCATAGTTCATGTCTGCTAGTAGTCCTAGTAGGTCCTTGGTATCTTTGAGATATGTACTGGTGGATTGGACCAGTGGTTGCAGGAAATGGTCACAGAAGCGTGACAGAGGTTCAAGCAGTGACCCAATGCCTGAAACAATCGGGCGTCCAGGTGGGGGGTTTTTGTTTTTATGGATTTTGGGGACTATGTAGAAATACGGAATTTTGTCTTGTGTAGTGGTGAGGAATTTTGCCTCACTCCGAGATATGTGCCCAGAGGTTTCCGCATCGTCCACTATGGTTTTGATGCAGGTTTTCAAGGTGGGTGTTGGGTCCCGAGTGAGTAACTCGTAGTTTTTGGTGTCGTTTAGTAGGCGCTCACATTCCTGATGGTAATCTTCTTTGTTGAGTATGACCGTGCCTCCCCCTTTGTCCGCCGGTTTGATTATGATATCTGTGTTGTTTTTCAAAGACATGAGAGCCATACGTTCTGCTTTGCTGGTGTTTTGGAACGTGTGAGGTTCTTTGAGTGCTTCTATTTCTTTATACACTGTCTGTTCGTATACCATGATCTCAGGTGGTATGGAGCAGGGTGGAGGCATGAATGTGGATTTGACCCTGAGGGTGGTGTCCCCCTGGTCTTCCAGATCGGTGGTAGTCGGTGTGTTTTCAAAAAAGGCCTTAAGTTTGATTTTGCGGAAAAATTCGGCAAGTTCACAATGTAATTTAAATTTGTCCAATTTGGCTGTGGGAGCAAAGCCGAGGCCTTTTTCTAGGATGGTTGTTTCTGTGGATGTAAGCGCATAATTGGAGAGGTTGGTGACTAGGCTCAGCGCGTGCTCGGGCCTGGTTGTTGGTCTCTGGTTTGACTCCTCGTTTGGGCACCTTGCTGTGGGTTGTCCTGCCAGTGTACGGTGTTCCCTCTGCGTCTCCTTCCGCGCCCTCGGCGGCCTCTTCCTAAAAAAGCCTGTGGATGAGCTTGGTTCAGGTATGGCGGTGGAGGTCCAAACGGCGGGTTCCAGCCGTATCCGAACTGAGGGGGCATTGGTTGGTACAAAGGGGGGTAAGCCAGGTTGGGTCCCTGGGGGCCGTGAGGCCATGGTGGTTGCCATCCGGGTTGTCCGTTTCTGCCTTGTTGGCGTCTGCGGTAGCTGTTGTTGCTGGAACCGCTACTCGCGGATGAGTCATCATCTGATGAAGTGCCTGTGTTATCTGCCCAGTGGGGTGGTTGGTAATCGGCTTCCGCATAGGGATATGTCTTAGCGTAGGAGAATCTTTTGAGGTCTTTCTGGAATTTGTTAATCTTACTTTGTGTAAGGCTTTCTTTATACTCATTGATTTCTTTATTTGTTTCGTCCAGTTTTTTCTTGAATTGAGACAGTGTGGCTTTAAAATGAGATTCTGTAGCTTGTATTTCTATCAGAAAAGCATCGGAGAGACGTTTGGATGTTTGGATGATAAGTATCATCCAGTCACGGGTACACCTCCATGCAATTTGGGCCCAATCTTTCCGAAAGGTCGGGTCTTCAAGGAAGATCCGTGGGGCATTGGTGACAATAAGGCCCCTGGGTGCCGTGTTGTTTCGTAGGTATTCTGTCAAAATGACTCCGTGGAGTATTGTGCGTATTCTGTTGCGTTTTTTCTCATTGAGATTATCCCAATCTGCTGTTTGGGCAATAGATGATGCCAGATTGAAGTCTGCCAGTAGGGGAGGATTGTCAAGTATGCTGTTGACATCGTCCAGTGTGAACCCTAGACCCGGGTTTTCAGCCATAGTGAAAAGGAAGGGGGGGGGGGGGGAAAGAAAAAAGGGGGAGAGAGAGAAAAAGAGAAAAGAGCAGGCGAGCGTCGTCAGTAGATGAGGCTCTCGCAGCTGTGCGCTGCAAATTAATGAGGAGAACAATGGGAGAGCTAGGGAGGCAAGGGTGCGTCCGTATCCCCTGTAGTATATATTAGATCAATCAAAAATGGACAGACCCATTGGTGTTGGTACGAACACTGGCAAGCAGTGCTTGGGAACCCACTAGGTGAGTAAAAGGCCCCTCACACACCAACCTAGTTGGTGTCATGCTTCATCATAGGGGCCCCAACCGGGTGGCCGAGCGCCTCCCGGTTGTGCTGCGACGCCTGACTACAGCGGAGCTGGTGTGGTGTGATAGTGTGATGTTGTGAGAAGTTAAAAATATCTCTGAGAGTCCTTGCCGGGGGAACTTTAATGGTGGCGGCTCAGGATATATTAAAATTAAAAATTATGTGTGGTAACTAAGAAAGGAATTAGATTTCGTAGTTAACTATGTGTGTGGTCTACATGTTTCAGCCCGCTAAAATTGTGTGGGGCTTTCTTCAGGACCAGAGAGTGCAGTGAGTGGCAAAATAGTGCCACGTGAGTAGTGAAAAGAGAAAAAGAGGGTAATTTACCTACACACGCGCTAAGGTGTGTGGAAGCGATATCAGCTTAATGGCAGACACCGCAGCGAAAAACCTGTGGGAAAGAAAACAATACACAGACATAGATGCACAAAAGATGCTGTAATACGTAACAATTATAAAATGCAATCTTTGACTGACTGTGAAGAGCAATCTTTAAAAGGCAGGTGGTCGTACAGATGGTAACACACACGTGGTGACATGCGGCTATTGGCTGGTGCTTCATATTATCAGATGTTAGGGTGGGCGGGTATTTAAATTTTTAAATATTCCCGGTAGGGACTCTGACGCCCCACTCATCTTTAATATCTTTTGACACTTCAGGGATACACGCTGCACAGCAAACTCAGTTCGTTTGCCTGTGCGCAAGCGCACGGTAACAGCATCCCTGACACACGCATGTCACCACGTGTGTGTTACCATCTGTACGACCACCTGCCTTTTAAAGATTGCTCTTCACAGTCAGTCAAAGATTGCATTTTATAATTGTTACGTATTACAGCATCTTTTGTGCATCTATGTCTGTGTATTGTTTTCTTTCCCACAGGTTTTTCGCTGCGGTGTCTGCCATTAAGCTGATATCGCTTCCACACACCTTAGCGCGTGTGTAGGTAAATTACCCTCTTTTTCTCTTTTCACTACTCACGTGGCACTATTTTGCCACTCACTGCACTCTCTGGTCCTGAAGAAAGCCCCACACAATTTTAGCGGGCTGAAACATGTAGACCACACACATAGTTAACTACGAAATCTAATTCCTTTCTTAGTTACCACACATAATTTTTAATTTTAATATATCCTGAGCCGCCACCATTAAAGTTCCCCCGGCAAGGACTCTCAGAGATATTTTTAACTTCTCACAACATCACACTATCACACCACACCAGCTCCGCTGTAGTCAGGCGTCGCAGCACAACCGGGAGGCGCTCGGCCACCCGGTTGGGGCCCCTATGATGAAGCATGACACCAACTAGGTTGGTGTGTGAGGGGCCTTTTACTCACCTAGTGGGTTCCCAAGCACTGCTTGCCAGTGTTCGTACCAACACCAATGGGTCTGTCCAGTTTTGAAATTGTTCCAGGGAAGCGAGAGCAAACACAGGTTTCACTGCCTGAGCCAGTGCGATGAGGGAAACCGCCATGTCCCGAGGGTGGGCAACCTGGGACATAGCATTTGAGCCGGTCCTAGGGGATGGGGTTCCCAGGGCCATTAATGGCTGAGGGAAGGTGCCATGCAGCCCCCTCCCCATTTACATATATGGCAGGACAGTGGGGGATGGGGTCCCCAGGGCCGAAATCAGTCCAGGGAGAGGGAAGGGAGGCCAGATGCCCCCACCGCTCTACTGCATGGCCAGGCCCAAGGGGATGGGGTCCTCTAGTATGAAATCCGCCCAGGGAGGGGGGCCGTGCGTTTCCACCTTTCACAGCACAAACGTGCCATGGGAGACGGGGCTCATGTGCTCCCTCCAGTTTTGAATTATGGCTGGGCCTGAGGGGATGGGGCCAATGGGGCTGAAATCGGCCTGGGGAGGGGTCAGCATGCCCCTCTTCCCCTTTACTAAGTGGCCAGACCCGGGGGATATTATCCCCGGGGCCAAAAACGGCCCAGGGAGGTGGGTAAGTGTGCACCCTTTACCTTTAATTTGAAGCTGGGCCCCGGGGTATGGGGTCCCAGGGGGCTGACATCAGCTTGGTGTGGGGGGCGACATGCGACACCCCTCACCCAATTTATAAATATTTGTTCCCCCCAGGACCTGGCCAAACGTGGAGCTTGAAGAAAACACAAGCACGGGAGACCGGGTTTATTTTTTTGCTCTTTAAATTTACAGCGGACTTGCAGATCCTCCATGAATTTACGGAAAAATGTTTTTATAAATACATTTTAGGGCCCAGGCAGTGTCCCTTTGGGACCCCACCACCAGGCCTAGGGTGTCGGGGTATTCCTATCCTTCCCCTTGTCTTTTTTGTGCTATTTTTGGACTCAAGACTGAGTCCTAAGATGGCTGCCACCACTTCGTTGTTGAGGTGGTGGCAGCTATTCAGATCCCACTTTGAGATATGTCAGGATCCATGGACCCTCCACTTACCTATATATACAAAGTCTGTTTTTTATTAATTGTTCAAAACCTTCTGCACGGATTTACACCAAAACATAAAAGCTCTCTTTCTGGACCAAGATCTAGCTTTCTGCTAAATTTTGTGTAAATCTGTTCAGCGGTTTAATCTGTAGCTAAAGTTCCTAAGGGAAAATGAAGCGGGGAAACGCATTTTGGGACACCCTGTTTTTTTCAACCCCGCCTAACAGATCACCCTGAAACCCTACCTGCTCAAATTAGGCAATAAAGATCACTTTTATGGAAAGTTTCGTGGACATTTGTCAAATGGCGCCAAAGATGTAGCAACACAAAAAATGCAATCCCTATTCAAACACGATCCTAACTATAACTACCTAGTACCCGATCGGCTGCATCACTCGGCCTTGATCACATATGAAGGTGCCTAAGGACAAGGCAACAATTAAGAATCTGAAAGCTGATAAATTCACTTTTGACAATCTAAGGAACAAATGTTTCTCAAAAGGAAACAGACAGTTAAAGAAACGCAAACAGCAGAAACAGGCGCAGAGATGGATATGGATCAGCAATTGCTGGAAAGGTGTCAATAATGAAAAAAACACTGGTAATTAAGAAACTGAATCTTTTTAGGCTAGACTGGAGACAAGAACCAGAAAAGGAGAAGGTATCAAGAGAAAACAACTCACAGGCTCTGATGTCAGTTCCTTTCTTTCTGCCCCACCACAGGCAAATCTGGAGCTCCCTCTTGTCTCTCTGAGACACTTACTTTGATATTTTCATGACCCATTCCTGAAGTCAATGGAGCCACTCCAGAGGTTGGTCTTCATCGCGCTCCAAGTCTATAGGGAAGTGTAAGAAACCGCAGAAGTCGAAGCAGGATTCTGCTTCCTCATGACACTCGCATTTGTCTAAATAAGCGCTTCCCTCTCGCTCTCGCTCTCAAAGTTGTCCGACTTCAGAGCTGATCGTTGCATCTGGTTCCGGCACAACCTGAGTTTCTGGGTTCTTCAGCCTATTCAGGTGTGATGATTGGAGTTGAGATGATTTGGGTAGGATCATCAGTGAAGGCGTGGTTTTTCTCTGGATGGTGGGTAATTAATATGAGCTTAGCATCTTTAGCGGTAGGTAGTGCTACATCAGCATATAGGAATGTGAAGGAGAAGACCTTGTTGGGTTTGACAGTTCTACTTGTAAGCAGGTTTTTAATAGATGATTGCTGCTCATCCTTTTCTCTGCAGTGGTCTCTCCTTTCGTAATATCTTGTATCCAGGGCAGGATTATCGCTGGGGGAACTGTTAGGGCTATTTGCTAGTGGCATCTCTAAATGTTTTTTTTAGGGGAGTACACAAAGGGCCAAAGATAAAACTGTGTGAGTGGTGCCTATATAGGCCCTGCACGGCATTTCCAAGGCACAATCGCAATAGTGCGGAGCCTCAAGGCACCACCTTCCAGGACGCAGAGGTACTGCCGAAAAGTTTCCATATTCAGTCTGAAGTCGAGGGGATACTCAAATGGTGAAGAATCTGCAGCAAAGCGTTTCTATTAGAACATCCAATTTCTCAGCAGACCCCAGACCGCCTCACAGTCTCAATTCACACATTATAATGAATGCCTCATTTTGACATCGCCTTATATAAGAGCCATAAAACCTACCACTATGGCGCTGTTAAAGACGGACCCTTCTTACTCCTTGCATGTGTTGGACCCATTTAAGGATAGAAGTGAACTCAGACGATACGTTGTTTATAATTGTAATTTTCAGCCTTAAATAAAAGGTTTTTCATTCAGATACAGGCTCTTCTGTCTTTTGGTTCAGACCTGTATTTTGGGGGAGGGGATCAGGCGCGGCCCGTGTAGGTAAGAGCGGTGGGGCAGGGGCCGAGCAAGGGAAGTCAATAAACAACAGACTAGGGAAAATAAAATAAAATAATAAATAAATCCACTTACCTTGCAGCACACCAACAATGCATTAGATGTGGAGGCACAGTCCTCAACTGGTTCTCCTCATACCTAACCAACTGTTCCCAAATTGTGAAAATGGGTAACTCTTTATTGAGATCAGTCAGTGTAAATCAAGGGGTCCCTCCACCTTCTACCTAGAACCACTATGTGTGATTCTCAGAAACTCTGGGATTCTTTCTCACTTCTACACTGACTACACCCAAAATTGCATGAAAATCTCATCCACTGAAGATGTTGCCCTACTTTCAATCATCTCTTAAAGATTGAACACTAACCACCATTTAAAACTCAATGAATCAAAAAAGAATTTCTTTAGATTTTGCTTTTGAAACCAAAAACCCCAGCACAAGAAATGATGACTAACCTTCCCGCCTCAGATGGCTGCCCTGCCATTTTCCAGAGTGCTAGAACATTTGGCATCACCCTTGACACCTTGTCAGCATGTGTTGCTCCCCCGCGCAGCTCTACCAATTGGTGGTCTACCCTTCTATGCCCAGGTCTTGAGATCGAGGCCCTCCTCCATCCTGCCTGCGACTCGTCCCTGGCGCCCCAATGGTGAGCTCTTGTTTCTGTCTGCTGTTTCTTTTCTTTTTTCCTTTTCTTTAATTGCCTTTTTCTGTCTTTTTTCTTTCCTCTTTTTGCTGTCCAGTTTCAATTCTGCTCTTTACTTTTACTCTGGTTCGCTTTTGTTCCCTCTCCCTTTCCCGCCCTTGCTGCAGCTCATTCACCGTGGCTCCACCCCTTGCCTGCTGTTGTTTCTTTTCTTTTTTCTTTTATTTCCTTTTTCTGTCTTTTTTCCTGCCTCTTTTTGCTGCCCAGTTTCAATTCTGCTCTTTACTTTTACTCTGATTCGCTCTTGTTCCCTCTCACCATCCTGCCCACGCCACTGCTCGTCGCCCGCAACCCACCCCCTTCCATCGCTGTTTTCCGCCTCCTGCCTCCCCAACCCTACTTAGTGGTGGCTGCTGTGCGGCCGCGCCGGCAGAGCTCCAAAGGCAAGGATGTCTGCACCCATCCGCGCCTAGACTGCACCCAGCACCACGGACCCTGGTTCCTGCAGCTCCCACCACTACAACACCTGCACCCTCCACTCACTCAACCCCGGACATTCCACCTCCTGTCACCAAAGGACACCCAATGGCCCTCTCACCTGCTGCAACTGTGCCTTCTCCTGGTTCCGCACACCAGACCCACCGACCACACGACCCTCAAGAACTGAACCCGACCACCCTACTCAACACCCGCTCCCTCAAAAGACACACCTTGGAGATCTGGGACCTGCTCGACTCCATCTCCCTCGATGAAGCCTTCTTAATGGAAATATGGATGAACCCCACTTCAGCCTTTGACATCGCAACCGCCATACCTGACAGCTACAAAATCATCCACATGGACCGCGTCAACAGGCCAGGAAGAGGCATCGCCATCGTGCACAAAAACACTCTCGGCCTCACTATTAGCTTTGACGACCAATCACCCAACATGGAACACCTCCACTTCCAGATCCAGACCAACTTGAACACCAACCTCCGCGGAACCCTCGTCTACAGACCTCCTGGATCCCGCCCCCAGTCAGCAAAGCCATAGCCGACTTCATCGCACACCTACCACGCTCTCGTCAACGGACTACATCCTCCTCGGCGACCTCAATTTCCACCTGGACAACCACAACACCACATCCCTACTGGAGAACCTTGCCACCATCGAGCTCAAACAACTGGTCCCCTCTCCAACCCACTTAGCAGGACACACGCTCGACTCCATCTTCTCTGCTAGCAACAACATCTCCTTCAGCCACACCTCCGAGCTACATTGTACCGACCACCACTGCGTCCACTTGAAGTTGAAAGGAATTTATTTAGTGCTCTATCACCGAACGGTTTCTTGGCGCTGTAGACAGGAAACTAAAACCTGAGCGAGGAAGAGAGGAGAAAATTTAAGAGGGCTAGGCTAAAGAGAACAAGTGAGTTTTGAGTTTGGCTCGAAAGTCCAAAGAAGAGGGGGTGGATCGGATCACAAGAGGGAGTGAGTTCCAAAAGAGAGGGGCAAGAATTGAAAATCTGGTGCTGACAGATCTCTTCTTGCAAAAATGGGGAACCTCAAGAAGAGACTGGGTGGAAGAACGAAGGTCTCTGAGAGGAACATATGGAGTTATTTTAGATCTAACAAAAGCAGGGGCAGTACCAGTAAGGGACATGAAAGTCAGGCAGCCTATCTTGAAGTGTGAGCGTTCCCTGATGGGAAGCCAGTGTAGAGACCGTAGTACAGGAGTAATGTGACTAGTTTTAGGAAGCCTGTAGATAAGGCGGGCCGCTTGGTTCTGGATAAGCTGCAGACGACGACATTCATATGCGGGAATGCCGACGTAGAGGGCATTGCCATAATCCAAACGGGACGAGATGAGTGCTAAAATGATGGGTTTTAGAGCTTTGACAGAGAAAAAACGTGAGATTTTGCGAATAGTTCTAAGGGCCCTGAAACACGAGGAGACTACAGAACTAATCTGAGGACGCAAGGAGAGGTCTTGACTAACTTTAATGCCCAGGGTTCACAAAACCCACCATACACCACCACACCCACCGCTCTCCTAGCAGAAGCTGGAACAAGGTCACCAAAGATCAGCTCGCAACCTCCCTCAGCATAACCCCACCACTGACATCCACGGATGCCAGTGCCTCAGTTCACAACCTCCACCTTTGGATCTCCAACTGCGCCAACACACTGGCTCCACTCTGGAAACCCTGAGGCAAGCAGCCCTTCAAGAAAGTCAGCTGGTTCTCTCCCGCCCTCCAGGAGTCCAGGCGCACCTGCAAACGGCTTGAGAACAGATGGAGGAGCAGCAAGATCTTGGCAGACCATAATGCCTTCAAAACGCCATCACCATACTCCACACCTCATCAGAAGAACAAAGAAAACAGTCCTACAGGAACACATCAATGCCAACGCGCACAACAACAAAGAACTCTTCACCATGGTCAAAAAATTTGCCAAACTCAGCACGAAGACAGGAGACATTCCTCCCTCTCAAGACCTCTGCAGCAACCTCGCCACCTCGCCAGATCAAGGAAATCTATGACTGCTTTGCAACCCAAGACCCACCCACAAGCACTGCACCCAATTGCTCCAGACCCCAGCAGACCCTGCCCAACTAGACCACCCTCACCTCTGACGACACCCTCAGAATCATGAAGAGCATCCACTCTGAAGCCCTCTCAGGCCCATGCCCTGAGGGGCACTTCCATCACCCCCGAACTCTACAGCACCATCAACTGCTCCATTGAGTCCGCCACTTTCCCTGAAGACTGAAAACATGCAGAGATCAACCCCCTACTGAAGAAGTCCTCTGCCCACCCGACAGACCTCAAGAACTACATACACATCTCTCTGCTCCCCTTACCATCAATGCCCAACTCTCCGAGTTCTTCTAAATGAACCACATACTGGTCCTCTCCCAATCGGGCTTCAGAAGCACCCACAGCACCGAGACCACTCTCTTTACCACCACAGGCATCTGCACCCTCCTCAACCGAGGCAAAACTGCTGCCCTCATCTTCCTAGACCTCTCAGTCGCCTTCGATGCCATCTTCCACCACACCCTTAGAACAAGACTCCACAATGCCAGCATCCATGACAAAGTCCTAGAATGGATCTGCTCCTTCCTCACTGGGTGAACACAGAGAGTCAGACTTCCACTGTTCTACTTAGCACCCACAGAGATCAGCTGCGGAGTGCCCCAGGGATCCTCCCTGAGTCCCACCCTCTTCAACAGGTACATAACCCCGCTCGCAGCCATCGTCAGAAGCCACGGACTCAACATTGTCTCCTGCACCAACACCCAGCTGATTCTCTCCCTTACAGACAAACCCACAGCTGCCAAGAGCAACTTTCACAATTGGAGGAAGGCAGACACCACCTGGATGAAGGACAGCTCCCTCAAGCTCAACTCAGACAAGACCAGTCCTCATCCTTGGCTCTACCTCCTCTGCCTGGGACAACAAATGGTGGCCCACAGCGCTTGGAACCCCCCACGGACCACATTAGAAACCTATGCATAATCCTGGACTCCTCGCTCTCAATAAACTGCCAAATCAATGTCATTTCATCCTCCTGCTTCCGCACGCTCCGCCTGCTTCTGAAGATTTTCAAGTGGATCCCCACTGAGCCCAGGAAAACAGTCACCCACACGCTTGTCAGTAGCAGACTCGACTACAGCAATGCACTCCATGCTGGCACCGCCCAAAAACTCCTTAAGAAACTACACAACATCCAGAACGCCTCTGCCAGACTCATCCTGAACATCCTCCGTCACAGCCACATCATTGTTCATCAGAGACCTCCACTGGTTCCCGATCAGCAAAAGAATTACCTTCAAGCTTCTCACGCACGCCCACAAAGCCCTCCATAACGGTAGACCTGCATACCTCAACCACCCCCTCTCCTTCTACACACCCACCAGCAATATCCGCTCCCTCCATCTGGCCCTGGCCACCAAACCACAGATCTGCAAGACCCCGGCTGGAAGAAGATCCTTCCCCTACCTTGAAGCAAAGACCTGGAACTCCCTGCCTCTACATCTCATACAATCACCATTGCTGCCTCACTTCAGGAAGGACCTCAAGGCCTGGCTCTTCGAGTGAACCGCATGTCTCCCACCCCCCCTCCCCCAATCCCCCCCTGCTCAGCTCCTTGAGACCCTAACGGGTGAGTAGTCGCACTTTACAAGTAACCTGATTGATTGATTGACTGACAATCATCTCAATCTTCATAGCCGATTTAAATAAACTTTATTCGACAATTAAGTCATGAAAGTATCATACATTGGCCAGCTACATACACATGCTAAAACATAAGTTAAGACAATACATAACATATTTCCATAGACACATGATTTTCGGACTTACACCTGTACTAAACATCAATTTAAATAAACAACGATGATATCTAGTGAAACAGTTAATAAAGAAAAAACTTCCTAGTTTAATTTGAATTAAACAGATAAATCCGAAATTAAAAGATGTAAGATACATTATACATGACTTCAAACAAGCGCTACTAAATTGGCACTTTGATATTTGTCTGTCTGGAACGTATTATCCAGGCCCACTTTATGTACTTTGCCATTGCAATTGCAATTAGTGGGCTTGGATCAGAACACAAGATTCTTAATGCCTCTACATGTCTTCGGGTGCCTAAGAGGCGACAGACAGGTAATACCCATTTTTTCCGTGGGAGCTCATAAAGGGGACAAAAGAAAACAAAATGGCTCAAAGATTCGATCTTGTCCCTACATTTTGGACATTTGTCCGAGGACCCTTTTGACCATTTAGAGGTAAATGAGGTAATAGGGAGAGTGCCTATCCTAAACTGAAAATAAAGTTTGCGATCAGTTGGTGTTTCTATCAAATCCCAATAACGTTCCTGACTGGGATGAGCCTTGATCTCCAGGTATCTAGCTGTTAGCTGGGAAGTACACCCCTTTGCAGCAGATTCCATGGCAATAAATTCCCAGTACTTGGTTTTGACAATTTCCTTTGAGGGAAAAACAGCATTTAGGGGATCATCCCAAAGGTCGTTCCAACCCAATCTGTAGAGTAACACCTTAATGGACCTCAACCAGTCTATTCTATGGAAGTGATCTTTCTCCATTATTTCTTTTAGGCCCAGCGCATAATGCTTTAGCTCCTCAGTTGACCAGATCCTACGCCAATAAAGCAATGGTCGCAAATTGGCAGTGTCTTGTATGGTTTTCAGACCTAGGTCCCAGAAAAGGGGTAACAAAGGAGTACTTTGCGGTACGCCAACGACTTTCCTTATAAACTCGCTCTCCATGGCGTTCAATCGTTTTGGGTTACTACCATATCCCCATAGCTCAGAACCATATAAGGATGAGCTACGTACCTTCATCGTATAGACCTCAAGGAGTGGGGCTATTGGCTGGGTCTGCGAGGTTTTGAAGCTTTTTAGAAGGAAACCTGTCTGCTGTTTAAACTTCAAAATAGAAGAGTCTATTTGGCTTTTCCAGTACATATTCTTCTGTAATGTTACTCCCAAATAGGTGAAAGCATCCACCTGTTCCAGGGGGGAGCCATTCATTACAATTACGCTACTGAAGGGTTTATACGATCTACACGGGTTCGGGCCATTCAAAACCATAAACTTGGTCTTGGAGACGTTAATCTCCAGACCACGTAGCAAGCAGAATTCTTCAAAGCGCCGGAGGGTCAGCTGTAGGCCACTCGGAGTTTTCGAAATCAGCAGAGTGTCGTCCGCGAACATGAGGACAGGAATGCGGGTACCGGACATTGCTGGAGCATCTGAGGGGACCCGGGAGAGGAACTCGGCCACCCCGTTCACGAAGAGCGAGAACAAGGTCGGTGCCAAGACACAGCCTTGCCGCACTCCTCGCTCCACGGGGAAAGACTCCGTAACCTCGCCCTGCTTTCCCCACCGGACCCGAGCAAAATTGCCCTCATGTAGGCGGACGACCAATGCCAATAACTCCGGAGCCATCCCCAAACCCTCCAACACTTGCCACAGCTTGTCACGTGGGACTAAGTCGAAGGCCGCCCGCAGGTCGACGAACACAGCATACAAAACCCCTTTTTCCAGGACCACTGTCCTCCAATAGAGGACAATAAACCTAAAGACCTGGTCTATAGTGCTGGTTTTAGGGCGAAACCCCGCCTGCAATGGACTTAGCACATTACTGGATTCCATCCAGGTCTGGATTTTGCCCAAGACCAGCCTACCCAAAATCTTTTGTAAAGCATCTATCAGGCTAATGGGTCTATAATTACAAGCCAACGATTTATCCCCTTTTTGATATATTGGGACGATTTCCGCACCTTTCCAAGAGTACGGGATCGGCATTCCCTGTGCAATAGCATTTGCTAGGTGCATGATATATAATGACCACCTCTCTCTTTTATACAAAAAAACGTCGGCCGGGATACAGTCCATGCCGGGCGCACGACCCTGGGTGACCTTATCGAGCGCAATGTCAACATCCCCGACACTGAACACAGGGATATCATAAAACGGCCTTACCTGAGAAGGCTTACTAGCTTCCTCAGGGCCTATCGAGTATTGAGAATTAAAAAAATCTACCCAAGAACTCTGTGGTACATGATTATGAGGGCTGTCAACTATTTCGCCCTTTTTCCATTTAAAAATGTTCCAGAATTTTTTCTGGTCTTTATAAGCACATGCTGCTTTTAAGTCTTGCCACTCACATTCGTTCCAATCCTTTTTTGCTTTCCATAGGGCTTTTTTATGAATATTACGAGCAGATTTAATCTTGCTCGGATCTTTTGATATTAGAGCAAGTCCCAGCTCGGTGCGAGCTTGTTTACAGGAGGCGTTATACCAACCCTCCTGTTTGCTTCTTGGAGCTTTCAGCACTACGGGGGGTTTGCAGAAACAAGATTTTAGTTTTCCAACTAGCTTCCCATGGATTTCCTCAAATGTTACTGAGGGTTGTCCTAAATTACCTACTGCCGTAATTGACGACAGTGCCTCTTCAACGTGGGACTCTATACTATCCAACAAATCTGGGTGTTCTACTACGTAGCGCCATTTAAGGTGGCGTTCGTTATTTGATAGAACTACCGCTGGACCATTCTTATCGGGAATTTGATCTTTGCTAGCTCCCATTCTAAAATCAAACGCGGCTACTAGGGGATTGTGATCGCTTTCAATCCGTGTCTCAACCACCATGTCCACTAACATATGCCACATCCTCAAATGGACTAAGAGGTAATCTATATTACTTGCCCTTGTACCATTGCTATACGTTTTCTTACACATCCTATCTGACTTGGTTCTGCCATTGGCTGCCCTCAGCTGGTTACCCAGGCAGAACCCTTTCAGGTACAGGGCCGCCTCAGTCCATTTGCCGACTGTCTTTGCCTCAAGCTGTGGGACACCCCATTTTGCATCCTCTTCCTCTGTCAGGAGCATGTCTTGAGACCCGAGTGGCTCAAAGGTCGTATTAAAGTCTCCAGCGATAAGTGGGAGCACATCAAAGGGGCTAGATTCTACAATGGTGTTTAATGCAGATATCACCTCAGAATTTTTCCCACCTGGTAAACCCCTTGCATATACATTAAAAATGTCAATTTTAAGGTTTTGCGGACTGGTCAGCCTAATTCCCAATATATCGGGGTTCTGTGTTTGGATAATTTGAACTTTGCATTCCAGGTTCTGTTTAACCCAGATGATCAGGCCTCCTGATGCCCGTCCCCTGGGCTTTTTCTCTGCCGGGACAAAAAAGTTCAAATATCCCAGCATGAACACCGGGTCCACTGACCATGTCTCTTGAAAAAGACAGATGTCATGCTTACTAATAAAATCCACCCAAAGGGGAGATGATAGCTTAGAGTTTATACCCGCCACATTCCAAGATAAAAACAATACGTGGCTTGCAAAGTTGGATCCCCCTTCCATACTCCCTGTGATTGATATAGGGGAAGGGACTATATCTTGACCAAGACAAGGCCTGGGGTTAATGCCTAAGATTTCGTTCTGACATTCAACAGGGATGCCTTGTACACTGGTCCCTATCATATTTACTTGTACAAGGGATGTATTAACATCACTACCATTAAGCGGATCACTATCACACATACCCTCATCTGCCGTTAAGAGTACATTTGTTTTAACACATTTACCTAATGTTAATAAGGATACACATGGTATAACATCGTTAGAGTGTATACTACCATTAAACAGTCAGTCACAGTCCGCTAACCCAGAGAGTACATCGAATCTGTTAATCGATCTTATATCCTCAAAAAAGGTTCCATTAGTCAAGGGGCCCCTGCGTGTATTCCCACCTGTAAACTGTGGCTTGGATACATAAAAGTAAGACAGTGGCATTGTACTTATCATAGAAGAAGAAGCGGAAGCATTTTGGGGCCAGGAACAAATGTATTCCACACACCGCCTATCCCTAAAATTAATAACAACACAATCCCCCTTGGATGATTTGGTATTTCTGCCCACCCAGTTTACACGCCTTGCATATAAGATCTCGGCACTCATCTGGGCCGGCAGTGGTCGTTTGGCATTAAGCCAATGCGTGCATTTGTTCTTTAAATCCCAATAGGATTCCCTTGCCCCCTTCGCCAGGTTGGGAACCCCAGTTAAAATCACCACGTAGGGGGCAGCTTCAGGGGGTAGATGTAGATCAATTAGGCCTGAAGAGGCCTGTGCTCCAGACTGAATGATTGGAAACTGCCTGTCAGTTCCTACTCTACTTTCCCTAGGGCTAGTTGGTATCGGGTGTGGGGAAAGATGTTCATCTACTATCCTAGTGTCCACTACTGGGGTCTGGTCAGACTCATGGGGGATAGGTCGATTATCTAGTGTAGAGTTAACCAAATTACTAGCAGTAGGTTTGGTCACAATCCGTTGGCCTGTTATACCAGAATGCTCTTTTAACGAGCTCAGGTGTTGTTTGCCACCCCGAGAATTACCCGATGCAAGTGAGAGTTCCATACATACGAGTCTACTCTCAATGGAGCCTAATCTTTCGTAGATGGGATCACATAATTTCTTAACAATACTTTCCATTTTAACCCAAAAAGATACTGTATCAGTTACTTCCACATCCACCGTCCCCAACGATGGTAATAGATGTGACCTTGATTCAGTTGTTTGGGGTTTGGGGTGTGAGGCAATAGCCTTCGATGGAACTGGGGCTAGGGATTGACCAGCCTTAGTATTAACGATCTTCCCAGCGGCTTTCTTTTGGTTACCCCTACAGTTTTTTTTCAGGGTGGTGGCTGGTTGTTGCTTGCCGGTAGCCGCATTTATGTTGCTGGTTGAGCGAGTCTTAACACCTAACAAAGGTTCAGAAGTGGAGACCCCATTACCCATGTTAACATTATCAACATTATCGTCCGTTATTTCAATCAAAGACATGGGGCAAATCATTGACTCGTTAGTTTGTTCTTCCATCACGAGCGATACTGGGCTCGAAGAATCCAACCTTACAGGCTGACCACAGGGAGGTGATTTTGAGTTGACCATACTCCCCAAAGAAGACCTCTTGTCACAGAGAATGTCTAATGAAAGTCTTTTCTCAGTTAATTCAATGTCCTTAGCAAGGGCTGTCTGCACTCTCACCAAGAAGTTGTCCAATGTTCCCATTAGGGCACCCCCAGTCGATTGCAAGGTAGGACCATCCCTTTTCTGCGTTTTATCCATTTTTGTCATCTGGTCACCACGTTTTAAAACAAAGCCCCTCTGAGTTACGAAGGTGCTGTAATTAGCTTGCACTTACCAGGCTCCCAGATTTGCAAGCAGCAGGTGTTAGAGAGGGGTCCCGTTCCGTTCTCTGGCGTTCTCGGACGGGCTCAGACGGGCCCGCCCTTGGCCCGGGCTTCGCCCGGCGCGCGCCCGCGTGCGTCCCGCGAAGCGGGGGCCGTGAGGAGTGTTATAGCGTCAGGGCGGGAGGGCGGGAGTACGGGAAGAGGACACAGCTGTGTTCAGTCACGAGGCTGCTGGTCTTCGCAGTCCCGCATTACACTCGCTTCCTCGGGTGACAGCCTCCAGTGAGGATTTCAGGCGACTCCTCCGCTGCTCTGCCTTGGATAGACCCCTCCGTTAAAAGCACGTTATTAAAATCAGTGTCAAACTCCTTCCACGAACGGCACCCGCGAAGCGGGGGCCGTGAGGAGTGTTATAGCGTCAGGGCGGGAGGGCGGGAGTACGGGAAGAGGACACAGCTGTGTTCAGTCACGAGGCTGCTGGTCCTCGCAGTCCCGCATTACACTCGCTTCCTCGGGTGACAGCCTCCAGTGAGGATTTCAGGCGACTCCTCCGCTGCTCTGCCTTGGATAGACCCCTCCGTTAAAAGCACGTTATTAAAATCAGTGTCAAACTCCTTCCACGAACGGCGCCCGCGAAGCGGGGGCCGTGAGGAGTGTTATAGCGTCAGGGCGGGAGGGCGGGAGTACGGGAAGAGGACACAGCTGTGTTCAGTCACGGGGCTGCTGGTCCTCGCAGTCCCGCATTACACTCGCTTCCTCGGGTGACAGCCTCCAGTGAGGATTTCAGGCGACTCCTCCGCTGCTCTGCCTTGGATAGACCCCTCCGTTAAAAGCACGTTATTAAAATCAGTGTCAAACTCCTTCCACGAACGGCACCCGCGAAGCGGGGGCCGTGAGGAGTGTTATAGCGTCAGGGCGGGAGGGCGGGAGTACGGGAAGAGGACACAGCTGTGTTCAGTCACGGGGCTGCTGGTCCTCGCAGTCCCGCATTACACTCGCTTCCTCGGGTGACAGCCTCCAGTGAGGATTTCAGGCGACTCCTCCGCTGCTCTGCCTTGGATAGACCCCTCCGTTAAAAGCACGTTATTAAAATCAGTGTCAAACTCCTTCCACGAACGGCACCCGCGAAGCGGGGGCCGTGAGGAGTGTTATAGCGTCAGGGCGGGAGTACGGGAAGAGGACACAGCTGTGTTCAGTCACGGGGCTGCTGGTCCTCGCAGTCCCGCATTACACTCGCTTCCTCGGGTGACAGCCTCCAATGAGGATTTCAGGCGACTCCTCCGCTGCTCTGCCTTGGATAGACCCCTCCGTTAAAAGCACGTTATTAAAATCAGTGTCAAACTCCTTACACGAACGGCACCCCTCCAGATACAAACAAACAGCATCCCAGGGGGGGAATTCACGCTCTTTGTCCCTCTCTCGCCTCCACTATCAGCCGTTTTTAGATTCGGGAGATAGAAATCCGAGAAATCCGCAAGGTAAAAGCTGCAATGGGAGCTGCAGAACGCCAACCAATCTCCACCACACAGAAAGGAGAAGTCCAAGGGATAACTAGGAGCTCAGTGTAAAAAAAAAAATACTTGGTTCCAAGTCTTTTTCACCAACTTCCTCCTTATAGTCCTCCAAAAAAGGGGGTTAAAGCCTTATCACTCCTTATTACTCCTTAAGACAGCTTATTTTTCGTCATGCAGAAACAGCCTGCCCCAGGTCTACCTCAAAAATACAGTCAGAAATTCCCTGCAAGCTATCCAGGACTCCAACTCCCAGAAGTCACCACTGTGCAAAAAAATGTTTTTGCTTTTTTTTTTTACTTTACTTTATAGCATACTCGTGCCAGTGGGCTTCGTACAAGTATAATTCTTACTGTAGCCCTCCAAGGTATAACCGATTGCCCAGCAGCAGGCTGAAGTCCTTCTCCCCCGTTTTACAGCAGCTGTTGCAGCAACCTCTTCATCTCAGCACTCCAATCCAGCACTCCACGCGCTCCTCTCAACGAGCCTGCACGAGACAAAATCTCCCCGGCTCCTCTGCTCACCCGCAGTCACCGCTATTGGCAAGAGAATTCCTCAAGGTGAGAGGAAACAAACGAAACCAGGCGCGAAGGTGAGCGCGAAATCGCCAGATAGCAGCTTCCCTCTACTCCATCCCCGTGTGTGCCTCCATTGACGGGGGGGGGGCGTGGTTGTCACTATTCGTAGGGGTGGTCCTTCTGTCGTGGCCCAGCTGCACGAGTATGTGTGAGGGTCCGTTCCGTCGTAGCCATGGCCAAAAGAGCACAACACCAACTTGGGGGCATCAGACGATTGATTCCCGAACAAGACCTCTAAACAGTGGTGTAGTCTCTCATTCTCTCCAGAATAGATCATGGAATTGCCCTTCTCTCAGGCATTCCCAAAGGACACCACACCCACTGAGAGCAACACTTCGTGCAGCAGCATGCTTCATTTACGTCTCAAGAAATTTGACCACATTTCCCCTGTCCTGCTAACCCTCCAATGACTTCCCATTGAAGTGCGGGCCCAATTTAAAACCGCCTGCGTTACCCACAAAGCGCTGCACTCCTCCTCACCCTCCTATCTAAACAAGAAACTAAAAATCTCTGGAGAAAATAGGAGTTCCAGAAATGCCCAGTCCCTGGCTCCTGGAACCCCCGCCTTCAGTAGAGAATGATACAAGAACCAGACTTTCTGTTGAAGTTCCACAAGAATCTGGAACTCCTTACCTCCCTCCCTCTGCCTAACCACCTGCATAGTAACTTTACAAAAGGCTAGGGTGACCAGGCCTCCCGGATTTCCCAGGACTGTCAAAGTTTTTCACCAGCTGTCCGGGCAGATTTCGAGAAATTTAGCTCATGCCCCGGTTTTTGGAGAGGGTCGACTAAAAACGGGGGTAGGTGCTTTTTATGTTTTACAAAGCGGGGATAGTTAGCAGTTGTTCCAAAAAAGCTATTAATTCACAGGCAAACTACTGGGTTTAAAAATGTCATCTTATGTATTTTCTTACTGCCTCTTTTGTAATTCTCTGCTGAGGAGCGCAGTCATTATGTGCGCTTGCTTGACATAAAATTATAATCCTTCTTCTATTTTTGTGAAATGTCCCGGTTTTTTGCTTTAAAATTCTGGTCACCCTACAAAAGGCCCTCAAGCTCCTCCTATTCGACAGACACCTTGGTTAATCACCCTCGAACATACTAAAGTAAGCTACTTGATTTAGCTAAAGGGGAGACGGACTGTGGATTCCCTCCTAGGACGTCACCTACCCAGTCGGTCATTGGGCAGACTTCCTTTCGTCTCTCCTGCCGTCTTTTCCCTCATCCTCATCCTCCCCCTTCCCCCTCCCCCCCCCTCCGCTCTATTTGTCTCACCTTCCTTTCCTCTCTCAATGTGTTGCTTATTCTTGGTGTTATGTGTAATTGTTGTCTTTTTCTGCAACCTTGTGGAACCTATTGTAAAGCGCTCCGATACCTACGGGTCTAGCCAGCGCTATATAAAACTCATAAAATAAATAAAATAAAAATAAGTACTCTCACCACCATGATCTGAACTACCTTCCTTATGTCACCATCTAAATGTATGCTTTAAGTGTGTACGGCCTCTGACCAACTGCTGTCATTTTCTCATGTGGTAACTCCTGCACGCATCTTCTGATATAAACATCCGAGTTTAATTACCGTAACTCGCTGGACCCCATGTTTCCTGCTACTGTTGTAAAGCGCTCTGATGCCTTCTAGCCATGTCCGCCCTATATAAAATTGCAAAAATGAAATAAATACATTTGTTGACGATATATCCTTTCATTCCAAGGAATACCATGCAGAATCAAAGAACCATTCTTCGCTTTACCACTGGGAGGCAGCATTAGCCAAGGAATGCAATTCTAAAGTTTACAGCGGTCCAAGCAATGTAACAGATTTCTGTTTGGGGAAACAGTGTTGCGAGCTGGCTGCAAAAGAGCTGTTTAGGAGGAGTCCGTCTGTATCTCACGAAGAGGGTGTCCTTGACGCACAAGCGTAGTAATTACTAGTCTGTTCCTCTCAAACTTCAGAAAACTTCCATACTTAAAAAAACTCCACTTACTTAAAACTATCTCTACCTCATACTTAAAAAAAAACCCTCAAACAAACGTACACTGGTCCATATAATCGCTACAGGAGTGTGAAACCCACTGACCGAGTGCTTGCATAACTTTGGAACCAGCCTTACAATCCAGCATATGCCTTCCCGTGGGTGTAACCTTCCAGAAGATAAACCTGAGGCCTGTGATCTTTGAGCATCACAAATGCATGACCTTAAAATAATAAGTTACAATATCCACAATCAAACCATAAGCACAATAAAATGATCATGTTTCAGGTTATCAGAGCATCTGTGAAACACAATTTACAGGATTCTCCGTATTGTCCTCAAATGTTGATAAAACTACCCTCTTCCAATGGTGCGTGCATCCACCATCAGTACACATCTTTGGCAAAGGACAGTCAACTAAATTTGCTTGTTTAGAGAGCGCAGATACAGGCCCACGGTGCAGAGGATATGGCGAGGACAAAGTTCTGGGCAGTAAGAGATGCTGGAGGCTGGACCCTCTTGTAGCCTGAAGATCTCTGGAGTACAGAGCCAACAAGCCTTGACAATGGCAAGTTGACGCGGTGCACAGGGGTTCTGTTCTAGCAGTTCCGTCGAGGGGTACTGCTTCAAACTTGAAATGATCATCGCTTCACAAGTGCTAGGACACTCTTGTTTGAGTAGCTGTGCGCTTTGTCAAATACCCGTTTTCATTTCATTTTATTACTTTGGGTGTACTTGATGCCCACAGGCCTGGAGAGGAACCTGGAAGAAGCACAGGCACAGTCCAGCGAAGTCTAGGTGCCCGGGCGGGCAAAGTTGAAGTGGTTTCAGGTTTTAATCTTGTTCCACAACGAATCAGAAGAGCCACCCACAGGTAAGCCCTTCAGCACCCTAGGGAAAGGGTTGGAACGATTCTGGGGTCAATCTCAGAGGAGGGGCTGGACAGAGGGGAGGATACTCGGGATAACGGGAATCTAGAACCCCATTTGAGAGACCTGAGACAAACCTGTGAAAGCCTTAACCCACATCAGTGGTACATCAGCCAACCCATCGAGGAGGGCACGTCCTAGACTTCTTATTTGCTAATCGGAATGAGACAGAGGTGATGGATATATTGCCCCAAAGTTGGACTGATCATTTTTTAATCCACTTCAGGATAACACTGCCCAGATTAGCGAATAACGCAAATCGGTCGGTGACCTACCGTAAGAGAAGAGAATGGGCTAAGTTAGTAAGAAATAGACTACACCCGACATTCCCAGAACAGAATTTCTTTGTACCCAACGATTCAGTAGAAGGAAACTATCAAACCTACTGTAACTACATAAACGCTACACTGGATCTGATTGTCCTGGTAAAAAGACTGAAGAATAGAAAGAAACCCTCAGCCCTCTGGTACAGTGAGAACTTGAAATTGATGCGGAAAAAATGCAAACAGGCCGAGAGGAAATGGAGAAGGTCATATCTAGAATTAGATAAAAAAAGAGTTGAAACTATTGCAGGTTCTGTATAAGGAAACTATTTCTAGCTCCAAAGCAGAATGTTATGCTAAATCCATCCTGCAAGCGCCCAATAGTACTAAAGCGCTTTTTAATTTTATAAAAGACCTATCCAACCCAGTCTGCATGGGCAATAAGGTGGTTGCAACGCAAAAAATCTGTGATGACATTGCCGTTCACTATGATGAGAAGATCTTCAAAATTGTTGGGGGTTTTAACCCCAGCAATAGCAGCTGTCAGGATGAACTACCTCAGATACCAGACGAAAAGTCACAGATAGAAACATCTCATAGCTGTCAGCCACCCGCTTTAGAGTATTTTCAACCTTTCACCGAGGACACATTTAATAGCCTTGCCTAAAGTGTATCCTCGGGCTCCCCTCTGGACTCTCTTCCACATAGGATTTGGAATGAGTTTCGGCAAGAATTATTCCCCTGGCTGCGGCAGATCTGCTGCCAGTCATTGGAGGAAGAAATGGTTCCAGAAGTTTGGAAGCAGGCAGTGGTGACTCCGCTGCTTAAAAAAAAACGTCTCTCGATCCTACAAAGCCCAATGAACTTCAGACCAATCTCTCTCCTGCCATACCCGGTAAAAATCCTGGCGAAGGCAGTTAGCAAATCTCTGTCCCTATATCTAGAGGAAATCATCTGCTAGACAAGGACCAGTTTGGGTTCCGACCAGGACACGGAACTGAAACAGTCCTAGTGACCGTACTGGACAATCTAAGAATGCGAGCCGACAATGGTAACCCATCTGTGCTAGTGTTACTAGACATGTCGGCCCCATTCAACACGGTGAACCATACTATACTGCTGAAAAGACTAGTGAATATAGGTGTGAAAGGACGGGCACTGAAGAGGCTGCAATCTTATTTGACGGGCAGACAACAGGTTGTGTCCATTACACCGTTCACATCCACTAAGACCTCGGTGCGCCATGGGGTACCGCAGGGTTCCGCAATAAGCCCCATTTTATTTAACATATACTTGCGCCCTTTGATCCCTATTATCAAGTCTTTCGGAATTGATCTAGTTAACTATGCGGATGACACCCAACTGGTGTTTTCCCTGGAAGGGAATCAAGCAGTAATTATCGACACTTTCCAGGAGTGTATGCAACAGACCTCCAACTGGCTTAGGACAAACTCCCTAGAATTTAATAGAGGAAAAACTGAGGTTGTGTACTGCTCCACGGCCAAAATGTCTCGGTACCTGCCGCTGGAGTTCAGACTCAACCCTAAGGACAAACCACTGGTTCCAGTTAAAACAGTGCGTGACCTAGGGGTCTCAATAGATGACAGCCTCCAAATGGAGTCACATGCCAATAAAACGGTTAGTATCTGCTTCTCCTTGCTAAGAGCACTTCGCCAGATTCTCCCACTACTGCCTAGTGCCACCAGACCTCTTGTAGTGAGGAGTATAATTTTGAGCAGACTGGACTACTGCAATTCTCTGTACCTGGGAGCACCACAATCAGTGCTACATAGATTGCAGGGAGTTCAGTCTATAGCAGCAAAGCTGGTGTTAAAAGGGCAGCGGACATCCTCAACGACGCTGGCTCTAATGGACCTTCATTTGCTCCCTATTAAGGAGAAAATTCAGTTCAAGTCTCTCTCTGTATTGTATTTAGAGCAGTACATGGCCTGGGCCCAGTACCTCTGCAGGAGAAACTCACCTGGTATAACCCTGGGAGAAACCTTCGTTCTTCCAGTGCAAATCTGGTAACTGTTACCAGTTTTAAAAAGACCAGGATGGGAGGCAGAGCATTTGGAGAAGCAGCTTCTCGCCTCTGGAATGATCTGCCCCAGAGTATTAGACAATATAATTCCCTACTTCTCTTCAGAAAAAGCTTAAAGACCTGGCCCTTCCCTAGGAATGAGTAAAACAAGCTCTCTACTTTACAAATAGGATTTCTGTTTTGCTGGTGTCACCTGATAAGTCGAAGCACCAGGATACCCGCAGGGTGGCAGTCTGCGCTATACAAGTCTATGATACAATACAATACTCCCATTTCCTTTGCCCAGTTTTGCACCAGAGCGGGAGCCAAGGGCTCCCTGAACTGGCTCAAACTGTAGTATACAATGAGGGCAACAAATGTGCCCTTCAAAGCAGCGCCCTCACCCCAGGCCCAATACACTAAGTCCTGTCTGAGAGGTGGTCACAGACATAAGGAAACTTATATCTGTCGTAAGTGGTGCTAGCACCAGCTTACACAGGCTGCATTGGCAGGCCTGTAGTCACAGTTTGAGTGGTCTCTCATGGGTGGCATAATACAGTTAATACAGTTCAGATAGTGTTGGGGAAAATAGTTCAGGTCTGTTTCCACCCATAACCCCTCAGTATATTTGCCGTAACTTCTAAGTAGATTAAACACCGGCGCCAATAGTTCAGATTAACTCCAAGTTCAAACCTCGTTTTCATGAACCACACGATTTCAGGATACTTCTCTGTGACACAGTGGAAAAAACACATCAAACAGCAATGAATCCTGTTACAGGTAATCCATCATCCAAACAGGGAGGTCCTGGCAGCAGCAACATTGTAGCACGACTGCATAACAAGGACGTGGTGAAACAAGTGGAAAATGATATCCCATAATCCAAGGTGGCCGCCTTCTCTCCGGGATACATGAGAATTTGGACTGCTGGGAATCATGACTGACTTCCATTGAGCTACTGCACCGCGCAGCCTCCACGCAGCCATGCATCAGTCCAGACAGCGCCAGCACTCTGTGATGACCTCTGACCCTTTTTTAGGTCTCGCCTGAGCCAGTGCGCATGCGGTGCCCTGCGAGGCATTTAGTAAGGGCTTTTGAACTCTGAACACACGCTTGTGCATGTGTTCAGAGTTCAAAACACCAGCGAACGCCTGCAATTGACCTGTGCATGCGTCTTTCTTAAAAAGACAGCACGCAATTGGTCCAAGGCGGGTGATTATCCCGCCCTCGTTGTTCCCTGGCCTAGGGTGCTCAGGAGCGAACATCAATGCCATCTGTTTCCAATTATCGCGGTCGCGTTAATTGGAAACAGATGGCGCTCGCACTTGCGTGCTTGTTTGGAGAGCAAGGGAGTTTTTCAGGGCTGGTGAGACGGTTCAAGTCTATGGGAAGCAGCTGGGAAGTATGCTTGAACTAAAAATTTGTATAGACCGACTGGTACAACAAGAAATGTTTGCCCTGCTCATCCATTCAAATACAACTGCAAAATTGTCCCCGGCTGGTGCAATATTGCCTGGAATTATTGCTTAATTTTAATGTTCTGGTGCAGCTTTTGCGACCTGATCTATGTTTTAATTCAGACTTACTCCGTCTCCTGGCTGTGTTAATGTGAATTTGGGGCAATTTTCAGGGTCCAGCGCCTGCTCTCACAATTAACTGAAACAGCGCCTGCAATCTTTCTGCACTTGCAGCTTTTGATACAGTTCTGGGTTTCATTCATGAAATGCATAGGTTATAAAAACGAACTCACTTCCCCTTCATATGTTGTATTTTAAAAGAATCCGCATCAGTGCCCAGGACTAGCGGGTGGGGGACTCTAGCTTGTGACCCGCCCGTCACCTGTGATCAGACCGCCTCAACTCTTGGAAACTCAGAGGGGGGTGGGGGGGCTTGTAGGCACAATTGCAGCCGGTGGCGTCCAAGCCTTGATCCGCTCCTGGCTTGTTTTTGTCAACCTGTCCCGCATTTCATCGCTCCAAGCGCCGTACCACTTCCCTTTTATTTTCTGTGTTTATGAGCCCTCCTCCGGAGCACTGGTGTTTTAATTCGTTTTGAGCGCCGTTTATTTTTTCTTAGCCCATCATGTGCTCCGTCTCTGCATGCCCTGTGTTCTCCACGATCACTCCCCCCTTTATTTTCCTTGGTGTACGAGCCCTCCTCAGGAGCACTACTGTTTTATTTCACTCCAAGCGACGTTTGCTTTCTTATACCATGCCGCACCCCGTCGCTGCTTGCTCTATGCTTGTCCACGATCACTTCTCCTTTAAAACTTGCACTCAAACAGAACGTTGTCTGAATATCCTTTGACCGGGATTCAACCGTTGTTTCTTTCTTGTTGCGCTTACTGATCTTGTGGCCTGAGACAACCTGACCCATTTACAACCACATTTATTTCAGTGTACATAGGAGATGAAGGGGAAGCTTTCCACAACAGCTGATGCGAGCCAAAAAAAGTTATTGCAAAAGCGTTTCAAAAGGTATTGTTAATGTGAAATCTCAAACTGTGTACGGATACTTGTAAACTTTAAGGGACGAGGGTGGTCGGGGACTCGGGGGGGATGGCATAACAAAAACAAGCATTGGCATAGCCAATAGGTCTCGCCTTTATGACCTTATAAGTGTTTAGCCATACAACAGTTGCATAACTAAACACTTATAAGGTCCCAAAAGCGAGACCTATTGGCTATGCCAATGCTTGTTTTAACTGCTGCAATCTATTGAAGCTTCACGGAGAACATCAAAGCGGCCGCGGGGCTGCGAAAGTGATCGCGATCAAACATCAAAGCGGCCTCGCGGTCGCGAAAGTGAAAGTAATCGCGGTAAAACGCGACACGCGCGCCCGCGCACATGCACTGTAGCTCTAGGCTGGCCTGGTAGCACTTTTTGGAGCCCTCACAAAATGTCTTGCCAGACCAGCGCATGCGCTGGGTCAGGCGAGACCTAATGAGTGCATCTTTCTTCATCCATGTTTCCTTTCTACACATCAGTCGCCCATTCAGGATTCTGCGTGTTTGTGTTGCGTGCGTGCATGTTCTGTTTCCATGTGTTTTCCATCCCTCTAAGGCTGTTGGTCTGACCATGTCAGGTGTGGTTTTGTCAGTTGTGCATCTGTGTGTGCTTGTGTACAGCAGTTTGAAAACTTTTTTGGCCCACCCATGGGGTATTGCTGTGGTTGGCGGTTGGTTCTTTTCCCACCACCCTTCCCCACTGGCTTCATCCTCCCTCCCATGGGCGCTTTATTCCTGTTTCTTCTTGTTTACACTTCCAACTAAAAACATTTTGAAGGTTGCATATTTAATAGAGGTCCCAAGTAAAAAAAAGAAACAGCACACGTCCGTTGTAGCATGCAAAATTATTTTAATTATTGTAATATATTGGCTATCCTTTGTCCGCAGTCTGCATGGTAATTGGTTGATTCCCTGCCACAACACCTCTTTTGCCGACTCTGTAATTAGCCACTCCCACTGACGAGACCGATTGGCTATGCCAATGCTTGTTTATTTTTGCAGATTTTTGCAGATTTATATAGCGCAAACTCGACCCGAACGTATTGGAGCGCTTTACATGAGCACCGGTTACGTTACACAAGGACACATTATTTTTATTTTTTGGTAGGCACGGGGAGATTAAGTGATGTGCCCAGGATCACAGGATGTGGACGCGACCCCGAGGCTCAAACCTTGGTTTCCCAGCTCCAAAGTCGGCAGTCTAGCCGTCAGACCTCATCCTCCCCTTTCGACAGCCAGTACGAGCGGGCTTGACATACCACCTCCACGTGCATGGTGGACACAGGAGGGTAACCAGCACCTCCAGTCAGAGGCAACTAGAGACACATTTCGGGGTGAGGAGGGAGGGGGGGCTAAGAAAAATTAATTGAAAGCGCTTGAAAAAATAAACACCACCCAAACCTCTCAGTAGGCAGCAGCAACATCCTTCCAGGCCCCAGACCCCAAAGTTTAGCCGCTTCCACCCAGGGCAGTGCCAGGCTCGGGCTGTGAGCTCAGCCCTCACTGTGAAGGTAACAATGAGACAAGTGAATGAATATTAAAGTTTATTCAGGTGTGATGGTCCACAGCCAGCGCCTGCTACCAAGGAGGAGGCAGCGAAGCGGACTGCCAGGCCTGGACCAGACTCAGTGCATCACAGTGCATACGAGCAAACACAGGCGTAAAACAACATGAGTGACATTACACAAGCCCTTGTGACGGCATCCTTCCGTGACACGAGCCGGATTCAGATGACGGGCCGTTCAAATAAGCCAACGAGACGCAGTTTTGGAAGAAGGATCCTGCCGCGTGTTCTTTTCAGAAACCCAAGCACGTGCACATGTGTCAATCCCAGGGGTGAAGGCAGACCCCAGACGCGCTAAATTATCTTTGTGCCGTAAATCAAACTTTTAATAACCACCAACGCGATATTCAGTCCTCGAAGGACTACCATTTAGTAATTATGTGATTAATAAAACTGGATTTATGAATCCGGATAAAATTGCTCCCTTTATTGTGCAGCACGTGCGTGTCCCAAATCCCCCCCCCCCAACCTTTCCGGTGGGATTGCACCCGCTGCACCTGGTTACAGGAACGAAGGGGCTTTAAATATTCAAACCAAAATCGCATGCAAGATTGGAAGGGTTTAAATTAACTGGCATATAGTATATCAACTGCTTCTCATGACAGAAACAGAGAGTTTAATAGTTTCGGACTTCCAAGGCCTTTCTGGCCTGCCAAATTGTCTGCGTGGTCCCCACTTTACCCCTATTCACTTTGGACTGTTGGTGCCCCCGCTGGCCCTATTGTTGTTTCCTGTTTCTCTCGAGATCCCACTGCAGGGTGCCTATTCCATCTACTCCTGTCCCCTTGAAACGTTTTAAAAGAGCTGCCGAGCCTTCTCGCCTCAGTCCCATAACCTGCGGACATGTTTACTAATTCTCTACCAGGAGACGTTTGAAAACCTTCAAAGCGATTTCCCCCAGATGCGAAATCAGTAAAAATAAAAAAAGCCCCATGAAGTGAGTTTTGACAACTTCTGTCCATCCTACAGGGGCCCTCTATTTTTCACCAGGAATGGCATGCGCCAGGCTGGCACCCCCACGTTACGAAAACTCGTCACCTCTTCCACTTTCTTTCTGATGGACACCCCAGATCCCTTTCCTGCTTTAATGCTTTTTGGGGGCTGGCTTATTTTCCGCCCCGTGCAAACCTCCCTATTAGCACACCTCGCTTTCTGCCTCCATCACCGCTTTTATTCCTGCCATCCACTTTTCCTAGTTTCGATGGTGTATCTGCCTTCCTTTTTTCCATCCTCCCCACTTCTTTCTATTTTTATGTGCCCGAGTAGCTCCCTAACCACACTAGCCCTTTTTATGGCCTGGTCCAAACACAGATTTACCTTTCTCGTAAGCCTCATGTATTAAAATAACTTGGGGATACAAAATCCACACATATATACAGAGGAGCTTTGGTGTGGCGCCGCAGCCAGGGCGACTGACTCCAGAATGTGGGGATAACGGTTCGATCCCCGGCGGCAGATTAGCCCAGCACCATGTGACTCTGGCAATAGCTTGCTTAATCTTCCCCACGGCCCCCAGCGCCTAGAGACCCTTACGGGTGATTGTTCGCGCTTTACAAATGTGGATTATTATTATTCGCATTTTTGCGTCCGCCAAAACAGTGGGCGACACTCTCCGCATCCGCCGAATCCACCGTGGAGGTCGATCCTTCTCCTACCTCACTGCTAAGTCCTGGTTCAGCCTTCCACTGAACCTAGAACACCATCCTCTCCCCCGCCATTCGGAAAGGGACTCAAGACCTGGCTTTTTGACTGATCCCAGCTAGAGAGACCCTCGCCGCTGAGGAGCCGCGCTCTACAAATCCCAGTCGATTGATTGAGTTGCTTGTCCTACTGCACCTGTATGAGGGTTAGGGAACCATGGCTTCTGGTGCTCATGCTAGGCCTTGTTGTGAGTAAAGGAAGCCGGTGGGGCTGCGGCCACAGATCTGTGTGTGTGATGCAAGGTGCATGCGTGTAGAATGCACTGCCCTTGTTGTCATACTTGTTCCGTATGTGATGCCACACTATTGCTTCTTGTGCTGCACTTGTGCTTGAGGAAAGCCTGCTGTTGCTTGTTCTATGTGTGTGAGAAGATTCTCCAGCTGCTGCCCTTGCTGCACTCATTGTGTCTGGGAGTGAACTTTACACTGTTGCTGTTGGTGCGGTATGTTCGTTGTATGAGTGAACCACACCCTGGTACTACCTGTCAGTGGTGGCTGGTAGGGGGTGGGGGGTGGAGGGTTTTAAAAAATATTATTAAAAATAAAAATCACTTACCTCCGGTCGCCCGCCTCTCCTCTGCAGTCCCGTAACCAGTAAGCACCCACGCTCCACACAGCCAATCACAATGCTGCTATGCAGCATTGGGATTGGCTCCCTTAAGCCAATCACAATTCTGCAATGCAGCGTTGTGATTGGTCAGAGGGCCGTGGATCGGCGCTCACATGGGGACAGGTAGCCTGTGCATATTCCCTACCAGGCTTTCCATTACAGCCTGGTGGGGAATATGCAAATTGCGCATGAATGTTTGGCTGGGCCAAGACGGCCAGCTAAGCAGTCATGCGCGCTTAGTCGTCATAGTCCACTTCTCCTTCCTGAGCCTCCAGCCCTGCCCCGCCCTAATCCAGTCCCGCAGCAACGAAATATAAAATGAAAATAACCTTGTCATTTTATTTTTCCCTTTTTCACTGCTCTAAGAGCGATGGGCGACGCGCCTGAGCGGAAGAGCCACCACTGCTGCGTGTGTTTGAGGGGTGCCTGCAAATCTGCTGCCTGCACAGGTGTTAGTAGAACTTGTCGTGTTGCCACACATCATTCCTACTGCCTCCTCCCATCACGTTCCTCTTCCAAATCACTGCCCCACTGCCCAACTCCCCCATTCACTGCCCCTCTCACCTGCTACCCATATCCCATGGCATGCCGCCTTCCCATAAATAGCCCCCTCTCTCGTCGCTGCCGTCCAGCGGAGGCCTCTAAATGTCTGGTAGTGCATGGGCACAGCCAGTCTGCCATGTGATAGACTCTACACCCACCCGACCCCCTGCCAGCACAAGGATTTCCATAACACCCTTTTGTTTCATTGCTCTCGTTGCACTTCCAGAATAGTTGTAAAAGCAGAAACGCAGACTAATCTGTCCTCATAGCAGTCACGTTTACTAAATCCAAGTGTGACTAGCAGCTCCAGTCAGGGTTTTCCTTTGCATTCTGGGACTTGCAGTCCTGGGCCCATATTACAAATAGGGCACACTTTCCATGTCTGTGCCATGGCACACGTTAAATCAGGTGCCAGACATGTAAAGTGCATCCTATCAGGAAAAATGTGCTGCCCTCTGGGCAGATGCAAACCGTACTGCCCCAGAGCAGCAGATTCAAGGGAAATACAGAGCAGCTGTTTAAAAGCTGCTCTGTGTTTCTCTGTGTAGGCAGCAACTTACCTGCACTTTTAAAAGGGATTAGAGATCCCCTTGCAGGCAGGTGCAATGACTGCACTAGCCTGCAAGGGGATGTCCGGGGGTCCATGGGAGCCCCTTTCATCCCATTAGAGGGCTGCATTTGAAAGGGGCACTCAAAGTGCGCCACCTTTCTGTGGCTCACTTTCAATGCAAATTCTAAAGACATGTTTGCCTCTTCACCCACGTAAGTAATTTGGCGTAAATGCAAAAGCAAAGAGATTCCCTCATATGCATGGGGGCACGCCCCCAAGCAAATAAGGAAACATCCTCTAATGATAGCGCCAGCGCTATCTGCATTACAGAAGGGGCAACACAAGCATGTGCAGTATTTTCTGTAATGCCAAAGGGCCCCGGGGGCACGCAAAGTGGGCACAAACACCTTTTGCGCCCCCGGGGCACTTGTGAAATACGGCTCCTGGTTTTATGCATTGCAAAAAAACTGGAGTGCAGCCGCTACTCGCGTCTGGACCTGCCTGTGAACCCTGGGAGGCTTCATCTTGCTATGTCTAGAAAATCTACACTAAGAGCAACAACATTTCTCTTAGAACAAGCCCAAATGCCAGCGACTAGCCTTGCCCATAGAATGACAGTGATATACTTATCGCCACAGTGTGTTATGCTTGTTTTGAGATTCTTTTTACTGGCATTTGGACAGGCTTAGAAAATTTACCATGAACTCTGAAATCAAACAGCAGGGGAGCTCACGGTAGGACTGGCGCTGCCACTAGCACAGCATGACAACAGCAGGTCTGATCCATGACAGAGACACTCTTCCTTTTTGTCCTTCTCAGGCTGATTGATTGCCACTGAGTTCAGAAATAATCAAATTTACGATACTCAACTTTCCCACCTCCAAAGGATGGAAGGCTAAGTCTGTATTGCCGGGACTTGGCACTCATGACTTCCAGAATACCACATTCTGCCTGTAATGAGCGTTTAGATCACTGAGCCATCTTAACGGATATCAAATGGAATGCTTTCTTTCCATTTCATGCTATAGTGAGTCTTTGGGTCCACTTCTTTTACTTATGACAACACTGAACTTGGGTGCTAATGGACAAGTTACTTACCTTCGGTAACGTCTTATCTGAGAGAGACATAATCTAGCCGCAGATTCCTCACCTTGGTATTTCCCAAGCATCTGGCTGGATCCAGAAGACTTTTGCACAAGCAATACCCTTGTGCGCTGGTAGGCTGAATTGTCGACGTCATTCACGTCACCTATATAGGTGCCACCTCGGCGCACTGATGTCAGTTACTTCTCACGACTTTCTACATCAGGAGTGCAGAGCCATGAAGTGCACTGACAGTGGTGTGTTTATAACAACTAGGGCCCTGAAAGGGATCAGCCCTGACCCTAAAAACCTGTCAGCAGCGCAGGGAGGATGAGTGGGTCGGTAAGGAATCTGCGGCTATATTATGCATCAACCAGATAAGGCGTAACCAAAGGTAAGTAACTTGTCCATCTAATGGAGACATCTAGCCTCAGATTTCTAACCTTAGAATAGATACCGAAGCAATACTATCCCCGGAGGAGGGACTGCAGACAAGTTTAGACCAAGAAGTCCTGCAGGAGAGAGTGCCCAAAAAGGCCATCCCTGCAGACTTGATTGTCCAGGCAGTAGTGCTTAGTGAACATGTGCAGTGATGCGTACATTGCTGCCTGACAAATGTCAAGGACTGGAACACCATGTTGCAACGCTGCGGTCGCAGCCTTAGCTCTGGTGGAATGAACTCTTCAGCCTTCAGGACGCTGTTTCTTGGCCGGCGCGTAGCAAGTTTTGATGCAGAGGTCGACCCATTGCGAGCTAGTTCTCTTCTGCACCGCACAACCTTTCTTTGATCCAACGTACCCCACGAAGAGTTGGTCATCCATCCAGAACTCTAGTGCGGTCTGTAGGAAGGTGGATATCTGACTATGGTTACCCCCAACTTTTTTGCATAGTGTCTAGCTGGTTTTTCGACTTAGTTGGCCTGAGATCCTGCCATTTAGGGTCTCAGGCTGTCTGCTCTCTCTTTAAAATGGACTCCATGTACCCTAGGTACATACCCAATTGGTAAGGATCACCTTATTGGACCCAGTACTGTGTACCCTAGGTACCCAGGGCATAGGTGTACCCTAGGCCTACCAGGGGCTGCAGCATGTATTATGCCACCCCTGGCCTGGCCTTCCATTATGACACAACTGGCTGATCACTCAGCTGGGGCAAGGTCGTGTAATCACCCCTTGCTTAGGTGTAGTATTCCTATACCTACCTTATATATAGACACATGTGTACCTATCAGCCACTCCTATGGCAGGCCTTAACAATCCTGGAGGCAGAGTGCTTGGTAACATGTGAGATGGTGCTCTAGCATGAGCTGAGCCTGTCTGCAGCTTTCGGAACCATGTCCTTATAGCTGTTCTATGATATAGCCTACCATATACTCCTAAAGTACCTTATAATCTTAAACGGTTATGGTAACTATGGTTTGGCTTTATCAAAACATGTCGTGTAAGGTGTTTAACACTTTGGAATAATACCCCCATACCATTTCTGGTGATGAGGATATTATTCCTCCCTTCTAGAGGGAGAGACATGTTAAAATCCTACTTTGCTGTTTAACTCTCACCAAAGCCTCAGTATCACAAAATGGATGCTGCTGCCACAGACACGAGTCTGACTTCCTGCAGCTGGGAGTCCTCCCAGCCAGGGAGGCCTGGACAATAGGTTTCCTGCTTGGGGAGGTGCTAGCACCTCCCCAGACAGACTTTAGTGTATTGGGGCAGGGAGGGCTGAAAGGAATGAGACATGCCTGGGGCACACAAGGTGTCCCATGCATAGTCCAGTTCAAACCGGCGCTGGGGCACTCCAGCCCCAGCTCTGGCGCGAAACTGGACAAAGGAAAGTGGGTGTAGTCGCTCCCCTTCCTGGTCCCACCCATAGGAGGGACCTTGCAGGTAGCCCAGCCCACTAGCCCAGTATATCAGTAGGTAGCTGAGCCCTGCTAAATTAGATTATCCTGAATCTGCAACTTGAACAGAAACTCTGGACCTTCGACATTCGACCTCAGGAAGAAGACTGAAGAAATCTCCCTTGTGGCCAAGGAGTGACCACCCTGGGCAACCAGGCACCATCCAGCGACCGCTGCTTGCTTTGCGACTGATCCTACGAGGAACGACTGCAGAGACTGACCAGCGCCGAGACTTCCAGACACCTCTGACCCAGATCCACATCTCCAGCGAAGCTGAGACCCGTGGAGGCGACGAGGGACGTGGGACCGGCGACTTGGGAAAAGTGGCTAGTAACTGACTAGCGCGACTTCTGAGGCTTCCTCGAGGCTGTGTTTGGGAATTGAGAAGTCTCCATCCCGAGCACCATCTGCAAAGAAGATCAGCTCCCCACACTTCACGTGTTCTGCGTGGGGCCCTTCTGCACCTGAGTTGCTCGACGTGTTGTCCGGTTGCTGGCCCGTTGGCTAGTGACCTCTGTGACGACGAACCTTTTGTTTCATCTTGCTGGTCCGGCTCCTCCAGACTGGCACCCGCTCCTCTGTAAAAGAGAAGCACCCCAGACCTTCCTGGTCTGCACCAGAAGCAAGTCCTCCATCCTGCGTGGGTTCCGCTTGCCAAGGCTTGTTGGGTCCTAGATCGACATCGACGCCGCCGACAGCAAGAGCCTTCGTGGGACAGCTCACCTCCTGGTCCTGGTCGTCCTCGACGCCTCCTGGTACCCGTGGCTGCTGCGACAAGCTTCACCTCTTCACCTGCATCTTCACGACATCGCCTGGTTCCTTCCTGGCTCCTGGCTGGTGACCTAGACTCTGTCCCTTCTGCTTGCAGGTTCCTTCCTTCTTGATCCCCACCTTGGGATCCACCGGACACTCTTCACTGACTGCCTGTCAGCAACTTTCCTTCAGGCATCCGTAGAAGTCCACGACGAAACCCGACGCAAGTTCACACCTATGCACCCGCAGCCCGTGGGCTAGGTAACTTGAGTACTCCGGTGCTCACAAGGGTATTGACTATCCTAGGGTCTAGTTTCCGAGTCTCGACTTTCTAGCTATACCAGAAGTGTCCTAAAACTGTTAATTTCTAACTGCTAGTAATTCTATCGACTTTTACGCATTACGCGTGAGTGTTTCCACTCTGCACCTGAATCCCGTGGGCCTCCCACTTCCTAACCTTTGGCAGTATAGTGTAGCCCCAGCGATTCCCTAGGCCTAGGCCTATCCTGTGTTCGTGACAGTGGTTCTCATACCACTTACTTAGTATATGGTTTGCGTGGCCCATAGGGCCTAACTGTATTACTTACCTGTGTGACTTAATGTATGCTTAAATAAGACTGTGTTGTACTTACCTCTAATCTCATAAAGAGTGCTGAGGGTTTGACTAGAATAAATACATTCTATTTTTATATATATCTGTTGTGGTGTCCTTTCATTTGGTATTCAAGGGATTACAAATGGTATCACAGCTGGCTTCACATGCCAATCAGAGTTTAGCCTAAGACTGCTCTTGTCCATGCTACCACTAGGATAGCTGGTCTATAAGGTTGACTTTACAACCAATCACCATAAGGGTTGTTTGAACTGATACAAGGTGTACAATAGAACTAGTGACATCATATATCAGGCCAACTTCTCACATTGGTGAGCAGCGGTTGGGATCTGAGCTTGCTGTTGTAATACCATTGTAACCTTGAGATACTAAATTGAAAGATCACACAGATATTGTTAAGGTACATATAACATAGATTATAAATACTTAAGTCCTACTGGACTTAGTTGTTGTAGGTTGAAGGGCCTAGCACACTCTGACTACAACTACTAGAGAGGTTTAGTAGATACAACTAGTGTAGGTAGGTGCACACACCACACCCTCACTAGAATCATGTCCCTGAATGGAGATCACACTGATACTCCCTCAGGAGAGGAGAATCCTAGACAGATCCCCTCTAGATATGATGCATTCACTTTCCAGGAGATGAGACAACTGTGTACCTCCAGGAAATTAAAACAGGGTTCCAACCCTACCCTTAGACAGCTAGTGGAGCTTCTGTGGGCCTATGATGCTGAAAGAGCTGCCAAGTATGGTGCCATAGCTGTAGATAAGGGCCTCACCTCCACAGAAGAGACCCCTGACTTAACTGATACAGATGAGTCAGAAGAGACCTCAGGGGAAGAGGGAGGTAGCAAGACCCCAGTCAGAAGACTTAGTCAGGCTAACTTAAGCTTGCATGGGAGCTTGCATGGGAGCTTCCCTTACAGGCCCCCGAGTAATCTTAAAAGGAGAGATAAAAGGGGTAGATCTCCCTCAGGGGACTCTCTCCACTCCTATCACTCAAGAAGCTCCAATGCTTCATCCCACAGGGGGATGACTTCCCCCCAGAGGAGAGAGCATGGGGCCAGAATGAGGGAAGCCAATCTGAGGATTGAAAGGGAAGAACTTGCCCTTGCCAAAGAGAAGCTTGCTCTGGCCAGAGAGCAAAAATTGTGTGGGTCAGAACCCACTGGTGGCAGCAACATTCATAGGGATAGGTCTTATGACCATAGAATCCTAAGCAAGATAGTCCCCCCCCATATCAGAATGGGGATGACATCCACAAGTGGATGACTGCTTTGGAGAGGGCCTGCAAAGTACCGCAGGTACCCCAGAGTCATTGGGCAGCTATCTTGTGGCTCTCCTTTTCTGACAAAGGTAGAGACAAGCTCCTCACAGTAAGTGATGAGGATGCTAACAACTACAAAGTCCTGAAGAGTGCTCTGATAGATGGGTTTGGCTTAACCACTGAGCAATATAGGTTGTTGTTCAGAGACAACCAGAAGACACAGACACCGGACTGGTCTGATTTTGTGGATTGTGCCACTAACGCTTTGGAGGGTTGGTTAACTGGCAGCAAGGTGCAGGACTATACAGGATTGTACAGCTTGATTGTGAGGAAGCAGATCCTTAGTAATTGTCAGAACCAGCTTCTCCATCAACACCTGGTAGACTCAGATTTGACCTCTCCCCAAGAATTGGGAAAGAGGGCAGATAAATGGGTCAGGACCAGGATTAGGCCTAAAAATCAGGGTGGTGACCAAAAGAAAGATACCACCAAGCCTCAAGAGAAGGGTGGGGATAAAACAAAAGAGAAATCTTCCTCAGGGCCCCAAAACTCCACACAGGGTGGTGGGTCCCAAGCTCCCTCCTCTACCACAGTTAAAAAGCCTTACTGCCATGAATGTTAAAATTCCTGGGCATTGGAAAACTGACAGCAGTTGCCCAAAGGCTAAAAACAAAACTGTTCCTCCAATTACTCCTGTCACACCACCTATTACTGTCAGCAGTAATCCCCCAGGTGGTGGGAGTGCCCCCAAAAATTTGGTTGGGTTTTCTTGGGGAACACAGGGGGACCCTGGCTTAGCCAATTCCCCTACATCAGCTACTCTTGTCTGTGATGGTGGCATGGGGTTTGCCAACTTCACTGCCTGTCCCAACACTTCGGGTAGGTACAGACAGGAGCCCTACATCAATGGTAGAAAAGGTGAGGCCTACAGAGACATTGGAGCTAGCATCACTATGGTGACCCATAGGCTAGTTCCCTCTGAGCAGCTTTTGCCTGGTTTCTCATACCAGGTAACTAACATTGATGGCAAACAGAACAGTCATCCCATGGCAGAGGTATGTCTCAGCTGGGGAGGTGTCATTGGCCCTAAAAGGGTGGCAGTGTCCCCAACCTTGCCTGTAGACTGCTTACTGGGGAATGACTTAGAACTCTCAGCTTGGGCTGGAGTTGAACAAGACACCCATTCTAAAATGGTAGGACTTTCACAAATGGGTAGTGGGGTTGTGCCAGCCACAACCCCTGTCCAAGTAGATTTCCTCCCAGAAAAGGTCGGAAGGGCAGTGGTAGCCACAGCCCAGGCAAAGACAGACTTCCCTGTAGAGATTGGCAGAGCTGTGACAGTCACAGCTCAAACCCAAACTGAGTGCCTCCCTGAAACGTTTGGCAGGACTGTAATGGTCTCAGTCCATACTCAGACTGACATAGGTGTAGTGACGCCTGAAACTATGGATCACTTCACACAAACAGAGAGTAGTGGGGAGGAAGAAAAGTCTCCCTCTCCCCAGACATTAGGAAAAGGTCAGCCTCCTCAGGGATCTGACCTCACCCCTTGTGAAAGAACTGCCCCAGAGGTAGCCAGGCCTAGCCTGGCAGAGCCTCTGATGTCAGTGGACCCTTCCAAGGTGGGACCCAGTCTGGTGTAGGTAGCCCACCTTTCTCTACCCTGCCTCAGTCAGCCCAGGGCTGCAGAGGTCAGGGAGGCCAGTGGACCCCAAGAGGGCCCCTGTCCACAAGAACCCCCCCATCAAAAGAATGAGGATAGCCTGGCTAGTAGCCCTAGCCAGGTGATGGGTAAAAACATTCCTGAGGGATCTCCTTTACAGGTAGTTAGGGACCTCCCCCAGAGGGATTCTGTTGGGCACAGGCAAACATGGGACCTTAGGGCCCCAAACCTGACCTGTCCCTCCAGTAAGCCCACAAAAGGGACCCAGCCTCCAGCTTTAGGTAGCCAGAGGCTGACCCTGAGAGCCCAGTGCAACTCAGTTAGAGAAAGAAAGGCATCCATGGTGGAGGATGATTGGAGGAAGCTGAGGCCTCACTTTGAGGACACTCACTTCAGTACTCCATCTCAACACCAGCCTTTTACTTTGCAAAGACACACCAAAGGTAGAGATTCCCTATGGTGGAGACTCTATGATACCTTTAGGGTGAGGGATTGCTTAGTGGACCATGAGACAGGGGGTAACCATGCCAGTGCTGGTTCTTCCTTATATGGCCACTTAGGCAATATAGGCTTACCTTGTCAAGGACAGCCTTATCTCCTTTCGTTGGGGGGGGGGGGGGGGGGGGGGGTTGTGTAGGAAGGTGGATATCTGACTATGGTTACCCACAACTTTTTTGCCTAGTGTCTAGCTGGTTTTTCGACTAAGTTGGCCTGAGATACTGCCATTCAGGGTCTCAGGCTGTCTGCTCTCTCTTTAAAATGGACTCCATGTACCCTAGGTACATACCCAATTGGTAAGGATCACCTTATTGGACCCTGTACTGTGTACCCTAGGTACCCAGGGCATAGGTGTACCCTAGGCCTACCAGGGGCTGCAGCATGTATTATGCCACCCCTGGCCTGGCCTTCCATTATGACACAACTGGCTGATCACTCAAATGAGGCAAGGTCGTGTAATCACCCCTTGCTTAGGTGTAGTATTCCTATACCTACCTTATATATAGACACATGTGTACCTATCAGCCACTCCTATGGCAGGCCTTAACAATCCTGGAGGCAGAGTGCTTGGTAACATGTGAGATGGTGCTCTAGCATGAGCTGAGCCTGTCTGCAGCTTTCGGAACCATGTCCTTATAGCGGTTCTATGATATAGCCTACCATATGCTCCTAAAGTACCTTATAATCTTAAACGGTTATGGTAGCTATGGTTTGGCTTTATCAAAACATGTAGTGTAAGGTGTCTAACACTTTGGAAAAATACCCCCATACCATTTCTGGTGATGAGGATATTATTCCTCCCTTCTAGAGGGAGAGACATGTTAAAATCCTACTTTGCTGTTTAACTCTCACCAAAGCCTCAGCATCACAAAATGGATGCTGCTGCCATAAACACGAGTCTGACCTCCTGCAGCTGGGAGTCCTCCCAGCCAGGGAGGCCTGGACAATAGGTTTCCTGCTTGGGGAGGTGCTAGCACCTCCCCAGACAGACTTTAGTGTATTGGGGCAGGGAGGGCTGAAAGGAATGAGACATGCCTGGGGCACACAAGGTGTCCCATGCATAGTCCAGTTCAAACCGGCGCTGGGGCACTCCAGCCCAAGCTCTGGCGCGAAACTGGACAAAGGAAAGGGGGTGTAGTCACTCCCCTTCCTGGTCCCACCCATAGGAGGGACCTTGCAGGTAGCCCAGCCCACTAGCCCAGTATATCAGTAGGTAGCTGAGCCCTGCTAAATTAGATTATCCTGAATCTGCAACTTGAACAGAAACTCTGGACCTTCGACATTCGACCTCAGGAAGAAGACTGAAGAAATCTCCCTTGTGGCCAAGGAATGACCACCCTGGGCAACCAGGCACCATCCAGCGACCGCTGCTTGCTTTGCGACTGATCCTACGAGGGACGACTGCAGAGACTGACCAGCGCCGAGACTTCCAGACACCTCTGACCCAGATCCACATCTCCAGCGAAGCTGAGACCCGTGGAGGCGACGAGGGACGTGGGACCGGCGACTTGGGAAAAGTGGCTAGTAACTGACTAGCGCGACTTCTGAGGCTTCCTCGAGGCTGTGCTTGGGGAATTGAGAAGCCCCCATCCCGAGCACCATCTGCAAAGAAGATCAGCTCCCCGCACTTCACATGTTCTGCGTGAGGTCCTTCTGCACCCGAGTTGCTCGACGTGTTGTCCGGTTGCTGGCCCGTTGGCTAGTGACCTCTGTGACGAAGAACCTTTTGTTTCATCTTGCTGGTCCGGCTCCTCCAGACTGGCACCTGCTCCTCTGTGAAAGAGAAGCACCCCAGACCTTCCTGGTCTGCACCAGAAGCAAGTCCTCCATCCTGCGTGGGTTCCGCTTGCCAAGGCTTGTTGGGTCCTAGATCGACATCGACGCCGCCGACAGCAAGAGCCTTCATGGGACAGCTCATCTCCTGGTCCTGGTTGTCCTCGACGCCTCCTGGTACCCGTGGCTGCTGCGACAAGCTTCACCTCTTCACCCGCATCTTCACAACATCGCCTGGTTCCTTCCTGGTTCCTTCCTGGCTCCTGGCTGGTGACCTAGACTCTGTCCCTTCTGCTTGCAGGTTCCTTCCTTCTTGATCCCCACCTTGGGATCCACCGGACACTCTTCACTGACTGCCTGTCAGCAACTTTCCTTCAGGCATCCATAGAAGTCCACGACGAAACCCGACGCAAGTTCACACCTATGCACCCGCAGCCCGTGGGCTAGGTAACTTGAGTACTCCGGTGCTCACAACGGGTATTGACTATCCTAGGGTCTAGTTTCCGAGTCTCGACTTTCTAGCTATACCAGAAGTGTCCTAAAACTGTTAATTTCTAACTGCTAGTAATTCTATCGACTTTTACGCATTACGCGTGAGTGTTTCCAATCTGCACCTGAATCCCGTGGGCCTCCCACTTCCTAACCTTTGGTAGTGTAGTGTAGCCCCAGCGATTCCCTAGGCCTAGGCCTATCCTGTGTTCGTGACAGTGGTTCTTATACCACTTACTTAGTATATGGTTTGCATGGCCCCTAGGGCCTAACTGTATTACTTACCTGTGTGACTTAATGTATGCTTAAATAAGACTATGTTGTACTTACCTCTAAACTCATAAAGAGTGCTGAGGGTTTGACTAGAATAAATACATTCTATTTTTATATATATCTGTTGTGGTGTCCTTTCATTTGGTATTCAAGGGATTACAAATGGTATAACAGCTGGCTTCACATGCCATACAGAGTTTAGCCTAAGACTGCTCTTGTCCATGCTACCACTAGGATAGCTGGTCTATAAGGTTGACTCTACAACCAATCACCATAAGGGTTGTTTGGACTGATACAAGGTGTACACTAGAACTAGTGACATCATATATCAGGCCAACTTCTCACACGGTCAAGGTAGAACGACAACTCTGTTTTTGGGTCCAGATGGTGGAGTTGCTCCTCCTCTTAAGAGGAGCATAGAAAGTGGGCAAGGTAGCTGATTGCCCCATGTGGAATGGTGTGACCACTTTCAGTAAGAAAGCAGCCCTATTGCGAATCACCAACTTATCAGGGAAGATGGCCAGGTAAGGAGGCTTGGGTGGCAGAGCCTGGAATTCGGTCATCCTCCTGGCAGAAGTTATTGACCCTAAAAAGGCTGTTTTGATGGAAAGCACCCAGAGGGGCCAGTTGTGCAGAGGTTAGAACCGAGCACACATAAGGAAGGTAAGAATGAAATTTAGGTCCTACTGAACATTGATGAATGGGGCAGGTGGGTACATATATACCAGCCCCTTAAGAAATCTGTTAACTATGTGGAATTAAATAAAGAGGGTTGGTCTGGCAGCCTCAAGAAGGCAGACATGGCCGAAAGATACCCTTTAAGAGTTCCAGAGCAGAGCCCTGCTGGGCAAGGGTCAAAGTAAAGAGAAGTACTTGAGAGAGGGAAGAAGCAGAAAGAGGATCAATAGCCCTTTATGTACAATATTTTACAAATTTCTGCCACCGGCAGGCGTACGCAGTCTTGGTAGAGGGACGCCTGCCTGCCAAAATCACATCACAGACTTCGGGAGGAAGGTTGAATGCTGTCAACAGCAGCCACTCAATCTCCACTCAATAAGGCGTAGAGTTGACAGGTTCGGGTGGAGGATCCTCCTCTGGTGCTTTGACAGAAGATCCTCACCAAGGAGCAGCCTGATCGGAGGATCGATGCCCAGTTGGAGAAGCTCGGGATACCAGACTCTCCATGCGTAGTCCGGAGGCCCAAGAATGACTTCAGCCCGATTGCTCCTGATCTTCTTGAGTACTCTGGACAGGAGTGGTATTGGTGGAAAGATGTACAGGTGACCTGAGCTTCACTCGAGACAAAAAGTGCCGCCAAGTGAGTGCCGCCTTGCAACTCCAAAACGCAAAATTGTTGACATTGCACGTTCTCGGCTGAGGCGAACAGATCTAACCAAGGCTTCCTTTTTGAGTAAGTAGTTGAGGGCTCATAGATCTAGAATAGGATGAAGACCCTGGTCCTTTTTCAGGACCAGAAAGTAGCCGGAATAGCACCCACAGCCTACTTCTGCCGCTGGTACCCTCTCTATGGTTCCCTTGGCCAAGAGAGACCTGACTTCCTGCTGAAGCAAGTTCAGGTGATCCTCCATCAGCCGGTTGTAAGTCGGTGTCATGGGGGATGGGGTAGTCTCGAAAGGGAGGGAGTAGCTCCTGTGGACTATCTGAAGAACCCCCTTGTCCAATGTGATTTTTTGCCAGTGGTGGAGGTGATGGCTGATCCTGCCACCAACCGGCCACCCACGATCTTGAAGGGATGAACTAGAATGGTTTAGAGGCTGCATGGGGAGGAATGGACTGACTGGACCTCTGGCCATCTCACCCGCGGGGTCAAAAGGAGCCGCGCCCACGTCCGCACGGAGGTTCCTGAACTTGCGTGGTCTTGTGGGTGGGATATGGCTGGCACAGCTGAAAGCCCCTTCCGTGGCCAAGAAAGGGGCGAAAAGCAGACTGGGATGGGTGGGCACTGAGAGGCCCAAGGACTTGGGCATAGCCAATAAGTCCTTACAGCGCTCCAGAGCCATGTTCGCCTTGTCTCCGAAAAGACAGGTGCCATCAAAAGGCATGTCCGTGAGGGAAGCATTGACATCCCCAGAAAAGTTCTGGCCCAGGCGTGGCGTCGAACAGCCACCGTCCATTACATTATTCTGCCCAGCGAGTCGGTGGTGTCAAGCCCACAACGAGTGAACTTTGCCGCATCACTCCCGCCTGATACTGCTTGGGAGAGAATGGGCCGTCTCCTCCGGAACCAGTGGCAGCATCTGTGCAACTGTTTCCCACAAGGAGTAAGCATAACTGCCCAAAAGGCATGCAGTGTTCATCGATCGTAATGCAATGCTAGTGGAAGAAAAACATTTCTTAACCCCAATTATCCAGTCTCTTGGATTCCCTGTCTGGGGGTGCAGAGGGAAATGCACCCAGTGAGGTAGAGGCCTGGACCACCAAACTCTCGGGAGTTGGGTGGTTGGTAAGGAATATCAGGTCGCCTGGAGCAGGGCGATGACGGCGGGCAACTGTCCTATTCACAGAGGCCCCTGTGCTGGGGTTGGACCAGGTTCTCAGTAGGACATCAGTCAAGCTTTCATTGAAAGGCAGGAGGGGTTCCGTGTAGGAGACACTTGGTTGCAGGACCGCTGTCAAAATGTTCATCTTGAATTCCGCCGAAGGGAGCTGAAGGCCCAGGACCTCGGCTGCCCTTCTAGGATATGAAGCTCCCTTCTCCGTAGCCACGGTAGGGGGACAAAGTAGGCCAGAATCTGGAGAGCTATCCAGGCCACTGGCCTCACCCAATCCCTCATACCAGTCCACTTTGTGCTCATGCTGGTCTTATAAAGGGTCCAGCGACCCCTCTGAATCATCCTCAATCCTAGCCCCTCAAAAGAAGGCTGCAGAATTGACCTAGGACCCAAGGGTGCTGCCCTTGCCAGAATCGGTATCGATATCCTCAGGGTCATCGAGGATGAGGATGGGGCTGGCGCCTCTGGTGGTGCAGGCGGCGCAGGGGATTGGCGCCAGGAAAGGTCGCAGGGGAATGATCAGCAGCAGTCCGATCCGTCACCAAACCAAACTGGGGGGGTTCGGCGACGGAGCCGCCAGCACGGAAACCGATAGAGCCCATCCGGGGTCCAAAAAAGGAGCGCTGGGATGGTCAGATCACCCAAAAATGGGACACATGGCGTCATAGAAGTCTTTTAACTGGGTAGTGGTCACTCTGGTCCCTGGAAAGGCAGGGCAGCACAGAGCCGACCCAGGCGCAGGTCCCACAGAAAGAGGCCTAGGACATAGAGGCTCCTTGACACGTTGGCCAACGGATGGGAAGACACTGAAGCATGCTTCGACTTCTTGTGCTTCTTTTGCCTCTTACCTGACAGACTCGACGACTTGGAGTGGGAGGACGAGGATTTAGGAATCCCGGAGCAGTGCTGGGACCTGCTCCTCGACTGGGAACCAGACCTCTGGGGCGAGCAGCGTGAAGTCAAACGCCAGGCGGAAAGCAGCTTTAGGGACCGCTCCCTCAAAGCCTTTAGAGCCATAGCCCGACAGTCGGAGCACAACTTCAAGTCGTGGTCACTCTCCAGGCGCCATATACAAACGAAGTGTGGATCCATCACCGACATGGCACGATGCCAGGTGCCGCATGGCTTGAATCCAGAAGTCTTCTTAGACATCGAGGAAAAACCTACACACCAAAAGATTTTCAACAAAATATAGAAAAAAAGTCTGTCAAAAAGCGATAGAGGGTAGCTCTCTTCACAGATATGCGCTAGCTGGCATGGAAAGAAAAGAACTGATGTCAGTGCGCCGAGGTGGCGTCTATATAGGTGACATGGACTTCACCGGTGCGCAAAGGGTATTGCTCGAGCAAAAGTCTTCCGGATCCAGCCTGACACCTGGGATATTCTATGGTAAGGAATCTGTGGCTAGATTTCTCTATCAGATACCCAATCCTGAGCGTCAATGCCCTGAAAAAGTTCAACTGCATTACCCCACTGAAGATCAAACAGGGCAAAATGGCTCTAGGAGTGTTTAACACCTCTGAAAGATGCCTGTGTTTTGCATTTGAAAAAATGTTACATTTTGATGAGGGTGGCTAGATTTTGAAAAACAAAAACCGGGACATTCTACAAACACAAAAGTAGGACTATCATCTTGCACCGACCAGGAGGCACAGAAGAACTTGACAGCACAGGGCCGGCTCTAGGGGTGTGCGACCGGTGCCACCGCACCGGGTGCTGACTTCTGGTGGGGGCACCGTGTTTGCGAGTATATCATTTGTTTTAAAAGCACCTGATGCTGTGCTCCTTGCCGCCAGCAATTTTCAGGCAACAATAAATAGGTCACGATAACTCTGGTGATTAATGTTCTTGCTGGAGCAAGATTAGAGTTCTGTCTTGTGGAAGTTTTGACTCATCCTAAGGTTGCGCAGAGGGTTAATATGCCTGCTGCAAAAAATGGGGACCGTGCAGATCGCAAAGTGCATATAATGTAAATAGGTCAGTGGGTTACTGCTTTTTTCAGAGAGATCCTTTTGTTACTTGCAGCTTATAAGTTAAAATCCTAGCATAGAACAGTGAGCTATTAACTGTCATCAAACTTCAAGGTATAGGTTAGAGCATTATGATATTATCCTGTCTTTCGTTATCCTAATGTTGCAAAAAGGGTTCATTTGGGTAGAAATGCATTCTTATTATTGAAGAGAACCTCCAACCATGGTGTTATGTTTGAATTGCTGAGTTTGTGCTTCTCCAAACCAAGCACTCTTGAACTATACTGTCTACCAGTATGGATGACATGTGACTCTTACACCTTGTAGTCCTCTGTCTTATATCAAATTTCCTATACACTGATTTACACATGTATGATTGATTGTCTCTGTGTATGATTGACGCTACAGAAACTAATTAAAAGCATCTGAGAGAGAGTGTGGTTATGAAGACTTGAGGGGCACTGTTAACGGGTGGTGGTGAGGGAATCCGTGGCGGAGATGGTCATTGGGGGCGCCAACTAACATTGTCGCACTCAGCACCACCAGCCCTGTGACAGCACTCCGCAAAACGTAAGACACAGACAATGCACTAAATGCATTAAGTGGAATTAAATTCAACGTTTACACTCAGTGCCACCCGGATGAACTAAATGGAGTTTTTGCTGGAGGCAGCAAAGTAATTCCGTACTAGAACACAGGAAAACTTGCCTCCCTCCATGTTCCGTCGGCGCACTCCGAAAACAAGGAAATTCACTAAATGTACTTTAATTTGTTAAGAAAGAGGGTTAAAAAACACACAAAACTGTCCTGGGCATCGCTTGGGCACCTTACTGCTAACCCTTTCCCAGGTGCCTGCTTAAACCTTCGAGTAGCTGGAGCTGTGTGAAAATTGCTGCACCTCACACACTCCTCCTTCATGAATTCTTGGTCTGGAAACCTCAGCTTAAGTGATTGTAGAAAGGGATTGGGGTAATTGATTGTTTCTTTTCTGTGTGCCAGAAGGGTCTAAAAAAAACATTCTGTTTTAGATATTGCCATCTCAACCAGGGCACTGAAAATCCACCGACTGGTGTGCCCAGCTCCCATAAAACACTTATCACGAAAGGTAACTAGTGAATAAAGGCTAGTTAGATTTGTGATGTTGATTATTCTAAAAATATCACCCAGTGTAGAGCTAGCTGTTTATTGTCTCACAAATCATAGTTTTTGTAGGAAACTAAGGTACTTTTAACATCAGTATGGATGTTACAGCTGTGTCCAACCTGAAGGACTGAGACATGTCCACCACCTACACGGGTCCGCTATTCAACTGTAGGAACGCCAGATCAACGAGTATCAGCAACTCCTGTGTGGCGGCTACCACTTCTACCATCAGTCTGCCATCCAATCAATTTTAAGCGCAGTAGTGGTCCAGCCTCAGCGGGCAACCTTCCTCTCCATCCTTTACCAGTCCATATAGTGCCAACGCTCCTCTGTCATCTGGTGATCCTCCAGTAAGTCAGCGCTGCCCTCAAAGCTTCTTGCGTGGATACTCTCCGGTGGATGTGTGGGCTTCTGCTAGATCCTTAAACTCATGTACTGAGCCAGCAGGTCATGTGCAGGACCTGCTGGTCAGGTAAGTCGAGTACGGGGACCGGAACTACAGCCGGAGCCTGGTCGCCAAATATTTCTTTCAGTGGTGCGTACAGCCCTAAAAGAGAGAGAGGAACAGGTTAGTGCTTCAATTTTCACAGAACATTTTTGCATCTCCTGATGAAGGCCAACTACAGTTTAATAGTTCTATCTGTGTAAATGCATAGCCAACACCACTTTTGTAAGCTATATACATTGACCACTGTTTAATGCTGGGGTTTTCAGAGGAGAGCAGGTGAGGATGAGACCATGCCACATATTGAGGATGACCACTGAGTATGTGAACAGCTCCCATGTGGAATGAGTAGAAGTTTATTTATCTCATATGGATATCCTGGAAATGCGGCATGGGTCCGCTTCTTGGGGACCAATATGAGACACCACCTCTTTAACATACCTGTCTTTACATGTATATATCAATACATCTGTCAACATGCCTTACTTACAGGCTTTTATGACTCGTCAGGGGTAGTAAGCGCTATATAAATGCAATTACAATACAATATCATAGGTTAAAGTGCACAGCTGTAGGTATAGCCTTATATTAGTAGAGCCATCAATTTTCCTATAGTTATAATCAGTATTTCAGAGAACATCGCTTTACATTTAAAGATAAGTGCATCCATTTACCACCCTCTCTGTACCTACCCCACCAATCATGTCTATGAATCTATCCCTCCATCACAGTCTTCTACACTCACTTCACTCCTGTCACGCTACCTGTCTCTGTCTTGCTGTCTTACAGTGACCTGTCACTCTCTGTTCCTTGGTCACCCATCCAAATGTACCTCTAGCTACACCCAAGCTTCTGTTTTATCAGTCGCTGATCACCTATTAAAAACACCAAGGACAAGCGAAAGGGGTGTAAGCAAAGGTAGAAAATCAAGGAACGAAGAAAATAAGTCAGAGGACATCTTGGCTTCCCAGATATAGTGCACACCCAATCAGAATGATGCTTCAGAGATTGTGTGATGCACTGTGAACAGTGAAGATGACTGAGAGCCTTGCTTAATCAATCAATCAATCAATCAATCAATCAATCAGGGGGTTTATATAGCGCGCTACTCACCCGTGAGGGTCTCAAGGTGCTGGGGGAGGGGGAGGCGGCGGCTCCCGGTCAGTCGAAGAGCCAGGTCTTGAGGTCCTTCCTGAACGTGTGCAGGGTGGGGGAGCATCTGATGTTCACAGGGAGCTCGTTCCATGTTTTCGCTACGATGTAGGAGAAAGCTCTCCGGCCGGCTCTCTTTCTGCGGATGCGGGGAACCTCTGCCAGGGCGAGAGGTTGGCGGAGCGGAGGTTCCTCTTGGGTGCGTGGAAGGATAGTCTTTCGTTGAGGTAATTGGGTCCGATGATGTTGAGGGATTTGTAGGCATGGGTGAGGAGTTTGAAGGTGACCCTCTTTTCGACAGGGAGCCAGTTGAGGCCTCGTAAGAGATGGGTCATATGCTCATGGCGCGGTGTCCCAAGGATGAGTCTGGCTGTGGGGTTCTGGATGGTTCGTAGTTGGCGTAGTAGAGTTTGGTTGATTCGGCGCAGAGGGCATTGCTGTAGTCCAGTCTGCTGGTTATGAGTGCATGGGTGACAGTCCTCCTCCAGTCGGGGGGGTCTTACGGAGGATGCAATTGCAGTTGAAGCTGGTGGAGGCAACGGCGTTGATCTGGCGGTTCATGGAGAGGGAGGAGTCAAGGATAATGCCGAGGTTCCGAGCGTGGTCTGTAGGGGTGGGTGGGCTCCTGAGGGTGGGGGGCCACCAGGTGTTGTCCCAGGCGAATGTGCAGGCTGCCACTTTCTTCATTCTTTCCTGGAAGCAGAGTCTGGTGGCTTCAGGATTCTTCGTGAGCGGATGAGTTGGGTATCGTCGGCGTAGGATACAATGTTGAGCCCATGCTGTCTGACGATGGCGGCGAGGGGGGCCATGTAGATGTTGAAGAGCGTGGGGCTGAGAGATGATCCCTGGGGTACTCCGCAGCTGACTTCCGTGGGTTTGGAGGGGAAGGGCAGGAGTCGGATCCTCTGAGTTCTGTCGGAAAGGAAGGATCTGATCCAGTCGAAGGCGGCTCCTTGTATTCCTGCGTCGTGAAGTCTGGCAGCGAGCGTGTGATGTGAGACGGTGTCGAAAGCTGCGGAGAGGTCTAGAAGGATGAGGGCTGCGGTGTGATCCTGATCCAGTAGCATGCGGATGTCGTCGGTGGAGGCGAGGAGGGCGGTCTCGGTGCTGTGGTTGCTGCGGAATCCAGACTGAGAGGCGTCCAGGATGGAGTTCTCTTCTATGAAGGCGGTCAGCTGGGTGTTTACGATTCTTTCAGTGACTTTGGCCACAAAGGTGAGGAGAGAGATGGGCCGGTAGTTTTTCAGTTCCATAGGGTCGGCCGTTGGTTTCTTGAGAAGGGGTTTTACCTCTGCCCGTTTCCAGTCGTCTGGGCAGATGCCTGACCTAAGGGAGGCGTTGATGGTTCGTCCTAGTTCGGGTGCGATGGCGGCGGCAGCCCTGTGGAATATGTGCAGTGAGCAGGGGTCCTGTTGGGGCTCCTGAGTGGGTTTTCTTCATGCCCGTGGTGATGAGTTCGACGGTCGCGGGATCCCAGGACGTGATGGTAAGTTTGTTGATGGCGGTGGGCAGGGGGATGGTGTTCATCGTTGGTTCGCTGAAGTTGTCGTAGAGGGCCTTAATCTTCAGATGGAAGTAGGAGCTGAGCTTGTCGCAGAGTTCCTGGGAGGGTGTGCAGTTCGTGGATTCGCAGGTGGGTTTGGCGAACTGCGTTATGACATTGAACAGTTCCTTGGCGTTGGATACGTTGGTCTGGACTTTGTCTCTTATTAAGGTCCGTTTGGTGTCTCTTATGCGTTGGTGGTAATCCTTCAGGACGCTCTTGTGGTTGTTCAGTGATTCCGTGGTTCCCAGGTTTCGCCAAGTTTTCTCTAGGCGTCTGCAGGAGCGTCTGGCTTCTCGAAGTTCTGCTGTGAACCAGGTAGCTTTTAGAGGGCATTGTTTGGCGGGGCGGAGGGGTGAAAGCTTGTCGGCGCAGTAGGAAACCCAGCGGTGAAATTCTCTGGCTTTGGATTGGTGTCGTTCGTGGTGATGGGGGGGTTTTGACGGAGGGTGGTGCTGAGGTGTTCCTCTGTGACCTTGCTCCAGTTCTGTTGTGGCGGGTGCGGGGCGGGTTTGGGTGCGGTGGTGGTGTTGAAATGGACGCAGTGGTGGTCGGTCCAGGGGGTGTTGGGTAGTGTGGCTGAAGCGGATGGTAGTCCCTCCTGCGAAGATGGGGTCGAGGGTGTGACCCGCCCTGTGGGTGGGCCTGTTAACGAGCTGCTTCAGTCCAAGGTTGTTGAGGAGAGTGGTCGAGTCAGGGTCGTTGCCGTTGTCGAGGTGGAAATTCAGGTCCCCAAGTAGAATGTAGTCCGTGGAGGTGATGGCGTGGGGTGCGGTGAGTTCGGCGATGGTGGTTGCGAGGTCTAGGCGGACGGTAAATGAGGGTGCCGCATAGCGTGGTCCTGGGGCTAATCTGGATCTGGAAGTGGAGGTGTTCTGTGTTGGAGTGGGAGTCACTCGTGCTGGATGAGGAGAGTCGGAGGGGGGTCTTCTGCGTGATGCCGATTCCAACTCCTGGGCGGTGCGGGCCGTCTTTTCTCTGGATCTTGTAGCCGTCGGGGATGGCAGTGGCGATGTCGGGGCCGGAGGTGGCGTTAGTCCAAGTTTCTGTGAAGAATGCTACGTCGGGTGAGAGGTCCCAGCTCTCTACGGCGTGTCGGTGCAGGGAGCACATGTTGAGAGGGATGCAAGTCAGAGTATGGGTGGTGCGCGCATCGGGCGTGCCTTCGGCGGTCGTGGGAGCTTTATCGATAGTGAAGGATCTGCGGCAGGGTCTGCACGAGAACTGCCTGAGGGTGGTGTTCGGTGAGGATCTTGTGCAGTCGGTGTGTCATCCGGGGTTGAGTGCATGGAGGGTGGTTGAATCGTAGCGGTGGGATCTGGGAGGACATGGGGTCCTGCCGCTGGTCGCGGTTGGGTCGTGGACAGGCGCAGACAGGCTTGCCTTAGGCGCGCCAGCGGCGCATCAGCTGCGCAACCGTGCAGCGGCTGCCGTTATGAAGGGGAGGGGGGAAGGACATGCAGCTGGGAGGCAGGAGTGGGGCGGTAGGGGAGGAGTCACGGGTCAGTGGCGGTGGGAAAAAAACAGAAGGGGGACAACAGAAACAAAGAGGAAGATAACGAGAACACACAGCGGCAGGCACAATAAAAGCAAATTAAGCACACAATTTAGGCACGAAATGCGCAAACAGCGGGAACCGGAATCAGGGTGTACTCAAGCCCTGCAACGGAGTGTCAGGCTTCAGTGGCGACGCAGGGCACAGCGGAGCTGCCGGGGAGAGTGAACTCATAGGACCGAGGTCTGTGGACTCACACGTGCTCCCCCGCAGCGGCCGCCATTATGAAGGGGAGGGACGTGGAGGCGGGAGTGGTGTGGTAGGGGGAGGAGTCACGGGTCAGCAGCGGCGGGGGAAAAACAGAAACAAAGAGGAAGATAACAAGAACACACAGCGGCAAAAGTAAATTAAGCACACAATTTAGGGCAGGCACAATAAAAGTAAATTAAGCACACAATTTAGGCACGAAATGCGCACACAGCGGGAACTGGAATCAGGGTGTACTCGAACCCTGCAACGGAGTGGCACGCTTCAGAGGCGACACAGGACACAGCGGAGCTGCCGGGGAGAGTGAGCCCCTAGGACCGGGGTCTGTCAAAATGGGGCAGATATCCCGTATACCATATCTAAAATGCCAGACTATAATGCACTTTTAATACGAAAGACAGGGCACCCGCCACGTTTGTGCCAGAGGATGTGTCCCCAAACTCTAAGTAAAGCCCTATGTCTTAAGGAAAGGAAAGAGCACACCTTTGCATCAAGAAAAACAGAAGCGGAGGACGCTCTTTCTCATAGCAGCCAAGAACTGGACCGCCCTCCTGAAACACCTCAAAACCTCCCCCTCCCTCATGGACGTCTGAAGGAACCTCAAGACATGACTCTTCCAGACGAAACATCATGATCTCCTCCTCCCCCCTCAGGCCGGCCGTACTCAGCGCCTGGATACCCTCACGGTTGATGAGCTGCTGCTTTACAAATCCACATAACATGTCTCTGTATCTCTAATGCCGACTGCATGGAGGCCACTGAGAGAGGAGTGCGGCTGTTGTCATGCACTCAATGCCTGTGGCACCAGGTTTCTTCACAATGCACTAGGAGCGGTTGTTGAGGCAAACAGGTTTGCATTAGATGATGCCTCAAGGTGAGGCTCACATTTTGGTTAGTCACTTCTTTTTGGACTGTCCAGCAGACAGATTTATAACATACAGACCCCTCCAGTTCCACAGCTACCAGCTGCTGATAACACGTGTGGCCTGCGTCTGTTTCCATGTAACCCACTCTGAACTCTCTCCACATGACAGAGTTTCTTGCATTCAACCCTGGCAACCTCTTTAGCCATTGAGAAGCCCTCTCCCATACATGCCAACATTTTAGACGAGGAAAGTGGGAGATTTAAAAAAAAAAAAAAAAAAATCAGGAGAATGGCTCCCCCCATTGACTTCTACTGAAGTAAAGGCAATTTCAGGGAGGAGAGGGACAAAATAAAGTCGTTTTTTTGCTTCAAAAATCGGGAGCCTTCTGCCTGAATCGGGTCTGTTACAGTGCTTAATTTAAGCCAGTAGTTTCTGGGGCTCGGCACCGGCACTTAATTGTCAACACTGACGCTTGTGACAGTTTGCATAAGATGGCGCTGTCTGGCTAATTTAGAGATGCCCACAACAACAGTTAATTATTAATTCAAGATACTTTAAAAATACTAGTATCGGCCATTCTTATAGCTTTGGGGGCCTGAAATAGTCTGACTTGTCACCCTTGTTGATGGTTAGTCGTTGTGTTGTTGCTCTCATTGGCAGCGCTGGCAGGGGCAACGGGTGGTGCAAGCTGCAGTGGCCTCCTGGCAAGAGCCCGGGCATCTATTTTTTTTAATACAAATTAAGCACTGGTCTATCAGTATGTATGGACACTCCCTACTCGTGGACCTCACATCTGGACCCCTTTGCGCCCGACCCCCTCTACTACAGGGTACACTCACCCACAATGCCCCGGGAAGACACTGAAGGTATTGAAGGCTCAACTTGTGGCCCCCTAAATCCGTGCCCACCTTGTACCTGGAGCCAGTGCCGCAGAGGGACCCCCTCCTTTCCACTGTGAGCCCCTCACATGATACATCCAAAGTCCTCCATGCTGTTTGCCAGGCTGCCCTGTCACATGCAGCTGCACGTCACTTCCGTCAATAATATACACAGGACAAGAGGCAGTTGCACATTCACCGTCGAAAAAGGACAGTTTAGTTTTCGACCAGGAACTGGTGACTACACGAGGGCCGAGTCCTCCAATCGGGTGACCAGACGCCCCAGTTTTCCCCGGACAGTCCAGGTTTTCAGTGTCCTGTCCCGATAATTGTCTTCATTTGGAATAAATGTCCCGGTTTTTGGGACAAAGGTCAGGTAACTGCAATCTTAAGGTTGATTTGGAAGGCATGATCTCTTTACAGGGGTCTTCAGAAAAATGAAAAAAATAATCCATGTATTCAGTTTCCGTCAGGCTGCATGGGAGGGGTTCGGCTGCATGCTCCCAGCAGGGGGGAGACAGGGTGGGGAGAAGGGCAGGTGGAATAGGGTGCAGGCCTTAACAGATAATGTTAATTAAATGTAGCATTGTAAAAGTATGCCTGTATATTTGGATGTGTGTGTGTGTGTATATATATATACATACACACACATATTGTGTGTGCACACGTTTAAAAGTCTACTGCATATATGTATATATAGGTACATATTTACAAGGCTACGCAAACACCGGACAGACCAAATCTAGAAGTAAGACTAAAGGCTTCAGTCCTACTTTTATTTCTGGTGAGACCTGGTTTTTGGTTCTCAAAATCTGGTCACCCTACCTCCAAAGACACCCGCCCTGGTCGCGATCACTGCGAGGATGGCGCGTTAATTAGCTAATATTTGAAATATATGCTTTAACCGGAGTCCTCTGGGTCCCGTTATTGGCGTGCGCGGGGCTGGGGGCAGGGGAGGGGGCTGGCAGGAGATCAGGTTCCTAACAGCCCCTGCCCCCTAAGGTCTTCCACCCCCTAGGCGCAGGGCACTTAACCCTTCGACCAGCAGCGGCATGACTATTCACAAATTATCGGCGGAGTCCGGATCCCTGCCAGATTGTAGACAGGTCGCTGATGTCCCCGAGCCCCCCAGGGAAGCATATGGGCAGTAATGGATGGATTAAGGGGGGTGGTGGGGGAGTACCTGCAGGGAGCCCGCGCTGGAGACCGCGGTGTTAAATACATGCTTAGCTCCGTGTTCGGGATAACTCGCATCGATCCCGAAGATGGCCGCGCCGCAGTTTAATTAAAGCGGCTTGAAACAAAACGGGTCTCTCAATGATTTTGGAGGGAGGGGGGGGCGGTTTGAGAAGATGCAAAGGCAGGTGCGTCCTTCTCACTACACACGATGGTTGTATTAAAATAATTTAGAGATACAGCCCTTTCTGTCACAGCTCTAGGTCTCGGAAGTGCAGTCAATAACAGGTGTTATTATCACCCGCTTCAATGCTACTTATGAGACCGTCTGTTCTGGGGCAGTCTGAGGGTACTGGGCAGTGTCATTTCAATGAGCACTAGTGCCATGGGCCTAGACTACTCCTGCACTGGGTAAGGCGCTACCCAACCCATGGTTAGTCGAGGCATCTTTCAGAATGTTCACTAGTGCCACAGCGCCTAAACTACTCCTGCACTGGGTAAGGCGCTACCACAACCCGTGGTTACCCGAGGCATCTTCTAGAAGGGTCACTAGTGCCACGGGGCCTAACTACTCCTGCACTGGGTAGGGCGCTACCCAACCCGTGGTTAGTCGAGGCATCTTTTAGAAGGTTCACTAGTGCCACAGCGCCTAAACTACTCCTGCACTGGGTAAGGCGCTACCCAACCCATGGTTAGTCGAGGCATCTTTCAGAATGTTCACTAGTGCCACAGCGCCTAAACTACTCCTGCACTGGGTAAGGCGCTACCACAACCCGTGGTTACCCGAGGCATCTTCTAGAAGGGTCACTAGTGCCACGGGGCCTAACTACTCCTGCACTGGGTAGGGCGCTACCCAACCCGTGGTTAGTCGAGGCATCTTTTAGAAGGTTCACTAGTGCCACAGCGCCTAAACTACTCCTGCACTGGGTAAGGCGCTACCCAAGCCGTGGTTAGTCGAGGCATCTTTTAGAAGGTTCACTAGTGCCACAGCGCCTAAACTACTCCTGCACTGGGTAAGGCGCTACCCCTCCCATGGCTAGTCCATCAATCTTCTAGAAGGGTAAGGCGCTACCCCACCCGCGACTAGTCCAGGAATCTTCTAGAAGGTTCACTAGTGCCACGGGGCCTAAACTAACTAAGGCGCTGCCCCAACCCATGGTTAGTCGAGGCATCTTTTAGAAGGTTCACTAGTGCCACTGGGCCTAAACTACTCCTGCCCTGGGTGAAGCGCTGCCCCAACCCATGGTTAGTCGAGGCATCTTTTAGAAGGTTCACTAGTGTCACGGGGCCTAAACTACTCCTGCCCTGGGTAAGGCGCTACCCCAACCCGTGGTTAGTCGAGGAATCTTTTAGAAGGTTCACTAGTGCCACGTCGCCTAAACTACTCCTGCCCTGGGTAAGGTGCCGCGCTACCCACCCTTATAAAACAACATGGTCCAATTTACAAGGCCATTTGCGCGAGCAAGTCTGACTTATGGACTCATACGGTTGGATTTAGGACTGCAGAGTATTCACAAAAGGCGACCTTGTGGATACAATTCCCTGCAGATGTGAGCAAGTTTACTTCACAATTACGTAACATTGCCCCTGAATAAAACCCACTCTAGGCATGCGAAGTCGGCGTTCCAGGGTAGGGCTTCTTAAGAATATTTGGGTAGAAAACGCTAACTCAAAAGTCTGTGATTTTTTAAACACTTCCCTTCGGCCCCCTGCCACCCTAAAAACGTTTATTCTTGTTAATGACTGGAGAAAATCCAATTCCGAGGTTGGGAAGGAAATACACTCAGAATTCACGGGGATTTAGGGAAAGAGATTTCCCCCCAATCATACATTTTCACTGAAGATAAAAATGAACCATTGCTTCTAGGCGCTGGAATTTCACCATATGCACTTGTAGAATGTGCACCATTGTACCGGGGAAAATGGTAACAACAAAGGAATAAAAAATTTAAAAAAATACAAAACCTTTGTAGGATTTCGCCTGAAGAACAGTGATTGGCCATTAGCGAAGTTTTCATCAGCACTCGTAACATTATTTGTATCAAAAACGGGAGGAACGAAATATGGGGGTTCTGTGTAAAAAGCGTTCGAGTTGGAGCGAAACTACTCTCCAAATCCAGGGGCACAGCTAAATGTCACATGTTGAATGACTTTTTCTATTTCTTTGCCATACAAATTAATCTAAATAATCCATGTACTCCAAGACTTTTGACTTCATTCCATTTTATTTACTTTGATCTTTCCACACGTGATTTGCATTTACGTTTTTTTGAAAAGCTTCTCATGCCGTGGATATGCGAATCCATGCCTTTTTCCAGGCACGCCAAAAGACGTTAAACATCCTCAATTGCTAGTGGTTCTGTTACCCAATGCATTTCGGGTTTAACAGAAGCCCTTCCTCAGGGGTTCACTACAAAATAAAACAACGTAGCTGTTACAATTTAGCTTCAAGCCTCTATGCTTGAGATGCCAAAACTGTGCCGTATATCAAATCGACCCATATATAGCGCTTTCCCTCTGAACCCGGAGCTACAATGCTACCGTGATTAAACGTGAAAAATCCTCAAACCACCCTCTTTACCACGCATTTTCGAGCCTAGAGCCAGCGCGAATGCGCTGCTCTGCGAGACTTGTTGTGTTGGAGTAGCAAATAGAAGCCCCGCCCACATTTGCCATTTTCTTGTGTCATTGTCTGTCCTAAATGCTGGCTTCTGATTCATCAACTGGCTTGTTAGTCCCTCCTTAGTACCGCCTCCTCTTCATTTGACATCTCCCATGGAAACTGGCCCCTTTACTTCGGTTGTTACACAGTACATATTCTTTAGTCTTTCAGAACTATTCTCTTTAATGAGGTTCTCCTACTGCAGGCACGACGTGCTTTGGTGCCTCCCCGATTGTCCGTGCCTTCTACCCCCTCCCTCCCATTGTCCGTGCCTTCTCCTCTCCCTCCAGCCCGCCTTCCCGTTGTATGTGCTTTCTCGCCCCCACCCTCCCTGTCATTGTCCGTGAAGCCAACCATTTGCAATGCAATAGGTCTGGCGTAAATTGGAGACCTATTGCGTTGCAAATTCTTGTTCGCCATATCACAGTACTGCCCATTGTCCGTGTTGCCTTTGCTTCAGCCCCTCTCCCGTTGTATGTGTCATTCACCTCCCTCTTCCCTCCTCTCCCTTTTCTGGACATGTGTTTTTTTGTTTACTTAATGTTACTTTTTCGCTGTACAATTGTACATGATCGCGCGGCTACTTACATTTATTAACGTTGGCGACCGAGCTCCTTCAGTAAGGCGTTTGTTTAAACCGAGACTGGATGGCTACAGCATATTTTTATAGGCAGAGGCCATCTTATATGTGGAGTCCAACGGAAGTGGAAAGACAACAGGGTGACGTTTCCACTGACGCATTCAGTTGTAGCCAGACAATAGCACCGAATCCGATGTCAGCGAGGGGCATGCATTACATGGAAAAGTATGTGGCTGACAGAAGTGTTCATGTCAATAGTGCTACTGTGTACTTGTGAGTCTACAACGTCCTTAAAACAATCATTTTGTTATTTGAACTAGAGTGGTAATTAAGGGTGGGCGGAGCTGGCGTAGTGCCTCTATGCGTAGCTCCACAGAGTTTGAAATAAACTCTGCGGAGCTACGCGTAGCTCCGCTCCCCCCTCTCAAATGCTTTAAAAATAATAAAAAGGCATTTACCTGTGGTTCTGCCACCTCCCCTTCCTGGCCGCTCTCCTTTCTACTCCTCGCGTCCTTCTTCATTGAAAAAAACACTTAGTTGTACGTCTTGCGCACGCGCACTCACAAGATGTACAACGTAACGTTTATTTTTATGAAAAAGGACATCAGAGAAGCAGGAAGGAGAGAAGCCAGGCAGGGGAGGCGGTAGAAACACAGGTAAGTGCCTCCTTTTTATTATTTTTTAAAAATATTTGGAAGGGGGGAGGGAGCGGCTAACTCCGCTCCGCCACGGAGGCGGAGGTTTGCCTATCTCCGCGTCTGCCGCGGAACGTGGAGTAGGCAAATCTCCGCAAACTCCGCTGGTGGAGCGGAGTTACCCGCCCAGGGTTAGTGGTAATGTTTTGTACTGCTGTAAGCCATTATTGAGCGATGATTGGGATGGCTCGCTCGGCCTTGTGCATTGTGAAAAAAGTGAAAGCGAGACGTCTTTTTGGTTGCGTTACCATGTGAGTCTGTCACCAAGGACGTGACGCTGGAAACTGAGCAAGTGACGTTAACGACGATGATGACAACAGCAGAATGCATTACTGCGTGAAAACAAAAGCCCGACCCGTCTCCCTGCTCGGCTTTACCAATGCTTGCTTCCAAGTGTTTTTAATGTCCGCCCCGGTTAGCTTCATTGAAATGCTTACCCTCTGTATCTAACATGGGTCTATGTTACTACCTCTGACACCCAGGCAATGAACTGTGCAATCCTAGTACATTTCTAGAACCTTTAGAGCAGCCTGCGTCACGCCCCCCCCACACACAGGTGCTTCCCTCTGCATCTCCAGTGACCATGCATCCTACTGTTAATGACATACTACTGACCAAACTTGCCCTGTCTCTGAAGCAACAAAGTACTTCACCCGCACTAGTGGATGGCACCTCGCATGCCCTCTGGGTGCCGCATTGGCCTCGCGCATGCTTGGCATAGATGGGTACGCCTCACTGCTGCACAACGGCTGAGACACTAAGCGGGCAGGAACGCCATTCGCGTCAATAACCCTTGAGGACGTCAGGGGCTTCTCCACGGTCACTGAGCTCAATGTTCATGCTAAGTTGGCCGATGTTCGTGCCACCTTGGCCGGCTGCGCCTGCAGCTCTTCTCTCTTGCCCCCTGAACTGGAAGGAGACACTACAGTTGACTTCTGCACGTTAAAGTCTATTGGGCATCGCGGACTGGCTGTCTGCTACACACGTCGGATTGTTAATTTGTACGACAGTAGACTTGTCCTGAATGGGCCAAAGTGATTTTGAAGACTTTCTTAGATTCTGTAAATGTAAAGAAATAATAATAAAAAAGACAGAGACGTTTGTGTATGTGAGTTCAGAAACCACAAGGATTTGATGAGTCCTCTGCACTTGACACACATTTATGAATTATCCTATAGAACGAGGAATTGTTTGTGGGCACGAGTCCGCAGATGAAAGCAGCTCCTACCCTTTTAGAGATGCTGGCCTGGTGGCATCCTACTTCTGCAGCGTGAATTTTATCGTTGCAGTATTTTAGAGCACACACCAGGTCGTGGGATGGAAGCCCCAAGCTTTCAGGATAGTGTCCATATGTTAATTTAAACAAGAAAGATGACATAGTAGGAGTTCAAGGATAGGATTGACAGTAAGATTTGGAGGAAGATGTAAGAATGTAGCTAATGAGTTCTTGCCAATTCTTTCTGGGGAGTAAAGGTATTTTTAGGTCAAGCCTAAAAAAAAAGGAATGCAAAAACAACTATTGATGGACAGAATGAAGAACAATGTCATACATTCACCCCAGTACAGAGATCTGGGCCTACATCCATCGTTTTTTTGCTCACCATGCCATTCCAGTTTGGACCCAGCCATATGCAAATCAGTCTTGACCCTGTACCACATAGGAACAGTCCAGCCCGAAACTGCCAGGCCAGGTTCTCCCTGGACTGGAAACAAGCATCCTAGGACTGGTTTCGGGGTTTCACCCCTCTTCAGCCAGGATAGCTTCATTCCAGTGGCATGGAGAGCACGGGACTCACGTCTGAGCATACCCGTCCCACTCGGGGTGACAAATGCAAAAAGAACTAAAGGTCCCAGGATGCTTGTTTCCGGGCCAGGGAAGACATGGTTTGGCAGTTCGGGCTGGACTGTTCCCATGAGGCACAGGGTCAGACTGATTTGCATATGGCCATGTCTGAACTGGGGTGGTGGAGTGAGCTCAAGAATGATGATGGATTAAACCCAGATCAGTTGACTGGGGGTGAGTGTTTGATTTGCTCATCATCCCCTTTGGTATCGCTAAAAATAAAGAAAGCACATGCGCAGTCTGTTGTGAGATATATTGTGGCTTGCCAAGAACAAAGAACGGCTTGGAGCCCGCCCATTGCATACCATTGGTTGCCTTTCCTGTCACTCTCATTTGCCTGCTTAATACTTGTTTACCAGTGTGCCAATCTTGTGTTTGTCCCTCCCATGGAGCATTGTCTTTTTACTATCTCTTTCCCTGTCTGGCATCTCTGCTTCCACTGCTTGTTTTTTGAGCATTACTTTTCTCTTTTGTGCTAAGCAATCCATGGGAGTTTCCTTCATGTGCTTCTCTCTCACTGCACTCGTGTTGCTCTGTTGCTTGTGTGGTTTTCCCCGCCTCTTGCCATGTTGCACTTGCTCGTGTGCATCTCCCATTGCTTCCCTGCACCCTCCCTCTCTCTTCCCATTATTGCTCCCCCACTTGTGCCCTTGATGTTGGTGCTTTCCCTCAACTGCTGTGTTGCTTCTGTTCGCTCCTACCCTCTCTTGTGTTTCTTTAGTATCCCCCGACCTCCCTTGTGTTGCTAACACGTCTTCTGTCGCTTCGGCATCCCCAGGCCATTTCCTGTGTTGCTTCGGTGTCACCCCGCGCCCTCCACTGTATTGCTTCTGCATCTTTTGTTGCTTCCACCCCCCTCTGCTTGTAAAAAGCAACTGCCAGATTCCCGACAGGTTACCACTAACCTTTGAAGCCGGATACGGCGGAAGCGATGAATGAAGCTATGTAACCCTAGCCCCTATATGGAGCGACCTGTGAGGATGTAGTGTTCACTCAACAGATTTACACCACCATAGGGGAAAGGGAAAAAAGGGACAAAGGAAACAATAAAGGTGCGTCTGCTAAATCACGGAAGGAGAGATATGCGGAGTTGTAGACATCACTCCTGTTCTGTCACTCCAGCCATCGACCCCCGTACTCCCAGTAGTAAAATATAAGCACAGCACACACATTAATACATGTATTAACCTTGCCTACATTTGGAGTATGCAGCGTCTGCGCCTCTTCTAGCACTATATTAGCCTTCAGGGTATGGGACATAGAAGAGTACTTAGCTGAAAGAGTTCCTGGAGGGTTTCTACAGGTAAGTCCTCAGCCGCGCAGTCCCATGGGAGTTCTACTCCAAGACGTGGCTCAGGTGGAACTAATGCGGTTCCAGCACGTGAAAAGAAACATAAAGAGAATATGATGGTAAATCCCGCACAGGCACCGAGCCTCTTGACGGCTCCAGAAGGTGCACAGGCGCGTGATCCTTAGGTATGCCCACAAACACGGAGGTAGAAAGGAATGCAATCCGAGCCTTTCAAGCAGCTCTTGCTGTGGTCCTGTGCGTGTGTCTTGGGAATGCCAGGGAAACGGGGTTTGTCAGAAAAAGGAAATCCGAGGCTTTCAGACGGCTCTGAACGCGCGTTGTGCGTATGTTTTAAAGAATGCAGTTGTCCTGAGCTCTACAGTCTGCTCTGAACGCGAACCCGCGTTGAAACAGAGAGAGCGCTGGAATACCAGATGTTTGTCCCTTGAGTACTTTTTGCTTCCGCTTCTCATAAATAAATCTTGCTTGAAACTGTTCTCACAGTCAAGAGACTGTAACCGTAATCAAGTAAAACTGTGTTCTCAAGGGCCAGAAGTTTTTCTACAGTGTTGCTTTCACAGCTTTCTATATCTGCCCCCAAATATTCGTTTTTCTGGGTGGTGTTCGGACAAGTACTTTTCCAGGATGTCTATGGAGCGCAAGAGTCAACAGAAGTTGGATTTGCTACCGAGGCTCAGGTGAAAATGATTTCTCTTGGATGCACATCATTAGGTTTGTGTCCCAGGTGTGGCTTCACACCACAGACATACGTCATCTTGGGTCCCGCCTCGTGGAGAAGGGCATCGCAACGCTGCAGAGTGCTGTGTGGTGCTCACTTACCCGGAGGAACTGCGGGGGCAATCAGGTCTTGTTGCTGGTGCAGAGCGGCTGGTGCACGGGACTCCGCTGACCAGGAGTCCGTGCGTGGCTTCAGCTGCGCTGTGGTTCCGCCCACCCGTCTATTGGATTACGCCTATAATTTATGTCTTGGTAGCCGCTGTGCGGGACGCGAGCAGGACGCGCCGGACGAAGCCCGGACAAAGGGCGGGCCGTCTGTGGCCGTCCGGGGCCGGTAGAGGCTGGGCTGGGCTCCCCCCCTAAAACGTTGGTACCACCACACTTGGCCCCATTCAGGTACTGTTGCTGACTTCTGTGATTATTCGCCTAATGCAGTGGTTGCGGACCGGGGTTGTGCCTACCGGACTCAATCTATGGTAACCTGTTTGCTGTTTGTAGGCACGATAGAGCCTGGGACCTTTTGCCTTAATTTCGGACTGTTGTTATCCCTTATTCCCCATTGTAACGCATTATTTAATTTTGTGCCAGGGCTTTGTTGTGCTTTTTTTTTTATAAAGCTCTGTTCAGTAATAGTAATGTCAACTCGTTCTGGGAAAAGTTTGAGGGGGAAAGAGGGGGGTATGGCAGGCACTATGGACCAGTTCATCACCCGTGTGGCCAACGTTATCGATAAAGAAATTACTATGGCTGAACGGCGGCTATCCCAAAGCCCGTTTGCCGATAGACGTTCTTCGATTGGCCAGCTAGCCCAGATACCCTACCTGGACCGAACTTCGGTCTCGCTCCCTCATGCCCCCCACTCCTTGGACCACCCTCGAGTTGCGGCCTTGAGAGCCAATATAGAAGGCCTTGAAAGCCTGACGGCCACGGCACTTAATACCCAAAATCATGTGGCCCCCATCTTAGCAGCAACCAAGCCAGCCACTTCTTCTTCTTCTTCACATTCGGCCGACCCCACTATCCTCCTAACATCGCCCCCCACGGCGGTTATCGGGGTGCAGGCAGAAATCCATCCTGCCTCTCCGAAGAGGATAAGATTTGTCACCCCCCTGTAAATCAGACTGCCTAAAAATTGTAAAAACAAGAGGCGGGTAGGTGTTAGGAGGATTGTTCCCAATAAAGTAGTGGGGGGGGGGTGATCAGTCCCTTCCAGGAAGAGAATGAAGAGGACACTACTGGGGGGCCTGCAGATTCTGTGTCCAACAATCAGACTGCGGGTAGTGCAGTGACTCTCCCCCTAGATTCTGCTCTCACCAAAAAAATGGAGGATATAATGAAATCTTTACTCCTTCCAGTACTTGATAGAATTAGAGGGTTAACTGAGCGTGTGGACAAATTGGAACAGACAACCTTAGACAACTTTTTCTCATTAAAATCATTTATAAAAGTGCAGCTAAGGTTGAGGGAGGAAGGACTAGGGGGGGGATACGATGGTAAGGCACTGTCTACCGTTCAACATAGTTTAGTTACCACCGTTGACAACTTATCAGTTGGGTTGGAAGTACCTAACTGTGACTTGTACCCTACTGTGTTGGCGGAGGACACTGCCAGTAATCCAGCCCACCCCTCCCATAAGCCTGCGGTGAAACTCAAGACCCCTAAGGCTCCCAGCCTCATCTCAGGCAAAAAGACGACACGTTCCTTAGCCCCGGGTTGTTCAGGCGGCGAAAACTCAACTACTATACTTACCTCGCCAGTAGTACATAGCATACATGAGACCCCAATCGCCAGCTCAGTTCAAACTGCAAAGGTCAACATGGTGCAGCCAGGTGAGGCCCCTTCTTGCATGCGGGACCTTAATATAAATCTTCCTCCTGATTGCCAGCCCTATGTAGTTGTGTTGACCGGTGTACCGGCGCTTAGTCCGGGCAAGAGTGAGCCTTATATCGATTTGTTTAATAAGACTCTATTCTGGCTCAAATAGAATAGACCCTTGCCCGAGTCTTGGGAGGGCCGGATAATCCATGTATGTAGAGTTGGATGGATTGGTAGCAGGAAAAAATCCATTAATGGGGACTGTATCATAGTGAACTTTGAAGACCCAAGGATCGTCAGCTATATATGTAGGGGACCTAGGAAGGCACATAGTTCAGTAGGCAGTATGGGCTCAATTGATACTCGTGACCTTAGTTATTTTAATCCTCCAATCCCGCCTGTGAGACAAGCTGGACTCCACATGCGGGAGGGCTGGGACAGCTGCCATTTTCGTGGTTGCACCTCTAAATTCAGCTTATTTAATACTAACCTCAGCCAGCCGCAGGGCCATCTTTGGCAAGGTTATTGACAGGAAATCTGCCCTAGACAGGAGTGCCATATCGAAGCATCTGGGGAATCTGACATCGACAACTCTTCCCCTGGAGAGCAATTGGGGAACCCTTCCACCCCTACCCTCGCCCCCTTATCTACCCCTTGGGGACATCCACAGGCTGTGCCAGAGCCCAGTAGGGATTCACCCACTAAAGGCCTTCTGACCCCTTATGACGTGGCACCACTCGTTGGCGATTTAAACTATATCACTAACCCTACTCCCACTATAAGAGCACCAGCTCTAGGGCAGGGAGGGGACCCTAATACGTCTCTGAAGGTAGCCAGCTGGAATATTGCCGGTCTAGCTCGAAACATAGGTATCCCAGACTGGAAGATTTGCTTGTTCCAGGAAACTTGGTGCCTGGAACCTCAGCACAAGCTGGGCTTCACCACATACTTTGTTCCAGCTGTTCGACCGAAGGAAGGTAAGGGGCGCCCTTCCGGAGGTCTCTTAATTTGGGTAAGCATTTCCCTGCGGTATTCTATTAAATGTTTTGCCACCACTTCCCTGGACTTACAGACACTTTCAGTTCGTGGCCCGTGTGGAGGCACTAGGGGTGGTGTATCTACCCTCTCCCCGACGGGCATTGATGAGGAACTTAAGAACTGTGGTCCAGATTCCCTTGTTTTATTAGCCGGGGATTTTAATTGCACATTCAAACCTCTTGCAGTGGACGATGTGCTGGGCCTCAGCGACGACGATGCAAGGAGAGGCATCCCGCCGCTGTCAATTGCTCCAATCAAAAGATGGTCCCAAAACGCAATTGACCTCAATGCCCTCTGTCTGGAGCATGGCCTTAGAGCTACCAATGGCAGAATCAAGTCAGACCAAACGGGGGCACACACATTCAATAGAATAGGCCATTCCTCCAGGATTGACTACATTATGTTGAATTTTCGTTTGTGGTCTTTCTTGGTGGATATGGAGGTCCGTCCATCCATCGACAGTGACCATAACCCTCTATCCTTATCTCTGTCCCCCTTGTGGAAGGGAAGCTCCCCTCTCTCAACTCCCCATTTGTGGAAATCATCACACGAAGTGTGTCCGTCTAACTGTGGCAGGCGCCTGAAATGGAAGGACTTTATTGGCAATGAGGCCAAGATGCGGGAGGCACAATCTATAATGGCTAATATTTTACCTCGCCTAGACTCCCCTTCTATCAGTGCGCCAGAGGTATCCGCAGTTTTTGTACAAACCACAAAGGCTATAGGTGAGTTATTCATAGCCAAGAACGCGGGAAAGGGGGCTTATATGAGAGATGGCAGGAAGGGTCCAGCAGGGTGGTTCTCAGGTGCATGTCGAGTGGCCAAATGGGAACTACTAAAGGCAGTAAAAGCTAAGAATAGAGCCCTGGTATGTGCTGCTAGGGGCAATTATAGGAGGGCCTTAATAAAAGCAAAGGCAGATTGGGAAGACCAGTTCTGGTGTGATCTCAAAGCCGCAAGCTTAAGGAAGGATGCAAAGGGTTTTTGGGACCTATTGAGATCCAGGGAGAAACCTGTGGACACAATGATTACATGTAATGTCCCCGAGAGTGCGTGGGTTGACCATTTCTCCCAACTTTTTTCAATGGCTCAGGAAGTGGGGGATAGCTTGAGTGTACGACACCCTTATGTATCTCCCCAGTCTAAGGACGAGCTTCTGTTTACATCTAAGGAAGTGGTAGGGGCGATAAATAGTCTGGTGCCCAATAAAGCAGCAGGTCTGGATGGCATTCCCGGAGACTTGTTACGCACCAATCCGGAAGATTGGGGAAAACTTATTTCTACCCTATTAAATTCCAGTTTTGAAGGAGCAACCTTCCCGACTTCATGGAAGGGTGCTGAGGTCGTCCCAATTTTTAAGAAAGGCTGTCGGAATGACCCAGCTAACTACCGCCCAATAAGTCTCCTAGACACTTCACAAAAGGTGGCTGGAAAGGTAGTCTTGACCAGGATACTGCAGTGGGTGGAGGAAAAAGGCATTCTCTCAGACTTTCAGGCTGGCTTTAGATCAGGCACGGGGACAATAGAGCAATCCTTCCGACTTATGATGCTTTACTGGAAGGTTGTTGTATTGGCCAAGGGCAGTCTGTATCTTGCTTTTATAGATTTGCGGACTGCCTTTGACCTAGTTCCCCGCAGCCAACTCTGGAGAGTGCTTGACGAACAGGGTATTCCACCCTATTTGTTAAATCTGTTAATAAATCTCCACGCGGACAACTTTGCCCAGATCAGGTGGGGTAATCAGGGGCAAAAAACAGCATGCATCCCTGTAAATAGAGGGGTACGCCAGGGATGTGTTCTTGCTCCCACCTTGTTCTCCTTGTATGTCAATGGAGTGGTGGAGCACCTGCTTCAACACCCTGCAGACGCACCATCCCTGGCCGGAAGAAGAATACCTACCCTCCTATTTGCAGATGATACCCTCCTGATATCCAAATCCCCGGCAGGTTTGCAGAGTTTATTAGCTAACTTCAAGTCTTTCTGCGACACGAGAGGGCTAGTCATTAACACTGCGAAGACCAAGTATTTGGTCCTCAACCCCCCGAAAAAGTTGGCCAAACCACCGACCCTAGATCTTGTGGCCCTTGAGAGAGTCTCAGAGTTCGACTACCTCGGTATTCGACTCTGCGACTCCATGAGCTGGAATTGCCACCTCCAAAAGATGTTGCTGACCCACAAGAGGGTGGTGGGTGCCCTGCTCAAGGAACATCGTGCTTCAGCCTAGAAACCCATCGCTGCTGTTCTAGATATTTACAGGGCAAGGGCTGTTGGTGCTGCTCTATATGGGGCTGAACTTTGGGGGATTCACAAGGTGGACCTTCTTTCCCGCTCGGAAAACAAATTCCTTAAAGATCTAATGGGGCTCCCCTATAGCACCCCAACCCTCCCTTTGCTTCTAGATACGGGTATTCGCCCACTTAGCGATCAGGCAAGGCTCCGCCCTCTTCTCCTATGGGCGAGAATATGGAGAACACCAGAATTATCCAGCTATGCGGATGGCTTAACCGATGTGTTGGGATCTCCAGCCTGGGCCAAGATTCCTTGGCTGAGGGAAGTCAAGCGTCTTCTCTTCAGCCTTGGCCTCGGCGAAGACTGGAATAACAGAACTGCACCTCCTAAGCCAGAGCTGAAAAAGATCTATTGGAGCTGGGTAGCTGGCACCAGAAGTAGTAATGCCAATCTGTGTAGGTCCTCCATGGATTTTCTCCTGATTAAGGAAGTGCATTTCTGTGAACCTTACCTGGACATTATTTCAAACCGTAAGGACAGGGCTTTATATTTCCAATTCAAAGTAGGTTTACTCCCCGTTGGTGAACTGACATGCAGGTGGAAGGTTCCAATCCAGACAACTCCTTTTTGCCCCTTTTGCGAAAAAAGGTCTGAGTCTGTCCCCCATTTTCTGTTCGAATGCCCGGCCTATGCAGCCCCCCGGTGTAGATGGCTCAAGCCTCTTTGCAGAGAACTTGGAACTAGACTCCACGTAGAGGCCATGCGAATACTAAAAAATTATCCACGGCCCCTTTTTGCCTGTGGGTTAGCCAAGTTCCTAGGTTGGGCTTGGCGTATCAGATCAGCTAGGCTTTCGTATCTTGTTTAATTTGTTTTTTATTCAAGGTTTTTATGTAATTTATTGGCACCAGTAGCTGTTTTGAAATGTTTGTTCACTTCTTTATGCACTGGTTCCTTTTTACTATTTTATCGTGTATTATTGTAATTCCGCTTTTTAAGATATATTCATATCGAAATAAAGCCTTTTTGACTGACTGACTGACTGACTGGTTCTCATTTACTTACGAACATTAGTGCAACGATTGCACTCTGTGTAAAAAAGGGATTGGAGACACCGGACCCGGCACCATCAGCGGAGCTGTGAGGGCTGCAGACTATTCCACGAGCCCATTGAAATATTTCAGCATGAGGGAGGGGGGAGGGGGTGGCAGAAGAAGCTTCCCTTAACTGGAGAAAATGCCTTCCCTCCTGCTGCCCCTTACCGCCTTTCTTCCTGCTTCCTTCAAGAGTAAAATCCTGTAAAAGTAAAAGCCGGAGTTTACTACCCCCGCCCTGCTTCTCCCCCGCCCCGCAGCAGTCCCTCCAGGAGCCGCTACTGTCATCCTGACTCTACGTCTGCATGTATATATATATATATTGGTATTTACATAGTGCAAACCTAGCTATGCAGCAACAGAGCACTATACAATTATGTGGGGAGCAGGGAATTTCGGAGACATCTACAAGACCGTGTACATAAACCAAGGATTACAAATATACTTTGCATCCACATTACATTTTCTTTTTATGCACAGAGATTAAGCGATTTGCCCAGATTCAAACATGGGAGTCCACGGCCTAAATGCGGCAGCTCTAGCAGCTAGCCCAGACCTCCTCCCTCAAGGCCACACCTCCTCCCTCAAGGCCACACTTCCTCCCTCTAGGCCACACCCCCTCCCTCTAGGCCACACTTCCTCCCTCTAGGACACACTTCCTCCCTCAAGGCCACACCTCCTCCCTCAAGGCCACACCTCCTCCCTCAAGGCCACACCTCCTCCCTCTAGGCCACACCTCCTCTCTCTAGGCCACACTTCCTCCCTCTAGGCCACACCCCCTCCCTCTAGGCCACACTTCCTCCCTCTAGGACACACTTCCTCCCTCAAGGCCACACCTCCTCCCTCAAGGCCACACCTCCTCCCTCTAGGCCACACTTCCTCCCTCTAGGCCACACACCCTCACTCTAGGCCACACTTCCTCCCTCTAGGCCACACCTCCTCCCTCTAGGCCACACTTACTCTCTTTAGGCCACACCTCCTCCCTCTAGGCTACACCTCTACCTACCGTTAAGTTTCAAAACCTTGAAGTTAACGTGACGTATCTGTGAGCCCAGCCACTAGATGGTGCGATGAGCAGAATATGCGCATGTGGAATAGGTGAAGTTCAGTGCGCCACCAAGGCTGTCTGGTGGCACATGGAAGTCCAGGGCCTCTTTAGGTATGGCTCGCTAGAGGCCAACAGTGGCCAATCGAAGTCTTGGATTAAAGTGCTCTAGCTGTGCTGTGGCTCACAGTTTTATGTTAGTCTAACACAGTTTTTGTCTGAGGGAGGCTACACTAGGCCAGTTAGGGAACACATGTAGGAGCTGAAGACAGGGGTCTCACCATTCAGTGTTTCTATGCCCTTCTCCTGTGGCAGGCTTACCTGTCTGCAGTGTGTCAGCATCCACACTGCCCCTCCTGTAGAATACCCTGAAGCACAGGGGGAGGAGGCTGCTGTCCATGGAGAGTTTCTCAAGGGCTTGTTGGAGCACCGAGGGCAGTTCATGGAACACAGAGGGCAGCTCGTGGAGCACAGCACTGCAGGAACCCATCGAAGGGGAAGAAGGCAAGCTCCAAGCCAGGAATAGTGAAATAGAAGCACAGGAGCCAGAGCTGGAAGCGATGGCATCGCACACTATCTGCCAGTCCCCAGCACGCTTGGCCTGCCCGACATGCCTCCTCTGCGCTGGGTCGTCAACAACGCCAACCACATGCCACTCGACGCAGGCGCCCCGCGGAAGGTGCGGAACCACCACCACCGCAAGCCGTGCTCCACAGGCTGCGTGCTGCTCCTCAGCAGCGGCTTCTTCTCTTTCAATCTGGAAAACACCACAAACAGCTTTGTCACGTAAAGTTCTGGATATCTGGAAGCACTTTTTACACAGAGCGTGCGTGCAAAAAAAGCTCTTAAAGATTCTGCCTGAGTTATAAAATAACCTGAGTTATAATTGCTGAGTTTATTACCACACTCACCGTGAGTGAGTAATACCCACCTTGAGGTTTCTAAAATACAGAATTTATTTTATAACCACAGTGACAAACCAAGATCTAGTATTTTAAAGATTATATTTATTATTGTATCAGCCTGCAGGTCCCATTCTTGTACTGCCAGGGGACTTCTTCATGTTATTCAGGGTGTACACTGAAAAACTGAAATCTCGCCTACCACAATACAATATTCAAAAACAAGTATACAGACAAATATAAATACATTCTGTGTCATCTCCAAAATATTGCTGCGTAATTTCAAAATATAGCTATCTGCTTAAAAGGCATTTACGATTTTTTTAAAAACTTCACCGTTTATAAATATGCTCATTTAACCAAAACATTTATGAGTGACTTTTAAAATCATTCTGACGTCACGTAGAATCACTTTTTGAAACATTTTCTGCTTAATCTCTGAACTGTTAGAGCTGATCTTAGAAACTTTCATAAAATGTTTTAAAATATGCCTGTGATCACTGTAATAACCCTGCACACTGCTTGTAGCAATCAAGCACAAATGAACACATAAGCAATTTTAAATTATGTATTTGGCAGGTAAAATATGAACTTCTAGGTAAAGATCACAAAGTAAAATCCTTAATTTCACAGTTATGTTGATACATCTATTGGAATGGGAGCTTTTCCCATGTTTATCTTTACAGATGGATACACCCCTTAGATTGGTAAATCATCTTGAGGAAGACGCCACCGGTGAAGACGGCTGTCGGAGGCCCACACCTGACCCTGTTCTTTTTTCCTGTCTCCATAAACTTTTTCCAGTTTCGCCTTTTCCACTTTGTGCTTCTCAAACCCAAAATATCGGGGAGAACCTACATGCGAATTCGCACTTCATACAAACTCAAGGGGCGAGGTGGTCTATCAGTGCCGAACTGGTGACTGAGGCCTCGGTGTGGTAATACAGCTCCAATGCATGGCTGAGATCCACTACACTCGAGGGAAGACTAGATTCTCTCCACTAGGAGGTGGTCTATCAATGCCAGACAGGTGACTGAGGCCTCGGTGTGGTAATACTGCTCCAATGCATGGCTGAGATATACTACACTCGAGGGAAGACTAGGTTCTCTCCACTAGGAGGTGGTCTATCAATGCCAGAGAGGTGACTGAGGCCTTGGTGTGGTAATACTGCTCCAATGCAGGGTTGAGATGATCTACTATACTCGAGGGACGACTGGCTGCAGTTCAGATTCTCCCCACTAGGAGGTGGTTGATCAATGTGCCCGACCGGTGACTGAGGCCTTGGTGTGGTAATACTGCTCCAATGCATGGCTGAGATCTACTATACTCGAGGGACGACTGGCTGCAGTACAGATTCTCTCCACTAGGAGGTGGTCTATCAATGCCAGACAGGTGACTGAGGCCTCGGTGTGGTAATACTGCTCCAATACATGGCTGAGATCTACTATACTTGAGGGACGACTGGCTGCAGTACAGATTCTCCCCACTAGGAGGTGGGCTATCAATGCCAGACTGGTGACTGAGGCCTCGGTGTGGTAATACTGCTCCAATGCATGGCTGAGATCTACTATACTCGAGGGAAGGCTGGCTGCAGTACAGATTCTCTCCACTAGGTGGTGATCTATCAATGCCAGACTGGTGACTGAGGCCTCGGTGTGGTAATACTGCTCCAATGCATGGCTGAGATCTACTATACTCGAGGGACGACTGGCTGCAGTACAGATTTTCGGTGTGGTAATACTGCTCCAATGCAGGACTGAGATCTACTATACTCGAGAGACTACTGGCTGCAGTACAGCTTCTCTCCACTAGAAGGTGGGCTATCAATGTGCCGGACCAGTGACTGAGGCCTCGGTGTGGTATTACTGCTCCAATGCATGGCTAAGATCTATTATACACGAGGGAAGACTGGCTGCCGTACAAATTCTCCCCACTAGGAGATCGTCTATCAGTGGCTGAGGCCTCTGTGTGGTAATACTGCTCCAAAGCATGGCTGAGATCTATGCTCGAGGAAAGGCTAGTTGCAGCACAGCTTCTCTCCACTAGGAGGTGGTCTATCAATGTGCACCACCAGTGACTGATGCCTCTGTAATACTCAGTGGCGGCTCCTTCGCTAAGGCGGAGAAGCGTCGCCCCACTGCTACAAAGCAGTGAAAGAAAGAACAAATACAATGATAATAACTTGAGGTTTTTATCACTGAATCTGTTCCTGCTGAGCAGCTTTGCGGGGGATTCAGGGCTGCTCTGCTCTCAGAGAAGGGGGGATAGTGGTTTGCCCTCTGGGACTGTCCAAAACAGTCATGCGCACTTTGCATGTTCTCCATGCAGGCTGCATCACAGCCTGCATGGAAAACCTGCCCAGGTCCCCATTCCCTGGCTGAACGCCGATCCACAGCACTCGGACCTATCACAATGCTGCGTTGTGATTGGCTTAGGGGAAGGAGCCTGGCTGCTTCCAGTCCCAGCCCTGGAGAGGAGAAACTTCACCTCCTACACTTCACATCCCTCCCTGCTCGCCTCGGTACTCAAGATCCGTGCCGGCCGCTACTGGTAATACTGCTCCAATGCATGGCTGAGATCTCTGCTTGAGGGAAGAATGGCTGTAGTACTGCTTCTCTCCACTAGAGGGCTGGGCCCGCTTGCAGTGGCTGTCAGCAGAGTGCACCCACTTTTACTCTGTTCTAAGATTGTGGCACTGGCCCAAGACCTGGAACAGACAAGTCACACACCTGCCAACTTGAAGAACAATCTTGCAGAGTGAGGAGGGGGTGGGGCCTTGAAGGGGAGAGCCTCGTGCAGAGAAGTACCTACGAGCAGTGCTTTAAATGGGCCGGTACTCACCGGTACGGAGTACCAGCACTTGAATTTTCTGGCCCTCAGTACCGGCACTTCTCATTAGCCAGGGAGAGTACCGGTACCCTAATAGATGGCACTGCAGGCTCCAGTTGTTTATCTCCTCTAGCAAAGGGTAGATGCCGCTTTGCTTCTCAGGAGCTTGTAAGCGCGCCAAGCCTCTTGCAGAGTCGCTGCTGGAGATTCCAGCAGCGCCCATGTGAATGGTCTGAGACTGCAGGGGTCTAGGAGGGCTTGCCGTGCATAACGCTGTGATTAACAGTGCAGGGTCTGAGACTGCAGGGGTGTAGGAGGGCTTGCCGTGCATCACGCTGTGATTAACAGTGCAGGGTCTTGACAGACCCTTCACTGTTGGTCAGGTATCTTTACGAGGTCGATAATTGGCTTAAGTGACTGTAACCCACATTAATCACCACCTAAAGCGCGTAGACTTTATCAGTTCATTTCTAAGCACTATATGCTCAGCATACACAGAGGGACGCCTGTCTTACAGTCTGAGATATTAGCAGCAAAACTCAGTCTGCAGAGCCAGTACTTTGCATTACTTTAACTGGAACTGAAAATGCAATTAAAGCAGTTTCCTTTAAGATCCTGGCAATTGTTTAAAATGTATTTAAACAACTGTCTGGCGATCCATCGGATGTGAGGGCAGTTGAACGCAATAATCGTTAAGAAGGGCAGCAACCAGGGAGGGAGGTGAAAGTGTGGGAGATCATCAGAAGATTCTTCGGAGCATATGATTTAAAGAAATATAAGTCGTGATAGGGAGGGGTGAGAGATGCAATTATTATTATTATTATATTTAAGTTTGTAAAGCGCTCAGCTACCCGTAGGTTTCCCGGCGCTAAAAACCAAGTGAGAGGGGGAGAGTCAGAAAGGAAAGCTGTTACATATTGAATAACCAATTTTTTACCTGTCTGCGAAACTTAAGGTAGCAGGGTTCGGTTCGCAACCGGAGAGGAAGGGAATTCCAGAGTGAGGGGGCCAGCCAGGTGAAGGAGCGGCCACCCATTCTGGATCTTTTGATTCTAGGAACCGAGAACAAATGCTGATTAGATGATCGCAGAGTGCGGGGGGGGGACAGTAGTGCTGTACCAAGGAGTTAAGATAGGGTGGGGCCAGGCCAGCATTTATTCTGTACATGAAGCAAAGGGTCTTACATTTTGTACGGCTTTCAATGCGGAGCCAGTGCAGAGTGCGTAGAGAGTTGGAGGTAGGGGATGTATTGGGGAGTTTACAGAGCAGTCACGCTGCCATATTCTGGACGGTCTGTAATTTACGAATCACCTCTTTGCAAGCTCCCAGGAGAAGAATGTTCCCGTAGTCCAGTCTAGAGGTGATTAAGGCCTGGACCACGGTTTTCTGAGTATCCTGGGGGAGCATCCAGATGATCTTACGCAACCACTTAATGATAGTGATGCAGGTGGAGGAAGTCTTAACCACGTGGTTTTTCATAGATAACTGGTCGTCAAAAATGACGCCAAGGTTGCGTGCTGTTTTAGATGGAATAGGTAGAGTGCCCATTTGAGAGGGCCAGTGTTGGGGTCCCCATAAGGTGGTATTATGGCCAAACAGAAGAAGCTCTGTTTTCCCCCGTTCAGTTTCAGTTTGTTATCATACATCCAAGCTGCGATGTTACTGAGTCCTGTGCAGAGGGAAGAGGGGGAGGAGTGAGAACCCGTAGAAAGAGAGTAGATGACCTGGATATCATCGGCGTACGAGTAAATAGTGAGCCCGGCTTGCTCCGCAATAGTAGCCAAAGGTCTGACATACAAATTAAAGAGCAAGGGGCTCAAGATGGAACCTTACGGAACACCGTACGCCGATTTAGAGGTTTGGGAAGCTGATGAGGAAGAGAAGACTTGGAAGGTACGGTCTGATAAAAAACTAACAAACCAGTTCAGGGCTGAGCCGGTGATGCCAGATGATCTAAGGGCGTTGATAAGAATGGGGTGGGAAACCGTGTCAAATGCGGCACTCAAATCAAGCAAAATGAGTGCCACGGTTTTCCCCCTATCCACTCGGCATCGTATGTTTTCAGAGACCCCCAATAGAGTAGATTCCGTCGAGAAACCTGACCTAAAACCGGATTGGGATGGATGTAAAATTCCCCTGGATTCAACATGGGAAGAGAGTTGACAGTTGATGTGCTTTTCCATAATTTTTGAGAAAACTGGGAGAAGTGAAATAGGACGGAAGTTAGATGGAATGCTAGGGTCAGCATTGGCCTTTTTTAGCAGAGGCACTATCATCGCATGTTTCCATGCAGAGGGTACTGTAGCTTCTCTGAGGGAGGAGTTTAGAAGATCCATAATGAGTTCAAGGGACGAATTGTCCAGCATTTTTAATATTTGAGGGGGAAAAGGATCCAATGGGGAGCCGGATTTGATTTTACTGATAATATCAGAGAGAGTATTGATGTTAAGAGGATCCCATATGTCGATCAACTGTGAAGCAGGAGGACAGGTATCCCGTGGGACCCCTGAATCACAGGAGGTCGTAAGGTTAGATACTGTGGGGGGGGTCTGCTGTGCAGGGGTAAGGGACCTATCCTCTAAAGTCACTCGATCAGAAGATGTGATTGGGGCTGGTAGGTGAGACAGAGAAGGAGGAGGGGCAAGTTTTTCAAAATCAGAATAAATGGTATCAATTTTGGCGATAAAAAATTCAGCCAGAGAGTTGCACTGTGCAGTATCTAGACAAGGTGGTTTGGGCTGACACAGTGCACCCGAAAGTTTTTGTACTACCTTAAAAAGTGCTTTAGGACGATTTTGTGCCTCAAGGATAGTTAGGTTGACATGTTCAACTTTTGCAGTTTTGCATAGAGAGTGATATTTAGTTAAGGCAGCTTTGTAAATTTGCTTGGAACACAGATCATATTTTATGCGCCATTTGCGCTCGAGGTTTTTGCAGATGGTTTTTTCTTTTTTTAAAGCAGCTGTAAACCAGGGCGCAGGCGGGTGGTGAAGGTTGTGTTTTTGCATGCGCTGCGGTATGCAGGCATCGGCAGCATGTGCAAGCCAGGCATTAACAGCATCAGCTGCGTCAATACTAGTGACTTCCGTGAAAGGTCTAGAAATCTCAAGACAGGAGTTGAGTTTCTTAAAGTCCAATTTGTTCCAGTTTCTGGATAGTCTAGATTCTGTACAATTAGAGAGGGTGTTCGGTGGACAGCCAATGGTAACAGAGAAAGTCACCATATAGTGGTCAGACCATACAATAGGTAAAGGAACCTCACATATAATGGTTTCTAAATTAGAAAGAATGGGGTCCAGCAGGTTCCCTGCTTTATGAGTAGGACCAGAATTATGTAAAATAATATTTAGAGCAGCCAAGTCCTGTAAAAGATTGCTGCTGATGGAGCAGGAAAGATCATTCAAGTGCAGGTTCAGATCACCAATAATTGAAAAGTTTGTCGAATACTGAATTAAAGGTGCTACGTACTCAGGAAAGGTGGCGGCCCAGGAACTCGCTGGGCCAGAGGGCGATAAATGAGCATCCCAGAGAGAGTAAAGTTGGGAGATAGCGAAAGTTTGAAAAGACCGGCTTCGCTGTTAGGTAGTTCAAAGTCTTCCCATTTACAGGAGTACAGTCTATTATAAATTATGGCTATCCCTCCACCATCCTTCATTAATCTGTTTTTACCAACATAGGTGTAATTGTCAGGGAGAGCAGCAGCAATATCCGGGCCAGAGTAGTCTTTGAGCCATGTCTCAGTGAGGAATAAGGCTACGGGTTCCACCGAGACGAGTAGATCAAAGATCTCTCTCTTATGTTTGACTAATGATCTACAGTTTAAGCTGATCAGCGTCCGAGTCTGAGGCAAGTCTATAGATGCAGGTTTTGGGCGTGATGGCGGAAAATCAGATGAGGCTATGTTGGTTAGGGAGGGGAAGGATGTAAGGGAGAGAAAGCAAACCGGGCAGGTTAAAGGAACACAATGAGGATTCATAGTAGTACAGTGAGAACACTGTGATGGCCTGAGGCTAAGGAGAGCCTCCCTAGAGTAAGTATGAGGTAGACCAGAGAGTGTAATACCAGGGGTCGTAGCCCCTAGTCCCGGCCCGTCGCGGACGGGCGCAGACGGGCTTGCCTTAGGCGCGCCTCCGGCGCGCAAACGGCGCGCCCGCTGCGCTCGGCCGCTGCGCTTCCTGAAGTTGCACATTTCTATATGTGACGGACGACGGTAAGGGGAGGCGTGGCCTCGAAAGGGGCGTGGCCAGCGGCCTCGTCGGTGATGGTGGCGGGGTGTTCTGTGTAAGCGCAAGGTCCCGTGTCAGCGCTAGATCCGCTGCACGGTGACAGTAGGAGCGTGTGACCCCAAGCGAGTCAAGATCCAATCAGGTAGGTTTCTTAAAATAAACACACACTAATTTTAAAAATGATTGCAAGCTCAGCCTACTCCCAGCTTTCCGCCTCAGGAGAAATGGTGTGATAAGTCATTTTTTAAACAAACATAACACCCGGCGCATAAGCCTCAGTCTGCTCCCCAATGCATTTAGATCCACTTTGCAGAAGGTTTGTGGAATCAAAGTGTGCAGGCTTTCATAACGAATTTAATAACAAAAGCTTGCCAGCTGCAGCCAAGGAACATTTCTGTAAAGTCATAAATCTGGTGCATTTCTTAACTTTAATTTTCCGGACGGCAAATTTAGGGGATGAGTACAGCATGGAGGTGAGAACAGGAGACAAGTACGGACAAGCATTGGCATAGCCAATAGGTCTCACTTTTGGGACCTTCTAAGTATTTAGTTATGCAGCACAATATCCTTGGTGCAACCACATCAACTTTTGCGTGGCTAAACACTTATAAGGTCCCAAAGGCGAGACCTATTGGCTATGCCAATGCTTGGTGTGGTTGTGTGGGTGTGGTTGTGTGTGTGTATGGTTGTGTGTGTGTGGTTGTGTGTGTGTGGTTGTGTGTGTGTGGTTGTGTGTGTGGTTGTGTGGGTGCGGTTGTGTGGGTGTGTGTGTGGATGTGTGGTTGGGTGTGGTTGTGTGTGTGGTTGTGTGTGTGTGGTTGTGGTTGTGTGTGGTTGTGTGGATGGCTGTGTGGGTGGTTGTGTGGGTGGTTGTGTGTGTGGGTGTGTGTGTGGTTTTGTGTGTGTGTGTGGTTGTGTGTTGTGTGTGTGGTTGTGTGTGTGGTTGTGTGTGTGGTTGTGGTTGTGTGTGGTTGTGTGTGGTTGTGTGTGGTTGTGTGTGTGGTTGTGGTTGTGTGTGGTTGTTTGTGTGGTTGTGTGTGGTTGTGTGTGTGTGTGGTTGTGTGTGTGGTTGTGTGTGTGTGGTTGTGTGTGGTTGTGTGTATGTGTGGTTGTGTGTGTGGTTGTAGGTGTGGTTGTGTGTTGGGTTGTGTGTGTGTGTGTGGTTGTGTGTGTGTGGTTGTGGTTGTGTGTGGTTGTGTGTGGTTGTGTGTGTGATTGTGGTTGGGTGTGGTTGTTTGTGTGGTTGTGTGTGTGTGTGGTTGTGTGTGTGTGTGGTTGTGTGTGTGGTTGTGTGTGTGGTTGTGGTGTGTGTGTGGTTGTGTGTGGTGTGTGTGTGGTTGTGTGTGTGTGGTTGTGTGTGGTTGTGTGTGTGGTTGTGGTGTGTGTGTGGTTGTGTGTGGTGTGTGTGGTTGTGTGTGTGTGTGTGGTTGTGGGTGTGGTTGTGTGGTTGTACGTGTGTGTGTGTGGTTGTGGTTGTGTGTGGTTGTGTGTGTGGTTGTTGTGGGTGTGTGTGTGGTTGTGTGTATGTGTGTGGTTGTGTGTGTGCGTGTGTGGTTGTGTGTGGTTGTGTGTGTGTGTGTGGTTGTGCCTGTGTGTGTGTGTGTGGTTGTGTGTGTGGTTGTATGTGTGACAGTAATACTAAAAGCATCTCAAAATAAAGGAACACAAACATCGAGTTTGTGGAAAAAGAAAGCACGGTGTAAGTCAAACGGGCGCAGCAAAGCATTAACACAACAACAAAACAAACAAGATCACTTAGCGAAGACTGAGTGCTGATAATGGATACACACAGCCCATCATCTTAAGAGTTCGATTGCAGCCAATGTGCACTCAAACCTGCCCCCTCGTTGTGAGTTGCACCCCATATTTCATGAGTTGTAACTGCTGCACCCACCATAGCGCTTTGAGATCTAAAGCGCGACATAGGTCTAATCGATTAACCAGTCGCCAACATGCTGTGCTTTTAAAGAGAATGTGCCAAAAGTTTCCAGCTTCCTCATCATGTCCTTATGAAAACACCAACGAAAGGACTCCCTGAATGGTGAGACGGACATGAAGCAGCTGCTGCTATTAGAAATAAACACTGTGAATGTTGTCCAGTTTCACAGTAACATTTCCTTAAAGTTCTTTAAGTCACAAAACACTAATACTAAAAGCATCTCAAAATAAAGGAACACAAACATCGAGTTTGTGGAAAGAGAAAGCACATTGTAAGTCAAACGGGCGCAGCAAAGCATTAACACAACATGTTCTTTGATGTTTGATGTTCCTTGAACGAGAACATCAAAGGGGCGCCGCGAAAGTGATAGCGGGTGAAAGTGAAAGTGATCGCGGGCGCTTAATGAGCATGACGAGGTTTGCCATATGGTGCCTCTGCTCCTAAGCGGGCGCCCGCACACATGCACTGTAGCTCTAGGCTGGCCATTGTAGCATTTTTTGAGCCCTCACAAAAAGTCTCACCAGAGCAGCGCATGCGCTGGGTCAGGCGAGACCTAAAAAACCAGGGAGAAAAAGTAAGACTTGTGGAAAGTAAGCAAAAGGTGGGAGGAAGAGGAGCAGAACTGGTGAGAGAAGCTTGGAGACTGGGCAAAGATTAGAGGCGAGTGGAGAGGACATGTGAATGTAAAGGCACGGAGCCAGCAAGAGACAGGAAGAGCCTGGTTGTAGGGAAAAGGGCAGTGGCATGGTTTTAAATGGGCTGGTGCTCACAGATACTGAGTCCCGACACTTATTATTTGTATCCCTGTTAGTACCAGCACTTCTAAATACTGCTGAGGAGAGTACCAATACTCATGTTACTCTCCTCACTGGCTGCTAGTACTGGTGAGCACTCGGCTGTCATGGTTGGAACTTATCTGACAGCCAAGGCGCTTCTATAGCCCTGAGCAGAGCAGCTGTTGAACAATTCAGCATGGGATCATTTGCATGATGTCCCTGTGTTCACCATCACACTGTGTGTGACAGTGGAGGGCTCATTTAGGCCCTGTGCTGTTAATCACATTCACACTATTGTGTGAATTTGTACAAACACAGGTATTGAGGTAGCACATGGACCGCGGCAATTTAGAAAATCATGCGAGGTAAGGAGTTTAAAATTGTTTTATTCCCACCCGAGACTTTTTGCGAATGTTTGCTTATGTCTGTGCGCTTGTCGACTTGTGTGTGTGCCTGTTTTTCTGTGAGAGAAAAGGGAGAGAATCGGGACACTCAGTAGATTTTAGAGGGAATGTGTAGAATGCTTGTGTACGTCTGCTTGTTTCTGTGTGTGTGTGCGCGCACGTGCACGCTTAAGTGTATATAGTATTGTGCCAAACACCAACAAATAACAGTATGGCTTTAAGAAGCAGCAAATATTACAAAACGAGGAACTGTTCACGTACTCCTATTTGGGTTTCATTTTGTGTAATGAGTACACATTTCTCATGTGTTTTTCATAGTTGCTGCATCTGATATAAAAGTCATTATGTTTCATCATATGTCGCCATAAGCCCCGCCCACTCGCCACGCCTCTAGCTCATATTAATGAGTACCTGCACTTATTTTTTCCCATTTAAAGCACTGCCTACGAGGCACTTTTGAACCCCACCCCGTCCCAAAGCCCCCTCTTACCCACAAAAAAAGAAAGCTACCTGAGGCTGGTGCCCATGTCCTGGGGTATTTCCACACCCCTTAATGGACGTCGGCAGTACGAAGCCTCGGAAAACGAGCTGGAAAATCACTATTAATGGTGGTTTTCAGCTCATTTTCCCTGCCACAGTGTGATATCGGTTCCTCACCGGGAGACCTGACCTTGTGATGGGAGCCAACATCGTGTTCCACACAGTGGCACCGTATGAGTTGGCAGGTATGCAGTCAAGGTGGAGGACAACAAAGATGGCAGCAGCAAGTTTAGGTGAGGGCCTGCCAGGGGTAGTCACCTTCCAGATAAAAATTCTTGCAGCCCATAATTTTTACAAAGTCACGATTTTCGCCCTCGGGAAGATTATGATGTGTTTCTGTTTACTTTCACCTATGCACAAGCAAAGGTTTGCCCGAGGGCAATATTTTCTCCACACTGTGGGGTATTTTTAACTTTAAACAATCCACCCAAGGTGGAAAAGTATGACGGATATTTAACTTTTACATACTTTTTGCTATGCACCTGGAAAAGATATCCGTTTTCTGTTAAGAGTATCTCACGCAGAACCGTTTTTTAGTTCCATAAAGTGTCACAAGTCCCGAAGTAAGTGGAAAAAAAAGAGAAGAAAAACCCTGCAACAATTGAAAAGTTTTCCAGACCTTCAAAAAGGGTGCAAAAAAAATTTCTTTCCACAGCCTGACCTGTAGCCCCAGGTGTTCTGGAGCACGCAGCAGCCGAATACCTCTCTCCTGTGCCCGGCAGAGCGTCCATCAAGCCAGGAGGCCGCAGACGCTGCACGATTCTTGGACAGAAGGAAACCCTTCCAGTCCTCCCTGCTCAGCCACACCATCTAACGCTCGTCAGAAAGGGCCATGGCACAGGGCGCCTGAAGAGATTTGGAGTGAGGCATCATTGTTGGTGTCTGGTGCCCTGGAAAGGTCCTTGTGAGGAACCCTTTGGGGCATAAGCAAAACCCTACAACCAGTAGTAGGAACGGAAATGTAACATAGTGTTGGTTGCTCGAGGTTCCTATTCCCGACAGCGGTAGTAGAGTCCAGGTACCAGAACCCCCGAGGACAATCACTGCGGGTCACTCAGACTCTCTTACACACATAGATAGCACCCTTGCTGGGTACTTAAGGGATGGTTGTTGCTACCGGTGCTACACTTCTAAGTACGTCAGTTGTATCTTTGGTTCTACTGACAAGGACTATGGGGCTGATTAAGCGTTTGGCAGTGAGGGTACTCTTCCGCAACGGAGTGCCTGTCAGCCACACTCGGTCTGCCTGACCAATTTTGAGTCAGGTGAACGCCGAAGAAGATATTTATTTATTTATTTATAAAGTTATATATATATATATATATTTACTCTTGTGGCATAAACCTTCCTCTGAAGGTCTGAGGAAGAAATAACTTTAGCCGTACAACCATTCCTATATAGAGTGGGCAGTCAGCTAGCTTTTTTTTTTTAATTGTCCACCACCAGCAAAAAATATCTTGGAGGTGAGAGTAAAAAATATATATATATATCTACATCATGTGTGAAACTCTCATGGCGTTGCGGGCATTACTTTTCCAAAAACGAAATCCCACATGGGAGATGGCGGTTCATACAAACAGAATCCACCACATGGGTGGCGGTGAACTCTAAATCTGGATGGCGGAATAGAGGCAGGGCGGAGGATGCAAAGTCCTCCACCTCCCTGTCTATCCATCAACCTCTAATTGAGACCTCATGTATCCTGTGCCTGAGAGCATTAGAAGCGTCACAGAATCCTGAGAAGGCTGAAGCTGCGCGCTTCACAAAGCCTACTCACAAGACAGCCTTACCACATCCCTTGGACCGGTGCTACCTTCCATCTTCATTATGCCTTGCTGTACTGTGCTGAAACTGCTCAAAGTGCCTGGGCTGGGAACCCCTGGTTTACATCACAGATCATCAGTTTAACTTCATGGCATTTTTGTGCATCTGGTGCATACTTTCATACCACCTATATGTATAATGATATTCCCTTTCACAGGCGATAATAGTTCACAATGAAAGTGGTACTTCGGCAACCAGAAGTTCTTCCCCAGAGGCCCACCAGACTGACCAACTTCAGAGCTGCTCCCCAATGCCCTGAAGGCATCTAGTAAGCGCCCACATCTCTCTGCATAAAGTGACACTGGGCAGAACTAGCAGGGTGCTTCGTGGCATGGAGCCACAACATCAAGTGCCACCGTACAACTTAGGAGGGTCCTCTGCGGCAACAATAGATGTAAATGTAAATGTAAATGTCAAGGCACTTATAGAGCGCACTGTCACCAGACGGCCACCTTGCGGTGTCGCCTTTTGCGGTTTCCTGGCGCTGATACTCATACCGCTGTGGAACCCCTCCTGGCTTTCCCTGTGAAGTGTCCACTCCTGGGCACCCCCAGGGTGAAGCCAGGCGTCCTTAGCGCTGTTGGGGCCGGTGTGGAGGCTAAGCAAGCTATTGCCCAGAGTTGCAGCGTGGGGCCCGTGATTAGAATAGGCACCGAGGCGAGAATAGACAGGTCCGAGGAAATTGAGCCCGAGCCCCGCCGAGGCGGGAATCGAACCCTGGTCCCTGGCCAGAACTCTGCTTCAGGGTCTGCCGCTCTAACCATTGAGCCACACTCCTCCACCTGCACCGTGCAGTCCTCTAGTGCAGAAGAACACCATGCTCTATTGTGATAGATCACCTGCCTCGTGCGGTCCTCTAGTGCAGAAGAACACCACGCTCTATTGTGATAGATCCCCGACCTGTGTGGTCCTCTAGTGCAGAAGAACACCACGCTCTATTGTGATAGATCACTTGCACCGTGCGGTCCTCTAGTGCAGAAGAACACCACGCTCTATTGTGATAGATCACCTGCACCGTGCGGTCCTCTAGTGCAGAAGAACACCACGCTCTATTGTGATAGATCCCCGACCCGTGCGGTCCTCTAGTGCAGAAGAACACCACGCTCTATTGTGATAGACCACCTGCACCGTGCGGTCCTCTAGTGCATAAGAACACCATGCTCTATTGTGATAGATCACCTGCCCCGTGCGGTCCTCTAGTGCAGAAGAACACCATACTCTATTGCGATAGATCCCCGACCCGTGCGGTCCTCTAGTGCAGAAGAACACCACGCTCTATTGTGATAGACCACCTGCACCGTGCGGTCCTCTAGTGCATAAGAACACCATGCTCTATTGTGATAGATCACCTGCCCCGTGCGGTCCTCTAGTGCAGAAGAACACCACGCTCTATTGTGATAGATCCCCGACCCATGCGGTCCTCTAGTGCAGAAGAACACCACGCTCTATTGTGAAAGATCCCCGACCCATGCGGTCCTCTAGTGCAGAAGAACACCACGCTCTATTGTGATAGATCACCTGCACCGTGCGGTCCTCTAGTGCAGAAGAACACCACGCTCTATTGTGATAGATCACCTGCCCCGTGCGGTCCTCTAGTGCAACAAGCACACCACACTCCATTGTGATAGATCACCTACCCCGTGCGGTCCTCTAGTGCAACAAGCACACTACACTCCATTGTGATAGATCCCCTGCCCTGTGAAGTTCTCTAGTGCAAAAGACCACCATATTGTATCAATCAATCAATCAATCAATCAGGATTTGCATAACATAGCTGCTTCACCCATGAGAGTCTCGACGTGCTGTGGGGTCCTGCTGCGGGATCACTCTATTGTGATAGATCACCAGCCCCATGAGGTTCTCTACTGTTATACTACTGCCCTCGTGGTTCGCTCCAAGGAAAGAACACCTGGTGTATGTCGTAATCTACTATGGCAGAACACCTGCTCTATTTGGTTCTCCATAGTGACAGAGTCTGGATAGGTCTAAGTAAGCCGGCATCTTGTGGTTCTATACTGTGATCGGTCACCTACCCCGTGCGGTCCTCTTGTGCGAAAGAACACATGCCCTATCTGAACCCATGCGTGTATAGCACAATCGATTTTGGTGACGAGTTGTTAAGGACCTATGTCAAAAGGCAGCAAGACTAGTGGCAGTTGAAGCCATTACTGGCAAGAGAAGAGGCCTAGTTTGGGGCCGCCCACTTTCAAATCCACTGGCAAGTGGTGTGAGATAAACTGAATTGAATCTTTTTTTTCTTTTTTTCTTTTACAGAGTTTTATATAGCGCAAACTTGACCTAAATCGGGTATCAGAGCGCTTTACATAGCACCAGTTGCGTTACAGGAGGACACATTAATTTTTTTATTTTGTTAGACACGGGGAGATTAACTGATTTGCCCAGAATCACAGGATGTTCAGCGTCACTGCCGAGACTCGAAAGCGGTTCCCCAGATTCGAGGTTGACAGCCCTAGCCGTTAGGCCAACTCCTCTCCCAAATCAAGTGTATTGTATTAATCCCACAGATTACAATAAAAGCAGCATTTCACGGTCCCCATAAATGTCTGGTAAAAAGTGGTTAAAATACTATACATACATGTGTAATAAGAAAAAGGTTAAAATTCACTAAAAACAGAAGCTTAACACATTATAGTCATGATCTAAAAATGCTATTAATTTTGTAACAGAATTATTGTCTTTGATTGTGAAACAGTATCTACTAGCCTCTGAGTTAAGATCTTATTTTTGCATCATCAAAAACGATTCAAAGTAGAATTTTCTTAAATACAAAAGTTTTGGGCAACTACATCAATCAATCAGGTGTTTGTTAAGCGCGACTACTCACCCGTAGGGTCTCAAGGTGCAGAGGGGAGGTCGCAAGTTCCAGTCCATCAAGGAGGGGGTCTGTCGAAGAGCCAGGTTTTAAGGTTTCTTGCGAAGATGGGGAGCGATGTTATCTGTCTGAGGTGGAGCGGAAGGTCGTTACAGGCTCTGGCTGCGCGGAAGGAGAAAGAGCGGCCTTCCGATCTGGTCTTTCTGGTGCGGGGGACCACGGCGTAGGAGAGCTGGGCTGAACGTAGGGTCCTTTGGGTGCGTGGAATTTGAGTCGGCTGTTCAGGTATGCTGGTCCGGTGTCGTGGAGGGTCTTGTGAGCGTGAGTTAGCATCTTGAAGGTGACTCTAGCTTTGATGGGGAGCCAGTGGAGTGTGCGCAGGTGCTGGGAGATGTGGCAGTTTCTTGGCAGTTTGAGGATCAGTCTTGTGGCGGCGTTTTGGATGTTCTGTAGCTTGCGGGTGAGGTTTTTGTTTATTCCAGTATAGAGTGCATTGCCGTAGTCGAGCCTGCTGGTGACCAGGGCGTGAGTGACGGTCTTTCTGTGTTCGAGGAGGATCCATTTGAAGGTCTTACATAGGAGGCATAGGGTGTGGAAGCAGGAGAATTAGACGGAGTTGATCTGGCGGTCCATTTTGAGCTCTGAATCCAGGATGATTCCCAGGTTGAGGGCGTGGTCCGTGGGGGTGGGCGGGCTTCCGAGGGTGGGGGGCCACCAGGTGTCGTTCCAGGCATCAGGTTTTGGGCCCATGATGAGTACTTCCGTTTTGTTGGTGTTTAGTTGTAGGCAGCTGTTTTTCATCCATTTGGCGACGGCTTACATGCCTTCTCGAAAGTTGTATCTGGCGGTGTTGGGTTTGTTGGATAGGGAGAGGATGAGTTGGGTGTCGTCTGCATATGACACAATGTTGAGTCCGTAGGTTCTGACGATGGGGGCGAGCGGAGCCATGTAGACGTTGAAGAGCGTAGGGCTGAGGGAGGACCCCTGGGGGACTCCGCAGGTGGTAGGTGTAGGGTCCGAGAGGAAAAGGGGGAGTCTGACCCGCTGCGTTCTGCCGGAGAGGAAGGAGCGGATCCAGTCGAGGGCCTTGTCTTGGATCCCTGCGTCGTGGAGTCTTTATATTAGGGTGCGGTGAGAGAATGTGTCGAACGCCGCTGAGAGGTCAAGTAGGATGAGGGCTGCTGTTTCTCCTTTGTCCAGTAAGGTACGGATGTCGTCTGTTGCGGCGAGGAGGGCGGTTTCTGAAGCCGGATTGGGAGGAGTCGAGGATGTTGTGCTCTTCGATGAATGTGGCGAGTTGGCTGTTGATGGGTCTGTAGTTTTTGAGGTTGGTGGGGTTGGCCAAGGGTTTCTTCAGGAGGGGGTTGATCCCAGTGTGTTTCCAGTCGTCAGGGAATGAGGCAGTTACCAGGGAGCGGTTCATGGTGTGGCAGAGCATGGGTGCGATGGTGTCTGCGGCTCTGTTGAAAATGTGGTGGGGGCATGGGTCCATGGGGGCCCCGGAGTGGATTGACTTCATCGTCTTCAGTGGTGAGGGCTGTCCAGTTATCGATCGCTGTCTTCAGGGTGTCGGGGTGGTTGTTGAGGGTTCAGTGTGTTGGTTGTCTTCGTCTAAGTTATCGTAGATGCTCTTGATTTTGTGGTGGAAAAAGGTGCTGAGTTTGTCACAGAGGTCTTGTGAGGGAGGGATGTCGGTGGACTCGCTGGTGGGTTGGGTGAACTCCTTGATGATGTTGAAGAGTTCTTTGCTGTTGTGTGCATGAGTGGAGATTCTGTCTATAATCGCTTTTTTCCTCGTTTTTCTGATGAGTTGGTGGTGGGCGTTGGTGGCGGCTCTGAAGTTGTTGTGGGCTTCTGTGCATTTGGTGTTCCTCCAGGCCTTTTTGAGGCGGCGGCAAGTGCGTCTGGACTCTTGAAGTTTGGTGGTGAACCATCTAGCTTTCTTGGCGTGGGTGTTGTTTTTCTTGAGGGGGGCTATGGTGTTGGCGCGGTCGGAGATCAATCTGTGCAGGGTTCGGGCTGCGGTGTTGGGGTCGTCGTTTTCCGCGATGGTTGGGGTGGAGTTGCTGAGTGATGAGGTTAGCTGGTCGTCTGTGATTCTGGTCCAGTTTCTTTGTGGGAGCAGGTGCTGGTGTCTGCGGATGGTGGGTGTTCTGAAGGTGAAGTGGAATCATCGATGGTCAGTCCAAGGGAGTTGGGTGGTGTGGCTGAAGGTGATGGAGTTTCCTGTTGTGAAGAGGGGGTCGAGGGTGTATCCTGCTGGGTGCGTGGCTTCGGTCACGATCTGGCGGAGTCCAATGTTGTGGAGGTTGTCCAGGAAGGATGTGGTGCTGGGGTCCAGTTGGTTGTCGAGGTGGAAATTGAGGTCTCCCAGTAGGGTGTAGTTGGTGGACGCGATGGCATGGGGGAAATGATGTCCGTGATGGAGTTGGCGAAAAGTATGCAAGGCCCAGGGGGTCGGTAGATGAGGGTTTCTCGGAGGGTGGAGGTAGGGCTGGCCAGTATCTTGAAGTGAATGTGTTCCATGAGGTTTGTGGGCTAGTCGGAGAGTGTGCTCACGCGGAGTGTGGATTTGTGGACGATGGCGATTCCTCCTCCCGGGCGGGTGGGGCGGTCCTTCATGGAGAACTTGTATCCTTGGGGAATGGCGATGGCGATGTCCGGTCCAGAGGCGGTGTTGGTACAGGTTTTAGTAAAGAATGCTACGTCCGGGGTGGTGCTGTCGTGGAGGTCCCAGATTTCGGTGGCGTGTTTGTGGAGGGATCGGACGTTGAGGAGGATGCATTGCAGGGTCTTCGATTTGGTTGTGTTCTTGCAGGCGGGTTGCGCTGGGTCCGTGGTCTTGGCGGTGCTGCAGGTGTGCCGGCAGCGGTGACAGCTGAAGGGTCCGTGGGTATCGGCTGGTGATGCTAGCTTGCAGTTGTTGTTGCGGCCTGGGTTGAGAGCGTGGAGTGCCGCTGGGTTGTAGCGTTGGCGGTGCAGAGATCCAGGGTTCCTGGCGCTGGTCGCAGTCAGGTCGCGGACGGGCTAGCCTTTGGCACGCCGGTGGCGCGGCCGCCAGTAAGTAGGTGTCGGGGAGGGCTGGACAGCTGGGAGCGGGGAAGGGAGCTGGATTGGGCCGGTCGCACTGGTCGTGCTGAGGGGGAGGGGCCGCGGGGGCAGCAGCGGCGGGGAAAAACGGGCTGAAAAAGGCAAAAGGAAAAAGCCAAAAAGAAAGAGAAAAGTGCAAATAAGGTAGCAAAAGTGCAAGAAAGAGTGGAGGAAAGACACAGAGGACACAGAAGGAGAGCGAAAGGGGGAGATTGAGATGAGGGTAAAAACGAGTGAAAAAACGAGGAAAGACACAGAAGTAGAGTGGAGGGGGGAGCTTGAAATGAGGGGGATACGACAGAAAATGGAGGAAAAACCCAGAAGGAGAGTGAAGGGGGGAGATAGAAGTGAGGGGGAAAAACGAGTGAAAAAGGAGAGAAAAACCGGAGCGAGAGAATGGTGACAGAGGTCCACTGGACCACCAGGGATGAGGCGCAGGTGAAACCTGCGGGTGGAGGAGGGCCTCGAACACCAACACTCGAGAGTGCAGGGGCTCGGGGGAAGGCCTTACTTAATGGTGGAGCTGCGATGGAGGGAGAGCAATTTCACTGATAATGAGTCAGTGGTCTTGCTCACAAAATGTGATGAAGAGTATCAGTGTATAAGAGTATCAGTGCATAAGAGTATCAGTGCATAAGAGTATCAGTTGTACAGCCACAAAGTCGAAGAGCAGACTTTATTTGGTTTCACGTCCCCTGAAGTTCATAGACGGCTATATAGAGCAATCTAAATCTTAGGGATTTCAGTTTAAAATGACCAGGCAGAGTGGGCCGGATATATTCTTGATCTGGAGAAAAAAAGGTTTATAAAACGAGATCCATATGTTTATGTTGCTTTACAAAGCCGGGTGGTTCTCCCTCTGCCTGCTGAGTAAGGTGCTTCACAACATACAAATTTATGTTATGAGTCACTCGATTTTGTTTAGTCACCGTCTCCAAGTCAGGAAGATTATACATTTCTAGAACCTTATTTGATGATACAACATTCAATTCCACATTCTTGCTGATATTTTCTGAAGTTCCAAGTTGATTAAGGATTGTAAGGTTGTAGGAGTGCAATCAGATAAATAATTCAAAGTATCCCCGCGTTGGAGTGACGTTAAAGTTTTTGGGTTCGGCTCTAGCCTGATAATCCAGCGAGGGGTGGCTGTACGAAGACGCAGAAGGTTTTGTACGCTCTGCATAGGAGTTTTATCAAGATTAAATACTACCTTACTATTTAAAGCAGGAGATGCGTAAAGTAATATTTAATACCTCTAATGATGGTTTAATTGCTCTACCTCCAGATAGTTTGGAAAAACTTGCTATAGATTTAGAGATCACAGTAGATTTAAGCTTTCTTGTTGACAGAGGATTTGTCAAAGCTGCTCAAGCTGCTGGTCAGAAGGAGCAGAGTGAGGAGAGGGGACAGGACTAGCAAGGAACAGGAGCCAGCTGAAGTGCTCAAGCTGCTGGTCAGAAGGAGCAGAGTGAGGAGAGGGGACAGGACTAGCAAGGAACAGGAGCCAGCTGAAGTGCTCAAGCTGCTGGTCAGAAGGAGCACAGTGAGGAGAGGGGACAGGACTAGCAAGGAACAGGAGCCAGCTGAAGTGCTCAAGCTGCTGGTCAGAAGGAGCAGAGTGAGGAGAGGGGACAGGACTAGCAAGGAACAGGAGCCAGCTGAAGTGCTCAAGCTGCTGGTCAGAAGGAGCAGAGTGAGGAGAGGGGACAGGACTAGCAAGGAACAGGAGCCAGCTGAAGTGCTCAAGCTGCTGGTCAGAAGGAGCAGAGTGAGGAGAGGGGACAGGACTAGCAAGGAACAGGAGCCAGCTGAAGTGCTCAAGCTGCTGGTCAGAAGGAGCAGAGTGAGGAGAGGGGACAGGACTAGCAAGGAACAGGAGCCAGCTGAAGTGCTCAAGCTGCTGGTCAGAAGGAGCAGAGTGAGGAGAGGGGACAGGACTAGCAAGGAACAGGAGCCAGCTGAAGTGCTCAAGCTGCTGGTCAGAAGGAGCAGAGTGAGGAGAGGGGAAAGGACTAGCAAGGAACAGGAGCCAGCTGAAGTGCTCAAGCTGCTGGTCAGAAGGAGCAGAGTGAGGAGAGGGGACAGGACTAGCAAGGAACAGGAGCCAGCTGAAGTGCTCAAGCTGCTGGTCAGAAGGAGCAGAGTGAGGAGAGGGGACAGGACTAGCAAGGAACAGGAGCCAGCTGAAGTGCTCAAGCTGCTGGTCAGAAGGAGCAGAGTGAGGAGAGGGGAAAGGACTAGCAAGGAACAGGAGCCAGCTGAAGTGCTCAAGCTGCTGGTCAGAAGGAGCAGAGAGGGGAAAGGACTAGCAAGGAACAGGAGCCAGCTGAAGTGCTCAAGCTGCTGGTCAGAAGGAGCAGAGTGAGGAGAGGGGAAAGGACTAGCAAGGAACAGGAGCCAGCTGAAGTGCTCAAGCTGCTGGTCAGAAAGAGCAGAGTGAGGAGAGGGGACAGGACTAGCAAGGAACAGGAGCCAGCTGAAGTGCTCAAGCTGCTGGTCAGAAGGAGCAGAGTGAGGAGAGGGGACAGGACTAGCAAGGAACAGGAGCCAGCTGAAGTGCTCAAGCTGCTGGTCAGAAGGAGCAGAGTGAGGAGAGGGGACAGGACTAGCAAGGAACAGGAGCCAGCTGAAGTGCTCAAGCTGCTGGCCAGAAGGAGCAGAGTGAGGAGAGGGGACAGGACTAGCAAGGAACAGGAGCCAGCTGAAGTGCTCAAGCTGCTGGTCAGAAGGAGCAGAGTGAGGAGAGGGGACAGGACTAGCAAGGAACAGGAGCCAGCTGAAGTGCTCAAGCTGCTGGTCAGAAGGAGCAGAGTGAGGAGAGGGGACAGGACTAGCAAGGAACAGGAGCCAGCTGAAGTGCTCAAGCTGCTGGTCAGAAGGAGCAGAGTGAGGAGAGGGGACAGGACTAGCAAGGAACAGGAGCCAGCTGAAGTGCTCAAGCTGCTGGTCAGAAGGAGCGGAGTGAGGAGAGGGGAAAGGACTGACAAGGAACAGGAGCCAACTGAAGGGAGTTGTAAACTGAGGTGACGGATTCAAGTCTATAGTCCTGCGCATACGCACAATGCAATAGAGACAGTATTATAAGGACAGTGCTTTGGAGAGAGTGTTATGGAGACAATGCTGTGGAGACAGTGTTATGGAGACAATGCTGTGCAGAGAATGGAAAAAGGAAAGACATCTTCTTCACTCTAAGCACAACTCTAAAGTGACCCGTGGAGTTTCAGGCAGTAATACATTCAGTTGAGAGTGCACAGTATTCTTTCTTATTTAGGTGGGCATGGCACAAGCTCATACCTTTGGAGGGTTCTGTGTGCCCATTTGGTGTAAGTGTACTGCAGCAGTTGCCCATCACTGAATTCAAGCATCACATGTGGTGAGGTCATACATCCCTCACAAGCCGGTCACTGCTGTCAAGAAACACAAGCATCGCGGGGACGAAACAAGAACCCCGGTGAACACATGAGGGATGACCAAGTTTGAGGCTGACAGCGCACAGTCGCAAAAAGTTCTGGTTGAAGGCATTGTGCATAATTTATGGCACGGAATGACCATAGGTAATGGTGCAGCACCAGCTACACTGTGGTCAAGGTGATGGCCAAAGGTCATTTAACAATGTGAAGCACTTGGCAAACGTAGGATTTCCTCTAAGGATCGAGTTTGTTGGGGCTGGAAGAAGAGGGAGTGGTGTCGGAGCTTAGCAGTGTAACTCACTCGTTTGAGAGCCTTACCAATGCCTTGGATTCCAGACCGCGTGTGTCGCTGAGGAGGCACTGGCTATGCAGTTTTGACATCATGAAGGAGGGTAGTAAGCTGATGTTTGATTAAGCCAGGTCTGAAGATCATGAAGAAAGACTACGCAAGGCCTAAAGGTGAATTTATAAAGAGAAGAAGGACTCCGTCCAAGGACATGAGAGACAGAAATAAGACGGGGTCGTTTAAGGGTCTACTGTGTCCCGACGTCATTTGTCTCAGTCATGGCTTGTTTTTTATTTTGAAATATTTATTTATAGTTTCAAAGCCACAAAGTATAGACACATCAGAACAGTGCGATGAAACATGACAAAATATGGCAACAACAGCATGGAGGCGACCACGGCCGCAAGCGTCCTGTTCTGATGCGAGTCAGAAAATATAATAACAGCCATAGAGGAAAAACATAGGGGGAGGAGTGCAGGGGTCTACCCTCTCACGTCAGCAGTCATCGTCCATGAACATAACCCACATCTGTTGGTAAGTTTCAGGATTGTCAGCGAGTGTATAGCTGAAATATCTCGATTAACCATTCTGTGAGTGTGGGGGAGGGGAACGCCGGTGGCAGAGGATACACAGTTTGGCCGAGGTCAATGCCGTAGAAAGGAAGCTGCGCTCACGGTGCGTCAGCAGGGAGATGTCCGTAGGGTTGTGTAATGAGACCACATGCAGGGGTATCGGGGATGTGAGGGGTTAGAGTCCTTGGTAACGTTCTGCCGCTGAGACCCAAAAGTTCTGAACGATAGGGTAGTTGTATAGAATATGCACAGTGTCAGAGCCCAAGTGGTGGCATCGCCAGCACCATGAATGATGGAGGGCTCCCGCATGTTCCAGTACCAATCCTGCACCATCTTAAAAAGACAGAACTTCATCCTAGACTCCCGTACTCCTCGCTCCAGCTCTTCAAGGATTCCTGCCTAGTCCTCGTCTTTTACCACACCATTTGCAGTCGCTGTGACTAAGGCAGGGAGTACTTGTACCATATTATGAGATTATAAAGACCAGATATTACCCCTTTGAAGCAGCCCCAAAGGCGAATATAGGGGACACTTGGGGAGGGAGGGGCCCAATATTGCTGAAAATACAATAGCGGAGTTGGAGGTAGTGCCAGTTCTGGTGGAGGGAGGGGGGGGGAGGGGTATTCCTCCCTCTGCATATCAAATGATTTGAGAGACCTATGATCAAGAACTTAAGATAGAATCAATGCCCGCTTGACGCCACACAGGCCAGTCAGGTAAAGCTCCGCCTATAAAGATGCCAGCGTTCTGACAGAGGGGGGCCCCACTTTGTAAAAGTAGGGGTCGACTAGGAGGAGAGAGTGAGCTTGTTTCCAGACGTGGACCATAGCGCGGATCATAGGGTTCACAGTGGCACGCTATCCGCATAAAGCGAATGGAGGCCAGACGAGCTCTGGGTAATTTCCCTCTCTATCAGTGCGGGTGGGCGGAGGGGTCAGGTGCATGAAGGCGAGTTGAGCAACGTGGAGCGCAATGGTATAGAATTTAACGGAGGCGAGCCTCAGTCCACCATGCTTCCTGTGGTCAATCAGAGTGAGCAGTGGTAATCTCGGTCTAGTGACACCCCAAGGAATGCTCTTGATATCTTTGTCTATGGATCACAACTGGAGCATACCAAGAACGTATGTAAATTGAGGGAAGTTTACCATTTCAACGACTGGCACCCCACCCCAGAGCAAACAGTTCAGGTGAGTCCATTTAGGAGTCCGCCCTGGCCCGTTTTCTGAGGGGTTCCAGATTGTCTGCCCTCATGTATCCTAGACTCTGATAACATAAACCCTTGGGTATTTAAGGAGGGATGACGTACAACAAAATCCGTAGCCCTGTATGGCAGCTATTGTCATGGAGAAGAGTAGAGCTTCTCTTTTGCCCCAATTTACCCTGTGAGATTGCTATGTCGCAAATTTTGCGATGAGGCTCAGGAGGGCTGGAAGAGATATGGAGAGGTCCGGGAGTGTCATCAGGATATCATTCGCATAAAGAAGGGTCTCCCAGTATGGGGATAGCCGTGATGCATATTGAATAACGAATGGTCATGGCCAGGCAGCGACCAAGGCTCAATTGCAAGGAAGAGAAGCTGGGAGACTGGGCACCCCTGTTGTGTCCAACGCCGTATCGGAAAGGCAGCTTAGAGAAACCCCCACAATTGACTTATGCAGTGGGTATCATATAACCATCGAACTCTATTGAGAAAATCATCGCATAGGCCAAACTTGCGGAGAGCCGCAAAGAGATATTCCAATTCTATGAAGTCAAACACCTTCTCAGCGTCAAGGGATAGGAACAGAGCCTCTTTCAGCATGCCTTTGGGCAGCCAAACGACATGGGACAGAGTTTGTAGGTGATTGCGAGAGGTTCGTCTTGGGATAAGGTCTAATTGTATGGGATGGATAAGTGTGGCTATTACCTTCTCAAGTCGGGATGCTAGTATGCTGGCTAAGATCTTGACATCTCCATTAAGTAGGGATATGGGTCGGTAACTGTCAGAGGACAGCAGGTCCTTGCTCTGCTTGGGAAGCACTGTTATAAAGACCCTGCTGGAAATAAGCCCCAAGACACCCATCTGATCCGCCTCCTAATCGGCGTTCATTTGGGGGAAGTGGACAGTGCTGAAGAAGCGACTAATGTGGGTCTTATTTGTAACAAATTCTGGGGCAGAGGTCTGCAAAGTACTCTGCGAAAGTTCCGCTATCCCCTGCCTTTACAGCTCATTCATAATGACGTGTTTGACCCTGCGGAACGCATACTTCGCCTTAGAAGTGAAGAGGGCCTTATGGTCCATCTTCGCCTTCTCTAGTCTCTGGCGAATGGAAACAGTGGGGCGGGATGAGTATGACGTGGATTGTTGCTTCTAGGGAGGCCTGTTGGGCCACTCTCTCTTTGTTATGGAAGGCTGTGTCACACATAAGTTGGCCGCTGAGAGTGGCCTTCACCGCTGCACAAAGAATCTGGGCAGATGTGACCGATCTTGTGTTATTGTCCAGATAGCGTTGAAGGTGGGATTTGAGGAACGCTTTCTTCTCAGGCATTTTGTAATAAGAGACATTGAAATGCCGTGGCTTGCAGACAGGGATTATCAGTCTCAATTCCAGAAAGAGGCCAGTCGGGGAGTGGTCAGAAAGCGGTCCCTTAAGGATGTGAGCATCCACCCCCAGCTGCATGAAGGATTGGAAGATGAGAAGTAATCGAGTCTAGACTGGGTGCTGTGGACAGGTGAAAAATAGGTATAAGACTTTTCGAATCGGTAAAGGAGGCTCCAGATGTCAATGATGCCAAGATCCGATTGTACTTCTTGTAGAACCACTCTGTCCACATTGGTGACCCTATCTATAGGGCGAGTTGGACAGGAGTCTAAGGGGGGTGTATGTGTATGAGTTCAATGGGGCAGCAGTGGATCCAGGTGGTGAGCGGGGGCCCATAGTCCAATGTTTCTGAGTGGGGTGGTGGAATAGGAAGTGAGCAACTGGGGTAAGAGCTATTGACAGAGGAAGAAGAAGCAACAGGGGGCGTGGGATGATCTTCAGCCAGGGTACGTCTTGAGCCAGTACGACAGGGGACCGGAGGAAGGAGGGACGTTATCCTTCGCACACCTGCTGGGAGCGATACAGATGAACAGTGGAACTGTTAGAATTGGGAATCTCTGGTTGGCACAGGTATGCACTTGTGACAAGCAGGGACTCTTACTTCTAAGTCAGAGTAAGGGGATCACCCTTTCAAATAACCCCTGCTCACCCTTTAGGTAGTGTGGCGCAAGCAGTCAAGACTATTCTCAGGGCGTCATAGGTTAAGCATTTGTGAACACATACAGTAATACAATGACACACCACAAATGGACATCAGTCAAGGTTGTATCAAAAATAGTTTTCTTTATATAAGGCTTAGCACAAGACCAGAATAGCGAATAAAAATGACCACAGTATTATTTTAAAGTTCAATGTTCTTGTAGAAAGGCTTAAAATACAAAAATAGGCTTCTTTTAGTTAATTACGTTTATTTCAAGGCTCTGTACGGTTCGTACCTGGATGTGCGACTCGTTGGCATTCAAAACAAGGGAAGTACGAGTCTAACAATCGTTGCGGACTCCGGGGTCCATGGCGTGCACGCTGCGGTGCGAACAGAACAAAGTACCTTGGTTTTGTGGGGTCCGCGACGGACAGTGCGGGACAAGTCGATGGTTCCGGGTCGTAGCTCGGCAGCGTATTCGGATGCTGGTCGGGTCGCGGCGTCGGTACGCGGCGTTGGTACGGGACCTTCAGGGATACGTGCGGATGGCCCGGATAGGCTTGCAGAGTCTGTGGCGTTCGGCGTTCGAGCCGTACCTTTGGTGCGGATAAGCGGCGACACTTCTCGGTGAGCCGTACAGCGTACGGGGAGGATCGGTGTGATGCGGCGTCTCGGCTCTGAGTACGGCACGGTGCAGTACGACTTAGCAGCGTACGGACCGTACCTGCGGGACAACGAAGCTTGGGTCCGGCGTACAGGATTAGGCAGCCAGGGGTGTACGACTCACGTCGGCGGGGAAGGTTAGGTGCGATGCGGCCGGGAGGGATACGGTGCGTACTAACGCTTTTAAATCAGCGTAGACACACGGTGCCGGGCGGCAAAGACACGGCTTCGCGGCGGATGGGGTACGGGTCGTACCGGGGCAAAATCCAGCGGGAAACAAGCAAGAATTGTCCAGGCAACTCAATTTTGGAAGGCAGATGAGTCCAATGGTCCTGGGACTCAGTTCAGGGGGCAAGCTCTCTTCCAAGCCCTTGGAGATTGTTGAAACAAAGTGCAAAGTCTCTTTTAGTCCTTTCCTCTCCTTTCTCAGCAAGGCACCAACTGCAGGCCAATCCCCCAGGTTAGGGAAAGTTACTCCTCCTTCAGCTTCTTCCAGGTCCTTCTAGTCAGGCAGAGTTTCTTCGTGGTTCAAGCAGGATCTGATTTCTTAGGAGCAGGGCTCCTACTTTTATACCAAGTTTCTTTTGTCTTTGCAGGCCAGGGGGGCCTTTGCATAATCCCAGCCCAGTTCTTTTCAGTGAGGAGCACTTTGTTGTTGGGACTCTGGCTTCTTCTTTCAGCAGGCAGGGCAGAGACATCAGACGCTCCCCAGGGGGTGGAGCCAGCATTGTGGTGGCCGAGCACAGCCCTATTCAGAGTCAAGGTGCACTCCTCCCACCCATCCTGGTGTAATCTCTCTATTCACCACCTGGCAGCCCCAGCCTGTCTCCTGGAACTTCCCAGCCCTGTCACTCAAGCTACACACAAAGAAGACAGCCCCTCCCAGCAGAGGCGGACTGAAATGGTTAGGCACGCAAAGGCTAACTTTCTAAAAGTAGCATTTGCAAACCCAGGATATTAAAATAACCTTTGCTAAAAGATGTATTTTATTATTCTCAGTTCAGGCATACTAAACATGAATTTCTACCATGCTTCCTGAGCCTGCTAGGATTATAGAGTGTTATAATCTAGCAGCCCATTCTGGCCTATGGAGAGCAGGTAGCCTTACAATAGTGAAGAACGAAAATGGCTGTAATTCACTATTAGGACATGCCACACACTTCAGGGCATGTCCTACCTTATCCTTACAATGCACCCTGCCCTAGGGCCTACCTTAGGGGTGACTAACATGAAGGTAAGGGAAGGTTTAGGGACTGGCAAGTGGGGACACTTGCCCAGTCAGCATGACAGTACCAGACTGCATGCAGGTTCTGCAATGGCAGACCTTAGACACATTTTACCAGGCTGCTTCTGTGGGTGGCACAACCAGTGCTGCAAGCCCACTAGCAGCATTTGGATATACAAGCCCTTGGCACCCCTGGTGCACTCTACTAGGGACTGATAGTAAACCAAATAAGCCAAACATGGAAATCAATTCACATAATACATTTTCCCATAGGGAGCACTTGCCCTGTGGCACTGGACGGCAGTGGCACAGGGCCCTGAGCAGCTAACACCAGCACAAAAATACATTGAGGCACAGACAAAAATGGGAGGGGGACCCACGCCAATGGTGCCACGTCTAACACGTGTCCCCTCCAGCTGAAAGGTGGGGAGAACTACCCTACCCCAGGGAGTTCTCATCACTAAGGCGTAAAAATCTGGAAAGACCATCAGCGTTGGCGTGGTCTATACCGGGGCGATGTTCCACCGTGAAATCCATCCCCTGTAGGAAAATGGACCACCTCAACAACTTAGGATTCTCACCCCTCATCTGCATCAACCACCTGAGTGGCCTGTGGTCTGTTTGAACCCGGAAGTGAGACCCAAACAAGTAGGGTCTTAGCTTCTTTAAGGCCCAGACCACAGCAAATGCTTCTCGCTCAATCGCACTCCACTTTTGTTCCCGGGGAAGTAACCTCCTACTTATGAAGGCTACAGGTTGGTCCCAGCCCTCCTCAGTCATCTGTGAGAGAACAGCCCCTACACCATGCTCTGATGCATCTGTCTGCACAAGGAATTCTTTGGAGAAGTCAGGAGCCAAGAGCACGGGCGCCGTGCACATGGCTGTCTTCAGGGTGTCAAAAGCCTTCTGACAGGTGTCAGTCCATATCACTTTTCTGGGCTGCTTCTTCGAAGTCAGCTCTGTCAAGGGGGCAACAATGCTGCCATACCCCTTGACAAACCTCCTGTAGTACCCTGTGAGTCCTAAAAAGGTCCTCACCTCTGTCTGGGTCTTTGGGGCCTCCCAAGTCAGGATGGTTTCAATCTTGGGTTGGAGGGGCACCACCTGGCCGCTCCCCACTTGGTGTCCCGAGTACACCACTGATCCCTGCCCGATCTGACACTTGCTTGCCTTGATCGTGAAGCCTGCCTTGCGCAGTGCCATCAACACTTCCCAGAGATGTTGCAGGTGTTCTTTCCATGTGCCACTGAACACTGCGATGTCATCCAGGTATGCGGCGCTGAACTCGGTCAGCCCAGCCAACACCTGGTTGACCAACCTCTGGAAGGTGGCAGGGGCATTCTTCATCCCAAATGGCATAACCCGGAACTGGAAATGCCCATCTGGTGTGGAGAATGCGGACCTCTCTTTGGCCCCATCAGTCAAGGCGATCTGCCAGTACCCAGACGTTAAATCAAACGTGCTGAGGTACCGTGCAGCCCCTAACCGATCGATGAGCTCGTCAGCTCTGGGGATGGGGTGCGCGTCAGTCTTTGTGACTGGGTTGAGTCCTCTGTAGTCTACACAGAACTGGAGTTCGGGTGTGGCACCCGGCGCGGCAGCCTTTGGGACCAAGACCACTGGGCTGGCCCAAGGACTGCTGGAGGACTCAACCACCCCTAGAGCAAGCATCTTTGAGACCTCCTCTTTGATGCAGGCTCTGACCCGGTCAGTTACCCTGTAAGCTTTGTGCCTCACAGGTAAGCTGTCTCCTGTATCCACATCATGGACGCACCAATCTGTGATACCAGGAACCAGGGAGAACAGGTCAGGAAACTGCCCCAGCAGCTGGCGGCAGTCATCCTGTTGCTCGGGGGTCAGGGTGGGTGAGAGGTTAACTCCATCCACTGACCCGTCTCGCTCTGAGGCTACCAGGAGGTCAGGAAGAGGCTCAGACTCCTCCTCCGTCCCATCATCTGTGGCCAAGAGCATGCCCACTTCGTGCGTCTCCAAGTTGGGCTTTAGTCGATTGACATGTAGGACCCTTAAGGGGTTCCTAGGAGACTGCAAGTCTCCACCAAGTAGGTGACAGAACTCTTGCGCTCCACAATCTCAAAGGGTCCTGTCCACTTGCCCTGGAGTGCACAGGGCTCCACAGGGGCCAGGACCCATACCTTTTGACCAGGTTGAAGCTCAACCAGAGTGGCATTCTGGTCGTACCACCGCTTCATTTCCTCCTGGCTGGCTTCCAGATTTGTCTCAGCAAGTTGCCTGAAACGCCTAGTCTGGTTCCGAAAGGCCAGCATGTAACTATATACATTCTGGGGAGGTTTCCTGGGAGATTGCTCTCAGCCTTCCTTGACCAGACTAAGAGGTCCTCGTACTGGGTGCCCATACAGAAGCTCAAAGGGACTGAACCCCAGAGACTTCTGTGGCACCTCACGGTACGCGAAGAGAAGGCATGGTAAGAGGACGTCCCACTTACGCCTCATGGGCTCCTCAAGGCCCATAATCATGCCCTTTAGGGTTCGGTTGAATCTCTCAACCAACCCGTTTCCTTGGGGAGGGTAAGGGGTGGTGAACTTGTAGGTCACACCACACTCTTGCCAAACAGATTTCATATATTTCGATATGAAATTGGTCCCCCTGTCAGACACCACCTCTAGAGGGAATCCTACTCGTGAGAAAATTCCCATCAGTGCCCGTCCCACCACGGGGGCCGTCACTGTCCTTAGAGGGATGGCTTCAGGGTACCGGGTGGCATGGTCCACCAAGACCAGGATAAACCTGTTGCCCATGGCTGTCTTGGGGTCCAGTGGCCCCACGATGTCAATCCCCACTCGCTGGAATGGGGTACTGACCACAGGGAAAGGTTGGAGTGGAGCCCTCAGCTTCCTTCCACTCTTACCACTTGCCTGGCAAGTCTGGCATGTCCTGCAGTGAGTGTCAGAACTCCTGCGCATTTGAGGCCAATAAAAGTGGGTGACAAGCCTTTCGAAGGTCTTGTCCTGCCCCAAATGCCCTGCTAACGGAACGTCGTGAGCCAGCCCCAGTAGGAAGGCTCTGAACTTCTGGAGTACCACCAGCGCACAGGCTGACCCAGGTTCAGCAACCTTAGGCTCTGAGTATAGGAGGTCGTTCTCCCAGTAGATTAAGTGAGTACCGGACTGATCACCATTGGCCTGGGCTGCAGCCTGCTGCCGCATACCCACTAGAGAGGGGCACTCCTTCTGCTCCCTGCAGAATTCCTCCCTGGTGGGGCCTCCTTCTTGCTCCCAATGGGTCAGCTCAGGCAGGTCCCCCAGTTCGGCTATCTGTTTCCCGGTAGGCTCCAGGGCATCCCTCTCAAGGTCTGCTTCCTCCTGGGCCGTGGGAACGTTAGGAGCCGGTTTCCCGTGCCTCCTGCGCCCTCTCCCTAAGGCCGGTTCCTGGACATCTCCCTCAGGCTCCAGGGTCCCTTCAACACCCCTACTGGCTGCCATCGACCGGGTGGTCACGCACGCCCAATCAGGTAAACCCACCATCCGCAGGTGAGTTGTCTTCTCCACCTTTTCCCAAGGGGAGCTCTCCAAATCATTCCCTAGGAGACAGTCTACAGGCATGGCAGTTCTTACAGCGACTTGCAGAGTACCAGAGACCCCCCCCCCACTCAAAGGGAACTTGAGCCATTGGACAATGACTCTCTGTGTTGTCAGCGTTGACAACACGGCAGAATGCGTGTGGGACCACCGGCTCTTGAGACACCAGGTGTTGCTTGACAGCAGTCACACTGACTCCTGTATCTCTAAGAGCCCCCACCCTTTTGCCATTTATGGTCACCCACTGCCCATACTTTTGAGTATTGGGGGGCAGTTGGGCCTCAGCGACCATCTCACCATCTCCTAATGAGACTAGGGTCATCTGTACGGGATCCCCCTCCCCTTGGACATCTACCTCCCTCCCAAACGCTACACTAGCCACCTGCTTGGGGGTAGAGCACCAGAGGGTGCTGGTTTACCAAACATGGGGCACTTGGGATCCATGGAATAGTGCCCCAGGTTGTTACACTTGTAACATCTGGGGGGCCCTCTTTGAACAGGGTTACCTGTCGGGGCCCCGGTCTGCTTTGGGGGCGGGGGTGGCTGAGAACCTTTCCCTTGGTTCCCCTGGGAATTACTTTGGGGACCTCTGTAGAACTCCCTCTGTTTACCCTTGTCCCCCCACTCTTCTGCTGGAGACCCTGACCACCTTTGGCGGGGCCTCCCACAGGACCTGGTGCTGATCCAGCGGTCCGCCTCCTCAGCAAGCTTCCTAGCGTTAGTTAGCTTGCGATCGATCAGGTGCTGGCGTAGCTCAGGAAAACAATTATCAGACAAGTGCTCCCATGCAATTAGATCAGACAGCCCTTGGTAATCATTTACTTTGCTACCCTTCACCCAACCATCTAGCGCTCTGGAAAAAAAAGTCACATATTCTACATAAGTGGTACCAGGTTTCTTGGTGCATTCCCTAAATCTCTGCCTGTACAATTCAGGAGTTGACCCATACCTTGTCATCAGAGCTTCCTTCATGTGTGGATAGGATGTGGTGACATCAGAGGGGAGATCCAGCAGTGTGTCCCGCCCCTCACTCAGGAACCTTCCCCACAACCCCGCTCCCCAATCTCTCTCAGGGACCCGGTGGGAGGACATGGCTACTTCATAGGCCCTGAACCACTGCCCAATATCATCCTGCTTGTAATACTCTTTCACCACATCTTTAGGAATGTGCACCCTTGACTCTGTTAAATTGCTGCCACCAGAGGGAGAGTGGTCTAAACTCCTGGCCTTGAGATCCAACTCCCTCATTTTTACTTCATGCTCCATGGCCAGCCTTTGTCTTTCCATTTCCATTTGAAGTTTTGCCATCTCCACTTCATGTGCTCTTGCAGCAATCCTGTCGGCCATCTCCTCTGGCGACAGGCCTCTGCCAGGCTCAGAAGCACCTTCTGGGGGTATCACCTCCAGCGCATTCTCTGGGAACTTGGATTCGTACCAGGCCCTCAGCGCCTTGGTATACTGCTCCTTGTTTTTCAATCCAGTTTGGTTAATTCTGTACTTGGAAAGGTATCCTTTCAAGACTTCACTTGTGCACCTCATCAGTGCCTTCTCCCCCCAATCTATGTCATAAACCCCAGAGAATATAGAGGCCGCCCTGCCTCCATTGACTGAGCAAGGCATGGTTTCTTAAAGTGGAGATTCTTCAGCAAAAACAAAAATCAATACTGTGTGGCTGCGTTATCGGTCTGAACTCACTACGTGGTGTTCACTCAATTACTGTACATGAATCACAAATGCAAATTCAAATCCTCACCGCTGACCACCAATGTTAGAATTGGGAATCTCTGGTTGGCACAGGTATGCACTTGTGACAAGCAGGGACTCTTACTTCTAAGTCAGAGTAAGGGGATCACCCTTTCAAATAACCCCTGCTCACCCTTTAGGTAGTGTGGCGCAAGCAGTCAAGACTATTCTCAGGGCGTCATAGGTTAAGCATTTGTGAACACATACAGTAATACAATGACACACCACAAATGGACACCAGTCAAGGTTGTATCAAAAATAGTTTTCTTCATATAAGGCTTAGCACTGGACCAGAATAGCGAATAAAAATGACCACAGTATTATTTTAAAGTTCAATGTTCTTGTAGAAAGGCTTAAAATACAAAAATAGGCTTCTTTTAGTTAAGTACGCTTATTTCAAGGCTCTGTACGGTTCGTACCTGGATGTGCGACTCGTTGGCATTCAAAACAAGGGAAGTACGAGTCTAAAAATCGTTGCGGACTCCGGGGTCCGTGGCGTGCACGCTGCGGTGTGAACAGAACAAAGTACCTTGGTTTTGTGGGGTCCGCGACGGACAGTGCGAGACAAGTCGATGGGTCCGGGTCGTAGCTCGGCAGCGTATTCGGATGCTGGTCGGGTCGCGGCGTTGGTACGCGGCGTTGGTACGGGACCTTCAGGGATACGTGCGGATGGCCTGGATCGGCTTGCAGAGTCCGTGGCGTTCGCCGTTCGAGCCGTACCTTCGGTGCGGATAGGCAGCGACACTTCTCGGCGAGCCGTACAGCGTACGGGGAGGATCGGTGTGATGCGGCGTCTCGGCTCTGAGTACGGCACGGTGCAGTACGACTTAGCCGCGTACGGACCGTACCTGCGGGACAACAAAGCTTGGGTCCGGCGTACAGGATTAGGCAGCCAGGGGTGTACGACTCACGTCGGCGGGGAAGGTTAGGTGCAATGCGGCCAGGAGGGATACGGTGCGTACTAACGCTTTTAAATCAGCGTAAACACACGGTGCCGGGCGGAAAAGACACAGCTTCGCGGCGGATGGGGTACGGGTCGTACCGGGGCCAAATCCAGTGGGAAACAAGCAAGAATTGTCCAGGCAACTCAATTTTGGAAGGCAGATGAGTCCAATGGTCCTGGGACTCAGTTCAGGGGGCAGGCTCTCTTCCAAGCCCTTGGAGATTGTTGAAACAAAGTGCAAAGTCTCTTTTAGTCCTTTCCTCTCCTTTCTCAGCAAGGCACCAACTGCAGGCCAATCCCACAGGTTAGGGAAAGTTACTCCTCCTTCAGCTTCTTCCAGGTTCTTCTAGTCAGGCAGAGTTTCTTTGTGGTTCAAGCAGGATCTGCTTTCTTAGGAGCAGGGCTCCTACTTTTATACCAAGTGTCTTTTGTCTTTGCAGGCCAGGGGGGCCTTTGCCTAATCCCAGCCCAGTTCTTTTCAGTGAGGAGCACTTTGTTGTTGGGACTCTGGCTTCTTCTTTCAGCAGGCAGGGCAGAGACATCAGACGCTCCCCAGGGGGTGGAGCCAGCATTGTGGTGGCCGAGCACAGCCCTATTCAGAGTCAAGGTGCACTCCTCCCACCCATCCTGGTGTAATCTCTCTATTCACCACCTGGCAGCCCCAGCCTGTCTCCTGGAACTTCCCAGCCCTGTCACTCAAGCTACACACAAAGAAGACAGCCCCTCCCAGCAGAGGCGGACTGAAATGGTTAGGCACGCAAAGGCTAACTTTCTAAAAGTAGCATTTGCAAACCCAGGATATTAAAATAACCTTTGCTAAAAGATGTATTTTATTATTCTGAGTTCAGGCATACTAAACATGAATTTCTACCATGCTTCCTGAGCCTGCTAGGATTATAGAGTGTTATAATCTAGCAGCCCATTCTGGCCTATGGAGAGCAGGTAGCCTTACAATAGTGAAGAACGAAAATGGCTGTAATTCACTATTAGGACATGCCACACACTTCAGGGCATGTCCTACCTTATCCTTACAATGCACCCTGCCCTAGGGCCTACCTTAGGGGTGACTAACATGAAGGTAAGGGAAGGTTTAGGGACTGGCAAGTGGGGACACTTGCCCAGTCAGCATGACAGTACCAGACTGCATGCAGGTTCTGCAATGGCAGACCTTAGACACATTTTACCAGGCTGCTTCTGTGGGTGGCACAACCAGTGCTGCAAGCCCACTAGCAGCATTTGGATATACAAGCCCTTGGCACCCCTGGTGCACTCTACTAGGGACTGATAGTAAACCAAATAAGCCAAACATGGAAGTCAAGTCACATAATACATTTTCCCATAGGGAGCACTTGCCCTGTGGCACTGGATGGCAGTGGCACAGGGCCCTGAGCAGCTAACACCAGCACAAAAATACATTGAGGCACAGACAAAAATGGGAGGGGGACCCACGCCAATGGTGCCAGGTCTAACAGGAACCATGAGAACTTAAAGCACTGCATGGTGCAAAGATAAACAACACAGCTTTATGCAATATCATGTAGTAAATAACATTGGAAACATATACACATGGAGATGCAAGAATGAGTACATAGACCATGACAAAGACTGAAGGCATTCCAAACATTTTTTTTGTTTTATATGGTGCAAACTCGCCCCAAAGGTATCAGAGTGTTTTAAATGAGCACCAGTTGCGTTACAGACGGGCACATTCATTTTTGTTAGGTACGGGGAGATTAAGTGATTTGCCTAGAATCACAGGATGTTGAGCATCCCTGCTGAGACTCGGACCCGGTTTCCCAGCTTCGAGGTCGACCCTCTAGCTATTAGGGCACATCCTCTCCATTTAGTGTTGCAGTGTGTCGCCGAGGACCTCGCTGTACGTCATCAGCTTTTCTCAAAAGTCTCAGTTGTCTTCAACGATGAGCGGGATTTGTCCTGACCCGAGTCCTGTGTGAGTTCCACCCCCGCCCTCATTGCTCTGTAGTTCCCGCTTTGAGACTGGAAAGGACAGCCCACTCCTGTAGCCTGCCCATGTGGTGGAGTTTCCGGTTGTCCCTAGGGGCGGGAGCATTTCGAGTGGGGGCAAAGGAGACACTGTGTCCAAGGTAGGGTTTTTTTGAGTGTCCAAGAAAGCACGCAAGTCCTACGGTTCCAGAAATCCACATGCAGGTGGGTTCATGTAGACCATAATTAATGTCCCACTTATAGAAAGTGGATCGCAGTGACAGGAAGGCCCTCCTCTTTTCATCTGTCTCTCTGGAGAAGTCCGCCAACAAGCAAATTTCATGACATTCATAGTCGTAGGGTGCACAAGTGTATCCAGAAGTTAGGATTTAGTGGACCTGCATGTCTCTCAAACAGCACGCTATGAGCGGGCACGGCTTGTCCCTAGTGGCAGGTCTGTGGGTACGAATACGATGGGCCCGCTGAATCTCCAGGGGTGGGGTGAAGGTCAGACCCAGGAGACGTGGTAGCAGGTCACATAAAAGCCCCCTGCATTATGCTGCTCAACTTTTTCCGTGAAACCAAAAAAAAGTACATTGTCTCTTCAGCTTCTCTCCTCGAGGTCGGTGATCCAGTGCCGAAGGCATCGGAGTTCCAGTTCCAGGGATTCTGTTTGTAGAGTTTGGGATTACAATGCAATGAGGCAGGTTTCAAAGCTATCCAGGCGGCCCTGGAACGTCCCAATCTCTGTTCTGATGGACTTTGTGTTAGTGATGAGGCCCGTGATCTTGGCTTCCATCAGTTCTAGCCTGTGGCTTACCGCAGTAATTTCTTGTAGAATATGCTCCATCGGGTCGTCTAGGTGCCCAGGTGGTGATGAAGTGGGCATTTTGTGCTGGTCCATGACCTCAGTGAAGAGCAGCTGGTGGGATGCTTTCCCAGGCACCATGGGCGGCAGGCACTGCCAGAAGCAGGGGGTCTAAGGGAGCAGCTGTGGGTGCTGGACCTGAACTTGGGCCCCTTTTAACCCCTCGTAATAAGTCAAACCTAACAAAATCTCAGGGTCCATGCCAGGGGGCCCAACAGTTCCAGTCTGGGGTTGTCCAGCAATGCAGGCAAAAAAGTTTTTACAGCTGAGTCGAGAGAGGTCAGGCTAGAGTTCAGAGGGCGCCGCACAGGGCGTGGTGTGAAAAATTAGCCCTAGTAGTATGCACCAAACGAAGATGTGCAATGGCCAAGTAGAATCCAATGGGTCTCACCAAGAGAGAAATGAGTACGTGGGTTCACACCACCCCTAGGAAGGGGCAAAGTTTCCAGTCCATGGAGGGAAGGTTATGGCAGTGTACAGGTCAAGCTGCGGCAGGAGGTTGCCTCCATATGTCCACGAAGGGGCCCAAGCGATGTGAGATACCCGCACCCCATTTGGGCGTGTGAAGTTGGTTTGTGGCGAAGTTCAGTGCAGCGGTGGGCCACTCCTGGAGTCCCAAGTCGTGTGGGCTGGATGGATCGCCCTCCTCAAAGTTAACAAGGGTCAAGGCTGTACTGAGGAGCCACCGCAAGTATGCACAGTCACTCCAGGATTATGGGGTGTGTCCCACAGTCCCTACAGATCAGCCAAAAAGAGGGAAAGTGTCACAGCAGCATCCCCCGGAGAGTGTCACTGGAAGTGGGGTATGGGGCACCTCCCAGTATGCCAACAGGATGTGGGCTGCTCCGAGTGGGCTCCGCAATGCTCTGCGTGAGCTTGCGAGCACTCTCGCAAGGCCGGGAGGATTCTGCCTGTGTGCAGCAGCCGAGGGCTGGTAAATAATCCGGGGGGGCAGATCACCATCGAAGGCTGCGATGGAATGGACTCCATCACCCAGGAGCACTAGTCCTCATAGGAGCTGCCCCCTCTACGTAGGGCCGCAGTAGTGAAAGACAGATGGCTGGAGGAGGGAAGCCAGGCCAGGCCCGTTGCTCCTCCGGCACTTCATGTATGGGGCCAAAAGGCTCCCCAGGGGTCAGAAAGCCAGCGCGGTCATTCTGGAATGTGGATGCCACCCGACAGTCCAAGATTCTCTCCGGTATGTGGCAGCGAAGAACAAGTTACTTACCTTCGGTAACGATGTATCTGTAAGAAACATTAGTTAGTTAGATACCTCACCTTAGAATATCCCCAGGCGTCAGACTGGATCCGGAAGATTTTTCGTCAGCAATACCCCTTGCGCGTCGCTAGGCATCGTCTGCGGCTCCGCGTCCGTCGTCGGCGTCGTGCGCCGGAATGACGTGTCGGAGTACTTAGACGCCGCCCTCGCGCGCTGACGTCAGTTCTTGTACATAGCCTTCCGCGCCAGGAACGCAGAGCCATGCAAGATACCGACACTGGTGCCAAAAAATACTAGGGCCCTGAAAGGGATAGCCTTAACCCTAGATGTCAGTTCGCAGAACGGGGAGGATGGGTGGGTCGGTGAGGAATCTAACTAACTAATGTTTCTTACAGATACATCGTTGCCGAAGGTAAGTAACTTGTTCATCTGAAAGAAACACGTTAGTTAGATTCCTCACCTTAGAATAGATACCCAAGCAATACCATCCCCGGTGGTGGGTATGCGAACCAAGATCACACCAGAAAGTCCTGGAGGACAGAACGGCCAAAGAAGCTATCCCTCCGGACTTGGCTGTCAAGGCAATAATGCCTGGCAAACGTGTGTAGCGAAGCCCACGTTGCCGCCTGACAGATGTCCTGCAAAGGGACACCCCGTCCCAAAGCAGTAGTAGCCGCTGTGGCCCGAGTAGAATGGGCGCGCAGCCCAACAGGAGGGTCCTTTTTTGCCAAGGAATAACAAAGTTTGATGCACAAAACGACCCACCGAGAGATGGTCCGTTTGTGCACAGCTTTCCCATTCTTAGCACCCACGTATCCAACGAAAAGTTGGTCGTCCACCCGGAACTGCTTTGTGCGGTCCAGATAAAAGGAGAGCGCACGTTTTGGGTCCAGACGGTGGAGCCTCTCTTCCTCTTTGGAAGGATGCGGAGGCGGAAAGAAGGTGGGCAAGGTGACAGACTGCCCAAGATGAAAGGGGGTCACCACTTTCGGAAGAAAGGAGGGACGAGGCCGAAGGACAACCTTGTCCGGATGAACAGAGAGAAAAGGAGGCTTTGATGATAAAGCCTGGAGCTCACTCACCCGTCTAGCCGAGGTGATGGCTACCAGAAAAGCAGTCTTAAGCGTCAGCAGACGAAGAGGACAATTATGAAGAGGCTCAAAGGGAGCGCACATTAGAAATGTGAGAACAAGATTCAAGTCCCACTGAGGTATTACAAAAGGGACAGGAGGGAACGTGTGAGTAATGCCTTTTAGAAAGCGTGTAACCACAGGGGACTTGAAAAGAGAAGGCTGATCAGGAAGCCGCAAGAAGGCAGAGATGGCAGCAAGATAACCTTTCAAGGTGCCCAGGGCAGAGCCCTGCCGGGCCAAAGAAAGAAGAAAGAGGAGAACCTCAGAAAGAGGGGCGGAGAGGGGATCCACAGCCTTTGCTGTGCACCATGCCACAAATTTGTTCCACCGGCAGGCGTATACCGTCTTTGTGGAGGGACGCCTGGCTGCCAGAATGATATCACAGACTTCAGGAGGCAAGTCAAATGGCATCAACTGCCGCCGCTCAATCTCCACACATGGAGGTGGAGGCTGGACAGGTTCGGGTGGAGGACCAGCCCCTGCTGCTGCGACAGAAGATCCTCCCGAAGGGGCAGACGTATCGGAGGATCGGTCAACATACTGAGTAGCTCGGGATACCAGTACCTTCGTGCCCAATCCGGAGCCACCAAGATGACTTGGGCCCGGTCGTGCCTGATCTTCTTCAGCACTCTGGGCAGAAGTGGTATAGGCGGAAAGGCGTACAACAGACCGCAACTCCACTCGTGACGAAGAGCGTCGCCGAACGAGTGCCGCCTTGGAAATTCCAACGCGCAGAACTGCTGACATTACGCGTTCTCTTTGGTGGCGAATAGATCTAACCAAGGCTCTCCCCACTGCTGAAAGAGACCTTGCGCCACTTCGGAGTTCAGACGCCATTCGTGATCCATCATGCACCGGCGGCTGAGTTCGTCTGCTCTGGCGTTCAGATAGCCCGCCAGATGTTGAACCACTAGGGTGACGCCCTGGTGTTCCAGCCACGTCCAGAGGCGCAGAATCCTGACAAAGGGTCCACGACCCCACCCCGCCCTGTTTGTTGCAATACCACATGGCGGTGGTGTTGTCCGTGAACACCTGCACGACACTTCCCCTGACAGAGGGAAGGAAGGCTTTCAGTGCAAGTCGGATCGCTCTCAACTCCAACAGGTTGATGTGGAGGCGAGACTCCGCCGGAGACCAGAGGCCTCTGATCTCCGCCTCTCCCATATGGCCCACCCATCCCAGGAGGGACCCATCCGTCACTACGACATGCTCCGGTTGGGGAAGGGAGAGGCTCTTGCCCGTGACCCAATCGCGGTCCGTGAGCCACCACTGCAACTGCTGTGCAGTGCCCTCCGAGATCAAGACATGGTCGGACAGGTTACCGTGATGCTGGGCCCACTGAAACTTCAGGTCCCACTGCAGAGCCCGCATGCGCCGCCTGGCGTGATGCACTAGTAGGATGTAGGAGGCCATCAGCCCCAGAAGCCGCAACACTAGCCTGACCGAAACCCAGGATAGAGGCCGAAAGATGGGAATCAGGGCCTGAATATCCCGGACCCGCTGTTCCGGCGGATAGACACGGAACTGCGCCGAATCGAGAACCGCTCCGATGAAGAGGAGCTTCTGAGAGGGACTCAGGTGTGACTTCGGCACGTTGATGGAAAACCCCAGCAAATGCAGGAGATCCGCCGTAGTCTGGAGGTGGGAGACGACTGACTGCCCGCCTTCAACAACCAGTCGTCGAGATAGGGGAAGACTGGAACCCCTGATCTGCGCAGATGAGCTGCGACCACCGCCATCACTTTCGTGAACACCCGAGGGGCACTGGTAAGGCCGAAGGGGAGCACGGTAAACTGAAAGTGCTCCTGACCCACCGTGAACCGCAGGTAACGCCGGTGGGCCGGCAGGACGGGGATGTGGAAATATGCGTCCTGCAAGTCCAACGCTACCATCCAGTCTCCAGGGTCTAGGGCAGCTAGAACCTGAGCCAAAGTTAAAATTTTGAACCTTTCCTTCCAGAGGAAGGCATTGACGTTCCGGAGGTCCAAGATAGGGCGTAGGCCCCCTTTGCCCTTCTTGGGAACCAGAAAGTAGTGGGAATAACAACCACGACCTACTTCTGGGCTCGGAACGCGCTCGACGGCCCCCTTGGCCAAGAGGGCCGAAACTTCCTCGTGGAGAAGATTCAAATGATCCCCCGAGATACGGTGGTGCTGCGGTGGCATGGCTGGAGGGGTCGTCTCGAAGGGGAGGGAGTAGCCCCTTCGGACGATTTGCAGCACCCACCTGTCCGATGTGATGGACCGCCAGTGGAGCAGGTGATGGCGAACTCTGCCGCCCACTGGCGTGGAATGGGCCTGAAAGCTCGGACTAGGAAGGCTTTGAGGCGGATGCTGCCGGGGTGGATGTGGGCTGACCGCGTCGTCCTCCAGAACCGCCTCGGCGGAAACCACGTCCGCAACCGCGCGCAGGTTGGTTCTGCGGCTGGTGGCTAGGCTGACGTGAGGAGGCACCCCTTCCTTGGCCACGAAAGGGGCGAAAGGCGGAAGTTTGCGACCGCGGGGCCGAGAGGCCCAAGGACTTGGCCGTAGCCCGGGAGTCCTTAAAGCGATTCAGCGCACTGTCCGCTTTCTCACCAAAAAGGCGAGTGCCATCAAAGGGCATGTCCATGAGAGTGCTCTGGACATCCCCCGAAAAGGACGTGGACCGCAGCCAGGCGTGACGTCTAAGCGCCACCGTGGTAGAAATCGCCCTACCCAGCGAGTCCGTAGTGTCGAGCCCTCATCAGATTGCATGTCGCGCTGCATCCCTCCCATCGGCCAGAGCCTGGGTAAGTCGTGTCTGGGCCTCCTCCGGGCACAGGGGCAGCACGTCCTCCACCGTATCCCACAGAGAGTGGGAATAACGGTCCAAAAGACAGGCGGTGTTCAAGGACCGCAGACCCAAACTAAGGGAGGAGAACAGCTTTTTCCCAAACTGTTCCAGTCTCTTGGAATCCCGGTCCGGCGGAGCGGTCGGGAAAGAGGATTGGGAGGTAGAAGCCTGGATAACCAGGCTCTCGGGGGTGGCGTGTTGGGACAGAAAACTGGGGTCGCCCGGAGCAGGGCGGTGGCGCCTGGCAACGTTCCTGTCCACAGGAGGGACTGTGGAGGGCTTGGACCAGGTGCCCTGCAGAACGTCAATGAGGGCCTCATTGAATTGCAGCAGAGGCTCAGTGGAGCTTGCTGCAGACTGAAGCACCTCAGTGAGGACGTTAGTCCTCACAGCCACAGCAGGCAGCTCGAGCCCAAGGGCTGCGGCCGCCTTGCGCAGCACCACAGAGAAAGCAGCACCCTCCTCCGAAGCCACAGTCGGAGGAGAGATGAATCCAGTGTCTGGTGAGGTATCCAGACCACTGGCCTCCCCCAGTTCGTCTGCCCAGTCCTGTGACAGCTGAGCCTGAACGGCCATAGGGTCATCGGACCCCTCCCATTCGCCCCCATCATCCGATTCCTGGTAAACAGGAGGAAGGATCTGAGCCGGACGATAGACATAATGTGTCTCTAACGGCGCCGTACGCGGCGTCCATCGACGCCGTAACGGCGCCGGATCCGGAGCGGGGCTGAACTGGGGCTCGACGCAGAGCGGAGCCGACGTATGAGGTGGAACCGGTGTCGACACCGGCGGAGGAGGCGTGACGAGGTCGACCGGCGTCGGCGGGGACGGTTCCCTCGGGAACCTGCGGCGTCGGAGCCGAAGCCGGCGACGACGCCGGGGCCGGAGCCGCCGGCATGCAAGGTTGCCCAGTCGGGTCCGCGGGGCCCGAAGGCGCGCCAGCGGGCGTCGACGGCGGAGCCAGGCTCCTCATGGCCGAGAGGATGGCACTGACTTCCGCCGGCGTCGCGTCAGTCCCAGGGACCGGCGGGTATGGGGACTTGCGCGGCGCCTGCGTATGTTTGTGATTGTTTTGTTGTGTGTTTTTTATTCACTTTGCAGATAATGCAGTCAGTCACTGTTGTGTTGGAATAGGGTGGTTAATGCAGCTCCAAAGTGTTGTAGGTAAGTACATGCTCTGGTGTCAATGGTGATATTGCTGGACTGCTCTAGTGTTTGATCGCTGTGTTTTTCAGTGCACATCTACTGGACGCAGTCATTATTGTGTTCGGAACTCCCCATTTTTTCTCCTGCCGTTTCCAGATGCTGTAGTACTGGATGAGTGTTTACAACAGCCTGGCACTTGGTCATATTGTTTTGCCCAGCTAGTCTGAGTGGGTATTGGGTGTGCTGGAGGGCCAGGCTGTACTTTTGAACTTGTGTTGCTTGTGGGTGATGGAGAAGGTGCTAGAGTTCGTTGTAGTTTAGTAAAGTGAGGTGAATGTCTGGTGATATTGTATATAATAGCAGTTATGATGGCAGGTTTTCTGCTGGAGTCTGGTCAGGGGAATTTTTAGTTGTAATGATGTATGGGTAAACTTTCTGTTTTTTATTTTGTCTTGGCTTTGAATGTGTAAAATTAGGGATGGCGGAGAAATCCTTTGTCAAAGAAAGCTTGTGGTTTCCATGCCCTGGCTGCCGTGTGATTGGGCGTCTGTGACTACGTGTCCTGTGCGCATAAATGTTGTGAGGCGTCATTGTGAAAGTGCAGACGTGGCAGTGGGACTTTAAGTCTCAGGAGGTTGCAAGACTTGCCCATCTCGGACTGTTGTGCAATGGTAGTCACACCCTAGCTGTGGTCTTGTTACTTTGTTTGATATGAGATGTGGGGAGTCTCATGTCTTGACCTGTTGCAGAGTTACTGTGATTGCTATTTGCTGTTAGTGTGTGTCTGTGTGGGTACTGGAGAGTTTAACAGGTTTTTGTTGGGTGAATGTGTAAGTCTGACATGCTGGAGATAGAGTGATTGCGAATGACTGCCATTGCAGTTTGTTTTGTTGTTTGTAAGAAACGGAAGTGTGTAGTCCCCGGAATGACCCAATTACCTGGATGTCTGACCTGGTGTCTGGAGGGCTGAGAGTGGTTGACATCAGAGAATGTTGGTGTGTGGTCTACAGTGCAAGCTAGGATGGGAGTACACTTGGAGGGAGGATGAGGTCCTGACTGGTCCTACCTGCTGCTGTAACCACATGCCTAACTTGATGACCCTCCCCCTGATTCAACAACATGCTTGTGCAGTAAGTGCAGCATACAATAAACTGCCTGGTTAGCTAACATCAATAGATTCGGAGTCATCGTCGTCTTCGCAGGAAGAGAGGATGAGTGGAGGCGAGAACCGGGCCTAAATAGCCCCTACGCCCCACCTCCACCCATCCTGACCGGAAGTGTGCGCTCGCCCAACGTTACTTTGCCCCGGAAGAACAACCGCTGCCCGGCAGCCAATCAGGCTGCTGGCCAAGCCACCAAGGGGGGTGTGTCGCACGGGCGGGGGGAGCCGGGTCCTAAGGGCGCGCTTCTGGATGGTCGCGCTTGGCAAACAAAAAGCCCAAAAACGTCTGTCTGTTCTGTAAACACTTGAAGAACAAATGAGTCTGGTTACATATCACACAGGGTGACACTAAAGGAGACAGCAACTATGTGTTACTCTCCATGCCCCAGTAGGCAGACCAATTCTCCTCACCGGCTGTATGTAGTGGGGTTCATCAGCTTTGAGCGCAGTAAGGGTTTGAGCATTACCAGGTCCCAGGGCATCATCACTTATGGGGCTAGCATGAAGTAGCCTTTGGGCTTGCTTGAGCTCTAACAGGGCACCAAACATGGTACCGTCTTGAGGTTATATAGCAAAACCCACCCAGCATCACATATACTAAACCACAAGTGGTTTACAAATTACTGTAATTGTGTCTGTTCTATTCTTTAAACAAAGAGGCTTGTGGAATTAGAGGGTTTTAAAACTATATATACATTTAAAAAAGCAAAATTTAAAATTATCATTTTAAAACAAGCCATAAATGTGAAGGAATTTCATTTGGTATCCTTATCTTGATTTGTGGGAGCAGCACAATTAAAGCAGACAGAATAGAGTATGGGTGACTGGTGGCCACAATTAAAGCACCGGTATGCACCGAAAACAAAGATAGCATCCATTTGGAATGACAAAGACAACGTGATATGCATGAGTCTAGCATATTGCTTTGACTTTTAGAAATAAAAATGCATTTTGAAAAGCTCCAACTTCCTCAATTACATTTCAATTTTTGCATTTTTTTGTGAATAGAAATATTTCCTAATTTTTGTATTTATTTTGTGTCCCACACTCGTTCTCTATGCTTGTGTATTGTTTTGTGGTTCAATTTGTGATAAATGCTTAGGTGGGGGTTACCTCGGCTTCCACTAGTGATTCACTGTGGTGTCCACAGATGTCAAAAGGTAAGCAACTGCCCGCCTGCGGCTCATGGAGGTAAGTGACATCACGCTCCCTTCTTGTGGGTCACTGACGTCTTGAGGAAACCCTGAGGTTTGTGTTGATCCATTTGTGCTGGAGCAAGATTTTACTGGACTGTGGGGTCTGGATGAAGCGGAACCCTGAAAAGACAACCCCGGAGGCTAAGTAGCACCCGGCAGAGAATATCAATTCACAGGGGCAGTTAGCTTGGATCATCTCATGACTCACTGGGCGGGATCGTCTACTAACTAACCCATTACTGCGTTTAACAAACCTGCAACATAATTCTGACAATTTGTGAGGTACTTATTATTTAAGGTAATTAAAATACACAGCATCAGAGTGAATTAATTTGTCTGTGGTGCAGCAAAGCTATAACTGGGGCCAGTTCAGTGCCCATCTAACGCCTCCAGATGACACTTCAACTGGGTGAAACTGTCAGCAGAGCTAACCAGGTAAACGGTCTACCATGCGGTTAGACGGTCTTGTCCAGACCACTCTCATACATGCCAACATTATAGAACATTTAAGTGGAAGATTTTGGAAAACAAATCGTATGAATGTATTCTCCCCATTTACTTGTATTGAAGAAAAGGCAATTTTAGGTGGGAGACAAATAAAATAAACAAATTTTGGCTTTTAAAATCGAGAGTCTCTCGCCGGAATCAGGTCTGTTGGCATGGATACTGATGATTCTATAACTGCTGTACACACGCATGAAGTCACGGCATTAAAGGCGCGAGGGTCATGCTTCAGGCCCGCAAACTTGGCTATGTTATACATTACTGACCCTATTTAAATCGAAGCCTACCAGGCAGTGCAGCCATCTTAGGGACATTCGGAAAGCTTCCCTGGGAATGCATTTCGCCCATTGCTTAGCATTGGCTTTGTGGTCTGTAACTCACATGTTTGCTTTCTATTTTCTGGCTCAATTTGTTTTAGGCTGTCCAGCTTCAGTGCGTCCTTTCGGCCCAACCCCTATTTACTGTATTTTTCCACCAGTGTTGGATTTCGGTAAACAGGTCTTTAAATCTTATTGTCATCTAGTCACATTTGTTGTGCATTCGAAGACAGAGGTCAAAGGCCTGGTTCTGTCTTCCAGGGAGCTTGGTGTTTACTTTTCTTTCTCTGACTTCAAAGTAAGGGGATTTATGTGACAAGCATACTGGTGAATGGTGCTGTGCTGGAGGAGGCTGTACAATGTTATTTTTTTTGAACACACAAAATTTAAATGTCTGTAAATGCTCCTGCTCAGATATTTCAAAATATGTCAGAATTTGAAATGCGCCAATGAAGCACATTTTTGGTAGTTCTGAAGTGTGGTGGAAACTAATATTTTATTACGATTAAAACAAATCAATACACTAGGCGATGACGTTTCCACACAATATCATTTGTGAGCTGTATACTTTTATCAGTAAAACTGCATGTCTGTGCAAATGTAATCGTCATTTCAACTGAAGATGTGTTCTCCGTAATGGCAGTACGCTACCACAACATGCATACTAGATTTTAGCCCACTGCACTTTATGTCACTAAACACTACTTTGAAACAATCTACTCTACGCCACTGCACTCTATGCCACTCTACGCCACTGCAATCTACCTTATGCCACTCCATACCACTGTATTCTACGCTGCTGCACTCAACGCCAATGCGCTCTACACCACTTTACTCAAAACAAATACACTCTACGCCAATTTACTCTGCACCACTGCACTGTATGCCACTATACCCTGCAACACTCTACACAATTGCATTGTACATCACTTTACTCTGCACCACTCTCCACCATTACACTCTATGTCACTTTACGCTACATCATTCTAGGCCACTGCACTCTACACCAGTGTACTGTAGGCCACCCCACTCTACATCACTGCACTCTACTGCGCACAAAGCACTCTTCGCCACTGAACTTTATGCCACTCTACTCTGCACTACTCTGCTCTTTGCCACTGCAATATTGCCTAACCCACTCTAGGCCACTCTACCGCACTATATGCCAATGCACTCTACGCCACTCTACTCTACTGTGTACCACCGCACTCTACACCAATTCACTCTACGCCTCTCTAGTCCGCACCACTCTACTCTATGCCAGTGCACTGTACCCCACTCTATTATGCCCCAATGCACTCTTCACCACTGAACTCTACATACACCACTCTAGTCTCGGCCACTCCACTCTACGCTACTCTGCACCACTCCATGCCACTCAATTCTGCAACACTGCACTGTATGCAACTGCACTCCACTCTACTCTACACCACTCTAGGTCACTGCACTCCACACCACTCTATTCTACTCTGCACCACTATACTCTATGCCACTGCTTTCTGTGCCACTGCACTCTACACCACTGCACTCTATGACACTCTGCAAAACTGGGCCACTCTACTCCATGCCACTGCACTCTACTCTGCACCACTCACCTCTATGCCACTCTACTGCACTCAATGTCAATGCACTCTATGTCACCACACTATGCATCACTCCACGCCACTCTAATCTATTCAGCATCACTGCACTCCACGCCACTCCACTCTACACCACTCAACTCTACGCCACTGCACTCTACTCTACACCTCTGCACTCTACCCTGCACCACTCCACTCCACTCTACTCTGAAATAATGTACTCTATGCCACTGCACTCTATGGCACTTGACTCTACGCCACTGCACTCTATGCCACTACAATCTATTTTCCACCACTCTACTCCGCTCTATGTCAGTCCACTCTATGCCATTCTGCAACACTACTCCACCCTATGACGTTCTACACAAATCCCTCTTTGTCACTTCATGCCACTTTACTCCACTCCACTCTGTGCCACTCTATGACACTTGACTTTACAACACTCTACTCTGCCATTCGCCTCTCCTACACTACTCTACGCCACTCCACGACAATCTACTCCACTCTTCAACATTCTATTTCACTCTATGCAACACGTTCTACACCACTCCACTCTACACCACTCCAACAACACTGTAAGCAACTACTCTATACGACACTCTACTTCACTTAACACTACGACACCCCACAACACTGTACACCACTCCAGTCAACTCTACACCACTCTACGCCATTCCATAATAATCCACTCTACTCCACTTTACGGCGCTCCACTCCACGCCATTCTCCTTTCTCCCACTAACTTTTCGCCATGCTGAACAGCAGGCGCAATGGTGTACAACATGGCTCAAACATATTGGGAAAGCCTATAGCTCTTACATAGGCGAGAGCTATTGGCTTTGCCAAAGCTTGTTTTGTCTAGCAGCCTTTTGTGCGTCCGAGGCAGATCACGGGGAAGGGGCATCACGGACTCTTTTTTTCCGGCAGAGGCGAGTGAAAACAGAGAGAAGATAACACAGCCCGAGGCTCCGGGCTCTTAAACGGCGCGCGGCCCCTTCGGCCCCGTGCGGGGCTCTAATGGCTTTTACGCGCCCCACTCCGCGCGGCCTCCTCGGCGCGGCTAATGCACCTGATCGCTTGACCTGCAGAAGTAATCAGCGCGCGAAAACAGTAATCTTCCGCACAGTCGATAAGACCATAACACTCCCCCCGGGCTTTCAGTGCGCCAGGCCCAATTTAGCACCACTCACCGGCGGCTCTCCAAGGGGCCGTAATTACAGGTTAACGCCTCTTCGTTTCAAAACACACTCACAAACTTATTGACAAGTGACCCCATCACAGCACACACAAAGAAAACAGGGCCCTGCGACCCCGCCACCTGTTTACACGAACGACACACTTACTTTTAAATAAAAAAACGTCTTTGGAATACACTCTGATGCCAGGGCACGCACGTGCCAATTGTCTGCCGCCTCCTTTCAATGCAGAGCCCAAGAAAACACCCGGATAATTTGACTCAAAATTGCAGCCACCTCTGTCATAATAAAACCTGAAGAAGGGCGGGGGTGGCGTTTGCTCACAGCAGCTCATTAGCTAAGGAGAGGCCAGTAATCAAAGCGCTATCGAATAAATGCTACATTAACACTTCACAGGAGCCCGCGGCCAGTCCAGAGACGCGCTGAAATGCTGAAAAAAGGCAACATTTGCACCATTTTTTGCTAGATGAACCAGCCTCTGGTCCAGATAGCTGCACCCCGATGGGTTGCAACACATGCACTGCTTACACATGATTGTAAATCTAATGAGAGGTGGCGATCTTAACAAAGAAAAAATAACCCGAAACTCGTTTTGAACTATTTTTACTATTTAAATAACAAAAACGGGACAAAATAATCTTGCCTTGAAAACAAAGCGGTGTTCCACGTTTGGGAAGTTGAATATATTTATTGAATTCACCTTTTATTGCCGCGTTTTGCTCAGGCGCAAACTTAACGTGCATCACTCCACATCGTACAAAGAGAAAAACGTGCGAATTCATTTTCACGTTTTTTTGGTATAAGTGATGCACGTGATATGTTGTCTGATTTGGAGTGTGGTGGTGTGGTACTCTGCCACAAACGTGAGGGATATCATACCCCCCTTATTACATGTGCAATAGATCATAATACGCATTCGTGATGGAGTCCCTGTCCAACAATCTCGACCCAGGCCCTCAGTTTTTAATGCACAGCAGACCAAACTCGACCCAGGCCCTCCGTTTTTAATGCACTGCAGACCAAACTCGACCCAGGCCCTCCCGTTTTTAATGCACTGCAGACCAAACTCGACCCAGGCCCTCCCGTTTTTAATGCACTGCAGACCAAACTCCACCCAGGCCCTACGTTTTTAATGCACTGCAGACCAAACTCGACCCAGGCCCTCAGTTTTTAATGCACTGCAGACCAAACTCGACCCAGGCCCTCCGTTTTTAATGCACTGCAGACCAAACTCGACTCAGGCCCTCAGTTTTTAATGCACTGCAGCCTAAACAAACACCAACAGCCTGATTCACAAAGGCACTTTCAATAGCACAGGTACTTTTTCTGATGAAAAATCTAGGATTCAGGAACTGTGACCCAGAAGTCGTAAATTCATTTACTCCCTTGTGATATTACTCATTCTCGGAGTAAAATTCCATATGTGCAAGTGCCACACAATGAGAGAGGAGGGAGCAGTTCCAACGTGGCATTTGTGAGGCAAAAAAAAGTCACACATGGGCACACTCTAAGCTTGGAAGTGTCACATATGGGCACACTCTAAGATTGGAAATGTCACGCACATGCACACTCTAAGCTTGGAAATGTCACACACGGGCACAATCTAAGCGTGGAACTGTCACACATGGGCACACTCTAAGCATGGAAGTGTCACACACAGGCATACTCTAAGCGTGGAACTGTCACACATGGGCACACTCTAAGCTTGGAAATGTCACACATGGGCACACTTTTAGTCTGGAAATGTTACGCACGGGCACATTCTAAGCTTGGAAATGTCACACATGGGCACACTCTAAGCATGGAAGTGTCACACATGGGCACACTCTAAGATTGGAAATGTCACGCACATGCACACTCTCAGCTTGGAAATGTCACACATGGGCACACTCTAAGATGGGCAACGTCACACATGGGCACACTCTAAGCTTGGAAGTGTCACACACGGGCACACTCTTAGCCTGGAAGTGTCAAACACAGGCACACTCTAAGCTTGGAAATGTCACATATGGACCCACTCTAAGCTTGGAAGTGTCACACATGTGCACACTCTATGCCTGGAAATGTCACACAAGGGCAGACTCTGAGCTTGAAAGTGTCACACATGGGTACGCTCCAAGCTTGGAAATGTCACGCTCAGGCCCACTCTAAGCTTGGACATGTCACGCATGGATGCACTCTAAGATTGGAAATGTTACGCACGAGCACACTCTAAGCTTGGAAATGTCACACATGGGCACACTCTAAGCATGGAATGTCACACACGGGCACAATTTAAGCGTGGACATGGGCACATTCTAGGCTTGGAAATGTCACACATGGGCACACTCTAAGCTTGGAAGTGTCACTAAGCTTGGAAATGTTACAAATGGGCACACACTAAGATTGGAAATTTCACGCACGGGCATAATCTAAGCTTAGAAATGTCACACATCGGCATACTCTAAGATTGGAAGTGTCACACACGGGCACACTCTAAGCCTGGAAATGTCACGCACGGGCAGACTCTGAGCTTGGAAATGTCACACATGGGCGCACTCTAAGCTTGGCAGTGTCACACACGGGCCCACTCTAAGCATGGAAGTGTCACACACAAGCACGCTCTAAGCTTGAAAATGTCACACACTGGCACACTCAGCTTTGAAGTGTCACACGTTGGCACGCTCTAAGCTTGGAAATGTCACACATGGGCACGCTCTGACCTTGAAAGTGTCACACAAGGGCATGTTCTAAGCTTGGAAATGTCACACATGGGCACGCTCTGAGCTTGAAAGTGTCACACATGGGCATGCTGTAAGCTTGGAAATGTCACACATGGGCACGCTCTGAGCTTGAAAGTGTCAAACATAGGCACGCTCCAAGCTTGGAAATGTCACACATTATTATTATTATTATTATTTATTTTTGTAGAGCGCATAGTCACCCTGAGGTATCCCAGCGCTAACGAGAACCCTAACTCTCCAGTTCGGTGGGCCAGGGGCAAAACAGAGGTGAGGAGGAGGGGGGGGGGAGGGGACAAAGACTCAGTGTAGGGGAAGGCGTGAGTTATTTGGGAAAAAGATGAGTTTTTAGTTGCTTCCTGAAGCGAAGGTATTGTGGTTCGAGTCGCAAGTCGCGGGGGAGCGAGTTCCAAAGACGTGCGGTTTGAACTGAGAAGCGTCTTCCTCCGGCTCGGGCTTTCTTGAATCTGGGGGAAGTGATGACATTTTCTGTGTCAGACCGGAGGGATCTTGTGGCTTTATAGGGAGTGATGAGTTTACTAAGGACTGGGGGGCCTTGTTTTTGCAGAAGTTTGTGGGCTAGGCATAGAGCCTTGAATTTGACTCGCTCCCTTATGGGAAGCCAATGGAGGTTTTTTAGAGCAGGTTTAGCGGAAGTTCTGGCAGGGGTATTTGTGATAATCCGGGCTGCGGTATTCTGGATTCTCTGAAGCTTGTTGAGAGTCGCTTCAGGAGCGCCCAGATAAATCACGTTGCTATAGTCAAGCCTTGAATTAGCAATTTTTGTGAGTCGAAGGGTAAGAGGGGCAGAACTTTTCTCAGGGATTTTAAAAGGCCGAAACAGGTCCCAGCTACTTTCTTAGCCTGAACTGTGAATGAGAGGTCAGTGTCGATCCAGACCCCCAGACTCTTGACCTCTTCTTTTGGGTCGGGGGGAGGGCCCAGGCAAGCGGGCCAGATGTTAGGGGAGAGTGAGAGGCCTTTCGGGCCGAGGAGCAGGACTTCGGTTTTTGTCCCATTTAATTTTAGAGCTGACTTATTCATCCAGCAATGGACCTGCGTAAGGCAGTTGAATAGGTCTGCTGATTGTTGTCTGGGGTGAGACAGAGATACTACTAATTGTGTGTCGTCAGCATAGCTGACGACGCTCACTCCGAATGGGGTGATGACCTCCTCCAATGTGAACATATAGATATTAAATAATGTGGGGCTCAGGGAGGAGCCCTGAGGCACACCACATTGGAGGGGCATTTCGGAGGAGCGGGCGTTCTTCTCCCAGATCTGGTAGGTCCGTTGAGCTAGGAAGGATGAAAGCCAGGATAAGGCCGAGCCTTCCACGCCAACTCTTTTAAGTCTTTTAATAAGGAGATGGTGGTTGACGGTGTCGAATGCCGCACTGCCACTGATCCTCCTCCGTCCAATAGTGTTCTGGCCTCTTCTACCGCTGCCAGGAGGGCGATGTCGGTGCCCTGTCCTGGTCGGAAGCCCGTCTGGGAACTTTTTAGTTTATTATTGACCTCGAGAAACTGCGAGAGTTTCCTGTTGACTAGTTTTTCCGCGATCTTACTGACTCCTGGGAGAAGGGAGATGGGCCTGTAATTCGCCAGATTCTCGGGGTCGAGGGATGGTTTTTTTAATAAGGCTTTTACGACCGCCGTCTTCCAGCTCGGGGGGACAACTCCCTGTTGGAGTGAGGCATTGATCAAATGGGTCAAAGGGGGAGTGATCGTGTGGGCTACCTCCTTAAGGATCCAGAGTGGGGCAGGGTCCCTGGGGGATCCGCTCTTCATGGATTTGAGCGTGTTTCCTACTTCTTCGGTGGTAACTTGGCCCCAGGAGGAGAGACAGATAGATGATGGAGGGTACGGGGGGCAATTTCTTCACACAAATTCACAGAGGGAATTGAGGCAAGAATTGTTTGAATTTTGTCGTGAAAGAAATTAGCCAATTGTTGGCATTTCTCCTGATCAGCTTTGGGGTCAGTGTGGTGTCTCGGTCCCGGTTCTGGGGTTTTCAACAGCTCTTTAAGGATGGCATAGGATTCTTTACTGGAGCATCCAGCTTTCTCTATTCTCCCCTGGAAGAACATGCTTTTGGTTTTTCGGATAGCGGTTTTATAGGTAGATAGAGAGATGGAATAGATGTCTTTATTGATCTCTGATTTAAGTCTTCTCCAGGAGCGTTCCGTTCTCTTGCACTCTTGACGCAGAGCTTTGAGCTCTGGGGTGTACCAGGGAGCGGAGGATAGTCTTTTAGGATGTTTAAGCATCGCAGATTTTGGGAGAAGTGTGTCTAATGAGGAGGTGATCCATTCATTGAACTGTCTGTCAGCTATGGCAGGGTCGGTTAAAGGTTCGGGGATGGAGTCTGTGAGGGCGGCGGCCCATTCATCAGGTGCGAGTTTGCGCCATCGTCGGTCGGTAACCTGGATTTTAGACGTTGGGGAGTTCGTGGTGGAAATTTCCCAAAATATGGGGACCATAAAATGGTCTGCCCATGGAAGGGTTACGGGAGGTCTGGTGGTAATGGTAGCTATATTAGTGAGAATGGGATCCAACAAGTGTCCCTTCTCATGGGTAGGCGCGTTGTTGACCAATCGGATGTTTAGAGATGTTAGGTCTTGCCGAAGGTCAGAAGCTAACCGATCCGTAGGGTCCATGAAGTGGAAATTTAGGTCACCTAGCATAAGGAAGTTAGAGGTGGACGAAGCTAGCTGTGTCACTGATTCGATGACAGCATTAATAAAATTACCAGGAGCACCTGGGGGGCGGCAGATCAGTAGCCCTGACAGGGAGTGAGCTGGGGACGTTTGAATGGAGAATTGACAGCTCTCACAGTCCTCAATGTGAGCGTTGGAAGTTCTACAGGTGAATAGTTCCCTGAAGACTATAGCTACCCCCCCTCCCCTCCCTTTGGGTCTGTGTAGGGCTTGGCAGAGATACCCTGGGGGAAGGGCCGTGACAATGTCCGAGTCGGTGCTATCTGAGAGCCATGTTTCCGTTAAAAACAGGAGGTCGAGATCCTGATCTTGAATAAGCAGATTGGTTTCGATCGCATGTTTGGGGAGGGAACGACAGTTAAGGAGTCCCATCTTTAGTGCGGGTTTTGTCAAGTTCGCGGGAGTCGGGTTGCAGCGCATACAATTGGAGAAGGTATTACCTTCGGTATGTGTGTGGTGACAGGCAAGAATTTTCTTAGGTTGTAGTGCGCGAAGTGCCTCTCCAGTATATATCACACGGTCACGAGGGCTGCCTGGTAGAGTAACTGGGCCTGGGTCCGGCTGGGCCCGGACGGGCCCAGACGGGCTTGCCTTTGGCGCGCCTTTGGCGCGCTGACGGCGCGCCCGTCCGCTGCGCTCCCTGAACTGACACATTATTTATGGGCGGAGGGGGTGTGAGTGGGCGGTGGGCGTGGCCACCCTGAGGGGGCGTGTCCTGGTCTCCTCGCGGCCGGTAATGGCGGCTTCAAGTGGGTCCTGTGTACCACAGCGATCAATCAGCTGTTTGCCAGTAACACAGGTGAGTGCAGGGGGGATAAGTGCACAGTGGGTTTAAAACACACACAAATTCAGACAGTTTTAAAAAGAAATACGATTTTGTGCTATGCGTTGCTCCCGGCTTCCGCCTCAGGAGTTTAGGGTAGGCACGCTCTAAGCTTGGAAATGTCACAAACAGGCACACTCTGAGTTTGGAAGTGTCACACATGGGCACGCTCTAAGCCTGGAAATGTCACACATGGACACGGCCCGAGCTTGAAAGTGTCACACATGGGCACACTCTAAGCTTGGAAATGTAACACATGGGCACGCTCTCAGCTTGAAAGTGTCACACATGGGCACACTCTCAGCTTGGAAATGTCACACATAAGCAGCTTTGAAACTTGGCAGCCTTGAATGTGCCAGAACAACTACAAATACCTCTATTTGTGTGCATACACCAATGCTCATTTTGAGCCGGTGGGAATCACTTGCACTTATTTTTGTGGACCGGCACTTTTTCCACATCATTTATTTTGCGATCGCAAGTGAGGGAAAAACACACCAATGGTAAAGACAGAGAAAGACGGCAACATCTTCACAAAGGGAGAAAGCAGGAACCTGCAAGAGTGAAATAAAGGGGCAGGGAGTGCATGGCAGTGGATAAAAGAGGCATGAATTAGGATTTAAGCCTGCGCGGCCATGGTATTGCCCGCAACAACGTTTAATTGCACCAGCCGCAGGCTTCTGAGCAGAGCTTTGGGAACCGGCATTCATTCTTTCACAATTTCAGCACTTACATTCACAACCCTCCGGTCCCTCCCCCTTATCTGCTAGTGGCTGGATATTCAGGCCAGTCAAGAGATGTCGTAAATCAATTTCTAGGATGAGAGTGGTATTAGAACACTCTCAAACCTCATGTGTTTATAGGGAGAGGGGTTCGTTCCTCCTGCGGAAGGGTGGCGGGGGGGGGGGGGAGGGGCTGTGTTACCTCTTGGAGGAGAAAAAAAAAAGTGAACAATCACACAGGTGCACGGGCTTCCTTTAAGGAGGAATTGTACTACATGTACCATTGGACACTGGTGGAATAAACAATGTACAAAGTCACAACTCCCAGTGGCAGTTATATATGAATAGCATGAAAAATTCTCTTGGAAATCTATTTTTAGGTCTCGCCTACCAAACAGCTCAAGCTGTCTGGTTACAAAAGAGTGTTTTTGGGCTCACCAGAAACGTACACTGGTCAGATTCCCAGCACGCTGGTGCCATGCTTGTGGTCCTCGATGACATATGTATGCTGGCTGCCAAGAGTAAGCCGCCCTTGGGCTGCTTGACCTATGAGCGGCCTTTGATACGATCTCCCACTTAGTGACTTCCATCAGTGGGTGGCCAGAGGAAAGATTTCAAATGGTTGGCTTCCTTTTTGAGTAACAGGGCACACATGGTGGCATTCCACCCAATCCAGAGGACTGCCTTGTGGGGTTCTGCAAGGGTCGGCCCTTAGTCCAACTTTATTCAACATCCACATGTTCCTGCTGGCTAAACCGATCCATGGCTGGTTTTTCCTACTTTTGTAGGCTGATGACAGCCACTGTGGTCCGTCTGGTGGAAGAGTCTTCAACTGCAGCCAACATATATGCCCGTTTCACATCAGTTGCACACAGGATGTGTCGTAACTCTTTAAAAGTAAATGGAGATAAAACTGAGATACTCACATTTAGCCTGATTTCCATCGCCCAGACTCCCCGCTGGTTGCCATCTGAGCTGGGAACCATTCCAAACCCATCAACATACGCCACAAATGTGGCTATTTAAGTGGATACTGCTCTCACATTTGAGAAAAAAATTAATGCTGCTACAAATGCTCCATAAAGTTCTCCCTCTTTTGCTCACAGAAGTAAGTCATGCGCCAACTATTTTGGTTTGCTTGGACCACTGTAATGTTCTCTGTTTGGGCCTTCTTCTGAAATCCCAGTCACACTTGCAGCTAATTCACACTCTGGCAGGTAGAGCTCTCCAAGGTGTGCCCCTCCTCGGTTTATAAAACCGTGTTATAGAATCTAGCCTTGGTTATTGGCGAGCAATCGATGTCTGATCCAGGCTATGAGTATCACTCATAGAGTGTTCGACAACCAAGGCCCTCTGGTGCAGCCGTCGAAAATCAGACGCTATGTACACTACGGAATGTTTAGGTTGGCTGATGTCTTCCTGCTGGAGATCCCTCGTATGGTCCGCTCTTGAGTGGGTGCCAGAGCTTCTTATTGCCGGCCGCAAATTGTGGGATTCGCTTCCCCTCTTTCTACTCTCTGAAGCTAGCTCAGTACTTGCAGCCCGGCGCCAGGATACGCTTTTTAGGGTAATTGCTGCATCCCAGGGCTCGAGTCGGGGTACCACGCGGGTGGACGGCGTCCCCCCACTTATTTTACCGGGTTTTAGCGGGTGGACGCCGTCCACCCTGCCCAAAAGATGGAGCCGGTACCCGAGCCTGCGCGCGCGCTCAGGACTCACCAAACCCCACCTTCTATTGTCGAGAGAGGGCGAACAGAGCTCTTTAAGTTGTTTCACGTTGATGGAGCCGTTCAGTATGACAGACTGGCGCTCGTGGCCGTATATTAGAAAAGGTCAGTATGTGTTTATGCATTTCAGACGGAGACCGGCAAATTTACTGTGGGCAATAAATACGCACCGAAAAAGCGCATCTTTAATTTCCCCGCTCCTTTGAGTGTCAATACGGTGACTAATTCCAACGTAAAGATTCTCATTTGCCCTTTGAACCTGCCCCCATCGCCTTCTAACCTTTGTTAATTAGTGGGGACTACATCTCGTGACGTCACTTCCTGCCGTGATGTCACTTCCGGTGACACCACCTAACTTGGAGCGTCCCCCCACTTCTTTTTTTAGGACTTGTGCCCTGCTGCATCCTACAAATACTCATCATCTTCAATCTGTGCAAGTCAAGCACTCATTTTTAGGACCAAGAGCTACCTTCATTATCATGACCCAGAGCAAGAGAGAAGAAGACTGTAAAGTAAGAAGAAAGCAGGGCGAGGAAGAGAGGAAAACAGTGACCAAGGGAAGAAGCAGGGATGAAAACAAGCCTGCCAGAGTGACTTAAAGACACAGGCGGCTTAAAGTGGTGGAAGAAGAGGCAGGAGATGGCATCAAGAAACACACGAAAGGTGATGGGAGGGTGCTTAAAGTAAGTCTAACCACTGGCAATAGCTCGGGGAGATGGCATCAGGACTAGGCAACGTTGGTATTCAGCAACCCCGGTATCTCATAGCAGCAACAGTGGGCTCCTCAGTAAAAAAAATGTGGGCCCGTACAATTAAAAATTTTTTTTTTTAAATTAAACAGTATTAAGGGGGTGAAATTGGCAATAACAAAAGTGCCCTTGCCACAAAAAAAAGAAATCACAAAGACATCACACAACAATTCTTTGGGGTTTAGTTTTATCACCGGGACACAGATTACCAATCAGGGCTTGTTTTGTAGAATTGACTCCGCCCGTCAATGCTGCAGAGAAAGTGACAATGGGAGGAAAAACCTCTCTGCTGACATCTGCTACAGCATGGATTTAACAAAATCTTATCCTCGCAAGACCAACTCTGTCTTCCATCCTTCGAGGTCAGTAAATTGAGTACCATTAAATTGGGTAATTACCATCTTTCGGTTATTAGAAATGGCAAAAGTGCAGCTTAAAGCGCCATTAGAAAGAGAGATGTAATATATGTTTTGAATCACGTCACTGAAGCCATGTGTGACAGAAGAAGCTAAGATAGTTGGTGACGTACAGTACATATGGAAACCAAACAATAGGAGCTGTGTACCTTTTTCTGTTCTTTCAGCCATGTTGCGTGGGCCACAGGGATGTGACCTCGATGTGTCACGTAGCATGTGGCTGCCATGATGTGTTTGAGTCCCACGCCTTGGCTCATGGCTTCTAGAACCTTCTCCACGTGTCCCAAAGATAAGGCTGCCTCGGTCTTTATGCCTCCAGCAGCCAGCTGCATGGTGCATGGCACCAGCGCAATCTGTCCGGCACAAAATATGGCCTCCTCTATCTGTGGAGAAAGAAACAGTGTAAACACTTCATTGTCCCATTGAGTACAATTCTTACAGGAAAAGGTATACACCCAGGACAAACACTTAATAATGAAAAAGAACTCTCGTGCAGTACTTTTCTTGTTTTACTTTGTTTCTCCTTCTCCTGTAGATTAAAATGCTTCAGACACTGGGCCTACATTCACTGAACTCTTATAACACATGTAGAAAATGATACTTATTCTGTAAGTATCTGTTTGTGGCGTGCAGTGCTGTAGATTCACATGGTTATCATACTCCTCCACCCGCTGTTATGCAGAGACATCTCGAGTCACGCTATGTGCCGTGACTTCTCCTCTTGGTGTACATTGGGCATGGGAGGCGGCTCCATGCTAGACTGTTTTCGCACAGCGTGTGAAGAGATGTATAGAGTGTGAATTAAAGGTATAGTGCAGCAACAATATACAGTAGGTATAATAAGTGTGATACAATCTACAACAGGAGTACGCATCAAAGGAGATATGTGGATGCATGTGAATCTACAACACTACACACTACCAACAGAGGCATACAGGGTAAGGAGCATCAGTGGTTAGCATGTGGATGATGCAGATGTTTGGAATAATGTCTTTAACACAGCTTGGCCAGCTGGGGCTTGCTGACGGGCTAAGATGTCCTTACAATAACGCTTAGTAAAAATGTGGGCTTGACCAGGTGGCTTGACCAGGTGGCTGCCTCACAGATATCAGATAACAGGATGTTCTTGTGGGTATAGCGCACCCTGGGAGGGGCGTGCAGGACCCTCTTTGCCTTAAGGTAGTGTGAGAAGTTGGCCTGGTATATGATGCTCACTAGTTAAAGTGATCACCTTGTACCATGCCAAGCAACCCTTATGGTGTGGTTGTAAGTCAACCTTTTCGGACTAGCTGCCCTAGTGGTAGCGTAGGCTAAGCAGTCTTTGAGGCTAAACTCGTGAAGCGTGTTAAGCCAGCTGTTTTACCAAATGCAACCCCCTTTTATACCAATGAAAGGACACCACACAGATATATATTCAAAATATATATGTATTTATTTCTCAAAGTAACCCCTAGTCTCTTTATGAGCACAGGAGCACAAATCGTCAAACAAGATTACAGTAGAATACACAGAAGTTGCACTTTATATAGATAGGCCCTGGTGGCCGCTCAAACCATATACTAAAATAGTGGTATAAGTACCACGAACAGAAAAGGGAAAAGGCCTAGGGCCTCTAGAATCGCTGGGCCTACAAGGAGCTAACTTCAGTTAGTGACCAGGAGGTCCACGGGTGGCGTGTGCAGAGCAAATAGTCACACGCGTGCTCCCATAGGTTTCAATGGGTGCGTAAAAAGTACAAAGTTACTGCAAAAAGGATCTTCCGGATGGACTAGGAACTCAAGATTGGAAACACAGACACTAGAGATGATACTCTACACTTGGGCACCGGTGTGCCAACTTTACCTCACCCACAGGAAGCGGGTGCTAGGTGTCGAAGTGCGTCGGGTTTCTTCTATCTGTTCCATGGAGCCTGTGGACAAAGATGCTGCAGGCGGTCGGTCCGGGAGAGATGCGGTGGATCCAAGAGTGGATCGGAGATGTTGAAGACCTGTAAGCAGAGAGGACAGTGTTCACAGTCACTAGCCAGTGACCAGCGTGGCACCAGGTGGGTACCAGGCAATGTCGGGTGCAAACAGGAAAAAAGGTGTAGCTTGTCTCTGCAGCCACGTGGTCCCTGGAGGTCGACGACGCCCAGGAGTCGGTTCACGAGCTGTCTCACGCAGGCTCTCGCTGTCGGCGGTGTCGGCGACTTGATCGAAGCAAACAAGCCTTGGCAAAAGCAATTGTTGTGGATAACAAGATAAGCTGATTGTTCTGACCAGCAAGGTCAGAGGGACTGCTCCTTTGGAGGGGAGCAAGGGCCAGTCTGGAGCAACCAGACCAGCGGTGTGTTTCTTGAAGTTCGTCGCCAAGATGGCCACTAGCCAGCGGGCCAGCAACCGGTTAGGCGCGTCGAGTGGCAAAATGCAGAAGGGCCCCACGCAAATCGTGGAGATGCTGGAGGGCTCACCTTTGGTGCAGATGCTGCTCGGGTGTTGGGCTTCTCAGATCCCAAAGCACAACTTGGAGGGAGCCTCGGTTGTTGCGCTTGCAGCTTGTCGTCGTCGTTCCAAGATGGCTGGCTCCACGTGTCTCGTTGCCTCCACGGGTCTCCTCTTTTCAGGGACTGTGGATCGGGCGGTGAGAGGTCTGGAGGTCCAGGTCTTGTCAGTCTCTGGGCTCCGGCTCCGGCGCGAGGCGGCGGCAAAGCAGACGTTGATTCGCTGGATGGTGCTTGCGTTAGCAAGGTGGTCACTCCCTGACCACAGGGGAGATTTCCTTCAGTCTTCTGCGCAGCAGAACGTCGAAGTTCCCGTCTTCTTCTTAGTTTCAAGTTGATTCCAGGATGTCTGAAGTCTTAGGACACAGCTCCTACCTTTAAGCGGATTCTAGGGGCCGGACTACCTGCTAGGTCCCTCCCTATGGGTGGGACCAGGAAGGGGGGAGGTTACACCCCCAATCCTTTGTCCAGCTCGCCCCAGGCCCGGGACTGGTGTGCCCCAGGACCGGTTTGAACTGGCCTATGCACCGAGGCTCCTTGTGAGCCACAGGCATGTCTGGTTTCTTTCAAGCCCTACCTGACCAATACACAAAATCCTGTCTGGGGTGGTGCATGCACCTCCCCTGGCAGGAAACCCTTTGTCCACACCTCCCAAGCTGGAAGGACTCCCAGCAGCAGGAGGGCAGACTTGTGTCTGTGGTGGCAGCATCCATTTTGTGGAGCTGAGGCTATGTCTGATTTTACCCGGGTTTCAGGTACTGTACATGTCGTGTCCCTCTAGAAGGGTGGAATGCTAACCCCGTCGCCAGAATTGGCGAGGGGTTAGTATTCCAATTCGTATGACACCTTACTCGACATGTTTTGATAAAGCCAAACCAAAGATAGCATTTAACCGCGAGGTTCATAATGCACTTAAGAGTATATGGTATGACGATATCTGGAAACAGTAGAAGGAAGTTGTTCCGACCACTGCAGACAGGCTCAGCTCATGACAGAGCACCATCTCACATGGAACCAAGCACTCTGCCTTCAGGATTGTTAAGGCCTGCCATAGGAGTGACTTATAGGTTAACATGTGTCCCATTTAAGGTTAGGTATAGGTATACTACACCTAAGTAAGAGGAGGTTACACCAACTTACCCCAGCTGAGTGATCAGCCAGTTGTGTCAAATTTGTTAGGCCAAGCCTGGGGTGGCATAATACATGCTTCAGCCCCTGGCAGGCCTTGGAGACACCAATGCCCTGGGTACCTAGTGTACACTGGTACAGGGGCTGAGAGGGTGATCCACTTCCAATTGGTAATGCACCTAGGGTGCATAGTGTAAATTTTAGTAGAGAGAACAGCAGGCTGGGGGTCTGATTGGCAGGCCCACAGCCTCAATATGTCAAAAACCAGTGAAGCAAAAAGCAAAAATTTGGGGTGACCATAGGATAGCAGACCCTACTCTCCTACAGGTAGGATGCCTGAATACATTTTACAAACCATCTGGCTATGGCAGCCTTGGAGGTAGGCTGTCCTTTGTGAGGTTTAGCACAGGAGATAAAGAGCTGATTTGGGTTACAGACGAATTTGCCCTACTGATGTACTACATGAGGGACCCCTTATGTGTGGAGAACCTTCTGCAACAGATTTCCGCTGTAGGGGGGGAAAGACCGGAAGCTCTATGGCTCGGTTAAGGTGCAACGATGACACCACCTGAGGGAGGAATATAGGGCAGGTGTGTTGTGAACCACTCGGTTTAGCAGCTGCAGCGGGGGTGGGTAAATGGAAATCTGGGAGGATGGATGGGTATTTGAAAGAATGGCAGAGTAAACGAAAAACTAAAAGGATGGATAAATAGATAGATAGATAGATAGATGGGAGGGTGAAAGGAAGCAGAGCAAATGGAAACCTGAGAAGACGGAGGATGGATTGATTCATTGATGGTTGGATGGGTTGTGGTGATAGGAGGGCAGAGTAAATGGGAATCTGAGCGGATGGATGGCAGAGTAAATGGCAATCACAGGATGGGTGGGGGAATGGATGGATGGATGGACTAACAAAACGATGAACTGATGGATGAAACGCTTTATTTATTGATCTGAAAGTCAAATGATGGGTGCAAGGTTGTAGGGATGGATGCATAGCTAGATGATTGATGTAAGGGCCAATGGATGGATGGAATGGTAAAAGACTGATAGATGAAAGAATGAATGGATGACAGAATGCAATGGTGAAAAGGCAGATACCACAGAGAGTATGGGAGGCGAAAGGATGAATGGATATTTGCTTGTACAAAAGAGACAAGGGGGGAGGGCGACCTTGCATGGGGCCATTAGAGCTTTCGTTTAAAATGGGGGTGTTTTAATTTTCTGGCTATTCCCTTGACTTAGGGTTAGTTCTAAGGACAACCCTATCCCTTAGGAACTAGATGAAAGCTTTCTGTATTGTGAATGTCTGCAGGCCACGATGCACCTAAGTGAGGTGATAGCTTCAAGTAAGGCTACCTTCCAGGAGAGGAACTGCAGGGAACATGAATGCACAAGTTCAGATGGTGGGCCCATAAGCATGGCAAGCATGGCAAGGGCTATGCTGAGGATCCACATTGGAGTGGAGGGTACTCTGGGGGTAAGACCCACTTGAGTCCCTACGTAAAGGCCAAGTCCACTTGTATCTTTAAAGAGGACTTGTGTTGTCTGTTCCTCATTTAGACGCCATTGCTGCAAAGTGTAGGCATATGGGAGTGTAGGCAAGGCTTGCTTTTTGTAGGTGCAAAAAGTAGGCAAAAATCTCTAGCACTGTGGAATGTGGGTGTGGCTATCTGGTGGTGAAGCTTGAGCGTTTTGCATTTTTTAGGGTTGCAAACAGGTCTATTGATGGAGTGCCACAGCAATGGTGTATCTGTGGAGAACCTGGGGATGGAGTTCCCACATGTGAAATTGTTGGTGAGTCCTGATGAGCAGGTCCATAAAGTCACTAGTTACTCCCAGGAGAAGCTCCTCAAAAAGGTGAATGTTTAGCGGAGTACCTCGGCCCACATGTCCTTTGCTAGGCGAGAGAGCTGAGGGGACTGTGTGCCACCCTGAAGTAATTGATGTGGTGATTCTGGTATTGAGACAGCAACTGTGCACTGGTTGAGATGTTGCCCCAACCTGAGAGAGAGGCCCGTGGTAATGGTCACATGAGTTACTGAGTCTATGAAAGACCTCCTTTGCAGTAGGTTGGTGGGTGTTCGTCATTGCAGAGAGGGCTGCGCCTAGGCCGGAATCAACAATAGATCTTCCTGTTGACCCTCTGATTGAGACCATTGGACTGGCAGATACTCTTGAAGGGGGAGCATGTGTCACCTTGCATGTGCAATGATCACAATACTGGATACCATCATTCCAAAAAGGTGCATGACAGAGCAAACTGTGAGCAGACTGCTTTGCTGAAAAAGAGGCAGCATGTGCTAGAAAGCTAAGACCCCCTTTCTTGTTGGGGTATGCTTTGTCTGTGACCGTATTTAGGATGGAGCCTAAGAAGGGCTGTGTTTGAAGAGGGTGCAGGTGGGACTTGGTGGCATTTATAGTAAAAGCCCAATGTGTGAAGCAAGGACACCACCACTTGCTTGTGTGCCAGACACTGTGGCCTGCTGCTCCTGATCAGCCAACTGTTGAGGCACTGCAAGACGTGAAATCCCTCCATGCACAGATGAGAAACCATCACAACTAGACACTTTATGGACACCCTTGGGCCATGGTGACCCCAGAGGGGACTACTTTTAATTGATAGCGCTGTCCACTTACCACAAAGCAAAGTTAGCTCTGGTGGGCAGAGTGTATGGGAATGTTGAAAAATGCATCCTTGAGGTTAAGCACCTTGATGAAATCCTCTTGCTGAAGGAGACATCCTATAGGGTTGCCATTCATATGAAGTAGCGGTTGAGGGGCCTGAGATCGAGCGGTTAAGGGGCCTGAGATTCTTGGGAATTGTAGTTGCATTTATATAGCACATACTACACCTGATGATGCATTGAAGCGCTTTTTGGGCAAGTAGCTCGCTACTCTGGAACCTATGAAGCATTAGTGGTGAATTAGTATAGTGAAATATGAAAGTCATTTGAGTGGTGGATATGTTAGTCAGTTATTTGGATTGAGAAAGATAGTGGAGGGATAGAGAGGGAAACAGGTTTGCATTTATTTAGCTCTTGCTGCCCCTGATGAGGTGTTGAAGCAATTGTTCGGTGAGTAGCACGCTACTCCGGAACCCATAAAGGATTAGTGGTGAATTAGTAGAGTGAAATATGAAAGTAATTTGAGTAGTGGATATGTTAGTCAGTTATTTGCATTGAGAAGGATAGAAAAGGGAAAAAGCTTGCATTTATATAGCGCTTGCTACCCCTGATGAGGTGTTGAAGCACTTTTTGGGGAAGGAGCACGCAACTACGGAAGCAATAAAGGATTAGAGGTGAATTAGTATTGTGAAATATGAAATTATTTTGAGTGTTGGATACGTTAGTCAGTTATTTAGATTGAGAAGGATAGTGGAGGGATAGAAGAGGGAAAAGGTTGCATTTTTTATAGCGCTTGCTCCCCCTAATGAGGTGTTGGAAGCGCTTTTCGGCGAGCATCATGCAACTCCGGTACCCAAACAGGATTACTGGTAATTAGTATAGTGAAATATGCAATTAATTTGAGTGGTGGACATGTTAGACTGTTATTTGGAATAAAAAGGAATAGTGGAGGGATACAAGAGGGAAGGTTCTAGAATTTTTGCTTTTGTTTATAGCAGTAGGTGGGGGTTTGGGATGAGTAAAGGGGAGGTGGACTGGTGTTAGTATATGGAAATATGAAATTCATTTGAGTGGTGGACATGTTAATCTGCTTTTGGACTGAAAAGGAATAGTGGAGAGATAGAAGACGGAAGGAGAGATTGAAGAGGGAAGGGCCTAGCATCTTTTGTTGGCTGAAGTACACCCTGGTGCACTGGTGTTGCAGGAGTACCGCTTCTATGGCCTTTTTAAAGAAGGACATGCACCTCTTCCTGGAGGAGTGATGTGTTTTTTGCTGAGTGTGTGTGACTGCGGTGGGATGTTGGGATAGGTGGAATGCAGTTCGAGGCCGTGCTGTAGGATGACTAGCACCCATCTTCCTGATGTGATCTCCTCTCATCAGTGGAAGGAATTATGTAGTCTCTCCTGACAGTTGATGTGTGGTCAGGGAGGGCATGGTATTTCACTGCTTGGAGGAGTCAGCCCCTTTTTTGTTCCCTCCGTAGCCTCTCCCCCTACTGTTGCCCCTCTAGAAACCCCTATGGTACCCCTTGCTGGCTTGGTTATGGTAAGCCTGCTGCTGCCTCTGAGAGGAGCGAGATAGTCTTGGCCCTTCCTCTGGGTTGTTTCCTCTCAAATGAGGCCTATTTGTTGCAGCCCAGAGAGAGCTCTCATGGACTTAGCTGTTGCTGTATCTTTTGATATCTTTTTGAGCATCTCATCAACCTGTGGCCCAAAAAGGTGCTCCCTGACAGACGGGAGGTTGAGGAGATGCTGCTGCACCTAAGGTTTGAAACTGGAGATATGGAACTAGGTGTGACGTCTAAACATGACACTAATGATGACGCCCATGAAGACTGTGTCTGAGGCATCCAACACACAATGGATGTTGGCGTTGGAGATGATTTTGCCCTTGAACACTATCGCTACCCTCTTTAGGAACTGTTCTGGGAGGTATTTACGGAATTCTTCCATCTGCTCCTACAGTGCCCTGTCCTATCTGGATAGGAGAGTGACCAAACTGGCAATCCATCAACGAGTAGGGTATCTGCTCTCATCACCAACCTCTTGCCCTTTGCAGCTATCTTTTTACTGCCCGTATCTAGAGAAGAGGCCTTGTCAATGGCTTAGGTGGATGCCCACTTGTAGGCAGTGTGGACTAACGGAATCTGGCGGGACCAGGCCTCTAATGTACATAGGGTCACTGGGGAAGGGATTGAACGTCTTTTCCGCCCTCGAGGTGGCCAGTCTGACCTCGACGGGCGCTCTTGGGGGTAGATTTTAACATCCCCTTAAACACAGGAAAGCAACAGACAGAGCTCTCTGAGTAAGAGATAATTTCCATCAGGAAATTATCCTCCTCCTGGACGACATGCATGTCCACCTTACGATATGTGGTTGCCATCTGTATGACCTCATGGTACACTGAGATACCACCAGAGCGGGAGGCCCTGAGATGATGGTGGTCAGGGTCATCTGGAGAATCCACACTGTAGTCGCCCCATGGGTCCTCAGTGGGCCCCTCCCCTATTTGATGATTAGAAGAAATAAGCGGCCCGAATGGCCTGACTTGTGAAGAAACCTGAGAAGGGTTACTCTGGCAGAGGCAGTGGTGATGGAGGGGATGGTGGAAGAGGGACAGGACTCGTGGCTGTCTCTGTCTATAGGTTCCAGGGAAGAAGGTGTGAAAGGAGCCTCTTTCTCAAAAGCAAGTTTCCTATTATGAGGGAGAGGCTAAAAGTGGAGCTGGATGGAAGCAGCTTGGTGGAAATCTTGAATGTCACCTGGTGCAAGAAGAGGTGCTGTTGTTTAAACTCCAACTCTTGCATTAACCTTTCAAAGATTGGAGTCTTGGTGTCCTCCATGGGCATTGCTGTAGGTTTCCATTCTTTTCTTGTCTTTGAGACTCTGTGTGGTTCTGGAGCAGACGTTGGCTTCAGTGCCGAATCAGCTTTCAGCACCAAGGAAGGCTTTGATGAAGTTGAAGGCTTGGGAGCCGATGAAGGCCTCGGAGTAGACAAGGACCTTTGCACCGAAGGAGGGTTTCAAAGCTGAGGAAGGCTTCCGCATCTGTGTCGGTATTTGGGCAGCTGCTGTTGGAGGTGGGCGTGCTGGCTTCTGGGGCTTGATATCCTCGCCTCTAGGGTTGATGGGCTCTGAAGCCTTTTGTCAGTGCTGACCAGAGCCAGAAAGCGAGACTTGTCTCAACAGCAGTGCCCAGGGCTCAATGCCCGAATCCCTGAGGAGCGGTGTCCTGTCAGTTTGAGTCTTAAGTGTCTTGGGTTTCCCTTGAGTTTCTGGTATACTCACAATACTAGGCATGCTCTTCGTCTGGGCCGCAGCCTTCATCACCAAATAGACGTCCTTGGGATGGGTGTTTTCCAATTCACTCTGCAATAGAGGCTCTGAGCTGGATGACTGTTAAACAAGGGTGAGCCAGGAGGGCCAGGCTTCCTCCTGTTGTCGGGTGACAAGAGGAATTCCTCCCCGGAGATGTCCAGAGAGCCGGAAAGGTGTTGTTGCTTCATAGTGCTGCGTGCCCAGTGGCGTTCCCTCTGGTACTGAAGCACTTTCTTTGAGCTGAGGGCAAGGCAGGAGGGACAGGGGGTGTTGTCCTGGCCAGGGGACAGGCAGAGGTTACACACCTCATCAGTCAGTCAGGTAGTTCGAATGGCATGGATTGCAATATTTGAACAGTATGCATTCCATCGCTAACCTTGCATCCTTGGGAGAGTGCGAGTCAGAAACGGTCCTGGTCCCCCAAAGGGGTCTAGGCCCCAGAGACTTTCTGTGACTACTGCGGTCCTCGAAGCATGAAGGTTTCTGGTCGAGACAAAGATGATAATGGAGCTCGAAGGTGTCTGACGCAATGGTTTGAGAAAAACACTAATGGGACCGGATGAGCATGTGGAAAACATGGCAAACTCTGAGCCCGCTCAGTGCACGTTCTGAACCCAATGGCGGGAAAAAACATGGTCTGTTCAGGACAATAGTCCAAACATCTGCATCATTCACAAGCTAACCACCGATGCTTGGAGAGTACTGTCATACAGTCTATGCTCAGCATGTACATCTATAACCATACATGCTATGAACGAAAAATGACACTTACCCTGTATGCATCTGTTCTTAGCATGTAGTGCTACAGAGTCACATGCATCCACCCTCCTCTCTTGATGCGTGTGCCTCTTGCAGATCATATCACACGTATTACACTTATGGTACATTGTACTGTGGCACCATAGCTTTTGTTCACACTCTATACATTTCCTCACCTGCTTTGCGAAAAACAGACGGGCATGTTGTTGGTGGGTGCCCATGCCAAATGTACACCAAAAGGATGAGTCACAGCACATCCCAGGTCTCGAGAGACTTCTTTGAAGAAAACAACTTGCAAACGTCCGAGCCCAACACTAGATAGCAGGAGTATGCTAAGCATGTATATCTACAGCCACACATGCTACAAACACAAAAACACACGTGAATATATATATATACATATATTTTTTTTTTATGGCTCATGACACCGTAAAAGCGCAATGACACTTCAAGAAGCAATTATCGTATTTTTCATACTTTCTAGCTATTCATGCCAGATTACATATGATACAGAGCATCAGGTATGAAATCTAAACTTCTCTATCATGTATGCTACATCACGTCCAGGCATGTATGAGGGCATGTTAGATACGTCCTTTATATCTTGTCAGGTTTTATGTTAAAACATGCAAAATATGGATGATGTAACATGTCAGATAGTTTCTTTAGAATTTATCAGACAAGTAGGTTAGCAATACATATTTGATTAGAACTGACCTGATGTTTTATCAATTATTTTATGCCGTTAATGTGATTTTCGCACAAAAACGTTAGCTGTGGCAAGGGACACTGGGCAGACCGTGCTTCATTGGTTTGGAGATGGTATATGTTGTTTCCGTTGCCTGCACTGTGGTTGCCAACTTGAGTGGGGCACTGGGACTCGTGCGCCACCAATATTTCAGCTGAAGGGCTCATCAAATTTATCATAAGTGCTGTATCTTAACCACCCTGTCTGTTATTTTTTCTATCTTTCCTTCTCTCCTTCTTTCTTTTTTCTCTTTCTTTCTTCCCTGCTTTCTGTTTTTTCCTCTTCCAATCCTCTATCTTTGTTGCTTTCCTTTGTCTGCCTCTTTTTTTTCCCCTTCCTCTTTCTTTCTCTTTTTACATGCCTTCCTCTTTCTTTTTTTCTTCCCTTCCTCTTTCTTTCTCTTTTTACATGCCTTCCTCTTTCTTTTTTTTCTTCCCTTCCTCTTTTTACATACCTTCCTCTTTCTTTTTTTTCTTGCCTTCCTGCCACTTTAAAAGACTGCCCAAAAACACTTGAGGGGCAGAGAAGGCAGTGTATGAGCAGAAGGGAGATGGCAATGGAGAAATTTGACAATGCCATTAACTGCTCTGTCCATAAATTCACCACACTTCCGTCCTACCTCCAATTCTTCCCAATTTAGTTTCAAAATTAGATCATGTGACCTGGGCCCATCAATAATTTTGTTAACCGGGCTCCTCGAAAATTTACGTTTGCAATACACAGTTTGGGATATGAACTTTGGCCATAATCACAACTTACCATTGAAGATTGGCTCCAGCACCCAATTCTGTGTTAAGACCTGCTTTCAAGTGGTGGTAAATGACTTTGAGACGTTTGACGTGGAGGGGGGGTTTGGGTAAATGAGGGAAAGATATTCTCCGGCAGGGGGAGCATTACAAGCTCCCGATGCCTTGGTATAAGACAGGGCTACTGGAACTAGGCAATTCTGAGGTAACTGCATTTTCCACATAATTATGGATGTGCTGCATTTGCCACATATAGGATCCACCATCTGCTGCATAATCAACAGAATTAAACAAAAAAAAGCTTTTTTAGCTAAAATGGATCAACAGTTACTGAAAACATTGCACTGTCTGCATGCCCCGTGGAAGGCCCTTTGCTAATCGGGTTGTCTTTCAGTTGCTTTCTGCTGACTCTGGAGGTCAAACTGGACCTAATGAGGTGAAATATTTGCCCATACAGAGTTACCATGTGTACAAATAATGAAGTAATACTTTCACAAAATCTGCCATATTATGCTGCTTAAGTACCCTTTTCTTGACGCATAGTTTAGTCAACTTTGCCACATAATTTGGTCCACCCCTGCCGCATATTTCCACTGGCAGCAGAGCACCAGAAACAGGCTACAACGCAGTGCTTCCCCAATGCATTTCTGCCTGGCAAAATCGGGCCTGGTGTTCTCTCATCCGGGTCTCTTGGAATTGGGTGGAATGGAATTCTACACGGAAATTCCACTCCGTACAAATCTTAATCATGGCCCAAATGTTTCAAGGTAAAATTATTTTATTTAAAGATTTCAAACTATTCACCTGGGATTCATGCCTCACATTGTGTATTGATAACAGACCCTATTAGGGCATGTTTGATATGGACAACGACGCAGAATTGTTTTTGTAACAGAAGGTTACAAAGAGCAAAGATGTCATCAGGTTTCTATCGTGTTCCTTTCTCCCCCCTTTGGTATTGGAAGTCTGTTTTCCATTTCCTTGCAGTGAACAGCGAGCCGCGAGCGGTTTGTGCTTACCAATGCAAAACCCGGCAGATACATGTTTCTGACTGATCACAGGAAGACGCGACAAGCAAAGTCACAATGGGCGATAGGTAAATAATGTGTTTGTAAACAGAAAATCTACACGAAAGAAACGAACAATGCACATGCTAAATAAAAGCATCCCAGGTACACTCATAACAGACAAAATCCGAAATACACGGTGAGCGCGGTGAGGCCTCCCAGGTCAAACAGGATTACTTTAGAAGCAATCCCAGAGTCATTGGATGATCATCCAACTACTCTAGAAGTCATTTTCACATCATCAGACATCATCAAGCTCTTGAAGTCATCAGCAGAGTTTAGAAACTTGAGCTCGATGACTTGTGGATGACTTGAAAATGAGCATCTGATGACTTCACAAGGTGTGACTATTCCTGATGACTTCAGGAGGATTTAAGAATGAGTATGCGATGACTTCACAAGGTGTGACTATTCCTGATGACTTCGGGAAGATTTAAGAATGAGTATGCAATGACTTCACAAGGTGTGACTATTCCTGATGACTTTAGGAGGATTTAAGAATGAGTATGTGATTACTTCACAAGATCCAATTGTGCTTGATGATTTGAAAATAAACATCCAAATCTCCACAAGCATCATTTCTTCTTAACATGATGAAATTGCTCCTTATGTTTTGAGAATGATTATACTTCTAGTGCAAGAGGTAAACACCCATTACAACTAATCTTTTACCACTACTACCATCACCCCGCCTACCATCACAATGCAAACTGAATAGGGATGAGATGACAGCATTAGCCGTACACTCAATCCATTTCCAGGGAGCATAATGGTGCCTGACAGGAGTTTCAAATCACCAAGTAGTGCTGATTAGTCCAATAGTTATATCAGACGTGGTTGCAATGCATCAGAAAAGGGCAAATGTCTCGCGCAAAACAGGAGGAATCAAGGCAAATATTTTAATGAATGCCTGAATAGAAGCTGTGCTTTGGAAGAAAAAACTGAAAAAAAAACTGCAAGCGCTTTCAGCTGTCAAACAAGAACCATCAGTTGGTATTAAAGGAAACGTGGTAAATAATATTGTATATTGCAGAGGTGCTGGTGTAAGGTATATATGCCACCTGCATCCCAAATGGCCCATTATAACAATTCAGTAAACCGGAAAACATAATAAAACATCAATCAAACTCTTTACTACACTGATTGTAGCACAGCTACTTGCACCGACAAACAAGCATTGAAAATCTAAATGTTTAAAACGCCGACCAAACAAATTGGCATCAAAGACAAATGTAGTAGTAAATCTCTTATGGCTTTGTTTTTATAATCACACTAAAATTACCCTGAGCACCCCAAAAACAAAACACACCCTCATTCCTAAAATTTCTACTACACCCCAAACCTAAAGCCACCCTGAACCCTACAAATCCCCCAGCACCTCTAAACCCAAACACACCCTGAACCCTAAAAATTCCCCTACACCCCAAAACCCTAACCCACCATGCCACTTAAAAATACCCCAGCACCCCAAAAACTAAACCCACCTTGAACCCTAAAAATACCCCAGCACCCCAAACCCCAAACATACCCTTAACCCTAAAATTACCCATAACCCCAAAAAATAAACCTGCACCCCAAAACCTAAAATGACCCTGAACCCTAAAAATACCCCTGCACCCCAAAACCTAAACCCACCCTGAACCCCAAAAATACCCTGGGCACCCCAAAACCCAAACATGTCAACCCTAAAACTACCCCGGACCACTAAAAATAAACCTGCACCCCAAAACCTAAACCTTAAACATACCCCTGCACCCCAAAAACTAAACCCACCCTGAACCCTAAAAATACCCCAGCACCCCAAAACCCAAACATACCCTTAACCCTAAAATTAGCCATGACCACTAAAAATAAACTTGCACCCCAAAACCTACAACGACCCTGAACCCTAAAAATACCCCTGCACCCCAAAACCTAAACCCACCCTGAACCCCAAAAATACCCTGGGCACCCCAAAACCCAAACATGTCCTTAACCCTAAAACTACCCCTGACAACTAAAAATAAACCTGCACCCCAAAACCTAAACCCACCCTAAACCCTAAAAATCCCCCAGCACCTCTAAACCCAAACACACCCTGAACCCTAAAAATTCCCCTACACCTCAAAACCCTAACCCACCATGCCACTTAAAAATACCCCTGCACCTAAAACCTAAACCCAACCTGAACCCTAAAAATACCCCAGTATCCCAAAACCCGAACATGCCCTTAACCCTAAAAATACCCAGACACCCCAAAACCTAAACCCACCCTGAACCCTATAAATACCCCAGCACCCCAAACGCCTTAACCCTAAAATTACCCCTGAACCCCAAAACATATAACCCTACACTCCAAAACCCAAACCCTATACATACCTTATACTTACATATAAATCACATATGCTTCTACCATTCATGCATTTACAACAAATTTCGTTGTAAAAGCATGTGTGGTAAATGCATATGCATTGTAATGCCATGCGTTGTAATGGCATTGCCGAGTAATGGTAGTTGCATTGTGATGGTAGGCGGGGTGATGGTAGTAGTGGTAAAAGATTAGTTGTAATGGGTGTTTACCTCTTGCACTAGAAGTATAATCATTCTCAAAACATAAGGAGCAATTTCATCATGTTAAGAAGAAATGATGCTTGTGGAGATTTGGATGTTTATTTTCAAATCATCAAGCACAATTGGATCTTGTGAAGTAATCACATACTCATTCTTAAATCCTCCTAAAGTCATCAGGAATAGTCACACCTTGTGAAGTCATTGCATACTCATTCTTAAATCTTCCCGAAGTCATCAGGAATAGTCACACCTTGTGAAGTCATCGCATACTCATTCTTAAATCCTCCTGAAGTCATCAGGAATAGTCACACCTTGTGAAGTCATCAGATGCTCATTTTCAAGTCATCCACAAGTCATCGAGCTCAAGTTTCTAAACTCTGCTGATGACTTCAAGAGCTTGATGATGTCTGATGATGTGAAAATGACTTCTAGAGTAGTTGGATGATCATCCAATGACTCTGGGATTGCTTCTAAAGTAATCCTGTTTGACCTGGGTTGCCCATCACTTGCCCTTCAAGGCCTGGCACGTGATGGCAGCCTCTTGTCACCCCCGCCCGCAGGGAGTAACCCTTTCATGTCCCTGCCCAAGAGGGAGGAGGCTCGTTTCTCCTGACAGGGGTCTGATCAATAACTAATAATCAGCACGACTGAAAGAATGCATGGAAGGGATTGAGTGACTGGTGGCCTTTCCAGAGGTCATAGGGCACGAAGGCCTGGAACCATTCCCCATCGTCTATCTGTCTCCTGCTCCCTCTGTTACTTAGGGCTCTCATACCCAGAGCCCCTGCGGCCCAGGATGTAAATAAGAGCCATGTGACTATTGGCTAATTGTCGCCCCCTGACCCTAACGAGGCCCAATCAATTCATCCCGCCGGCGATAAAGAGCGCCCAGCGCGATCCCTGCCCTAACCGGATTAGGGCTGCGCGCGGGGCCTTTTAATGTAATGCGTGGAAATCCTTCCCTCCCAAGGCTCGAGTTAGTGCCATAATGAGGCCAAATTGCATTTCGTAGCGCTGGCTGGGAGCGGCGACGGAGAACCGAGGCCAGGATCCGCCGGAGGAAGGGTAAGGAAGAAGGAAATCCCCCGACGCCTGACTGGACCCACGAACGAAAACAGGACTGACACCGGACTCGAACCAGAGACAAGAGAACGAACAGAGACGTGAAGGTAACTAGAACAATACAGCCGCCAAACAACCCAAGAAAAACCCTCATGTATACCTGAGAAAAATCTGGCAACAAGGAAAATGAAACGCACACGAACGGGAAACTGACAGCAAAGAGGAACAAAAGAATACCTGAAGAAAAAAAACAACTAAGACTTGACAGAAACCAGGAAGAAAAATAAACAAAGCGCAACACCCAACCGGAAGCAGAAAGAAAAAAACATTAGAACGTGGCCGCATACGTGGGTGGAGTGGGTGGACACTGAAGGAACGCGACTAACACCTGACCGGACCCAGGAGGAAGGACAACAAAAACTGACAACTAAGTGGAACCAGAGAAGAAGAACGCGGACTGTCACTTGATTGGACCAAGGAGGAGGCCAGCAACGATTAATGCATGGCGCAAATTAGAAGGAACAAGGACATGGACTTACACTTGATTGGACCAAGGAGGAGGCCGGCAACGCTTAATGCATGGCGCGAACTAGAAGGAACAAGAACATGGACTGACACTTGATTGGACGAAGGAGGAGGCCAGCAACGCTTAATGCATGGCGCAAACTAGAAGGAAGAAGAACATGGACTTACACTTGATTGGACCAAGGAGGAGGCCAGCAACGATTAATGCATGGCGCGAACTAGAAGGAACAAGAACATGGACTGACACTTGATTGGACGAAGGAGGAGGCCAGCAACGCTTAATGCATGGCGCAAACTAGAAGGAAGAAGAACATGGACTTACACTTGATTGGACGAAGGCGGAGGCCAGCAACGATTAATGCATGGCGCAAACTAGAAGGAAGAAGAACATGGACTTACACTTGATTGGACGAAGGCGGAGGCCAGCAACGATTAATGCATGGCGCAAACTAGAAGGAAGAAGAACATGGACTGACACTTGATTGGACGAAGGAGGAGGCCAGCAACGATTAATGCATGGCACAAACTAGAAGGAAGAAGAACATGGACTTACACTTGATTGGACGAAGGCGGAGGCCAGCAACGATTAATGCATGGCGCAAACTAGAAGGAAGAAGAACATGGACTTACACTTGATTGGACGAAGGCGGAGGCCAGCAACGATTAATGCATGGCGCAAACTAGAAGGAAGAAGAACATGGACTGACACTTGATTGGACGAAGGCGGAGGCCAGCAACGATTAATGCATGGCGCAAACTAGAAGGAAGAAGAACAGGGACTGACACTTGATTGGACCAAGGAGGAGGCCAGCAACGGTTAATGCATGGCGCAAACTAGAAGGAAGAAGAACATGCACTGACACTTGATTGGACGAAGGAGGAGGCCAGCAACGATTAATGCATGGCGCAAACTAGAAGGAAGAAGAAAATGGACTTACACTTGATTGGACGAAGGAGGAGGCCAGCAACGATTAATGCATGGCGCAAACTAGAAGGAAGAAGAAAATGGACTTACACTTGATTGGACGAAGGAGGAGGCCAGCAACGATTAATGCATGGCGCAAACTAGAAGGAAGAAGAACATGCACTGACACTTGATTGGACGAAGGCGGAGGCGAGCAACGATTAATGCATGGCGCAAACTAGAAGGAAGAAGAACATGGACTGACACTTGATTGGACGAAGGCGGAGGCGAGCAACGATTAATGCATGGCGCAAACTAGAAGGAAGAAGAACATGGACTGACACTTGATTGGACGAAGGCGGAGGCGAGCAACGATTAATGCATGGCGCAAACTAGAAGGAAGAAGAACATGGACTGACACTTGATTGGACGAAGGCGGAGGCGAGCAACGATTAATGCATGGCGCAAACTAGAAGGAAGAAGAACATGGACTGACACTTGATTGGACGAAAGCGGAGGCCAGCAACGATTAATGAATGGCGCAAACTAGAAGGAAGAAGAAAATAGACTTACACTTGATTGGACGAAGGAGGAGGCCAGCAACGATTAATGCATGGCGCAAACTAGAAGGAAGAAGAACATGGACTGACACTTGATTGGACGAAGGAGGAGGCCAGCAACGATTAATGCATGGCGCAAACTAGAAGGAAGAAGAACATGGACTGACACTTGATTGGACGAAGGAGGAGGCCAGCAACGATTAATGCATGGCGCAAACTAGAAGGAAGAAGAACATGGACTGACCGCTCTTGAACCAGGACAAAGAAGAACGCATCTCTATGCCTGGCTTGAAGGAAAGACAACAGAGACCTGCATCTGTCAGAAACAGGTTTGAGGAAAACATACTGACGAGTGACCTGAACCAGAAAAAAAGGTATCAAAGACTGACACCAGGCTGTAAAATGAGGTAGAAAAAACACAGGCAGAAACTAAGAAGAAGGTCCACAGGGGCAGACTCATGGCTTCAGTCAGGAAGAGCTGCCCAGAATGACACATCGTGGACCCAAGAGCACAGACCAGAAAGGCCTAGCCGTGGCTTAAACTAGCAGCAACATCAACATGACCGAAAGCATGAAATGGATTCACGAGGAAGGAGAACATGAACCACCACATGACATGTACTAAGCAGCAGGACATCACTGACTGTGATCTGGAGGGACCTAGAAGGATGCCAGCAAACTCACCTTGCCTGGTCCACGCCGCCACCGATACTGCCGCCACCGCCAGGAGTCATAAGGGGGCCAAAATCTGTCCACAGCAGCAGCGGGTTCAATCTACCGCGTCGCCGACCCGGGACTCGAACTCCCGGCAGCCCCAGCGGCGGCGCATTGAGCTGACGCTGTGAAAGCGCCAGGTGGCGCCTACAAACATCGCGGAGGCCCCGTGCGGGATGCGCCGGGCGAAGCCCGGGCAAAGGGCGGGCCCTCAGAGGACCGATTGAGGCCGGGACGGGCCACGTTATTTGGCTGCCAGGTATATATTTGATATCAACCGGACTTGGTGACCTGTTTAATTCCACGAACTAAGAGGCGCTACTGTGTAGGCTAAGAAAGTGTCTCATGTGTAATAATCAATTTAGTTTGACTAACTCTTATCTTTGCGTAGGCATTTTATTGTCTTTTCATAGCCCGCAACTGTTTAATTAAATCTTAATAAATCCCGAGGTATCCACGACAATGTCGAAAACAACGTCAGGAAGCAAACCTACCACTGCTACAGCACTAGATAATTATCTAGTAAAAGTTGTTACTAAAATAAACAGTGAAAGACGCAAATCACTAGGCCAGGGCTCTACCCCGACCACCATCTCCCCTCCATTGATCAGTACACCCACTTTGTTATCTCCGCCCACTCATGGTGTGAATTGTTGTATTGAAAACCATGATTTGGTAACTGGGTGATCTAGTCCCCATTTCTTCTGACATAGAATTGGTTGAAACTAATAGGGACGTTTTAAAAGATATAAATGAGGCCCCACCAGAGGAGTCTCCTGATCCGGTAATACAGAGAGTTCTGAGACCCCGCAAACATACCCAACCTAAACGGGGAGGTGCTCGTAGTAGTTATAAAAAAACAGGTTCTGTGTCTTTAACTGGGGACACCCTGAGGGTAGACCCATCCAACAACCTAAAGACAAAGATAGATTCTGATCAATTAGATTGTCTGGTAGGCATTTTGGAGGCTAAAATTCTAAAGATAGTTGAACCCTTAGTAATTAAAATTGATGAACTATCGGCGGAAATTGAAAGTTTACGAAACCTTTTAGGCCCTCGTAGTAACCCACCTGTGAAAGCTAGTATTGCAGCCGGGGGTCCACGCAGATTTGTTGAGCCACATAAGTCCCTTAAGGAAGTCTCAAATCCTGTTGAACCCTCAGATGCCGCATCTATGATAGCAGGTAATAAAACCACATCCCCAGATAGTTGCCCAAAGAGCAAGAGGGAAACCAGGATCACACGTACAGCAGGAGCACGACCAGATTTACCCCCTGAATGTGCCCCTTTTGTGGCAGTGTTGACAAATGTTCCACCCCTGATGGATGGTGATCAGATTAATAAATCAGAATCCCACGAATCCCTTAAGAACAAATCTTTTTCATGGTTAAACAAACAGTGTGGGTTTCCTGTGCAATTATCACACCAGATATTAACTACTAGAAGAGTTTCATGGATAGGGCATTCCCGTAAGAATACAAAGGGGGACTGTGTTATAATAAACTTTAGTAATCCTTCTCTAGTCAATAATGCCCTACTAAAAGCCACCCTGCTCCCTCAAAATGATCAGGGTATCACTCTCCGCCCACTGGGATATTTTTATAGGCATCATACAAACCAACCCATTAGTGACCTGTTGAAGAGTAGAGCATTTAGCCATGAAGCACAGTTTTTTCACGGTGTTGTTACATCTAATCGTTTCCAACCTTTGAGTGATTTAGACTCAAATGATTTACTTCATCGTGATTGGGTTCTTCCTATATCCATCAGGGAAGCTTCTACATCGACTATGGAGGAGGATCAGGGGATAGCAGAAATTCAGTCAAACAAGGGGGTGGAGGGTATCCATAACGTTATGACAATAGAGAGGAATGTTAAAGATGGTAATGTGGATAGCTCAGCTATTGTCCTACCCCAGCTTGTAGGTACAAGGGTCCTTAGCTGGAATATAGCCGGCCTTAACAGTAAAGCGTATGATTCCTTGTGGAGGGATTGTTTATTAGGCTGTGAAATTATTGGGCTACAAGAGACCTGGGACACGGAAAGTACCTTTTTGCTGGATGGGTATTCTGCTTTTTGGTCACCCGCGGTGGTCTCCTGCAGGGGGAGGGCAAAAGGTGGACTTTTAACCCTCATCTCATTGACACTTGAGGGTTTCTATAGTAAAGTGGAGACAGGCTCGCCTTATTGCCTTGCAGTGGAAATTCAAACCAATTGAAACGGGAAATGGCTTATTGTCAATTTTTATAATTCTTTTACCAAGAGCACGCCAAACGAACATTTAGTCAGTCTATATGATTTTTTGCAAATGTATGATGATAAAAATAAGAATCCCTATTCGGTTATAGTGCTTGGTGATTTTAATGTTCATCGTTGTTCAAGCAACTGTTTTGTATTGGACAGTCTAGGTCCTTCAAACCAAGGAAATATTCACTTTGAACATACACCGCAGGGTATGTTCCTAGATGAGCTCCTCGCTGGAAATGCTTTGGTTCATCCCGCTAATCATTTGGATGATATTCCAACATATAAAGGAAGTGGCCTGGGCTCCACCATTGATTATATTTTTGTAAGCACAACCTTAGTAGATAATGTAACACAGTACAAGGTCAACTGGTCTATTCATGGTGACCATAATTCTGTCCAGATGACCTTGTCTGACGACCTAAGGAAAAGAGATTCTGATAATCTTACTGTTGGAACTCTGGATATAAGGCCAACTGACCAAACACGTCGTTTGAAATGGTGCCGAGTAGTACCAAAGGACTTTAATGAAAATTTGTTGGGAAAGGTTGGGGATGAAATGTTTACGTGTTTGCAAGATGGAATCATTGGTGAAGTGGTCCTGACAGCTTATGGCAAAATCTGTTCACAGGTCAACAGTGACCTTAAAAAAGCACATAAGGCCAAACCCATGGATGGGGAGAAATGGTTTGATCATAGTTGCTCACTAGCCCAACGGAAGTTAATGAGAGCTTTGAAAGTTGTCCCACCTGACAAAGCAGAAATCGCTTTACTCAGGAAAGCCTATAAAAAGGCCCAGACTAAGCGTAAAAATGAAATTAGGGAAGAAGCTTGGGATGAACTTTTATCAATAGATGTCATTAAAAATAGTGCCAAATTCTGGTCCGTGGTAAATAATCCCTTTTTTAATGGTAAAAGTAATAATGAGCTTGACTGCGGTATACAAGAAGAAAAATGGTTTAGTCACTTTAAACAGGTGTATGATGGAGGAGGCCAGCAACGATTAATGCATGGCGCAAACTAGAAGGAAGAAGAACATGGACTGACACTTGATTGGACCAAGGAGGAGGCCAGCAACGATTAATGCATGGCGCAAACTAGAAGGAAGAAGAACATGGACTGACACTTGATTGGACCAAGGAGGAGGCCAGCAACGATTAATGCATGGCGCAAACTAGAAGGAAGAAGAACATGGACTGACACTTGATTGGACCAAGGAGGAGGCCAGCAACGATTAATGCATGGCGCAAACTAGAAGGAAGAAGAACATGGACTGACACTTGATTGGACCAAGGAGGAGGCCAGCAACGATTAATGCATGGCGCAAACTAGAAGGAAGAAGAACATGGACTGACACTTGATTGGACCAAGAAGGAGGCCAGCAACGATTAATGCATGGCGCGAACTAGAAGGAAGAAGAACATGGACTGACACTTGATTGGACCAAGGAGGAGGCCAGCAACGATTAATGCATGGCGCAAACTAGAAGGAAGAAGAACATGGACTGACACTTGATTGGACCAAGGAGGAGGCCAGCAACGATTAATGCATGGCGCAAACTAGAAGGAACAAGAACATGGACTGACACTTGATTGGACCAAGGAGGAGGCCAGCAACGATTAATGCATGGCACAAACTAGAAGGAAGAAGAACATGGACTGACACTTGATTGGACCAAGAAGGAGGCCAGCAACGATTAATGCATGGCGCGAACTAGAAGGAAGAAGAACGCGGACTGACACTTGATTGGACCAAGGCGGAGGCCAGCAACGATTAATGCATGGCGCAAACTAGAAGGAAGAAGAACATGGACTGAAACTTGATTGGACGAAGGCGGAGGCGAGCAACGATTAATGCATGGCGCAAACTAGAAGGAAGAAGAACATGGACTGACACTTGATTGGACCCAAGAGGAAGCCAGCAACGATTAATGCATGGCGCAAACTAGAAGGAAGAAGAACATGGACTGACCGCTCTTGAACCAGGACAAAGAAGAACGCATCTCTGTGCCTGGCTTGAAGGAAAGACAACAGAGACCTGCATCTGTCAGAAACAGGTTTGAGGAAAACATACTGACGAGTGACCTGAACCAGAAAAAAAGGTATCAAAGACTGACACCAGGCTGTAAAATGAGGTAGAAAAAACACAGGCAGAAACTAAGAAGAAGGTCCACAGGGGCAGACTCATGGCTTCAGTCAGGAAGAGCTGCCCAGAATGAAACATCGTGGACCCAAGAGCACAGACCAGAGAGGCCTAGACGTGGCTTAAACTAGCAGCAACATCAACATGACCGAAAGCATGAAATGGATTCACGAGGAAGGAGAACATGAACCAACACATGACATGTACTAAGCAGCAGGACATCACTGACTGTGATCTGGAGGGACCTAGAAGGATGCCAGTACAGACTAAATGAGGACTGAAACACAGTACGACACCACAGGTTAAAACCATGAGTAATTCAGCAAGAATCAACAGAGATAATGTGTCTGAAACCAGGAAGAAGGATAACACAGACAGTGCTGGGCTAGAACCGAGAAGAAGATCAATGAGAACAGACGCCAGATTCAACCAGAAGAAACACACACAAATGTACAGATAGCTTCAACATGGCAACATCACTGAATGCATACATTGAATCCATGAGGAACGACACAGGAAGCCAACCACGCAGAAGGGCTCCACTGACTAGGATCTGGTAGAACCAAGAAGAATGCCAGTAGAGACTGAAGCAAAACTGAAGGGTAACATGCAAGAGCTTAATAGACGATCTGTCTGAAACCAGGAAGAAGGAGAACAGAATTGCCCTCGACTGGAACCAGGAAGAAGGTAAGCAAGAACAGAGGCCTGGAGTGATTCAGGTAGAAATATAACACAAACCTACACATGGCTTCAACCAGGAGGTAGGACAGCATCACTGAATGCTTGCCTTAAACCAAGAGGAAGGACAACGTAGACCGAACAGGAACAAGGACAACACAGACTAAGTCACAATTCAAAACCGGAAGAAGGACCAAACAGACCAAGCACATCTAAGAAGCAGAAAAACACCAAATAAGATATAATTAATACCCAAAAGGACAACACAGAATAAAGGCATAATTCAAACCATGTAGAAGTGTAATATTGATTAAAAAACATAATTTTTAGCAGGAGGAAATAGAACCGTGAACCCAAACGAAGAAGAAACAGACTATGGCATTACTAAACGAATGAAGAATGACAACAAAGACTGAGGCATGATTCAATAGGACCGAAGAACAATGCAGACTAAGGACTAATTCCAAGCAAGAAGAATTACAATATGGGCTACGATATGACTGAAATCAGAAGAACAAGGACTGAGGCATGATTTAAACGAAAAATACGGCATGATTGAAATAAAAAAGGAGAGCACAGAGTGAGGCGTGATTGAAACCAAGGAGGACAACATGGGCTAAGGCTTGATTCAAATCAGAAGAACACAGGCTAAGGCCCGGATGAAAACATGGAGAAGGACAACAGAGACGAAGACATGATTCAATGCAGGAAAGAAAACAACTGACGAAGGAATGGGTGAAACCAAAAGAAGGACAACATGGACATTCTCATACCTGAATCCAAGAAGGTTAACACAGGCTAAGGCATGAATCGTCAAGATACAAGCCGAACACAGAACACCTGAAAACCAAAAGAAAGACGACAAAGACTATGCCATGATTGAAACGGGAAACAGGACAATACAGACTGAGGCGCGACTCCAGCTAGGAAGATGGACAACACAGACTCATGCTCGGAATGTCAACCTGAGGCACCCCAGACAATTCAGTATGCCTGGCAAAAACAATTTCCTACGTGAAAAAAAGTGTTATTCCAAATTCCCTAGCTCTCACACGTTTGAGCTAGTGTGTCTTTGAGGTCTTTGGCATATGTGAAACCCACAAGGAAGTAGGGAGATGCGGATGCGAGATGGAGAGGGCCCTCAGCTGGTCAGAGTCACGCCTGGTTAGCTATTTATCTGGCGCTAGCTGACCGATAGTTGAGACACAGAGGCACACTAAGAGTTAAAGTGAAACGTGCACAGTGACTGCTGGCGGCCAGATATATCTATGCTGCAAAAGAGACAGCCCAAGACCATCAGTGATGGCAGCTGGACACCAACCAGCTGTGCGACGGGCCGTTCGTCCTGCCATAGGCAGAGCTCGCAGCAATGGCAGTCGCATTGTCCCTGGGATGGAACGCTCATCAGAGAGAAGAGAATACCTCGGGTTTCTGGTTGTCAGCGAAGCAGAGCTCCACATCAATCCTCAGGATCTTGGTTCCATTCAGTTAGCTCTGAAGGGCTTTTTCCCATCATTGAATGGAGGCTGGTACAGGTCTTGATGGACAACTCAACCACCAGGGTGTACTGCAACAGGGAGGGCAGCGTGTGATCTTGGAATATTTGCCAAGAGACACTACGCCTTTGGACATGGTGGTATCATCATCAGAATGAATGAAATAACTTGTTAAGCGCAACATATACCCAGAGGCATCTTGGCGCTAAAGTGAACGAGATCAGAAAAGGCCCAGAAATTTCTACTGGTAAAAAATCCAAGTTTATAAAGATTTCCTGAATCCTAAAAGTGAAGTAGCAGTTTTAAGGTCCTGAGGCAACAGATTACAATTCATGGCCGTGCACGTGACAAACCTCCTGCCTCTCTAAGTGGAGCGCTTGAATGGGGGAGCAACCAAATGACTTGCAAACCTATAATGAAGAGTCCTCCCAGGTGTACACCATCTCAGACTCTCCTTCAGGAAGGCAGGACCCTGTCCATGAAGAGCCTTATAAACTATACACAGAGCTTTAAAAACGTTATGTTTCTTCACCGGCAGCCAATGGAGCTTGCTGATAGCTCTGGATGCAGATTGCCAACTGGGGACATTAAAGAACATGCAGGTAGACGCATTTTGTAGAATTTGAAGTCTATCTAGGGAACATTTGGGCAGGTTTTGATATAGACCATTACAATAATCTAGTCTAGATAAGACCAGTGCAATGACTACTGTCTTCAGAAGGTCAAAAGGAACAAATCTTCCAATTTCTTTTTATAGTTCGCAGAGCAAGCAAGGAAGATGAAGTACCCTACTAACTTGATCTTTAAAATTAAGTTTCTCTTCTATCAAAACTCTACGATTTCTGACCTTCTTCACCGGCACAGGAAGAGTACCCATATTATCCGGCCATCATGCAGGGGATCAAAATGACGAGTTATTCCCAAAGAGAATAACCCCAGTCTTCAATCAATACAGATTGAGACAATTACTCTCCATCCATTTGCTAACTGCACTCGTGCGATTCCGAAAGGTAACACAGCTCTTGGAGAGCGATACCACAATCTGAGTATCGTCAGCATAAGACACCAACAATAAACCAAATTGCCTAATGAAGGCGGCCAAATGTGTCACGTAAAGGTTAAACAGGGTCGGGCTCAACCATGACCCTTGAGGAACCCCACATGGTAGAAAACAGGGCTCTGAAGTAAATTCCTTGCGGCACCCCGCTTTGACCCGATACGTAAGAAACAAGCGCAAAAGGGCCAACGCTGTGCCCTCAATCCCAAACCTTAGCAAAAGGCCAATCAAGGGATTATGATTGATGGTGTCAAATGCTGCCAACAGGTTAAGTAAGACAAGGGCTGCATACCACCCTCATCTCGAGAAGCCTTACTGTGGCTACTATTAGCGCCGACTCTGTGATGTGACCTTGTCTAAAACCAAATTGAGTGTCATCAAACAGATGGTTGTTTTCAATAAAGGTGACTAACGTCATGTTCATAATCTCTTCCACAGCCTTGGCCGGATCCAGCACATTTTGATTAGATTTTTTCAACAACGGTAAAACTGATGCAGACTTCCATTGCTTAGGGGAATAGCCAACCTCAAACACAGCGTTAAAGATTTGGATTTTAATCAAATGACTAGGCACTGTCAGAGAATCTACCAAGAGGTTAATAATTTGGCAGGATCGTTCAACGCAAGGGCAGGCATCAGCTGGCAGACTACGATTGGAGTTTTCATTCTGAGGTGGCTCATATTTCTTCACCCAAAGTGGCATGCTCTGGTTGGATGTTTTTGCCACCGCTGAGAACGCTCAGTTTTAGGGATTCCACCATGAGGATCGCTGGGGGATGCATTACGACTGCAGTGGGAGCCAGGGGTATTGTATGCCTTTCCACCGCTACCACCCTTGACCCGATCTCTGAAGAAGATCAGGATGGACCAGGCTCCGATTATCCCAATAGCTCCAGAGTCAGCCAGACAACTTTGATACCGTGATGTATTGTGTCTGAGTATCTGTCCTCTGATCTGTCTCCCTTTCTAGGGAGGAGCTCTTGACTCAGCAGCAGGGCAGAGTCCTGCACCCAACACTCCACAACCTACGCATCCATGCATGGAGACTGAGCGGCAACAACTGAGCAGTTCCGACTTACATGTTGATGTGGTGGACGGGATTGTTGTGCTAGACACCCCTCTACCTGATCTATTCAGGTCTCTAGGCAACATATGTGGCTTTGTGTGGGGACAATCAACTTGATCCCGTACAGGCCAAGTTATTTTCCTTTTTGTCCTTTCTTTGGGCCAGCAATGCTTTGCAACGGGACGGTCTAAAGATTATATGTGGCCCCTTTCAGTGTTTTTGCATTCATTCCATCATCCATTGTCACCAGATTTTATGAGATGTGTCAAGGGACTGACCTACATGTTCCCACCGACGCCTTTCATTACACCTCAACGAGACCGTAACGTGGTTCATACGTCTTTGATGGGCGTGCCTTCAGAGCCCATGCACAGCTGCTCTCTCTAACTGCTCATCGTCGAGATGGGATTTCTTATCCGATAACTCTTGTGCGCCATGCCAGTGAACGGCAGGTTCCATTGGAGCAATCCCGGCGCACCACCTTCTTCTTTGGCAAATTGGTGCTCAGGACTCGTGCTTCATTTCTGCTAAAATCGACCTTCCATATGGGTCAGTTCATCACTCTACTTGCCTTTTTCTCTCTGCCATAACATTCCATGGATGAAGAGAGGCATCACCGGCTAGACGCAAAGAGCGTAGAAGAGACTACCAAGTTGATGCCCAGCTTTTTATGCAGTTCACCGGTGCTAAGAAGGGAAAGGCAGTGCCGAAACTAACCCGGTCTAATTCATATGACAGCTTGTCCTATGTTCATCAAGCTGACACTTCATTCCACTATCAATCCATCATCCAAAGCTTAAAAGCCCCAATAAATATCCATGGCTCTGCCCATGGGTAGACATTTTGGGGGGCTTTGAACTTTTGAACGATGGTTTTATAATGGAATAAAGTGTCAACTTGATAAACAGTTGACAAGCTGTCATATGAACTTTCCTCTAAGAATTGAGAAGCACTTGTGCATAGGGTGCTATGCGGCAAGCGCCACAGATCCAGACCAGATCGAGTGCAGGAGATACTTCATGACCGGCCTCAGGCAGAAGTGGCCAATACTCACCAGCAGGCAAAACTGTTTGAAGACTATTTATGCGTTCACCAGTCTAATTTGTTAGCGTGTGCAGTTACACGGTGAACCTACTTTTATTTTGACCTTCCACATGAGCAAAGGCTGCTTTGATGGAGTTGGCAAGCAATATTTAATACTACTGGAGATGTGGGCTGCAGAACATTTTACTGGCAGAAAATTTCCAGCAGGAAAAACCACTGTGGGAAACGCCAGCATTGTAGCCCAGACCCCTTCCATGTCTCCTGCCCAAACCTCAGACAAGGCACAGGAGGAACATTACATGCTCCATCCTGCCACTCAAAATTCTCTACTCTTTCTTTCACCACCTCAATCCACCTCCAACTTACAACACACTTTTACCACAGCTCTGTGCACACTTTTACCGCATCCTCAGAGCAAGTGGTCAATGCGCGCCTTAAACCCCCACAGAAAAGGGAATACCATGTGGAAAAAGACCTGTTAAAATCAGGTACGCATAGTAATCCCCATTCCTTGGAGTTTAAATCATAGCTGCATGGTACTGGAAAGCTGTTATCACAAGTATTGATAGTTACTGGTGTGGAGTTTGCAGCCTGCCAGTACCGTACACCTTATAATCAGAGCTACGTTGGGTTACTTGGAGTGCCTGGGCAGAGATTCACAAAGATGAATGGTCCAGTTATCATATCCCACCACATCTACAAATACAAAGCATGGGTTCTTCACCACACTTTTAACTTCAAGAGCCTGTTCGCATTCCTGATTCCAGGTAATTGTTGCCTTAATCAAAGTGTAATGTGGATGTTGTATTGTGAAGCTGATATGGTGTTTTTCTTCCCCAGAGGTTGCTTTTCATCTCTGTGCAATTTCTTAATAACCTTATTCTATGTCGCTCGAACTGTATATACACATACCACTCCATGGAGAGTAGGTATTGGCTTGTGCGGTCGCGTTACTCCTCACGCTTCTCTCCTACACCCATGAGTATGCACAGCTTCACACCTGTTTATGTCACAGTTCAGTCTCAGTCATATCCACACAAATGCTTCAAATATAGACCAGACTGCGAGAGCGCGCGCATGCACATACGCATGCACACACATACACACCCCCTCCCCCCACGCCATCCATTAGAACAGAATGCTTAAGCAACCTATCACTCGCATAGCTACGAAACATATTAAGAGCATAACGCTAGTCCTGACTCATGACGTCAAAGATATTCCCATATACAGGCTGCATGACACACGCACTGTTCCATCTCCACAAAATAGTGTGCTACCCCTTCACAAATGTGCCTTGGCGCCTCGTTATACGTTCAGTGGAGGCAGCTTAGGCACAAGTAGCTGAGGTCAGGCGGAAAGAAACAGCGCTGTAACCTATCCATCTTTATATGTAAAATGAAATGTATAATTTTGCAGTCAGCAAAACACAAACTTGTGTAAACACACACACACCCTTCACCCCCCCCCCAAACAACTTACACACAAAGGTCTTGTAGTGCTACTAAGACAGCTTTTTTTTTTTTAATTCCATTGTGCAGGCCTCTAATTTCTCGGCGGCTCTTTACCAGGCAGGTTCCAATCTCACCAATCTGCTTTGTGCCAAAATGACAGTCTCCTCCAAAGTGCTTGTGACAGTTTGGCCTCTTGTTTTCTATGAGAAGCTCAAGACCATTCATGATTGTATTGTGCAGCATTCGGTTACATGCTCTCACGCAGCATGATTATAAGTCTACACCTTTTTTGTCAATCAGGCACTGTCCCTTGTGGATGGAAGAAAGAGATCTCTTATAGAAGTCAGACTTGGACCCCGAACAGAAGCTAACTATAGTCTCATCTTTCTTTTACCAGCAGTCACTAAAGTGGTGAGAAGTTCTGGCTGTTCAGCTTTTTAAGTATCTAAAAGAGCAACAGTTACTCGGAGCTAGTTGGATGAGTTTCAGACCTGGTTTAGGCACTGAGACTACCTATAGGGTTGTATTGATGCAAGTCAGACAAGATTATTGTTAGAAATGGGGATCTCTAGTTGGCAGCGGTTGGCGCCGATGTCCAAAGAGGGACCCTTCTTCCTAAGCCAGAGTAAGGGGCTACACCCTTTGACAACCCCTGCTCAACCCTGTGGTAACGTAGCACGAGCAGACAGGCCTATCTCAGAGGCAGCGTGTGAAGCATTTACGACCATACACAATAACGCGGTGAAGACACTACAAAGGGACACCACGCAAGTAGCTATAAAAAAATAAGTATCTTTATATAGGCTTAACACAAGGTTCAAAAAGCGATCAAGAAACCACAATGCACATAATTACAGATTCACTTCAAAAGCAATAGAGGCACTCAAAAAGCGTGTGGAACGAACTTAGTTCGAGGCCGGGGTCCACGCGACCCGGTGATGCACAATGTACCTGAGATTTAAAGGGGCACGGCACGCAGCCTCACAAGGAAGCCACGGTGATGACTGGCGGACTCACAGCGGCCACAGCTTCCCGCTGTAGCGGTCCGCGGCGTGCACTCACGATAATCCTGGGACAGGGCTTAGAGGCGGGCACCCAGCGGCACCCGCAGGTGATAACAAGATCCTCGAAGTGGTGACTAGTGCGGGCCCTCAGAGGCACAGCTGCTCAGCTGCAGCGGCCCACAATAGCGATGATTCTCGTAGGACGGTAAATGCGGGCCCTCAGCGGCACAGCTCCTCAGCTACAGCGGCCCGCGATAGCGATGATTCTCGTAGGACGGCAAATGCAGGCACTCAGCGGCACAGCTCCTTAGCTGCAGCGGCCCGCGATAGCGATGACTTTCGTAGGACAACCAAGGCGGGCTCTCAGCGGCAACAGCTCCTCAGCTGCGGTGGCCCACAATAGCGATCACAATGACTTGGGTAACACAGGCAAATGCGGGCTCTCAGCGGCAACAGCTTGTCAGCTGCGGCGGCCCACAATAGCGATCACGATGACTTTGGTAACACAGGCAAATGCGGGCTCTCAGCGGCAACAGCTCCTCAGCTGCGGCGGCCCACAATAGCGATCACAATGACTTTGGTAACACAGGCAAATGTGGGCTCTCAGCGGCAACAGCTCCTCAGCTGCAGTGGCCCACAATAGCGATGCAATGACTTTGGTAACACAGGGAAATGCGGGCTCTCAGCGGCAACAGCTCGTCAGCTGCGGCGGCCCACAATAGCGATGCAATGACTTTCAGCCCGCGTTCCCCGCAGTAGAACCAGAGGCTCTGGAATTCTCAACAGAGGCTTCACCTGCGAGTAGAATCCCTCTCAAATAGGAATCCGGACGGCTGATGGGTGAAGTCTAATGTCTCTGAGACTTCAGCAGGAGGTAAGCTCAAATCAGGCCCTTGGGTAGTTGCTTCAGCAAGATGGATGAAAGTTTTAAAGTCCTTTCCCCCTAGTTACACGGACAGAGGTTCGTCTTGACATCCAGAAGTAACACACCATGTAGGGGGGTTAGCACACATCTTTATACCCCAAAAGTCTTTGTTCTCAAAAAGTCACAAATCACTGAACCCAGCCAGAACCAGTTTGGTGTCTTCCTGGAGCACTTTGCTTACAAGGCTGCATCCTGACTTTCAGGAAGAGGGGGTCTGCTATCAGACGCACAGTGGGAGGTGGAGCCATCATTCACCTTGCCAGGCACAGCCCTGCTCAGATCAAAGGGTCACCCCTCCCCATACTCCAACTGCAGATCTCTCTGTTCAATCCAGGTCGGGCTCAGCCTGCCCTGATCCTCCAAAACCAGACAGCCAATACACATAACAGCAGAGCACACTGGAAGACTTAGGCAAGAAAATACCCACTTTCTAAAAGTGGTATTTTCAACCTCAGAATATGGAAATAATCTTCACTACCAGATGCACTTTAATATTCTGAGTCCAGGCATACTAAATTCGGCTTTCCTATTAGGTTCCTTGGGTCAATTAGGATTATAGAAGGTAATGCAGTTAATTTACAATAGGGAGCATTCGCGCTGTGGCACTGAATGGCAGTGGCACAGCACCCAGAGCATCTAACACCAGCAAACACAGAGGAGACAAAAGCGAAAACTGGAAGGGAGACCCACGCCAATGGTGCCAGATCTAACATTTATAATGATTGAATTGCCTCATCGTGTTGTTGCAGTTGTGTTGTGCTGTCACTTCTAAATGAGGGTCATTAAAAAAATGTGCCACTTGAAAACCTGTATTGTTAATGCTACCATCATTTCTAGATTGGACTATGCTAGTTATTGCTTTGTCGACCTTCATGAAGCAACCATTTACATGCTTCAAGCTGTCCAGAATACGGCAGTGTGATTATTCATGAATTTCAGGAGATATCGATAGGTTCTCAGAGGCTTGTAAGCTCCGCAGGTTGCTCGTTTCTAGTATGAACCACTATAAGGTGCTCAGCTTTGACTACATAGCTTTTTATGAAACAGGCCCCATGCTTCTTGTGTGTTTCCTTCCAAATCCAAGTTACCCCTTCACTTTGGCTCTTCCCTCCTGCGATCTGTCCCGGATTTATAAAGGCTTGGCGGTGGGGGAGATGTTCCTTCTCTTTTGTTGCTTCATCTATTTAGAATGCACTCTGTCTTGGTCTGCACTAAATAAAAGGTCATTCTATGTTTGGGAAGGCTCTTAAAAGCATCTATTTTATTGATTGTCTTCATATCTTTCCTGATGTTGTTAGTCAGTTCAGCATTAGAGCTTTTGTCGAACTTTATAAGTAACAACTCAACTCATATGTTGCATGTATAGTATTTCAGTATATTTAGTTAGTGCCCTCAAGCACTAAATATAGGGCCAGTGACAATTTGAGAAGAAATGGAACAGAAATGATGGTGACGGAGCATTGTCACCTGAGAAAAAGCTCAGCGTATGACATATAACGCAAGGGTAGACAGAGATATCTCAGCTATGTGAAGCCTGAACATATAATTTATGCTTAACCAGAGGTATGCCTCTGCAGCCTAAAGTAAATTCCCTCATAATCAGTGTCTGTGAGAACATTGTAATACAAATATAGAATTTGCTTTAAGGTATGACTTGTGTTTTTTTTCAGGATGGTGTCTAAGCAAAGGCAGTAGACCCACATTCTGCAGTACATAGCTGTCTCATGCCTCTTCAAAGAGGCATAGTTTAAAAAATAAATACTTGAGAACCCTTAGTCTGGCCGCCTTCAAGATTGTAATCTAACGGGGGGCGTGGCCAAGATGGCGACCCGAAAGGACACGTTACCGGATCTCTCCGCTCCCACCCAGCAAAGCCCAGTCTAAATAGCTCCAGAGAGGGAGCCACTGGTGACTGCGACCCCCCCGGCGGGAAACCCTACGGGAGTGGAGGCCACTGGAACGCGAACGCTGGACACGGTGAGCACCGGAAGGCGATCACTGAGAAGTGTGCTTAGTGATGGATCGCAGCCGGCCTGCCGGTGCTGAAAAGGGGCTTGCGCAGGGACAGAAGAGTGCCGTTCCAGAGATCCCTGAAGACCTGTGAGCGGGCACGGCAGGCAGGCGTAGCAGAGGAGGTCAGGTTGGAGTAAGGTGGCGTTTGGGGGGAAAGCGGCTCGCCAACTCGTATCGCTGGGGAGAGTGGAGACGCCCTCGGCGGCCTACACATGGGCCCAGGCAAAGATCGGCTTGTGGGCTCGACGAGATTGCAGCCTGCGACCTCCTTCAGCAGACAGCCGTGTGGGGCTGGGTTGCTGGCCCACTTGTGGTCTCCGTGCAGGGCAGGAGCCCTGGAAGAGCTTGTGAGGGACAGAGTCCATCCCCCGCAACAGCGGCACACCCGCAGGGAGTCCATCCCTTCAGCTGCTCATAACGTGGCAGTGAGCAGGGGCAGAAAGGCAACCTGGAGATAACTCATTCTGGTGGAGTTGGTGAAGGTTCAGACAGTCGTAAATGGGAGCCCAGCAAACCAGTGAGTCCATGGCGCAGCTGCTGAGTCCGCAGCAATGCCGTTGAAGCGCACGGAGGAGCAGGCAGGCGCAAATACGGGGGTGCGGGGAGGCGGTGACGCTGAGGCAGAGACCGGATTTGCAGCCTGAGACTTAGCCTGAAGGCCTGGACACCCCGCGCCCCACCCCTCCTCCTGCTCAAGGGAAAACTCATCACCCCGACCAAGCAAGTGCGGAAGACTGCATTGGACCAGCTGCGGACAACTCCTAAAGTGCAAACTCAGTCGGAGGGTGTTGCAGGGCCCTGTGATCATGGTCTGACCCCTGGACGAACACCGAGAAACTTGGAGGGGGCCTTCAGTGTAGGGTAAAGACTCGAACAGCGCCGCCGACCTGAGATCAGGAGGCTAATCAGAGGAAGCTCCAGGCCAACAGAGAAGTGTGCAAAGAAACGGTCCCCCAGGTCAGCTGGGTATTCCCCTGCCCTCCTGGCCCTACTGTAAGATGCTACGGCGCGTACCTCGGCCTGTAAGACCCAGCACCCTGCAATGGCCACCAACAAGGCACGAAAGGATAGATCAGTGAAGGACATGTTGCTTAAAACGTCTAACACGCAGCCTGACGGCCAGACCCCTTCGAAGGCCACAGAAGAGGTTGAGGGGGCAAATGGAGCGGTGGCCCCAGTCAGTTGATCCTTCCTCAAATTTGTCTTCTCCTTCCTTCGTGAGGACCTGTCAGCCATGAAGCGAGATCTCCCAGTTGACTTACGGGAGGTACGACGAGACGTAGACTCCCTGGGGAAGAGGGTCAACATCTTGGAGGAACACAAAGCTGGTCGAGATGAGGAATTAGATAGTCTTCAGCAAGAAGTCATCTGGCTACAAAAGCAGAACCTTGACCTCCAGGCCCACGCGGAGGACATAGAAAACCGGTCCCAGCTCAATAACATCCGCATCAGAGGCATTGTACATGGAACGGAGGACACAAACATCGAGGCCTTGGTGACCCACCTCTTCCGTTCCTGGGCGAGGTGCAGGACTTCCCTATCAAGCTTGACCACACACATAGAGTGGGGCCTCAGAGGACCGCCCCAGCCCTCCGGCAGATACTCTGACCTGTGTGCATGGTTTTCAGCTTAAGGAACACATACTCCGAGCGGCCAGGGATGATCCTGCTTTCCAGTACAAAGGCCAGAAGCCCACACTGTACTAAGACTTATCCGCATTCACGCTAGTGAAGTGTAAAGCATTCAGGCCTATAACTGCACACTTGCGAGCAGCTGGCATCTCATACTCGTAGGGACACCCCTTCCGGCAAATACGCTCATTATCTGCGGCCTATAAGCTACTGGACATTGACGCACTTGCGCCGGAGAAGACGCAACAGGACAAACAAAGCAGAAGTCACCGGTGCAGCCATGGATGGACCACTGTCAAGCCCCCAACTCAGGCGTTGCACCCTGACCCAGACACCATGGCCAAAGAACTACAGGCGGTCCTGGCATCCCTAGCCGTGGCCCCCTCCGAGTAGTCAACGATCACTACTGAGGAGCAGATAGCGGGCATTTTGCCAACCCTCATCCCTGCCTTCTGAGATGTTTTAATGCAAGCGCGGGGCTGTGTTTCAAGAGGGGTGGTGGGGAGGGGAGACATGGGCCACTGGTACCACTTCTTTGCACACTGGGGCAGTGGCCCCTAGCACACACTGGCACCTCTCTTAGCCCCCCACCCTGGTCTTGGCCCACATGTTAGCAAACATTAAAATTCTTACACTAAACATGAAGGGGTTAAACAACCCGATCAAAAGAAGAGCTATTCTATCTTATTTTGATCACTCAGGTGCACATGTATGTCTACTTCAGGGGACGCATCTCCTATCTAGGGATACACATGGGCCCACGATCAAAGGCTTTCCCACATCAATATTTCTCCTCACACCCAACCAAAATGGCCGGAGTCGCCATCCTTATCTCCTGCACTTTTAGAGGGACGGTGGGAGCAAAAATATCTGAAATTAAGCGGCGGCTTCTGGCCCTCTCAGTGTCCATTAACACATACACTCTCACACTAGCCTCCATACACGCGCCCAATGAAGGTCAAGAGGCATTTCTACGCAGAGCAGCGATGGGCTTGACGACCTCTCCAGACAAGCAGATTCTAGTGGGAGGTGATATAAATATGGTGTTCGACAATCAGCTAGACTGTTCGGCGCAGGGGCATAAAGGGGCCCTCTCCAGGAGTGGGAGGGAATGGCTGCAGGATCTGGGGATGGTTGATATCTGGCACTCCCTACACCCTCACACTACGGACTATACATTCTACTCTCATGTACATAGATCCTATGCCAGAATCGACTACTTCAATGGGTCCCAATCCCTGCTCTCCTTGACACTCACTGCGGACATTGAACCCCGAACACTCTCAGACCACGCGGCATTGACTCTGACACTAGCAATACCTTCCGCAGAGAGACCACCATAATCCTGGTGGCTGCGCGACATGCTCGGCAGTAGTGCAACGTTTAACCAAGACTTCGGAGGAGTTCCTGGCTTTTAAAGATAACCCAGATACCCCAATTGCTTCCCTATGGGAAACGCTCAAGATGGTGGCGAGAGGAGACAGCAGTCCTACGTCCTCGGCGGATAACAAGATACCCAAAAACAAAAGGGAAGACCTCTCCAAACAAATGCAAGAGCCGGAATGTATTCACAAGGTGACAGGGACGCCCCGAGTGTGGCATCAATTGGAGGCAGTGCACTCGCAGCTGGCTGGCCTTGACCTGGACAAGGCAGAGTATGCCGTCTTACGACTGAAGCACTCCTTTTATACTGGGGGGGATAGGAGTGGCCGCCTGCTGGCCCATAAATTGCACGCTCAACGCCAAACGGGCACTGTCCACATGGTTGAGGACGCGACTGATTCTGAGTGCACACAGGACGCAGATATCTCCCGCGCGTTCCGAGATTTTTACGCTAAACTGTATAGAGCACAACACCTTTCAGAGCAGGTCACTCTAATATTTGCAAGGGATAAATCATTCTCGGCTGACCCCGGATCAGGCCTCAATTCTAGAAAGCCCAATCCACATTGAGGTGGTGATCTCAGCCATTGCCCGACTCAAACACCTTAAATCCTCGGTTCCTGACTGGTTTACCGCTATTTTCTATAAAACCTTTTGCGCTATCCTAGCTCCTATTTTAACCAGACTCTTCAATGCTATAGGGGATACCTCTGATATCCAACCTACAATGCTCCTCGCCGTGGTTGTTGTGCTTCCCAAACTAGGTAAGGATAGTCGGCATTGTGCCTCCTACCGATCAATATCCCTTCTGAACATTGACTTAAAGCTTTTCACAGGGATTCTGGCAGCTAGGCTGGGGTCACTGATGCCAGGTTTGGTGAATCTGGACCAGGCGGGGGATTGTGGCGACTAGGCATTGCGGGCACAATATGCGGAGACTACTTCACCTCATTGACAAAGTTCACCACTAACTGGTTGAGGGGGTAGTGTTGTCGGTCGATGTTGAAAAAGCATTTGACAGCATGCATTGGGTGCTCTTGGAGGCCCCCCTAGTGCAGTTCTGAGTGGGAGATCAATTTCACAATGGGTACTTAGTAGCTATAGTTGCCCTACAGCTACGGTTCGAGTGAATGGATATACATAGGACCCTTTCCTGATAGCACGTAGCACAAGGCAGGGGTGCCCGCTCTCTCCACTGCTGTTCGCTCTGTACATGGATAACTTGGCACAGAAAGTGCGGAAGAATACTCTGATCTCCGGGATCCGGTTCGTGGGGAAACGCCACATCATAAGTTTATATGCGGATGACGTAAATGACACGCTTGAGGACCCCCAGACCTCAATCCCGGCATTCCTTGCAGAACTGGAGAGCTTTGCGGAGGCTTAGGGGTGAACGTTTCCAAGTCACAAGCCTTGGGGATTTCTCTACAGCCCTCCACCAAGGATGCCCTTAGACAGATATGCCTGATTCAATGGGAGCTGGAATCGATTCCGTATCTTAGCATAAGGTTGGCAACTTCAATCCAAGCCACGGTCACCCTAAACTACAACCACCTCCTGTTGCAGACCCAACGAGACTTTCGCCACTGGCAGACGTTCAGCCTCTCGTGGCTGGGTCGCGTGGCAGCACTTAAAATGAATATGCTCCCGGGAAATATTATACCTTTTCCAGTTGCTTCCTGTAGAGTCCCCTCCCGGCATCTTGAAATCGCTTCAACAAGAATTTCTCTCTTTCATTTGGGAAGATTAAAAACCTAGGATGAACAGGGATCTGAGCTACAGACCCCCAGGGCAGGGTGGCCTTGGGATCCCCAATATTGACCGCTACTACCGGGCTACTCAGCTACGGGTCCTGCTGGAATGGTCCCATAGCGAATCTGAAAAGCATTGGCTATTCATGGAAAGAGCCATAGCTGGCCAGTCCTTGTGGAAAATCCCCTTTCTCCATAAACTCAAAGGGCTTGGGACAAGTCTGCTGTACGATGCGGCCTTACTTCCTTCCTCAACCTTACTTATTTCCCCATACACCTATAACTTACAACCCGACTTCACACCAGGCCATGACCTGGTGACCTTCAATCACTGGGCTAGAGAGGGGTGCAGATCGATTGCCCATCTCTTTGACAAGGAGGGTCCTTTGACATTCGAGGACCTTCGAGCCGATCTCGCGCTACCGGAGACTGAGCACTATCACTTTCAGCAGATACGCCACTGGGTCCTGCATCCCTCGGTACACCCGGGTGCACATGGACCACTGTACGAGAAGTGGCTACACACTAAACTAACCAGCAGGCGTCTTATCACAGAGCTTTATCATTTCCTGCGACCCCCAGAACAGTGGGTCAAATCCGCACGGCAGAGGCGCTGGGAGGCAGAACTGGGCACACTCTGGCACAGAAGGAATGGGGGGACATTGTTTATCGGGCACGACATACAGGACGAAATGTCTCCATCACAGAAACAGCGACCAGGATTGTGTCATATTGGTATCTTACTCCCCCACCCAGACTGCAAAGGAGCAACCCCAGCTGCATTTCAGGCTGTTGGAGAAACTGGGGGACTGATGGCATGCTGGCACACTTGCTATGGGACTGCCCCGCGCTCACTTCATACTGGGAACAGATCCTCAATGAAATAGAAAAGCATTTCGATACACAAATACCGCGTTTCTCTGCATATGTCCTTCTGGGTTTGCCCAACACGCTTGCATTCCCCCTCAGATAGGGCAGAGGCAGAAAAATTGGGATTGCAAAACATACCGTCTCACTGGGGCATGGACCGGATCCCCACGTTCCATGGGTGACTGCATAGGCTATGGCATGTGTTGGTCATGGAGCGTATATCCCTTTCACTCCGGGGGGACGGCGCCTCCTTTGCGGAACTGTGGCACCCATTCCTAGCTTTGTTGAGCCCCGAAATGCGGGAGCTTACCTGCCCCAGATATCTGCGCCTCACAACGCACCTGCAAGATACGGCACAACCTATATTAACAGGTCACAAAACTCTGTAACTCTGATCTTTTCCTTCTCTTTCCACATCGGACGGGCCCAGAGGAGGATCACACTCTGGGAGTTGGGGGGGGTCTCGGGAGGTAGGTGGGGGGAGGGGGAATTGGGGTTTTGCTTTTGTCTCAGTCCTTACGTTTTCACATGACTTGCTTGGCTCTCAACTGATGGCACTGTATTGTTTGTTGCATACATGTTCTATATCAATACAAAGATTTAAACCTAACATTGTAAATAGCTGATAAGCCAGTGTCTATCAAAAGCAGCACAACTCTGATATTATGTACAATAGGCGACCAATGGAAAAGAACTGCCAAATGAGAACACTACTTTGTGCACTATTTGCTCCAGTGTTATAATGGCAAACTGGTGACCATGTTGTCAGCATTGGCGTGACTCTTGTGCCCCATTCAAGCTTGTGTCTTAATTTTCCTGGGCCAGGCTAACTGCTATAATTAGAATAAACATTTAAGAACAACCAGCATAGAGAATATGGTCATTCTTTTAAAGGGGATTTTGGAGAGATCCTTAACAAACATTGCATTTCAAAATGCCTACTGTCCCTGCAGTATTTGAAAACATCATTGATACCTTAGTGTTATTTCAAGGCAGCTATCTTTTTGACAGTTCTCTAGGCCTGATGGACCTCGCTCCGTCATTTCATTTCAGACCTGCTCAATGTAGAATGGTAACTGTAGTGCTGTGTAAGCATGTAATGACGGAACCTTTGTGGCTCCTGATGTACCTCGTAGAACTGTGACGTGTGTTAGAGCGTAGTGAATTGAATTCAGGGTTAGAATGTTGAGTTCGGATTCACATGCAGAAAAATAAAGACGTGTTATACTAAGCTCTGTTTGTAGCATAGTCATTGGCGAGTGCCTGGGCTGGTGAGGACGCTACAACTGGTGATGAGATAGGGGATAAGTAGCCCAAAGATCAACAGTACTGAGACAGAGAGTTTGCAGTGGTCCACCAGACTGCTTGTGCGTGACACGTGTGTCGTCTTCGAAGAGGTGTATGTGGAATCAAAGCGCAGAACCAGTTCCATGAAAAGCATTGGACACTAATAAAAGCTTCACAGAAAAGTCTACAGATCAGTGGCTGAGAACCTTCTGAGAAGTTCACGCCAAGAGGTACTGCGCTATTGTGCAATTAAAACACCTATATTCATATCGAGTGACAACGCTAGAGGCGGATCCAACCAGGTTGTGTAAGAGCATTAAAGTGCAAGATAACACTGTGAACAGAAGCGCTGCAATGCAGAAATCAACCAGGTGTCAGACAACGCAAAGAAATGCTTAAAGGCAAAGTGATACAAGAAACGGTCATCTGCTTACCAGTTCTCAGTCATCCAGTCACAGCGCTGGAGGGAGTGACCCCAGAGAAAGCACCCAGGGTTGTGCTTTCAGAGCTGTCCATATCTGAAGTGGCACCCCAAAAAGTTGCCGAGTGGGGCTCAGAACAATCCAAATATTTTCAAAGTGCATAGAACCGAGAACAGGGATTGGAATTGAGACTGTTTGCTTCTTTAATGCAGACTAAAACCAGGATCCCGTAGCCTGGTGTTATCAAAGATGATCCAGAGGCCAGCACATTGCATGGCCTCGGAGATGGTTTGCATGGACAAGATCACCAAGGAGTGGTGGAGAGAACTATACTCTCCACATCAGTAAGTTCCACCAATGGTTACAATGGCGCTGTCTTCTTGAAACCACCACCGCCAATCGATACCGCCAAAAGGTTGAATATTGGCGATGGGTAGACTGCTAGGATAGAGATATTTGATGATTTCATTGATGCAATTGAAGAAGGAGATAACAAGAACATTACCAAGTACCTTAAGAATCTTGCTGGTGAAAGCCATGAAAAAAGTCATAAAGAAAATGCAATAAGTTGACAAAATTACATACAGTCAAATCAAAGCAGCATTATTTCTCAAATTCAATCCAATACCAAAAGTAGATTAAGATACATTTCCAGTCAAGAATGACAGAAAGTTGGTGAAACCATCGTCAACTTTGTTGCTGGACTGGATACTCTCATCAAGGACTGTAAGTTCAATTAGTTTAATAATGAGGAAGCTATATGCCTCAGAGTGATTGATGGATGCTTGACAGATTAGTTCAGGCGACGAATGCTGGGAGAAACTTTTCGTCTTGAGCGAGTTGCTATGGCTGACAGAGCTGAAGAGCGTGCCGATCGACAAGCTGCTGACATGGAGGCTGGAGGTGACCGGAGTGAGTCAGTCATGAATGTAAAAAATAAGCCAAAGCACAGGGCAGAGGGACACACAGAGAATTCTCCACAGAAAAAGAAGTTGTGCTTCAAGTGTGGATTTTTGTTTCCACATGAAGGTAGATGTCCCACTATTGGGCAGATCTGCAAAGACTGTGGAAAGGAGAACCATTCTGTGACGGTGTGTAAGGTGAAAGAAAAAGAACATGCATCACAGCGAGAAGACAAAAATGCCCCCCGAACGTTCCATAAGCGATGTATGGGAAACAGCCTTTACACCGCAACTGTTACAACGCATGCCATTACCCCGCATGCCGTTGCAACGGAAAAGGTGTGTAGCAGTGAGTAGAAGGTGTTTGATTTAACTCCAACACCTTCCCTACTGTTGCACACACTGGAGTTGGAAAAGAAAATTAAACTATTCCAACTTCCAGCGCTCCCCCGACAGCAAGTCTGGGTAAAGTTTTGCATTGCAACGGCATGTGGTGTAATGGCATGCGCAGTAACGTCACATAACGGCGATGTATGACACACGCCCATAAGGCCAAGTGATCACATCAGCAGAGGCAAACTGACACCAAACGAAGTCGATCAACATCTACATCTTCATCAAATAGTTCTTCTGTGTGAATATCAAGTGAAAGTGAAAAAGATGGGTGTGCCATGTCGATGTTCACCTCAGAGAAGCATGTGCATGTTGGACTGGCCATTTGTGAGGAAAAACACTGGTCCAAGAGAAACCGACAAGACAAAGCACCAGTCATTCAAACACTGTCTGAAGATCACACTAAAGGTCAATTGTTGATCAATACCTTTTATTTTCAATGATGGTGCATCAATAAAAATGCAGAGGAAAAATATAATGAACTGGCTCCAGTGCCCGGAATTGTGCCATTAAAAACTAAAGTGTTTACGTGGGATGCATCAACACCACCAAAACGTCACGGGTCATTTGTGTGTACGATGTAGAATAAGAAAACAAAAGTATAAGCGCCCTTTCATGTACTTCAAGGTACGGCGTTAAGCGCCTGTGTACTCAGCTTCAGCACAGCCAATGATATCGGACTGATATCAGTGAACTATAACATAAATGCTCATCACAAAATGGTAAGTCAGGTCCCTTTGTTGTTTCATGGGTTGGGAAAACTCAAGACTATGAAAGTCCAATTATATATTATTGAGGATGTACGTCCTATTGCTCAAAGACAGGTTGAATTGCCTTTCACTTACAGGAGGCTGTTGAAAAGAAACTTGCATCTTTACTCAAGCCTGATATCCTTAAGCTTTCTACTGGTCCAACTCCATGGGTTTCTCCTATAGTGGTAGTACCCAAAAAGGACAGTGAAGGAGCTGTATGTATATGTGTGGATATGCGTCAAGCGAACAGAGTCATTGAAAGAGAATGACATCCAGGTCTGCACATTGCCAACATGATAACACAATTGGATGGTGTGAAGGTATTCCCTTGCCTGGATCTGAATAAAGGATATCATCAGTTGGAACTCAAGGAGAAGTGCAGGTACATTACAACCTTTTCTACACAAGTTGGCCTGTTCCATTAAAAGAGACTGAGTTTTGGTGTGTCATCAGCTGCAGAGCTATTCCAAGATGTCATTTGACATATCATATAGCCAGTCATGAATGCTCTCAATTACAGTGATGACATATTGGTTTTTGGAGCTACACAGAAGGAGCATGCCAAAGCTCTCATTCAAGTGTGTTAGTTGCTCACTGATGCCAGTTTAACTTTGAATGCCGAGAGATATGAGTTCCGTAAGGCAAAGTTAAGATTCTTTGCCCATGTCTTTTCTGATGGGGGCATGACACCTGATTCAGCTAAGGTCACAAGCGTTGTTAACTGCCAGTCCCCCACATGATGTTTCCATGTTACGTTCATTCTTAGCATGGCCAGCTATTTCTCTAGATACATAAAAGGCTTTGCCACTGTCAGTGCGCCATTAAAAGACTTGACTAAAAAAGAATGTTTCTTTCCTTTGGTCACATGAATGCGAGCAAGGCTTCCAGAAGATCAAGCAAGCTTTTGAGAACGCTCCTGAAATGTCATATTTTGATCCAAAGCTTCATACTGAGGTTATTGTTGACACTAGCTTTGTCGCTTTGGGCGCCATCCTGACACAGCACAGCAGACACCCAGATGTTTAAAGACGAATTGTGGCATACGCCAGCCGAAGTTTGTCCCAAACTGAAAGTGTTTTCACAAACTGAGAAAGAGAGCTTGGTAGTGGTGTGGGATTGTGAACATATCCACTTATTTTTGTAAGAGAAGTCATTCATGCTTGTGACCAATCATCAAGCATTACTGACTATCTTTGGAAATCCAATAGCAAAAATGTCTCCTTGCATTGAACGTTGGAGTGTGCGAATGCAAAAGTACAACTACACAATTGTGCATCGTACAGGGAAAGATCAGAACACTGCAGACTACTTTTCACAATTGCCTCCACAACGCCCTAGGACCCCTTCTAAGATGGCTGAAGCCTACATCAATTTTATAGTTAAATCAAGCACTGCAGCTGCCATTTCTATAGAACAAATTGTCACTGCTACAAGTCAAGATCGTGATATGCTGAAATTGAAAGACATTATTATACATCAGTCTTGGTACCAGAACCCTCAACCTCTTACTAACGACCGTGAATATCAAAAGTTTAAGAATGTCAAAGATGAACTGTCCATACTCAGGAAGGTATTATTCTATGAGGGGTGAGAATTGTTATTCCGGAGAGTCTGTGGCAACAGATAATTGAAGTGGCCCATTAAGGACATTGTGGAATTGTTGCAACCAAACGAGCTCTCCGAGACCGAGTCTGGTTTCCACATGTTGACGAAAGGATTGAAAAGGAATTAAAGACTTGTCTTCTATGCAACTGCCTGTCATTCAAGACCACGTAACACCCATTAAGCATGTCAGAGTTGCCATGGCATGCATGGGAATGAATTTTAGTAGACTTCTTCGGTCCTCTTGACAACGGACAGCACCTGATGGTGATCGTTGATGAACATTCCCATTTTCCATTGGTCGAAGATCACTCATCTATCACTCACAAGCGTGTCATTAAGATATTAGACATAATCTTCACGACCTGGGGTGTTCCTGTGAAGTCTGATAATGGCCCACCTTTAAACTGTCGTGAATTCAAAGGACTTTCTCAGTCATCTTAATGTGTAGCATTAGGAGAACACACCTCTTTGGGGTTACCGCTCACCACCACACTCTACCACAGGTGAAAGCACCACAACCTTGATGTTCGGCAGAGCCATGAGACCAAGTTACCTCAATGGACCAAAAGACAAGCAAATACCGAGGAAGAAACATGCATGAAAGACTTGGGTCATAAGGGGAAAATTAAAGCCTACGTAACCAAGCGTCGACATGCACGAGATATCACCTTCACAAAAGGAGATCAAGTTCTTGTTTGACAGCAAAGAAAGCGAAATGCTTATGCTCCTTTCGATGCTGAACCATTTGATGTTGTGACAAGGAAAGGACACATGGTGGCTGTGCAGCGTCCTGGAGAGTCCATTACGCGAAATTCCTCGCATTTCAGACGTGTGGCTCATTGCTCTTCAGGCATTGATGTCATTGAAGAGACTGGGTCTGTAAAGACAAATGAAGTACCCCTGACTGCTGCTGTCACTCCATCACCAAAGCCAGTCATGGACATTTCTGCTGCTGGTCCCCAGTGTCCACAGTCGCAGACGGGACTTGTGATCCATGCGCCACGAAGACTCATTGACGAGCTTTACTTGTACATATATATATTGTTTTTAATTATTTAACAAAGGGGGAGATGTAGTGTTGTGTGAGCATGTAATGTTTGTGTGTCCTGATAGACTCTATAAAACGGTGACGTAAGCGTTAGAGAGTAGTGAATTTAATGCAGGGTTAGAATGTTGAGTTTGCAGTTACACGCAGAAGAATAGAGACATGTACTAATCTCCGAGTGTGGCATAGTCATTGGGGAGTATCCGGGTTGGGGAGGACGAGACAGTAACAACAGCCAGTTTATTTTGATTTATAGTAGCGCACCTTCCTGGCAGGCGCTACTATTGACAACTGATCGGCACTCACTTATGCGATCTCAGGAGGAATGAAAGTGCAGTAGGACTAATACCTGACACCTGCCAGTCACACATCCCAAAATCAGGAGCATTAACCCACTAAGCTCAACATATTGAGACCAGTACATGCGTGCAACCTCAAACAAACATATATTGTAACGACTTAAGCAGATTCAAAAAGTAACTTTCATTAACAGTCAGACAGGCATGCCTTTCCAGAGATGGAATTAAATATATATCATGGGCTCGTTGTCACTTAACTCCTTCAGTGCCCATGACGAGATGGTCTCGTCATGGAGCGCGGTTGCGCTGTGCCCACGACGAGACTATCTCGTCATGAACCCCGCCCGCTAATGAAAGGGCCGGCACAGGGCGGGGAAATGGCGGGGCACTGAAGGGGTTAACAGAGGGCATTTTGGGGAATTCGGGATGCTCTGTGGTCCAGATTTTGGCTGTTCCAGGAACCGAAAGTCCATCACTGCCACGCTGTCTCGATGCTGTCATCAGAGACATATAAAGGATTTTTGGGGCCCTGGGCCAAATGTATTTTGGGGGGCACAGTTTGGAACAGCTTGGATTAATGATCCAGTTTCAGCTCCTTCATGCCCTCTTTGGCCAGGTCACTGACCGTGCACAGGCACACCGTCCGAATTCAAAATGTGTGTTTATATGGAATATTCAGAGACAGTGAGCTGTGTTTAGAATATTGTAACACAGCAGCAGCTCACTAATATTACTGTAAATAATCTCTGTAACCCCTCCCCCCACCCACCCACCCATTTCTCATATGTGAGGTCCTGTTTTGATCTAAAAGAAACTTTTTTATGGATGTTGCATAAAGCCATCACAAAATTTCTCTACAAAATGCCTGTAATAGACTCACACATCCCCACAAAATAATTTAAACCAAAACGGTATTTAAAATATTCTGCTGAAAAATTATTCAAGGTAATCCGGGCAAGGTCCCGCAGACGCGCTTGCCCAATCTGGGGGGCGTGGGGGGGCTCAATGGCTGGGGCCCTAGGCCAAACGCTCAGAGCCCACTTTGCCTAGCCTTACAACGTCTCTGGCTGTCATGTATTTTGTAATCCGTTACTCTCCTCTGCTGTAAAGTATCGCGCTCCCATCCCACACACGGAAGGTGTGACCGGATTACTAATCTCAGCGTCTCTGCTTCATCAAACGGTGTGATCGTACACAACTATTTTCTCAGTCTTATGTGCCAGAAACTGTGTGCAAGACTCTCAGGATGTAGGCCACTGAGCGCCAAGGAGTAAGAAACACACAGGCGGAAGCCTGGGGGCTCGTTCGGAGACAGGTGGAGGCCAGGGTTTTGTAAGGGGCAGAGATGATGCTATTAAACGGGCTGGCATCTGCAACAGTGCGGGTAGAAGTCCTGCAGAAGGCGGAACAAGGCGGGAGGAGGGCAATGAACAAAAACTAAGACTGAGGGTCGACCCTCTAAATAAATCTAGAACTGAAAACATCGGATCGGCCATCTGTGGGTCTGGGTGCCCCTTTCCTTCACCTGCGGGGGCTGGGTGCCCTTTGCTCCATCTGTGAAGGCGAGGTGCTACTTCATCCATCAGTGGGGTCTGGGTGCCCTTTCCTCCATATGCGGGGCTTGGGTGGGTACCCTTTCCTCCATCTGTGGGTACTGGGTGCCCTTTACTTCACCTGTGGGGGCTCGGTGCCCTTTCCAGCAACTGTGGGGGCTGGGTGTCCTTTCCTCCATCTGTGGGGGGCTGGGTGCCCCTTTCCTCCATCTGTGGGTACTGGGTACCCTTTCCTTCACCTGTGGGGGCTCGGTGCCCTTACCTCCACCTGTGGGGGCTGGGTGCCCTTACCTCCACCTGTGGGGGCTGGGTGTCCTTTCCTCCATCTGTGGGGGGCTGGGTGCCCCTTTCCTCCATCTGTGGGGTCCGGTACACCTTTCCTCCACCTGTGGGGGTCAGTGCCCCTTTCCTCCACCTGTGGGGGGGGGGGGGGGGGCGTCTTTCCTCCATTTGTGGGGGAGCTGGGTGCCCTTTCCTCCACCTGTGGGTGCTCTGTGCCCTTCCATCTGTGGGGGGCTGGGTACCCTTTTATCCATCTGTGAGGGGCTGGGGCCCCTTTCCTTGATCTGTTGGGGTCGTTTCTTCCAGTGGGTGAGATGGGTAGGGGGGTTTCCCTGGGCCCGTCTTAGCACACGGGCATCTGAAAGCCCTGAGGGGCTCTGGTGATCTGGGAGCAGGCAGACCCTGGAGGGCAGCACTGGGCCACGGGTGCAGGGGACCCAGTTTCACATCTCAGGGGGTGCAGTGGTACTGCTCCCCTCGAGCTCCAGGGGATCGGGGGTCCCAGGCTTCCTTAGGTAGCCTTCAGGCTTATGGAGTGATAGACCGAGAGTCTCCGCGACACAGAGGGTGAAAGCGAATGAGAGCAATATAGAGAGGGGGGTGCGAGAGAGGAAGGGACGGAGGGAGGGAGGAAGGGAGGGAGGGAGGGAGGGAAGGAGGGGGGGAGGAAGGGGGGAGGGAGGAAGGGAAGGAGAGAGGGAGGAAGGGAAGGAGAGAGGGAGGGACAGATGGAGGGAGAGAGGAAGAGATGGGGAGAGGAAGGGAGAGAGGAAAGGAGGGAGACAGGGAGCGAGGGAGGGAGGGAGCGAGGGAGGGAGCGAGGGAGGGAGGGAGCAAGAGAGGGAAGGAGGCAGAGAGGGAGGGACGGAGGAATGGTAGGAGGGAGGGATGGAAGGAAGGAGGGATGGGGAGAGGGAGGGGTGTAGAAAGGGAGAGATGGAGGGAGAGATGGAGGGAGGGACGGGGGGAGGGACGGGGGGAGGGACGGAGAGAGGGAGGGACGGAGAGAGGGAGGGAGGGAAGGAGGGAGGGATGGAAGGAGAGAGGGAGGGATGGAAGGAGGGAGGGAGGGACGGACGGAGAGAGGGAGGGACGGAGAGAGAGAGGGAGGGACGGAGAGAGGAAGGGAGGGAGGGAGAGCGGAAGGGAGGGAGAGCGGAAGGGACGGAGAGAGGAAGGGCGGGAGAGAAGTAGGGCGGGAGAGAAGTAGTGAGGGAGAGAGGGAGGGAGGTGGAGAGAGAGGGAGGAACAGTGAGAAGGGGAAGGGAAGGAAATAAGGAAGGAGAGAGGGAGGGACAGAGAGAGGGAGGAAAGGAGGTAGAGAGGGATGGAAGGAGGAAGAAAGGGAGGGAGGGAGAGATAAAAGGAGGGAGAGAGGGAGGGACAGAGGGAGGGACGGAGAGAGGGAGGGAGGGATGGATGGAGAGAGGAAGGGACGGAGAGAGGGAGGGAGAGAGGTAGGGAGGAAGAGAGGGAGGGAGGTGGGGCGAGAGGGAGGGGAAGCGGGAGGGAAAGCGGGAGGGATGGAGAGAGGCAGGGAGGGATGGAGTGAGGGAGGGACAGAGGGAAGGACGGAGAGAGGGAGAGCGGGATGGACAGAGAGGCAGGGAGGGAAGGATGTAGTGAGGAAGGGAAAGAGAGAGGAAGGGACAGAGAGAGAGAGGAAGAGAGAAAGGGAAGAAGAGAGAAAGGGAGGGAGGAACAGAGGGAGGGAGGAACAGAGAGAGGGAGGAACAGAGAGAGGAAGGAAAGGAAAGAGGAAGGGAGGAGCGAGGGAAGGAGGGAGAGAGGAAAGGAAGGAGAGAGGGACGGAGGAAGGCAGGGAGGGAGACTGGGAGGGACGGAAAGAGGGAGGGATGGAGACAGGGAGGGACGGAGGGAGGAAGAAAGGGAGGGAGGTGGAGAGAGGGAGGGAGGTGGAGAGAGGGAGGGAGGGAGGGAGGTGGAGAGAGAGGGCGGGAGAGAGGGAGGAACGGAGTGAGGAAGGAAAGCGGAAGGGAGGGTGAGAGGGAAGGAGGGAGAGAACGAGAGGCGGAGGAATGAAGGGAGGGAGGAAAGGAGTTAGGGAGGGAGAGAGGAAGGGACAGAGAGAGGGAAGGAGGAATAGAGGAAGGGAGAGAGGGAGCAATGGAGAGAGGAAGGGAAGGAAAGAGGAAAGGATGGAGAGAGGGAGGGAGGGAAAGAGGAAGGGAAGGAAAGAGGAAGGGAGGGAGAAGGAGAGGAAAGGAGGGAGAGAGGGAGGGACGGTGAGAGGGAAGGACAAAGGGAGGAAGGGAGGGAGAGAGGGAGGGACGGAGAGAGGAAAGGAGGAAGGGAGGGAGAGAGGAAGGGACGGTGGGAGGGAGGGAGAGAGGAAGGGAAGGAAAGAGGAAGGGTGAGAGAGAAGGAGAGAGAGACTGAGAGATGGAGGAAGGGAGGGGGGGAGGAAGGGACAGAGAGGGAAGGAGGGAGAGAGGAAGGGAGAGAGGAAGAGAGAGGAAGCGAGGAAGAGAGGATGAGAGGGAGGGAGAGAGGAAGGGACAGAGCGAGAGTAAGAAAAAGAAAGAAGGAGAAATAGCAATGAAGTGAGAGGGGAGGTAAAGAGAGAACGAAAAAAGAGAACAAGAGCTAAAGAGAGAGAAGGGAAAGGGAGGAGAGGAAGAGCGAGACACACATCTAGAGCAGGAGCGAGACAATGTGAAAGAGAGAAAGAGTGACCGAAAGAGAGGGAGCACGAGAGCGAGCGGGAAACAGGAGAGTAAGAGAGATGAACAGCTAGAGAGGGAGGGAAGCGATTGAGAGAGAGGGGCGTAAACTCTGTACCTTGTGAGTGAGAGGGGCAAGTAGACGTCACCGGCAGCAGAGCTGACGCTGTCCTCCTAGGTCGGTACGCACTCACACAGGTCAGTGTGAGAGGCACAGCCTCGCAAGCGCTATGTTACACAGTCTAAATACAAAACAAAGCGCTATGCTACACAGCCAAACTCAACACAAAACAAAGCGCTATGGTAATACAAAACAAAGCGCTATGTTACACAGTCTAACTAAATTAAAAACAAATTGTTTAAGCAAAACGAATCTGACATTAAAATCAACCGTCAAAAAGAACAACGAATGATAAGAAAAGGTCCGATCCGAAATGCAGTTTAAGCTGGACCCCCCATGAAGCACCGACATTTCACAGTCGCACTGACTGGGTGTCCTGTTAGCATCCAAACAAAAGGATGAGTTGAGACATCAAGTGCACAGGAGGGTGGGGAGGGTGCAGGGGGTCATGTCTGGTGATGGTATGTGGGTGTCGCATAATTCACGGGGTCAAAAACCAATGCTGCTCCCCGGCTCACCACTGACGCCCACTGACACACCTGTGGAATTTAAAGAATCTTTAATTTTAGGAAGAACGCTATCTCCAATGGAACGAGAAATAAACATTTGATTTTTTTTGTGAAGAAAAATAATTAAAAGAACACGTTATCAACCACTATAGAGAGGCAAGTTATCAGAAGGGGGCGGAGGGGGCCATTGATGTTGAATCGACAATGGCAGCGCTTTTCTGTACCACCGGATCTTCACTGAGAGTCATAAACGTTAGAATAGATGCCGGATGAAAGCGTGGCAGTGGTAAAAGGGCACCTGGGTGCAGCGCGCAGCGCCGGTTCAAACACCCCTGCTGTTTCCGGGCTCACCTCGACACCCCCAGACCCAGACGTCGACTTTAAAGACGCGTTTCAAGTTCTGCGCTTCGAGCGCGAGAAGAAAGCGGTCTCCGGCGGCATCAGAACTGGGCACTTTTTTTGTTTTGAAGAAAAACATAAAAAAATCTCATCAATGGCATGGAGGCATAATTGGCAAAACAAGAGAAGGCAGGCTATCAGAAGGGGCCGGCGGGGTCCCTTCCACGTCCAACTGACAGTGGGGTGCGTTTACTCACCTTCAAACGGCCTCACATCCATCCCGGAGGCCTTCGCGCCTTGTTCCCTAACAAGGCCGCCATCAAAAGGAAAAAGTGCACATTTGGAGTATTAAAAATAAAAAAAGCCTCTGGTTTGTGGATTTGAATATCAAAGAGTGGCCTCGTCGCCACTTCGTATAGTCTGGAGGGGGGGGGGGGAGATCCCCAAGCTGGGCCAGACAGGTGTTTAATAATCTATCATTAAGAGGGCCTTTATCGGAATGGCGGCAGAATACACCGGGCGGTGCAAGGGGGCGCCCGTGCACTGCAGAGTTGAATCGTATTAACATAGAATTAACGGTTCAAAGGGGAGCGCTGACATACCCATCAAGCGCCGTAACTGGCTGTCAAAGGGCTGTCTCTGAAGATGCAACGTGACAGCCAGGCAGCTTCAGAACACTGACGGCAGGCAGGCCTCTCACGCCGGCTCCATAAACGGATCCCAACTCGCATTCTTAATCGGGGGTAGGCGTTAGATTCCGAATATTAATACAGAGGGAAGTGCAAGCAAACACGGCTCATAAAAACAATAAAATACAGGTTTTATAGAAACTTGCTGCTCAGTATCTCCGCCAAAGGGTGGCTGGTTCGCTCTCTTTGAGGCAGACTGACAGAGTTGGAGGGCTAGAAACTGCAGAGAGTCGCTCTCTACCCCGGGCAATCTACTCTGAAATTGATTTAATACAAATAGAAATAATACCATATCTCTGAAAATAAACGTGCCCCTTAAACATGTTATTTGAAGCAAGTCTAGCAATAAACACCCTTCCGCCATTCATAAACACCCTACAAAAGTCAATCTCCGTGCCATTAGCACAGGACAGCCTGGTTTTAGAAATGACTGCATACAGCCTCATAGATTGCACGTTACAGCAACTTCACATAGGAAAAGAACACTGCCCCTACTCACAAGGCCTGCGCAGTATTATTTTACCACACTCTGCAGACTTTAAAAAGATACGCTGGTTTCCCTAAAATCCTATATTCTTAACTACATATTGAAATATTTTCCTTTTGTTTTTTCAGTTCAATAAATAGTTACAGTTCACTATTTCACTTACTGCGAACTCCAAGGTCCCCTGCACACGCTAGTGGTACATAGATTTAAGTCAGTACAGTAATGAGTGTAGGAAAGAAAGATACACTGTTCACCCACTGCTCTGTGCGGTTTCAGGATTTATTGTCCTTGTTGTGCGTTCCTTGGTACAGAGTCTTAGCCTAGCCAACACGTGTTTTGTCGCTACCATGAAGTACACAGCGACTTCCTCAGGGCTAAATTCCTATGATTACGGTCCTTATTGCCGGTTGTACTTCCGTCCCAAAGGCAGATAGTAGTAGAATACTCGTCTGCATCACAGAATATAGAATCTGCCTCATGAGGAAACTTCAATTAAATGGAATTCTGGTCTCGGTTACCCTTGAGACATTGGACCTTCAATGGAATAACACTCAGTTACGATCGGAAAGGTTACATTGTAAACAAAAAGGAGAAGGGACGCATATTTCTGAGAGAAAAAAGTGTTAATGTGCTCTCATCAACAATTTATTTGTACATTATAAAACACAATTTTGTCAAAAATGCTTAGGCGCTAATAACTTGTCAGTATTGTTTTCAGCAAAAAAGATTCAGGAAATTAAGATAAATCCAAAGGCAAACACTGAGTAGACAGCGGAAGACACATGGAAATAGAATTCTACCGGTAGAATTGTTGGAGGCGATGGCTCAGCAGTTGTGCAGTTTGTAAACTTCATAGTATCTCGCCAAATGACAAAATACCGCACAGAAAACCATTCTGCAGCCAATTACTCCCCAACACTTCTTTGTGAGACAATCCCCCCACAAAAAGTGAATTCAAACGAGGTTTCCACCAGCAAAATCTACCATTTGCCACTTTTTCTTCTGCCTTGTCTCTTTCTAAAACGCTGAAATGCTTCGTCAAAGAAAAACAGCGCTGGGGCCTACAAGAAGTCTGAGGAGAGTCATTCAACAAGAATAAGCAAATGCAATATTGCTTTGCAAAGAGAGAATGAGAGATCCCCTTGAAGTAATTGAGCATCTAACCTTCAATCAATCAATCAGGGAATTGTAAGCGCGCTACTCACCGGTGAGGGTCTCAATGAGCTTTTTATAGACATTTTGTAATAAAAAAAATTGAAAAAAACTTGATAGGAACTGAAACTTTAATAGCACAAGTCAGTAAAAAAGAAAAAAAAAGACTTTCTTTCCAAGAAGTAAAATTCAGTGGTGTAGTTAGACACTTTGCCGCCCTGTGCCTTTGCGGCCCTGCAGCAGCCACATGGAAGAGCGGGGGCGGGGGGAGTAGATGCTGGTGATTCCTGCGTAAGAGCGGGGGGGGGGGGGGGGGGGGGGGAGGCTGCCGACCCCAAACCCCGTGCCTCCCGGGGCAGATATTCCTGTGAGTAACTGAATCGCTGAGTATAAAGTTTATGCAAGTGAAAGCAAGAGACAATGTTACTACTACTAGCTTTATTCAAAAGTGCTTAATAACTAGGGCTCCCTGTTTTCAGTTTTTACAGATTTTTACAGATACAGACAGAAAACAATGTGTCTTCTGTCTGCATTTCTTTTTAAAAGTGGATAAATACAGAAAATTGTGCTTCTTAGTAGTGACTCTCCGTGCTGTCTTTCATGAATTATAAGCCAGCAGCGAGCAGATGGACAGTATGGGAAATTAAACAACAGAATGAAATTTCTTTAAATAACGCATATGTCAACATATATTTATGGTATAATGCTAGTATTTACCACTGGATGTATCGTTATGTAATATTTGACAGCCTAAATAGCTAAGACACAACAGACATCAAAGTAGGAGTGTGCGCCTATCAGTTAAATAGATATGGAAATGTACAGTTTTACCACATCGTTTATACACAGTACACAAAATAAATATGGATAAATACAGATAAAAGAGCCGAAGAATAAATACGGATAAATACAGACGGAAATGGCCAAAAAATAAATACCATAAAACCGGAAGCCCTATTAATTAACCCAAGGGAGCCTCTAAGCACCGGTCAACCGGTGAAGATAACATCGCGCCAACTGAAAAAGAAGAGCTGTGAGGCAGCGTTCAAATATAGGCAAAGACACGGATGATGTAAGATTGTAAGGCAAGCTGGTTTATGTTCTTGCCGTGAGAATTCTAAAGCCGCAATCGCCAATGAAACTCAGTCCAGAGGTGGGAAACTATAAAAAGGACTTTCTGGAGGGCTCCCCGCATCCATGAGGGAATATGTGGATGACCCATACTGGGTGAATAAACAGGGACATGCTGGAGAAGACATTTGGACGCAGGGCAAGCAAGCTTGAGAGGGAGCATGGTCCTTACCAGGAGCAAGTAAATGACTTTCTTGGCACAAGCCACCCAGTCTTGTTTTTAAGCCCAAAAGTTGGAGAGAGTGAATCAGACGTCCAGGAGACCAAGAGGCAGGGAGCGGAGTTACTCATGCATACACCGGCTCCTGTGACAAGCATGAAGACCCATGATTGGTCTAAACAAAAGGCCATAGAACTAACAAGGCTGAAGGAAGCAACTTTCAACAGATCCTATGGTCACACTCGAGTTCAGAAGCACACCAATGTCAGACTGACACAAATTGTACAAATAAGAAATAAAACAAACATGGCTCCCTCTTGTTCACGAGTCTCCGCCGTGCTTGCTCTCTTGGCTACTTCTCCGTACACACCATTTTTCTGTGGGATACATTTTCCACAAACCAATACATTTCATCCGTCATTTCATTTCTCTTTAACTCACCCAGGCATGATTCATACTGGGCTAATTCTGTTAGTAAGTCAACACTCTGGTCAGAGGGTCAACTCTGTTACGTCGACTCAGCATTTAGTACATCAGCAGTCAACATACTGACTGACAGCCAAGGGGTAAGAGAAGCACTTCCACTGACTGTGAAACTCAAGCACATACTTTGAGGAAGTTTGATGTGCAACACAAAGAATTCACTAAGTGCTGGAGGTCTGGGCTCCCCTTGTAGGGAGCATCGAGACGACGTGATCCATCCCTCCGAAATGCCCATTCTCAATAGGGTTTAAGGAAACGACGTTGAATTATTTATTCTCTGTTTTATTATAGCACGTTTGGTTTCTGGTTCCATTTCGAAAGAACCATATTTGGATTTCTAAAATGACAGCGGTTGGAGGGAATAAAAGGCGGCATCCTGTATTACTCGCTCAGCTTCTGTGGCTGGGTATCGGTGTTTCGGTGTTGGAAGTTTGGCGACAGGTGCAAGGGGTGTTGCAGTGCCAGGGGCATTAAGTTGAAATGTGGAAGGTGCATGAGTGCATGAGACTGTATAATCCATCAGTGAGTTGCGAGTTACTCTGAATTCCACTGAACAAATTCAGAATTTATAGTCTGGTTTTGGGTCATTCTAGCATATTGTGGAGGACTAGACGGGATCTTTGGACCTTTATGTAGTTTTGAGGGACTGTCCATCGTGTTTTCATTTTATGTTCTCCAGTTTAATGGCTAAACTGCTGTTTTTGGAACCTGGAGAGAGAGAGGTTCTATTGGCAGCTTCGCACTTCACCAAAAGAACTGTGTGATTCTGTGCACATTAGTTACCACCCAGTGCCCCAGGTTGTAAATAGGAGCCCTGTTAAAGATTTTAAAAGAAGACCCCTGCACAGTGTTCTGTCTAGCACTGTTCCTTTGACTTGTCTCCCCTTCCATCACAGACTGGTTCTTTAAACTGCCCCAACTTAACCACCGCCACAGAGTATATTGTGCTGCACACAACACCTGAGATGCCTTTCTTTCTATAAACACATGTTGTATGCAACAGGCTCGTGAGCTTCTTAACATTATATATATATATATATATATATATATATATATATATATATTCACTGAAAAAACCATAGGTTTCACACATGTTATAGTTAGCGGAAATTTTACTGATAAAAAACCAATGAAATTCCCCCGTTATAGTTAGTGCAGGAAACTATAACTCACGCGACCGCAATCCTCTGCTGATGCTAATACTGTATTTAGACACTTATTTGCCCATGTCGTCTTCCATAAATTTTTAGCTATACATATATTACAAATATTTTTTTTTCATAAAGACACATATGTCATCAGCAGAAGATTGCGGTCGCGTGAGTTATAGTTTCCTGCACTAACTATAACGGGGGAATTTCATAGGTTTTTTTATCAGTAAAATTTCCGCTAACTATAACATGTGTGAAACCTATGGTTTTTTCAGTGAATTTGCAAGGTTTTTTAAATGCTAATTCCTAACTATAACGTGTGTGAAACCTATGGTTTTTTCAGTGAATTTGTACGGTTTTTTAAATGCTAAGTTACTTTACGCCATTCGTGGCGTGCGCGCCCACTTAACGCAGTTCGTTCCGTGCGCGCACGGTGCGCTTCGCGCACGGTGCGCGCACAGTGAGCACGCGGTGCGCTTTGCGCACCGCGCGCCCACTTTACGCAGTTAGTTCCGTGCACGCACGGTGGGCACGCGGTGCGCTACGCGCACCGCGTGCCCACGTTACGCTAGATGGGCCATGTACGCACGATGCGCTTCGCGCACCGTGCGCACATGGAGGACATATTATGCGCTTCCTTGTGATAGGTAATCTGTTGAAATTTTTTGGGGAAATGCTGTGCTCTTATATGCCATGCACAAATGGTAGCCTTCGGCCACTGTTTGCACACGGGGTGGAGAGAGTGGTTTTTTTTTTTTTTTATAATTATTTACTGTACGCGTACGGTAAGCGTACGGTAAGCGTAATCGGCGAAATTTTCGAAAAATAAAAAATTACCGTTTTTTGCCTTGGGGGATCTTTGAAGACTCAACTAACATGGTTATGTGCATGGGCGCTGTCTAAACAGCCCCTTTATATGTTTTTGGCATTTGTTTATCAGCTCCCCCCTCAGAGTGCGAGAGAGAAAATGGCGGCCGCCCCTTCCTGGTTTCGACCGATTCGAATGTTTACTAAGATCTAAGGGCCAATCAGAATCGCGCTCGCGCACGCCACCGTACGCGTACGGTAAGCGCACCGTAAGCGCACCGTAAGCTAGCTCAGATATATATATTGATTTAAAGGCTATTTTCTCAGAATCTACTGAACAGATTTACACCAAACCTACAAAAGGCACTTCCTTGACCTGAGGACTACCTCTCTGCCAAATTTCAAGTAATTCTGTTCAGCCGTTCGGGCTGTAGCTGTGTCTAAAGGTCCTATGGAAAAATGCATGGGAAAAATGCGTTTTGGGACCCCCCTTTCATCTCAGCCCCCGCTTGACGAATCCCCCCGAGACTTTCAGGGTAGGAGCGGAGCGTAGCGCCCCACCTATTTTGAAAAATTCGCAAGGATTCGTCGACCGGCGCAAAAGTTATTCAAAATAGAATGTTGCGGATTTCCTATGGAAACGTGGTCCTAACTATAACTACCTACTGGCGACCGCCAGTAGGTAATATATATATATAGAGAGAGAGAGAGAGAGAGAGAGATCTATATATTTAATCCCCTAAAAAGAGAAGGAAAAACTGCGCTCTACATGCTATTTTCATTTCGTTTCTATAATACCATTATATAGGTTTATTTGTAAGAAAACAATATATTACATTTCACATAATATTCCAGAAAGAGCTCCTTGGCCCTGCTGTGTGTGAATGATGCCACATCCTACACTTTCCAAACACTGCGGATTTCCAAACTAGTCAATTGAGTACACGACAGGTTTTACTTTTCAATAAAAAAGCTCCAGGGTTCAAAAAAAAACACCAATAAAGAAGAAAACTAAAAATCCGCCAATTTTAATATAAAGAAGGCACGCTTAATTTGTAGGAAGATGTGAAGCTCTTGAGAAAAGCAAAGAAACATATGGTTGTCACGAAGGGTCACGTAGCTGAAAGGAGCGCACGAGTTGGAATGGAGAACGCATGTGCGGCAGATCTTTGACATACAACTTGCCTCTTACGCTGGAGTTTGTGAGATGTCCCCGCTTCTCGGAGACGTCCCGCCCGAGTAACTGGAAGCCCGGAGGCGAGCGAGGACACGTGGGCAGTGGCCGCAGCCCTTCTGGTGCCCATAACGCACAAGACAGATGGAGGGCCGACGACAAACCAGGCTGCCTGTTCCGCCCTTTGACAAGATATTCCTGTTATGAGAATGGCACCCACTTCTTCAATCCCCCCGCGTCCCCAAAATAAAAATAATAGAAAAGCATACGGCTCACTTAGAATAAAAGCGATTGATTTTCTCATGTACGGCGTACGGGGCCCATTATGGCCGCTTGTGGGCCGGAGAGAGTGGTTACAGGAAGCAGAACCTTCTGGGTTCCTGGAACAGAGAGGCTCGAAGGCGCAGCTTCCCCAGGAGCCGGTTCTGGCCACCGTGGACGGCCGCTGGATCAATAACCTGCCAATCGGGGGGAGATGGATCACTGGCAAAGTCCGAAAGTACAGAGCCAAGGTCTGCGGGCTGTGCCCTCCCCGCGCAAGAACTAGAAAAGTCTTCTTTGGGGAGGGGGTGGGGTTTGTGTTGGAGCCCTCCCTACCCCGCTTACCAGAACCTGGCCCGGCTCCTCCATGGTCACCGGCAGCACAGCGGCCTACCGCCACTGATGCGCGTGTCCAGGCGCGCGGCCTGAGCGTGGTTGTAGGAGCGTGCAGACCCGCTACAAGGGGTCAGGATGGTCAGGATTGAGTGGGGTCAGGATTGAGTGGGGTCAGGATTGGGTGGGGTCAGGATTGAGTGGGGTCAGGATTGAGTGGGGTCAGGATTGGGTGAGGTCAGGATTGAGTGAGGTCAGGATTGAGTGAGGTCAGGATTGAGTGAGGTCAGCATTGGGTGGGGTCAGGATTGGGTGGGGTCAGGATTGAGTGGGGTCAGGATTGAGTGGGGTCAGGATTGAGTGGGGTCAGGATTGAGTGGGGTCAGGATTGGGTGGGGTCAGGATTGGGTGGGGTCAGGAAAGGCTCCATGGCAGGTCTTTGGTCGACACTGTTTCCTAACTCTTCAGTTTTCCACCTCACTGTGAAGGTGACAGGGGGCGCAGCGTACCACCGTCCACCGTCTGACCTTTGACTGTCTCTGGCTGGTGGATTCAGTCGTAGACAAAGAAATATGGTCAGAGTGTCAGAGAAGTTGCAGAAACATCTTAGTAGGTTCAGTAGACGTTTTGGAGCCTTATGGAGTGTGTCTTTCAACATTAGTCTGGAGTGGACATGGGACCCACAACTCTTACAAGGAACTAACAAGCCCAGCAGGGATGTTAGCCATTTTTGCAAGGTACGTATCTATGGCCACCACCTTCACCAACCGCAGTGAAAGAGTTGATGGTGGGCACTTGTTCATAGTGGGTGTGGTGCCTCAGTGTTTTCGCATGACTTTGAACATACTCACCTCAAACACACTCAGATAACACAAAAGGCCCAACGGTGCTTGTCTAGAGATGCATCCTCCTGACAATCTTGTATGTAGCAAGGGATCACGGTGACAGATACGCGTGGGTGTCCTGGCATACTTCTCAACATTAGGGAGTACCCACAGCTGGTTTCTCACTGGCACCCTTCGTAAGGTCTTGGTGTTGAGAATACTCCAATAAGTGCCACTGCCTATAGACTACGACTTATCCCTCCTTAGAACATTTATGTGTCTGAAAATGAACCTGGAATTAAAGACAGAAGTTGAGCCTGAGCTTTAATTACCTCTAATTAATATTTTCTAAAGAAAGTACATTTTAGAAGTCTTTTCACTGTTTTTTGAGTCTAGATACTTATATGTCTAGAACCCCGGGAGCAAAGGCACTGGAACTCAGGGTGCCTCTGAAAGGGCCCCCGTCAGACTGGTCCAAACTTCATGTAATTCCACTCTGCCTTTAACAGGTTCTCGTCACGGCATTGCTTTTGCAGGTACCTGTTGAACTGCTGAGACCCCTCACATGCAATGCATGTATGAGTGAGGACCCCATTTTAGATCTGGCTAGAGAGCGCTTTAGCTGTTTGCCACTCCTTTTGTTAGCGAACCTTTCAAGTGTGCATAGAGTGGGGTTTGGCTTCACTCAGAGGAGCATCTCTCTCTCACCTCACGCTTTTGGATGCTTGGCGTGTCATTCGCCTCCTATGGAATGTTTGCATTGCGATGCATAAGGGACTATCTGACATCCTCAAAGAAGATTCAGCCATCACATTTTTGTCACATTCAATTCTTTATCTTATATGTACAATACTGAAACCACCACTAATACCACCACTGCTAATACCATCTATATATTGACCAAGAATAGCACCATTAATAACACATCACTAAAACCATCACCAACACTACCATCATCTCCAATACAACCAACTAACAAAATGACTCCCACCAATAACAACCCCCCACCAAAATCGCGTCACCACCAAGATACTACAGGTACCACTGGCGAGTCGGAGACCTCCCTCATGGTTCCATAATGGTTGCCAATTTTACAATACTTCTATATTTTCTATGCACAAAGAGGGGTGGGCCAAAAAGCCCCGCGGCACCTACAGATGCTGAAATGGAATAGGAAGGCAGAAGGAAAAAGGGCAACTTCATGCTGGCATTTTTACACCCAATAGCGGCCAGAGAGCACCAGTGCTGCCTCAGGGGTGATCGTTTTCTATACCTGTTTGACTACGCTTTGCACGGCTGACACCCGGCACACTGGAGTACTTTGTGTCATCACGCCTCCTTGCAAAAGGATAAGCATCATAGCCAAGTTAAAAGAAGCCCAACTGGACCAACCCAAAAAGGATATCTGCAGGTAGGACTCCTTCTAGACGACTAGATAAGGATGACATCATGCACTGAGCAAGCCGGAGGGGTGATACTTGCTAAGTCCCAATAACAGAACCCCAACACTCGCCTTTGTCCTGTGCTACGGTGGAGGATGTCTTGTCTGCTGGAGGCTCAGCTCCAAAAAAGTAAAATCCCTCACCGGCTGAAAAGAAGAATGTGATGCGGTTGGTACCACTGGGCAGTCACTAAGTGTTATTTCTGTGGCCACGCTTGTCGTGTACTGCGGAGGAGTTCCATCAGAGGAGGTGCTCTTCTGATCAAATGGGAAGCTGGTGACTTTTTCCGAAGCCTCAGGCTTCAGGTCCAAAGACTTCAGCTCTGCCCGCCAATGCATGGAGGCGATGCATTCTCGGTCCTGGAGTGGTGTCAATCAGTTCTTAGGACATCAGATATTTATGTTAAGCCCTTACGTTTGCCAGGCTAAGCATGTACGTTTACTTCTCCTGGGATAGTCGACGTGCATGGTTACATTTGTGGTACAGAGCCATGGCCTTAGAGTTTTCCAGATGGGATACTCCATCACAAACAAGTCACATACCCCATCCACCGTACTACAAGGGCCATAGGACACAATGCTCCTGAAATATGGCGTGCGGGACAGCTACCACATTTGTGACGGAGTATCTCATCTGCCAGACTCTAAATAAGGCCCATGGTCTGTACATCATCATGATGGCACTGAAATTAACTCAACTGGGAGCTGGTAAGCATGTTTTGCTATTTGTGTCTCCTTGTTCTTATGACACTCTAATCCTTGCCCATCAGGGAAGTTGCTATCCCCACAACGGGAAACAGCCTTTACAATTAAGACTGTATCACACAAGCCTTTACAACAAAGGCTGAATAATGCAGGCGTCTTTACGACGCAAGCCTTTACAACGCAGAGTTTTACAAAGAATATGCCTTTATCACGCATAAGTTTACAACGCAGGCTGATTCACGATGCAAGCCTTTAAAATGCAGCGTTTGACAAAGAATATGTGTGAGAAAGTGGGTCTGTAAATACTGTTCCCAAATAGGTACAGGGTGTACAGAGTCCACAGTCCCCAGAGGTTTGGCAGAGGCTAAAGTTTGGTATAACCTTACTCTCTAAAGTGGTAGCTTGGTCGAGCAGTAAGGCAGTATCAGAGGACAGTGTAAAGCATTAGTTGCACACACTCAGCCAGCAAATGGTCTCACACACTCAATAACTGAACTCTAGGCCAATGGTTTATATATAAAAAAATATATGCTTGTTTTATTTTAGAACCAACAATAGGTATTAAAATATACTTTCTCAGAATGAAATGCTTTGTATAAATACTTTTGCAATATGCAATTGACTTTTGTAGAAAGTTACAAGTGGTTGCAATAGGCAACACAATTCGAAACATAATAATGCATTGAGTTCAATGGAAGTTTCAAGTTATTTGCCACATATTACTTTTAGGATTACTTTTGGAATGCCAGGACTGGATCCTAGATTCAGTCCTGGGTCAGTACTTGGAATCAAGTAATAAAAGTCGACTTAATTACTGTGGTGATTTTTAGACAATATTTTGCTATTTTAAAAGTTGACACTTGGAAAATATTTCATAGAAAACAGTCAATGATTTCCTATGGGAGAAAATTGTCAGTGCTGGGCACCAAGATCCAGCACTGGCAGCTCACCTAAGAGCAGGTGAGCTGATTTTTGGTGAATATTTTAAGTTTTGAAAACTCCACACTTAGAAGAAATTTCAGGAAAAGCCAGTCAATGTTACCCTATGGAGAAAATTGAGTTATCGGTTTAAAGGTAAGTTCTCGACTGGCAGAGTTAAGGTTCTGGGCATAGACTCTGGGGTCTCCCAGGGTCAGGAAGGTACAGTTGGTTCACCCACAGCGCCACAAGGTCGGCCGGGTGCAGCGAGAGTTAGGCCCAATGTTATCCTATGAGAGGTAGGGGGGCCTTGGTTGGTGGCTGCTGACTAGCAGGCCACGCGGCTGTGGGAGCTGGGCTCCCGGTCACTTACTCAGGGCAAGTGGGGAAGTAGATAGGTGTAGAGGTTGCACTGCCAGGGCCACTCGGGCAGCTGGGTGCAGGGTGCTTTTGAGCCTTTGGTTTAGAAAAAGACTGCAAGCTCGGGGACGAAGATTCTTCAGGTGCCACCACCACTTCGAGAGGTAAGTTGGGTAGTTGGAGGATGGGTAGGTACCCCGGGACTGGGCACAGGGGACCGCGGGGCGCCGGGTGCAGGGGTGCCTTTTGGTGTCGGGAAATCTTACCCTCTGTTGATCGCGGTTGGGGGGGCACCTGGTTCTGAGGCTGCAGGCTTCTTCAGGAGTGTCGAGGGAGGTCCTTGGGTGCCGGACTCGGGGTCACAGTCGCCGTGGGGTCATCCTCATGGTCTTTGTTCACTCCGGCACAGGCCAGGCTTGGCTGGTGCAGAGTGTGCTGGGTTCGCGGTTCCGGGCTACTGCCAGGGATTAGAAGTAGATTTTGAGTAGAGCCTCTACTCATGGGAGTCCCAGGGGTTTAGAGTCAAAAGGTAGCCAGGTCCTCCGGGGTTTGTGAGGTTGCTGGCCACAAGAGATGCCGGGTTGGAGCAGGTTCGAGGGTCGACAGGCCGGTGGGGCTGGGGCCAAAGCAGTTGGTGTCTTCCTCTTTTTAGCAGCTGCAGGGCAGGTCTTCTTTCTTCTAGCTCTTCTTCGGATTTTGGAATCTGGGGAAGGAAGGTTCAGGGTGCCCCTAAATACTAGATTTAGGGGCGTTACAGGTAGGTGAAGGGCAGGGACCAATGGGTCCCTGTCCTGGGGTGGGTACACCCCCTATCCTGCCTCTCTCCTGTGGGAGGGGGGCAGTAGCCTAGTCCTGATAGGGTAGGGCTTCCCATATTCAAGATGGCGAGAGCCCGGAGATGTGCTTCACCTCGCCTCCCCCACCTGAGGGGTGGGTTTGGCAGGCTGGCACATCCCCTGTCCTTATTTGGGGTTTCCGGCCAAGCTTCCCGCCAGAGTGGGGGATTGCAGTGGCCTGGGGAAGCTCACAGAGGCATGCCTTTGAAGCTTCCCCCTGCCCATCCTGGGGGAGGAGATTTAGCACCTCGCCCATGATGTGCATTGTTGCCGGCCCAGGAGAGCAGGGGCTCTCCTACCCAGGGGTCCAGCAACATGTCTGCTGTGTGGCAGCCTAGGCAGCCTCAGAACAGACGTGGATTGTAGGTTAGGTTTTAGGGGGCATCTCTAAGATGCCCTCTGGGGTGCCTGGTACATTAAATCCCACACTGGCATCAGTGTGGGTTTAATGTGCTGAGAAGTTTGATACCAAACTTCTCAGTCTTCAGTGTTGCCATTATGGTGCTGTGGAGTTCGTGTGTGACGAGCACTCAGCACCATGTACTCTTAAATGGCAGCACTGCACTTACAGTGCCCAGGAATGGACCTGGGTACTGTAGGGGCACAGGGCTCCTGCTCCTGTGCCCACACCATTGGCATAGGGCACCCAGCTAGAGGGGTGGCTGATATATGCCATGGCAGTGTAGGTGATGGGCATGGCACACAGGGATGTGTGCCATGTCGACTCTTTGTTTTGTCTTGCACCCAGACACCCAGCCTGCAAGGGCAGTGTGTGTGTGTGTAAGGGTACACGGCCTCTAAGGGTGGCACAATGAGTGCTGCAGCCCTTAGAGGCCTTTCCTGGTCACATGGCCCTGGGTACCTAGGGTACCATTTACCAGGGACTGACATGTGGCCAGGGTTTGTCAATTTGGGTTTTGTGTTTTTAGGGAAGGAACATAGGCCCTGGGCACCTGATTGGCAGGAGTCCAGGGTACACTCAGTCAAAGTACATTCAGCAATTCAGCAAAAAGTGGGGGAATACCATGTAAGAAAGATGGCACTTTCTCACAATATTCATTTATCACGCATGCATTTACAATGCATTTCACTGTAAAGGCATGAATGTTAAAGGCATATGCGTGGTAAAAGTATTCGTATTTCTTTAGCTATTTGCAGTACTGCGGCTGCAGCTCATGTGTTTGTTAAAATATAGGATTAAAAACTGGGACTGACAGGTGAGACTAAGAAGAAGGGCCGGGAATACCTTTCTGAGATAATGAAGAGGGCGCAGAGGCTCACAGAGGAAAGGTCAGAGCTATTCTCTGGAATGTATCCTTTCACTTGCACCCAAAGTTACATTTGAGTGACAGAATGATTCCTGATGGTTGTATTCTTCATTGTCTCAAAAAGATACTTCTGGCCTTCATCTCATCTGTTAGTCCAGAGGCCAGTGCCCGGGAGCGCGCTCCATCATGGCCGCCGACCAACTATTTCAGGCTCTTGTTTATCTGATGCTGAAAGATATACATGATGAGACCCCTCTGTATCAGCACGTTTGCATCATACTGTTCTCCTTTGTCTGTAGCAGGAGTGTTTCTCTGCGTGGGCTAGCGGGGCAGTGCTTGAAACAGGCTCACGGGTTGTGTTGACATGTCCAGTAACTATGCTACATAAGGCACTGCTCTGGCATGCGAAACGTAGCTCACTTTGAAGGATAAATGCTCGCAGCCCACAACACAATAAGGATTCCCTTAATTAGTTTTAAATTCACACTTTTCATAAAGGGGCCAAATAACATAGCCATTTTGCATTGGGAAACGTTGATGAATATTAATACACAGTAAGGTAGGACTATAAGTACATTATCTTAGGCAGAAACATTACAATGGTGCTTTTGAACTAATTAATGCATTTTCCCAAAGTGGTTATGTACTTCGGCTGATTTCAAAGTGTATCCAATGTGAAAAGGTAAGGGAAATGTTTGTTGGACTTCAAAATGCTTTAAAATAATTACTGCAGTACATTACCATTAGTTGTTGTAATGGTACTCGTTGTAGTTGGGTGCATTAGCATGGCATTCGTTGTTGCTGCATTTTCAAGTGTACAGTATGCAACAGTGTGATGTTTGCTTCGTAGTAACGCCTTCTTCGTAAAAGCCGTCGGGATTTCGGCTTTCGTTGTTGCGTCATACATCCCCCCACAACAGACTGAGCGGGGGTCTCCCAGAGACAGATGTGGCTTCCTTGGGTGTACAATATTTGCTTTCCAGTCTGAGACAGCAGGTTCAGGGGGTGGCTTCTTCCAGACCTCATGAGCCATGTTAAAAATTCTGGGGATTGATGGGGAGTTCTATCTTTGTTTGGGACGTGAGCCTCCAACCTGCACAGAAGCACCCCTTTTTCAAGGGGTTTGTGGTGTTCTGATGGACAAATGGTCGATAGTCTTGAAGATGCTTCGGGAAGTGCCCCCAGTATTGACATCAATGTATCAAGCGAGACCTTTTGTAATAAGGAAGCTCCTGATGGTCCTGTTGGGACATGAGGGAGTGGATGGGAGGATCCAGGGTTGGACTGGAATCAGCAAAGCTGCTAGAGAGATAGGAGAGCTGGTCCTGGGAGGAACTGATTCTCTAGAGGCCAGAGCTGTAACAGAGCCAGCAGCAGCTGTAACAGGGTCACTGGGAGCTGGGAAGGAGCTTGGCATTCCTTATAGCCAAGAAATGGGCTGCACTGAAGAGATACGGAAAAATGTCGGAGAGCCCGCAGCTTGAATCTGAAGGCAATGGTGCCTCCAGAATCTATTGTACGTAACCTGATGAAGAGCAGATATCAGACAGAGCCTCCAGGGAGTTTTAACCTCTTCCGCTAGCCTTGAGACATCTTCGACCCCGTAAGCAACCATGTCACTTCTCAGAGGAAGAAACCCTCGCTCTTGTCCTCTCCTACAACTCTACCCATGCCACTCCAAGTCCACTAGACCTCATTGAAATGGAAATCCTTGCCATCCTCCGACACTACAACTCTACCCCAGCTACCCCTTATTCCTTTCGACGTGAATGCCGAACATGCCATCCGCACGGTCACTATCAACCCCAACAGGCCAGCTACCCCCCGCAACAGAACTGTGGTCAAGAGTAATCTAGCACCTGTTCACCTGTCCGCCCAGACTCCCGAAACTCCGTTCAAATCATCTCTGTCTGGTCTGTTAATCAATTGCCGATCGGCAGCTAAGCATGCAGCAGATATTGCTGATCTCATCCTTTGCAAAATCTTCGACTTAGCAATCCTAACAGAATCATGGCTCAATAAATCCTCATCTCCATGCCTGCACCTCCTAGTCCCTCCTAACTACAACATCGCAAGGCTGGACAGACAATCTAATAAGAAAGGAGGAGGCATCGCCTGCATCTACCGCTCTAACCTTCTTGTCACTGAACGTTTGGCGGACACCACCGAATCCAGCGAATACCTTGCCCTCGCTATTTGCACCAACTCCACCCAACTGTGCAACCTGCACATCTTTTACCACCACCCAGGCATGAACGACTCCTTCACCGACCACCTCATGGAAATCATCACAGCTAAGTCTCCCACCAATGCCAAAGATATTTTCCTAGGTGACTTTAACGATCCCAAGGATTCACATGTCAACACCATCAAGGACCTCCTGGCTGATCAAGCCCTGACCCAAGCCTGCTCACTACCAACTCATTGAAAAGGGGCCACTCTTGACTGGATCATCTCCAAAGAATCAACAGTCAAGCTTGTCTCTATTGACCCATGCAACTGGTCTGACCATCATGCCATCACCTTCCATCTACCTGGCACCCACAAGACAAGAGCACCGCAACCGACGATTCCTAAATGCTGGATCAGAGACACCAAGAACTTGGACCGCAGTGAACTTGAGGCTCGCTGCAAATCCGCCCCCTCCTCCGTCGCATATCACAACAGTCAGTGGCCTCAATGATCACTACTCTGCGACTATATCGAACATCAAGGATGATCTAGCCCCATTAAAACTGAAAAGAACTCAAAGCAAAGACAGAAACCCCTGATTCACGGGATCCCTTAATAACGAGAGGAGAGCCCTCAGGCAAGCTGAAAGATCCTGCAGGCAGCACCCCACTACCGCACTTCTAAAACTCCTCCACCAGGACAGAAATGTCTACAACAGGAACATACTCAATTCAAAAAAAGACTTCTTCAGAACTGAGCTAGAGAAAGCCAAGAACAGACCCCACAAGCTCTTCGAACTGGTCAAACACCAATCTAATAAACTGGCCAAAACATCGAAAGAAACCCCCAAGTCTCTTATATCCTCAGAGGAATTCTCCTCTTTCTTCCCTGACAAAATCTCAGACCTCGGAAACGAACTTCGCTCCATCACACACCCTCAACCCCTTTCTGACCCACCTCCTCCCACCACGACGCACCCACAGGCTGCACCCAAAAATCATGCTCACTGGACTGTCTTCAAAGACTATGACGAAGACTCCATCTCTAAAATCCTATCTACCTTAAACCCGAACAACCATTTTAATGACCCGCTGCCTAGCTGCCATCGCCCAATCCATTATTCCTAGCTGGACTACAATAACCAATGCCTCCCTCCAGCAGGGAACGATGCCTGACTCTCTAAAAGCCGGCCAAGTCCTCCCCATTCTGAAAAAGCCGTCGCTGGATCCAGCCCCCCCCAGACAACTTCAGACCCATCTCCAACATCCCACTCTTAGCCAAAGTGCTGGAGAAATGTGCGCAGCAGCAGCTAAGTCAACACATCAACAACTTCCACCTGCTTGATGACTTCCAATCCGGATTTAGACCTGGGCACAGCACCGAAACCAACATGCTCCACATCTTTGATGATGCCCTCCAAGCCCTTGACCAAGGCAAAACTTGTCTCCTAATCCTCCTGGACCTATCCTTGGCCTTCGACACGGTCAAGCACGAAAAACTACTCGAACGCCTCAAACTCAGGATGGGATTGGATGGCACCGTTTTAAAATGGTTAGGTCCTTCCTCCATAACCGGTCACAGAGATTCCTAAGCAACGGCAACCTATCGTCAGCATTCCCGGTCACGGTTGGAGTCCCTCAAAGATCAACCCTGTCTCCCACCCTTTTCAACCTTTACCTAGAACCGCTTACCGAAGTATTACACGCAGCTAATATCTCCTATCATATGTATGCTGATGACACCCAGCTCTACATCAAAACCTCATCTCTCGAAGAGATTCTCTCCCTGAACGAAGCCTTGAAACTCACTGTCCAATGGCTCGCATCCAATGAACTCAAACTCTACGCAAAGAAAACAGAATTTCTCCTGGTCTCCCATCCCAACACCAACCTCGAGATTCAATCATGGATCAAGGCTATCACAGCCTGAAATTGCCCACCGACCATTGTGAGCTCACCCAAATCCCTGGGAATTACCTTTGACAGCAACCTGAACATGCGAGACCACATCAATTCGATGGCCAAAACAGCCAGATTCCAACTGAGCTACCTTAGGAAATAGAAACCCTTCCTCGATGCTCCCGACCTAAAAATGGCAGTCCAAGCACTTGTCATCTCTAGACTGGGATACGGCTGCTCAACCCTCTCGGGTTTACCCAAGATCTCCCTGGCACCTCTTAAAGCCTGCCTCAATGCGGCCGCCAGACTACTTACCGGCACAAGGAAATACGATCATATTTCCCCACACCTGAAAGCTCTCAACTGGCTTCCCCTGGTGGCAAGAATACAGCTCAAACTAGCATGCATCACGCGCAAAGCTTTATACTCTAACTCCCCTGCATATCTGGCACAGAAACTTGTGATCTCCGGAGGCACCAGAAACTCCCGATCTGCCAGACACCTCTTGCTCCAACCTGCACGCTTTCGGGAAAAAAAAACGTACAATCGGGCCTTCTCCGGGTCTGCTCCAAGAATATGGAACTCTCTCCCACCCGACATCAGAAGAATCCCCTCTCTGACTCGCTTAAAAAAGAATGCCAAAACCTTCCTTATGGGTACATTTCTTGTTTAAATTTTGCCTCAACCATCACTATGGCCCGATCCATGGCCATCCACTGCCTCCCTTCAGACTGCCTAGTCACCCCATCAGAACCTTGGGGCCTGTCTTGAATAATTGTAAACGTAATCTGTAAATATGTTATCTCGTCTTGAGTCATTGTTTATGTAAACTGTAAATACATGCTCTTCTTTCTCTTATGTATCCGGCACCCCGCCCCCCTACTACTCGATCTGTTACTGGTTGACTCTAAGCCTGTCTGTATATTGCTTTGCTCTCCTGTAAAGCGCTCTGATACCCTAACGGGTCAAGTTCACGCTCTATAAAACACGTAAATAAATAAATAAATAAATAAATAGTTCTTCTTCCAGCGAGAGGATCAGTCAGAAGGGAACTCTAAAGTGAGGGAGTCATGAGGAGGACTGTGACTCCCAGCTGTGACCCTGACACTTTGACATGTTCCGGGATCTGGAGTGAGAGTGAAGACGCCAGTGCCACATTCTACTGGGCATGGTGCCGCCCTGGTGCTAGAAAAGCCTCCCAGCAAGAATCCATCTAGTGCATGATAGGAGGGGCAGATCCAAATGATGCCAGTATTAGCTTCCACGTAAGGCCTTTCCTCTTTCACAACCTCTTGGCTATTAGAGTGTTACCATTTCCCTACTGACATGGCTTTTCAAAGCCATGTACTCTAATGTGATGCACTTTTGTATCTATCTGGCGTGGCACAGTAAGCTGACCGCAGAGGAATTAACATACTAAGCATCCTGGATGGTGCCTTTGAAAGCTTGCACTACTTTTTGTATCTCAAGGTAAGTGTGAGGGATCAACACCATAGCTAAGCGATGTAATGGGCAGCCCTCTTTCACTTCCTCTTGGGAGGAAAGTTTCTCTCAGCGGCCTTTCTCTTCTCTGCGGCTTCCTTTAAAGATTAAGAGCTAGGCTCAACTACAGATCTGGCTTTGTCAGGTTAGGATTGCAACAGAGGGTGCCTACAGGAGGGGTTGGACTCTGCTGTCAGCAGCAGCCCCCTAGAGCCACTGGTGCAGAGACAGTATCGTATTCCAGGTTTTGAAGTTTGGGAAGGAGGAGTGATCTCATCTCTTGGAATAACAAGCCACCAGCATTCTGCTCAGAAGGAGAGACCAGCAAAATCCTACAGTACCCAGGCAGCTCAGGATCTCCGTGCCAGGCATTAAGTGGGGGCTCAACCCTATGATGCAAGAGAAGCTTGTTCCCATTATAAATAGATACAGCTGGGATATGTTTATAGGTACAGTGGGAAAATGGTTATGAAGCTCCCCTTCCCGCAACCCCCTAGATTACTCGCACCACCTGTGTTCAAAGAGGGAAGGAGAGGACACAGGGTCAAGGGAGTCTCACTAACTGACTGACAAAAAGGATGCTCGGTAGTTTCATGTTTCTGAAACTTCATACTTGCACCATCCTCCCCGGCCCGGGAGCATGTAACAGACCATGCCACACACAGAGCTCTGGTCTGCACATCTTTATTCTTCAATATGTAACTGTCAACTAAACGCACTGCGCCAAAAACTTTATTAACCACACCCTGCCACACCAACCAGATTACCTAATACTCGTAAGGAGTCTGCAGAGTGCCACTAGAGGCATCATACACACAAATACAAGACACAATATCTCTCCCTTTGCTAAATAAAAAGTATGAACATATATATATATATATATATGAATATATATATATATATATATATATATATAGACACATTATAACTCCTAGACGAGTCATCGAGGTGCTCGCACCTGTCTTCCAGATCCAGCTATACGATAGAGAGGAGGGGTCTCTTCATCTGGCATCTCGGGAGAAGAGTCAGATGCTTAACTTGGGCACTCAGGTGGACTTGCCTCACTCATGAGTTCTGGAGCCGACGAACATTGAGACAAATGTTTAAAGAGTGACAAGTCTCTGGTTATGGATTTTCCAGGTTGTTGGGCAGTTACCATATGTCCTTTGCTCGCCACGACTCTTAGAGGTTCAGTATCAAACAGAGTGCTAGTCTTCTGTGTCTGCTTTTGCTTGACAATAACTAGTTCTCCGTTCTTGAGGGCCATGTCTCAAGACCATCTGTGCTTATTGGCGTACGCCTTCATTGTGCAGTTGCGAGAGGTGTCAGTGACAAGAATCTCGTCAGGGTCTATTGAACGACTGGTGGTCCATTGTGGTATCTTCATTCCAAGAGCTCCCCCGAACAGCAAGGTGGCAGGACTTTCTCCTGTAGCGGAATGAGGAGTGGAATGGTAGGCACGGAGGGTTGGGCGTTAAGCTGACTTGAGGTTGATTCCTTCCAGCACAGGACGCTGAACCACTCTTTTTAAAGTACTCATAAATCGTTCTACGCCATTTGCCTGTGGCCAGGGAGCGGTCGAGCCAGTTTCCTCCATGGTTGCGTTGTAATGATTTCTTTAATCTTGAGCATGTTTTGTCAGTATTAGTAGCTGTCAGAATCTGTTCAATAGAAAGAGCGGCAGGCGCACTTGACTTCACTATGAAATTAATGTATGCTTTGGCCACTCTGGACGTTGTACTATGACACTGTAGCAGCACTTGTGATAAGTAGTTTGCGGGGTTTTGATTCTTCCCCGGTATGTGCACGATAGTGTAATCATACTCCTACAGATGCAACCCCCACCTTTTGATGCCATGGGGCATCTTGGCTTTCGGATTACTGAAAATGGTGAGCAATGCCTGCTTTCCATACAGAAACACATGGAAGTGTTCACACGCCCATACTACAGCTAAGCTTTCTTTCTCAGGTTGAGAATAAGCATGTTTGGACTGAGATAGGCTCTGGCTAGCATAGGTCACTATGTCTCTCTGAGCATTGGGCTGTCCATTGTGTTGAGCAAGGATCGAGCCCAGCCCCACTGGGCTTGCATCTACCATAATCTCCTTAGTACTTTCGGATCAAAGTAAGCCATTTCAGTTGCATTTTCAATTGTGTTTTATTTTCCTGAAACTTCGGTCAAATTCAGATGACCATTCAAACGGATAATCTCTCTTTGTTGTTAGTTCCATTAGAGGGGCACTCACAGTGGCAAAATCACAAATATACCTGGAGCAGCAGCTGCCCATGCCAAAGAAGGATCGCAGCATCTTGTAGAGGGAAAGGAGACGACATTGCTTGTACCTTTTCGGGGTCAGGAGTCATTCCCTATTTAGAGAAAATATGCCCAAAGAACTTAAATCTGCATTGTTAAACTTCTCTGCATTTAGTGTGAGACCTGCATCAGCAAGCAAACTGCATACTTGTGAGAGTGTTTTATCATGTTCCTTTTGTGTAGCCCCAAACACCAATATGTCGTCACTGCAGTTAAAAGCATGTGTGACAGGCTGAATTATTCGACTAATGATATCTTGAACGATTTCTGCAGCAGACGACACACCAAAACGGAGTCTCTTATAGCTGAACTACCCAACATGAGTTGAAAAAGTCGTAATGTACCTACTGTTTTCTTCTAGTTCAAGCTGATGGTAGTGTAGTAATTACACTACTCCAGATGCTTGTCCGGTAGCGTTTATTTCAATAGATGTCCTCAGGAGTAACAGCTGTGTATACCACGCTGTCCCAACAGTACTGAAACCTCCCACAGAACCCCATGAGCCATGACAATCTAAACCCTACCTGGACATTCTAGTCCAGGTTTACATTGCAGCATTATGTATATTAACACTACACATCTTTTCCCTCATAGCATGAAATGGATCAAACTAAAACAACATAGTAAATAACATTGAAAGGTTTACAAAATGTTCAATAACCTAAGATTTTACCCTGAACGTTTGGCAACCTTGCATACACTCCACACGGTTCCATTCTCCAACACAACCACATTACGCTTAACCTCAACAACCTTCAGTGGAGTAGGGAATTTACCGTCACCCTTATTTACCACTCCACTTTTTCTCTTGACAACCCAATCTCCCACCTCAATACTTGGGTCCTTCACACCTTTTTTTCCATTATAGTACTCTTCTGCACGCCTTTGCTTCACTGCAACACCGCTTTTATAGATTCCTGATCTACCCACACAGGATCCTTGGCAAACAACCAAACAGGACTCTCCTTCCTTCCAGGTTCCCTACCCTTCAAAGAAACAAAGGGTGGGACTCCTGTTACAACATGAGGAGTAGTCCTGTGAGCCCACAACAATTTCTTCAACTCTACCCTTCAGGACAATCCATTAGCCAATGACAACTGTATGTTGTCCATGATTAAGCGATTCATTATTTCTACCATTCCATTCACCTGTGGTCTAAATAAAGCCACTCTTTCATGAACAATTTCCCACTTCTCCATAAATTCCTTCATCACACGTGAAACAAACTGCACACCATTATCAGACAAAATAGTTTTTGGCACACCTTCCTCCAAGAAAACTTCCTCCAGGAAATCCATCACACACTTAGTATTGATGATATCCATAGGTTCGATCACAAACCTCTTGGTATGGTAATCAGCAAGCACTATAATAAACCTATCTCCAGTACCCAATTTTTTATGGGACCACGAAAGTCCTTATCCAACCTCTCCCAAGGTCTTGCAGGTATCTCAACACATTGCAATGGAGGTTGCCTCAACATTTTACTTTATCGCTATTAGCACACACACAACGTTTCACCGCATCCTCCACCATGTTATCCAGCTTTGGCCACCAATAAGTTTGTCTTATCCTTCTATTGGTCATATTCCTTCCAGGATGCCCTTCATGCGCCAACTGAACAATCCGATCACGAAGTACAACAGGGGGTATAATGCGACTCCTTCTCATCACCTTATTACCTAAAATGCTCAATTCTTCTATGACTCCCCAATATTCCTCCATCTCATCATCGTGACGTTCATCATGAAGCCATCCTTGTCTAATGTTTTCCTTCACTTTTTCTAACACCAAATCGCCCTCCATGGCTATGTCCCACTCCTCTTTTCTCAACGCCATGCCTTCTTGAATTCCAGATCCGTCGTTAACATAAATTTCTACATCAACCACTTCTACTACCACACTCTTAGAAGGTAAACGAGAAAGGCAATCTGCCACCACATTCTTCAACCCCTTCAAATTATCCATTTGAAAATGTAATTCTACAATGGATAATCTCCATCTTGTAACTCCACCTTCCAGTCCTCTGCCACCCTTAAACAAATGCACTAGTGGTGTATGGTTAGTCCTAACTCTAAAAGGCAGACCCCACAGAAAATGCTTGAAATGTATGATACCCAAACAACATGCCAGAGCCTCTCTTTCAATCACTGAGTAGGATCTCTCCACACCCTGCAACCTTCTAATCCATTGTGCTTTGCACGCGTGGGTTCGGATCCCATCCTCGTCACCAGAAAATTTAGTAATTACACGACTCCAGATGCTTGTCCAGTAGCGTTTATTTCAATAGATGTCCTCAGCAGTAACAGCTGTGAACACCACGCTGTCCCAACAGTACTGAAACTTCCCACAGAACCCCATGAGTCATGCCAATCTAAACCCTACCTGGACATTCTAGTCTAGGTTTACATTGCAGCATTATGTATTAACACTACAGGTAGCCTTTGTTCAAACCAAGACGGGAGAAAACTTTAACGCTAGTCAGGTGCATAATCATGTTCGCAAAGTGTGGACCTGGATGTTGGCCTGTTGCATATCAACACAGAGTCTCACTAAACCTCCACTGTCCTTTTTTGGCAACACTACAATGGGTGAAACCCACGGCGTCGCATCAGTAAAGCGCTCGATAATGTAATGCTTTAAAAGTGTTTCTAGTTCTTTCTCCACAGCTACCTGTAATTGAAAAGCAAACCCTTGGTGTGCCTGTGCAACAGGGTGAATGTCTTCATTAATGTGAAGTTGCACTTTTATTGTCTTAAGTTTCCCAAGTCCATGAAACAATGTTGGCAATTGATTCACTATTTCTGAATGGTCATTTAAGTTGTAGTTAATAGACATCAGTCCCATGTCAGCAGAGGATCGAAACTTAATAAGCATGCACTCTACGACGTACCTGGGAAGACATGAATTGGCGCTTACACTGTCATTTTCCAGTGCTGCATCGTCGCTACAAAGGATCCTTGACTCTGCAAGGATGTAGAAGCTGCCCGGGCGTATACCTTTGTTTTTGATGGTGTGAGACATGATATTGGAGATAGTTCTTAGTACTTTTCTGCCGACATGATGTTTATCGACGCACCATTGTCTATAATAAAAGGTGTAGGGCAACCATTCACCTTGAGAGTGATTTTTGGACAATGTCCAAACGAATGTTGTTGCTTCGTATGGTGACTTTTTTAAATTTAGATTCGGGTTCCTCTTTGCAAGCAGCAAATCCTACACGCACACATCGGTCTATGGCGGACATCACCATCACACATTCATCTTCCTCACTGTCACTCGATGATGATGCTAACGAACCTTTGGAAGATGACTTTGATAACAATCAACTTTGTTTAGTTTCCACTTGCCTTAGTCGATGTTGCCGTTTCGCCCTGTGGGAGTGGCTAAGAGTGGTTATGGAACTTTCTGATATCCATCTTCTCGTCTGTCCACGATGCATTTAGTTTCTCTTTCGCTTTGCAAACCGTTTTGAAATGGTTTTCTTTCCCGCAGCCTTCGCATATCTGTCCAATGGCGGGACATTTACCTTCATGTGGAAAGGGGAATCCTCAGCGGAAACACAATTTCCTTTTCTTCAGAAATATCACTCTGTGGGCATCTGCCTTGTGTTTCTGCTCACTTTTCATACTCAATGCCGATTCATTTTGGGTTGTTCCAGCTTCCAAATCAGCAGGCCGTCGATCCGCTATTGCAGCCAGGAGCACTTTCGCCAAACTGGGCGTTTCTCGCAGAATGCCTCGTTGGAATGAATTGGAGAGGCAACCATCAATAACTCTGCGACGCACGGCTTCTTCATCATTGAGTTCACTGAACTTGCAGTGCTTTATGAGATTATTAAGTCTTTCAATAAACTCATCCATCGTCTCATCAGATTGCTTTCTTGCTTGGTTGAAAATGTACCTTTCATAGTCAACATTCGGCATTGGATTGAACTTGGTTTCCAATGTCTTCTTGATCAGACAGCATGATACTTCCTCAGCTTGTGATACCTTTATCACTTCTTTTACTCTGTCACCTGCAAGGTTCTTTAAGTATTTGAGTATCTTTTTGTTATCTGCTTCTTCTTTAGTATCTATGAAGTCATCAAACGTTTTGATCCAGGCAGTCCATCTGGCACCAATATTCTGCTTTTTGACGGTATTAAATTGAGATGGTGATTTCAGGAAGGTGGTGGCGCCATAATTGGTTCTTCCTTCAACAGCCATTTGGGAGCTTCAAAGTTTGATGATCTTTTGAGTTTCACTGAGTGTACGAGCCACCTCTGTGGTCGCTTCTGTGGGGACCAATGGCTTCGTAAGCACAACCCTGTAGTTGTGCATGCCACGTACTACTTTGAGCATACTGGCCCGTGGCAAAGTCTCGACTGGAGGTCAGGTGACACTTTTCCTGTTCGCTCCGGTGAATTCAGTTTAACTTTCTGTACTTGGCTGTCTCTGCCTTTAGTGTTTTCTTGCATCTGGCTGTCACTGCCTTTAGCGTTTCTCTGTGCCTGATCATCTCTGCCTTTACAGCTTTCCTGCATCTGGCTGTTGCGGCCTTTAGTGCTTCTTCATACCTGGTTGTTGCTGTCTTTAGTGTTTCTGCTTTGTATCGCTGCTGGCTCTGTGTTATGATGTGGCACAGTATCTCGTATTTAGGCCTGACCAGTGGATTTTTATCAGGCTTACTGACTGTGCTCCTCCGTAGGGCCTTCACCTTCTTCGAGGGCCTCTCAAAAGCTGGAGTTACGCTTTAATTCCACATTTGCTAACTGTAGACCGCTCCTTATGGCACAAGTGGCACGCACAAGCAGCTTGCTGGACCTCAGCAAACTCTCAGGGAGAGCAGTCTTGTATCCTTGGGGGCAGGTATCCCTTATCTCATTGCCAGTTGCAGCAACCTCCCCAACCCTGGAGCATGTAACAGACCATGCCACACACGGAGCTCTGGTTTGCACGTCTTTATTCTTCAACATGCAACCGTTAACTAAAAGCACTGTGTCACAAACTTTATTAACAACACCCAGTCACACCAACCACATCATGTAATACTTGCAAGGGGTCTACCAAGGGCCACTAGAGACCTTATGCACACAAAAATAAGACACAACACTACTCACCTCCTTAATCCTCCTCCTAAAGAAGAAATTGAACATCTCCTGCATGCTACTGCAGTCTTGCATTCATGCGAAGCCTTTCAAATATAGACATGGGTAAATGCATGCATTTAGGGAATGAACGTCCTTAGTGTTAGAGGCTTGCAGTGATGTTAAAAAATGCATGAAACAAGGTTTAGACTAGTCAAGAGCGAAGGCGAGACCTATAGGATCAGCATCTATGGTTACAATCTAAGTTTAGTTACAGAGTGGTGGGGAAGGGGGTTACTGTAGTGAAAGGAAGTTTCTAAGATATTAAGGGGAAAACTCATCCCTTTTCTACACTGAAGGATGTATGGGGCAGTTGTGATGCGCAGGTGGATATTCTTCCAGATCCTTGGTTAGTAGATGGAGAAGTCTTATTTCAGTTTTTTTTCTAATCGTACTTTTCTTCATCTCCAGTCGGTGAGGCCCTGGGGCTGTGAGAATGTCATGATTTGCCGGAGATGGGCATTTTGTCAACCAGGTAGCCAGGGGAGCCATTCATGTAGGCCTTTCACATGAAGCATCTGGTGTTTAATATAATCGAGGAATGCAGGGGGCAGAGTGGACTTCTATTCGGTTAATGGTGATGTGGTTGAAAATGTTCAGGCTCTTGATTGGGAAGTGTGATGTCAAAGAGACTCTGAAGCAGGACGTTCTGAACAGCAGTTGTGATATCGCTTGCGGAGAGGAATGGTTTCACTTTCTTCGAGAGGAGGATAAAGCACCAAGTCAGCTTGGGCATCTTGGCGAGATATTTCTTGAGGGAGAGGTCGGTGCTGAGGGTGAATCTGAGTGACTCAGTGTCGGTTGAAGCTGGTGGTCAATCCAAATGTGGACTAGTTTTGTTTCTTCTTGGCAAGTGGAAGGGATGTTGCCTTGGAGGAGTTGAGTTTAAAGGAGGGGCAAGGAGTGGAGCTAGTGCTTCAGATCCTGAATGTCAAGAAAAGAGATGAATTTCAAGTAGAGTTGTGAGTGGATTGGTGAACCTTTGACGTGGCCGACTGTGAGTAAGGTTCCAAAAGTTCCCTGTGAAAGGGATTTATGATGTAAAAGGGATTTATCATAGCCTAACTAAAAACCTAATTTTGTCTGCAAAGTGCTATAGAACTCTGTGGAGCATGTTCTGGTGGGGATTAGTTCCAGGAGGCATGTATGCCTTATTCCGAACTCGTTCTACTATCTACAGGTGACAAGACGTGGGTTGTAAATGTATAGCGCATCCCCAACTAGCATTTTATTACAGTGCCAGTCTTTTTACGGAATAATTACCCCTTCAGCATCCCCAATATCTTTATTTACCCTACTCTTCTATGTCTTGAGTAAGAAAAACATATTCCATTGACAGATCATAGGCCACCACAGATCTTTGATGTGAAATAACCTGATATTCTGCTACTTTTTGGACAGAACCGAAGACTCTGGTTCTTGGTAACTGTGCATGTTTTGAAATAATATCTTGGATGATGGCATGGTAAACACCAGGAAGGGTGATATTGCTAAGTTGTTCATGGGAAGGGACATAGGGGCTTTTCCCCTTCAACCATTTGAACACGTTTGTTCTTTGAAACAGTGTGTACAATATGTATCAACTATTGTATGGAACAAATTAAGCTTGCCCGAAGTAATTTTCGATTAAATTGAATACCAGTTCTATTTTAGAACAAATAATTTTCAAGCTAATAATTTCAAACAGAAAAAAAAACAATTCTAAAAACACATTCGACTCGAAGCCATACATTGAAGGTTCGTACTTTGTTGAGCAGTTATCTAGAGAGTATTGCAATCATGTGTTACCACAGTTCAAGCGAATTACTACATGGAGAAATTACCACCAGGCAGTAATTGATTCAGCCAGCAAAAACACAGACAGGTGTATTTAGCAACTAAAAAAATAAAGCCAGGTGTATATTTTACTGCATCGAAATATCTATATTTTAATGCAGGAATAGCACACCTGCATCATTACCCGAGTGTTTACCGACCACAAATAACAAACTCTTACTCCATTTAATACCAGATCAGGGCTTAACATATTTTGTGTGCCAAATTCAAACAGTTTTAGGCGATTCGTGCCTCAAGTGCCACTGGTATTATATCTGACACCAGCAGAAGTATTCCCCTCAGTGCTAATGTGGCCCAGGAGATACTTTTTCTAATTTTTTACCTTTCAGGTAGGGCATGCTTCTTCTGAAGTAAGAACATTAAAAGCATTCATGCTGTTGCTAACTCGCCGCAAAGTTGGACTGAATGTCCCTTGTGTTATACCAGAAATTCGCCATATTTTTTTATCCCTCTGTGCATAAGAGAACTATGATACCTGAATGTCTTTCATGAGATTCTTCGCCTAGTTTTTAAGTGGCATCTATATAAAAAACAGCAACCTCGACAAAAGAGAAGCCACTCACATATTTCTCTGTACCGTGTCTATTTTACTAAGTGTCGTACTTAGATCCACCCCCAGTACCAGCGAAGACCCTCAAATCATAAAGCAACGAGTTGAAAAGCATTCATGCCAAATAACATTCTCACTTGCGAGATGTTCTCCATATTGGAAGGGGGAAGAGACAATTGAGAAACTTTAAACCCGCCCATGGTTTTAGGAAAAGCTGACAGACAGAAGTGGGACAGATCGAGCGACACTAGAAATTCAGAAACTAACCAGGGCCACCTGGAATTTATAAACTATAGAACTACTCTGCTTACATGTTTTACTCTCTGTATAACTCAGTATTGTTCTATTTGTTTCTGTTCACTAGTTGAATATGCATATTTATTTTATGTACTTTGCGTGTGTACTTCCACCCCATATGTATATGGTGCAGGCCTGTTTTGGCATTTACTGTGATTACACACTAAAAGGTATGTCCGTATAGATAACGTTATCCATAAACCACAAACATGAATCATTTCTGTAATATTTGCTCCCAGGAGTGAACCTGTGAGTGGAGGCGTGGTCGCGATGTTAAAGCGCCTGGTGAGTCTGCAGTAGGATGAAGAGTATGATGTCTCCTTCTCTAATGGGCGCACCCACCAGTGATGTCACGGATCACTTCATCCCTAGGTACCACTCAGTAACATGGCCCAATGTGCTCAACTGTGTAGGTCACTCCACAGAAGGATAAACCCAGACTGGAATCAGCTCCACAGACCAGTGACCAAAACTGCTCCAGTGTAAACCTCAAAGTCGAGGAGAAAAAGCTCCAGGATTAAAAATAAAATAAAAAGCCTATTCTGCAGGAAATAATACATGTATCCAAATCCTAAAAGTGGAGTAAGTGCAAGAGCGGACTAGTCAGCCAAATGCATTTCTAGAAGTGGACAGGAAACTTGTTCTTCATTCATGAGGTGTTTCAACCAGGACATTTTCTGAAATCTCTTGGTATACTTTCCCGGTCCCTCAGGATTCTTAAGCTATTGCAGAACCTAGAGGCCTTTTAAAGCAGTAAATACCCCTAAGACAAGGGCAGAGCCAAGCAAAGACTCTTGTGGCACCCTCACTGGTCACCACCTTGTGCCTGGTGCTCCCTCACTTTACTTAACTGTCTTTAAGCTGTGATCATTGTCACTGAAAGGATCCCATGTCAAAAACAGTTATGATAGAGATGGTATACTACATTAACAATTACGATACACATCTTCAATCAATCAAGCGTTTGTTGGGCGCAACTACTCACCCGTAAGGGTCTCAAGGCGCTGGGGGTGGGAGGGTGCAGGTTCCAGTCCATCAAGGAGGGGGTCCGTCGAAGATCTAGGTCTTGAGGTCTCTTACGAAAATGGGAAGCGATGTGGTCTGTCTGAGGTGAAGCGGAAGGGCGTTCCAGGTCTTGGCCACGAGGAAGGAGAAGCAGTAGCCTCCCGATCTGTTTTTTCTGGTGCGTGGGCCCACGGCGTAGGAGAGCTGATCAGAGGTTCCTCTGGGGCGTGTGGAATTTGAGTCGGCTGTTCAGGTATGTTGGTCCGGTGTAGTGGAGGGCCTTGTGTGCATGGGTGAGCATCTTGAAGGTGATTCTAGCCTCGATGGGGAGCTAGTGGAGTGTGCGCAGGTGCTGGGAGATGTAGCAGTGTTTTGGCAGGTTGAGAACCAGTCATGCGGCGGCGTACTGGATGTTCTGTAGCTTGCGGGTGAGGTTTTTGTTTATTCTGGCGTAGAGTGTGTTGCCGTAGTCGAGTCTGCTGTTGACCAGGGCGTGAGTGGCGGTCTTTCTGTGTTCGAGGTGAACCATTTGAAGGTCTTACGAAGGAGGCGGAGGGTGTGGAAGCAAGAAGACGAGACAGAGTTGATCTGGTGGTCCATTTTGCACTCGGAGTCTACGATGATTCCTAGGTTGCGTGCATGGTCCGTGGAGGTAGGTGGGCTTCCGAGGGCAGGGGGCCACCATGTGTTGCTCAAGGCGTCGGGGTTTGGGACCATGATGAGTACTTCTGTTTTGTTGGTGTTTAGTTGTAGGCAGCTGTTTTCATCCATTTGGCGACGGCTTCCATGCCTTTTCGAAAGTTGTGTCTGGTGGTGTTGTGTTCATTGGATAGGGAGAGGATGAGTTGGGTGTCGTCTGCGTTGACACAATGTTGAGTCCGTAGGTTTTAAAGATGGGAGCGAGCGGAGCCATGTAGACGTTGAAGAGCGTCGGGCTCAGGGAGGACACCTGAGGAACTCCGCAGGTGGTTGGTGTAGGGTCCAAGAGGAAAGGGGGGAGTCTGACCCGCTGCGTTCTTCCGGAGAGGAAGGAGCTGATCCAGTTGAGGGCCTTGTCCTGGATCCCTGCGTCCTGAAGTCTGCGTATTAGGGTGCGGTGGAACACTCTGTCGAATGCCGCTGAGAGGTCGAGGAGGCTGAGGGCTATTGTTTCTCCTTTGTCCAGTAGGGTGCGGATGTCATCTGTTGCGGCGAGGAGGGCAGCTTCCGTACTATGGTTTTTCCTGAAGCCGGATTGGGAGGAGTCGAGGATTTTGTGCTCTTCGATGAATGTGGCGTGTTGACTGTTGAGGGCTTTCTCGATACCTTTCGCGGGGAATGAGAGCAGGGACATGGGTCTGTAGGTTTTGAGGTCGGCGGGGTCAGCCGAGGTTTTCTTCAGGAGGGGGTTTACCTCAGCGTGTTTCCAGTCGTCGGGGAACGAGGCGGTCGCCAGGGAGCAGTTGATGGCATGGCGGAGCATGGGTGCGATGGGGTCTGCGGCTCTGTTGAAGATGGGGTGGGGGCAGGGGTCTGTGGAGGCCACTGAGTGGATTGACTTCATCGTCTTCAGTGTGTCTTCGGTGGTGAGGGCTGTCCAGCTGTCAATCGTTGGCTTCAGGGTGTCGGGGTGGTTGGTGAGGGTTCCATGGGTTGGTTGTCTTTGTCGAAGTTGTCGTAGAGGCTCTTGATTTTGTGGTGAAAGAAGGTGCTGAGTTTGTGGCAGAGGTTTTGTGAGGGAGGGATGTCAGTCGACTCGCTGGTGGGTTGGGTGAACTCCTTGATGATGTTGAAGAGTTCTTTGCTGTTGTATGCGTGTGTGGAGATTCTGTCTTCAATCGCTTTTTTCCTCGTTGTTCTGATGAGTTTGTGGTGGGTGTTGGTAGCACCTCTGAAGTTGTTGTCAGTTTCTGTGGATTTGGTGTTCCTCCAGGACTTTTAGAGGCGGCGGCAGGTGCGTCTGGACTCTTGAAGTTCAGTGGTGAACCATTTGGCTTTCTTGGCGTGGGTGTTGCTGTTTTTCTTGAAGGGGGCTATGGTGTTGGCGCTGTCGGAGATCCATGTGTGCAGGGTTCGGGCTGCTGTGTTGGGGTTGTCGTTTTCCGCTATGGTTGGGGTGGAGTTGCTGAGTGAAGACGTAGGCTGGTCGTCGGTGATTCTGGTCAAGTTTCTTCATGGGAGCAGGTTCTGGTGTCTGTGGATGATGGGTGTTCTGAAGGTGAAGTGGACACATCGGTGGTCAGTCCATGGGAGTTCGGTGGTGTGGCTGAAGGTGATGGAATTTACTGTTGTGAAGAGGGGGTCGAGGGTGTGTCCTGCCGAGTGCTTGGGTTCAAGCACGATTTGGCAGAGTCCAATGTTGTGGAGGTTGTTCAGGAGGGATGTGGGGTTGTGGTCCAGTTGGTTGTCGATGTGGAAGTTGAGGTCTCCCAGCAGGGTGTAGTTGGTGGATGCAATGGCATGCTGGGAGATGATGTCCGTCATGGAGTTGGTGAACGGTCCGTGGGGTCCAGGGGGTCGGTAGATGAGGGTTCCTCGGAGGGTGGTGGTAGGGTTGGTCTGTATCTTGAAGTGTAGATGTTCCATCATGTCTGTGGGCTCGTCGGGAAGTGTGCTCAGGCGGAGGGTGGATTTGTGGACGATGGCGATTCCTCCTCCCGAGCGGGTGTGGCGGTCCTTTCTGGAGATCTTGTACCCTTGGGGAATGGCAATGGCGATGTCCGGTCCCGAGGTGGTGTTGGTCCAGGTTTCGGTGAAGAACGCTACGTCCGGGGTGGTGCTGTCGAGGAGGTCCCAGATTTCAGTGGCGTGTTTGTGGAGGGATCGGACGTTGGTGAGGATGCATTGCAGGGTCTTCGGTTTGGTTGTGTTCTTTCAGTAGGGTTGTGCTGGGTCCGTGTTCCTGGAGGTGCTGTAGGTTTGACGGCAGCGGTGGCAGCTGAAGGGTCCGTGGGTGTCGGACGGCGAAGCTAGCTTGCAGTTGTTGTTGCGGCCTGGGTTGAGTTTGTGGAGTGCTGTTGGGCTGTAGCGTTGGCGGTGCGGAGGTCCAGGGTTCCTGGCACTGGTCGCGGTCTGGTCGCGGATGGGTGCAGACGGGCTTGCCTTTGGCACGTCTTTGGCGCGGCCGTCATTAAGTAGGGGTTGGGGAGGGCTGGGCAGCTGGGAGGCGGGAGCGTGGAGGGGAGCTGGATTGGCCGCACTGGTCGTGCTGGGGGAGAGGGGCCACCAGGGCAGCAGCAGCGGGGAAAGGGGGCGGGAAAAGGAGGAAATAAAGGAAAAGGGAAGGAATAAAAAGGGAGAATAAAGCAGAAATAAGGCAGAAAAATAGCAGAGAAGCAGAAAAGTGCTGACAGGTGAACAAAGGAGAGTAGAAAAAAACGAGTGAAAATGAGTGAAAAGCGCAGTGAGAGGAAGGAGACAGAGGTCCGCTGGACCACCAGGGATGAGGTGCAGGGAGACCTGCGGGTGGAGGAGGGCCTTGAACCAACACTCGAGAGTGCAGGGGCAGGCCTCACTTAATGGTGGAGCTGCGAGGGTGGGAGAGCAATTTCACTGACAATTAGTCAGTGGTCTTGCTCGCCTGTCCCTGCAACAGCCGCCATTAAATAGGGGTCTGGGAGGGCTGGACAGCTGGGAGGCGGGAGCAGGGATGGGAGCTGGATTGGTCGCGCTGGTCTTGCTGGGGGGAGGGGTGGCAGGGGCAGCAGCGGCTGGAAAAGCGGGCGGGAAAGGGAGGAAAAAAAAGGAAAAGGGAAATAATAAAAAGGGAAAATAAAGCAGAAATAAGGCAGCAAAATAGCAGAAAAGTGCTGAAGGGTGAAAAAAGGAAATTAGAAAAAAACGAGTGAAAATGAGTGAAAGCAGAGCGAGATAAAGGAGACAGAGGTCCCCTGGACCACCAGGGATGAGGCGCAGGGAGACCTGTGGGTGGAGGAGGGCCTCAAACCAACACTCGAGAGTGCAGGGGCTCGGGGGAAGGTCTTACTTAACGGTGGAGCTGCGAGGGTGGGAGAGCAATTTCACTGACAATTAGTCAGTGGTCTTGCTCATCTTAAAGTTGGACTGTCTAAAATTGGCCCAGGAGTCGGACAAGGCCACATTTTCAGGATGTCCACTTGAGATCCATTTACAGGCAGAAGACAGGACCCGCTCAATTAAAGTACAAGTCTAATCCTTTGCCTATTGGCAAGAAAAAGATTTTGGCTTCTTCCACATTTTTGGACACTGTTTTTTTAGGTCTCGCCTAGCGAACACAGCGCATGCGCTGCATCGCCTTGGCGAGACTCTATTGTTGTGGATTTTGCTAGCGAAGGGAGACAAACCATGTGCGCGCACGGACAGACGATGTGGACGCGCATGGCGTCTCCTCTTGGCTTTGAGTTCATGTGCGCGCGCACCGCACAGCGTCTCTTTTGCTCGTGGGCTTGTTTTTACAACCGTACGCTCTGCGGCGATTTTACGAGGCTGGCTTGTTTGGTTCCGGAGTAGTAAGAAAAGCTCTCAGACACCTCATCAAGGGCATTAAGTGCTATATAAATACCACTTACAAACCTGAGTTACCTCTCCCCCACATCTCCATTGCAGTTTAAGTGGATGGAGCACGCAGCTATCTTTACCTGCCCACCCCAGAGTGTGCCACTTTCTCTGCAAAGGCTATCAGTGGGGCATGCTTTCGTAGCCCCCGTACTGCCCGGGTGTCCCCCATAATCTCAGCGCTCTCTGGCTGACCAGCTCCTTGCACATCACACACCTCTACTTTCGACACGCAGGTCCTCGATAGATGTCCCTGACATTTGCCCAGGCCTCCACTGTGTTGTGATTTATTTATTGCTGAAAGTTATGCGCCTTGCAACAGAATAGCCCTAGGATAATATGACACATCCCCTGTCCCCCTCTAACCCCCCCCGGAAGTTTCACCACTATTCCTGCAACCTTTCAGGTCTCCATGTAGTTACTCAACGGAGAGTCTGACCTATCTCTAAAATAAAGACTTCCTGTTTCATAAGTAAGTGCTATAATTGCTCTTGCAGCTTCCTGCATGTGGCTGCGGTTGTCAATGGAAGCAAGCAGATAAGGGTGGTGTATCAGAGTGTGCTGCTGAATCAGGTAAGAGTCCATTGGCTACATAATTACAGTGAACTCAAGGGCACAGCGAGTCCATCCCTAAATTGCTGCGATCACCAAACCTTTTCAATTGTGGTGGAAATTCTAGCCGACATTTTACAAATCGTTTCTACCGATGCCCTCGTGCTCAATCACGCACACCGTCTCATTTAGAGTAATACAAATCTGGACAACGCCCTCTGCCTCATCCTCCAAGTCAACAAGTTAATTTAAACCTCCTCCTTCCTCGTCACCTTAAGATGTGTCTTCTTATTTCTAGAATTTCCACAAAAGCTCTAGCAATAACCACCAATCTTCTGCCCTGTTCTATGGTGGAACTGGAATCAACAGGAATTTTCTCCAAACCAATTTGTTCACATGCCAAAATCACATATGACAAGAACTAGCCAAGTTAAAATCATCCATAACTGATCAAGTGAAAAGAACATCAGAAATTAAAGCCAGGGTGCCTACCAATTGTTCCTTGATATGCATATTGTGTGAAGGATGACGTGGAACGAAGCACACTATTTCAAAACTTTATTACACCCACTATGTTCTTCCTCGAACAGAAAGGGCTCTATCACTGTAAGAGAAATACTGTTGAGAAAATAGAAGACAGACTGCAGAAGTCTAGAAATCCAGTACACTTTTCAAGTCTGGCCTTTAAGGAAGTTTTAGCTACCTTTCCAGACTGTTGTTTTTGATTTTAAAAAAATCCTCTCGCACACACACACACACACACACACTTGTCATTTACATTTTGTTTCCACCCACCACAGCATACTTCACGGGGCAATGGATCAGCCTACTTTAGACATGGTTCTCTTCAGTTTAAGTGCCTGCACAAAGCACGTGCACATTGTACGCATGCGTCAAAAAGACTTCGCTTTTCTTAACGGACAAAGCTGGTTCAAAGTGTGCTTTTTATTTATTTTGCACTTAATATTAAATACCAGCTATTTACGTTTTCTGTTGCTGTTCTAAAGTGTTTAAGTGGCACTGTAACAACGCAGATGCCTGCATTTCAGTGTTTGGTTAGGTTGTGATTTATTCTGGTCACCAGCACAAACAATTAACGCTCAAAATTGCATGCCGCAGCTAGAAGGCATGTTACTTAAAAAGATCAATAGTTTAAAACCACATTGTTGAATTTTTTAAAATTAAGAATCTGCATTGCAAACATATAGCAAGCATGTTACGTGGCGGCATGTTTTCTTGTTTTCCTGTTTATTTCTGAGGCATGTGCTTGCAATATTGCTTTTTAATTAACCATAACACCGGCCTAGCAAAGCCAGATCTATTGGCTTGTCCCATGCATGTGTAGGTTTTGAGGGCACGGATGTTTTCTATGTGTAGGAGACACGAGGCAGTAGAAACAGTATATGACTTTAATAAGTCCAATCAATCACTTGAATCTTTATTGTAGGCTTTCGGTCCTTGCAAAATTATTCAAAATTAACCAACACTATAGCTGAAACAATTACCCACACATGCAATAAACATGTTTACAAAATTACAATGCCTCTTTACAAATTTTTGATCACCGCAACAATATGAAAAGATAGTTACTGTCCCTGGAATCGATAATGTAAATAACAAGTTAATCGCCATATACGTTCCTGCACATGCAATTCTAGCAGCTCTGGGTTGCGCATACAATTTTCTCCTTTTCTGATAAAAGGCGGATGTTGAGAAGACCACTGTCAAAGTGCAATTCTTGGTCAACTCACTTGCACAGGCCAGTTTATCATCGGCTCATGCCAATTGCCATTTGCACAGTGTCTCCTTGACGTTCCCATTCTAAGCTAGAGTAGAACCAGTTGAAAAGCTGGCCGAGAAACAGTATACAGACACAGTTTCATAGAACTATTTTTAGCCTCAAGAAACACCTGTAAGGCAATATTTGGACTTATGCACAGAGTAGCTTCACCAAAGAGAACATTTTTACCAGTGCTCAGTTGTCAATTTTTGAGGAATTTTCTATATATAGTAAGTCCAGACCTAGGGCTGTAGTCGAGGCCATTGGTTAGCATTGTGACCAGCAATACTGAAAGTGAGGTCCTCCCCAGGAACACGTCCATCTGGGATGTCCCTTGAACCCAGACGTATTGTGAGAGCTTGTTTGAGCTATTGGCATTGTAAATGACAATGCCTCTTATGTTTTGGTTTTTAAAACATAAATAAAAGGCAGTGTCATTTACAATGCCAATAGCATAAACATGCGTAAATGCGAGACCTATTGCATTGCAAATGCTTGTAATTCATTGTCCGAGCGTGTGGTGCTCGCAACTCCAGTCTGAAAAGTCCCTCCTCTGGACAACCAGTGTTTAAACACTCAAGCCAAGAGAGGTGCTGCTCTGGGACAGTAAAGGCTGCCAGGTAAGTGTTCTTGGAGCACATTCCCCAATTAAAATCAAGGCCCTGACCCCTGAAAGCCATGTGCACAAAGCACATGGATAAGAACGCTACGATTCATTGGGGGCCAATCGGCCAACCCTGAAGGATGTTTAACAGGGTCAGGGAAAGTCAAATCAAAGAGATTCTGCACTCCTGGTGGTTCCACCGGATCTTCACCGGGGGTCCCAAATAAATGACTGAACTGATCGAGGACAGAAATTAATGAAGCCAGGATGAGTTAGAAATGGATAGTTGTAGGTAAGATACAGAAAATGTTTCTCACACATTTATTCTTTAGTTCGGTTAAAAATAACCATAAAAGATTTCGCAAAATAGTACAATTATTTCCACAGTACATCATATGGGAAGTAAAATGCAATACAATGCTGCATATTTCATTATGAAGTCAACCTAAATTTAACCAACCAATTTAGCGATGTTCTAGCGGTATTGAGAGTTTCTTAAGTATTAGATTATTTAAAAAAAATATTAGTAAAAAACAGATTTTAGGAACAACTCTTTCAGGACATTCTAAAAAGACAAAATAAAATACATCTGTGAACAATTAAATACCGATAAAAACATTTCTTTAAAAAAATATATTTTCATAAGACAAATTTATCACGTAATATACAAGGAAGTATATATTTTGTTTAGTTCTAGTAAAGTGCACGTGCCAAGCTCAAAATAATTTCCCATTCATTTCCCAGCCTAGAGTTTCAGACCTTCCCTTTCCTTATCAAGCTTACACCAAACAAATATCGACTAACACTAAAAACCACTGTCTGCCTGGTGTCAGAACGTAGTCTTTCTGCTTCCAGGCATGATCTAGGACCAAGCAACCGGCAAATAGGTTTTATCCATTTATTCTTACAGCACGCATAGGCCGGACAGAAGAACAGCAGATGTGTCTCGTTCTCCATTGCACCTAAATCACACAAAATGCATCTGTCCTCCTCGTCCTTGCCCAGCGCCCATTTTACTGTATCTGCTTTTATTTGTAGGATACCATAGCGATATTTAAGGTATAAGGACTTAGCTAATTGTGGCTGTATTTCATCCATTAAGGGTTCAAAATTCCAAACTATTTTCATTTGGAGGAACCGTGTGGTTAATGACCCAACCCTAGGAGAATGGGAAAAGGAGTCATCTATAAAAGACCAGTAGGTTTCCTTTAAAAGTTTTTTTGAGGCAAATGTCAAGTCGGACGGCTCATCCCAGTAATGCCTTAATCCCAATTTAAGAAACCAATTGTGAATGTGCTTTAACCGAGGCAAACCTACACCTTCATTTAGACCGAGAATTTCTACAAGACCCTCCCTGTAGTGAATAAGCTCCTCTGTACTCCATAATCGAACCCAAAACAACAATGGTCTAAGGTTAGCCTGGTCATCCACACGATTAAAATTTAGATCCATCAATACAGGATTCAGTGGTGTTCGTGTGGGCAAACTTAATATTTTTCTAAGAAGCTTATGTTCACCCACCTTGAATGTTCCATTTACCGCGGAACCCCACAGCTCTGCCCCGTACAATGAAGCCGATTGTGCCTTATATTTATAAACTTCGAGAGTGGGTGAAATTGCTTTGGCTGTACTACCTTCGATTTTCCTGATTAATGGGAATGTGTTCTGGAGGAGTATAGTTCTACTTTTTTCTAACTGGGGACTCCAGGTCAATTTTGAATCCAAGGTAATACCCACATAATTAAAATCATGCACAAACTCGATTATTTGATTGTCCGCAGTTAAATGTTTCTTAAAAGTTTTGTGTGGGTTAATTGGCATATATTTTGTTTTACTGGGATTTATTTCTAACCCCTTGGCTTTACAGTATTTCCCAAATGAGTTTATTAAACTTTGTAGACCCTTTGGTGTTTGGGAAATTAAAATCGTATCATCAGCAAAGAGGAGTGCCGGTACAGGTAGCCCTCCTAGCCTGGGGGAATCATGATCACATCCCAAGAGATAATAAGGGATGTCATTAACGTATAAGGAAAATAAAGTCGGAGCTAGAACGCACCCCTGTCTTATGCCCCTGTTAACCCTAATTGGTTCAGTTAGTTCGCCTCGTGGACCCTATCTGACTTTTGCCCAGTTATCTTCATGTAGCTTTATAATTTGTAAAAGAATTTCCCCCGGAACCCCTTGGTCCTTTAAGGACTTCCACAGGAGATTCCTAGGGACAAGATCGAACGCTGCTTTTAGGTCCACAAAGGCGATATACAGATGTCCCTTCCTGAGTAATGTATATTTCCAGGCTATACAAAGGAATCTCAAAACCTGGTCTATCATGCCAGTCTTCACTCTGAAACCTGCCGGATACTGTGATAACATTTTATGTTCCTCAATCCATTCAATCAGTCTGTTTAAAATTTGCCTGGCGTATACCTTCTGCAAAACATCGATAAGACTAATTGGTCGGTAGTGAGATGGGTTATGCCGATCACCCTTCTTAAAAATAGTCGTGATCTCTGCCCCTTTCCAAGTTTCAGGTAGTGGAGCACCTGAAGCAACAGAATTACACAACAAATTAATATAGGGGCCCCACACACCTTTATCATGCTTCCATAGGTCCCCAGGCATTTTATCGGGACCAGGCGCCTTTCCTGGCTTTAGTGCATCTATGGCTGTGAGGGTTTCCTTTCAACTACAGGATAAAGGTGCAGTGTTTAGTGTAGTTTCGTAACTCATTGGGCAAAAGTCAATGTCATTTGGGGAAGAAGAGTAGAGACTAGAAAAATGTGTTATGCAAGTATTAGCGTCTAAGAAAAGGTCCCTACTACATCTACCATTTTTGTTGCCCTTTGAGATTAGCCGCCAGAAGTCAACTTGGTCTTTTGCTTTTGCTGCTACTAATAATTCGTCCCAAATGTTCGCCTCCCATTCTTTCTTTGCGAAGGTTAACAGTTGCTTATACTCTGCCCTTTTTTCCCTTAAGGCCACTGTGCTTGGAGCTTTAGAAGCCGCAATGAGATCACTTTATACAGTACGACATGCTTTATTGTACCATGGGTTTTTCAGCTCAGCCGCCACCGTAATTGCATTGTTAGCTTTCTTCTGGATTTTACTTAGTATGGGTACCAAGTCCTTAACTAATTTGCAGTGGATATCCATTATTGGAATGTCCGATACAGAGAAATCTACGTACGGGGAAGCCCTATCTATGAAAATGTCATAGATCTTTTTGATAGCCACTGGGTTATTCCCTATCGAAGGCCACTTTAAAGCTCTGCTGTTGTTGCTTACAAGTGGATCTATAATTCCATTATCAAATTCCCCTATTCTCAGGGTGGCAGAATGGAAAAGGTCAGCTGTCAATGTCAGACATATTGGATAATGGTCACTCTCTACTCTAGTTTCGACTTTTAAGTCAATGGTCATTGGCCAAAGCTTGACTGAGATCATTATATTATCTAAGTGGCTTTTTATGTTTTGTTCCTAGTAAATGTGTGCGCTGCTGGGCTGTCTGATGGTAAACGGCCATTGCAAGCTCTCATGCAGTGTCCCGAAACAAATCTTAGTAGCTGGGCAACCGCTACTGTGCATGGCACTACTGACTTGCTGTCCAGGAGTGGAATATTATTGGCCAAATCTTCTTCCTGAAAGATATTTTCTAGCCCCACCACAGGTTCGTATCTGCGGTTGAAATCGCCTCCCACAATTTTCAGTGCCCTTACCTCAATCGTACTTAAAAAGTTATCTAGCTGCTCAATTACCGTTGATTGTTTACTTATTAAATATGGTCTAGAGTATATATTTATTATGTAGACTTCCTTTTTATCGGGTGTATAACATTTTATTCCAAGCATATCCTCTGAACATATATCGATTAATTTAACATCTAGACCAAGAGTAACCTTTACCCAAATACAGAGGCCTCCTGAAGGCCTTCCTCTAACAGAGGGGATAGCACATTTACTAAAAGTTTTGTAGCCTACTTTATGTAGAGGTTCCACGGCCCAAGTTTCTTGTAGCATAATTATGTCTTTCTGGTCAATGTACTCCTGCCATACAGCATCTTCTAAATTTCTTCTAAGACCTGCAACATTCCAGGAGATCAGTGCTAGCTCCCTTAGGCTTCCAGCCTCACTTTCTTCCATGCACCCAGTTACTGTACTTAATATACAATCAAGTCTAGTATGCCTTGTGCAACAATTAACATTGTCTACTTGAACCATATTTAGATTAGTAGAAGTAACCATGGCAGGCCCTTCCTCCTGTGATTGCAAAGTTACTGCAGAAGATTCTACGCATGGCACTGATAATAGTCAGTCTTGGGCATCCAATTCTGACAATGCATGGTATCTGTTTGTCAGTGGCACTATATGCTGCCTAGATGTTAGATTCCATGAAGGTGGTCTATTAAAAAAAACCCCAGTGGAAGTGCACAAATGTTAGTATACGTCAAGCATAATTCCTCATTTCTATTCAAAATGTGGCGTACCAACTGTGGCCAACGAAAGTTTACCACTAAACAATCCCTCTCTATATTTTTGATAGAGTGGCCAAGCCAGCCTACCCTGCGGACCATTATTACTGAAAGTGAGGTCCTCTCAAGGAACATGTCCATCTGGGATGCCCCTTTACCCCAGCCGTATTGTGAGTGCTTGGAGTCTATAGGGAGTAAGTGAGAGTGCATTTTGTAATCAAAACTTTCTGGACGTTGACGTCACGTCACATTTTTTATTTGCAAATTACATTCCGAGCTATAGAACCAACCACAAGAGACTGAACAAGCATTTGCAATGCAATAGGTCTCGCATTTACGCAAGTTTGAGCTATTGGCATTGTTTTTAAAACATAAATAAAAGGCAGTGTCATTTACAATGCCAATAGCATAAACATGCGTAAATGCGAGACCTATTGCATTGCAAATGCTTGTAATTCATTGTCCGAGCGTGTGGTGCTCGCAACTCCAGTCTGAAAAGTCCCTCCTCTGGACAACCAGTGTTTAAACACTCAAGCCAAGAGAGGTGCTGCTCTGGGACAGTAAAGGCTGCCAGGTAAGTGTTCTTGGAGCACATTCCCCAATTAAAATCAAGGCCCTGACCCCTGAAAGCCCTGTGCACAAAGCACATGGATAAGAACGCTACGATTCATTGGGGGCCAACCCTGAAGGATGTTTAACAGGGTCAGGGAGAGTCAAATCAAAGAGATTCTGCACTCCTGGTGGCTCCACCGGATCTTCACCGGGGGTCCCAAATAAATGACTGAACTGATCGAGGACAGAAATCAATGAAGCCAGGATGAGTTAGAAATGGATAGTTGTAGGTAAGATACAGAAAATGTTTCTCAGTATTTTGAGACTTCACACACACAGGATATGAAGTTTGAAACTCAAATCTGAGTCTTAAATAATCCTGCATGGGATGGTGAAGGACACAGATTTGAGGACAAAATAAACAGAAACGTTCCATAAGGACCACACAACAAGAAAGGGTCAGTAAGAGACCAAGTAGTGAAAATGATTCCAGTACTGACACAACCAATTAGCTCCCACCCTCAAGATGCTGCTTGTCAAGGGCTGGGCACAAAGGTTTCGCTTTCTTCAGCAGCTGGAACTGATACGAGAAGGGATGACTCCTTGCGACATTCATGGTGCTGGAAATGCCGGTGTCTCCAAGGATAAGCCACAGAACTGCAGGAAAAAAACACAGTCAAGGGGAAAAAAGCCTCCAAGAAGAATAACACCTGGAGCAGCCAAATGTAGCAGAGAACATGCCAGATACTAAACTGTCTTAAAAAGATAACAAGATCTGGAATATAAGTAGAAAACCAAGAGATTCCAGAGGGCAAAACCGAGAGGAGGAACTATGGAACAGAAATCAATAACAAGGGGCAAACAGCGCGACAAAAAAAAACACTTCCTAATGCGTTGCGGCGCACATAGATCTGGCTGTGCTTTTATTACATGGGGCGCGCATAGCAAGTGCTCCAATGATGCTTTGGGGATTCCATCTTGAACTGGGCAAAAGGTCACTGAATAGAAAAGGTATCCGCCATCTTGAATTTGGGCAACGAGCTACTGACTCTTGCCACTGCCTGGCAAGTTCCTGTCAGGAATGTTTTTGGGGAAAATGTAGCTGACAAGGCAGCACTACCAACAATGAAGTTTTCTTTGAAAAGCACCAGGTTCTGGTATCTCACTGAACACTTCTGCAGAACTCAAGACATTAGGCCAAGAACTGGACATAGCAGGCTTCTCTAACTGCACTTTACTTGGTCTTGGCATGCCAGAGAAAGTGAGCCTGGTACGTCAATGCATGCAGGCCTCAATCAGAGGTGATAACACTGCCTAGATGCAGAGATGTGGGAAGTATGCAATATGCTGCAGCTCACACAAACCTCAAGACATCTCAGGAGCAGCCTCATACTGAGAGGTGCTCCAGCATACCAGTCTGGGCCAGGTCCAACGTGAGAGGGCATAACACGTTCCAGCACGTCCTAGCAGTACCGGGAAGCAGAGATCTATGGAAAAGTGGTCATGTCACTGAAGCATTGACTCTCATTTAATGAGGACATCCCTTTGATTTGGCATTTCCAGACAAAGGAAGGACTTTCACAGTTTACTGAACGTTTCTTGCATTGCCCTGAAAGGGATACATTAGATTTTGAGTTCAGGTGTGTGGCAAGATGGGAATTCTGTCCCTTGGGTGATGCAAGACTCCAAAAATTCGAAGGCAAGCTTTCAGTGAAGACTCAACAGGTTGACTTTCAACCTCTTAACATGTTATGTCCTCTACCTGAAAGTTTCAATTGCACGTGGGTGCTGCCAGGCAGCAAAGCACTTTTATAAGCCTAGTTTGTCACTGGATTATTTACTAATTTCAATGCGCAGTTATCAACCCCACCTGCATGAAGTTTGAGATTTTGCTTTCTTTGTCGAGAGTGTTTGGGGCATGTTCCCATTGGATCACTTGGAGCATAGTAACATAAGGTACGAACTGTCTCAAATAAATTCAACAGATGGTTTAGAACCGTAGGCACATATGAAGGAGCTCATGCTGCTTTCTCCATGTTTACTACTGTAGGAAAGTGCCTTTTTGACATGGTTAGCCCCCCCACAATTTTTGCCTGATGTCATTTCGAACTGTACGTGCACTGGGTCTCTGCTAACCAGGTTCTAATACCAGATCTCCTTTCCCTAAAACTGGACCACGATTGTAACAACCTCTGATTCCTCTGTAAGCCACAGTAAATGGAATCCCTTGTACCCAGGTCATGGGGCTAGAAGAAGGTCCCCTAGGGACCCCTCAAACGTGCCCGGCAGTTCTGCTGTTACAGGCTGCTTGTCCAGGCGCAGGAGAAACCTGAGAGTCGACATGGCACACAGCCCTGTGCACCATGCCACCCTTTACACTGCATAAGAAATAGCTAAGTCACCCCTTAGGCAGGCCTTGAGCCCCACGGCAGGGTGCGCTGTATCCTATCAGTGGGCACATCAGCAGGAGCTGAAATGTCCCTACAATGTCCAGTCTATTCTGAGATATTGTAAGTGAACAGGGAAGCCATAAAGAGCACATGGGCGGGATACTTTTCAACACGAGTCTCCAAGGTCCACGATGGCTGCCTGATTTCTAAGATGTTTGGTATCAAACCTTTGTCATAATAAGTCCTTGCTGATGCAAGTATTGGATTCATTATTAAATTCACATCGGAGACCCTGCTAGAGGGTCCCCTGGATCCTAACAAACACTGGTGTTGTCTCTGTCTAGTTTTAGCCAGCCTGCCATCACCAGACATGTTGACCCCTGGGTAGAGAGCCAGAGCTCTCCGGAGACAATGCCTGCTCTGTGCGGAGGTTCAAAGGGAATGCCGCCTTTGAACCCTGCCCTCAGCACTCTGCTGTTAGAAGCAGATGATGACCCCCCAGTCCTGTTCCCTTTCAGCAGGAGGACTGGCAGCAAAATTAGGTAAAATAGGAGGTGGGTCTACCCTCCACATGTATCACCCCTCAGGTGGGGCACGCAAGGAAACTCCACTTTTCACTATCCACCATTTTGAGGGGGATAGTAGCCTATTAGGAGTCAGGTATGCCCACCCCCCACATTGGCTACTGCTTAGCTCCCACTAAAATGCCCCTAAATTCAGTATTTAAAGTGGCTCCCAGAGAACCTGACTTCAGATTCGACAGACAACAAGAACACAACGGAAGAAGACCGCCGCGGTTCAAGAACTGAGTCCCCTGCAAAAGAAATTTGCGCCAAAACTGCCGCTGCTAAGGATCTCGACAATTGCATCCTGCTGCCTTCCTGGAAAATTGTGAGGCCTCCAAGAAACCCCAGAGACCCCTCCAGTCAAGAGCCTCCCTTTGAGCTAGAGTCTGTAGTCCCCAGTCTGTGTCAACACGACTCACCAACAACGCTTCAGTTGCAGCAGCCAAGGCTTGTTGACCTCCACACCAGGGGCCGACAACCTCAACGCATCCGCCAGGGAGAAGGCTCCTCACAGCATAGTGAACAGCGCTGGAAACAGCCCCACATCTGTGAGCCTGCACCTTATTCTTGGTGGCATCTACTGTGTGACCGCTGCAACTTGGGCGCGACAGTGACGCATTGCCCTGCATCATACCTGTGGCCCGACTGCCACAGTCGAAGACCGAAGCCAGCCCTGACTCTGAGTACCTCCGAACCAGGTTGCACTCAACTGCCTGCTGTCTCCAAGTGCTGTGCCTCCAGAGACCCTCATCCTTTCTGAGAAGATCAACCTATGAACCCCGAGTGACCGTGATTACCCTAAGCTCCACGGCAGAGCCCTGCTTCCATCTACCGCATTGGTAACTGTGTCGGTGGTCCTCCGACGTCTCCAGCTGCACTCTCTTCACAGCAACCCTGACGGTCCCTGTGTTGGCAGTGCCCTGAGTCCATTGAAGTCCATTTTTCCAACAGCTAACCCCGACAGTTCCTGTGTTGGCGATATCCCGAACTCCGTTGCATCCTTTGGTAACTACACTGACCGCAATGGTAAATGTTTGCCGGTATTGAGTGCCTTGTGCTACAATGCTAAAAAAATTGCTTATTTCGCTTCCTCTGATTCCATGGCCGAATTAAAACTGTATAAAGAATTTATTTGTCATTTTGAAGTCTTGCAAGCTCAAATCATATACAAAGATACTGGTATTTTGATACAAATTGGTGTTGGATTTATTCTTGAGTGTGTGTCTCATTTATTGCATCTGTGAGTACAACAAATGCTTAACACTGTCCTCTGATAAGCCTAACTGCTTGTCCAAACTACCACAAAAAGAGAGCCTCTAGCTTCCTCTGGTGATCTCTCGCACTCTCTACATAGTGTACATGATTTTAGTCCACTGTACAGAGAGGCGGTATCTTACAACCATCTTAAGCAGTGGCACCACTTGCAAAAGTGGTAGAGTCACATACCAGCGTGCTCTGTAGTGCCAGAGCTCGCATATTGTGGGCTATGGTTATATGTGGGCAAACAAGACTTCACAAGAAAGGAACCGGTTCTGACTATTTTCAGAACAGCAGAGAGGGTCCTCTCTCATTGCTACACAGCAGGAAGATGCAACAATGCTCTCAGTGGCGAAGGAAGATCTCGCCTTTCCTGTTCCTCTTATCTCACCCCGCGACTTGCAAATGCTGAACTGTCACAAGCAATCAAACCTCGCTGAGATGCCTGCATGCATTATGTGACAAAAAGAGCTTGGGACAGTCGGCCGAAGACTCACAGACCATCGTCATCAATATAAGCAGAGGTGACATCTCGAAATGTCATTTTGGGTAGACGCGGTGTGCTCGGAAGCAGTAAATAACATAACCTTTCGAGAAAATAAAATAGCGGCTTCGTCCCTTTTCCTCTTCATTTGGCAAGCAGCACAGCAGTCATTGTGTTTTCCGGCGTGCGTGATAAATGTGAAAGACAGTTGCGAGGTTTGTCGTCGGGTGGCCCTATCACACAAGCCCCCCGGATCCAATTGCTTCGCAATGCTGGTCCTTTTCTTCTTGCCATACTACTGTAAATAAATGCATTTTGCTTGCCTGTCTGAATTCTGCATGCCCATCTCCAGATATGGCGCTGCGGATAACCTGTCATCTCCATTTTGTCAGAGAGACCCAGGGTATCCTTTTTTTTCTTCTTTCAGTTTCCTCCCCTTCCTCGTCACTTCAAGTCTGAAATCCTTATCCAGGTCAGAACCATTTGGCTGAAAACCATTCTTGGGGGTCTGCAAGCAAATCTCTTGAAAGATAAATCCTCCAGTGCTAGCCCAATGTCCACACAATACAAATTGTATGACAGACGTTTAACGCTCCCTTTGGTCTTGTGTCATAGAGTTGATTACAATGTTTACATCTCTTTGGTCAATTGAATGCCTCAGTCTCGGATATATTTAGTAACTGCATGTTCCACTAAGGAAGAATTGTTGCTAAACTTGGGTGACACCGATTGAATTATTTGACCAACATCTGACGATGCTGAATATCATACATAGTCTTGGAAAGCCTAATTGCCTGGCAGAGAAGCTATGTCTTCAAGTCTTGCCTTTGGCAGCAGAGTCTTGTAGAAAAAGACTCTAAATGATAGGGAGAAGGACTGGGAGCAAGTATTCCTCTCTCATACCTGCAGCTGGCTGTACAGCAGCTGAGTGCTCAGGTATAATGGACTGGACAGGAAGGGCTCATAGGCGCGATCAATAAAGTAGAGTTGGTCAAAGTTGATAACTTTACAGGGTTCTCACAAAATTATTCTCCTGCATCCACCTTCATGCTGCACCAAGTTCCATATTTACCCATGTGTTTCGCTCACAGACTCACAGATGTTCGCCTTCCGGGCTAAAACATTTACAGTCCCTTAAAATAGGGCCACAATCTGTTTGAGTAAGTCCAGGTGTGATGTGAAGTCATGGTGGACGTGGATCTTTCCATGAAAGAACATGTAAACACCACCACTGGCGCATGCTTCGGAATAATGTGCTAGCTCAGAAAACTATTCACCTGGCTACCACTTTAATCAAGAAAATCCCTAGTCCAAGGTTTGATAATCAGTCGCCTTGACTATGGGAATGCATTACTGGCCTCTATGAATGAAGGACTGTTTGCTAAACTTCAGGTGGTTCAAAATACTGCTGCACGGTTAGTTTGCCATCTTCCACTTCGGTCGCCATCTGAACTCATTCTTTGAAGCCTGCACTGGCTACCCATAAGAAGGAAATCCTTGTTCAAACTCCTTTGTTTGGTACATAAATCTCTTTATGATAATGGACACAATATCTACGAAGTAAAGCGAAATGGCGCGGCCCCACCAGGAGCCTTAGATCTAGTGGTAAATGCCTGTGACAGCCTCGCCGTATTCGTACGGCCAGATATGGCGGCAGATCATTTTTGTATTTGGCTGCTTTGCAAAGGAACCGGCTTCCTCTGAACTTATGTGTAAGCACAAATTTTTGATTTTTTTTTTTAAGTTCTAAAAACATGCTTGTTGTGCTTCTTATTTTTAATTGCACTGTATGTTGCTGTTATGACCAGTTGAAAAGATCAGCACCTAGAGACCCTGTCATGCTTAATAAGAAACTATAACATAACATAATATGTGTTTCTATTGTTCAGGTATCGAGAAGTGTATAAGATTCCAGAAGCAATAAACGCACTATCCCTTTAAATAACATGTTTAGGTTGAGTCAGACATTCTAAACGCGAGACTGCATGGCTCTCGGGAGACCATGCGGCCATGCATGCATGCCTCTGAAATACCTGGGAAGAGGAACTACCTAACGCCCATCTAGAACCATTGATCTCTGTTGACCCATTGCCCGAGGTCTAAGCAAAACACCTATTCGTACTGGTAGGCGTTCTGAAAATGAGAGGTGGTGCAGATAGACAAGGCGCCTTCCAGCTTGAGAACGAGGATACCTAGCTCCAGATAATAGGTGGGTGAACTGCTATCCTTGCGCTGGGAGTCGGCTGTCATATAAGCAGTAGCCTAGACAAGCTCCTGCTCTCTTTGTCTCGAGACGTGGTTTGGAATAAATCATGATGGTTCGATCCACACACTGAAGAGCAGGGAGATCATATCTTGGTAGCTTGCATATGCTACAGCAAACACGACTATCCATGTTTACTGCCCAGAAATCAAAAGAAACATAGATTCGACATCCACTGTCACCCTTGAAATGTATGCGACGCGCTCATTGGAGTCAGTAGCAGGTCCCAGGATTATCAAGCCGGCCTCCTACTCCGCCTTGTGACCTCCACTGCATTGTGGTGTCTTCCTTTTCCATGCCTCCTCCATCCTTCCTGTCCACTCTCATTATTTGACAGATTAGATACGAGACCTTTAACAAGCCAAGTGCAGATCGCAGAGCTATTCCTGCCCATCTTCCCCGGCGCCCTGCCCGTGGGACATGAGGGTTGCTTGGCTCAATCAGGGCACATCTCCTTCCAGGGCAATGCCAACCGAGACATGTCCCATCACCTCGTGTTGCGTGCCCTACTGATCATCTCTCCGTCCCCCTATCCCGAGGGCCTATGAGCGGCTGACAAGGGCCTGATGAAGGACTCTGTGTCTGCCCAAATGAGGGGGAAAAGGCAATTCATAAAGGTGCTTTCAGCACCCAAGAATGACCGAACTTCAGCAGAGGGCATCATTGTCCCGCTCACGCCAAGCACAACCAAGCTGCTACAGAAAACCACCTCAAAGAGCCTGAAGGCCCCACCTATGGACACATGTATGTTAAGCCTGGCTGTTGGCACCCTGAGCTTCAAGCGTGTGCATGCCCTGTCGCCAGCCTGTAAAGTGTGTCTCTGGAGCCCAGAGTGCCTTGCTCCAGTCCTGCTTGGCCTGTCAGCCTGTCACATCTGGGCACAGCAGCCTCCCTGAGAGTCGATGCTCAGGCCCCCTAAGCAGCACCCTCAGCCATGGCTTCGGTGGTGGTGCATCGAGAGCAACTTCAAAATCTTTCTGACTGCAGCAAAGAAGGGGAGGGCGATGAAACCTGAGGTCAGACGGCGCTGCCGGCTACAAACACGTCAGCCGAGCTGCAGCAAAGTAAAAATGTATTCCATTCGACGTAAAAAAGGCGCTTAAACAAGGAAGGGGGGAGGAGACCAGCCGGAGACAGAATTCAATTCCGGAGAATGTTTTGTGCTGGACCGGAAGGTGGCGCTGTGGCTGCACGGAAGAGACACTGAGAAAAGACTGTAGTTAAAAGCCAGGCATCCTTCCCTGACTGCTCTCCGGAGCAGGGCGGCGTCTGGGCTCCGAGAGGGAATTTTCCTCAGTCCCTAAGACCACGATTTGAGCGACATGGCGCTAAAATGCGCGGGAAAATAACAGCCACTATAGAAAGAAATGGAAAATAAATCATCTTAGTGGTCGTGCAGCAAACACATTCTTTCTGGCTTTAGAAACTGGGGGGGATAAAGCGTAGCCCAGACTAGGGCCTGTTGGAAGTGGACACGGCTATGGTTGCAACTGGGGGTGCAGCTGAGCCCAGGCGCGCAACACCCATTGGGCTCACCGGGCTTCAGCCCCCCCCGTCGTGTGTGACAGCCCGGCTGAGACAGCCTCGCGGGCTGGCGTCCGTCTAATTTCAGCCGCACCAGAGTACTTCACGGGTCTTTAAAAGACCATTTACTCGTTAATGAGGCTTTTGCTGTGTGTTCACCCCTTCTTACAGCCATTCTGCCTATGGCTGGAAGTCTTAGCCCCCCCCCCGAAATCTTTTTCAGCCCCCCCCCCCCCCCCCCCGAAATTTGGCTCTAGTTGCCCGCCTGGCTGAGCCCCTCACTCCATGACTTCATGGACAAGGTTTGTAGGTCTGGGTTTTCACATACAAAGCATTGAGATAAAGTGAGTTAATTTAATTTAAAGGAGGTAAGTGTTTTTTAGGGTTCAGGAGAGGGTTGAGGTTAGGGTGCTTTGGGGTTCGTGGGGAGAGTAGTTGTAAAGGGAGGTAGGGTTTTTTTAGGGTTCAAGGGAGGGTAGAAGTAAAAGGGAAGATATGGGGCTGTTAGGGTATAGGGCAGGGTACAGGTAATGGAAGGTTAGTGATTAAGGACCTAAAAAGGGAGGGCTCCCCCAAAACAGAAAAAGAAAAAATGATGGCTCCCACCCGACACCAGGCGTACGACCACACAAGCTCTCGTCACTAGCAGACTCGACTACGGCAAATCCCTCTACGTAGGAATCACCGCCCAACTCAGGGGGAAACTCCAGACCACCCAGAACACAGCAGCCAAACTCACCCTCGACCTCCCCAGACAGACGCACATCACCCCCCACTTCAGGAAACTCCACTGGCTACCAGTCATGAAGAGATGCCGGTTCCAACTGCCCACCCACGCTTACAAGACACTACACAACGAAGGACCAGCGTACCTTAACAAAGGAGTGAATTTCCACCAACCCAACAGGTAACTCCGTTCCGGATCCCTCTCCATAGCAGCTACCGAACGCATTCACCGGGCACACAGCGGAAGCCGCTCCTTCTCTCACCTGGTGGCGGAGGCCTGGAACACCCTCCCCTGGACCTCGGAGCCTCACCTTCGCTCCAGCAGTTCAGGAACGACCTCAAGACCTGGATGTTCAACCAATCGGAACAGGGAGCGTGATCCCGCAGCAGGATCCCGCAGCAGAACCCCACAGCAGGACCCCACAGCACCTCGAGACCCTCACAGGTGAAGCAGCCGCGCTATGCAAATCCTGATTGATTGATTAAACAAAGGGATTTAGAGGGACATCCCAAAACAAATAAAAAATAAATATATATTGTATCTACCTATATGTATTCAATGTTAAAAACAAAGGTTAAAGGGGTATTATTGTTAGGTAAAAATGTCAGTTGTATTGTTTCAAACAAAGAAAACCCCTGATATTCACACGTTATAGTTATCTCAAGTGACTATAATTCGTTCCCCGAAGTTACTGTAGCTCCCCCCCCTGACATGCACAGTGTTGTCATCAATAATGTCATTTCAGATGTCATAGAACATGTTATGAGGGATGGAATATGAGAGGTAATTAGCTGTGCATTGCGAGGGCGTGAGTTATAGTTACTTCAGGGCACGATGTAGAGTTACTTGATTTAACTACAACTGGTGGATTTCAGTGGCTGTATTTGTTTAAATCTGTGTGTTTTAAAGGTCTACTCCACCTAACTATAATGGCACTTTAAACTATCGTTTTTTTATTGAATGTCCATGTTTTTTTAACATAAATTAAGATGTTCATCAAAGTGCGCAAGGTCCTGCGCCCAGCTCCTGCAGGATTCCTAGCCCCGTCTCTCCTGAGCATGGATGTGGGCAGCATGGGGTTAGGAGCCGGGCCTGGTCACGTGGGGGGCAGTGTGGGGTTAGGTGCAGGGCCTGGCCCAACCCCATACAAGCGTCCAACCCAAGAAGGCAGCGCACAGTGTGGGGTTGGGAACCCACTGCGGGTGCTCAACTACCTGCTGCGCAGGGCCTGCCTAACCCCCAGCGGGAGTGCACTACGTCAGACCTACTGACTTTGTCAAAGGGTCAAAAAACTAACATATAAAATGCAGAGCTCTTGTCTTTATCAAATAGGTACCAATAAGCATAATCAAATTTACATTTTATAAATCTACACATGGCAATGTTTAATAAAAGTGATTGTCATAAAATATTTTCTTTAGAGCCTTTAAAAAAATCTGAACACGCCCTGGGGGATGAGGTCCCCAGATCCTACCGAAGGCTCAGGGAGGGAGGCCACACACACCCTCCCCAAAACATCAAATACTGCATCGTCCCCTGGGCTCTGGCCTATCCTGTTTTCTTTAAGGACGGTAGCCCAGTTTAAAAACATTTACAGTAGATCCGCCACAATTTTGCAGTATATTAAAAAAATATATTCCCCCCACATAAAGGTCTAGAGGATGGGGGTATGATTATCCGGCCCCCCTATATATTTTTTAGTACTTATTTTCAGGACAGGGGACTGAGTCCCCGAGTCCTAAAATGGTCACCATCACATCTTTGTAGATGTGGTGGCATCCAATCAGATCTTATCTGTAGATCTTTCGGATCCTCTGTGGCGTGATATAAACAAAAATGTTAAACTTAATTTCTCAAAAACTACAGAACAGATTTACACAAAATCACAAAAAGGACACTTAGTGGACCCAGATTTAGCCTTCTGCCAAAATTGGTGCATTTCCATTCATCCGATTCTGGTGGTAGCTGTGACAAATTTTCCTATGGAAAATTACAAGGGGAAGATGTGTTTTGAGACCCCCTTTTTTCTCGCCCCCCACCACCCCCCGCATGAAGGCTCATCCCAAAACTTTTTATACGCAAAGTAGACCTAAAGTAGCAAATTTTGGGGAAAGTTTCGTGGAGATTCATCAAACGACGCCAAAGATATTAGAAACACAAAAAATGCATTTCCTAGGGAAACTCAATCCTACCTATAACTACCCAGTGGCGACTGCCACTGGGTAATACATACATATACACATACGTCATACACCCAAGTTGCGCAAAGGAGACGTCGCACAAGAAGGGGTTACTGCTCTCATACCACCGGCAGCCGCCCAGTACAAATTACCATCATGCCTCATGCATCAGTATTCTGCTTAGCCAAACGCGTTTCGAGCGTAAATCGCTCTTGTTCACTGGCACAGAAATGCAGCAATAACAGACTTTTAGAGAAACTGCCATTTTATTCAATAGTGAAGTCCTGCCCATGTAGGCGTCACAATAGGGCCTGATGGATGTGGTAGTCCATTATATTAGTGCCGAACTTCAATGTCATCCAAAACCCAGGTGGGTGCCGTTAATAACTGCATAGTTCATAAAAAGCCCAAGTGGGAATATAAAACAAAATTATCACCATCATAGGACGAGGCAATTCAAAACAGGCTGCTGAGCGCACCAATGTCATCCGGTAGCAAGGCCCCCTTCATTCTTCTCGGTGTTCGGGTTTACAAACACCATTAGATCCGCCCTCTACGGCGGCTGGACCTCTCCGCGGCCGGACCAGCCGCTAAACATCGTACACCCAAGTTGCCCAAAGGAGAAGTCGCACAAGAAGGGGTTACACATACGTACATACATACATATATATATACATACATACATACACACACACATATATATATATATATATATATATATATATATATATATATATATATATATAGTTTTGTATATAATAACAGTTCATTTTCAGAGGCTAGTAGGGCATTGCCATAATCCAGTCTGCCGATGAGAAGTGCCTGGACCAGAGTTTTCATCGCTGAAAGAGGAAAGAAAGGGAAGGCTATCCTCAACAGGCGCATCATGTGGGAGCAGGTGCTGGGGGTAGACAGGACCTCCTCTTTCATCGTAAGGGATTGATCCAATCGGACACCCAAGTTTGTAACTACCTGTTTGGGTGCTGGAGCCGCGCCTAGTGCTGAAGGCCACCAATTGGGGGACCATAGCTGTTGGGCTGTATCCATACATGGCTAAGTATAGATTTACTATTCTTAACTTCACATCCATGAGCCTTGATGATAATACGAGTTAAGTACAGTAATCCACACTTAACTATATATGCGCACTTTCATGCTATAGTGTTTCTTGATATATTGGCCACTATATCCTGGCAGGTTGATACCCTTGATGTTGTGACACACAATCTCATTGGCAGTTCCAGGCATGAGGAAACACAAATCCATTCCTTGAGAAATGTTCTAGTGGGACTGGTTTGATAAGTCTTAAGGATTAGCACAAGATAAGCATACTGCCCAGGGCAGAGAGGACCCAGGCCTGGACCGCCTCTGTTCCTCCTCAGCATGGAGTCTGCCTCTGTTTCTCCTCAGCATGGAGTCGAGTCCCCCAGGGCAGAGAGGACCCAGGCCTGGACTGCCTCTGTTTCTCCTCAGCATGGAGTCGAGTCCCCCAGGGCAGAGAGGACCCAGGCCTGGACCGCCTCTGTTTCTCCTCAGCATGGAGTCGAGTCCCCCAGGGCAGAGAGGACCCAGGCCTGGACCGCCTCTGTTCCTCCTCAGCATGGAGTCGAGTCCCCCAGGGCAGAGAGGACCCAGGCCTGGACCGCCTCTGTTCCTCCTCAGCATGGAGTCGAGTCCCCCAGGGCAGAGAAGACCCAGGCCTGGACTGCCTCTGTTACTCTTCAGCATGGAGTAGAGTCCCCCAGGGCAGAGAGGACCCAGGCCTGGACTGCCTCTGTTTCTCCTCAGCATGGAGTAGAGTCCCCCAGGGCAGAGAGGACCCAGGCCTGGACCGCCTCTGTTTCTCCTCAGCATGGAGTAGAGTCCCCCAGGGCAGAGTGGACCCAGGCCTGGACTGCCTCTGTTTCTCCTCAGCATGGAGTAGAGTCCCCCAGGGCAGAGTGGACCCAGGCCTGGACCGCATCTGTTCCTCCTCAGCATGGAGTCGAGTCCCCCAAGGCAGAGTGGACCCAGGCCTGGACCGCCTCTGTTTCTCCTCAGCATGGAGTCTGCCTCTGGGTCTCCTCTGCATGGAGTCGAGTCCCCCAGGGCAGAGAGGACCCAGGCCTGGACTGCCTCTGTTTCTCCTCAGCATGGAGTAGAGTCCCCCAGGGCAGAGTGGACCCAGGCCTGGACTGCCTCTGTTTCTCCTCAGCATGGAGTAGAGCAGGCGCGTAGCTAGGGGGGGGCGGTGGGGGCGGTCCGCCCCAGGCGGCACTATTTTTAGGGCGGCAGCCGCGCGGGCGCGGCACTTGTTGCCCGTTTACGGCGGCCTTTATAATTTATTTGGGGACACTGACACTACTGTTACAGTAGTGTCAGTCAGTGTCCCCAAATAAATTATAAAGGCCGCCGCAACGGGCAACAAGTGCCGCGCGCGCGGCCCTGTTTGAAATGTAAGCGCATGCGCACCGCCCGCCACCACCTAGCATAGGCCCGTGACGTCGCAGGACACGAGCTTCTGCAAGGTTGACAGCAATCCGGGCGGAGGTGGTGGCAGGCCGACGGAGCTGCAGGCAGAGAGAAGATAGATAGATACAATACAAATCTGCGAGTCTAGGCTCGAAGCAGTTAATTGTTCGGGGACGTGGACTACAGCCAGGCAGGGCAGAGACCAGAGGACCCTCCACGGCACTTTTTGAGAACGCCGGGCGCAAGTAAGTGATTTTAAATGAAGGGGAGAGGATGTGGTCCCTCGGCCGGCCTAAACTGCCGCCTTTGGTGCTGGAAACGAGAGTTCGAGCCTCGAGGTCACCACACCAGGTGCTGGCTTCCTGGCGGCGCCGTGTTTGAAAGTTTTATTATGCTTTTGAAGCACCTGCTGCAGCGTTTCTCCCCCCCCCCCTCCCCATTCCCCCCAATTACCAGGCCTTACATAAATGTCACCGTGTGATTAATTACCTTCCTGGCGAGAGATCAGCATTTTGTATAGTTGAGGTTTTGATTTAGGTGAAGTTAGTGCAGAGGGTTAATATTCCTGCTGCAAAGAACATGTACCACGTAGATTACAGAGTGCGTATGATGCAAACAGATCAGCAGGTTACTGCTATCAAAAGAGACATCCTTTTGTTACTTGCAATTTATAACTTAAAGTCCTAATATAGTATAGTGAGCTATTAACTTTCATCCTGGAACTGCATACAGACTGCAGAGTATACATTATTATAACATTAATTAATGTTGCAAAAAGGGTTAATTTGGCTTGAAATCGATTCTTATTATTAAAGAAAACTCCCAACTACGCGGTTTCATTTTCGCCTCGGAGTTTGTGCTTCTCCACACCAAGCACTCTTAAACTATACTGCCTATCAGTATGGATGACATGTGACTCCTACACTTTTAGTCCTTTGGCTTATGTAACATTTCCTATACACTGATTTACACGCGTATGATTGATTGTCTCTGTGTAATGTGTGTGTGATGCAAAGTGCTCGGACACCCTACACTGGTATGAGTGGCGCTATAACTAATTCAGTGCATCTGAGAGAGTGTGGTTATGGAGACTTGGTCACTGTTAAAGGGTGCTAGCGAGAGATACCTGTGGTGGTGGAGGTGGTCATTGGGGGGGCGCCAACAAACGTCGCACAGGGCGCCACCAGCACTTAAGCCGGCCCTGGCTCTAATACCTTCGGGTCGAGTTTGCGCTATATAAATATGCAAAAAAAAAAAAATGTCAAAGTACACAAGTTTTGTGAGTTCTGCTATAAGCACAGTTGCTCCAATGTGCTTCCGTGTTCACACTCCACTGAGTGGGGGTGAAGGAGGGTGTGTTTGTGATATGTTTATAGCTTCTTTAGTTTCTTGAATTAAACTTGCCATGGGTTTATGGTGAGCCTGTGTGTCAGTGTTCAGCTGTGATATCTAGCAACCATATGCATGACGTTACACATTCTGCAGTAAACATATGGTAGGTGCATAACATCTTGAAATAGTTTTTCACGTGTGATGCACTGGACAGTCCATGAACTGATTGGCTACAGACCGCCACTGTTTCACAGCCTAGCTAATGCATGCAGTAGATGACCCGAGGCCTGGTGATTGCGTGCGAGTGAGCAGGTGATAGTGTGCGAGCAGGTGATTGCTTGGAAGTGAGATCACAGAGAGCCATCACTGGGTCTGATCTGTGGAAGTTCTGCATGCTTTCACAGATACACAGCACCAAGTGACAATGGCTGTCTCTTCAAAGCACCAGCCATAGTCTGTGCCTACCTGCTCCACAGGGTTGTACGTGATTTCATAGAAAAACGGTTAAATGCCACATAAACTGACTGTTGGAAACTTTCGGGATGAACTGCATTTACCATTTCATAGAAACCGATGAATAGATTTAGCATGCTTATTGTTTAAGGTGTAAATCAAACCCTTCAGGATGTCATGATTGCAAAAAAAATCACAATATCAACACTTTTGTAAAAATGCCTCGCATTTTACAAAAGTGCCTGTGAAATTTTGATAATGCTTAAACTTTTGCCCTCCCACCGCCCACTCGTGAGGTTGGATCACTGCATTTCTAAAATGTTTTAGTGGCGCAGGCCCTGCGTCTTCTGCAGCAAAGCAACTCTTTCTTTCCTCTTCAGCGCGAATATCCAAAATCAGCCTTACCCCAGCTAATTTAGCAGCAGAAGTAGGCTCCAGCCCCTGAAGGTGGGGCTAATATGTGCGTTCTCTCTCTTTAGTAATATAAAACCTGCGGGACTGTGAAACTGAATAGCTCCTCCGCACTTCTTTCTGGACTGATTAGTTATGTTTCAAAATGTGCACACACTGCACTACGATGCCGAAGGAGTGGGTGGAGGAGTGGTAATACGTCAGCAGCCAGCAAGAAGGCCCAGCAAGTTAAGACCTCTAGTTTTACCTGCAGGTCAGAAGTTTGAATCGCAGTAAAGTGGATCTTAGCCTTTCATCCTTTCAAGGTTGATAACCAGAGCACTCTGTGAGTAATTATAGAATATGTTATTTAATTTGGAAAAAAATCCAATTTACTTTTATTGTAGTAATGCTTCAGGTGCCAATAACTCTTATTTATTTGAAGTTTTTGAAAAGTGCTCTTACAATTGTCCTTTCTCACATACATTCTCCATGTATCCAAGGCTGACATTCAGTTCTCCAGTGTGCAGCATTGAAGTAACAATTACCATGCAGCACTGTACCCTGCCTTCTCATCACACCTCATTCCACCCTGGCCCACTCCTTCCTGTCCCACCCTATACCACAACTCTACCCCGTCCCATCAAACCAAACCCCCACCATGCCCATCTCACCCCTTTCCCTCACATCTCATTTCTTCCCTCACATCTCACCCCACCCCATCCCATTTGCATCAAATCCTACCTCACCATCTTCTCAATCCATCCCATCTGAACGCTACAAGATCAAACCCCAACCCCACCTACCCTCTCCTCATCTCATCACATCACCTCGCATCATAGCCCATCCCAAAGACCACCCCATCCCTTTTACTTTCCCATCCCCTATCCCATTGCATTCCATCCCACCACTCTCCCATCTCTTTCCATCCACTTACATTCCATCCATTACACTTCAGTCACCATTGCATCTCCCTTCCCCACCCTCCCTTTTCCCATTTCATCCCATCTTCTCACGCCCCATCTCACTCACCTGATTCCAGGGGCGTAGCTAAGAGGGGGGCGGTCCGCCCCAGGCGGCACTATTTTTGGGGTGGCGGTCGCGCAGCACTGGTGGCCCGTTGCGGCGGCCTTTATAATTTATTTGGGGAATCTGACACTACTGTTACAGTAGTGTCAGTGTCCCCAAATAAATTATAAAGGCCACTGCAATGGGCCACCAGTGCCACGCGCGCGGCCCTGTTTGAAGTACGAGCGCTTGCGCACTGCCACCTGCTGCTTGCAACTGCTGCCTGCAGCGTACGCACGCCGCCACCACCACCTAGCATAGGCCCGTGACGTTGCACGAGCTTCTGCAAGGTTGACTGCACGCTGGGCGGAGGCGTCCGGGTTCATTGTGCGCGCCGCCTGGGGTCTGGTCCGGGTCGGGACACAAAATAGTGCTTTCGCTTCCTGTGGACGGCACTGTGCAGAGGAGCTTGGGGTGCCTAGGCTTGGGGTCTCCTGGTGCTTGCGAGGACGAGACAATTAAACCTGGAGCACTGTTTGTGGAATGTAGCGTGAGGGGAGCTTCATTCAGGTAAGCCCCGGCGCAGTTCTTGTCTATTAGGTTCCTCTTGTGAGAGAAATGGGGACAGAGACAGGGAACGTTTATCCTTGCACACTTCGTTACTTTTTAATATAATTATGTGAAATGGTGACAGGCTGTGCCCTTACAGCCCTAGATGATGCAGACTTGATACATACAACAGTGTATTCCTGGTGTACCTACATAGAAGTTTGATTCAAACTGTTTGAACGTCAATATTCAAGCTTAATTTGGGAAATTTTCAAAAAAAATAATGGAAACACAATTGTAAGCAGCTAAATATAAAAAAAATTAACAAGGACAGTCATTTTGATTTCTTTTTTTTTTTAAGTGGAACGGTCTCTTAAAGCTTCGCTAATTCACACACAGCATAGGGACAGTATGGACAGCTGGTATGCAACGTTTCCAAACACACAGAGCATTGTTTAGCATGTGTAGCAGCAGTTCTGTTATGTTGACCTGCCAGATATGGTTCAGAGATAGCCAATTACTTGGCCTCGGCACTTTATGCAGACATTGTGATTCATCCATCAGAGGTTTTCCAGTAGAGGAACTGAATCACATTAATGTGGGTGGCTGGCTTGGAAGACATTGGTTATCCTCATAGAGCTGTTCTATAAAGGGAGTGGGGGGGGGGAGGAGAGACTCTTGACACTTTCCAGCCTAACCTGTGTTAATGTTGAGTGTGTTTGGGGGTTCTGCATGGTGGTTCACAGTGGAGGTTAGGGCCTTGAATCCTTCCCCCTAATTAGTGTCAGCTATGGTAGTGTTGTTTGAAAGTAATGCCATGTGCCCTTTTAAATGACACAGGTGGTTGATGCAAGAGTCATTCTAGTGCAATATTTGTGGATTTTATGTTTCTCCTTTGGTATGCATTGTTCCTCATCTAGGTTCAAATTCAAACATTCCACCCTAGGTTCTTATTTGCCTGCATCCTTGTAGTTGGAACTGGCCTGTCTCTTGCTTTCAATGTTTCTGTTGTCTTGTTCTAGCCTTCCATTTCTACTCTGCCTGATGTTTCCCAGCCCAAAGCTGCTCAATATTAAGGTCTCTCTGTCTCCAAGGCCTATCTATTGCGTCTCCCGGTTCCTTTGTTTTACCTGTCCCACTAAAGTATGAGAGGCTCTCTTTCTCCAAACGCCATCCTGAAAGCATTAGTTCCCGAACCCCTCTTGTTCACTGGTTCCCTGTTCCCTAGTTGCTTAGACACCGTGCAGACAGATTGTCAGAAGGACAATCGCCTATTCAGGGATAGCTCAGCTGCTATTAAGGCATAGCTTTGCTCCCTGTAACTTGTTTGGGAATGCTCTGTTGTCTGGTGAGAGTAGCTCTGCTGACAAAAAACTTAAAGGATAGATTTGCTGTTTGTACTGAGTAAGAAATTAACCAGAAGAGCAAGGGATTGATCAGATGAATGGTACTAATCAGCTGCCTTTGACATGTGATGATAGCTGTGGTCACTGTGGCACGTAAGTAGTACTTTTGCTATCTGTGACATATGAGTGATACTTGTACTATAAGCGCTGAGTGTGGAATAAGTCTTCATCTGAGCTAGTGGTGGCTGTGCTGTTAGCACCAGTTAGACATGTGGGCTATTGCACCTGTCTCTGGGTAAATGTCAGTCTGTACCCTGCCCTTATGTTGATGTCTTCTTGTAATTCTCCTCAGGAAACAGCAGGGATAAACTGACCTCTCTGCTTCCATTCTCTCATTGATACATTTACCTGCGAGCACAGGCAAGCCTTTCTACTCTCTCTTCCTAAATAATGCATTCATCTGTAGAGCCTAGAGTTCTAGAGAGAGTTGAATGTTGTGTGAGCTATTTACCTTAAGCATTTTGGCTTGTGAGAGGAAAGGAACACAAAAGATTGAGATACAAGATACAAGAGAAGAACCTGGTATTCTCTGATCCCAGGGCACCAGGGCCTAGGTTACGAGAGCTCCAGTTGTGATCGCAGGTTGCCAGTGTGATTGCTCCAGTTAGTCAGCAGTTGTCTAGGCGCATCCAGGTCTGTGTCCACTAAGGTTATGAACCTTTTGAAATGCGTAAGGGATCTGATGAAGGGCTTTATTCCTGGATGTCTGTGAGTAGAGCGATACCAGTAGTAGCAAGCTACCACTGTCCAATGATTGAGCCGTGGACATTTTGAAACACACATGCGTAAAAGCACACATAACTTACTTCATATTCGGACTTCTTTTAAGTGGTTATTTTTCTCCAGACCTTGGTTCTGCCATGCCTACATTCGGGTCTGGGAGGCAGCTGAAGACGTGTGTTACAGGGACGTGTGTTACACAGCCTTGGCGTTCCATACTAGACACGTTATTATGATTTTACTGTTTTTGCAGACTTTTAACACTGTTGGTTACCATGAAAGTAATGTGAAAACAAAATTGCAGAAAAATGTAATGTTTCTTGTTTCTTCTGATTATTCACGGAGTCCCTGGATAGGGTTGAACATATTCCCATGGCCCCCACAGCTGTGTTTAAGGATTGTGATGACAATGTGTCTCCACTCCCTATATTTTAGCTTTGGGCCCCCTGAGTAGGCTGTGCACCATGTGTGTGCTGAGGTTGCTCTTAAGGAGAGATGCACTATTACAAGCTGGCTTTGGGTCCCAGGGAGTTGGTTGCTGCTGCTTAGAAGTAATGACAGGGCGTGATCCCTGGTTGTTGCCATTGGGCCACCAGAGCGGGCTTTGTATCTGGTCTGTGTTGGCAAGGTTGTGGAGCTGACTGACCCCTTTGTGCTGAGTTTAGTTCTAAGGGCACACAGTGAGTCATTCCCTGTGAATAATTAATTTGCTGTTTTTGAAAGATAAAGAATTACAGGCTTCAACACTGTTAAGTTGGCTCTGGGTCCTCAGAGCACATCACGTTTGTGCACGTCCCCACTGCTTTAATGGGGGGGACCATGATGTTTGGTCATTTATTGTCAGCTGTAAATGACGGATCCCCGAACAGTGTCATGTATGTGCATGTTTACATTGTGCTGAGGTGATTACCAGGTAATCGTTCACGCAGCTTTCTGATAGATGTCGCATGTGGTTTTTCTGAGTCCCCAGATAGATCATGCAGTCTGTGTGTCCTCCTTTGTACTGCCGGTCACTGGTGTATTCAACTGTGTAGCCCTGGACCGTGTCATGTATGTGCATGTAACTTGCATGATCGAGGTAACTATTAGCGGCGATGCTACGTGTCTCTCGGACCTCTTTCAAGTGCGTGCTGTCCTTTCTCCCCCCCCCAACCAGACCCCCCCCCCCCGCACCGGGGCGGCAATCTGAGGGATAGCCCCGGGCGCCACAAGCTCTAGCTACGCCACTGGAGTAGAGTCCCCCAGGGCAGAGTGGACCCAGGCCTGGACCGCCTCTGTTCCTCCTCAGCATGGAGTAGAGTCCCCCAGGGCAGAGAGGACCCAGGCCTGGACCGCCTCTGTTCCTCCTCAGCATGGAGTCTGCCTCTGTTTCTCCTCAGCATGGAGTCGAGTCCCCCAGGGCAGAGAGGACCCAGGCCTGGACTGCCTCTGTTTCTCCTCAGCATGGAGTCGAGTCCCCCAGGGCAGAGAGGACCCAGGCCTGGACCGCCTCTGTTTCTCCTCAGCATGGAGTCGAGTCCCCCAGGGCAGAGAGGACCCAGGCCTGGACTGCCTCTGTTTCTCCTCAGCATGGAGTCGAGTCCCCCAAGGCAGAGAGGACCCAGGCCTGGACCGCCTCCGTTCCTCCTCAGCATGGAGTCGAGTCCCCCAGGGCAGAGAGGACCCAGGCCTGGACTGCCTCTGTTTCTCCTCAGCATGGAGTCGAGTCCCCCAGGGCAGAGAGGACCCAGGCCTGGACCGCCTCTGTTTCTCCTCAGCATGGAGTCGAGTCCCCCAGGGCAGAGTGGACCCAGGCCTGGACCGCCTCTGTTCTTCCTCAGCATGGAGTCGAGTCCCCCAGGGCAGAGAGGACCCAGGCCTGGACCGCCTCTGTTCCTCCTCAGCATGGAGTCGAGTCCTACTGCTCATGCATTACTTCTTATATGACCACTTTGCTATTATGTAAACAGTTGCTGTGCCTTAGTTGATTATTTGCCAATATGAGCTTTCCTTCATGTACTTATTCTATATGATCTTGAACATGTATTCTATGTTTGTTAATAAGAGTGTTATCACGCGCTAAACATGCATCTAGGTCTTGTTACTTGTGAGTTTGTTTCGTGTATCGTAGACCGCTGTAATCTGACCCATGTTATGCATAATCTGTTGTGTCATGACACTACTCAACATATGTTCAGCTTCCGCTGCTGCTCTCACACTCCCCTCTGTACAGCGTCATGAAACTCTGTTAGTTGAAGTTTGCGCTATAGAGCATGGCACATATATATATACAATGGAAGATATAGTTCCCAGGCAATGTTAAAGACTAACAGTTCAAATTAAAATTAATAAAGCACAGAAATGAAAAGTACAGACAATAGATACAATTCACAGTTTTAATTAAAAAAGGCGTATAAAATCACATATATTAAAATAGCAATAAGTACTAGAAAAATGAATTTTCCAATGATACAAAAATGAATTTTCTAATGATACAAATCAACGAATTATGTTACAAATAGTGGCAAAGTGAGAGTTCTTCACATATATATATCATGTGATCAAGGGCGGGATCGCACGAAACGCGTAATGGCAGAGCTGGCAAATAAATAAAAAATTACTGCACAGATTTCTGGGTCCATGCTCGTTTTTCCTGGAAAAGGCGCACGCAGAGAGCGAGTTGAGGAATATATATATGTATATATATATATTTATATATACACTCCAACAGAGCACTCCAACAGAGCACTCCGCAGAGCGTGTGACTCTTTCAGAAGCACACAACTGATCATGTAAAACATTTGCCCCACCCATGAATCTCCAAGCCTGGTGGTACCACTATCAAACCCATGAGCCACGCCAGTAAAGCAGCATTGCTCTATGGTGAAAATCAGTGTTTTTCTGTTTATATTTTTATTGGTGGCAAACACTTAAAACAAACAATCGGTGCAGAAAACTGGGTAATAACAACATTGACCCAAATCAATCAATTAGCCCAATCAGTTGAATAAAAGATGAGAAGCCACCTCTCTTTTAAGCACGACCTGAGAATCATTAAAAAATCAATCTGCCACTTCCTTCTGAATGGCTTTCAAGTTGAGGCAGACGAGATCCAGCTTAAACTGGGATCCTGGAGGGAATGAGTGAGGGTAGTAGTAGCAAACTGGTTACACTTAACATACGAAGGATAGAATCCGTGCCACGTGGCCACAGTGATCCTTAAAAAAAAAACTCATTTGGTCCCTTTTATCAACTCTGCACCGTGCCACCATCCTCTGCACCCGCATGGCTAAAAGAGCTTGGCTGCATTTTCAATGCCAACTGCCTGACTCCATGTCCACACTCGTGGTTAGACCACGCCTGTTATTTTCGCACTGCGTCTGCCATGGGACCTTTAAGGTTTTGCCGCCAAGGAGGACCTCTGCTCCAGGACAGGCTCAAGCCGCTTTGGTGCCATGGGCAAAGTGGGTACATCATCCACCCACCTTTGGTTTTACAGTCCAGGTCCCCATGCAGAGTTTCGCCACAACAGGAGGACAATAGGTCCCTCCTCCGCCCCAGCAGGAGGCCTAATGGCCCCGCCTTCGCCCCTGCAGGAGGCCTAATGGCCCCGCCTTTGCCCCTGCAGGAGGCCCAACAGGCCCCGCCGTTGCCCCAGAATGAGGCTCAATAGGCCCGCCTTCGCTCCTGCAGGAGGCCTAATGGCCCCGCCTTCGCCCCTGCAGGAGGCTCAACAGGCCCCGCCGTTGCCCCAGAATGAGGCTCAATAGGCCCGCCTTCGCTCCTGCAGGAGGCCTAATGGCCCCGCCTTCGCCCCTGCAGGAGGCCCAACAGGCCCCGCCGTTGCCCCAGAATGAGGCTCAATAGGCCCGCCTTCGCTCCTGCAGGAGGCCCAATAAGCCCTGACTTTGTTGTTTATGCTTAAAAAGAGCCCTGCCATTGGCTTTCCTGGGTTACTCCAGAACAAGACCGCTGCTTGATTTAGGACAAATCAACACTTTTAAAGTGAGGGGGGTGGATTACATTTAGGACTTCGGTTGTGGCGATCACACATCTCTCGAGGCAGGCTCACCGGCAGCCAGATATTCACATTCTCTTCAACCATCCTTCACTCAAGGCCCGAGATGTCTTTTGTGGTTAGCTCCTGATCCTAGTAAGCAAAGTACTTATAAATACAGACAGGACAATGACTGCAATAGTACTAGTAAGTGATGAAGGACAGTCTTACACAGCCTCGCAAGCTGGCTGTGTCACTGGAAGATCCACCAGGAGACCACATGAAGATCTTCATGCCTCTGTCTTGGAAGGTACAAAATGAACCTCTGGGGGTTGTTGTCGTGTCCCTCCACGGAGAAAAAGCATTCGACAGCATTGAGTGTGGATACTTGTTCAGCAGTCAGAAACAATGTGGAATAGGCGACAACTTCATCTCAAAGTCTAAATGGCTCTTAACGCACCCAACAACAAAGTGAAGTGTGGAGATCTTCCTTTCGGGTCACTGGAGGCACGAGGCAGGGGTACCCACTCTTCCTGACATTTTTTCTTCCAGTTCTGGAACGGCGAGCAGCCTCTATCACGTCATCAAACTTAGGACATGGCTCCCGTGCGCCAGAGGGAGAATTCAAAATCCTGTTGCATACGGATGACATGTTAGTAACACTTATGGGACTCACATCGTCAGTCCTGAATCTAATAAACATTATTTAAACCTGCAACAACTTTTCTGGATATGAAAAGAATTGGAGCAGGAGCGAAGCATTACCTATGTTGAGCGGAAGCACCAAAGCAGCTATCTGGGACTACCCAGTCACAAGGATGCTGCAGGATCTTACACACCTGGGCGGCATTGTTAAAATTGATCTGCACAAAATGGTGGAAGATAATATCCCCGCTCTACTAAAAAATCCCAAGACAGACTTCACTTGCTTGTCGGCAGCTTCACCTCCCATACTGCTGAATAGTCAAGATACTTACGAAGTCAACTGCACCACATTTTAATTAAGCTTTTGGCATGGTAACCCTCTTCGTACCTACACACTGGTTTAAAGAAATAGCTATAGGTATTCAGTTATTTTTCTGGGCTGAACCAAAAACACACCTTGAATTAGTCAAATTACATATTGCTACCACTTTTGGGGGATAAGACTACCGGATCTTGAACAAAATTCCAGATTTCACAAATAAGGCGTATTGTGTCATACACTGCTGAACCTCCAACCTGGTTCTGACCCGAGCAAAAACTATTTAAAGCCCACTGAAATTAGGAATTTGCTACACACATTAAAACCCTCAACTGAAGGCTTTCAATAAGCTACAATTGGAATTTACTCTCATAGCTTCTCAACAATGGACTTAGCAGCAGTTAAAACACTGCTTGCAAAAATTCTTACGTAATATGCAGAATTTTATCCTTACCTCACCAGAGATCGGATAAATGAAAGGTTGATTTGACCAAAAAGGTGTACTTTCAGGCCTGTACACCCCATTAATCAAAAAAATCTCCTCCAATCAACTTAAAATAACAGCAGGCTGCAATGGCAGACATCAATCAATCAGCATGTGTAAAGCATAACACTGTCGCCCCTAGGGGTATCTGGGTGTTGTGTCTCCAATAAAAAGCCATGTCTTAAGTCTCTTTCTGAGGTCTGCCAGGAAGGGGTCTGTACGGTGTTGGCGGGGAAGTTGGTTCCAGGTCTTGGCTGCAATGTACGGGAAAGAGCAGCTGCCTCTGCGGGTGCGGTGGAGGCAAGGGGGTGCGAGGGCGAGTGAAGAGGAGCTCAGGTGTCTAGAGGGTTGGTGAAAGTTCAGTCGATGGTTGGTGTAGGCAGGTATTGGGTTGTGTAGGGCTTTGTAGGCGTGTGTGAGGATCTTGAACAGGCATCTCTTCTGGATGGGGTGTCAGTGGAGGTCTCTCAGGTGGAGGCGATGTGGGTTCGTTTAGGGAGGTTCAAGATGAGTCTGGCTGCAGAGTTCTCTATGGTCTGGAGTCTTGTGAGGTAGTGGGTGGAGATGCCGGCATAGAGGGCGTTGCCATAGTCGAGGCGACTGGTGACGATAGTCTGAGTGACGGTCTTTCTGGTGTTGGTTGGGATCCATCTGAAGATTCTGCAGAGCATGCAAAGTGTGTGGAAGCCGGAGGAGGCAACTGTATTGACTTGTTGTCTCATGGTCAGTTGCCTGTTGACGATGACGATGAGGTTGCGTGCATGACGGTCAGTGTGGGTGTAGGTCAGAGTTCTGCCTGCCACCAACTGTGGCCCCATGCGAAGGTGTTCTTCTTGAAGATCAGTACCTCTGTTTTGTTGGAGTTGAGTTGGAGGCAGTTGTCTCTCATCCATTTGGGCGTGTTGGTCATGGCGTTACAGAAGTTTGTTTTGGCATTGGAGGGGTCCTTGGTGAGCGAGAGGATCAGTTGAGTGTTGTCACTGTTGTGTGAACTGGAACCCTGGTCCAACCTTTTATGTACTCGTTATAAGGGCCCACGTGAAGCAAGATTGAAGGTTGGTTATTTTAAGGTACTAGATCAATGGTATTGGACTCTTGTTTGTTTACAAGTCTCTAACCTCCTCCGGGATTCTTCTTGCTGGAGGTGTAATGGCAGGAAAAGCAGACTGATACGTTCTTCGGTCATGCCAGCAACTCAACACCTACTGGGAAACCCTTGTAGCCGACTACAGTGGATATACATTCAACCTCCGGACAATCTAGCACTGCGATACAATACCTCTGAAATTCCGGAGATCACTCCCCACTGCCACAGGTGGATCGCGACATCACTGGCAGTGGCAAAGTTGTGCATCCTGAGCTATAGGCGACCCCCTCCACTACCAACAAATGACGAAAGGATGCCTGAAATAATGAAAAAGGCAGTACACGAAAGGCTGATCTATAGACACCACATTAACAGACAAAATATAAATTCTTTTTTCAGTGTTTCAGTGTTTAGTAAAATATCTTCACTGGCCTTCCACCCGGAGGGTTAGATATTACTACTGTATCTTTGTCTACAGATTGGGCGTTTTATATATTTATTTATTTTTTGGGGGTGTTTTATATAGCTCAAACTTGATCTGAAGGTATCAGAGCGATTTCCATTCATTTTTTTAGGCATGGGGGGAATTAAGTGATTTGCTTAGAATCGCAGGATGTTGAGCATCCCCACCGAGACTCGAACCTGGTTCACCAGCTTCGAGGTCGACCGCACTAGCCATTAGGCCACACCCTCTCCTAAATGTCTCAATTTTCTAGTATATTAACATTACTCGGAGAGGAGTAGATAAAAGGGCCGGGCCACGCTTGGAATCACCTGCGGATGATGTGAAGTGTTGGCAGCCAGAGCGCCCATGAGTGTGGCGCAGCGTGCGGGCTGCACTGATTGAGGATTCATACGTGGCAGACAAGACGCAAATCACACGGTGTGTATCATAGTGCGCATAGTGGTATAGTTCCTGAAGCTCACACCGTTAGCTGCTTGTCTCATTTTTTAATGCCTCCCTTTTGATTTGCATCTCTCCTCACTCGTCTCTCCTCCCAGCCCTTACACTCAGTTTGGAAGGAACATCGATATTTTCGCCTCTTCTTGGGAGAGTGGGATGACGCCGTTCTTGAAATGATCTTCATAAATGTGCAGCTATATGGAAATATCGTTGGTAGTTACAGTTCTGTTCATTTTGTGCTTAATGCTTTAATGGCTTAAACATGAAAATGCTCGGCAGGTGTTATCAGAAGGTGGGTCCATAGTAGGTCTTGGTGATATGAACGGAAACATCAGAAACACTGTGTCCGTGACATCACTTTCAGAGCTTACCCCAAGTAGGGATACGTTAAACTTTCTCATCTGAATGTTAATAAGTTCACCCAGTGCTTAGTTAGCAAATGAATAAGTGCCAGGGCCCAAAGTTTAGCTTCGACGCCAGTGGCCGGCGCTACTGAATGTTAGGTTCGAATACCAAGGCTCCATACTCCAGATTCCACCTCATGCCTCTTTCATCCACCATCACACACTGCCTACCCTTTATCTCGCTCTCCCGGGTTCTTTTCCATCCATGCTTTCTTTCTTTGTTGCTGTTTTCCCATCTTTCTCTCCCGCTTTCATTTCCCTTTTTGTGTTTTTCACTTTCTGCTCTGTGTCAGAGTCCGAAGGGGTAAAGTAAGTGCTGGTGAGCCACATCTGCAGCCACCGGCTCAAATTAAGCCCTGAATTTACTGCAGTATATAGACAGTATAGTTGCATTTGTACATTCTTTCCCCAGGCACTCCTTCCCATTCAGCGCAGGTGGGCATTCGCCAATATGAACAAACTCACATGGCCACCACGCCCAAAAGCCACCCAACCCTTTACCACCGCATAACGTGTATTTGTACAGTGCACGTACACCAAGGGTATCTTGGAGCTGAATAACAGATGTTTATTGTTACCCAACTTCAATGATACTCATTTTATCGACCTCAGAAGGATGAAAGGCTGCCGGGATTTTAACCTGTGACCATGAGGCAGAACGCAGGCCCCTGCAGTGGGTGCATTAGTCCACAAAGCCACCTTAACAATATAAACATCTTAAAATAGTCTGCAAGTGCCAGGGCCTTGATTTTTCCAAATCATCCGATTTTGCAAACACTTCTCGTTTGACCCATTTTTCATCTCTCCGATTCCTGGTGATTCTCGGCGCACTGTGTTACAAACCGTGTGATCTGCGCCTCGTCTGTCGCGCATGAATCCTCTCAGCAGCCCGCACGCTGCGCCGCACTCACCGGCGTCCTCGCCTCCAGCACTTCACATCATCCGCGGAAGATCCCGAGCGTGGCCCGGCCCTTTTATCTACTGCTCTCCGAGTAATGTTAATAGACTAGAAAATTGAGACATTTAGGAGATACAGGCAGTGTTTAGGAAAAAACCATGAACGATGACAGGGGCGCGACAAGATAACAGCCGCATCCCGACGCGTGATGGAGGGAGCCCCTGTCACAGGCTGGCGACGGCGCCTCAGGGGCCCGGCCCTCGCCGTCCATCTCTGGGTATTAAACACCAATGCAAATGGGCCGGCAGTGATGGAAGGGCGGTCTGGGGACATTTCAAGAGGAAGGAAGCGCTACGAATTAAGATAGCCAGAGGAGAGGCAGGGGCCCGCGGTGGACGCTTCCTGGACCCGGAGCGGGTGGGAGGATGGGTGGTCTGTTCTGCCAAGGGCCGGAACCTTCTTCTCCCGGCCAGGGCTTTTACACGAATGCATCTTAAGATCCGGGGTGAGATGCAGGCCCAGCACACAAGGCCCAACCGATATCCAGAGGCACTCGGAGGGCGTCCCTATAACACCACCATCGAAGGTCTGCACGTGCGTGGGACGCAGGCACAATTACTTTATTTAAAAAAAATAAATTATAATAATAAAAAAAAAAAAACGATTAAAAAAACACAACATTCAGATGAAAGCATCCTCGATCGATTCGACGATCCAAATTCAGGACATTGGTAGAATGCGTTATATCCAGCCACTACGCATGCCACGTCACAGAAGAGCGACAGCACTGCTTGCGACACTGGCAACAGTACTGACTGTGATAAACTTTTTTTCTCTAGTGCTTGATACCACGCTTCTAAACGCTGACTAACAGAACACACTATTGTAATGGTGCTCGATTTACCGCCCTTTGGAAGGATGGAAGGCTGAGTTGGCCTTGCTGAGATACGAGCTTGAGACCTGCTTGTTCAGCGAATGCTTCAGAAGTGATCAACTCACTGAGCCACCCTTCGTGATACAGAATACACACTGATAAAGACACCTAGTCCTTGAATGACACTAACAGCATGCGGGGACATACGGAAACATCTACATCACACATCAGGTGGAAAACATTCAAGGTATTTATTTTAGATTATGAATTAAAATGAGTAGAAAACACATTTCAGCAGCACATCTCTCTGCCACTGTTCAACAGGAAAGGTGCAATACAAAATACATGGCAACATGCCAGCACTCTAACTAGCAAAACACTGACGTGTTTCGGTCCAACTGGACTTCTTCAGGTGGATGCAACTTGTTCTGCCAACAAGCCTATCTGTGAAAACTGGAAATCAGACAATGAAAATGTAATTGCAGCAGGAGAATGCAGTCACATCCAGAAGAATGAAACTACTCACACCATAGGATCCATACACAGGGGAAAGAAACAACTCACAGGAGAACTAAAGCAAAGTCAGCGGAATGTAATTACACCAAACCCATAAATTACAGGTTGCAAACTCCTCCTAGGTTGACACTGGTACCAAGCAGAAACACTCTTGCAGTACCAGGCAGTATGCAATGGGGCTAGCCCAGTGTCCCGGTTTTTTCTAGCTCAAATTTTGCACGGATTTCCTAATCCAGTGTTGATTAAGGTTCACATTTACCACCTCCTCTAAAGAAGCGGTGTATGGGAGTGGAAGGCCAGTATGGGCCAGGGATGCTGGGTGGGGAGTCTTTCAGAGGAGGCTGGAACCAGGCAGGGAAGAACCAGACATTGCTTCTTCCGCGCTGCAGGAAGCCATCGGTCGGGGCAGTGAGCGGGCTGCTCTTTTGTGTGCTGCCCCTGCCACATCATTCTGAGCCTGGTGTTTCTGCACAAGGAAAATCCAGATGCGGAACCAGCGGGCCAGTTGTGATCAGCTGCTGCACTGTCCAACCAGGGGCACCACTCTGCCCGACTCCTCACTGTGCCCTTGCATGAACAGGGCCATCCAGGGGAAAATAGAACCAAACACAGGAACAGACCAACACCTACGCGAAGGCAAGCAAGGCTCGGAGAATGTAATCACATCTAAGGGAAATGGACCACATACATAAAAACTATTGGCAAAGCCAAGAGGTCGGAGTCTAATTTGTTTCCCCATGCAGCATTAGCACATTAGAGCGAGACACACAGGCGAAAAGGAGGAAGCCAGAAGGAGTGGGCACAGAGGGCGGCAGCTGTAAAGCAGTCTCAAGTGGAGGCGCAAGGATACACCCAAACAGCAAACAGCATCAGGTAAGGGATGTCCACTCCAATGGGCTGAGCCAAGATGTGATAGTCAAAGTCTCCCACCAATGGCTGGAAAGGCTGGTCGAAGAAAGTCAGTGGCTGAACGGTGCAGACCCAAATTCCACTTCCTGTATATTATTAGCAATAGGTCTGATTCACAGCTGGGCAGTCACAATCCACACCAAAAAAGGAAGCCACACGGAAGAGAAAGCAATACTCCCAAGAGAAGGAAGCAAGGCTAGAAGACTGTAACTGCAGCCAGAGCAACGTAGACACAAACTGGAAAATAAAACAAGCAAGAGAACCAAACACAAGAGAATGGAAGGAAATACAGGAGAAAGGCGAACAGCTAAAGAAAAGCCCCCCTTCATTGATAACCACATTGATGCTGGCCTCTGGTAGAATCTGATAAGTATTTTGTACAACAAAACCTTACAATAGACGTGCTGGATCTCTCAGTTAACCTGTAAAAACAAGCATTGGCAAAGCCAATTTGTCTCGCCTATAAGATTTATTGGCTTTGCCAATTTTTCTTTTTAGTTTTGATGTACAGCTTCAAAGCTGTTGTGGCCTGGCTAAAACATACTTTAAAAAAAGATGTCATGGCACGGCCACCACGTAACCTTGTATGTACATGCATGCGTTCAACAAGCAAGCACGCACAGTTTTTTTTTTACTATGGTACTTTAAACATTAAGAATTAAACTGGGCTTTGGGATTGAATGGTCTGCGGAGAGAGTTGAGAGTGAACCAATATAACAGACGGGTGGTGAAGCAACATCTATGACACAAAAAAGGCCCAGAGGAGATTTAAAGACAGCAGGAGGCGACTCCCCTATTCAGAAACCAAAACTACAAAAGGCCCCTGGGTCGAGAAGATGTGGAAGAGTGTTGGGGGGGGTGTCCCTTTTAAAGGACGGTTTCTCTCCCCCACCAGAAGGTGGCATGCTTCATCATAGGGAAATCTCCTTGCAGTATGAAGCTGGCCATAATGCAGGCTACAACCCTCTCACTGAGAGGGAGGAACTCAGGGGCGTTTTCAGTGTTAGAAAGAGGTATCCTAAAACCTGTAGAGGAGCAGGATGTGGTGAAGAGTGAAAAGAAGAAAAGTGTATGTGAAGTAAAACTAACTCCAAGGTACGCTGTTAACTTTATTGGGACGTTCTTGGGCCACGACTAAAATCAAACTACGTCAGAAGGGTATTCAACCTGTCATAGAACCATGAGGGTCGACATGCACCTGCCTTAAACCTTCTGTAGAGGTGTGTCAGCTTTCTTCAGGACTAACGTGAAAAATGAGGAAAAATCAATAAACGTGATGGTACAAAGAACCAGTGGTTAGAGTGGAACGCCACTCGGTCAGGGATCAACTGGTGGATATTTAACTAAAAAAGACGAGTTGTTTCGGATAGCATACATATAATTAAACAGTGCGGGTTACCCTATGATGGAGCATTGCACCTTTTGGTGGGTGAGGAAACCCGTCTTTTAAAAGGGACATCCCCTTAGCTCTATTCCACATCTTCCAGAACCAGGGGCCTTTTTGTGGTTTTGATGAAGCAACATCACCATGTTCGAGGGAGAAGCAACACGAGAGAGAGAGAATGGAAAAATGCAATATGGTGGAGTGTTGGGGAAGAACCACACAAGCAAGAGAGAAAGAAAGCAACGTGTGTGGGTGGGCTGAAGGAAGCGCAAAGGCATGAGAAAGCAATGTGGCGAGGGAAAAGAAAAGCATACGAGGGAGACAGCTGTGAAACGCATGCACTCTGATGGAGTACTTAAATAAAAAGAAAAAAGTAGTTCCCTAAAAGCGAGCAGAGGATTCATATAGCCAGCCAATCAATGAGATGGTAAAGAGGGTATGCTCTAGGAGAGGGACGAACACAAGATGGACAGGTTGAAACATGGCAAGCCAGCCAATAGAAAGCAATGAAATAAGAGTGACAGTAAAGCCAAAGAGTGGTATTGGGTGGACTGCCCTCTATGCTCGTGGTAAGCCCACAATATCCTTTGTTGCTGGTTGGCTCAACCTAATCAGGCCATCATCTTGTTCAAAGAATTATGTAATCTCTTCAATTTACCACCAAACAAATTGTGGAACTCTCTTAACATCAGGGTTCTACCGTCCGAATGATATGCAAATACCCCAACCTTTATTTAAGCAATATTTTCAGTTAACTGGAACCACAACACCCTCTTTCATTTCCAACTTCTGCAATCTGAAAATACAAACAGCAACGATCAACTACTCTGCGGCTGGGAAACGGATACAAATCTCCAAGGGACACGCGATCAAACGGGAAATTATAACATTTTGCGGCCAGGTCTTTGACTACCTTTGATTCATCAAAAACATTTTTGTAGAAGTTGATGATCACCTGCTACTTTCCAGAGGCTAAATCGAAAAGACGGGGACTGCTGCTTAGAAGATGATCTGCAAAACTCAGGATCCATGCACAAGGCTACGCTGTGTCCCTTAGTTGAGATTTATCGGTAAGAAATAAAGGCTGGGCTGGAACTGGTTCGAAGCTGCCATCTTTTGCTTAAACTAGAAATATTAATCCTAATGTCCTCCGCCCTTCTCTTCATACGGTGGATTTCCAAACTGCAAGGTGGATTGTAAAAGTCCCCTCCATTGTCAAACCCATCAGTCTTATGGCCTGATTTAGTGTTTAGTGGCGACGATATCCCTTCGCAACAGCGAAGCGTCTCTGCCAAACCGAAGTGCAGCTCTCCTCATTTACAGTCAGGTATGTCATCGACATTCTCCACTCCATCTGTGCCGTTGACTTATTCCCCCAACGGCCTGCAAGACTGAGGGCCGTCAGAGGGTTGGCCACTTGTCCACCTGCTCTAAATAAAGTGGGCAGACGAATGGCCAGTTTTTACTTTCACACACCCGTTCAATACGTGGTGGTAAGTGAAAGTAAAAACGATTCAATTACCCCGGCACCATGGGAGAAACCTTCCATGGCGAGGGAGTCATTGTTTATTTTATTTTCAAAAAGAAAATCCTGCTTCGGGAATTTTGTGTTTGAGAAACAAAAAGATATTGAAAGCGAGCCATGCCCCAAAGTCATTTTGATGGGGCCGCAGCTGTGATAGCAGTCCTTGTCAATTTTAAGGGTTATCCATCGAGTCGGCAGACATCTCGAAGTTCGGAGTACGGTTACTCTGTCAGAGTGAAGGAGTAATTACCATACTCTGCAATCTAAATCGGCACTTAATAAACACAAGTTAAGTATCAAACATTGGCTTATTGGCATGACCACACAAGCTTCACTAGAAAAGGTCTCACACAGGATTTTTGGTTTAGAGCTGTTTTTTAATAACAGATACGGGGACATTAGTACAAATATATGTATAAACATTTCTACATGTGTGCAACCACCAATAGTGTTCAATGATTTTGTTCTGCTATTGCAACTACACCGTTTTTCTGAATCTCCTTTTTACATTCTCATCCCCCAACAAACCACCCCATTCCTATCTGGTCTTCAGTAGAGTATATCATCTCCTTGCATTTAAGATTATGAAGGTGGTTTATTATCCTTTTAATGTATAGCATTTCTTTGATTGCTGTTGTGTCATCAATATGTTATAACTTGATTACTTTCATCTTTTCTAGCAGAAACATCAATGATAATGCTGATCAATTCTAACCTTCCAACGCCGTCACGGTCCGCGAACGCCCGAGGGGGTCTTACCTGGACAGCTTGGCTGTACGGTCCAATGTTCGCCGGGGCCCAGTGGGAAATGCTCTGCACGTGCATGACCTGCCGCTCTGGCCGTGGCACCCCCTCATGAGTCCGGGCATCCTGGTGTACAAGGCAGTCCATCCACAGCAGCACACCCTCTGGTAAGGGTGCTTCCACACATACCCTGCACACAGAAACAATAACACGTGAGAGGAGAAACCCTGCCACGTGCATCGACTTCTCGCTGTCGTTGCTGTCTCTTGTGCTGGCGAACGCCTCTCTTTTCATGCTTCGACTATCTTCTGACCTCACCCAAGCTCAGATCCTTTCTTTGCCACCTTGCTATCTTCCTTCTGGGATCCCCCAGTCCAACACCTCCGTGTTCCGTTGACTGACCTGATTTACGGGAGGTGGTGGACTGGGATCTGGAACCCGAACCAAGAGCAGGCAGACGACAAGAAACTTTAGCAAAGGCTTCCCTGTCACCAGCATTCCACGCAAAGTCACAAACAAGAATCCAAATATGGCAAAATATGTATCAGGTGTTGCACTGTAGCAAACTGTGTAGACATACTTACCAAAAGAGGCATCATGCAATGGAACATGAGAAGCCGGGCTGTTGAAATCTGCAACTGAGGTCTAATAAGAACTACAAAGTCCCCAATGCACGGAGGAGCTAAAAACAGAATGGAGAATGGACCACCCACACAAGGTGCAAAGCTGGTAAACAATAAAGTCGGTCTCCTGCAGTGAATCCAAAACACGCGGCACTCTGGTGCTGCGCTTCATTTTCACATGTGGTGCAAACACGGCTATATCTGGATGTGCTACGCATCAAGCAACGTTTCAAAGACTATCTGGTTCTTAGACACCCAAGGCTTTAAGTGGGATGAAAATAATTGGGGGAGGGAGGGAGGGCGGGCTTCTAAACTGGGCATGGCCTATGTACTTAGGGGTGTGGCATATACACATTAACTACATTTCTGCGATTCTCAATGTGTGCCACGCAGCCAGTATTTTGGTTTCTCCCTGAGCTTTCTTTTATTGTATAGATATATGTAACACAATAAATGACCCACACAAAAAAGTGCTGGAACTATTGGCTTTGTCAATGGTTGTGGGCTGTTTAAAATAAATGAGTAACAACAATGATTTTGTTGCAAATAATTAATGTTCAAATTGTTTCAATTCTGAATTGTGAGACTGTGAATTAAACACTACTGAGGCCTGTAGAACTGGCAGTGGCCTTGAGAGTGTATTAAACACTCCTGTTATGTTCACTCTATATTAGACACGTGTGTCCTTTTTCTCTCCGCATCTCATATTGAACACCTCATCGCTGTCCTCTTCAGCATCCTCTTTTCACTCCCTCCCGAATGCACTCCCTCACATTTCCTTCACTTCACCGTCCCCAAACATATGCAACGCACCCACTCAGCAGCAAGCACAGCACTTTCTTGTACTTTTGTCTTCTCAATAGTTTGACAACTGTGTACCTACTTCACACACATTTGTACAGAATTACAACTGCAACTGGAACACATGACCATTGCACTGTGCGCTCTGCAGAGAGGCCAAGGATTGGATGTCCATGAATTCTGAACACATTTTCGATCCCCTGGCACTGCCTTCAGCCTCAACTCCAGGCCCAATGGCATTAGAAGTTATAAACACCTGGAGAAGACTCAGTTGAAAGTATGCACTGTACAAGAGCAAATATGCAACACTAAAAACGACATACAAAAAAAAAATACAGGATCACAATGTCCTGGAAGTAACTCGCACTCTAAGTGAATGCAAGAGAAGTAGATGACGTGAAATAAAAACATGAACTAAATAGCTGACATCACCGCACCGTTTTTACATTCATTGTACAGTATTCGATCAGCGATTTTGCCTTTAAAACTAAGGACATGAATATGGAGACCAATAGGGACCCGTTTCAATATCCCGTTTTTAATTACTACCGGTTCTGGGGCCCGGAGGGACCCGGTCCACATAAAGCCCTGGAGACGGTTCCAAACATCAGCAATGTGGAAGATCAGGAGATGCCATCAAGTCAGACACATGCCGTGGCAGTAGCTGTCTCCCACATGCCCACAGCCAGGAAGTATAAATGTGGAGAATGGGGACCTCCCTAGTTTCAAATGTGGAAAGAGACCGCGGAGCTGTCGGTGTGCACCAACTCTCATTTGAGACTCACCACAAGACAAAGGCTCGTGATTCAAAGGAGACCTCCTCTAACGGCAGCGTGCTTACGTGCAATGCTGAATCACACTTCTCCCACACAGCATTGACCAAAGGGTCTCCACAGTGTGGCCCCTGGTGCATTCTGATGACTCTCAGTCGATAATGACGGGCAGTCACAACAAGCTGATGAAATGTCCTTCTAGCAGGCTGGGGCCCCGGGGCCCACCATCTCAAGGTGAGCGTAAGAGACGTGTGATTGGGCTGGACTTGTGCTGCTTCTACACAAACCTTTCCAATGCACTTTCAGGTGAAGTTGCATGGATTGCGTGTGCAGCTCAGTGTCGGGGACCCCCGGCTACAGCCCAAGAAGCCTGTGGGACCCCAAAGCTGTCAGTCTCCTTTATGAAGCACATACTCTTTGTGGGAGCAAGGGCCACTTTCTTGGACAGAGTTAGGGGATTTTAGGCGATACACCAAGAGTCCAAGACTGTGACTGGTCCGGAGTATTAGGGCCAAGTTGTTTGCAGCCGGAGCTGCAGATGACACCCTAAGCAGTCATCCAAACTGGGGCAGAGCTGACCTTCTGTAGCACAGACAGCCCAGTACTGCAATAAGAATACTTGTGTGACTGCGTTCTGGCCAAATCCGGAGTTTGTTGCGATGGTGCTGGTCCAAGCATCGTGAATGCCTGTAGTACTGGGTGATGCTCAAGTTGCTTCTCTGTATGAGACAACAGCAGCGGGCGTATCCCTATCATCTTGGGAGGGCCAGGTGGAGTCTATTGCTCTTATGCCTTCCCCACTGGCTCCAGAAGTTCTTTGATGACCGCCAGAGGAAGAGGTAGCCTGAATTATGGAGGCTGAAACATCTACATGGGCATTGAGAACCTCTTACCAAGGATCAGCACGTGACCAATGATGGAGTGTTTGCAAACTTTGCTGTCCCGGGGAATTTATATGGGATGTTGCCCTCAGATGCGGGCTGAGAAGTGGGCTTGGTATTCTGCCTACAACGAATTATCCGTACATCTTGATCTGGGGAGATCTTTCTCGAAGTGGCGCCATCATCTATCCCACAGTTACTATGGCAACCGCTGCCTTCACACAGTAACGATGAACTAAACATCATAGGTGAAGAGCTCTGGAGAAGGGAGATAGTCTTCCTCACTGATAGAAGAGGTACCCAGTGCCGCACACAGCCGTAGAGTGATTATATTTCAAAATTACTACTACCATCAAAGATGAATGGTGCTGCCCTTCCGCTGAATGCAGACCGACGGATTCTTGTGAGACCTCAGCTCAATTGTTACAAAAAGCAGAAACGCGCCCAGAGAGGACATGTAGTTTGTAAATGGGTCCGCTGCTGCTCCAAACTATTTGTGGCAATGCAAGCTCTGGAGGAAAGCAGAGTGTTGCTGCATTAGTTACCCCAGAGGAAGAGGAGGAGAAAAAGGGATATAGAAAAAAATGCAGACATCGCTCCTCGTGAGAGAAACACTTTAATGTCCACTACAATATACTTTAACAAGCATTGGCATAGCCAATAGGTCTCGCCTTTGGAACCTTATAAGTGTTTAGCCATGCAACAGTTGCATAACTAAACACTTATAAGGTCCCAAAAGTGAGACCTATTGGCTATGCCAATGCTTGTTTTAACTGCTGCAATCTATTGAAGCCTTAGGGAGAACATCAAAGCGGCCGTGCGGCCGCGAAAGTGAAAGTAATCACGGTAAAGCGTGACGCGCACACATGCACTGTAGCTCTAGGCTGGCCTTGTAGCACTATTTGGAGCCCTCACAAAATGTCTCGCCAGACTGAGACCTAAAAAGTACAGCTGGTGGTAAATGAATGTGTGCACAGGGTGTGATGCAAAACTCTGCATTTAACAGCTTGGAGAATCGATTTCCAGTGTCGCTACTAGGTACAAAAGAAGAGGAAAGCCCCAAAATGTAGGAATAACTCAAATATTCAGATCCTAACCTGGTGAGCAGTGTTGACTAGCAATAAGAGGCGCTTAACACCATGGAGGAGGTGTAATTAAATAACTAGATTCTCTCATTGAGTTAGTGCGCACACACACAGACATACATGCACACAATAACATATCTTTTTATGACAATAACTAAGGGCTTGCTTTACTTGTGCCACCTGTGAAAGAAAAGATCTCTAGGTGTGAGCTCCCTCCTGAATAGCCATCCTAGAGGTAAGTACGTTACGGGGCGATTACCTTGCCGGGGGGCACACATCAAACAGTGTCCCATACACTGCGTTGATGGCAGCAAAGTCCCTCATGTTCTTCACATACAGATGCACCAGGACAACATCTTTAAGCGGCATCATCTTGGAGTCCAACATGACTGAAAAGAGAAGTACATGCTGCTTTTAGCATTTGCACAACCACAAATCTCCAAAGTGCGGTCTTGGTACTCCTGCACATATTTCATGCACGTGTCCAGTACCCCATTATTTACAGTGAAGATGATGGAATACCTCGAAGGGAGTCAAAGGCTTGCTGGGCCGCTGCTTCAACGCTTGTAACATCCGGCGGAGAGAGGCGGCCGGCAATCCTGCTGATCCACAGGTGGCCACGAAGGGATGTTGCAGAACACTCTGTGCTGCCGCCTGCAGGAACAGGAAAGAGAATAAGAATAGGGCATGAACAAAAAGGCAGGAATCCTCACGTAAAGTACCGGAGTGACAATGAGGTGCCCTTCATGGACAGGGACTTGTAATTTCAGACAGGGCTGTCCTTGTTAGACCGGGCCCGGTGGCATAATAGAAACACAGAACAGAATTTCATGTGACATAAAGACTAGAAGGCCCATTTAATGTGTTATGTCTCTGCTTGCTTCCTACCCTTCCTCATCCCATTGCCTTTATCACCATTGCTTGGATCTGCGACTATGGACCATTGTCTTTTGGTTGCCGTCATGGAAACTTAAAGAGGGTTCGTAATGGACACAAGAGCACTGTGGGAGGGTACAGTGTAGTTATAAACACCACGAACGAACAGGGGTTAGTTCGTGGTGTTTATAACTACTCTGCAGTCTGTAGTGGAGACCATTCTGTATACTTTGAGTTGTGTCCTGTTGCTCCCAGGACTGGTACATTCATTTAAGAAAGAGCCCCACCGCCTCAAGATACTGAGCTAGGAATTTTGAGTGGAGGAGTCTTTTATCTCCTCTCCGACAGGCTGTACTCACGTGGGAAAACACATTTTCTACACGTGTTCTCACAGAGGACTTTTGCACGTAATTGTATGTCAGACACGCTTTACAAAAAAACATTCATTGCCCGTGTGCCGTAAGAGGTAGAAACATTGATGAGCTTCATGCTGTGGGACGTTACTCAATGTGGAAGGAAGATGCCAGCCTCACGCTCTCCTCAGTGCTCCAGCCTCTGACTTCAAATGATCGCAGGTCACTCAAGGTAAGCTTTACAGGATGAAAATATTTACAAAGGGTAGTAGTGGTCTGATTGGGAGCACATTCCACCATATGTGCATTGAGTATCAATATGTAGTGTTAGTGCCCCTCAAGGTTCGAAATTACACCCCACTACCCAAGGTGTAGTTCACTATGGTTAAAGAACCCAAGTGAGAATGTCAAAAACTGAAGGTAAACCTCGGCACTCAATTTAGTTTGATTTTGAGTTATACCAAGCAATTTTTAATTAATTTCAACAAGTACAGGTTGCACATTTCTTAATGTTCAATGTACTAAACATATCTTTCAAATACATTAAGATGTTTTTTTTTCCCTCAAAAACACGCAATATTTGTTTTAACAGTGATAAGCTGGTAATTAATTCAGTTGAGCGATGGACCGGCAGCCGACACGTGTTTCGTTTCCATGAAACTTTTTCAAGGCTTTGCAAAATAATCTGTGTGTTCTCAGGAATTTGTTATTCTTTTTATGAAGTTAGTCTTCTGGCAACCGTATATGCTCCCTTTGAAAGAAGATTAGTAGCTCCATATCAAACATGTTTTCCCATATTCACAAATAAGCGTTAAAAGTCAATAGGTTTTGATGGCAGTGCCCGGGCTTTCAGTATGCCCCTGTCGGTATCAAGTGGTGGCGTAGTAACGAACCGTCTCAGAAAAAAATTTAGTCTCCTTTTACATGTTTGATATGGAGCTACTAATCTTCTTTCAAAGGGAGCATATACGGTTGCCAGAAGACTAACTTCAGAAAAAGAATAACAAATTCCTAAGAACCCGCTGATTATTTTGCAAAGCCTTGAAAAAGTTTCATGGAAACGAAACACGTTCCGGCTGCCGGTCCATCGCTGAACTGAATTAATTACCAGCTTATCACTGTTCAAACAAATATTGCGTGTTTTCGAGGGGAAAAAAAACATGTTAATGTATTTGAAAGATATGTTTAGTACATTGAACATTAAGAAATGTGCAACCTGTACTTGTTGAAAATAATTAAATATTGCTTTGTATAACTCAAAATCAAACTAAATTGAGTGCCGAGGTTTACCTTCAGTTCTTTACAGGATGAACTCGGGATGAATCACAGCCTGTGGCCGACAGGTGGAAGTTGGGGTTCGATGCTTCTGCTTTGTCGTTCCTATTTAACAGACTTCGGTTACGGGGGATGGTGTGTTGGTTAAGACGCTATGAAGCCATCATTAAATACTACATCCTGCTTGCTGAAAGCAAGACGATTATTAGGATACGCCAAGCAGCAGGGAGACGGATTGTGACATCATGCGCTCTTTGGCCCTATGACATCACCAATTCTCACACAGCAGACTGCTGTTAGCTGCTGAGTAACTAGAAGAGGTGCAAAAAGGGGAAATCACAGATTTCACTAAGAGCCCTGCTTACCTCCTGCTTCTGCTGCTGCCTTCATGACCCCCTACACAAGCAAGGGCAGTGCTGGGGAGCAAATGCTATTCTCGACTATCCTTAATTTACGTCCTTAGTTCAAGCAGGAAGCTCGCAGTTGTATGACGATTGAGAACATGCCACCGCTCTCATTTGTAAAACAGGTGTCTGGTACAAGAGGAGTTGACATGCAGATCATCTAGGAATTGCCAATATTATAGCAAACCATGCCGTCAGAAGGGCAGAGAGAACTCTGAGACACCGCCATTAGAGAAGAGACAAGGGCTCTATCTTTGCGGAGAAGGATACAAAATCTGCTAGTGGATGTTCCAAGTGGATAATGCTAAATCACAGGGTGTGGACCATGCTGGAAAGGTCCTAAAAGGTCCATTCCACTGGGGTCTAGCTATAACGTTGTTTCAAAGGTTACAGGATTGTATATTATAGTGCAGATTAAAACTGCTATAGACACGTTTATTGACTCAATCACAGACCTGTTCCAAGTTTTTCAGATGCAATTCAAACGAATAACTAAACGGTACAACAGTGCTTGCAAAGCTGTGCATAACAAATATTACTGTTACTCAAATCAATGGCACCCAGTTTATTGATCTCAAAGGGCCCAAATCTAAGTTTGACCAACAAGACTTCACACATTTGGCCTCCTGTCTGTAACTTTAGGCTCAAGCTCAGAGGACTGTTGGGTGACATAAAATAAAATAAATAAACATGGAAAACCAGGCATCTGCTTGGAATCTGTAACATACACTGGTGTGCCCTAAGGTAGGGCTGTGTTTAGGGCAATGTAGAAAGAGATGACAGCAAGGACCTGCAGGAGAGAGTTGCTTTGCCAATTTAATTAACATATTTATTCCCAGCAATGGGTTTCTTGCACTCACCGAATGAGAGGGACTCCCAGGGGAGTGGTGACGCTTCCTCTGCTTGCTCATCCTCAGGTGGACTGGAAACACCGTCAACGAGCGCTTGGCAAGGACACAGGCTGGCTGGAAGCACATCAGGGGGGTCCACCTGTGGTGGACAACAAAGATATGTTACTGTGCAAAAAGTAAGGGAGGTGACTATGCTCTGGGGCAACTCTTCCTGGCTTCATGGAACTCTCTACCTGTGAGCAGAGGGGACCCTAGGAGAATCCCCAAGATGTTGTTGCACCCCCCGATTTTAAAGAGCACCTTATCCGTAAAGCAGCTGGCCAGAGCTATACTCAAGTTGGTCAAACAAGCACCATGGTACCCCTGTTCGGCCAGCAGTGGAAATCTATAGGGCCCAACCAAGGAGGGATGCTCTTTGTGGGCCAAAACTATGGGGGCACTCTAACACTAGTCCATTCAGCATAGCGGAAGAACATTTTATCAGAAGCCTGGTGAGTCTAGGGAAGTGCGCGCCTCCGTTCCCGCTCTGCTTGGATCTGGGGACCCGCGAGAACTCATTGTTGGCGGTGTTGAGGCTCCTACTGTACTGGACCTGAATCTTGGGCACTGAGGAAATGAAATGAGATAACAGCATTTGTGTTAAGCGCACAGCTGCCTCCGGAGAGGTGTCCCGGCGCTGGGGGCCGTCGGGAAGATGAGCTGTGCCACTTTAAAGAGGGTCTGCAGGATGTTGGCCAATGGAGGGGGAAAAATCAGATGGTCTGAGCCGCTCAAGAAGGGCTGGAGTGAGCTGGGCCTGGGGAAGTTCTGGAGCGAGCCACAATCCATCCAGAGGGGGATGCTGCCTTAGTTAAAAAGATGATGAAAGGGAAGGCCACTAGATGCAGGGACCACTCATCCTCACAAGGAGTCTAAGAAGTGCCTTTATCCTCCAAAAATCAGTGTGCAAGGCCGAGGAATTCCTGAATTTCATCCGTCAGTTTGGGCCCGGTTCTTGTACCTCCAATTTAGGTATGGGTCTCTTCCCATAGCAACTTTCCCCGCCGGAGGAAGATGAACCAGGGTTCTGTATATTGCTTCTATTGTACAAATGCACGTGAAAGTGAGAAGCATTTATTGTTTTTTTCTGCCATTCTATGCAAAACCTGGGTCTAAATAGATTGCTCCAATGTACAGGGCTTTTAGCTTAACCACTAGTGGAGAAGCATATGGTATGCAAAAGCGGCACCTCTGTCTAAATTTTTGTACATGGCCTGGTAAATTAGATGTAACACGCTAGATATTATTTGAAATTATGCCCCAATTTCCCTTTCCTTATCTGACCTTAAAGCCTGAGGGCGGTGGGTGTTTCTTGTATTTTTGTACATAGCTTGGGCAATCGGTTGTAAAGTGTCAGCTATTTGATGAAATTATGTTCCATTTGCATCTTTTTTTTTTTACTTGATATTAATATTTTTATCTTATTTGTATATGTGTAAGATTTTTTAATTTTTCAATGTCCTTATTTGACTAAAAATGTTTTATGCTTCTATCTATCCTGTGATGATGAAACAAAATGTTTCGAACTATCAATCAATGATGATGGTGAGTGTTTGAGTACTCACAGGTTCCTTGTCTGCCAGGTGCAGCTGCAACAAGCGCAAGTAGGCCACCGGAGCAAAGGCGTCGGGCGAGTGCACCACAGTTTCTGACACGTCTCTGTGAGTCAAAAACAAGGAATTGTAAGTGAAGACCTTCTCTTCCATTTATTGGGGGTACACCAACAAACACCATTGATACACCACAACAAAGTAAAACCGAGGTAAGATAGCTCAGCACATTGAGCTCTCACGGTTAAGATGTGTGTGTGAGGTTCGAATACCGACAAGGCTGGTTCAGTGTTTCATGCATGCAAGTTCCGTCACATGAGAGTTCAAAAATAAATTCACACCCTTTGTTGTGTCATGAGAGGTTGATCGAATTACACAGCCCCTGCAACATACTTACGTACCACGATCTTCCAATAAGTGCATGTCCTGAACTTATGCAGAAGGTAGGTGAGAAAATAAAGGTTTTCTGGGAACTTTTTCTGGCGCCCCAGGGGAGACAGGGGTTACTGGGCTCAGATTGTAATAATCAGTCTTTTGTCTCCGGTGACCTGGGGTTTAACCTCACTATTGAACCAACAACTGAGCACAGAATGCAGCCCTGTAGCACTTGACCCTATAGGTAGTGAAGTCAGGCATCCCAAGGCTCACTCAGGAAGATGTTGTGCAGTTAAAAACTCAGAACTCAAAACACCAACTAGACAAGCCAATAACTGAATATCCATCCAGTGCTTAATTTTTTTTAAAAAGAAGTAGCACTTTACTTAAATCACACACAACACAATACTGATCATATTTTTAACCATGGGACAACTTTGTAGAAAACGTCTTGTGCTACACCTTTCACACTTAGTCTCTGTGATTTCCCCTTTCAGGGGAGTAGAATATGGAAAGTCTTTTGTGGAAGCCAACCTAGTTGTGGGCCAACACTTGCGATCACACACGCCCTCCCGGATTCAGTATGTAATGCATCGTTGGGCGTGTTTTTTCAATCCACTGAAGTATGTTATTCCAGATAACTATGAGGAGCAGAGAGCCTTCTCACATGGGTTTGGGTGGAAAATGGGATGTTGGCTCACAGGCTTAAAACTGGACGTGACAGGAGTGGTTCCTACCCACCCTGCTATGGATGGGTCAGCTGACAAGGTATTGCAGCTTGAAAAGAATCTTTGGCACCTGGTAAGTTTCAAAGGTGCCGCTTCAGAGGCGGTCACTACAACGATATTCCCAATGACAAACATAATGGTCATCTTTAAGCATGCAGTGCGCACAGTTGGTGTGTTAGTTTTAACAGGGCTGGTTTTCTTGTATTTGGAAAATGATAGACTACAGGCCACATTGGACCGCTCTTAACTCAATGCCATTTACATACAGCATCTGGTCCATGCAAGTCCAGAAGAGTAGGGTTGAGGGAGGGCCAAGTGAGCACTACCGCTCGGTTTTACTTCTTTTATGATGTTTTACTTCCTCATGTTTACTTTGTCTTATATATTATATATTAGATAGTCGTTCTCAATAGCGAGGCGCCTAGGAAATTCCTGGGCTGGGTTTGATCTTAGTTGGCCTGAGCACATGCAAAGCTATGTTGTAAAAAACGAAGGCAGGCTCTATTTTTCCTCCCAGATTCTCAAGACCTGCAACTCTACTAAAGAGCAATACGACATCTTCAGCTCCATACAGTCAACGGACTGTCCATCTGTCCCCCTCGAGCCTTCCCAACAATTATGCAATAATATAACAGATTTTCTTGTAAATAAAATGAACTTCACATGTATCGCTAGTCCCTCATTGACTAAATCTACCACCTCTAATATTTTTGGTGCTCCTTATCTGGATCATTATCCGAACTCTCCTTCCGTGGTCAGCCACGCCAATAACCCACCGAGTCTACACACATTCAACCCTATCTCTACGGAGGAGAATCCCACTCTTCTTTCAGCCATTAAATCTGGATCCCTTCTGACTCGCTGACGGCCTTTTGGTCTGCTCTACCAAGCTGCACTTCACCCCCTTCTTCATCTTTGCAACCGGTCCATTGACACTGCAACCATTCCTCAAGCATGAAAAGCCATTAGTCATTTGCTTACTGAAGAAGTCGAATGCAGAACTTGAGCAATTTCTGTCCCATCTAACTTTTGACCAAAAATATTTTAGAGAAAGTCGCCAACAGGCAGATGCCTCATTTTCTTGAGCAGTCTAAACTTCTTGCACAAACTCAATTGGGCTATCATCCCACACACAGCACTGAAGCAACTCTAAATTCCAGGCCTTGATTATCTTCGAATGATGGCAGATCAAGGCAAATCTTCTGCCCTTGTCCTTCTGAACCTGTCCTCGGCTTTCAACACAGTCTCCCTTATCGTTCTACTCTCCCGCGTCTCCGAAGTCAGGCTCCAAGGCCCTGCTTTGGGCTGACCATCCCCAATCTATCATCTTGTCATCATTTCAATCGGAATTTAAATCCCTGTTTTACGCGGTTCATCAGGACTCCTCGCTCAGCCCCTCTTTTTAAGGGTTGCTGGCACAACTTATTCGGTCATTGGGCTCCAGCCTGTAAGTTATGCAGATGATACAGAGATTCTGCTCTCGCTTGAAAATAACATCAGGGACTGCACAACCCAGGTCGCTGAGTGCATGTCTTCCAATTCAATAAAACTCAACAAAGAAAAGACAAAATATAGACTTTATCTCTACTCAGAACTCACCTGGTGTTCTGTCTTCTTATCCGCGGTCCTCAGACCGAGGTTTGACCCTAGTCCCATCTTCCTCAGTACGCAATTTAGACTTCTTTTTTTAATCATGATCTTTCATTGAAGGAGAAGGTCAATAAATTGGTTGACATTGGTTTCCTTAAGCTTTGCCTACTGCGGAAAACCATACCCTACCTCTCACATCCATCAGCGGACCAGGCCACCATCTTAAGTCAATTAGATGACTGAATCTCCCTTTTTCTAGGCGTGCCTGTGTATACCAACAAACACCTGCAGCACTTACAGAATATTGTAGCATCACTATCTCTCACCCTCCATTTTGATCCCATGCAAGGACGGCAGTGCACATTCTTCACTGGTTACGTATTTGTCAGAGTATTGCTTTAAATCAGTTTGCACAGTGTTCAAAGCCTTCTATCCCAGGGCCCCTATGCATCCTTGGACCACTGTGTCTAACTTTGTTGGACGTTTCGGCTCTATACACCGCTTAAGGCTCTCAGGTCCTTTACTATCGGGCTGCTGGCAGTTCCCAGAGGTTGACGTATCAATAGGACTAAAATGTCAATCAGATATATTGGACATTTACACAGAACACAACACGGGCAACGCTGGTTGCAACAGGAGTTATTACTCAACCCAACATTACTATTTCCTATCAACAGCGAAGAACGGATCTGAAAACTGCTACTTGCAAGTCACACCCAGGTCTCTGCAGCAGGTGTGCCACCTACTGAGATTCCTTAAGGGCACCGAGAAGGAGATTCTGGTCCCCCACCCTTGAGAGGGGCATGTACAGGATATCGGGCCAAATATTGGGTGCCCGAGGGCAAGGCTGTGGCAGAGGGTCAGACACTACTGTAATGAGAGATCAGCTTGACGGGCAATTGGTACTTGGCTGGAAGATGAAAGGTTCCGTAGGCAGCGACAAGTAGAAGCAGCATCTTTACACAGCAGATAGTTCCCCGCTCGCAGGCGACGTCTATTCTTGGCGGCGAGCCGGCTGATGGAGCTCAGCCATGTTCTGCTCCAGCCAAGTACCAATTCTACATATTTGAGTTGGTTTAATCGCATGCAGCAAATGCCTGCATGCAACCTAGTGGCGACAGGTTCGATACTGGCAGGGCCGTCTCATTCATTCTTCCTTCCAGGGTTGAAAAAAACAGCACAAGTGAAAAGCACATGTGTGCCTGCTTTTGAAATGATGGTACACAGTTTGGTCTGTGGCATAGATCCTTAATGAAAGGTAGACATATTAAAAGGTCCACAGTGGGCATTTCAAAGCCTCTGGCCTCAGGAAAATGCAAGCGACTGGCCTCCGGCAAAAAGACAAGTTTCACGGCCTCCCATACCTTGTTTCTTCCATAACACTTCTTGCAGACTATAAAGCCAGCTCTCTCACTTAGCATACAAAAATTGGCATTAACTTGAAGAAAACCGGGGGTCAACTGTAAAGATTTCAAAACGATTGGAGGGAATGAATATCTCTTTTAAGGACATTCTTATCTGTTCTGTCAAGTGGATCCATATTTATTTATATCTGTTTCAAAGACATTTGGGATCGTTTGCAATGATGTCAAAGATATGTGGAAGGTTTAACTTGTTCAGGGACATTTAGTGTTGTCTTTAGACATAGCAGCGTGATAGTTGGCAGTGTGTACAAATTACAAGGGCAAGTTGATTAATCTGTATCAATATCAAGTGAGTGGCGAATCCACTGTATCAGCTTTCCATGGACATTTGAGGTCAGAATGGAACAATCTCACAGAAGCGCCCAGTCCATTCTTCCTGCTTCAGGGAGATGGGGGGCACTTGTTAACAACTTCAGGAACAGCTGTTCTCATTTGTATTCAGGGGGTTTGACACAGTTCAGAACTTTCTGCCAACGTCATCAATACTCGCCTTCATTTTGAAGTCTCTGGACAATTTCGGGGAAACAAGAGATCAACTGGGAAGGCTGATAACCAGGTCGGCTCACTCATAGTCAGGGAGAGTCACTCATATTCACTCAATCCATCAATCACCCATTTATAGAGCACCGCATGTCACCTGTGAGGGTCTCGAGGCGCTGGAGATGTTGCCTGGTGGTTTGAGAGACTTGTGGCATCTGCGCTTTTATGAAGCCCCGGCAGGACAGTACAAATAAAAGGTACTGGCGATGGGCGACCCAAGGCAGCGATTTACCGAACACCAAACACAGAGAAGCATTGAAACTCACACCACGATCGCCTTCCTGAAGAGCGGGCAGTCCAAGGTGAAGGTTTCGTACTCGCCGCCCTCGCCACATACGTGCACTCCGTACTTCTTGGACAGCTGGAAACAAAGGCAGGGAGGGCAGAGAATGAACAGGAGCGATGAGGCATGAGCGACTCGCCGCAGAGCTAGGACAGAGGCACCAGGGAAGCACAGACCCAACGCAGACCAACATAAGAAGCGCCATTTTCAACATTCCCACCAGAATTATTGGAGCTACCCGCACCTCTCCCCTGAAGAGCTTTCCAATTACATCCGAACAATGTGCCACGTGAGGAAGTGAGTTTGTTTGCATATGTGCCTTAATGCTTGCATGCATTCTATGAACATGCATGTGTGCCTTAACGTCTGTCGTTACATTTTATTACTCAATTGCTATTTAATTTCCTGCACACTTACACGTATTTTACGTGCATCTATATTGTGCTATCCTGTGTACCACACTGCACACTTTACCGAGCCATTCTAGTAAAACGTAGCCTCGTTCTCAAGTTGGCACGATGAAAGAAGGATTTTATAAAATATTAGACCGCTCTGGTTAGTGTTAAATGTTTCAATTTGCTGCGGTCTTATCACCAGAACATCCTGGCATTTGCCTATTAGTGCCTATCTGTAGGGTTGGTTTCTGTCAGGTGCTTCGCTTCCGTTCACTTGCATTGAGAAAAAGTGAGAAAACTGTTGGGGTTTTTTGGGGGGTAAAAAACATTTGCTCCATTTTGTTCTCACAATTTAAAATGTGCAACTTTAGTGGAGTCTGCCGAGTTTGCACTGTTTAGAAAAAAGCCTTCACCTTTCACACCCTCAGTTAATTAAAAGAGAAATTCGACCTTACGTATGTTGGCTGTGCTCCATCAAAAGGTGCATTCCTGCATGGTCTACCCCTATATTTCACGACATTTCACTCCACCACCTGCTGATCCCAATACTTTCAAATGTATGTCCACCCTCACCCGTCTCTCTACCTCTGTACACTTTACTTCCACCCCACCCCAGGTCCCTTCTTCACACGCCTACTTCTTTACTGCTATTCCACTCCTGTGCCATGTCTTATTGTTCGTTTCACGCTCTTCCCCACGGTTATTATCATTTTCCATCCTGCGCCACTCACTCACACTCTCTGTATATTTACTACTATTTTTCTCTATATAAATACTCGTCTTCCTTCTTTCCATTCCAATCTATGTGCCCTCTTCCAGTTGGTTTCAAGGTGCCCCTGACAGGTGTTAGACTCTGGTTAGAACCCAGAGGGCACAGCTTAACCCAGTCATAAGTAAGTGAACCATAACTTGGGAAAACAAAGCGCCCAGAAGCCTATATTGCCCAAGTTATTTTCTGGATTGCGCCCATGACGTATCAAGCATGATGCACGAAGGGCTGCTGCTCCAGATTCTGTGTCCACTGGGCCTGCCTCGTCACTCTTTCTTTTTTTGCATTCCTCAACTATCAATCTGGCAATGTCTTGGCTCCTTGTGCTCTTACGCACAAGGAAATAATTTTTTTCTACCAATCCTGGTGGGTATTGGTCACCACTTACGTTACAAGTCTTGAAGATGACACTGGGTGGAGAGGTATAGCTGGTGTCCACTGTAGGCCCACCAGGGTAAGGGGGATGGGGTCAAATGCCTTATTTCCTTTGATGAGACAAGTGGCTGCATTGTATGCATGAGCCGGGCACTATCACCGTTCAGCTGTAACAGGAACAAGGCTCCGGTTTTATTCAAGATGTCCGCTTTGCTGTAGTAAAGTGGAAGCTGGTTGTGCAGTAGTAGTTGGTATAGAGACACCAATGTTTGATTGGCAGTGTGTGTTTCAAGAGAGAGGTAATGGCCATTGAATTGCCAATGTTTCCTTGGCAACATATGTTTTGAAGGAGAGGTTGGAGCTGGTGATGTCAGGGTGTTTCTGCAGTTGTAGTGAGTTATAGTGTGTATTCATCCAGGTTCGCAACGGAGAGATTTTGCTGGGTTTGATTTTTCTGGCACTATGCTTGCGCAACATTAAGTGTTCTCTTAACAACCACATCTGTATGACGGAAAGACTATATTTGATGTAATCAGTGATCATGATTGTGGAGACATTCAGCTGGAGTTGGATGTTGCACGTGTAAAAGTGAATCCTGATTCCACGGTTGGTATTGAGGACCCAGAATGATTTAATGTACAAGAAGACCTTGGATTCTTGTGAGACTCCACAGGTCACTAACAACCAGGGCCGTCTAGAGCTGCCTAACCGGGAGAGTTTGCGTTGATCGAGTAGACAGACCAACAAATGTTAAAGTGTAGTGTTGATGAAGTCCATGTCCATTGATAGGGTGGTGATGTGGGCTTGAGGTAAACTGTGCACAAGGATGGTAAGAGGCCTACTAGGAGGAGAAGAGAGGCGCGTCTCGTATGAGCATTGATAACAATGCCGTAGACAAATTGGATGGACGCCATCTTTTCCTGCAAGGTGACCTTTAGAGTTATTGAGAGTTGCCTGGAAGGAGGTTTCCCTCGATCTGTTCACATCAATGGCACCCGTGTCTTCTACTATCTTTCTGAAGAATGGTAGATGAGTGAGGAGTGTGCAACCAGCTACGTCGTGGGGGTCTAGGTTGGTGTTTGGCAGTGTTAAGATGTCTCCTATATTTAGAGTTTATGAAAAGATGCCAGTGCGAGGGAGGGTTTGCGGAACAGTGTGAACTTTCTGGTACTGAAAGACTTCATGATGGTCAAGTGGAGAATGTTGTCTTCAGGGGTGATTGTCTAGACAGCAGTAATGATGTCTGTGAGTTCTGCCATTGTAAGCATTTTAAAGAATCATATGGGTATGTGAATTGGTGTGTGTGAGCATTGATAGTGGGTTTTTTAGTGCTGTTGATGTGTTGTCCGACCTTGTTGATATTTATTTTTTAGAGAATGAATTTAAGCGTTACACTTGTCCATTGAGCGGGGCATGGACAGTTCTAGCGTGGGGTTGACAGCTTTGAACAGGGCTTTGCTTCAGCTGGAGGCTTGCTTTAAGGTAGATGTGCTGCAGTGATGAGGTGTCTGTGTGTGTTCAGGTTACAATTTTCAGTTGTGTCAATCCATTTAACTAGGATGGGCACGTTGTTTGGCACAACAATATATATTCTCATACACCAGAACTACGGGTATATTCAGAGGCACCGTGATAAGGCTATTCAGCAGGACGATAACAGGGACTGGCATCAGTAATATGACTTGCATATACTGAAGTCCAATGTGGGCACATTCATAGTGCAATGGCGACACATTCTGCGGCTCAGTGTGATGGGCATGGTCTGCAGTCTAGCCACAGGCATAGCCATCAGTGCAGCTGTGGGAATATCCATCAGTGCAGATACAGGCTGGTTCTACATGTCGACAAAGGGCATGTCCTTCACTGCATTAATGGTCACGCTCTAAAGTTCAACGATAAGCATGTTCTGCAGTCTGTAACACTCATGTTCCATAATGCAGTAATGGGCACGTTCTGCAGTTCTTCGCTGGCATACTCTGAAGCGCTCTTACTGGCATAGTCTGCACTGCAATGATGGGCACCGATCGGAATGGCTTGCAGTTCCATTATGGGCGTGTCTGGCAGTCCAACAATGGGAATGTCTGGTCCATCAATGAGCATGTCCTGATAATGGGTGTGGTCTATAACTCAATGACGGGCATGTTCTGCAATTCAACAATGACCAGCAATCTGCCTCTAGACTCATAGAAACCTAACCTGGACATTTAGCTCTGGTCTGGAGAATGTAAAGTGCTTCTCAATGCAACAACAATTATCTTGATGGCCAAATCCCTTGGGCTCTACTGTTGACACCGGTGGCATTTAGAAATATCGTTTAAGCATAACTGTAGAAGTGGCAGCCATGTTTGTTCAACACTAAACCAATGCTGGCAAGAGGCTTGGGGAGGTGTGTAGGCAGGGGCCACCTAAGAGTAACTAGGAATCATTTCCAACAGGTGTGCCCTATATAATCAAGGGTGTGGTTTAAAACATGTGAACTACAAACCTGTGCTTCCTATAGCGCGCGCCTATCCAACCAGTATTTCGGTTCTTCTCTGTAAGTTTTCTGTTATTGCTTCAAAGAAATATCACAAAGTACAAGACATGTAACTAATACAAGCCGGATTATTGGCTTTGGCATTGCTCATTAGCAGTTTCAGATAAACGAGTTATAACAATGCTTTCGTTGTGAATAATGAGAACTGAAAATGTTTCATATCGAAAAATATGCGACTGTGAATTGTACATTACTAAGATCTGGTGGAAGGGTAGGGGTCTTTGGAGGGTGTCAATCACCGCCTTTCTCCCTTCACACGAACATCCTCTGCAGTCCCTCTGTTAGACACGCCCCTTTCACCTCCACATATTTCTATAGTCCTTCATTTGCATATCTCACACCTCATCTCTTTCCTCTTCAGCATCCTATTTTCAGTCTCTCCTGTATGTACTTCCTCGCATCTCATTCAGTTCACCATCCCCCAACACACAACTCACCCACTCGCCTGCAAGGATTGGAAGAGAAGATATTCTACACAGACTTATGACCCCCAGACAAGGGCTGTGAAGAACTCACACTGACTGCAACCTAAAGAGTCTCAGAGCTCCCCATCGTGCACCATCGGAAACACCCACCCACAACCTGAAATCACACAGACACCTTGAGTGGATTCATGTTGCGCACTATGCAAGTCATATGCGAAACAAAAAACCCTGCAGAAACACAACATCCAGGAAAAGGCAGACACCAAGGGATTGGACGACTAAGTAAAGCATGTGAAATGTAAACAAGAACCACATCCCTGACATGGATTACCCTAATGGTTCTTAGAGTCACTGCTCACAAATCAATCAGTGTTTTCAACTATAAAGTTAAGGACATAAATTTAGGGCAAGAGGGATCCATGTCAATGTCAATTTTTAGGTCTCGCCTGGCGTAGGCTGCGCACATGCGCAGTCTCACTGGCGAGATTTAATGATTTGGGGTATTTTGTGTAAAGGGCATTAAGCCCCGCCCCTCTCTTCCATTGGCTGGCATCACCGTTTATGCTAAATGGTGGCCAGCCACTGGAAAAGAGCTGGTTGTGACGTCTTCATTCGGCTTTTTCTGCCGTCCCACTTGGACGGCCTTGCCTGCTTTCCTTCTGAAGTAAAAGGTTTCTTATCTTTATGGGGCCAAACACATGGCCCCATAAAGATAAGAAACCTTTTAGCAGACGAGGCCGTCCAAGTGGGACGGCAGAAAAAGCCAAACGAAAACGTCATGACGAGTGCTTGTTATGACAGTATTCTAGTTCTTTGTTGGAACTTTAACCCTGAAGACATGCGTCACGTCGCAGAAGAGGCGCGACTGTCACTGTGCACATTCATGTTTTAAAGCTTTCCCTAACAAATGAAACATAAAACTTGAAGATACTGTAAAGAGTTTGATCAGTTTGAAGTGCTATCCAATTTCAGCTGTGCAGGATGCGAACTAATGACTGGTTAAACTTATCAGTTTTCTTTCAAATAAAGTATAACTGGTAAAGACGAAAATAGTTTACAACCCGTTAATCACTTTAAAGTAGGTGAACTTGTTCTGTCGCGATGTGATTGCGATAGTGCAGTGGCAATGTTGGACTGCCCCATATCTCGTAAACTCAAAGCGTGAGCCTTGGGAAGTAGAAATAATACGGAGAACGTGTCCGTAACAATCTTTGAACGCGCGCTCTCTCTCTTTCTTTCTCTTTTACCCTCCCCCAAACACACTAGATAGTTTTCTGGAAGGCGTGTCCTGGATTACTGTGCAGCGCGCTGACGTATATGCGCAGGAAGCTGCGGTGGGAAAGCCGGGACCGCCATGTTGGATTGCCTTCACTCCCTGCGGCCGAATTGACCTAGGTGAAGAGAGAATCCATTGTGTTGAACCGGCTCGGAGAGATCATGTCCGAGACCTACGGTAAGAGGATCTGCCTGGTCCCTGTGCGAAATCAAATCCAGGACAGGAGTGTAGAGCATTTGCCCCTATTCTCATCTGACAGCGTCACTGTCCATATTGGTTTTGCCCTGTTGTTTACAGTGATGCTATCATGCCCCACCTGCTAAGCTCACCTTATTAGCTGACAGCCTCGCCTACTATATGTGCTGTGTTTGACATTTATAAAGCGTCTGTTTCGATGCAGCGCATTTCTAAAGGTGTTGCCCCGCTGCCATGGATTTTCAAATATAATACAAGCACTGCTTCTCTGTGCTTTAGAGGTGCTTTCTAACAACACAACTGCAGGCCATGTGCATAATGTGTTTCTAAGGGAACAGCGGTTCCAGTTTTCACGTCTGGGCTGCACAACTGCTGCGCTGTCTTTGAGACTGGTTTTTATAGCTTATGCGACTGTTCGGTATCTGGTGAGATAACCATTCTCTTTGAGATTAACCGTTTCTACATTTCCCTTTCAGGAAATGCAGATTGCAGTGTATAACATAAGGATTTGTTGCAGGTGGTTGTTGATTTCCGTAAAACAGTAAGACAACATTTGGTGTATGAGAAGGTGGTGCAGGTATCACTTTGGTTTTCTAGACACAGTTTGATTAGATTACTAATTAGGCTCTCGTAATTTGAATGACAGGAGTCCAGGGAGATGCTGCTGATTGGCATGGGTATTCATGTTTAGTTTCCAAAACAGTTGTCTTCCAGAGTACCAAGTTTTAGTGTATGTAAAGATCAAAGAGGAATGAATAATGAGACGAGATGTAGGTAATGCAACTAAGCATGTTGCAGTAAGGGGAGGTTTTCGGACGATAATATAACAGAAATCCAGGGGTTGTCATAATATACTTTTCTAGTAAAAAGAAACAGTTAGTAGTACACCGTAGAAGTGACTGAAGTTTATTTGCCTTTCCAATATCTCTCCTGCCCCCCCCCCCCCACCACCACATGAGATTTAAGTTTAAACTTGGTTACTGCGGTGAGCAGTGAAGAACAGAGACACTTTTAAGCAAAACAGTGAAAAAGATATGGGAAAGATTTAAAGTTGAAGAAAAATTTGGAAAAGAAGACAAAGAAAGAATTGGCTCTACAAAAGGGTGAAAAGTAAGTTGCCACCTAGAGAGCCTCCGGCTGAATTAAGGTTATGAATGTGAGGTCTGCAGAAGATGCAGTTAACGTAGAACATTATACAGCTGTATCAGCAGGGGTGGCTGGGAAATGGTGCTTATTAAATCCATTTGCCGCCCCCTTTTCTATGATGCAAGTAAAACCTGGACCTTTAATTACAAATACTGAGCCTTCTGGAGCGAATGCAGAGTCTAATGCCAAGAAGGTGGACTTAGGAGAAATTAGCGTTTTAACCCGCTATCGTGAATTCGTTGCTCTGTTCCCCGATGTTAGTGCTACAACCCCCTTAAACAGGTTCAGGCTGCTGACTCTTCTCTATGCAATACTGGAACTGAGGGTAGTAGCATCTCAGGAAATAAAGAGGGTAACCCTAGTGAGTTAATCAGGAACATACAATGCCAGGATCTGCCAAACTACTCAACGGGAGCTTGTAACATCTAGAATAAGTAGGCTTGTCCTGAATCCTCAAGATGACTTTCATCTTATGGGGATAAATGTCATTCTGCTCCATCAACCAACGTTCAGAGGGAACACCTTGCAGGCAGATAATCCTCCATTAAAGGAGGCTATTAAGGGACTGTGGCCCATTAAGAAATCCAGGCCAAAATAATCACCATAACCCAAGCAAAGCTAAGCTCTCCAATTTACGTATTACAGCAAACTATTATGCACTGTTAATAAAACTACTGACTACAGGAAGAGTTGCTGACAAGGACGGAAGCCCGGACTGGTCCTGGCAAGTAAGGGCAGAAACAACACTGATCATCAGTCAGATTGATTGAAATGGAACCACATAACTTCTAATAGTACAAAGGACGTATTCCAGAAGACTATGGTGGTAGGACAACAATGTCTGAAAGATGATTATTTAGACATTTTGTCATGGAACGTGGCAGGTTTGGCTAGTAGAGTGGAGGACGGGTATTGGCTAGAATTCATCAACAAATATGCAGTATGTTGTTTCCAGGAAACCTGGTCTTTGTCAGAAAATCCTGTAAGTGGGTTTTTGGAGTACGTGGAACCAGCTAAGCAGTTGGATAGAGGGCGACCAGTTTGGAGGCTCGCAACTTGGGTGTCGTCTAAGTTAAATTGAACTGGACCCTGCCAGCTCTTACAGATCTACTGATGAATTGATTGATTGATTGAAATTGTGAGGTAGAGCATCTGGGAAGGAATTCTCTTAAGCCTGATGTACTGCATATGAGGCTAATGATGCCTGCTAATGAAGTTTTTATCGATATTCTAAATGTATATATTCCCTCTGGTTGGCCACCTGAAGTCCCAGCGATTTGGGGGGGGATTTTGTTGAATATGTAGAAAGCATAAGAGAAAGAGAGAGCCAAGTTGGGTACACATGCGGTACTGATTTGTGGGAATTTTAACCCTCAACCGACTGATGAAATTCCTAACGAAGCAGTACTGGCTGATGATTATTGGCTAGGTGTCCCCTATTTGGATATTCAACTAGGGAAAGTATCCTAGAAAGGGGAGCACTGAACAAATTATTTTTTACAAATTATCCGTTGCGTTTTCGGATTGGATGCACCCTTTCCGACGGTCCGGCAATCACGAGCTATAGTAATGGAAAAAGAGCTTCTCTGTTTTGATTATATTTTAGTTAATCTAGAATGGCGAAAGGTGGTTGATATGACAGTTGTGAAGAGCGACCAGGATCCCCTCTTAATGATAACAAAGATCACTATTAGCAATGAACTGGAATGTGGGCCTAATATGAGCAAGAACATAGACGGGAGTACAGGCCTGAGATTCTCCCCCATAATGATTTAAAGCGTATACGATAGGATAGAGGGAAACATCTTAAGGAAATACCCCCTATATCATGCTATTATAGCCAAGTATTCTTAATGCCTCAGATGATGCCAGTTCTTGTACAGTGTATACATATGATTTAATGGTCCACAAATTGAAACTTCTGAGGTCAAAGCCAGGACTAGCAGCAAATACAACTTTGAGTGCCTACAACTGCCTCAGCTAGTACAATAGCGAGTGCTATACCATGAAACTTAAGGTCTCGCAGGCTCTTGAGTTACGTCATCACGATGAGGCCAGTGAAGGGCTTTTTCAAGTCTATAAGGGAGAATATAAATATGTGTTAATAAGCAAGTAGCACAGAATGCTCTTTTGGCTGAACAAAGAGTACCAAGAGATTTTGGGAGTTTGTTTCAAGGATAGAGAGGGTAAAGACAAATAAGCTAGAGTGCCATATAGGCCCAAGGGAGTGGGTTAACTACTTTAGTGAACTTTACAGATGCGACAACTCTGATTTAAGTAGCTTGAAATCTATATTGTGTAAGAAACAGTGCTCAATGTATCCCTTCATGGGTATCTTAGTACCAGAAGTGGAAAGAGTATTGGCAGTATGAAAAAATGTAAAGCCCCAGGTCGAATCTGGTGCCTACAGAAATCTTCTAAGAAGATCAGCACCTGTAGGCTACGGCACTTACTCAGATATTTATTGCCTCCATAGCCAGTAATAATGTCCCCCAATCATGGCAGTCTGCAGTCCTTGTACCTATTTATAAACAAGCATTGGCATAGCCAATAAGTCTTGCTTTTGGGACCTTCTAAGTATTTAGTTATGCAGCACAATATTCTCGGTGCAACAACAACTGTTGCATGGCTAAACACTTAAAAGGTCCCAAAGGCGATACCTATTGGCTATGCCAATGTTTGTTTATTACCGATGTGTTTGTGAGCCTAAGGGCAGGGCTTTAAGTGGGCTGGGTCTCACCGGTGCTGAGCACCGGCAGTTTTTTAAAGGGGGCCCTGAAACGGGTCTCTATCGGGCTCTGTTTTGTGCCTGGCACAGGCGGTCCGTTTTCTTCCAAGATGCAGTGACACCAGGCACATCATGTGCGCGTGCTCACACTGCTCACTTCTCACTAGTGGAGAAGTTATGTCATGCCATCTGAGTGTTGTAGGGGAAGGGAAATCCTTTAAAGAGTCATTTTTTTCTCTCTGGATTTCCGTTCTCTTTTTCAAACTCGGGAGCAGCACCATTGTCGTGGTGTCACCAGGGCTAAAAGTGGAAGCTTTTTCAATATTTTATACAAGCCATAGTTGCTGCTTATATATCGTATGCAACTAACAACCATTGACAAAGCCAATAGTCCGGACTTGCTGTAGGTATGATGTTACTTGTTGTATCATATATCTGGATGCAATGACAGAAACTGCAATATACAAATCGGGCGGCACACTGTGCAAAACACTGATTTGTAGCTTACGTGTTTTTAAGCCACTCCCTTAATTACACTGGCCACGCCCCTTTGAGAGACCCCACAGTATTGTCATTCCACTTAAAGCCCTACATAAGGGACCCGCCCCACTTAAAGTCCTGGATGGACTGATGCCAGCTCCAGAAATGTGTGTACCTGCAGCTCCCGCGTTCAACCCCCCTGACATCCATAGTGAACAAAGCAGTGAGTAACAGTGACTGTGCACGGTTCATCACTGACTAGAGGTCATTGTAAATCGATGTTATTCACACTTGCCACACACTCCACTCTCTTCCATGGACCGTGCCTGCCACTCCTGAAAAGCCTGGACAAAACTTTCCTCAAAAATAAACTGGGTAGAAGCTCCACTCGTGCAGCAGGTACAGTAGCACCGTGGTCTACAGGCCACCACATTCGTGTCTTTCTTATACCACCCAGGGAGGGGTGACTCTCCAAGAGGGCCCGTGCCTCCATTGCCACGTCACTTCTTCAAGGCGCCACCATTCTGGGAGAAAGAGTGCGCTTCGCCGAAAGGAATGCTGCCGTTTGACCCCCGGTGGGGGTATCGCGCCATCTGAAGTCAAAGCACGCAATGCCGTGAAAGCCACCAGAAGGGGAAGGGAAACAAGGATGGCGCTGGAGGAGGGATCGGCCGGTGAGGTGATGGCGAGAGACAGCTCCTCTGGGGCGGAAGAGCCGCGGTCCCCCCTGAATGGAGCCGCCGTCCTCCCTGAATGGAGCCGCGTTCCTCGCCGTGTTCCGGCACGCTCGCGCCATTAGCGCCGGCTTACCTCCATCAGGTGCGGCCGCACCTGAGCCAGGCCCCTTCCCAGATGCTTATCGGGCTCCAGGCCTGTCAAGAGATTAAATAAAAAACACTTTCAGAGAGGGCATCGCCGCCGCGGCAGACATCAAACGCATTTGTATTACTGTCACAGCTCCCTCCCCTGGACCTGCGGCCTAGCCCAGTGTCAGCCTCTTTCACACCTGTTGATGGCTCAGGAGGCAGGACAGGCGGCCATCTTGAGGCAGAGAGGCGGCCATCTTGAGGCAGAGGTGCATCGCTTGACCATGAAATAGCAACACGAGCCACTCACACAGCAGCACAGAGCAAACTGAAGTGCCTCTGACATGCATAATGTTACATTATACCTGCAACTCGCAAGCATATGGCGGGTACCTCACCTTGTTTGTACTTCTGCAAACCTAACAACAAAATGCCGCCATGGACTTTAATTGGATCACACAATGTTCAAAACGACATCACACTCCAAAAAAGTGTTCATGCTTCATTCACCTCAACGGCTCACTCTCTTAAACACCTGACATCAGCTGCAAGTTTGAACCAGGAGTTGGACAAGTATGGATGCTTCCAAATAGAAGCTTCAGATATTATCTAACAAGCATGACAGGCTGAGTTGGCCCTGCTGGGCTGAAACACAAAGATCTGACGCACCCACCCCTAAGTTGGAAGTTAACGGAGAACTGGAATTTCAAAACTTTGCTGCACAACGGTATCATCCGCATGGAAATATCTAACAGCTTGTGGTCAAAGTTCTCAACCATCCACCCTGTGCCCATCCATGGGTAACATCTAGTGCTTTCTGGGATGTTCCAGGTGTCTGGAACAAAGAAGGAAATCCTGGAATACTTGGCGGGAAATCTGGAATCCTGATGAAAACTTTGGAACACTGGAGAGTGTTCCAGAATATGGGGATGATAGTGGCAGAGCAGAGGGCTGCTTAGGATTGGCTGAAGACGTGTATTTTGGATTCTATGGGGGGGTGTTCCAGAATATGGGGATGATAGTGGCAGAGGAGAGGGCTGCTCTGGATTGGCTGGAGTGTATTTTGGATTCTATGGGGGAGTATTCCGGAATATGGGGATGATAGTGGCAGAGGAGAGGGCTGCTCTGGATTGGCTGGAGTGTATTTTGGATTCTATGGGGGGGTATTCCGGAATATGGGGATGATAGTGGCAGAGGAGAGGGCTGCTCTGGATTGGCTGGAGTGTATTTTGGATTCTATGGGGGAGTATTCCGGAATATGGGGATGATAGTGGCAGAGGAGAGGGCTGCTCTGGATTGGCTGGAGTGTATTTTGGATTCTATGGGGGAGTATTCCGGAATATGGGGATGATAGTGGCAGAGGAGAGGGCTGCTCTGGATTGGCTGGAGTGTATTTTGGATTCTATGGGGGAGTATTCCGGAATATGGGGATGATAGTGGCAGAGCTGAGGGCTGCTCTGGATTGGCTGAAGACGTGTATTTTGGATTCTATGGGGGGGTGTTCCAGAATATGGGGATGATAGTGGCAGAGTAGAGGGCTGCTCTGGATTAGCTGGAGTGTATTTTGGATTCTATGGGGGAGTGTTCCAGAATATGGGGATGATAGTGGCAGAGGAGAGGGCTGCTCTGGATTGGCTGGAGTGTATTTTGGATTCTATGGGGGAGTGTTCCAGAGTATGGGGATGATAGTGGCAGAGGAGAGGGCTGCTCTGGATTGGCTGGAGTGTATTTTGGATTCTATGGGGGAGTGTTCCAGAATATGGGGATGATAGTGGCAGAGGAGAGGGCTGCTCTGGATTGGCTGGAGTGTATTTTGGATTCTATGGGGGAGTGTTCCAGAGTATGGGGATGATAGTGGCAGAGGAGAGGGCTGCTCTGGATTGGCTGGAGTGTATTTTGGATTCTATGGGGGAGTGTTCCAGAGTATGGGGATGATAGTGGCAGAGGAGAGGGCTGCTCTGGATTGGCTGGAGTGTATTTTGGATTCTATGGGGGAGTGTTCCAGAATATGGGGATGATAGTGGCAGAGGAGAGGGCTGCTCTGGATTGGCTGGAGTGTATTTTGGATTCTATGGGGGGGTGTTCCAGAATATGGGGATGATAGTGGCAGAGGAGAGGGCTGCTCTGGATTAGCTGGAGTGTATTTTGGATTCTATGGGGGAGTGTTCCAGAATATGGGGATGATAGTGGCAGAGGAGAGGGCTGCTCTGGATTGGCTGGAGTGTATTTTGGATTCTATGGGGGAGTGTTCCAGAATATGGGGATGATAGTGGCAGAGGAGAGGGCTGCTCTGGATTGGCTGGAGTGTATTTTGGATTCTATGGGGGAGTGTTCCAGAGTATGGGGATGATAGTGGCAGAGGAGAGGGCTGCTCTGGATTGGCTGGAGTGTATTTTGGATTCTATGGGGGAGTGTTCCAGAATATGGGGATGATAGTGGCAGAGGAGAGGGCTGCTCTGGATTGGCTGGAGTGTATTTTGGATTCTATGGGGGAAGATAGAGGGTGTCCTGGAGTGAGCAGCCAGCTGGTGATATGCAACAGAAAGTGGAAGGTGGCTTGAAATTTGCTGACAGTTCTGAAATACTAAAGGAAATATGAAAATGCTGCATACTTTTGTTGAACAGTGGTTATTAACCTGTGGTCTGGGGACCCCTAGGGCTTCGATAAGCATACTCAGGGGTCCGTGTTTGCTTAGAAAATTAAATAATATTAACAAATTAATAAAGTGTAAATAAATAAATGAGCAAAATGTACAGTTTTTTTTAAATTCTGTAAATGTGAAGGAATTTGAAATTGAAGTAAAAAAATTAAGTTAGTATCCTCATATTGATTCATGGAGCAGAGCAGGAACATCAAACGGAATACAGGATGGATGGTGAGTGGCCTTATTGCATTTAGAAAAACTCCTACCTTCCTGTTCAAATTCAGATTTTTGTAATATTCGTCTCTCATTTATAAGATATTTCATCATGTCTATAAGTGTTTTAGGAATGCTAGTTTCTGCATTTTTTGCATAGTGCTTTGCAGTTCAAATGATCGAAAATGCTTAGGCTGGGGTCACCGGATTCCAGTAATGATTCACTGAGGGCCCTCGGATTCCAGTAATGATTCACTGGGGGTCCCCGGGTTACAGTAATGATTCAGTGGGGGGTCCCCAGAAGTCAAAAGGTTAAAAACCACTGTTCTAGAATATCAAAGGCCGTTCTGTTTTGGGGAGTTTGTTCTGGAATGCTGTTTAGTGTGGGGGAACGTGGTAGAGTATTCTCAAGACGGCTGATCCACAAACGAGAAAGGTTTGACGCCTCATTGAAGGAAACTGTTATGAGATCTCTGGAACAGTGGCTTTGTCGTGCTTCAGCAACTCCAATCTCTCCTCTATCGCTTCCCCCTTTCATTCTGCTTCTCAACAACTCCCGGCTTCACCACCCTCCTCACACCCCCAACAACAATGTTTAAGAAATGTATAGGCCAAGCAATGCATTTAAACCCACATTTTCAAATGGATTAGGGAAACAAGCATTGGCAAAGCTGGCATTGGGGGGCCAGTCTTTTGGATTTGCCAATGCTTGTTTTGTTATGCCTTTTACAAAACTCTATTGTTGGGGAATCTGTCGTGCCTTTCTTAATTAAAAAAAAAAAGCTAAAGCAAAAATATAGTTTGATAGTTTGGGTCTCAAGAAGCACACTTTGCCATAGCAGTCCCCAGGCCTTAAATAAAAATATAGGACTGCTGGTACACGTTATTTAGCATACATGATTCATACTGAGAAGTGTCGGTACTCTCCCTTTCAAATTAAACAAGTGCAGGGGCTCAGTACTAGACAGTACCTGCCCATTTAAAGCACTGGTAGTCTATACCACTGAAGGGAACTACTGCGTGCGCATGCGCTTCTTGTGAACGAGAAGAATGATGTCACTCTCAGTGAATTTAGCCAATTGGTGAAGTGGGCGGACCCACGGCTCCAGGCTCTATGCTGTAGTGCCCGGTAGAAAAGCTTGAATGACATAGTAACAGAGCGAAGCTGACTAGCGCTGGCTGAAAGCCCCTATGAATATAGTTTACATATAATATTGTATGTATGAATATGTTACAGGGATTGCGCAAACCCACCCAAACAGCAGCAAAGCGCAGCACAGGGTGAAAGACAAGCATAAGGTCAACAAGTAATAGGCGAGGGATCTGGTTTAGAGACAGTACAAGACTATTAGTTACATTAAAAGGTCTTTGCTAATGCCAGGCCTAAACCCTGCATGTTTTAGAGACACTTTCGAAAGGAAGTGGACGCAAAAATAGAAAACTTTAAGGCTGCCACAGCAACCAAGAACAGAATTCTTCTGCAGGGGAAAAAACATTTATGTTCCCATCATAAAAAAAGAGAACGCACAGATGCCTGTGGCTGGTGGACGCACAGGCGCGCGTGCCTCGTGGACGCACAGGCGCGCGTGCCTCGTGGACGCACAGGCGAGTGTGGCTCGTGGACGCACAGGCGAGTGTGGCTCGTGGACACAAGTGCGTAACAGGAAAATGCTTGCAACACGTGACAAAGAGTGCCCATCTGGTGCACCAGTTACATGTAGGTTGCCATGGGATAGGAGAAGCGTGGCACAGGTTCCATTTTGTCCCACTGCAGCCACCGTCCGGCGACTCCATGTGGGCATGGGCAGGAACAGCAGTGGAGAGGGCATGGGTGGCAATCATGACCCCAGGCGACTTCCCCCCCCCCTATTTACTGCAAGATTATTAGAATGTGCTGCATAATAATTACTAGTTTGCAATGCTCAGCATAATTATTATTTTACCTCTGAATGTTAATACAATTGTTATTGCCGCGGATGAAAAAGGCAGGCCCGGTTTTCTCTTGGGGCTGTGTGGAATGCATGCCAAGAAAGGCCCAGGCGTCCTGGGCTGGGATGAACATTTACCCACAGAGCAAGCAGTGAAATAAACCCGCCATTACCTTCAAGGTCAGTCATTAAAGTCGTAAAACTGAATATTTTAATTGAATCCTAATTGCTTCCACGGTTTGATACATGCAAGGTAAGTAAAAGCGATGTCAGGGCAGGAATGATGGCTCACGCGCCTTAATTAATTTCCCAAGTCTGCGCCCAGGAGTTGCTGTGGGATTTTGTGCCACCCATCCATCCATCCGCGCACCCACCCATCCATCCTGACTCCACCGGAGCTATCACAGGGCGCGAGTTAGGGATGGCAAAATGCGGCACAAGAAGAGAAGAACGAGGCAGGGACTTGCACAGGACAGGACTGCCAGAGGTCTAAACACACTTGTTCTTGGAAAGTGCGTCACTGTGCTCTTTGAAACAGGGCGGAAACAGAGAGGACGGGGTGTTTACCAAAATGGGCACACACGTCTAAGAGAGGAAGTGGTCAAAAGAACACATGCAGACAAGGCTACATTTCCCATGAAGCATAATGGCGCATGCGTAGTGGCACCATAAGTCCACCAGCCTTGGGGAGGTGCTTGTATGAAATAGATGCGGGTAGACATGGGTGAATTTCACATAAAGCACCAGCAGTAGATGTCTGGGGCGCGCAGAGGTCAGGTGAACTCATGAGGCAATGGGCATACTTCCGCATTACACCACAGGTCGAGGCCTGCGTTAACCAATGAACAGACAGAAATCTGGCTCGCATGGGTGCCTTTCTGCCACGGTATCATAGCAGAGAACATAAGTGAGCCAGTGATCAGGGCAGAATCGACCACGGAATGCTAGAAGTTCCCATGAGGCAGCAGGGGTGGGCGGCTACGCAAGGGCGTAACACAGCCCCCCGCATCGGCGCATCCCCTGCAGTGCGGGGGGCCCCCAAGCTCCAGGGCGCCGCCTCCGTACTGCACTTTAGCCGGGGAGCTCCTGATGGGGCCCCTCCACGTATCTTGTAGGGGGGCCCCCTCAATTATCGTTACGCCACTGCGGCTACTAAAGCAAGTGGTGCGGTGGGAGTAACACAGCACGTGGGAAGAAGGCCCGGTGAGACCCGAGCTTATTAACCCACCAGAGAGGTAGGTGTTCTCAATGACAGATAAACAGGCAAAGAACCCCCACTGGCATCCATAATATGTAAGAGTTCTTCATGCGTGTTCATTGTGACTAGCATGGAAACCTTTAAGGTTCAGAGTATCAATAACCCCAGCGCAGGGCAGAGCTCCAGGCTCCAGGGGGCGCTGCTGGAGCATTTCAGGCCTCTAAGAAGTCGCTTCTCGTGGAGCTGGAAGGACAGACTGACAGTTCACCTGCACAGGTGTGATAAGCAGACATGGGCTGTGCGAGCCCGAGGTGATGAGCCTTTCACTCCTGAGTCAGGGTACTCGGACACTGCAAGGCTTGCGGCTGACCATCAACATCCATCACTTGCGGGTAACGCATAGGAACGCTGCCCTAAGAGCTCCATTCACTGCCTGCAGGTGAAAATAATCAACCATCACTTGCGGGTAACGCATAGGAACGCTGCCTTAAGAGCTCCACTCACTACTTGCAGGTGACAATCATCAACCATCACTTGCGGGTAACGCATAGGAACGCTGCCCTAAGAGCTCCATTCACTGCCTGCAGGTGACAATCAACAACCATCACTTGCGGGTAACGCATAGGAACGCTGCCTTAAGAGCTCCATTCACTGCTTGCAGGTGACAATCATCAACCATCACTTGCGGGTAACGCATAGGAACGCTGCCTTAAGAGCTCCATTCACTGCCTGCAGGTGACAATCATCAACCATCACTTGCGGGTAACGCATAGGAACGCTGCCTTAAGAGCTCCACTCACTACTTGCAGGTGACAATCATCAACCATCACTTGCGGGTAACGCATAGGAACGCTGCCCTAAGAGCTCCATTCACTGCCTGCAGGTGAAAATAATCAACCATCACTTGCGGGTAACGCATAGGAACGCTGCCTTAAGAGCTCCACTCACTACTTGCAGGTGACAATCATCAACCATCACTTGCGGGTAACACATAGGAACACTGCCTTAAGAGCTCCACTCACTACTTGCAGGTGACAATCATCAACCATCACTTGCGGGTAACGCATAGGAACGCTGCCCTAAGAGCTCCATTCACTGCCTGCAGGTGACAATCATCAACCATCACTTGCGGGTAACGCATAGGAACGCTGCCTTAAGAGCTCCATTCACTGCTTGCAGGTGACAATCATCAACCATCACTTGCGGGTAACGCATAGGAACGCTGCCTTAAGAGCTCCATTCACTGCCTGCAGGTGACAATCATCAACCATCACTTGCGGGTAACGCATAGGAACGCTGCCCTAAGAGCTCCATTCACTGCCTGCAGGTGACAATCATCAACCATCACTTGCGGGTAACGCATAGGAACACTGCCTTAAGAGCTCCATTCACTGCTTGCAGGTGACAATCATCAACCATCACTTGCGGGTAACGCATAGGAACGCTGCCCTAAGAGCTCCATTCACTGCTTGCAGGTGACAATCATCAACCATCACTTGCGCGTAACGCATAGGAACACTGCCTTAAGAGCTCCATTCACTGCTTGCAGGTGACAATCATCAACCATCACTTGCAGGTAACGCATAGGAACGCTGCCTTAAGAGCTCCATTCACTACTTGCAGGTGACAATCATCAACCATCACTTGCGGGTAACGCATAGGCACGCTGCCTTAAGAGCTCCATTCACTGCTTGCAGGTGACAATCATCAACCATCACTTGCGGGTAACGCATAGGAACGCTGCCTTTAGAGCACCATTCACTGCCTGCAGGTGACAATCATCAACCATCACTTGCGGGTAACGCATAGGAACGCTGCCTTTAGAGCACCATTCACTACCTGCAGGTGACAATCATCAACCATCACTTGCGGGTCACATGCACAGAAACACTGCCTTTAGAGCTCCATTCACTGCTTGCAGGTGACACTCATCAACCATCACTTGCGGGTAACGCATAGGAACGCTGCCTTTAGAGCACCATTCACTGCCTGCAGGTGACAATCATCAACCATCACTTGCGGGTAACGCATAGGAACACAGCTCCATTCACTACTTGCAGGTGACAATCATCAACCATCACTAGCGGGTCACATGCACAGAAACACTGCCTTTAGAGCACCATTCACTGCCTGCAGGTGACAATCATTAACCATCACTTGCGGGTAACGCATAGGAACGCTGCCTTAAGAGCTCCATTCACTGCTTGCAGGTGACAATCATAAACCATCATTTGCGGGTCACATGCACAGAAACACTGCCTTTAGAGCACCATTCACTGCATGCAGGTGACAATCATTAACCATCACTTGCGGGTAACACATAGGAACACTGCCTTAAGAGCTCCATTCACTGCTTGCAGGTGACAATCATCAACCATCACTTGCGGGTAACGCATAGGAACACTGCCTTAAGAGCTCCATTCACTGCTTGCAGGTGACAATCATAAACCATCACTTGCGGGTAACGCATAGGAACGCTGCCTTAAGAGCTCCATTCACTGCTTGCAGGTGACAATCATGAACCATCACTTGCGGGTAACGCATAGGAACACTGCCTTAAGAGCTCCATTCACTGCTTGCAGGTGACAATCATCAACCATCACTTGCGGGTAACGCATAGGAACGGTGCCTTAAGAGCTCCATTCACTGCTTGCAGGTGACAATCATCAACCATCACTTGCGGGTCACATGCACAGGAATGCTGCCTTCAGAGCTCCATTCACTGCTTGCAGGTGACAATCATCATTCATCACTTGCGCGTAACGCATAGGAACGCTGCCTTAAGAGCTCCATTCACTACTTGCAGGTGACAATCATCAACCATCACTTGCGGGTAACGCATAGGAACGCTGGCTTAAGAGCTCCATTCACTGCTTGCAGGTGACAATCATCAACCATCACTTGCAGGTAACGCATAGGAACGCTGCCTTAAGAGCTCCATTCACTACTTGCAGGTGACAATCATCAACCATCACTTGCGGGTAACGCATAGGAACGCTACCTTAAGAGCTCCATTCACTGCTTGCAGGTGACAATCATCAACCATCACTTGCGGGTAACGCATAGGCACGCTGCCTTAAGAGCTCCATTCACTGCTTGCAGGTGACAATCATCAACCATCACTTGCGGGTCACATGCACAGGAATGCAGCCTTAAGAGCTCCATTCACTGCTTGCAGGTGACAATCATCAACCATCACTTGCAGGTAACGCATAGGAACGCTGCCTTAAGAGCACCATTCACTGCTTGCAGGTGACAATCATCAAGCATCACTTGCGGCAACGCATAGGAACGCTGCCTTAAGAGCTTCATTCACTGCTTGCAGGTGACAATCATCAACCATCACTTGCGGGTAACGCATAGGAACACTGCCTTAAGAGCTCCATTCACTGCTTGCAGGTGACAATCATCAACCATCACTTGCGGGTAACGCATAGGAACGCTGCCTTTAGAGCACCATTCACTACTTGCAGGTGACAATCATCAACCATCACTTGCGGGTAACGCATAGGAACGCTGCCTTGAGAGCTCCATTCACTGCTTGTAGGTGACAATCATCAACCATCACTTGCGGGTAGCGCATAGGAACGCTGCCTTAAGAGCTCCATTCACTGCTTGCAGGTGAAAATAATCAACCATCACTTACGGGTAACGCATAGGAACGCTGCCTTAAGAGCTCCATTCACTGCTTGTAGGTGACAATCATCAACCATCACTTGCGGGTAACGCATAGGAACGCTGCCCTAAGAGCTCCATTCACTACTTGCAGGTGACAATCATCAACCATCACTTGCGGGTAACGCATAGGAACGCTGCCTTAAAAGCTCCATTCACTACTTGCAGGTGACAATCATCAACCATCACTTGCGGGTAACGCATAGGAACGCTGCCTTAAGAGCTCCATTCACTGCTTGCAGGTGACAATCATCAACCATCACTTGCGGGTAACGCATAGGAACGCTGCCTTAAGAGCTCCATTCACTGCTTGCAGGTGACAATCATCAACCATCACTTGCGGGTAACGCATAGGAACACTGCCTTAAGAGCTCCATTCACTGCTTGCAGGTGACAATCATCAACCATCACTTGCGGGTAACGCATAGGAACGCTGCCTTTAGAGCACCATTCACTACTTGCAGGTGACAATCATCAACCATCACTTGCGGGTAACGCATAGGAACGCTGCCTTGAGAGCTCCATTCACTGCTTGTAGGTGACAATCATCAACCATCACTTGCGGGTAGCGCATAGGAACGCTGCCTTAAGAGCTCCATTCACTGCTTGCAGGTGAAAATAATCAACCATCACTTACGGGTAACGCATAGGAACGCTGCCTTAAGAGCTCCATTCACTACTTGCAGGTGACAATCATCAACCATCACTTGCGGGTAACGCATAGGAACGCTGCCTTAAGAGCTCCATTCACTACTTGCAGGTGACAATCATCAACCATCACTTGCGGGTAACGCATAGGAACGCTGCCCTAAGAGCTCCATTCACTGCTTGCAGGTGACAATCATCAACCATCACTTGCGGGTAGCGCATAGGAACGCTGCCTTAAGAGCTCCATTCACTGCCTGCAGGTGACAATCATCAACCATCACTTGCGCGTAACGCATAGGAACGCTGCCCTAAGAGCTCCATTCACTGCCTGCAGGTGACAATCATCAACCATCACTTGCGGGTAACGCATAGGAACGCTGCCCTAAGAGCTCCATTCACTGCCTGCAGGTGACAATCATCAACCATCACTTGCGGGTAACGCATAGGAACGCTGCCTTAAGAGCTCCATTCACTACTTGCAGGTGACAATCATCAACCATCACTTGCGGGTAACGCATAGGAACGCTGGCTTAAGAGCTCCATTCACTGCTTGCAGGTGACAATCATCAACCATCACTTGCAGGTAACGCATAGGAACGCTGCCTTAAGAGCTCCATTCACTACTTGCAGGTGACAATCATCAACCATCACTTGCGGGTAACGCATAGGAACGCTACCTTAAGAGCTCCATTCACTGCTTGCAGGTGACAATCATCAACCATCACTTGCGGGTAACGCATAGGCACGCTGCCTTAAGAGCTCCATTCACTGCTTGCAGGTGACAATCATCAACCATCACTTCCGGGTCACATGCACAGGAATGCAGCCTTAAGAGCTCCATTCACTGCTTGCAGGTGACAATCATCAACCATCACTTGCGGGTAACGCATAGGAACGCTGCCTTAAGAGCACCATTCACTGCTTGCAGGTGACAATCATCAACCATCACTTGCGGCAACGCATAGGAACGCTGCCTTAAGAGCTCCATTCACTACTTGCAGGTGACAATCATCAACCATCACTTGCGGGTAACGCATAGGAACGCTGCCTTTAGAGCACCATTCACTACTTGCAGGTGACAATCATCAACCATCACTTGCGGGTAACGCATAGGAACGCTGCCTTGAGAGCTCCATTCACTGCTTGTAGGTGACAATCATCAACCATCACTTGCGGGTAGCGCATAGGAACGCTGCCTTAAGAGCTCCATTCACTGCTTGCAGGTGAAAATAATCAACCATCACTTACGGGTAAAGCATAGGAACGCTGCCTTAAGAGCTCCATTCACTGCTTGTAGGTGACAATCATCAACCATCACTTGCGGGTAACGCATAGGAACGCTGCCCTAAGAGCTCCATTCACTGCCTGCAGGTGACAATCATCAACCATCACTTGCGGGTAACGCATAGGAACGCTGCCTTAAGAGCTCCATTCACTACTTGCAGGTGACAATCATCAACCATCACTTGCGGGTAACGCATAGGAACGCTGCCTTAAGAGCTCCATTCACTGCTTGCAGGTGACAATCATCAACCATCACTTGCGGGTAACGCATAGGAACGCTGCCTTAAGAGCTCCATTCACTGCTTGCAGGTGACAATCATCAACCATCACTTGCGGGTAACGCATAGGAACACTGCCTTAAGAGCTCCATTCACTGCTTGCAGGTGACAATCATCAACCATCACTTGCGGGTAACGCATAGGAACGCTGCCTTTAGAGCACCATTCACTACTTGCAGGTGACAATCATCAACCATCACTTGCGGGTAACGCATAGGAACGCTGCCTTGAGAGCTCCATTCACTGCTTGTAGGTGACAATCATCAACCATCACTTGCGGGTAGCGCATAGGAACGCTGCCTTAAGAGCTCCATTCACTGCTTGCAGGTGAAAATAATCAACCATCACTTACGGGTAACGCATAGGAACGCTGCCTTAAGAGCTCCATTCACTACTTGCAGGTGACAATCATCAACCATCACTTGCGGGTAACGCATAGGAACGCTGCCTTAAGAGCTCCATTCACTACTTGCAGGTGACAATCATCAACCATCACTTGCGGGTAACGCATAGGAACGCTGCCCTAAGAGCTCCATTCACTGCTTGCAGGTGACAATCATCAACCATCACTTGCGGGTAACGCATAGGAACGCTGCCCTAAGAGCTCCATTCACTGCCTGCAGGTGACAATCATCAACCATCACTTGCGCGTAACGCATAGGAACGCTGCCCTAAGAGCTCCATTCACTGCCTGCAGGTGACAATCATCAACCATCACTTGCGGGTAACGCATAGGAACGCTGCCCTAAGAGCTCCATTCACTGCCTGCAGGTGACAATCATCAACCATCACTTGCGGGTAACGCATAGGAACGCTGCCTTAAGAGCTCCATTCACTACTTGCAGGTGACAATCATCAACCATCACTTGCGGGTAACGCATAGGAACGCTGCCTTAAGAGCTCCATTCACTGCTTGCAGGTGACAATCATCAACCATCACTTGCGGGTAACGCATAGGAATGCTGCCTTAAGAGCTCCATTCACTGCTTGCAGGTGACAATCATCAACCATCACTTGCGGGTAACGCATAGGACCGCTGGCTTAAGAGCTCCATTCACTGCATGCAGGTGACAATCATCAACCATCACTTGCGGGTAACGCATAGGAACGCTGCCTTAAGAGCTCCATTCACTGCCTGCTGGTGACAAGCAGCGAATCACTGTGCAATCACTGCACAATTCACTGCCTTCGTTTAACCACAGCACCACTGTGTAGGACACTGCATCACCCACGTTTAACCGCAGTATCACTGTGTAAAACACTGCATCACCCACGTTTAACCACAGACTGTGAATATTACGTTGTCTCCTGTCTCAGTCTCACCCTGCACCTGGTCTGACCACCATATAATCCACTTTACCATTCAAGATAATGTCATGAATAAAAACCCAAGTTTTGCTAGTTGCACGTGGAGAAACTGGAACAAGATTGATAAATCTTTATTTCCTGATTCCCTTATAAATTCGGCCCCCCGGGTAATCCCTTACTTGACCTGGCTGACACCCAGCTCACTAACTGGTTATTGGCTGCTAGTGATAAGTTTGCTCCCCTCAGGAAGATTCACGCTCCACGCCGCCATGATGCTCAAAAATGGTTTTCAAGTGAATTAAAACACCAAAAACTAGCCCTTAGACAATTGGAAAGAAAGTGGCGAGGCAATTACAAATCTGAAGACAAACAGTCCTATTTAAACTTTTTGAAAACCTATAAAAAAATCTATTTCAACGGCCAAAGCGGCACATTTTTCTTCTAAAATGTTGTCAGCCACCAACCGCTCGAAGGAGATTGTTCACATTGTAGATGAGCTATCCAACCCTGAAAGAACTGTGTGTCGCCCCCCCCCTTATCAAACCTTTTGCAATGCCTTAAACCTCTTTTTTATCGATAAAATTTAAAAAAATCAAGTTCAGTATCCCAGTCAGTCAAAGGCCGTCCCCTAGCCCCCCTCTCATCACTAATAATAGCTCTCTCTCGCATTTCCCCATAATATGTGAGCGTACCTTTTTAAAACTTCTCTCCAAAGTCAAATCTGGATCACCCACCGACTGCTGCCCTCCTAGCATTCTGAAGGAAATTTTTACTGCCTTTCCTGGTCCCGCTCTAAATCTCCTAAATGAATCCTTATTTCAAGGCACTGTTCCTGCTACTTTTAAAGAGGCCATTGTCGTCCCCCTCTTGAAGAAGATGGGTTCCGACACGCTACTTTTGACCAACTACCGCCCCACCTCTCTTCTCCCCTTTTTGGCCAAGATATTGGAAGCTTATGTTACCGGCTGTCTCACTGACTTTTTAGAGAAATCAGAATTCCTTGATCCTCACCAAGCAGGCTTTCGCCCGGCACATTCGACCGAGGCGGCTATCCTTACAGTGTTAGATACCCTCCGCAGTGAGGCTGATAGTGGGTCTCCACAGGCCCTCGTCCTGCTTGATCTCTCCGCTGCCTTTGACACGGTCGACCATTCTCTTTTGGTCAACCGTGTCAGGGATGCCGGAATTTCGGGTCCGGCCCTAAGCTGGATCAACTCTTTTCTGGGAAATCGCTCCCAGGCAGTTTGCACTGCTCAGTTCACTGTCCCTAGCGTCAAAATCTCTTGTGGAGTCCCTCAGGGCTCCTCCCTCTCTCCCCTGCTTTTCAATCTTTGCCTCCTCCCACTTGTCTGAGCCCTGAAGGAGCACAAAGTCTGCACTTTCAATTATGCAGATGATTTTCAACTTACCTTCTCCACTAGTAATTCTTCTGAGTCGATCCATGCTTTTCAATCCACCATGCTGTTCATCAGTCAATGGATGAACGAGAACCATCTGAAACTTAATCCGGACAAAACGGAGCTAATTCTAACTCGTGGTATTGACAAAAATCCTTGGGGACCCCATTTCTGGCCCGGAGAGCTGGGTCAGTCTCCTGTCCCCTCCAGCTCGGCTAAAAGCCTTGGTGTGGTCATCAGTCAAGATCTCACTCTGAAGCCTCAGATTAGTTCTGTGATATCCATCTATTTTTTTCAACTTCGAAAAATAAAGAAGATTTGTAAATTTCTCACTCACGATGTTCGGATCCAGGTGATCATTGCCTTGGTCATGTCACATGTCGACTACGCCAACTCTTTATATTTTGGCATCCCTCTCTATCTCTCAAAACGTTTGCAGATGATACAAAACCAGGCAGCACGTCTGATTACTCATCTGCCTCGGCATCATCATATTACCCCCCTCTTGAAGCAACTTCATTGGCTGCCGGTTGCTCAGCGGTGTGCCTTCAAGATTGGATGTCTCATTTTCAAATCACTCAACGGTAACAGTCCGAAATTTGTTAACAAAATGATTAATAAATATGCTCCCACACACAACCTTCGCTCAGCACACAAAAACCTTCTCCTTATTCGCCCTTTTAGACTCAAGCGCACTGGTGGTGCCAGGTTTTCAACCTTGGCCCCCTCTTTTTGGAATTCCCTGACATTTGAAATCCGTCTCTCCACCAATCTTCTTCGATTCAGAAGTCTCTTAAAAACATGGCTCTTTCGACAGGCTTTCTAACTCCTTCTTGGGACCTGGACCTCTACCAAACTAGCGTCATGAAACCTCCCCGGTGTACGTGCGTTCTACAAATTCCTATTGCCATGACATCACATCACTGTGTAGGACACTGCATAACCTCCATTAACCACAGTATCACTGTGTAGGACACTACATCACCCACGTTTAACCACAGTATCACTGTGTAGGACACTAAATCACCCACGTTTAACCACAGTATCACTGTGTAGGACACTGCATCATCCACGTTTAACCACAGTATCACTATGTAGGACACTGCATCACCCATGTTTAACCACAGTATCACTGTGTAGGACACTGCATCACCCACATTTAACCACAGTATCACTGTGTAGGACACTACATCACCACGTTTAACCACAGTATCACTGTGTAGGACACTGCATCACCTACGTGTAACGACAGTATCACTGTGTAGGACACTGCATCACCTTCGTTTAACCACAGTATCACTGTGTAGAGCACTGCATCGCCCACGTTTAACCACAGTATCACTGTGTAGGACACTGCATCACCCACATTCAACCACAGTATCACTGTGTAGGACACTACATCACCCACGTTTAGCCACAGTATCACTGTGCAATAAACGATATCACCCACGTTGAACCACAGTTCACTGTGTAGGACACTGCATCACCCATGTTTAACCACAGTATCACTGTGTAGAGCACTGCATCGATTACGTTTAACCACAGTATCACTGTGTAGGACACTACATCACCCACGTTTAACCACAGTATCACTGTGTAGGACACTGCATCACCCACGTTTAACCACAGTATCACTGTGTAGGACACTACATCACCCACGTTTAACCACAGTATCACTGTGTAGGACACTACATCACCCACGTTTAACCACAGTATCACTGTGTAGAGCACTGCATCATTTACGTTTAACCACAGTATCACCGTGTAGCACACTGCATCGCTTACATTTATCCACAGTATCACTGAGTAGGACTCTGCACCGCTTACGTTTAACCACAGTATCACTGTGTAGGACACTGCATCACCTACGTTTAACCACAGTATCACTGTGTAGGACACTGCATCACCCACATTTAACCACAGTATCACTGTGTAGGACACTACATCACCCACGTTTAGCCACAGTATCACTGTGCAATAAGCTACATCACCCACGTTGAACCACAGTATCACTGTGTAGGACACTGCATCACCCATGTTTAACCACAGTATCACTGTGTAGAGCACTGCATCGATTATGTTTAACCACAGTATCACTGTGTAGGACACTGCATCACCTACGTGTAACCACAGTATCACTGTGTAGGACACTGCATCACCCACGTTTAACCACAGTATCACTGTGTAGAGCACTGCATCATTTACGTTTAACCACAGTATCACCGTGTAGCACACTGCATCACCTTCGTTTAACCACAGTATCACTGTGTAGAGCACTGCATCACCCACGTTTAACCACAGTATCACTGTGTAGAGCACTGCATCATCCACGTTTAACCACAGTATCACTGTGTAGGACACTGCATAGCCTACGTTTAACCACAGTATCACTGTGTAGGACACTGCATCACCCATGTTTAACCACAGTATCACTGTGTAGGACACTGCATCGATTACGTTTAACCACAGTATCACTGTGTAGAGCACGGCATCGATTACGTTTAATCACAGTATCACCGTGTAGCACACTGCATCGCCTACGTGTAACCACAGTATCACTGTGTAGGACACTGCATCACCCACGTTTAACCACAGTATCACTGTGTAGAGCACTGCATCATCCACGTTTAACCACAGTATCACTATGTAGGACACTGCATCACCCATGTTTAACCACAGTATCACTGTGTAGGACAATGCATCACCCACATTTAACCACAGTATCACTATGTAGGACACTGCATCACCCATGTTTAACCACAGTATCACTGTGTAGGACAATGCATCACCCACATTTAACCACAGTATCACTGTGTAGGACACTACATCACCACGTTTAACCACAGTATCACTGTGTAGGACACTGCATCACCTACGTGTAACGACAGTATCACTGTGTAGGACACTGCATCACCTTCGTTTAACCACAGTATCACTGTGTAGAGCACTGCATCACCCACGTTTAACCACAGTATCACTGTGTAGGACACTGCATCACCCACATTCAACCACAGTATCACTGTGTAGGACACTACATCACCCACGTTTAGCCACAGTATCACTGTGCAATAAACGATATCACCCACGTTGAACCACAGTTCACTGTGTAGGACACTGCATCACCCATGTTTAACCACAGTATCACTGTGTAGAGCACTGCATCGATTACGTTTAACCACAGTATCACTGTGTAGGACACTACATCACCCACGTTTAACCACAGTATCACTGTGTAGGACACTGCATCACCCACGTTTAACCACAGTATCACTGTGTAGGACACTACATCACCCACGTTTAACCACAGTATCACTGTGTAGGACACTACATCACCCACGTTTAACCACAGTATCACTGTGTAGAGCACTGCATCATTTACGTTTAACCACAGTATCACCGTGTAGCACACTGCATCGCTTACATTTACCCACAGTATCACTGAGTAGGACTCTGCACCGCTTACGTTTAACCACAGTATCACTGTGTAGGACACTGCATCACCTACGTTTAACCACAGTATCACTGTGTAGGACACTGCATCACCCACATTTAACCACAGTATCACTGTGTAGGACACTACATCACCCACGTTTAGCCACAGTATCACTGTGCAATAAGCTACATCACCCACGTTGAACCACAGTATCACTGTGTAGGACACTGCATCACCCATGTTTAACCACAGTATCACTGTGTAGAGCACTGCATCGATTATGTTTAACCACAGTATCACTGTGTAGGACACTGCATCACCTACGTGTAACCACAGTATCACTGTGTAGGACACTGCATCACCCACGTTTAACCACAGTATCACTGTGTAGAGCACTGCATCATTTACGTTTAACCACAGTATCACCGTGTAGCACACTGCATCACCTTCGTTTAACCACAGTATCACTGTGTAGAGCACTGCATCACCCACGTTTAACCACAGTATCACTGTGTAGAGCACTGCATCATCCACGTTTAACCACAGTATCACTGTGTAGGACACTGCATCGCCTACGTTTAACCACAGTATCACTGTGTAGGACACTGCATCACCCATGTTTAACCACAGTATCACTGTGTAGGACACTGCATCGATTACGTTTAACCACAGTATCACTGTGTAGAGCACGGCATCGATTACGTTTAATCACAGTAGCACCGTGTAGCACACTGCATCGCCTACGTGTAACCACAGTATCACTGTGTAGGACACTGCATCACCCACGTTTAACCACAGTATCACTGTGTAGAGCACTGCATCATTTACGTTTAACCACAGTATCACCGTGTAGCACACTGCATCGCCTACGTTTAACCACAGTATCACTGTGCAGTAAACTACATCACCCACGTTGAACCACAGTATCACTGTGTAGGACACTACATCATCCACGTTTAACAACAGTATCACTATGTAGGACACTGCATCGCCTACGTTTAACCACAGTATCACTGTGTAGGACACTGCATCACCCATGTTTAACCACAGTATCACTGTGTAGGACACTGCATCGATTACGTTTAACCACAGTATCACTGTGTAGAGCACTGCATCGATTACGTTTAACCACAGTATCACTGTGTAGACACTGCATCACCTACGTGTAACCACAGTATCACTGTGTAGGACACTGTTATCCCCTACGTTTAACCACAGTATCAGAGTGTAGGACACTGCATCACCTACGTTTAACCACAGTATCACTGTGTAGGACACTGCATCACCTACGTTTAACCACAGTATCACTGTGTAGGACACTGCATCGCCTATGTTTAGCCACAGTATCACTGTGCAGTAAAGTACATCACCTACGTTTAACCACAGTATCACTGTGTAGGACACTGTATCGCCTATGTTTAGCCACAGTATCACTGTGCAGTAAACTACATCACCCACGTTGAACCACAGTATCAGTGTGTAGGACACTGAATCAACTCTGTGGGATATGCACAAACTCACTGTGCGAATTCACTGTTGTACCTGTGCGTAACAACACCAGAATCGCAGCCTGTGGACACGGCATCACTTGTGCAGCTCTACCACGGAATTATCACATGACACTACGCAGGACAGTGCTATGATTATTTCTCCAAGAAACTACACTGCATTGTCTCTACAATGGAGCACGACTACATATCCCTCGCCTGTAAGACACTGCACTGCTTAATAACCACAGAATTTCTGCCTGTAGGACACTGCCTCACCTGTGGGTGGCAAGCACAGGATCTTTGCCTGTAGAGCACTGCACTGACCATGCATGACAAACATAGACGCATCCTATGTGACAGTATCACCTCCGTCTGACACTGCATCCCACATGGGTGACTGGATGAGAATCAGCCGACTGAAGCTGAACTCGGACAATACGGAGGTCCTCATCCTCGGACCCACCCCCTCGGCCTGGGACGACTCCTGGTGGCCAACTGCACAAGGAGCTCCCCCTACACCCACCAACCACGCACGCAACCTAGGGGTCATCCTCGACTCCACCTTCTCCATGACGAAGCAGGTCAACGCCATCTCTTCCTCCTGCTTCAACACCCTCCGCATGCTTCACAGGATCTTCAAGTGGATCCCCACTGAAACAAGAAGGACGGTCACCCAGGCCCTCGTCAGCAGTAGACTGGACTATGGAAACGCACTCTACCCAGGAACCCCGGCCAAACTCCTGAAACGGCTCCAACGCATCCAGAACGCCTCCGCACGCCTGATCCTCGACATCCTTCACTGCAGCCACATCACACCCCACCTGAGAGACCTGCACTGGCTCCCTGTCAACAAGAGGATAACCTTTCAACTCCTTACCCACGCACACAAGGCACTCCACAACACCGGACCAACGTACCTCAACAGCCGACTCCGGCTCTACACACCCACCCGCCAGCTCCGCTCCGCAGACCGCGCCCTCGCCAGCGTCCCCCGCATCCGAAGAGTGACCACCGACGGCAGATCATTCTCCCATCTCGCCGCCAAGACACGGAACACCCTTCCCATCCGCCTGCGGCAGACCGAAGACCTCTTAACCTTCAGGAAACTCCTCAAGACCTGGCTCTTCGAACAGTAGCAGCATCCCCCCCAGCGCCTTGAGACCATCATAGGTATGTAGTGCGCTTTATAAATGCTATGATTGATTGATTGATGTAATGCCTAAAGGACACTGCATCAGCTCACCTGTGTCCGTCTATGTGAGCACACAGCTTCACCTGTAGGCTCTGCAGCTCACCTGTGACCGTCTATGTGAGCACACAGCTTCACCAGTGGCCGTCTATGTGAGCAGCTTCACCTGTAGGCTCTGCAGCTCACCTGTGACCATCTGTGTGAGCACACAGCTTCCCTGTGGCTGTCTATGTGAGCACACAGCTTCACCAGTGGCCGTCTATGTGAGCAGCTTCACCTGTAGGCTCTGCAGCTCACCTGTGACCGTCTATGTGAGCACACAGCTTCACCTGTAGGCTCTGCAGCTCACCTGTGACCGTCTATGTGAGCACACAGCTTCACCTGTGGCCGTCTATGTGAGGACGCAGCTTCACCTGTAGGCTCTGGTATCTCCAGCCACCTCTCTTGGGGTCCCCCACTCCACTAATCGTCCGAAGGAAGACACTACATCACTACTAAGAAACCTACACAGAACAGAGGACATAAGGGGAGACTTGTATCTCTAGGCACCTCCAGTGGACAATGTCCTACCGGTTATTGGTGCACAGGTCCAATATGGCATCCAGCTTTACTTTTCTGCTTTTTGTGTTGTTGCTTTCTTATTGCAGACCTGAGACCTTTTAAGCTAAATATTTGACAATGCTATTTGTGAACCTTTAGCCCATCCCAGTGGCAGCCCGCTGCCCCCACCCTGCTCCCATCAGTCTCAAGTCATGACATCTTGAGTTCTACTTCCTTTAAAATATCTCGAGCGATGTCCGTCTCCACCTTGCCCCATCCCTCCAGTATACGTTTACACTCCTGAACCTCTTCTCCTGTGACAGGCACTTTCACCAACTCCTCACCTTGGTTAACTTCTCCTCCTGTGACAGGCACTTTCACCAACTCCTCACCTTGGTTAACTTCTCCTCCTGTGACAGGCACTTTCACCAACTCCTCACCTTGGTTAACTTCTCCTCCTGTGACAGGCACTTTCACCAACTCCTCACCTTGGTTAACTTCTCCTCCTGTGACAGGCACTTTCACCAACTCCTCACCTTGGTTAACTTCTCCTCCTGTGACAGGCACTTTCACCAACTCCAACTCGTGGTTAACTTCTCCTCCTGTGACAGGAACTTTCACCAACTCCTCACCTTGGTTACTCTTCTCTGGAGTTTCTATCCTGTATTTAACTTTCTGAAGGAGAGACTTCCTGAGGTGACCTCCATAGCTTGAAAAAGTAAGCTGCGACCATCAGGCCTGGGACTAGCACATAGAACAGTACATAGTATTCTAGCTATTGCATACAGAAGTGACCACATCACTGCAGGGGTGGGCTCTAGAACATGACGTAATGCTCCAACTGCAGCATCTGGCAGTGAACACAATATTCCAGTTGTAGGATACAGGACTGGCAGACGATCCTCAGCGTAATACTCCAGCGGTGTAACCTCAGGAACTGCAAACAGTGCTCTGGATGCTACACCGAGCACTGGACTCACTCCTCCAGATGTGGCCTCCTGAACTGGACACAATACTCGAGATTCAGCCTCCAGAACTAGACGGAGACAAAACTGAACACAGAGTGCCAGAAACGGCACCCAGAATGGGACACAGTAATTCAGGCCTGGACACGTCACACTACTCCTGAAGTGGCCTCCAGAACTGCACACACTACTCCAGATACCCCAAGTGCCGTATAGAAAACAAGACATAACACTGCAGGAGCAGCACCAGAGCAGAGCACACTACTGCAGGCGTGGACACACTACTCCAGAAGTGGGGAGCAGGACACAATACCCGTGAGCCCATGTGAAGTCTGCAACACCATACCAGAGCATACTACTCCAGGTGTGGTCACACTACTCCAGACGTGGAGGGCAGGACACAATACCCATAAGCTCATGTGAAGTCTGCAGCACCATACGAGAAGACACTACTCCAGGTGTGGTCACACTACTCCAGACGTGGAGGGCAGGACACAATACCCGTGAGCCCATGTGAAGTCTGCAGCAGCATACCAGAGCACACTACTCCAGGTGTGGTCACACTACTCCAGACGTGGAGGGCAGGACACAATACCCGTAAGCTCATGTGAAGTCTGCAGCACCATACAAGAAGACACTACTCCAGGTGTGGACACACTACTGCAGAAGTGGAGGGCAGCACACAATACCCGTGAGCCCATGTGAAGTCTGCAGCACCATACCAGAGCACACTACTCCAGATGTGGTCACACTACTCCAGACGTGGAGGGCAGGACACAATACCCGTAAGCTCATGTGAAGTCTGCAGCACCATACGAGAAGACACTACTCCAGGTGTGGACACACTACTGCAGAAGTGGAGGGCAGGACACAATACCCGTGAGCCCACGTGAAGTCTGCAACACCATACCAGAGCACACTACTCCAGGTGAGGACACACTACTCCAGAAGTGTGGAGCAGGACACAATACCTGTGAGCCCATGTGAAGTCTGCAGCACATACGAGAAGACACTACTCCAGGTGTGGTCACACTACTCCAGACGTGGAGGGCAGGACACAATACCCGTGAGCCCATGTGAAGTCTGCAGCACCATACCAGAGCACACTACTCCAGGTGTGGTCACACTACTCCAGACGTGGAGGGCAGGACACAATACCCGTAAGCTCATGTGAAGTCTGCAGCACCATACGAGAAGACACTACTCCAGGTGTGGTCACACTACTGCAGAAGTGGAGGGCAGGACACAATACCCGTGAGCCCACGTGAAGTCTGCAGCACCATACCAGAGCACACTACTCCAGGTGAGGACACACTACTGCAGAAGTGGAGGGCAGGATACAATACCCGTAAGCCCACGTGAAGTCTGCAGCACCATACCAGAACACACGACTCCAGGTGTGGACACGCTACTTCAGAAGTGGAGGGCACAATACCTGTGAGCCCATATGAAGTCTGCAGCACCAGAGCAGAACACACTACTCCAGGTGTGGACACACTACTACAGAGGTGGAGGGCACAATACCTGTGAGCCCATGTGAAGTCTGCAGCACCAGAGCAGAACACACTACTCCAGGTGTGAACACACTACTGCAGAAGTGGAGGGCACAATACCTGTGAGCCCATATGAAGTCTGCAGCACCAGAGCAGAACACACTACTCCAGGTGTGGTCACACTACTGCAGAAGTGGAGAGCAGGACACAATACCCGTAAGCCCATGTTAAGTCTGCAGCACCAGAGCAGAACACACTACTCCAGGTGAGGACACACTACTGCAGAAGTGGAGGGCAGGACACAATACCCGTGAGCCCATGTGAAGTCTGCAGCACCATACCAGAACACACGACTCCAGGTGTGGACACACTACTGCAGAAGTGGAGGGCACAATACCTGTGAGCCCATGTGAAGTCTGCAGCACCAGAGCAGAACACACTACTCCAGGTGTGGTCACACTACTGCAGAAGTGGAGGGCAGGACAAAATACCTGTGAACCCATGTGAAGTCTGCAGCACCATACCAGAACACACGACTCCAGATGTGGTCACACTACTGCAGAAGTGGAGGGCACAATACCTGTGAGCCCATGTAAAGTCTGCAGCACCAGAGCAGAACACACGACTTCACGACTCCAGGTGTGGACACACTACTGCAGAAGTGAAGGGCACAAAACCTATGAGCCCATGTGAAGTCTGCAGCACCATACCAGAACACACGACTCCAGGTGTGGTCACACTACTGCAGAAGTGGAGGGCACAATACCTGTGAGCCCATGTAAAGTCTGCAGCACCAGAGCAGAACACACGACTCCACGACTCCAGGTGTGGACACACTACTGCAGAAGTGAAGGGCACAAAACCTATGAGCCCATGTGAAGTGTGCAGCAACATACCAGAACACACGACTCCAGGTGTGAACACGCTACTGCAGAAGTGGAGGGCACAATACTTGTGAGCCCATATGAAGTCTGCAGCACCAGAGCAGAACACACTACTCCAGGTGTGGACACACTACTGCAGAGGTGGAGGGCACAATACCTGTGAGCCCATATGAAGTCTGCAGCACCAGAGCAGAACACACTACTCCAGGTGTGAACACACTACTGCAGAAGTGGAGGGCAGGACACAATACCCGTAAGCTCATGTGAAATTTGCAGCACCAGAGCAGAACACACTACTCCAGGTGAGGACACACTACTGCAGAAGTGGAGGGCAGGACACAATACCCGTGAGCCCATGTGAAGTCTGCAGCACCATACCAGAACACACGACTCCAGGTGTGGACACACTACTGCAGAAGTGGAGGGCACAATACCTGTGAGCCCATGTACAGTCTGCAGCACCAGAGCAGAACACACTACTCCAGGTGTGGTCACACTACTGCAGAAGTGGAGGGCAGGACAAAATACCCGTGAACCCATGTGAAGTCTGCAGCACCATACCAGAACACACGACTCCAGGTGTGGTCACACTACTGCAGAAGTGGAGAGCACAATACCTGTGAGCCCATGTAAAGTCTGCAGCACCAGAGCAGAACACACTATTCCAGGTGTGGACACACTACTGCAGAGGTGGAGGGCACAATACCTGTGAGCCCATATGAAGTCTGCAGCACCAGAGCAGAACACACTACTCCAGGTGAGGACACACTACTGCAGAGGTGGAGGGCACAATACCTGTGAGCCCATGTGAAGTCTGCAGCACCAGAGCAGAACACACTACTTTAGGTACGGACACTACTGCAGAAGTGGAGGGCAGGACACAATACCCAAAGCCCATGTGAAGTGTGCAGCACCATACGAGAATACACTACTCCAGGTGTGGTCACACTACTCCATACGTGGAGGGCAGGACACAATACCTGTAAGCCCATGTGAAGTCTGCAGCACCAGAGCAGAACACACTACTCCAGGTGAGGACACACTACTGCAGAAGTGGAGGGCACAATACTTGTGAGCCCATATGAAGTCTGCAGCACCAGAGCAGAACACACTACTCCAGGTGTGGACACACTACTGCAGAGGTGGAGGGCACAATACCTGTGAGCCCATATGAAGTCTGCAGCACCAGAGCAGAACACACTACTCCAGGTGTGAACACACTACTGCAGAAGTGGAGGGCAGGACACAATACCCGTAAGCTCATGTGAAATTTGCAGCACCAGAGCAGAACACACTACTCCAGGTGAGGACACACTACTGCAGAAGTGGAGGGCAGGACACAATACCCGTGAGCCCATGTGAAGTCTGCAGCACCATACCAGAACACACGACTCCAGGTGTGGACACACTACTGCAGAAGTGGAGGGCACAATACTTGTGAGCCCATGTGAAGTCTGCAGCACCAGAGCAGAACACACTACTCCAGGTGTGGTCACACTACTGCAGAAGTGGAGGGCAGGACAAAATACCCGTGAACCCATGTGAAGTCTGCAGCACCATACCAGAACACACGACTCCAGGTGTGGTCACACTACTGCAGAAGTGGAGGGCACAATACCTGTGAGCCCATGTAAAGTCTGCAGCACCAGAGCAGAACACACTACTCCAGGTGTGGACACACTACTGCAGAGGTGGAGGGCACAATACCTGTGAGCCCATATGAAGTCTGCAGCACCAGAGCAGAACACACTACTCCAGGTGAGGACACACTACTGCAGAGGTGGAGGGCACAATACCTGTGAGCCCATGTGAAGTCTGCAGCACCAGAGTAGAACACACTACTTTAGGTACGGACACTACTGCAGAAGTGGAGGGCAGGACACAATACCCAAAGCCCATGTGAAGTGTGCAGCACCATACGAGAATACACTACTCCAGGTGTGGTCACACTACTCCATACGTGGAGGGCAGGACACAATACCCGTGAGCCCATGTGAAGTCTGCAGCACCAGAGCAGAACACACTACTCCAGGTGAGGACACACTACTGCAGAGGTGGAGGGCACAATACCTGTGAGCCCATGTAAAGTCTGCAGCACCAGAGCAGAACACACTACTCCAGGTGTGGTCACACTACTGCAGAAGTGGAGGGCAGGACAAAATACCCGTGAACCCATGTGAAGTCTGCAGCACCATACCAGAACACACGACTCCAGGTGTGGTCACACTACTGCAGAAGTGGAGGGCACAATACCTGTGAGCCCATGTAAAGTCTGCAGCACCAGAGCAGAACACACTACTCCAGGTGAGGACACACTACTGCAGAGGTGGAGGGCACAATACCTGTGAGCCCATGTGAAGTCTGCAGCACCAGAGTAGAACACACTACTTTAGGTACGGACACTACTGCAGAAGTGGAGGGCAGGACACAATACCCAAAGCCCATGTGAAGTCTGCAGCACCAGAGCAGAACACACTACTTTAGGTACGGACACAACTGCAGAAGTGGAGGGCAGGACACAATACCCTTGAGCCCGTGTGAAGTCTGTTCAGGTAATCTTAGGGACTGCGCGCCTCTCTCTCACGCTTCTTGACCATGACACTGCTAAGTGTTGCGTCCATTAACACTGTAACTGCACTATGGTGGTCTAAACGCATGACATGGACACGCTTCCCACGCAGGATCAAAACAAGGACAACACACTTCCGACCACACATCCTACGCGGAGTAGTGTGCTACCCATGAAAGCAAGTGCTTCAACGTCCCGCGAAAAGGTTGGAAGTGCTATATCGATATGACACTACTCTACAGACAATACAACATCAAAGAAGACAGTCATAGAAAGTGCAGGTTTTAAGGATTTGGTGCACGGTTCTAGCTCTCATGACCACCTGCGCTCCATCCGTCTCACAACTCACCCTCCCTCCGCCCAGGGAGCAGAGCAGGTAACCCAGGCTTCCCTGCCCTCTCCCTGAGCCCCCTAACAAGGCCCCCCCTATCCGCAGCTTACCTCCATAAAGCTCGCCATGATTACCAGCGGCCGAGTGTCCCCCCGGGGCACAAGGGCCCATTAGGAGCGATCCCGTCTAATTAATCCTGCCCCAGGCAGGTGAGAACCGCACTCCGATAAGATCTTTCCTTTTACCTGTTGCTAAAGAGCACACAGCAGTGGTTGTCGATCTAATTACTGTCTTCGGCTCGGCTCGGCCTCAGCTCCCAAGACGCGGCTGCGACAAAAGCGCCCTTTGTTGGCTGGGCTGATTCCAACTTTTTTTTGGATGCATTTTAGATGGAAAGATATGTTCCCCCGCTGACAGGGATGACCCCTCCCCTCTGTCATCATAATAAAATCCCTGTTAAAGGCACCGGCCCCGCCCTCCTTTTCCAAATCCGAAGGCATGCAGCCCCGCGGAAGTAATTTGTTACAAAAAGGACCTCATGAGAAGATTTCCACGGGGACCAGGCGCCCCCCCCCCCCCGGAAGAAATGAGAGTTATAAGAACATTCCTCAGTGAGAACATCCCCCACCACTCCAGCCGCCCCGCCCCCTCTCCTCTATGGAACAAGTTATTGTTAGAAGAACATTCCCTAACAAGTACATCTCCCACCGCCCCAATGGGTCCCTGTCCGTGGAGTTAAATATTGTTATAAGAACTTCCTCCATATGCATGGTACATCCCTCTATAAGAATGAACCATTGTTATAAGAACATTCCCTAGTGCGCATGGTATGTCCCCCTCCACGTGATACATTGTTATAAGAGCCACCCCCGTGTGCATGAAATGTCCCCACCATTATATAAATTATTGTTATAGCATTACCCCGGAAGAACATCTCCCCACCTGCTTGGAGGGTACCGCTCCAAGGAGTACATTATTGTTATAATACCATTCAACTGCAAGAACATCTCCCCACCTGCTTGGAGGGTACCACTACAAGGAGTACATTATTGTTATAATAACATTCCACTACAAGAACATCTCCCCACCTGCTTGGAGGGTACCACTACAAGGAGTACATTATTGTTATAATAACATTCCACTACAAGAACATCTCCCCACCTGCTTGGAGGGTACCACTACAAGGAGTACATTATTGTTATAATAACATTCCACTACAAGAACATCTCCCCACCTGCTTGGAGGGTACCACTACAAGGAGTACATTATTGTTATAATAACATTCCACTACAAGAATGTCTCCCCACCTGCTTGGGGGGTACCGCTCCAAGGAGTACATTATTGTTATAATAACATTCCACTACAAGAACATCTCCCCACCTGCTTGGAGGGTACCACTACAAGGAGTACATTATTGTTATAATAACATTCCACTACAAGAACATCTCCCCATCTGCTTGGAGGGTACCACTACAAGGAGTACATTATTGTTATAATAACATTCCACTACAAGAACATCTCCCCACCTGCTTGGAGGGTACCGCTCCAAGGAGTACAATATTGTTATAATAACATTCCACTACAAGAACGTCTCCCCACCAGCTTGGGGGGTACCACTACAAGGAGTACATTATTGTTATAATAACATTCCACTACAAGAACGTCTCCCCACCAGCTTGGGGGGTACCACTACAAGGAGTACATTATTGTTATAATAACATTCCACTACAAGAACATCTCCCCACCTGCTTGGGGCGTACCGCTCCAAGGAGTACATTACTGTTATAAAAACATTCCACTACAAGAACATCTCCCCACCTGCTTGGAGGGTACCACTACAAGGAGTACATTACTGTTATAATAACATTCCACTACAAGAACGTCTCCCCACCAGCTTGGGGGGGTACCACTACAAGGAGTACATTACTGTTATAATAACATTCCACTACAAGAACGTCTCCCCACCAGCTTGGGGGGTCCCTCTCAATGGAATATATCATTGTACTAAGAGCATACTCCAGAAGAACTCCCCACCGCTCCAGGAGAAATCCCAGGGGATACAAACCTGCTGTTTGAACGCCTCCCCCTTCCATAGAGGAGAAATAACTGTTATATTGCACGGGGTTCTGCAAACCCTGTATAAAACCTGCCTCTCATTCATTTATAATAAGCGACTTGTGACGCACCCAGTCACCTATTATGAAGAAATGATGTCAGACCTCTACTGTAATAACTTATTACAGTGGAGTTCTGACGTCACAATGCCCAAGTGGGAAGTCAGGTGAGGTCACGGAGCATAATTAAAGTAGCAGTTTAAAGACGAGAAAAGCAACATGGCTTTTCCTTCTTAAGCTCTGTTTTTTTACCTATACAATGGCAAGAACAAAGAAGACATTTATGGCAACATGTTTATTTTTTGCATTCCTTATAGAAGCGAAATTTTCTGGAAGTTTCTACCCATTCCGAGCGACTGCCTTAAAGCACTTCCTTTAAACTGATTCTAATATCATCTTGCAGCAAATACCTAACAGCCTGTGTGATGTATTTAATTTTGCACTAGAGATTCTAGTTCTACTCTTCATCGTTGCAAACATGCTCTCTCTTTCATATGAAAGACCGACACACCAATGATTGAAGTGATTTGTGGGAAAGGTGATGGTATGACCATGTATTATAAGGGATAAATTACCCCCCCTCCAACGTCCATGATAAGGACATCGCAAGTCGCCTTGGAGTTCCCCGACCTTATACAGAGCTCGGCCTTCTAACTCACTCCTCTATACAGTCATGGAACGACTCCGTGATTTGCAATATCCTTATAATGTCCGACAGGGGGTACTTTTTATAGTACGTGGGAGCCTGCTTTCCTTCCGCAAAAGCTTGTCTCTGAAGTCCTTATTACACTCAAGTTGTGACATCACCTGTAATGACGAAATGATGTAGCTGCTCAGTTGTAATAAGTTATTACAGTTGAGTTGTGACATTATAAAGCCGACTACCAGAGTCAGCGGTCGAGAGGAAAGGCATTTCAGGAAAGATAGTACCACATTATATGTTTCTACATGGTTTGAGCAGCAGCATTTTTTATTTGATTACATTCAACTGATTAAAATATATTTTTACTTGAAATTACTGCTTACAGTGGACTTAATTCCACACTTCAGATCCCACTTCTATTCTTCACATCCACAGGAATGTTACTTCTTTCACATGAAAGAGCAAAATACTGAGCATCTGTGATGTTTGTGGGAAGGGAGTAGGTGTGACCATGTATCGGAAGGAATAAAATACCCTCTGCGATACGTTAAAGAGATTTGCGAGTAATCTCGGAGTTCCACAACCTTCTAAAGAAACTCCTCTCCGCCTTGAAATGTGTTCAGAACATTTCCCTGGTAAACTCCTCTCCCTTCCGTCCTGGTGGACCCCTCAGTGGGATGCTCCACGGATCCTTCACTCCTCTTTGAAGATCTTTTTGCAGAACCCGACCTTCCTCTCTCTGGGAGCACCGATGGAATGTGCCTCATGCTACTGGTCAGCACAAGGTTAAAGAAAGATACATTACACTTATTAAAACATTTCACATAGATTGAGGTCGGAATTCTAAAAAAAAAACAAGCCCCAATTAAAAATACCTGTTTTTGAGCCCAACATCTCCTCTAATTCTGTCCAGCCACAGAAATCACTACAGAAAGTCTCAGCTGGTTTGCAATCTAAATGACATCTCCACTTCGAAGGGTGGTAATCTTTCCAGAGCGTTACTTGTACCGCTAGCTCATGGTGGATTCTTTTTAGGTATCAATTTATGTAGAAATGAGTTCATGCAACTCACAAGCTCTTGGCTCCACCACCTGGTCTCCTCGGATAAATGATATGCAAGACTACATTGTAATAAAACCAAAATCTGCCTTCTGAACGGTAGGGGGGGGGCTCAAGAGAGCTCTCACGACTGTGAAAGGTGCAGTATGGACAAGTGTTTGTCGTCAGTAGTGTGCGCCCTTTGAGTGATGGCAATTGTAGTGACTGGGGGCGAATGTTTGACAATGTTCAGCATTCTGTCCATCACTTTCTTTTTGTGCTGCATTTTCACCCTAAATTGGCAGGGTATGCCCAGACATGGGCCCCATGCACGCCACGCCACTGGTTTCAAGCTAGCCTAGCTGGTGAGCTGTGATACCGCGAAACCGGTCCCAGGGTGCTTGTTTTCCAGTCCAGGGAGGACCTGACCTGGCCTGGCAGTTCGGGCTGGACTGTTCCCATAGGCAGCAGGGTCAAGACTGATTTGCATATAACTGGGTCTAAACTGGAATGGCATGGAAAGCAAAATAACTATGGATTAAACCCAAATCTGTGACTGGGGTGAATGTTTGACAATGTTCAGCATTCAGTCCATCATTTCTTTTTGTGTTGCATAGTTGTTGGGAGGACACAGCTGTTGTGCCCTACAAAGACTCTGGCGCCTCTGACTAGGTCTCCTCCAAAAGTCAGCAGCTGGACTTCATTCTCTCCTGCCTCTTGGTGCAGCCTCACATGTGTTACCTCCAACACACAACGCAGAGACATGGCCAGCCCTACGAGCAGAAAAATCAGTGTTCTGGGACGGCATCCCAATGTGTGGTGCATGTGAAACCCTGTCAACCCAAGCGCCGGTGGGCGCAACACGTGTTTGCACCTGCTCCTGCCTCCTCAGGACACCTTGGTACACAGCAGATGCATGAGCGGGGGTCCATTTATTATTAGGTCATGCGCTGTGCACAGCGTATGAGGTATCACTCAGCTAATATAGCCCTTGAGAGGAGAGCACCTAGGTCCTAGGGACCACTCCAGACATCCTCTCGCAGGCAGGTGCACTTCTTGAGTCTGCCTCCAGGGGGATCCCATTCCCCTTAAGTGCTGACTCACTGCCAGACAAGGAGCGTTCTAACAGACTCCCGCTGGCTACATGTGTCCTCAAGTGCTGACTCACTGCCAGACAAGGAGCTTTCTAACAGACTTCCACCAGCTACGTGTGCCCTCAGGTGCTGACTCACTGCCACACAAGGAACTTTCTAACAGACTCCCGCCGGCTACATGGGTCCTCAAGTGCTGACTCACTGCCAGACATGCAATTTTTTAACAGACTCCTGCCAGCTACATGTATTTTCAAGTGCTGACTTATAGACTACCGCCAGCTACATGTGTCCTCAAGTGCTGACCTGCGGCCTGACAAGGAGCTTTCTAACGGACTCCGGCCAGCTACATGGCTCCTCAAATGGTAACTCACTGCCCGACAGGAGTCTCCTAACAGACTTCCGCTGGCTACATGTGTCCTCGAGTGCTGACTCACAGACCCCTGCTAGCTACATGTGTCCACAGGTGCTGAAACGCTGCCAGACAAGGAGCTTTCTAACAGACTCCCCGCCAGCTACACATGTCCTCAAGTGCTGACTCACTGCCAGACAAAGAGCTTTCTAACGGACTCCCGCCAGCTACATGGGTCCTCAAGTGGTAACTCACTGCCCGACAGGAGCCTTCTAACAGACTCCCGCTGGCTACATGTATCCTCAAGTGCTGACTTACTGTGAGACAAGGAGCTTTCTAACAGACTCCCGCCAGCTACATGTGTCCTCAAGTGCTGACTTATAGACTCCTGCTAGCTACATGTGTCCTCAAGTGCTGACTCACTGCCAGACAAGGAGCATTCTAACAGACTCCCGCCGGCTACATGTGTCCTCAAGTGCTGACTCACTGCCAGACAAGGAGCTTTCTAACAGACTTCCACCGGCTACACGTGTCCTCGAGTGCTGACTCACTGCCAGACAAGGAGCTTTCCAACAGACTTCCGCTGGCTACATGTGTCCGAAAGTGCTGACTCACTGCCTGCAAGGAGCTTTCTAGCAGACTCCTGCCAGCTACATGTGTCCTTGGGTGCTGACTAACTGCCAGACAAGGAACTTTCTAACAGACTCCAGTCCAGCTACATGTGTCCTCAAGTGCTAACTCGCTGCCAAACAAGGAGCTTTCTAACAGACTCCTGTGGCCACACCTGTTATCAAGTGCTGACTCACTGCCTGGCAAGGAGCTTTCTAACATTCTCCTGCCGGCTACAAGAGTACTCAAGTGATGACTCACGGCCTGGCATGGAGCTTTTTAGCAAACTCCTGCCAGCTACATGTGTACTCCACTGCTGACTCACTGCCAGACAAATAGCTTTCTAACAGACTCCTACTAGCTACACGTGTTCTCAAGTGCTAACTCACTGCCAGACAAGGTGCTTTCTAACAGACTCCCGCTGGCTACATGTGTCCTCAAGTGCTAACTCACTGCCCGCCAGGAGCCTCTAACAGACTCCTGCTGGCTACATGTGTCCTTGAGTGCGGACTCGGTGCCAGACAAGGAGCTTTCTAACAGACTCCCACCGGCTACACGTGTCCTCGAGTGCTGACTCACTGCCATACAAGGAGCTTTCTAACAGACTCCCACCAGCTACGTGTGTCCTCAGGTGCTGACTCACTGCCAGACAAGGAGCGGTCTCACAGACTCCCGCTGGCTACACGTGTCCTCGAGTGCTGACTCACTGCCATACAAGGAGCTTTCTAACAGACTCCCACCAGCTACGTGTGTCCTCAGGTGCTGACTCACTGCCAGACAAGGAGCGGTCTCACAGACTCCCGCTGGCTACATGTGTCCTCAAGTGCTGACTCACTGCCCGACAGGAGCCTTCTAACCGACTCCCGCTGGCTACATGTGTCCTCCAGTGCTAACTCATTGCCAGACAAGGCGCTTTCTAACAGACTCCTGCGGCTACACCTGTTCTCAGGTGCTGACTCACTGCCTGACAAGGAGCTTTCTTCTTCGAAATCCGGCGGGAGCGGGAAAGTTTGCGACCGTTGATTAGAGTTTCTGGTGCCTGCCAAGCAGGGGAGTCACTCCTTGACTCCAAGGGAGATTCTTCTGTCTTCCAAAGGTAGTGGAACGTCGAAGGGGCAGGATTCTTTTTTGTAGAGCGTCGTCCAGGGTTATCTACTTTGCAATGGCAAGGTTTCCTATCTTATACTGAAGATAGGGGAGGGTCTAGCTCTATGGCCACTCCTCTGGGAGGGTCAGGGTACGGGGTGGTTACACCCACTTCCCTTTGTCCAGTTTCGAGCCAGAGCAGGGACAGGTAGCCCCTGAACCGGTTTGAGCTGGCATATGCACTGAGGAGCCTACTGCTCCCCCAGTGCAGAACTTCAGCACTCTAGAAGTGCACCCACCCAGCCCCAATACACTAAATCCTGTCTGGAAGGTGGTGACACCTCCCTGTGACAGGATGTCTATTGTTGGGCCTCCTCCACTGCAAGTTTCAGTCAGCAGCAGGAGGGCAGCCCAGTGTCTGTGCTGGTGGCATCCATTTTGTGATGCCAGGGCTCTTTCAGATTTCTACCGTGTTACCACAGTAGGCACATGTCGTCCCCTCTAGAATGGTGGGATCATACTCCCACATCATGGACTGATGTGGGGTATGATTCCAAGTTGTTTGACACCAAACACTACATGTTTTGATGCAGTCATTCCAAAGTTAGCATTTATAATGCACTTAAGAGTATATGGTTTAACCGCATCCACAAACAGCCACAGATAATTGACTCTGCCAGCTGCAGAGGGGTCCTGCTCATGCAGAGGCACCCCCTCACATTGTAAACCAAGCACCCTGCACTCAGGATTGATAGGGCCTGCCATAGGGGTGGCTGATAGGTTTATATGTGTGTATATGGTGAGATATAGGAACCTATACCTCAGTGAGGAGTGCTAACACTACCTCACCCAGGCCTGTGGTGTCAGATTGAGTCTGCTTCCCAGGGGTGGCATAATATATGCTTCAGCCCCTGGTAGGCCTGTGAAGTGCCTATGCCCTAGGTACCTAAGGTACCATATACTAGGGGCTCATAAGGTACCACAGTATCCAATCACTAGTGCATCTAATATGCACACCAAGTCGTTTAGAGAGAACAGAGAGACTGGGGCCCTGATTAGCAGGGACCCAGCCAGACTATAGCCAGAAACCAGTGTATACATCAGGAAAAAAGTGGGGGCAACATAAGTGCAGATCCTACTCTCCTACACCCCCCCCCCCCAAACGCAGGGACACTAAACCAACCTTAACCAGTTGAGTCTTCGTGTTCTAAGTGGAAATACCTTGAGAGTCCATATGCATTGGCATGTTGGGTCCCAGGTCTATGTTCCACTGTATAGTCCATCCCCTGTAGGGAAATGGACCACCTGAGCAGTTTAGGATTTTCACCTTTCATCTGTTAGAGCCATGGGGGGACTTGTGGTCAAACTGAACTATGAAGTGAGTGCCAAACAAGTATGGCCTCAGCTTCTTCAGGGCCCACACCACAGCAAAGGCCTCCCTCTCTATAGCTGACCAACGTGTCTCTCTAGGGGTCAGCCTTCTGCTTATGAAAGCTACTGGCTGGTCTTGACCTTCATCATTAAGTTGAGACAGTACAGCTCCCACACCCAGCTCTGAAGCATCTGTTTGAACAATGAACTTCTTTTTGTAGTCTGGACTCTGCAAGATGGGGGCAGTGCACATTGCCTGCTTGAGGTCATCAAATGCCTTTTGACAGCTAGCTGTCCACTGAACCTTTTTTGGCATTTTCTTAGAGGTTAGATCATGTAAGGGGGTCACTATAGATCCATAACCCTTAACAAACCTCCTATAGTACCCAGTCAGGCCTATAAAGGCTCTAACCTGTGTCTGGGTTGTTGGAGCTACCCATTCCATTATGGTCTGGATTTTGCTCTGCAATGGTTGAACCTGGCCTCCACCTACAAGGTGGCCCAGGTACACAACCTGACTCTGCCCTATCTGGCACTTAGTGGCCTTGATAGTGAGGCCTACTTTCTGCAGGGCCTCCAAACCATTTCTGAGGTGGACCAGGTGATCCTGCCAGGTGGAACTAAAGACAGCAATACCATCTAGATAAGCTGAGCAATAAGTTTCCATACCAGTCAGAAATGTATTCACCAACCTCTGAAAAGTGGCAGGTGCATTTTTCAAACCAAAGGGCATTACCACAAAGTGATGGTGCCCACCAGGGGTTGAAAATGCTGTTTTGGCCTTGGCATCATCAGCTAACTTGATTTGCCAGTAGCCAGCTGTTAGGTCAAATGTACTGAGGTACTTGGCTGAGGCCAAAGTATCTATTAGTTCATCTGCCCTGGGAATTGGATAGGCATCAATCCTGGTGACTGCATTGAGGCTTCTGTAGTCAACACAAACCCTCATTTCTATCTTACCACCCTGGGTATAAGGTTTAGGCACAAGGACTACTGGACTAGCCCAAGGGCTATCTGAAGGCTCAATTACACCTAGTTCCAACATTTTCTGGACTTCAGTCCTGATACAGTCCCTGACATGGTCAGGTTGCCTGTAGATTTTACTCTTTACAGACAGACTATCTCCAGTGTCCACCTCATGGGTGCACGAGGAAGTCTGACTTGGGGTCAGGCTAAACATATGTCTGAACTGTTGCAGAACTTGTCTGCATTCAGTTTGCTGATGATCAGTGAGGCTGCTTGCCAAAGCAACACCATCAACTGACCCATCATCAGCGTTCTGTGAGAGCAGGTCAGGGGAGAGGGTCACTCTCCTCCTCCTGGTCCTCATCAGTTGCCATGAGCAAGCCCATGTCAGCCCTGTCCACATATGGCTTTAATCTGTTGACATGGAGCACCCTCAGGGTGCTCCTGGGAGTTCCAAGATCCACCAAGTAGGTGACTTCTCCCTTTTTCTCAACAATTGTATGGGGGCCACTCCATTTGTCCTGGAGAGCTGCTGGGGCCACAGGCTCCAACACCCACACTTTCTGGCTTGGCTGATAAACAGTCAGGACAGCCTTTTGGTCATGCCAAGCTTTTTGTAATTCTTGGCTAGCCTCAAGGTTTTTGGTTGCCTTCTTCATGTACTCTGCCATCCGGGAGCGGAGACCAAGTACATAGTCCTTCACATCCTGTTTGGGAGGATTGAGAGGTAACTCCCATCCCTCCTTCACCAAACATAATGGGCCTCTGACAGGGTGCCCAAACAGAAGTTCAAAAGGGCTGTAGCCAACCCCCTTCTGTGGGACCTCCCTGTATGCAAACAGAAGGCAGGGAAGTAAAAAGTCCCATTTTCGCCTGAGCTTTTCTGGGAGGCCTTTAATCATTCCCTTTAGGATTTTGTTGAACCTTTCAACTAACCCATTGCATTGTGGGTGATAGGGAGTAGTGAACTTGTAGTTTACACCACACTCCTTCCACATTGCTTTTAGATACCCTGACATGAAGTTTGTAGCTCTGTCGGATATAACCTCCTTAGGGAAACCCACTCTGGAGAAGACTCCAATGAGGGCTCTTGCCACCGCAGGGGCTGTGGTGGTCCTGAGGGGAATTGCTTCTGGGTACCTGGTGGCATGATCCACTACCACCAGGATACACCAGTGCCCAGATGCTGTTGGAGGGTCAAGGGGACCAACAATGTCAATCCCTACCATTTCAAAGGGAACCCCCACCACAGGGGGTCCTTTGTTGTGCCACCTGACTTGCCACTGGCTTGGCAAGTGACACAGGAGCAACAAAACTCCTTGGTGTCCTCTGACATGTGTGGCCAATGAAAATGAGGGACAAGCCTGTCCAAGGTCTTGTTTTGGCCCAAGTGTCCTGCCAATGGGATGTCATGTGCTAGGGTCAAGAGGAACCCCCTAAACTTCTGAGGTATTACCTACCTCCTGGTGGCTCCAGGGGTAGGATCTCTAGGCTCAGAATATAGGAGTCCCTCATCCTAATAAACCTTATGGGACCCACTAGCACTCCCAGAAGCCTCAGCAGCAGCTTGATGTCTGAGGGGTTCAAGAGGGGGGCAGCACTGTTGCTCCTTACTCAGATCTTCCCTGGAAGGTCTCCCTGCCCCCAAGAACTCAACCTGGCCAGGCTTAAGTTCCTCTGGGACAGTTCCTTCTTCAGGCTCTGCTTCTCCTCCCTCAGGAGGGGAATCTGAGATCTGAGACAGAGGGGAAGGCACAGCCTTAACCCTACTGCTCCTCCTCTTGGGTAGCATCTGGTCCATAGTTTCAGGATCCAGAGCTGGTTCAGCTTTATGCATTTTGGCCTGTGACCTGGTCACAGCAAATACCTCTGCAGGTATGCCCAACATCTCAGCATGAGTCCATAACTCCACTTCAGACCAGGCTGAAGTCTCCAGATCATTGCCCAATAGACATTCGACAGGGAGGTCTGCCCTGACTACTACCTTTTTTAGGCCAGTTACCCCTCCCCAGGAGAACTTCACAACTGCAAGACTATGGTTGGTCCTGACATTGCTTGCATTGGTAACCTGGTACATTTCACCCAGGATGATCTGTGCAGGGTCCACTAGATCCTCTGCCACCATGGTGACACTAGTACCTGTGTCCCTGAATGCCAAAGCCTGTTTGCCATTTATTATAGGCTGCTGTTTGTACTTGCCCTAATTACTGGGGCTCACTAGGAAGGACATAGCAAGGTCTCCCTCACAAACTAGCAATGCCTGTGTTGGTACTCTGACTAGGCCAGAGTCCACATCAGAACCCAGGGTCAACCCTACTACACCCTTATTCTGATTACCACCTCCACTAATGACTGCACTAAGGGGATCAGTTGCCTTAGGGGCGGGAGTGGTGGTGGTTTGGTCTTTGGACTTGGTACAATCAGAAGACCAGTGCCCTTTCTGTTTACAGAATTTGCACCAGGGCTTCTTTTGGTCTTTTCCCTTTGTAGACTGTGAAGCCCCATCAGATGCAGATTTTTGGGGCCCTTGTGAAGACTTCTGGTCTTTTGACTTATCCCCACCTTTATCTGAGCCTTTAGGATCCTGCTTCTTAGTGTCACCCCCTTGGTTCTGGGTGTTCTGCCTCACTCTGGTTCTGACCCATTTGTCTGCCTTCTTTCCCAATTCTTGGGGAGAGGTCAGATCAGAGTCCACCAGGAACTTATGCAACAACTGGTTTTGGCAATTATTAAGGATCTGTTCTCTCATGATAAGATTATACAATCCCTTAAAATCAGAAACTCTACTACCAACCAGCCAACCTTCCAGAGTCTTGGTTGCACAATCAACAAAGTCAGTCCAATCCCGAGTCTGTGCTTTCTGGGTATCTCTGAACTTCAACCTGTACTGTTCAGTGGTTAAGCCAAACCCATCTATTAATGCACTCTTCAGGGCTTCATATTCATTTGCGTCCTCTTCTCTATCAGTGAGGAGCTTGCCTCTACCTTTATCAGAAAAGGAGAGCCACAAGATTGCTGCCCACTGTTTCTGGGGGACCTGTTGAACTTTACAGGCCCTCTCCATAGCAGTTATCCATTTGTGGATATCATCCCCACTCTGGTAGGGAGGAACGACCATGGACAGGTTCCTATGGTTTGGAATGTAATCTCTGCCTCTAGGGACACTGTTGCTGCCACAAGGGGTTTCTAACCCCTCTTTTCTAGAAGCTCTCTGGAGCTCAAAGGCTTCTCTATCTAAGGCCAATTGCTTGGTTCTGAGGGCAAGCCTAGCTTCCTCATACTGGAGCATCTTGTACTTTCTTTCAGAGGAGGTCTCTCTATTATAGTATGAGTTCCTCTGATGGGCAGAATCCTTGTCAGAGTGATATGAGTGGTTAGATTCCCTTGAAGGGGACCTAGGCCTCTCTCCCACTCTGTCAACTCTCTGAGGGAGAATTCCTCTGTCCTGTTCAGACCTTTCTGGGTCTGGCCCTTCAATCACAGACTCCAGGTCATCTTGATTTTCATCATCTGACCCAGAGACTATGGCGGACCCACCCCCTGATCTAGATCCACCAGCTCCTAGAGCCAGTCTAAGATCATCTGCTATAAGTAGATTCATCAGATGTTGTGTGAAGGGACTCTGTCCTAATCCCAGGTGTCTTGCAACACACATGGCCTTCAAGTCAAAGAAGGTCATGTCCTTATATTGGGGTTGGGTGGACCCACTGGCTCCATCTCTTGAGGACATTCTAGTGTTATGCAGTGTTGCACTACCTACACTAGTTTGTGGCCTACTGATCCTAGCTTGAGCTGTAGCAAGGGTGTGCTATCCCTTCAGAAACAACTCTAAGTTCAGTAGAGCATATTGATACTAAGCTTGACTTTTATATGTACCTTGAGTACCTTTAGTGGTTTTCAGTTAGTAATTCAAATAGAGATTTTCTGGTAAACCAATGGCAAGCTGGAATCCCACACGCTGCCCACCAATGTGAGAAGTTGGCCTGGCATATGCTGGTCACTAGTTATAGTGGCCACCTTGCACCAGTCCAATTCGACTCATGGTAGATAGGTTGAAGACAACCTTTTAAAGAAAGCTATCCTAGTGGTAGCTGTGGAGAGCAGCCTTCAGGCTAAGTATCTGAGGAATGTAAAGCAGCTTGTTTTACCTTATAATCTCTTGAATTACCAAATGAAAGGACACCACACAGGTATATATATCAAATATATATGTATTTATTTCTAGACACACTCTACTAATCTCTTTATGAGATTAGAAGCCAGGAACACATTCAAATATCAACGTTTCACAATAAGTTAAGCACAAATATGGCTGGGGCCCTAGGGCCGTACCAGACCATATACTAAAAAAGAGGTTTAGGAAGGTCGACTTGCAGAATGACATGGCCTAGGGCCTGTAGAAATGCTCGGGCTTCACTAATGCAGTAAAAGCAGGTAAGTAAAAGACCCACGGGAGACGCATGCAGTGAGTAAACACAACCGCGGGTTCCCTATTGATTACGATGGAGCAAGTCGCGGTTTGATTTTTAAAGTTTTAGGGTACTTCGAGGAAGTCTACAAGCAAGCCACTTACAAGGTAAGTAATTCGAGGGCCAACACACACTAGGGCACCGGAGTGCATGAGTTACCTCACCCAGGGAAGCCGGGTGCATAGGTGTCTTTTGGTGTCGGGTCGCGTCGCTGTTTTCTATGGAGACCAAAGAAGATTTGCTGCTTGCGAAGACTGGAGAAGTGTCCGGTGGAATCCAAGGGTGGATTCGAGATGCAGATGACCTGAAAATTGAAGGGACAGTGTTCACAGTCACTTGCCAATGACCGGGGGCCAGGAAGCTTGTTGACCACGGAAGTCGGGTGATTTCAGGTGATCAAGGGTGTTTTGACTCTTCGCTCACGAGGTCCAGGAAGGATCGACGATGACCAGCAGCTGGATTCGGAGTGTCCCACGACGTCTGCAGCTTACTGAGGTCTCGGCAACCGGATTGGAGCCAACAAGCCTTGGCAACAGCAAGTCTCATGGAAATCGAAGAAGGTCGGCGTTGCAGACCAGCAAGGTCTGAGGGACTCACCCAGCGAGGGTAAGTGAGGGCAGGCCTGGAGCAACCAGGGGAGCCCTTTGGTTCGTTCAGAAAGTCTTCGGGGGACCCACATGCCAACGGGCAAGGGACAGCGAAGACACCTCATGAGGAAATGCTTTACAGGAGCCCACGGTCACTCGGGGCGGGGCAGGCCTCTGATTTTCGGTGCACAACCTGCTGGCGGCTTGGGCCACAAATGGTCCAAAGCACAAGTTCGTAGAACGTCGTGAAGGGGTTGCACTCGACAATAGTGCACGGTTCCCAGGTATTGCAGTTCCTCGTCACTCGTGGGGTCCACTCGCCTCAGCTTTGCTGAGGACTCACAATGGCCGTCGAGAAGTCAGAAAATCCACTTCCGGGGCTGCAGGGACTTCGAACTCCGGTGGGAGCGGGAAAGTTTGCGACCGTTGATTAGAGTTTCTGGTGCCTGCCAAGCAGGGGAGTCACTCCTTGACTCCAAGGGAGATTCTTCTGTCTTCCAAAGGTAGTGGAACGTCGAAGGGCCAGGATTCTTTTTTGTAGAGCGTCGTCCAGGGTTATCTACTTTGCAATGGCAAGGTTAATGTGGAAATGAAAGAAGTCTCGTAGACATGCTCTTGAAGTTGTAGTTTATTCCATAGTTATGTTCTTACAGGTTCTTATGTAAGTCTTTAAATTAGCCCCACCAGGAGCAGCCTCCTGGCTACTCAGCCCATCTCTCCAACTGTCTTCTTTCAGGAACCAACATCCCCAACATTCTACATGACATCACCAGCATGGGAGAACAGCAGGGCAAGGGAAATGGACTACATTAAAAGCAGATCACTACATATCTCCCCCCTTTAAATATTAATAAAATGAAATAGAATACAATTCTATAAACACAGGACAAGAAGATAAACATTAAGCAAGAAATACGCTGTAAATATAATAATAAAATTCACAAAATGAATTATCATACAATTCTATAAGCGTAGTAAAAGGAAAATAAACATCTAGCAAGAAATCTACTGTAAATATAATAATAAGTAAGTGTAATCAAATAACAAGAAATATCGAAATCTATGAAAAAGGGGAATCCTCCTCCTTTTACAAATAGCAGGACCAGGGAGTATTACATGCCCTCTACTGCCTACACACTACACCTACTGGACAGGGGGAATCCTCCTCCCTATACTCTTAACCACCTCCAAACCCAATGTAAAGGGGAATCCATCTCCCTAAACAAATAGCAGGACCAGGCAGATCTACATGCCCTCTACTGCATACACACTTCACCGGGATCCTCCTCCCGATACATATCGACCATATTTGAACACAAAGTTAAGGGGAATCCTCCTCCTTAAACAAATAGCAGGACCAGGGAGATCTACATGCCCTCTACTGCATACACACTTCACCGGGATCCTCCTCCCGATACATATCGACCATATTTGAACACAAAGTTAAGGGGAATCCTCCTCCTTAAACAAATAGCAGGACCAGGGAGATTTACACGCCCTCTACTGCATACACACTACACCTACCGACCATTGCGCATAACCAATAAAATAAGAACGTTGTCCATTGCGCACTTCAACCATAAGTAACAACTAGAGGTAACCATCAAACACACAGGTAAATAACAATAAAAAAGGGTAACCAGATTGAAACACTAATGCTAGGCACAAATGAAAACTGTGTAGGGTAGAATCAGTGTAAAGGGTGTGCACTACCCACACTGTAGTTTAAAACAGAGTGTGTGAAGACCAGCTCCAACACAACAAATACCCACACAAATCAATCCAAGCCTAGTACCCTAAAAATATCAAGATGGGGAACCTCAACAAATATCTATCTCGCACAGGGGGAATCCACCTCCCAATATCCTTCAGTTACTTTTCCTAAATCCATGTAAAGTGTAAAATGAAAATACACATCAAATAATAAATGACATCAAATAATAAATGACCATCATCTTAATACGACATCGAATCTATGAGTGGAACTAGCATCACAAGATACACTTATGTGCAACAACCCCTTCCATTAGTCCCCTTTGCAGACTCTGAAACCTTTTCTACAATACTGTACTTTCCTTGTTCTGGACTGACAGTCACAGTTCATATTTAAATTGGTAAAACGCCAACGAATTATTCACAGCTTGCCACAGTTCATATTTAAATCGGTCTTATGTAAGTCTTTAAATTAGCCCCACCAGGAGCAGCCTCCTGGCTACTCAGCCCATCTCTCCAACTGTCTTCTTTCAGGAACCAACATCCCCAACATTCTACATGACATCACCAGCATGGGAGAACAGCAGGGCAAGGGAAATGGACTACATTAAAAGCAGATCACTACAGTTTCCTATCTTATACTGAAGATAGGGGAGGGTCTAGCTCTATGACCACTCCTCTGGGAGGGTCAGGGTAGGGGGTGGTTACACCCACTTCCCTTTGTCCAGTTTCGCGCCAGAGCAGGGACAGGTAGCCCCTGAACCGGTTTGAGCTGGCATATGCACCGAGGAGCCTATTGCTCCCCCTGTGCAGGACTTCAAAGCACTCTAGAAGTGCACCCACCCAGCCCCAATACACTAAATCCTGTCTGGAAGGTGGTGACACCTCCCTGTGACAGGATGTCTATTGTTGGGCCTCCTCCACTGCAAGTTTCAGTCAGCAGCAGGAGGGCAGCCCAGTGTCTGTGCTGGTGGCATCCATTTTGTGATGCCAGGGCTCTTTCAGATTTCTACCGTGTTACCACAGTAGGCACATGTCGTCACCTCTAGAAGGGTGGGATCATACTCCCACATCATGGACTGATGTGGGGTATGATTCCAAGTTGTTTGACACCAAACACTACATGTTTTGATGCAGTCATTCCAAAGTTAGCATTTATAATGCACTTAAGAGTATATGGTTTAACCGCATCCACAAACAGCCACAGAGAATTGACTCTGCCAGCTGCAGAGGGGTCCTGCTCATGCAGAGGCACCCCCTCACATTGTAAACCAAGCACCCTGCACTCAGGATTGATAGAGCCTGCCATAGGGGTGGCTGATAGGTTTATATGTGTGTATATGGTGAGATATAGGAACCTATACCTCAGTGAGGAGTGCTAACACTACCTCACCCAGGCTGCAGTAGCAGGCCTGTGGTGTCAGATTGAGTCTGCTTCCCAGGGGTGGCATAATACATGCTTCAGCCCCTGGTAGGCCTGTGAAGTGCCTATGCCCTAGGTACCTAAGGTACCATATACTAGGGGCCCACAGTATCCAATCATCTAATATGCACGCCAAGTCGTTTAGAGAGAACAGAGAGACTGGGGCCCTGATTAGCAGGGACCCAGCCAGACTATAGCCAGAAACTAGTGTATACATCAGAAAAAAAGTGCTGATCCTACTCTCCTACACTCACTGCCTGGCAAGGAGCTTTTTAACAAACTCCTGCCAGCTACATGTGCACTCCAGTACTGACTCACTGCCAGACGAGGAGGTTTCTAACTGATTCCCACCAGCTACATGTGTACTCCAGTGCTGACTCACTGCCAGACAAGGAGCTTTCTAGCAAACTCCTGCCAGCTACACATGTCCTCAAGTTCTGACTCATTGCCAGACAAGGAGCTTTCTAACAGACTCCCACCGGCTACATGAGTCCCCAAGTGCTGACTTACTGCCGGACAAGGGCCTTCTAATAGACTCCCGCTGGCTACATGTGTCCTCAAGTGCTGACTCACTGCCAGAAAAGGAGATTTTTAACAGACTGCTGCCAGCTACATGACTCAGTGCCAGATAAGGTACCTTCTAACAGACTTCCACCGACTACACATGTCCTCGAGTGCTGACTCACTGCCAGACAAGGTACTTTCTAACACACTCCCTCTGGCTACATGTGTCCTCAAGTGCTGACTCACTGCCAGACAAGGTGATTTCTAACAGACTTCCACCAGCTACGTGTGTCCTCAGGTGCTGACTCACTGCCAGACAAGGTGCTTTCTAACAGACTTCCACCAGCTACATGTGTCCTCAAGTGCTAACACACTGCCTGCCAGGAGCCTTCTAACAGACTCCTGCTGGCTACATGTGTCCTCGAGAGCTGACTCACTGCCAGACAAGGAGCTTTCTAACAGACTCCCACCGGCTACACGTGTCCTCGAGTGCTGACTCACTGCCATACAAGGAGCTTTCTAACAGACTCCCGCCACCTACATGTGTCCTCAAGTGCTCACTCACTTCCAGACAAGGAGCTTTCTAACAGACTCCCACCAGCTACTTGTGTCCTCAGGTGCTGACTCACTGCCAGACAAGGAGCTTTCTAACAGACTCCCGCCGGCTACATGTGCCCTCAAGTGCTGACTCCCTGTCTGCAAGGAGCTTTCTAACAGACTACTGCCAGCTACTTGTGTACTCCAGTGCTGACTCACTGCCAGACAAGGAGCGGTCTCACAGACTCCCGCCGGCTACATGTGTCCTCAAGTGCTGACTCACTGCTAGATAAGGAGCTTTCTAACAGAGTCCCACCAGCTACATGTGTCCTCAAGTGCTGACTCACTGCCAGACAAGGAGTTTTCTAACAGACTCTTGCCAGCTACTTCTGTCCTCAAGTGCTGACTCACTGCCAGACAAGGAGTTTTCTAACAGACTCTTGCCAGCTACTTCTGTCCTCAAGTGCTGACTCACTGCCCGACAGGAGCCTTCTAACCGACTCCCGCTGGCTACATGTGTCCTCCAGTGCTGACAGTGCCAGACAAGGCGCTTTCTAACAGACTCCTGAGGCTACACCTGTTCTCAGGTGCTGACTCACTGCCTGACATGGAGCTTTCTCGCAAACTCCTGCCAGCTACATGTGCACTCAAGTGCTGACACACTGCCTGGCAGGAGCTTTCCAACAGTCTCCCAACAGCATGTGTCCTTAAGTGCCGAGTCATTGCCAGACAAGGAACTTTCTAACACACTCCTGCCAGCTACACTTGTCCTCGAGTGCTGACTCACTGCCAGACAAGGAGCTTTCTAACAGACTCCCACCATCTACACGTGTCCTCAAATGCTGACTCACTGTCAAACAAGGAGCTTTCTAACAGACTCCCGCCGGCTAAACGGGTCAAGTGCCGACTCACTGCCAGACTGCCAGACAAGTAACTTTCTAACAGGCTCCCACTGGCTACATGTTTTTAGTGCACGCAGGGACTAATTTAAACTTTAACACTGCTCAGAACGAGATGAGATATATGTATAATGTCCCCACCCATAACCGGTTTGAACACGCTTTTTCAAACTTAGATGAACTGGATTGACTGGGGAATAGCATAAGCAATATTGAATGCGCAGAGGTAACTGACACAATCGGGGTACTTCCAGATCCCATAGAAATTAATTTAACCCGACCAAAGGTCACAAAGGTTGTCACTGCCCCATCACCAGTCACTTGTGTGGATATAACAACTTTGCCAACTAATCCCAAGCAGAGTGTAAGGGATAAGCTCCCAGGTATCCCTAGTGGTTCAAACCTGTCCATCCTTAGCTGGAACGTCGCAGGATTAGACTCAAGATTGTCTGACCCTCGATGGACCCAGCAACTGGACGGCAAAGACATCATCATGTTTCAAGAGACCTGGGCTGTAGGGAATGTGCACCTAGAAGGTTACCATTGTTTTAGCGTGCACGCCTCAAAGCCTGCCTTCGCCCGTGCAGTGGGAGGACTTTTTATTGGAATTAGGCTATTGGCGGGAGGTACCTTTAAGGATTTATCAGAAGGGAACCCAAATATTCAGGTTCTTGAATATAATCGAAAGACTAAGCTTTATTTAATTAATTTTTACAATAATGATTTTTATTCCGTACCGAACAGGAACTATACAGCACTTTCCAACACCTTAGTACACCTTGAATTCAATATAGACCTAGAAGATAAGTCAGGGATCCTCATCGGGGGAGATTTTAATGCGAAAATTTTAAGGAAGCATTGGCACAAGGATAATAATCTTTTGGATCAAGCAGAACGAAGGGGCATTGAATTAGCTAAGATATTAAACGAACATATTTTAAGTAATGTTATGGAAGTTAGCCAAACCCCTGGGATGGCTTGCGCCCCTACATTTCGAGGGAGGGACTCCCGCTCTACCATTGATTTTATTTTCACATCCCCTCACCTAACCAATCGCGTTATGGACTCTGAAGTGGCGGAGTCATCATTTGGTGATCATAACCCTCTTATAGTCATCTTACACTTGGGTCCAAGCCCGGTATATGCTAACCTAAACGGAGCTAGAGATATTACACCATCGTGCGGTGGTCTCCGCTTAAAATGGAGGGGAATCGATTGTGCAGCCATACTTGATAGTGTAAAAAACGATCATCAAGAACAGATTGACTCTTGTTTATTATTTGATGGGAACTGTCATAGGATAATCACTGATTTTTGCAAATTATGTGAAACAATTAAGACCGTTTTGTCAGTTCCTTCATCTACCAAAGCGAAAGACCCAAGGTGGTTTGATTCCTGCTTGTTCAATTGCAAATAAGAGATTACGTAGGGCATTAACGATCAAGCCAAGGAACCCTGTAGAGGTACAGACAGCTAGGAAACATTATAAACAAAAAATAGCTGAAAGGAAGGCTGCCCTACTAACGGAACAGTGGGAATCACTGGTTGTTAGCGCCAACCTAAAGAGCAGCGGCCCTTTTTGGGCCGCCGTTAGGAAAACGCGTGATATGGGCAAACATCTATCTTCAACCAGTTGTAACATAACCAGCAGCATTTGGGAGGCCCACTTTTCTAAAATATATGCCGCCCCACTGAGGAGTTAACTATATGGAGAGGTGTGGCTCACTGGTTAGAGGCGGCAGACCCGTAAGCAGAGAATCGGCCAGGGACCAGGGTTCAATTCCCGACGCGGCAGGGTCGTGGACCAGGGTCAAAACGGACTCGATAATTCTCGCCTCGGTACCTACTCTAACCAGGAACACACTCAGCAACTCTGGGCATTAAGCTTGCCTCATCTCTACAACGGCCCCCCACAGACGCCGGGGATGCCTGGTTTCACCTTGGAGATACCCAGAAAGGGACCATCTCACAGGGATAGCCAGGACGGGTTCCCCAGCGGTCTATAGCGCCGGGACACTTCCGAGTAGCTGTGCGCTGAATAAATTAAAATAACATAACATAACATAACATAACTATCCCAGATTTGGGACAGCTGCAAAATTTGCATATTGACCTTTTCGAGGTAGAAGCAGCCATCAAAGAGAGCCTTGGTAACAAGGCACCTGGCCCAGATGGATTCCCTATAGATGTCATAAAATACAGTCCGGATTTATGGGCACCGATCCTCCACAATGTTTTTAATAGCCTGTCAAAAGCATCTATCCCCAAGACGTGGTCTTCTAGCATCATAGTCCCAATATATAAAAAAGGTGACAGATCAGACCCAGCCAACTATCGCCCAATCTCGCTCCTGGATAACACCTTAAAAATACTTGGGCGAGTTATTTATAATAGGGTGTTAGAGTGGATAGAAGACTCAGATTTGCTGGACCCGTGTCAGATGGGATTCAGGAGCAGGGTGGGCACGGTCGAGCAGTGTTTGAACTTAAAACTGATAATTGACAAGTACAACGTCGCTCGATCATCCCCTATTTACCTTGCTTTTATGGATCTCTCATCAGCCTTCGACCTAGTCAATAGATCGAAATTATGGACTATGCTTCTTGACTACGGCTTGGATGAGGCTCTCGTACACTTTTTAGCGTACCTCCATACAGACCTCAAGGCACAAGTTAGGATTGGGTCAGGTGGTGAAGTATCTGGACCCATTAAGATCGGCAGGGGGGTCAGACAGGGGTGCATTTTAGCACCCCTGCTGTTTATTATTTATATTAATGGGATAGCAAAAGCATTAAAATTAGCGACTAAAGATGTGCCAACTATTCAGGGGCTTCCCTTACCAGTTTTATTATACGCAGATGATGCGGTCCTTATGGGCCGCACCCCAAATGCCCTCCGTCTGCTTGTGGAAAATTTTGTCCACCATATGGAGGGTTTAGATCTGCGCGTAAATTTTAATAAGTCTTTTATAATGTCATGTGGGCCTGGGAAACGGAAACTGAACACCATACATATTGGACCTAATAAATTAGATTCTGTAAACTCTTTTAAATACCTAGGGGTGGTTTTCGCTGCGAACGGCTCATGGAGTGGGTATTCTGCCCACGCCATGAGCAAGTTCTCGTAAGCCACCAATTCAATATTGAGTCTCCCACGCCCAAAGAAACTAGGAGCTACTAGTGCCATTTTAAATTTTTTTAGATTACAGTGCATTCCCGCCGCCACTTACGGGGCTGAGGTTTGGGGTTTGGGCAAAAATCCCGGCATCCAACGTGAAGAGAGCCGTTTTTGTAGGAAATTATTGGGTGCCCCAATCTCATCCTCTGAATTCATTTGCCATAAAGAGCTAAATCTTCCCTATATCTGTGATTTCATTAGATCCAGACCAGCTCTATTCTGGCTGAGAATTTGGAGGAACAATGCAGCCACTTTAACTCAAGATATAATCAAAGACTGCCTTAAATGTGATCACGGCTTACTGATTCCTTGGCTCGCCGGAGTCCTAAAAACATTAAGCGCCGTAAACAGAGGCGACCTCTTTTTTGACCCACTAAGAATTGAACCCAAAGATAAGGCAGAGGTCAAACAAGCACTTTATCCACTTTTTGACACAGAAAGAATGGAAAGGGAAATATCTAAACCCACTGTAGTCAGATATATGGAGAACGATCTGTGTTTGCAACCATCCCCACTTTATCTTACCCTACCCATGTCTAACTGGGAAAGATCCTTGCTATTCCGCTTAAGGGTAGGCTCTGTAAAATTTTTATTGGGTTTCCCTTTGGGTTACCATCGCTCGACAGAGTATAGTCCTTGCCCGTGTGACGGTATTAGCACACAGAATGAGTTGCATTTTCTATTCTTCTGTAAATTTTATTTAAAATATATAAATTGGTTTTTAACACCTTATTTTAGAAAGCAAAGACCACTTTCTTTGGAGGAGTCCCGTTCAATGTTACTTTCTCTGGAAACAGATGAACTCATTTTCCGCACCAGCACTTTCTTAAGACTTATTACACGTGTACGTAAAATGATGGAAAATCCCTGAATTGTTGCTGTATCGGTTTTTAGTCTTCATGAAATTGTATTGAAATATTGTAATAATGAACTGTTTTTGTACATGTACTTTTATGAATTTTATGAAATTCGAATAAAGGTCTTTTGATTGATTGATTGATTGATAGTGCAATTTCTGTGACTTCATACTTTCCTAGGTCACCTGCCGATGTGGCTGCCGATAACTGAACACCATGCTAACATGTCAGAACACGCTGGTACATGGCATGGCCGCACTGTACCCTGACAGGGGTAAGCCTACCTGCCCGGTTTCATCTAAGCCTTGTAAAACAGGCTCTAATGCCCTGTTAATGACCGGAGAGAATCCGCAGCCATCGCAGCACCACTTAAAAGAGACCAGCTAGAGAATACCATGGCCCCCTCAAGAGAAAGGCACAGCAGCGGCACACTATGAAAAGTAAGTGTCAGCTCTAATCGCATCAGACATACTACAATATTCGTTGTTAATCTTGTGTTTTACTATTGTATTTGCTCCCCTTTGTCATTATGTTTCAGCGACTAGCCCATTCTTCGCCTACCCCAGGTTTACAATTGGTCTTTTATGTGTGCACTATTTGATTCATTGCCTAAGTATATTCCCTATTTGACTCATGTACTGATCTGTTACCTTCATTTCCCTCAAATTGTAAAGTGCTCTGATATCCTTCGGGATGAAGTTCGCGCTACATAAAACTTTATAAGTAAATAAATAAAATAAAGTGTGGGTCAAGGAACTGAGGGACAGGCAGATACTGGACTGATACATTTGTGCCCCCTACCCACCCATCCTCCCAGTGACCAATCAGGGGCATGGACTGAGGTGCATTCGGATACTGGTACATCTGTGGCCCCCTGAGACGAATCAGAAGTATAGAGCGAGGGGCAGACTGACTATACTACATATTTGGTCCCCAGTGACCAATCAGAAACATAGATTGAGGAGCATTCAGACACTAGTACATCTGTGGTCCCCGGAGACCAATCAGAGGCATAGGATGAGGTGCAGACAGACAATGCTACATCCGTCCCGCAAATGACCAATCAGAGACACAGACTGAGGGGCAGACAGACAATGGTACATCTGTGCCCCACAGTGACCAATCAGAGGCATGGACTGAGGGGTAGACTAACACTGATACATCTGTGACCTCCAGCACTAATCAGAAGTTTGGGCTGAGGGGCAGTCAGACAATGCTACATCTGTGGCCCCTCAGTGACCAATCGTAAGCTTAGACTGAGGTGCAGACAGACAGTAGTTTATTTGCCCCCCTCAGTGACCAATCAGAGGCATGAGACAGAGAGCAAACGGAGTACATCATAAGACCCAGTAACCAACCCGTTGCTTGGACAGAAAGGCAGACACTGGTGCAGCAATAACACCAAGTGACCAATACATGGCGAGGCAGAGTAGGGACAACCAGTGAAGCACCAACTGAGGGCCAATCAGACGGTGGCACATCAGTGACCTCACATGGACAATCTGAGGCGTGGACTAAGGGGCAGACAGACACAGGCGCAGCAGTGACATATGGCGACCAGCACTGGCCTTTAACTAAACAGAAGACAGACACTGTTACAGTGCTCTGAAGTAGCCTAGCTCACATGCAGCGCTTTACAGTACTCCTAAATAGGTCAGTGACACTGGAACAGCGTGACAACCAGTGAACAGGCAGAGTTAGGCACAGACTGACACTGGAGGCTTCGTGAACAGGCAGAAGAACAGGCTGAGGAGCACAGGATGGCACAGCAACCCCCCTGGATGAGGCGCGACCATGGACGGGTGCAGCAGTGACACCTAGCGGGATCTCCGAGCATGTCTTTGACTGAGATGCTGTTTCTCCCTCCCCTCGGGGTGGCACCGCAGGACTGCCTCTGCTATGGAGATGTGTATACATCCGTATAGCTTCTGGAAGGCAGACTTCTAAAAAATGGGTCTATCCTCTGCATATGGAATAGTTCAATGGAACATCGAGCAGTATAACACCCCCACCAGCGTAGTTCGCACGTTTTATTAAAACTGCCCCATAATATAATGCTTCATGACCCTGCCTGTGTTTTCAGAGTTAGAAATAATAATACCCCTTTGGTCATTGGACAGACTTTGCGGAAATTGACCTGCCACCATTGAGACCTGCACGCTGATCTCCGCAGCAAATACATAAACCAGCTGAGCTATTTCACCGACTCTCTCCTCTAGGCCTGAGTGCTGAAGGACACAGCTGCTTGCACCGCCAGCCCCACCGAGGTGCATTCTGGGACAAATACGTTAGTAGTAGAAAGGTCGGGGGCTCCCAAGGCCCTGCTGTCCACCAACCAGCTGCGATCTTCACACGGGCGGTCTGTCCTCGCGGTTATAGCGCATATTATGAAAGTAATCAAACTAACCACCCCTAGAAGCTTAGGAGTACTTACGGTGCGTAAATCAGCGAGTGAATACAGAGAATGCAAGACTTAATAAGAACATGAGAATAAAAGGAATCTGCGCCCGAACAAATATCGGAATTAATATACGGGAACCATTTTGTCCAATTCAGTCGGTCTCAGGCTGCACCCCAGCACTTTGGCCACCCGCTTCGGGCCAGTTTATGTCTGTCCTCTCTAGAGCACCCAGAACCTGTCCTCCACCGTACAAGCCCCTTCACTTGCCCGCGCCCAAGGTCACACGGTAGATCGGCAAGACGAATTGTTCCCAGCCACTCGCGTCCAAACGCTACTTTGCTATTAGCCTGGTCATTCTTTGGTCTAATGGGCCACGACGGGCTCTTGACCCTGGGGAGGGAAGCAGGGCGAGGGGGCTGTCCCCAGTTCTTCACCCTGGGCCTCCTCCATCATGTTTGCAGCATGAAATGGCTGCTCCGTAGCCACTCATTTTCAGATGATGTATGAGCCCATTAATGGCCGCCTCCCTGCAGGCCTGCTGAGCGGGCGCCTCTCGTGGTGGGAGCACCGGGGGCGGCCCGCTGCGCACCGAGGGGAGGGAGCACAAATTGCTTCTCAAAATGGCAAGATTGGCAGAAGAGACGCGATGAAGAAAACGAGCAGAGCTGCTAACAATCGCCAGGAGCTCTCCAAGCCTGCTTTGTGTGTTTTGCTGACATGAAACAATAGGACTATTTTTATAGAAACCGAAGTAATGCGCGAGCATTCACTCCACTTTTCAGGCCCTACTAGCTCCACGAATCCGGAAGTTGAGAGAGCTTCTGCGTGGCGCCATCTTGAACAGCCCACTGGAGTGTTTTTGGGTCACTGTGATGTCATTTCCGCCAGTGGGTTAGACTTGCTGAGGTCATACTTGTGAGCTGCCTCTGGTGACTGTTTGTGCTGGCATCACCTGGAGGCGCTTCCTGGAGAAAGATAAATCCCAGAACCCCAACGGACTTGAGTCACCGATTACTCACAAAGCAGCAAGGACTAGCACAGGGCGACACAGGCAAAGGCTCCTGCTGTTTTCTTGTTTCACAGCCAAGCAAGTCAAAAAAGATGAGGAGACTGTGGTATATTGTTAATATTGAAAAAGTCGATGTTGATGTAAGTAATGACTCAAAAGGGGAGACACTGTTCCAAAAAGGAAGGAAATCGAGAAAGGCTCAAAGAGGTCTGGGAATATAAAGTCCTAGGCTATTATTGGACCCAAGTACGAGAAGGGGAAGCAGAGCTTAATTTCTGTTGTTGCCCTCACACACCCCGAAGGATGTCATGCTTCATCATTGGGCGTTTTGCTCCTCGTCGGGCCGGCGCTGCAATGCCCTACGGGTCCCCCGGAGGGTCACTTTAGCGGAGATCTTTTAAGAGAAAACGCCGTTTGGTGCATGCGGGTGTGTGATTTGGGTCCTAATAGAAGGCAAGTGGTGATGTAATTGTGTATGTGACGTGGTGAATTAAAAATGTCTAAGGGTTGCTAGTAGAGTAAGATTTAATAAAGATGGCACCCTTGACACACTAAAAAACCCGTAGGTTAGGTGTTACCTTAATGGTGATAATGTTCCATCAGGTGACTAAAATGTGGTCAAAGTGGTCGACATGTTTCGCGCCCCAGTGGTCCAAAACGGATCTGTGGCGCTTTCTCAGGACCAACTAAAGGTTAAGTGAAATGTGAACGTGAACTGGGGGGTAGTACCCACAGTATATATCCGGGCGTTCAGGGAAAGAGTGGCCCTGCTCTCTGTTGTATCAGAGTAAGAGTCGCTCCTGGATATAAGCCTAGGTAAACACAAGGAAAAGGAAGAAAAGAACATCCTAAGTATTAAAATGTTCATCAGTCCAACAACTGGACACGAGATAAAAAGAGTACATAATTACAAAGAAACCAGGAGCATCAACTCCACTCACGGGTGATGGCGTCGTGAGGTCTCAACGATAAGCCAACGGGTCGCCTAAACCAGGGTAAAAATCCTGGAGTGGAGGCCTCCCGTCGCCGATCGGAGTCACCCACTAGTCCAAACACTGGCCGTGGAAAGTTTTGTGACAGATGTACAAGTCATAACATGGCGTAGGGTAATGGCGGCTCATTATCCAATCGTGTCTGAGCCAGCTCAACAACACTCACCTAAGTATAGGGAGAACGATGCTCCATAGACTAGGGGACGAGCGTACACACCTTCTTGTGCTAAGGAGACAAAAGGGATCTCCCAGTAAGTCGTAGCTTGTGAGAAGGAAACCAGGTCTGAATCATCGTAAAATCAACGACCAGTCTCCTCAGTGCCCCTCAGATCATCTACTTACAGTTTTGCTCCGGTGTGGCCTCTCACACACCTACCCCAGCCGTCCTCCTGTCTGGAAAGGAACCGATGACTGCTGAAGGTTCCATTTGTAGTCCCAGGAAGGCATATCGGAGCGGTACCCGTGTCCGGTCAGTGGTTGGTAACAGGTGTGTGTTTAGGGCGTTTGTGGAGTAGTGCGCATGCGCGAGAACCAGACATGCGGTCTCCGCGCATGCGTGTTAGAGTAGAGACTACGGCTGAGAGTAGTTGAAGGAAACATATGTGTGGCGCACATGCGCGGTAGAAGAGCCTCCCAATTCTACCGTTTACTGATTCAGGAATGGAGCGATCTATGTGTAGGAAAATATTTATTTACTGATGTCCTCACAGCAAAAACAATACGAAATGAGTGTTTGAATAATAAGCATCCGAATGAAACATATTGTCTAAGTGTGGAAAGTTAAATTTTGAAGCGCATGTGTATTCCCAAGACAGCTCATCGTAGGACACTGCGCAGTGGGCGCACATGTGTGTATGATCTCACATGTTGAAAAACATTGTGGCATATTGAAGACCCCAACTTATATTGACGAGGGAGCAGTACGGGCAGAAGGGATGGTCACGGGGGGGTCTACTGAAAAAAGTCAATACAGGAGGCCCAGAGTCTAGGTGATCTAAATGGGTAACTGATCACCGGATTGACCATCATGCTGGATGGAAATTCCATCTGCAGATGTGCTACGTCCTACGTTCATGTTAGAACTACACTTGGACAAGGTGTGCTCTGCGCTCCTCACTGTGCATGAACCCAAGGCTGTGGAAGGTGGGTACCTCAACAACTATGTGTAAGCCCAGATTCGTAATGGTGAGCATGTAGTTATCAGTATACACAGCCGGGGGGGTTACAATTCAGTCCATGGTATCTCATCATTGAGACCCTCTTCATTAGTCCGTAGACGATGTACCCAACGTTGTTCTCTACGTAGTAAAGTATTACTACTCCACAGTTGGTTGCTTTCCAGAACTGTCCGCCTGATATCATCACATGAGTGTGCTTTTTCAATGTAGTGATTAGTGAGTCTCGTTGCTGTTCTGCCCCGTCTGATGGTACTCCTGTGTTCACTAATCCTCAATTTGACCTGTCGTGTGGTCATCCCTATGTAGCGAAGTGCACAAGGGCAGGTAATGAGCTAGACACAGTTTTTGGTGTTACAGTTCGTGTGTTTCCGTTGATCCCATGTGACTTCGTCTAAGTCTAGGGATGTGGTGTGTTTGGTAAAAGGACACGCACTGCAACTACCACATGGGTAATGGCCTTTCACAGCAGGGAGAGACCATAACGTGGATTCCTGACGGTTAGTCTTGGGGCGTGGTCTAGTATTGATCAGTTGGTCACGTACGTTGGTGGTCCTCCTGAATGCAAATCTAGGGCGTTCCATTGTGAGATTTCCCGCGTTGAGAATTTTCCAGTTGCGGTTCACAATGTTTTTGATTTTGTTTGAAAGAGGGGTAAAGGTGGTAACGCATGTAATGATGTTATCAGTTTCCTTGGTCCTGTCTTCCAACAATGCCTGGCGGTTGTTATTCCTGGCTCGTTTGCGTGCTTGTTTCGCAATCGTTTCCGGGTAGTTTCTCTGTTTTAGGTTTCTCGTCAAGGTGTTGGCCTGGGTATCATATTCATGAGTGTCACTGCAATTCCGGTGGATTCTCAGGAATTGTCCAAAGGGTAAGTTTTCCCTCAATGCTTTAGGATGATGGCTGTGGAAATTCAGCAGGCTATTGCGATCAGTTGCCTTTTTGTAGATGGTAGTGTGGAGTTTTCCATCACCCAAAGTGATCAACAGATCCAGAAAGGGGATTTCTTTCTCACTCTCTGTTTTGGTGAAGCGTAGATGGGGGTTCAGATTATTTATCCATTGATAGAACTCTTGGCAAGTATCCGCATTCCCTTTCCACAAGATGAGCACATCGTCGATGTATCGTTTCCAGGTTACCATATTATCTTTATAAGGGTTGTTATCCGTAAAGATGTTATTGGCCTCAAAATGTGCCATGTATAACCCTGCCAGGCTCGGCGCGAATGTGCTCCCCATGCTCGTCCCTTGTATCTGATGGTAGATGGTGGTCTTATACATAAAGAAGTTGTTCTTAAGGGCTAGCGGGATGAGTTCCGTGATAAAGACCGCTGGAGTATTGGTAGGGAGGTCTGTCTCATGTAGAAGTTGTTCTACTACTTCAATAGTGGCGTCCTGGGGGATATTAGTATACAGTGCCTCCACATCTAGAGTTAGGAGGAGGTTGATGGTCTCGGTGTTGTTGTCGTTAATCTCCTGTATAAGATTCAGAACGTCCGTGGTATCTTTTAAGTAGGCTGGAGTAGCTTGGACCAGGGGACGTAAGAAAAAGTCGCTGAACTTGCTCAGGGGTTCCAATAACGAGCCTATGCCTGAGACAATTGGTCGTCCCGGAGGTGGAATGATACCCTTGTGAATTTTGGGTAACAAATAAAAATACGGCATTCTGGGGTCCTCGTTAATAAGGAACGCCGCCTCATGAGGTGTGATCCACCCTTCAATTGTTGCTTCATTGACTATGATGCGTATGCGTGATAGAAGTCTCTCAGTGGGATCTGTCTCCAACTTTTTGTAGTATTCCGTATTCCCGAGTTGTTTAACGCATTCTTTATCATAATCATCAACTGATAAGATGACAGTGGCCCCACCCTTGTCCGCCGGTTTTATAATGATGGTTTCATCGTTAGTAAGTGAAAGTACTGCCTGACGCAGTCTTTTGGGCAAGTTATCGTAGACGTGCTGTCTTTTCAAATTATTAGCCTCCTTGAGAACTGCCTTTTCAAATGTCAACACTTCACTGGGGACCATACCAGCCGATGGAGTGAATCTAGAAGGTGGTCTGAGTCCGGTGTCCTGACGTTCTGGGGTGGGACTGTAACTGAAAAAAGATTTGATACGAATTTTCCGGAACAGTTGTTGCAGCTCTTCGTTCAAACGGAAGTTTTCCTCCTTGGGGGTAGGTACAAAACCTAGACCCAGTTCCAGGATGGTGGTTTCATCTGTGTTCAGGTGTCTGTCTGTGAGGTTCACTATCAGGGTCTCGGGAGTGTCGTGCTCCTCATTGTCCTCTGTTGTGTCTCTGGATCCTGCCATTGAACCTGTTTTTGACCTCTTCTTCTTCCTCTGCCTCGTCCCCTGCCTCTGTTCTGAAAAGGAGGAGGTGCATTAGGGAAGAATGGTTGTTGGAATCCTGGGTGTGGACCTGGATATGCTGGATACCACATCGGGCCCTGTTGAGGATAAGGTTGTTGAGCGTATCCATACATGGGTGGCATCGGGGGTAGAGGGAGAAGTCCTGGTTTATTGGTGTTACCCTGGTTTAGGCGACCCGTTGGCTTATCGTTGAGACCTCACGACGCCATCACCCGTGAGTGGAGTTGATGCTCCTGGTTTCTTTGTAATTATGTACTCTTTTTATCTCGTGTCCAGTTGTTGGACTGATGAACATTTTAATACTTAGGATGTTCTTTTCTTCCTTTTCCTTGTGTTTACCTAGGCTTATATCCAGGAGCGACTCTTACTCTGATACAACAGAGAGCAGGGCCACTCTTTCCCTGAACGCCCGGATATATACTGTGGGTACTACCCCCCAGTTCACGTTCACATTTCACTTAACCTTTAGTTGGTCCTGAGAAAGCGCCACAGATCCGTTTTGGACCACTGGGGCGCGAAACATGTCGACCACTTTGACCACATTTTAGTCACCTGATGGAACATTATCACCATTAAGGTAACACCTAACCTACGGGTTTTTTAGTGTGTCAAGGGTGCCATCTTTATTAAATCTTACTCTACTAGCAACCCTTAGACATTTTTAATTCACCACGTCACATACACAATTACATCACCACTTGCCTTCTATTAGGACCCAAATCACACACCCGCATGCACCAAACGGCGTTTTCTCTTAAAAGATCTCCGCTAAAGTGACCCTCTGGGGGACCCGTAGGGCATTGCAGCGCCGGCCCGACGAGGAGCAAAACGCCCAATGATGAAGCATGACATCCTTCGGGGTGTGTGAGGGCAACAAGAGATATTAAGCTCTGCTTCCCCTTCTCGTACTTGGGTCCAATAATAGCCTAGGACTTTATCTTCCCAAACCTCTTTGAGCCTTTCTCGATTTCCTTGCTTTTTGGAACAGTGTCTCCCCTTTTGAGTGATATAGACGATATACGGAGCACAGACACTGGACCACAACAAGCTCCTGGTCCCCCCCCCCTTCCTGTTTTGTATAGATGTAAGTAATGATACATGCGTAGATAAATACGAGATCGCATCCCTGTTGCCAAAATCACTCGATATGACATCTCCATCAACCCCGAGTCAGAAATACGTGGTCAAGCAGGCTTTGCGACCTAGGCTAGAGGCTACTGATTATCAGGTCAAAGGTGAGGTGGTACGTAGCCAGCCGAGCAAAGGCACAAACCGGAAAAATCCAGATCAATCCCAGAGATGGCAGCAACACCACAATGATCTGGGGATATTGGCCCCAACAAAGCACACATGGCCGGAGGGATGCGTGTTCCCAAAACGCCATAAAGTTAGATGCACACGCAGTGATCACGCGATTCCCATGCCAGACACACGGACACGTTACCCACTGGCCCTCATTGTGTCCAAGCAAGATCGAGATCCACCAGCATTTGTTAACAGGTGGGAGTAATTTATGATTCCATGACTAGGCTTGCAATCCTCTTCCTAAAAAGGATCTCTGCATTGTTTTATGATGCTCCAAGAAATGTATATAATGGTGGTCAGATCGATTGTACTTTGAGACAGTCCTCAGACCCCGACTCTGTAACTGTTCTCTCAGCCGAAGAGTTTGATTAAACCAACTGTTCCTGTTTGCCTAACGCCTTTTTTCTTTTGCTTTTTTCTAGGTAAATTCACATTCAAGCAACCTTTTGGCGAGCCAGTCAGGAGAGATTGGTGCTTCTAATCCAGGTGCAGTCGAAGGAAAGGACCCCACCCGGACGGATTCACATCTGCGCAGCAAGGAAGGTGAGCAGACGCCACAAATGATTGAAAGTTCTGCTAAATCCACCTGAAGTCGCCATCAGTGGGTAAGAGACTACATCTGATCCTTAGTCCCTGCTTTTGGCATATGACAAACTAGGAAGAAGCGCAAACATTTAACCATGGCACCCCGCCACTGACAGAAATCTGACATATTGCATATTTTAAGTGTCCAAACTAAGTAGTCACAAGACGGCCTTGGTGGTGTTCCTCCAGAGGTCACCTTTTTTCGATAGTCAGTACGCTATGAAAGGTGAAGGTTGTTAGACGCTTGGACCGCTGGGCGTGACACAGTCGGTACGCTTATCCCTTGGGTGTGATACAGGAGCGAGATTTCACCGCTTGGACCTCTGGGCCTGACACAGAAGGTACGTATGGGTCCTGGGTGTGATACAAGGCCGGAACCTTGATCTTATTTTTTAGTCTAAAAGGGTTTTCTCTGTGCTACTGGTTTCCTAACACTGTTGGTAACTGAAAGAAGTGTGAAGTGTTGTTCGTGTGGAACGCTGGGAGTGACACAGATGGTACGTCTGACCCCAGAGTGTGAAATAGGGTGTAATTTGGACATTAGGGAAAATTTGGACTTTGGAGATTAGGTGTGGCTTGTGCTTGGCCAAGAAGGGCCAGTGGTTGTCAAGTTGTTCCTCTTTTTCCACATAAATTGTTGTCATCTTCGTCCCAGAGCCAATATTGACAGACTATCGGGCTCAATTAGTCCCATGTACCGCACAGAGCCTCCCCTCGTCATCGGGTAGCATGCGTTAGAAGAGGGCTAATGTATTTTTTGACAAAGTATAATTTTTTCTCTGTCAGTTTTGTCTCCCTTTATCTTCGTTTTGATTTTTTATAGATACATTCTTGAGTTGTGGTGCTGGTAAATTATTGCAACTGTATTTTTGTCTTTGATTATGTGTTTTGCCAATGACTCAATGTGCTTATGAAGCCGTTGCTATCTCTCACGTTCGTTATTCCATATCTAAATAGAGTCTGCTATTTTGCTGCTAAATTCACACGTTTGAGCAATCAATTACACTTTCTTTCAGGTTCTGACCCTTTATATGCATTATTTGATGCTTATTCTGATGCATCTGTACATAGCGTGGCGCGCGTAGTAAAGTAGTTGTAACCGGTAATCTCCACGTATTTATTTCCCCACAACCAGAGGAGGATCTAAGATTACTTAATCCTGAGAAGCCAGAGGGTATCAGTCCCTTAAAACGGTCCCAGCTTATGGAGTTGCCGTTAAAGCACAAGCAAACTAGACTCCACACACAGGTTAAAAAACTCCGCAAGTATTGCCACGAATGGCACACACACACTAAGGATGCGGTCTGCTGGCCAGAGGGGGACCCTTCGGCACTAACATAATCAAACAAACAAGGACATACATTTGGACCAAATATGTATGGCAAAAGAAGGCCAGAAGAGAGGCACTGTTAGAACTGTGGGCCACCTTCGAGGAGGCCGAGACCAACAATCCTATCCCATAACCAGCAAGTAACGCGCCCACTTCTCCCCGCTGTTTGTAGGAATGGAGGTGCTCTCCCCAGTGCCTGCCATCCCCGTATTTGGCTAAACCAATCCGCCAGTCAAGGGAGCCAGAGGCTCCCTACCGAACAACAAACTACTAGATCCAAGCATGGGAGGCTAGCAGGCCAGCGGACCGAGGCTATCCCAGCATCACCCCAGTCCAGTGCTAGAGCTCCCCAAAGTTCAACCCTCCGCCCAGTTCACTCAGCCCATCGAACCCTAGCGGCACGGAGAACATGCACTCTCACTCATCCAGGTGAATACACTCACTTATACCGGGAGATTCATTGCAGTTCTGGACAGTGAAACAACTAGTGTGGGTGAGGAAAGGGGTCCCAGTCAACCAAAGTCTGATGACGGGGGAGCCGCACGTTATACTCAGGTAGCCAAAGGGAAAACAGAAAGCAATTTTGAGGGTAAATTCCTACCAAGAAGATCGGCACCCAGCTCAGAACAAAGGAGGCAACCTGGCTGGGAGTTAGAGGAGAGGAATGAATTAAGGATGGAGAGAGAACGAGCTCTCACCCTGGAAGTATAATGAGAGAACAGAGAAGTGCGCCGTCCACCTGAGCAGAACAGGGGTAGGTTCAGACGACGGCTCGGAGAGGAGTCCAAGGCAGAACTAGAGGGGAAGCTTCTGTCTGGGGCCAGAGTCTCACCAGATCATCAGCGTACGAAAGGGGCAGACCAAGTAATCAGAGATCAAGGTAGCTTGATGCAAACTCAATTAAGACGCAGGAGAAACAACATGGCACATATGGCTGCGCTCGAGGAGAGCAATGACGAAAATGTTTGCTGCTACCCCCGAACGTGCCGGATAGACAAACTGACACCAAGGGAGATAGTGACCAGAGAGGAAGGCGAGATCTTCGGGTGACCATTTCACCCCTTGCTAGCCCGCTGGACTGAAAGGGAGGAAAAGTATGATAGACCCTGGCCATAGGAGGGATCCTATGAACAAGAGGACATGGCTGTTGAGAAAGATTGTATCGAGTACGGAGGGGGAGATCCCTAGTGGAACTTCCCCTACATGCAGGATTGCCTAAGAAGATGGGAGCGCTATATTGGAGAAAAACCAGTGGTGCTACCCCAAGCCAAAATGTGCCCTCTGCTGCAGTAGGGCACGTCAGGGCCCATGTATGTGCCATGGGCCCAGATAGATAAAGAAGGGCTCAGGACCAAACTGCCGCCATTGTGGGATGGGGCGGGGAAATGGATCTCCTGTTTTGAGAAGAACACTGAGGCAATGAACCTAGCGATAGGCGATGTCAGAAGTCTGCTAAGCAGTCTCATCGGATAGGAGGTTTACACAGTGTTCGCCCAAGCCCGCGTGCCAACAGTCACGATGACCAACACCGAGCATGATGGGGCCACATTCAATTCATACACGCACCACATATGGATGGCCTTGGGGGAAATATTCCCAGACCGCCCACATGTAGGAGGATTGCTGGCAGAAAGCATGGAACCCGGGGAGACCATAACTGATTTTTTGGACAGAATGAAGGTACAATGGGGACAAGAGGCAGGACAACCAAGGACAGATATGGCCCCAGGTTGCATTACTCTATAACATTCTCTAAAAGAGGCTGCCCACCAAAATACAAAGTGGATTGGACAAAGTAGTAGGGTTGGGCACCAAACCCCATGTGGGAGATACAGGCCCACATATTACATTATTACAGAAAGAAACAGGAAAATGATAGGGAAAAACAGGAGCAAGCCCAGAGAGACACCTCCAGGTTGGTCCAACACAAATTGAAAAAGACCGTCCTTGAGGGGGCCACATTGGTCACAAGCGTGCAGATGGCACCAGTCTTGAAGTGGGCTCCAGCCCAAAATACCAGAGGGTTTCAACCCAGTTATAATGGCAGAGGTCAGGGAGGCTGGCAGCAGCCGTACCTCAGAGAATGTTACAATTGCCACAGAATGGGCCACATGGTCAACCAAAGTCACCCAAAAGCATATCATGAACAGAGAATGATAAATCTGGGCCAGTCCCCGCAAAATCCCCATCCTCAAAACCAAGCCCAGGGTAACCCGAATGCACCTTTCACTCAGCAAAGGGAAATCAGACAGCTACTTCACCACCGCAACAGGGAGCAGGCCTTTGGTCACACGTGGCAACAGAAGCAACAGACAGGGAACCCAACCCAGCTAGGACCAGGACCACAACCTGGGCAGGGAGGGGTAACTGTCTGGGGAGGTAATGCCCTCATGCAAATGCAAAACCCAAATCCACAATAAGATTAAAACCTCCAATGACAAACATCCACTTCATGCACACTTCAAAATTCATTTAAAAAATAAAGTCTAGTGAGACAACATTAGGAATTCAAGCCCATCACTTCCGGTTAGACAAATTTCGGTGAGTCCTGGCCTCGCATTGAACTCTCGTTTTAGCAATATTCTACCTCCTCCTTTCCCGCAAAGTTTTTCAAACATCCCAAAGCCTGCTCGTCTGGTCAAGCCCATCCAAAACAACTAAAGTAGCGTGACGCCAGTTAGAAGTCCCTGGCCACAGCCGGAGACAGCAGGACCAAAGATCCTGGATAAAGATGCAGTCGGAGGAAGAGGGGGTGCCTGGAAAAAGAGAGTCTGCAAAAGTCTATCTCAGCTCTGTGCGAGACACACCTGAATATGCTCGTCGCCGTATGGTCAGCTAACACACAAATCTTTATACACACCACCCAGGGAGGCAAAAAAGCCCAATCGCAGACACTGCTGAATCAGAAACAGAAAGGGCCTGCTGTACAGCTCACCGCGAGCCCCTCCGGTACACAATAGAAACAGCAAATCACAGGAAAAACTAGGGAAACACCCAAAAGTCCAGTAAAAAGAAGCCTGTAGCTAGCCCAAAAAGAACCCTTTGGAAAAAAGGAGTAGCCAAGACACCTGGCACCATTAGTGAGAGTCTCACTGCAAGCCGAGACTGGAGGGGTATACACGTGACCTCAGGGCATGTTGCAATCACCAATAACACCCAATTACATAATCCGCGCACATGTAAGTCAAAAAGCACCCCCGCGCACCCATTAGGGGAGGTAGGATATTGGTAGTTTGGCAACGGTAATTAAATAAGAAAGATCGTCCACATGCCACCGAAGACTACCCCTTAAAAAAAAAAATATATATATGTATATATATATATGTGTATATATATATATATATATATATATATATATATATATATATATATATATATATATATATATATATATATATATATATATATATATCCTCTTTCGGTCATGGTGAGGATGGAGAACTGATGACCCATAAGTAAGAATTAAGACAACCTATGAATAAACACCCACTGTTTAAAAAGGTAATATTGCCCCAATTGGGGCCACCTTCCGGTGCCCCGCTAAGATAGCACGTATGTATGTAAAAGCACACCAGTAAAAAGAAAAGGCACAGGAATCCCCAAGAAAGATTGATGATGATATACACAAGGATACAAATGATTTTTGAACTAAAACAAAGAAAAACAGCTCTTACCCATCAGGTCTGCAATCGAGTCACCAAAGTGCACTACCTTTACAGCAGTCCACCACCGCTGTAGCAACCTATAACCTCAACAAGACCCAAGTGTGCCAGTCAAAGACCAAAAACTTTTTCCACAAGCGTTTTTTGAACTGTTTCAAAAGTAAAGAAAACCCCCAATCACCAGAGGACTACAGACGTCTCCCCTGGAAGTAATCCCAAGACCTGCAATGGTCAATAAGTTATGTATTGTTGTACAGTTGTACACCCTCTGTTTACTATGGGTGTGGCCGCATCCATACATTTCCAAAGACCTGCTCAGTAAAATGGAGTCCACCCAACATTTTCATAGCGCTTGCATAGAGACCTCTACCATGTCACATAATTACACTGAACCCAACACTAGCTTCCCAAACACTGCACAGCGCACTCTTACACAACACATGGTATCAGCACATGAGTGCAGTGGGCGCCCAAACATCAGCCTGGTCATGTTAGATCAGTTCAATGATACCATGCAGCAAGCGCAGACAGGCTTTACTTGTCCCTAGAGATAGCACCTGATAAAGCAAAATGCCTTCTCAGCCTGTACCTATGTAGGATTTGGGCCAAAATACAATCCAACAGAGTAGAACTCCATAGAGTAGTAGTGAATGTGTCCCGTTACGAGACCAATCCCACAGCACTGTACCTTTTCACCAAGCCTAGCGATATCAAAACAGAGCGAGATAGGATGCGCAGGAGGGGCAACATTGGAGAAGATACTGTTTGGCCCCAAGACTTTCCAGAAAATATATTCTTGAAGGTGGCAAAACCAGCAAACCAATGCAGGAACACGTCTGCTTCTGCTTCCCTCTGTGATCCCAGGGTGGCCCTTAGCGTGTCTGGGGTGGTCTTCTTTACTAACAAATGGGCCCCAGACATGGAGTTCCAGTGTAGGGCCATCCACCTCGACGATACAAAGGGTAGGGGAGGGTTAAACACCAGTATATATAGCCCATGTCAGGAAATATGGGACACTGAGATAGATAGGTACATGTGGTTGGAAAAAAAAGGGGCAACCCATAATTGCACGTAAACTTACACTCTATTCCTTGTATTTCAGAGGTAAAGAAAGCATTCCACTCGGCACAAATGAGAACTGTGGCACATTACTACACATACCAGACATGCAATGGGGCACCTCCAGTACATGGCAGTGCAGCGAATTTAAACAATACAAAACTGTGGGTGAAGTGTCTAAGGGAAATTTTTAAAGACCAGCGCGGATAGATTCCCGACTACCATTAATACATCAACCGAGTTATCCGCGGGTCTGACAAGCTTAGAAAAGCTCTACTGCGCAAACAGTACAAGCATAGGGCTCCTACTCAAACATGGGGGTAGTCCTTTTATAAGGACGGAATCCCATCACCCACCGAAGTGGCATGCTTCAACATCTGGGATCTCCTCTTGATTGCAACTCCTAGTGCAACCCAGGGATACAACCCCCTCACTGTTAGGAAGGAGCTCAGGGATGTTTTTTAGATACTGATTAGTTTTTCGGATCTACTAAGATCCACTTGATGTAAAGCGTTGTAATGTTTCAGGATGATGGGTGCAGAGCAAAGAAAGGGGATGCGAAATGTGATCTAAAATTGGCTACCAAGAAAAACAAGCATTTGCAATGCAATAGGTCTCGCATTTACGAGAGTTTGAGCTATTGGCATTGCAAATGCCAATTCCATTTAGTTATGTGTTGTTTTTAAACAGATAAATAAAATCCATTGTCATTTACAATGCCAACAGCTTAAACTCTGCAAATGCATTGCAAATGCTTGTTACAGTAAGAGACCACTCTCCTGGCATCTCTGTTACGTACTTTCTCCATATTAAATTTTCCAGAAGTGGGTCTCGTGACGTTTGGGTATACATCGTTTATATAGTCATATCTTCTACAGTACTTTTTCGGCATACAATTGGGCTTTAACGTCCTCGTTTACGAGTAGAGATATATTCTGACTGGGAGCTGATCATATATATTTTTTTCAAGTCACTCAAGTGTGCTCTCTTAAGGCAAGAAAATGCGTGTTGCCCACTGAGAGGTCGCCGATACAGGCAGTATAATTATAAAACGTGTTAACCCAAAACGTGTATTAAAAGCTCTCTTGGTTTGAATGTTGTTTCCGCCTCAGCGATCCTTCGGTAAACATTCTCAAGCCAAACACGGAATCAGTCTCTGCGATCATAGGGGCATATTATCAAGAAACGGCGTTACAATTATCGCCGCTTTAGCGGCAGAAAACTGCCGCTAAAGCGGCGATAATGGGCTTGATAATATGCCCGGGAGAATTCCAATAGAAGCCCATGTTCTGGTGTCAACATGGGCTTCTATTGAAATTCTCAAAGGCATATTATCAAGCCCATTATCGCCGCTTTAGCGGCAGTTTTCTACCGCTAAAGCGGCGATAATTGTAACGCCGTGCTTGATAATATGCCCCTTAGTTCGTCCTGGGGATCAATAAAAGCGCTTGATCTTCTAATTACTCTTGCAGAAGGCGTTCCTTCTGAGAGAAAGCAAACATAGCACCTGCGGGGGATGTCATGGTGGTGCTGAGGGGGTCACGCGCTGGATATTGCACACACCCCTGGAAGTTATTTGGTTGGAGCTCCCCGTTTAGCACGCCCCAGGCAGAGAGTCCCTTCCAGCAGCCCTTCTAAATATAAGCTAACAGCGCTCATGGAAACTCTCCGAAGTGTATTACATAAGCACCAGAGGCTTGCTGCCAGGCTGTGGGAGCCGTTGCACGCCATGGCTTGCGTAATGGCTTCAGATTGCTGGGCCTGCCTGGCTGACGTCAGTTAGAGAGGAAACTCTCGGGCTGGGATACCCCTCCTTACCATCCGTTTTCAGTTCCAACGTATGTGGCTGTGATTTCGTTTCAGTGGAATAAGCCATGAACACAAATCTGCTTGCTATATTAGCTTGGCGAATCCCTCTGCAACCAACACTCCTATGTAGCAGAGAACAGCGCCTTCACACTAAATTGGCACCGTGCCCATTCAGAGATGGCTGCCGACGTTCGTGGGCGGGAGGGGTGTAGGGTCAGAGCGGTTTGTCATTGTTGTCCTTCCTCTGTTTCCACTGCGCTGCTGCGCTGTGTGACCATGGGTTATTTGTAGTCCTCGCAGACGTCACGGAGTCTTGAATGCGCTGACCTTGTCTCTGACGTGCTTGGCTAGTGCAGAGTAAGCTCGCGCCTGTGAGCCCAGCACGCGCTGGGCACAATGGAGCTCTATCTGCAGCCACTGAGCGGAGGAAGGCAAGCGCCCTGGGAAAAAAAAACTCTCTTGAACGTGTCAGGCGGGGAGCAAAGGTGAAATCCGGAGCCCCCCTTCAAGGACACGGAGATCTTCCACCTGCCGCCCACCTCTGCAGTGGGAGCGCAAGTAGGATAGGGGAGACTATAGCATCTGTATCTGGGAGACACACCATGGACAGCAGGTAATGTGCACGAAGCCCTGTGAGCAGTTTTAGATACGGCGTGGTAGGAGGAAGCCAACAACCATGAACATTTTCGAGGCAAATATTATTTAGCGAGAAAGCCAGTTGTACACGCGACCACCAGCGCGCCATAGGCTGTCGCATGCAAATTAATCTAACACCGTGGTACGCGTTCACGGGCGCGTTCATAGGCTGTCGCATGCAAATGAATCTAACACCTGCAAATGAATCTAACGCCGTGGTACGCATTCACAGGCGCGTTCACAACCTCCAGTCGCCCCTGCGCGTGCACATGTCCTGTCTCCCCTTCGAAGCAAGTCAGTAACAGTAGATCTCGCTGGCGACAGCGCTTTCGCGCTGCGTCGCCAGGCGAGACATAAAAAGAATATATTAGTTAACTCTTGGTGTCAAGGTTAAAAAACAGTGCATGTGCAATTAGGAAATATTAGCTGCACTTGTCCAGAAAACAGGTCTACAGGTTTCGGCCATAATGATCAGAATGAGATCGCGGCCTTCCTCAGGACCTAGATAATAAACGCTACTGCAAAAAAGTGAAACATGATACAAGTGACAATAATGTGGTTGGAGTAAATACAACCTACATAAACCAAGGATCTCGACTGCGAAAGTACACAATTGTGTTGGTGTCACCCTTAGGTTACGAGTGAACACCTCACCTCACCTGGAAATGGCTCATGACGTGAGGCACCGCTCTGTCCGTTGGTACCCCGGACTTCAACACGAGCTGCAACCGGATTTGTCTACAACCAGCTCATCCCTGGATGGCGGGGCCTATGCTCCCTCGTCACAATACACACCCCGACCCTGGTCATTCCAGGAGAAGATCTGTCAGAGTTGTACTAACATCCGCTACAGAAGAAGACAACCCTGTAAGATCAGGCTCAAGAGAAAAGAACTGCTAGTTATTTTGGCTGAGCTCAGTACAAGGACATTACAGAAGAATTCAAACTGTTTTCTGACACACAAGTAAATGGATGAGGGTCCGTACCCTTCTCATCGGGCAGACGAAAAGCAAATGTCTGCTGTTTGCAAATAACCAGATGGGACTAGTTGAAGTTGATGAACAGTACTGAGCTTGTCCTTAAAGCGATCAAGGAAAAACTAAGAGCCATCCTCCGCATGGTGATGCAACATCGATATTTGTTGGACTTGATGACCGCAATGGAGGGAGGGATGTGTGCCAAGATCGGTGCGTTCTGCTGCACATTTATCCCAGGTAACGGCATTGACAATGGGACTCTGACTCTTGCCATCCAAGCACTGCACCATTTACAAACAGACATGCATAGGGAGGGAGGTAACCCTGAGCAAGAATGGTTCGCCAACTAGTTTTCCTGGTTCCCCTGGTGGTTAACTGGTTTGTGAACGTCATTGCTGCCCATTCTCATATTCATATTGTTTTGTGTGGTTTCCAACAAGTGGGGATTTCCTGCTGTAAAAAAAGCAGTCCTCAAATTGGGTAAGTTGTAGGGAAGCAGTAATAGTTAAAACTGAAGAACAACAACCCCTTAATAATGTGACTGTCATGAAGTGAGGAGTAAATGATGTAGTTAAAAATTCAACTAGAGGGTGAATGTTACTATTGAAAAAGCTGTTGTTGTAGGCAACAGTATATTTGTATATAAAAACAAGATTGCATCCCTGTTGTCGTAATCACTCGATATGACCTCCATCCCGAGTCAGAAATACGTGGTCAGACAGGCTTTGCAACCTAGGACTGAGGCAACTGATTGACAGATCACAGGTGGGGCGGCACGTAGCCAGCAGAACAAATGCACAAACAGGAAAAACCCAGATCAATCCCACAGATAGGCAGCAACACCACATTGGTCCGAGGAGATTGGCCCCAATAAAGCACACATGGCCGGAGGGGTGCACGTTCCCAAAACACCATAAAGTTAGATGCCACATGAAGTTAGGAACAGCCAGCCAATCAGGACACAGCACATACAGCACATGCAGTGATCACGGGCTTCACATGCCAGACATCTGGACTCGTTACCCACGGGCCCTCATTGCGTCCACACAAGACCCACCTGCATTTGTTATCCGGTGGGAGTAAACCTACGACTCCATGACTAGGAACGCATTCATCTTCCTCAAAAGGATCTATGAATTGTTTTGTGATGCTCCAAGATATGTATACAATGGCGCTCAGATCGGTTGTACTTTGAGACAGTCATCAGACCCCGACTCTGTAACTGTTCTCCTGACTGAAGAGTTTGATTAAACCAACTGTTCATTTTTTGCCAAACACCTCTTGTCTTTTGTTCTTTCAAGGTAAATTCACATTCAAGCAACAATATACTGACAAATAGTCTACACAACAAACTGATATTTAAGATAGTAGTTAAAATATAACCTACTCAGGGCAGTCCATCAATACACCTGCCTCTACTGGCTTCAATGTTGGCTACTTTTTTTGCATTACTCAAAACGAATGAATGCCCCCCTCCTTCCAAGAGGGTTCAAGCCTGTGTCTTGAGGTTATATACACAAATCTGGAGCAAGTGTTCACCTCAGTGAAGTAGCAGACAAACACACTGTTAATGTAATGATTGTTTCCATGGTAAAGACAACTATGGGGACACATGCAGGCTCCAGAGGCGGTGAATAGGTCTTGGGTCGAGTGGGGACCCATGATGACTGTGTGACTACTGGGCACACTTCACTCTGGAGATCCTTATAGAGCACTAGGCGTCCACTAAATAAGTGGACCGACTTTCAAGAACGGTCATTACGGTATTGTACCATGTATGTGTGTGGCATGGTATGAATGATTAAATAAAAAGCCATCCCCCCTTTCCCAAGATGGTATTAATAGGGACCTAATGATCCTAACAAAAGCCACTGGATTGGGGTACAAAGCAGACAATAGTTGATCATACTAAAGGACCAAGGATTAATAGTAACTCCAACCAGCCCGTTTCCCGAGTTGTTAACCTTGCCAGATGGACCAGTGAATAAATACTGATTTGGGTACTGCCTCAGCAATTTTAAAGATCCCCCCATATAGATCACGCACCCGTTCTACTTAAAAAATGTGTCCTTATAAGAAAAGAGGTCGCAGAATGCTCTGACCCTCAGAGGGTCGGGAAGAACTTGATGATGAAGCATGTCACTGGATAATATTCAGTGAGTGAATGTTTGTTTGAGATAAAGGTCTTTTTCATCCATCCAGTGGGCCCACCCTAGGTGAATCGAGGTTGACTCTCTTTTAGTTGCAACACTGTATACGAGGAGGGCGAATCACAGCCTCCTTTTCCCTCCCTTTCCTGACTTTGACAATATGCCTGGACGTGTTTCCTGTCGTATGACCTATGGGTTTTGGGTCAGCCGCTTGCTCATAACGAGATGGCTTTATTGACATCCCTGCCTACTCCTCATGCAATGAGTTTCCTCTTTATCCATGTGTATTGTCTGCACACGAGCATTTTGGATTCAGTTTTCTGATTGGTTGGCTTGTATTATTCCACTTCTGACCTTGTTTGCATTCAAGGAACTACTTTTTTTCTTTTTCTGTAAGCACTCCATTGAAGTGCATGTGTTTTCTTAGTCTTTTCCTCTGGTTTTACCTCTTCCATAGACTTTTCATGCCCCCTAACCCTTATTCATTCTCTCTTTTTATCCCCCGTTTCGACACTCACCACCCGTCCTGCTTTCAACCCGCTCCACCTGTGTAAATAAAGATTCTTAAGACAGCTTGGCAGCTGCAAGACACTGCCAGGCCACTTGCAACCTTTTCCACCATCGTTTTTAATAATTCACTTTACAAATATAACATGTGCATCCGGCATTTTAGATTAGTGAATTAAAAACGCTGCCGGAATCACAGCACAAACTTTGAGACACATGTATAAGTCGTGATGCAGATAGCCGTCTTGGATTGGACTTTTTGTGTTAGAAAACCCATTCCATAATTGCTCTTGCATGCACGCCTATGTGTTTTCACAAATGAGCATGCATGAAAATGCAAAAAAGCATCGGCAAAGCCAAAAACTCGCCCTTTTAGAGCCGAGACCTATTGGCTTTGCCAATGTTTATTTAAAACAAACGTATACTTGATCATGCCGCCACTCCCATCCAACAGGCCCATTAGCTATAATTAGCTTAACCCATGATAAATTTAGACACGGCACACACACCAATTCTGACTGTAACATTTTCTTCTCACTTGTCCACCCCAATGCATTAGGTAGACTTCCTAATCATCTTTCCCATCAAAATATGTCCATCTCAGGCCATCCAAATCCAACCTTATTTCGAGTTTTGGATCCCCATTTTATTTTTTGTTTATTTATCTATACCAAGAAGAACATTTTAATTGGAAACTTTTATGTAGCAACATAAGGAGTACAAAAGATGTGTAGGAGCGGTAATTGCAGTGGGAGCTGGGGGTATTGGAAAGTTCTTACATTGTTGAGAGCTCCAGTGAGGTGAGGTCTGTAATAATGAAGTTACAGAGAGATAGGCAAGGTATGTCAGGAGAAATTCACGTGTGGCATCAAGTATGCCAGATATTGTTTTTCTTATTATTTCGTAGGTGACTTTTTAGAGCAGCTTTGAAGGCCAATGTGAAGGAGACACACGTATATGGTGATAAGGGGCTCAAGTTAAAGGTGTCCATCCGGCAGAAAGACCAAAACGTGGAGGTGGCACAGGGTGGTTTGGGTAAGGTCAGTAGGTTTTGGCAGGCTGATCCATGAATACGAGTAGGGGTGAAGCAAGAAACGGTCAGATTGGTTAGTCGGTGAGTTTGGCTGTCGATGAGTTTGAACACTAATATGAGTAAATGACAGATGGCTCTAATCCTGATAATAAGCCATCCAATCTGTTGATGGTGCATGGAGGTTGGAGTGAGCGGAGGAAGGTTAAAGAGTGTGTGAAGGAGAAGTTGATGACCTTTCTCAATCGGAGTAAATGAGAGGTTATGGAGGCCTAGGAGCAAACTGATGAAGCACTCAATTCTGCTGAACGACAAGGAGAGGATGAGCGTTTTAGCATTGTTAAAGGCTAACAGCAGTGGGATCTTATAGATGCAGAGCTGTTGAAGCTGTCCTTTTGAAGCCGGGGTGGAGATAAAGGCCTCCTTTTTTGTGGATGTTTAGAACAGAACACCGAGGTATCTTGGTCAAAAATAGTGAGCCTGCGAGAAGTGAACAGCGTTAGCGAGAAGGGCGGGAGCATTGCATGCTGTGAAGCAAAGGACATCCACTTTAGAGAAGTTTACCATCAGTGGCGGACTGTAGCGACGTGCTTGACATGCACGTTTGGAGATAATTTATAAGAGGAGGTAAGAGAAGAAGATGTGGGTATAGTCGGCATAGAGGTGGTATGAGAAACCAAGGGAGGAGATGATGACCATAAAGGGAGGCAATGTAGAGCGAAAATAAAAGGAGGACCAGGAACGATCCTCGGCGAACACCCACCAGGAGACAATGGATACAGAAGACTCACTGTACTCCCTTGATGACAAAGCAATATAATCCAGCACTTCTGGACACAGAACCCAGCATCACACGTCAGCTTTCATCACACCTCCTAGACACACCCTCCTCCTTCGGCCAGCACCCTCTTGTTCGGCCGCCTTTCCTTGGTGAACTCAAACATGACCAACATTTCTCTTTCCTCTTTCTTCTCATTCCTTTTAAGTATCAGTAAATCTCTTGATGTCCAGCGTTAACCACGCTGCTGTCTCAGTTTAGCTATCATCCACCTTAGTGCCCTGTGCCGTCAATGGTACCCAGAATAAAGAGATAGCCATCCTATTCTTAGCTCCATATTCAAGTTCAGGTGCCCTGTGAATGGATGTCCTTGTCACCTCCCAGCGATCTTCTGGATCAATAAAGGTTTGTAACCACTGGTCGGGTCAAGTTCCACCACAAACCATATCACTTGAAGTCAACAATCTTTGTTTCGCGGGGCAGGGTACTACCTACATCTTACGCACTGACATCTGTTGTTAATATTATTTTCATTTAGATCACCCCCTTTATATGTGATGTCTCTAATAAATGGCACTTTTTATCACACATGGAACAAGACATAATCTTGAAAACCTGCTTCATCACGAGAGCGCAGCAACAACTGATGCGTCAGAATACTTGACTGAAAAACTAAGAGGGTCAGTCTTATAGAAATTGCCAAAACAGGTCCATACTCCAAACCAGATCGGCTAAAAAGAGACAAACTAGGCTCTCGCAAGGCACCGCTGATGTGGCACAGTATCCGTCCACACCTCAGGACTGCACAGGAGTCCCTCAATTCAGAAAGAATCAAAAGATGCACCTCTTTAAAGAGCCACTGACAAACCCCTCCAAATTACTCCAAACATGTTTCCCCAAATCTCTCTGCCCATCCTTTTAATTTGTAGACAATCTTATATAATATCACCTCTTTGCCACCATCGTTCCAATGCCCTTAACTGCTGGCTTTCATCGCACAGTCTTGATTGAGCTATGAAAATACCAATACTTCCAACATTCCCAAGTTCACTTTGTGCAATGAAACCGGTCACAATAGATGTGTGGAGCATGCGTAGTAAGGTAGTTTGCGATGGATGGACATCTTCTAAAGACAACATACGGTAAACATATATCTGCAAGTCGTATATATGTTATACAATATCTCACTAGGTACATCTTTCACGGTTATATCAGTGGCCAAAAACAAAGAATTCTCTTGAAATACTGGAAACTCACCAAAAGCCGCAACCTTGATAATCACAGCTTCGACCCCAGCCTGTATCATTTCACTGAGAAGGTCTTCCTGCTGGCGGCGCCATAGGAAGGCCAAGGGCTGGAGGCCGAGCCTCTCACACCTGGTCAGAGGAGACAAGAAACAGGTATCGGTTTGTGGAGGATCGAAGACCACTTCTTCTTTTGTGAAAGAGGATGTGTATGGGAGATAACGTCATGAGAGCCCTGCTAGGCTGGGGCATGACCACATGCATTGTGTCCGTCACCTCACATCAGTGGAAGATTCCACAAAGAGTTTTACACCTGTGTGACAACACCACAATCTGATCTCAAGGGCTTTCATTCAAGTCATCCACCCTAGTAAATGATGATGCCACAAGTGACAACACACTGCCGGGTACGGGTGACGGGAAGTGAAAGCAAGCTTCATAGCTCTGTTTGTTCAAAGATCTTTATTTATTTCAGGTCACCCAGTCACCAGCATGCACAGATGAGGGCAGAGTCCCTTGTATCAGAAGCATGTTTCCCATGGATGGAGGGAGTACAACAGTGGGACCTACCATCAGAGTGTGTCAGTGGCTCAGGCCCTACAGGGAATGAAGTACTCATACCAGCTGACCAGTCACACTGGTCCTTTGTTCTGGAAGAGTGAGTGTTGGCCACTTCTGCAGGTTCTGTGATGTACAAAAGATTTCAAGAGCTCAACATGACAGTGTGTGATCACTTCTCCTCTGCTGTTCACTCACATCTACCGTCTCACGTTCCTGCCTGCACGTATACAGACCTTTGCCAAACACCTGAGAGTTGCATATGTCTTCATAGTCACCATCTTTGACATAAACATAAATCGCAACAATCACTGCACGCTGGGCGACCTGAACATTTGCTTTGATCAACTAAACTGCATCCTCCTGATGAGCCTAAAGGAACTCACCCAACTTGTCTAAGGACAAAGACGCTCAGTTTGACACACCTTTGACGCAATCTTATCTCGGTCTGAACTCGTCACAGTAAGAGGAGCCATTATAACCATCTCCAGCAACCACCACCTCAACCTCATTGTGAACCTTCCCATGAGAACAACTATTGCAGCAACAGTACCTAACCAGAATAACTACAAACAGCAGAGCAAACTAGGTATCAGAACACTCAACGCCTAACTCACCGCTGACCGCCCAAACCACGACTGGAAGGGTAACCTCTCTACAACTAGCTTTCCCACAGCTTCGGCAAGCTGTTAGCCCTCAGAACAACCATGTGCCCTAACCACCGATCCACGACACAGTGGCTCAGAAAAGAGATAAAGCACTTGAAAGCAAAAACAAGTGCACCACAATGCCAAAAGAAGACAACAAAGAACCAGACTTTCAACTTACTCCTTCAGTGCCACAACTGGATCTAGAGAGCAAAATGACTCCACTATTCCCAGTGGATCTCCAAAGCCAAATGCAAGAGTGCAGGAGACACTACATTTCTGGAAGGGGGGTTGGGGGGAGGTGGAGACGCTGGGGGGTGAACAGACAGCCTTGTGGAGAGCCGAGTCAGCACAGCAATCTGTGTTGGCCCTAAGTGCCATGAAAAGATGTAATCAGGCAACAAATATCATGAAAAATGATGATAAACCCTTTACTGTGGAAAAAAGTACTTTTCAATATTTCTTTGTGTCTCAATTAAATATATACGAAAATAGAACGACATTGTGTGACATTAATTGAAGTAATATTTTTTAAAACATTAAATATTCAATAATACGTTAATGCATTGATGATGTTGTCCCAAATTACCCAAAATGTCACTTTGTCATGTTCTAGATTTATATAGGCTACATTGTTATTAAATGTGAAAAAAGATTAATTTATATGAACCATATATAAGTGAGGTTTCCGTAGAGCTTACATCCTGTACTGAATTGTGCTAAAAAAAATGGATGGTTAAGGAAAAAGAAACATACTGAAGTAAAGTGATGTGCAGTGGATAACACAACTTGGTCAAGTGGAGAAGCTGAAAAAGATCATTGAATTGTGCTTAGATATTCAATTATTATTACTTTATTACTGTTAGTATCTGGAGTTCAATAAATACACTATTCACACCTTAAATCAAACTGACACTTTAGACACATATATACATGTGCGTTTTCATAACATCGAAAGGTGTGCTTCACAGTCTGAACGGCCAACCACTGCGTGATGTCACTGCAACAAGGGGCGGCTCCCTGGCGGAGTCAGTATAGCAATGGACACTCGGGGATAAAGGCAGCTCTGAGTGCAGTATCAGTGTAGTAAGGGAAGCTCCCAGGGTGAACATGTACTTACACGTGCTCAACTCTGACCCGCTGGTAGTCCGAGAGAATGGCTCCCACCGACACACCCTCCACACCTTCTGCATCCTGAAAACAAGGATAATGAACTATTAAACAACAAAACCCTTTCCACATGATGTAGTAAAGCACAGGTTCAAACGTTATTACTCCTTCTGGTGATACTTACTTCGCACTCATCACAGAGCAACCCTCAAAAGCACTTGTACTAAGGGGCCTATTAGGAGGGCGGGCGGACGAAATGGGACCGGCCACCAGCATTGTGCTCACAGCACCGCCCACCACAATGCTGGTAATGCATGTTGTAATTGTATTGTAATGCATGTTGTGCATTGTCATGCACAAGGTGACAGGCACAGCGCAGTGCCTGCCACCTTGTCTGTGTCATGTGCAACCCCCAGCCCCCAATACCCTGGGTGCCCGCAACGGGCCCCCGAAAGCAAACTCCGCCTGGCTTTCCATGGCGGGGTCTCTGCCATGGAAAGCCCTGCACCACTGCCCATGCTAATATGGATGGCGGTGTCTAGCAGACACCGCCACCATATGCAGCCCCTTTTCCGCCCGGTCGACTGGCGGAAAACTGGCGGACGGTCTTACCGTCCGCCGGAGTTCCCCCCGCCAAACTAATATGGGGGGGGGAAATGAGTGGCGGGCGGGGTATGATGTAGGGCGGATTGCCAACGCCATGCGGGCGGTGGCAATCGCCCCTACATCATAATAGACCCCTAAATGTCACTTACACAATATTTCATCTATAGCCTTTATAGAACTCACACATATAGTTTACTCGTGTTAAGTATTACTACATCCAAGTTGATCTGAATATCTTTATATGTATAAGCAAACTGATGCAATCAATAAAAAGATAATTTCAATGAAATCATTTAAATTAAGGGTGTGCAACGTTGTTTTCCAGCTGTACAAATGTGCTTTGGTCTTGTTTTCGATGGCTTTCCTAATTTCTGAACTTTCCCAGTTTTCCTTCACCTTGCAAAGTTTTCTCGCTCTGTAGTAAGATAATATTTAAGCTAATGGAATCCAGCAGAGCCAAACATGAAAAAACTGTGTAATTTACTAAAAACTGGTTTAAAGGACCAATGAGAGTCAACTAAGTCGTGTTGCAGGGCAACTATATTAAATATTTAACGAAGATGGGCTTCAAATTGGTTATCTTTATATTCCTGCTGAACATCACAGACATGGATTGCATCTTACGATTCAAGTGAGTGACCACTTCCAAGAAAACAAGCATTGGCAAAGCTGGCACCGTGAAGACCGCTCTGCACCTATCCATGGTGCTGAAGACCCCTAGGATAACCTTGAAGCATCCCTTTATATGTATGGACCAGTCTAAAGGGACTGTGAATAAGACCCCCTGCAGATTAGAAGAACTGTGAATCACCATTGAATAACATTGGGCCATGCTTGTCTATGGGAGCTGTAGTTCCCACTTGGGTCAAAGCTGCCTGGGGTTCACTTCCGGGTAAGAGGGCTAGAACCATCTAATTTTCACTGAAATGCTTCATTTGCACTACGTGATTAATGTGATAGTGCATTAAAAAGTATTCCTGACTGAAAATAAATACCACTAATTGGGCATTCATACTTATGACATACGTAGTGAGGTCTCTAATTAAGTATCTGATATTGTTATGAACACTGAGAGCAAATATCAGACAAATTGAGCAGATGGTGGGCGATATTCTTGAGCAGGACTCAGGCTTGCTATGTTGAGCCCACAGAAGTGGCTATGTTTGTATTCAAAGACGAGATTGGTTGACTGAATCATGGCTGTCGGCTTCATGTGCCCTGGTTCATTACCTTTTAGCGGGGCTTAATTTTGGGAAGACGTCTGATGGATGCCAATACAACTCTTTGCCACTGAGTGACCGGTCACCCAGGAAGGTAGTCTGAGGGGTGTTAATGGGATTTTAGTCTTTGTTTTGGTTGCATGGTGAAGAGAGAGAACCAGCTGGCAGCTCCAGAAACAAACAAATAGTGGGTCATGGATGACGATCAAGGTCAGCTCAGTGCAGGATGAGAAGAAGGCTCGAAGCCCCCAAAAAGAATGACTTTTTCCACATGATGATCGAGGACCAGTAGCTATAAATGTGAGGAATGCAAGTAGGTCCATAAAAGGATGGCTAGTAGGTCCGTGATATTGACTGAGGACCAATTGGTCCAAGGTGTGAAGAAGCCCAATAGGTCCAGAAAAGAATGATTGGTAGGTCCAGGATAGCGATGGACGATTAGTAGTACCAGGATTTAAAGGACGTTACGCCTAGAAATAAATAAATGGTAATTTCAGGAGAAAAAGCAAGAACAGGCAGGGGCTGAAAAGAATGTTTGACATGGTCAGGATGGCGACTGAGAGCCAGTGGGTCCAGGATGCGACGGAGAACAGCGTATCGGATATCTCTGACAGGCGAGCTGGGAGGTTAGGTGTAAGAGAAGAGACAGGGACTTGGGGTGATATTGTTTTCAACAGGTTGTTACTTTGGGGAGTGGGTGAAGTTAGGACATTGCATGTGTGAGTTTGCTTGTTAGGGGTGCACAGAATATAGAGTTTTAAATGTCGACATATACAAATATCGAGTTGGAAATATCGTGATGCAGAAATATCGACAGCAAGAATATCGTGCTCAAGAATATCGACTTGGAGGTAAGAAATTTCATTTTTGAAACTATCGAAGTCATTAATATCGTTTGCAAAAATATAGTTGTTTACAATATCTATGTTTTAATTAGTGTTATGTATTTTAGTATATATTTTAAAAGTATGTGAACTCTTTTTTTGTCTAAGTATTGTTTTGTTTTTTAATATATGTTTTACATTTTAAGTAGTTATTAATTTTATTTTAATTAAATTGTGCGTGTTTTGGTTCTGTAGCGGGTTGTGGGTTTATAGGGGAATAGGGTGGGAAGTAATTTAATTATAATACATTATTATTTTTTATTTATTAGTATTTATTTAATTTAGATTTTATAGTGTTAACTGTGCGAATTAATTTATTATTAATTGGTTGATTATTATTAATCAATTAATTAATTGGTAATTATGTTAATTGTGTAATTTTTTAAGGAGCGGATTGTGGGTTTATAGGGGAATAGGGTGGGAAATAATTGAATTATAATACATTTATTAATATTTTTTAATTATTCATATTTATTTAATTTACATTTTATAGTGGACTGTGGGTTTATAGGGGAATAAGTTCGGAAGTAATTTAATTATAATAAATGAATTATAATTTTTTTATTTATTAGTATTTGTTTAATTTATACTTTATAGTGTTAATTGTGGGAATTCATTTATTATTCATTATTTATTTGCTTGTTAATTATTAATAATTAATTGGTAATTAATGATTTTAATTGCGTTATTTTTTTTAGGAACGGGTGGTGGTGTTTATAGGGGAATAGGGTGGTGCATGGCCCTAGTAAGATTCTTGCAGCGCCAGGGACTAGGTGAGGATAATAAAGTCTCACAGTGGTGCAGAAACAAGATTTTGAGGAGCAATCTAACATGAGCAAAAGGGGTAAGAAAAACTCTGATAAAAGTTTGTACAATGATGAGGCTTAAGCTTAGCCCCCTGTCCCGACAAATTGAGGCTGAGAGGAGGGAATTTAGGTCTCTGGGAAAAGAAACCTCGCGAGTCAAAGATCAGGAGTACCTAAGGGGAAAAAAATCGGTATGTTTTATGGCTACTTCATGGCAAAATGAATTTAATTTCCCATACATCGATAGATTACCCTGCCAACGACTGAGAAGAGAAGTTTTAAAGCTGAGAATTGGTGTTAACCCCTGCTTTTCCAACAATGGAGTAAAAAGAGTAATGATCGATAGTAATGGGAAATGTAACTGTTCTTTGGGGACAAAATGTGATATTGTACACATTTAATTGGATTGCCAATTGGTTTTAGATATACGGAAAGAAATGTTACGGCCAATTTTTAAAAAGTATAGCATAAAAAACGGGGCACAGGGAGCAGAACTTTTACTAGAAATGAGGGATTTGGATATAGCCTGTGCTATCGGAAGGTTTATTCAAAAAGTAAAAGAATTTTTGAAATGTGATTAGCATCCTAAAGTTCGCCTGTTTGCAGGATATGTGTAGGAAGTACGGTCGAAAAAAAGGATTAATGATCTTACCCTGGAATCGTATGATGATGCATTTAAAGTTTGTGCCCTAGGGGAGAGTTTTTAACAAGCTAAAGAAATTTGAAATGGGCCCAATAATGAATTATTGCCATAACCTATGATACATGTTAGGATATGTTTTATGGTTGGAAGTCAAGAACGACCAATTTTAACTTGATAATTATGATGTGGTTTTATAGTTTTACGGTGTAATTTGTGATATTTAGGCATTGTATTTTATGACGATTTTTATATGTTTAAGGACTGTATAGTCCAAATAAACTTTGTTTTGAACTGAACTGAACTGGGTGGGCAGTAATTTATTTATAATTAATTAATTATTATTTGTTAATTAATGCTAATTAACTAAAATTCAAATATGGCAATTGTGTAATTTATTTAAGATGTGAGTTGTGGGGTTTATAGTGAATGGTGGGAGATAAATTCTTTTAAATCAATTAATAAGATGTTTTAATTGATATTGATTTATTAATATTAATTTAGTTATGGCAATTGTGTAATGATTTTTAGGTGTGGGTTGTGCTGTTTATTGGGGTAGATGGTGAAAAGTAACTTATGTTCAATTAATTATTAATTAGTTGATCATTAATATTAATTAATCAATTCAAAAATATTTATGGTAATTGTTTATTTTTATTTCGTTTGTGGATTTTGGTTTTATAGGGGTAACATTTGGGGAGTAAATACATTTTCATCTGTTTTAATTTGTTTTTTAATTAATAATATTTCTTTAATTGATAATGAATTATGTTAATTATGGAGGTACATTTTTAAAAATGTTGATGTGTGTAGTAAATTGTGTGGTGTTATAGGGTAGAAGATACAAAAGATGACATTTATGTAATAATTAATGTTTTTGATTGAAAATAATTTCTATTAAAAATAGTTATTTGTAAATTATTTTTAACAAAAAAAAATCTTTCTAGGTATTTGTTAGATCTTTTTAACATTATAATATGTTTATCTTTTGTAATTTTTTTATATTTTTATATATGTTTTCTTTTTTTGTTTTTTAAAATCTTGTGTTGTAGTTCATATTTTGTTTGTTTTTAATTTTGAACTGACTCCAATGGGAATATTTTTTTTGCACCTCTGCTATCCAACACTTTCCCTACTGTTGCACTCAATGGAGTGGGAATAGTAATTTTTACCCCTCCGCTATCCAACACTTTCCCTACTGTTGCACTCACTGGAGTGGGAATAGTAAGTTTTACCTCTCCGCTAGCCAACACTTTCCCTATTGTTGCACTCACTGGAGTGTGAATAGTAATTTTTACCCCTCCGCTATCCAACACTTTCCCTAATGAATGAATGAATGAATGAATGAATGAATGATGACATTTATAGAGCACAGGCTTTCACTCCAATGGAGCATCTTGGCGCTGAGGGCTAGTGTCTGAGGAAAGTAGTCTCTAATGTCGCTGTGTTGGGTGGATTAGATAAGAGAAAGGGCCAAACTATCTGGAACTGTAAATATCCAAGTTTTCAATTTTTTCTTAAAAATAGATTCTATCAGTATAAGTCTCAGGTGCGTGGGTAAGTAGTTCCATGCTTTTGTTCCTAGAGCAGCCATGGACTTTCCTCCTCTGGACTTCAGAAGGAAATGTGGGGGTACTAGCCGATTTTCTGTAGAGGATCTCAGATTACGAACAGGTACATGAACTTTTAATCTAGACCTGAGGTACTTGGGCCCACTTTGTTTTACAGCTCTAAAGGTAATCACGAGGATTTTAAAGAGAATTCTCTTGTGTATGGGTAACTAGTGGAGGGTTTGAAGAGTCTCGGAGGCTGAGGACCCTTTAGGTAGATTCAATACCATTCTAGCTGCTGCATTTTGCACGGTCTGCAGCCTTTTTAGAGTACTTTTCTTTATGCCTGCATAGAGACTGTTGCAATAATCCAGTCGTGCGAGGATTGTGGCCGCTGCCACGGACTTGCGGGCCATAGTAGGTAGGAATTCAAAGAATTTTTTCAGAGTTTTTATCCAATAAAAACAAGTTCCTGCAACCGACATGGCCTGCTGGTGAAAAGAGAGAGAGGTATCAAATCGTACTTTTTTGCAGTGTCCACAGTATTAGGGGGTGGGGTTGCATCAGTTGGCCACCACATTTTGGGTGAAATTTTTTTTAATTTTCCCAGCAACAAAATCTCCAACTTTTGGCTATTACATTTTAAGTGGTTGGTGTTCATCCATTCAAAGACAGCCGAAAGACAGTGTTGGAAGTTCTCTTCGGCTACAGTTGATTCTTTGTCCAGGGTGAGGATGAGCTGTGCATCATCAGTGTAAGATACCGTCTCAATTTCAAAGGATGATATTAGCTCAAGCAGGGGTACCATATAAATATTAACAAGTGTGGGGCTCAGAATCGAGCCCTGAGGCACACCCGAACGCAGCTGCTTCTCAGTTGAAGTATAGCTACCTAGTGTAACTGATTGTTTTCTATTTTCCAAGAAAGATATTAGCCAGGCCAGTGCCCTCTGTGAGATCCCTACTTTTTCTAGCTGTTTACCCAAGGCAGCATGGAAGACAGTATCGAAAGCGGCTGAGAGATCCAACAGAACCAGCACTGCAATTTTTCCCTGATCCAGTGTGAATTTTAACGTCTCCGCAGTATGTAGCAGCGCTGATTCTGTTGAGAACCCAGCCCTGAAACCTGATTGCCTGGGGTGTAGCACATTATTTAGTAGGAGGAAATTGTTTAATTGCTTGTTCACAAGTTTCTCCGTTATCTTGCTTAGGCAGGGTAATAATGAAATAGGTCTAAGGTTTGTCAGAATGGTTGGATCCGTGAGATGTTTCTTCTGCAGAGGTTTAACCGATGCAACCTTCCAACTGTCTGGTACTATTGCCTGAGTGAGGAGTTGATAATCTGATTAATAATGGGATTGACAATTTCGATCAGTGCATGTAAACTTTGGGAGGGCAGGGATTGCCTGGGGAACCTGATTTACAAGACAGGATAGCATGTCTGGACTGTTCAAGGGTAATCTCACTAAAAAGATTCAGCAACAGTATATTTTCATGATTATAATTTAACTCTTCAGAAGATGGGGTATGTACTGGAAAATCCTGTGGTCACTGACCTTATCATCAAAATAGTCCGCTATTTGATCACATAATTGTTGTGCTGGGGGAATTTCCTGATTAAATATCTTGGGGTGGGTAAATGATTGAACAATTTTAAAAATCATCTTCTGATAAGACGCTGCCTGTTCAATGAGATTCGTATAATAACCCCTCTTTTCGTGTTTGATCATCCTATGGTAATTTTTTTGTGCTGTTCTAAAAATAGTAAGATCATTGTTGTTATAGTGCACCCTCCATTTACGCTCGAGATTCCTGCATTTGCCTTGCATCTCTTTAAGCTGAGGGGTGAACCAAGGGGCAGAGGTTTTGCCCAGGAAGGCTCTACTACATGTGGCCACCGGGGCCATTTGATTGGCTAACGTTGTCAGCCAGTCATTGAGAATACCTGTATCAATAACCAGATCTCCTGTTAGTATGGGTTTGCCTAATTCTGCCAACATATGTAGATTAGGGTTTGATAGCATTTTATTCCATTTCCTGTTAATAGTTTTACAGAGTGGTTCCGGAATTTGTTTAGCTGCATGTAAAGTGCTATCTACAATCTCAAAAGGGATGTCCTTGTGGTCAGACCACGTTAGTGTAGTAGGGGCATCCACTGTAAGTTTAGTAAAGTTCGTACATATCCCATCCAGGGTATGTCCAGCCTCATGTGTAGGGTCGGTTATCAGCTGCTTTAATCCTAGCGTTTCTATGGTTTCTAAAAATAGAAATGTTGCACTCACTGGAGTGGGAATAGTATGTTTTTACCTCTACGCTATCCAACACTTTCCCTACCGTTGCGCTCACTGGAGTGGGAATAGTCATTTTTACCTCTACGCTATCCAACACTTTCCCTACCGTTGCGCTCACTGGAGTGGGAATAGTAATTTTTACCTCTACGCTATCCAACGCTTTCCCTACTGTTGCACTCTCTGGAGTGGGAATAGTAATTTTTACCCCTACGCTATCCAACACTTTCCCTACTGTTGCACTCTCTGGAGTGGGAATAGTAATTTTTACCCCTACACTATCCAACGCTTTCCCTACTGTTGCACTCACTGAAGTGGGAATAGTCATCTGTTGTAAAGGAAGATACAGAGTCCATCTGTACATGTAGGTTACTTCTTTATTGGTAGCTTGGTTCCAGCATAGGTGGTCAGGATAGTAGGAGAAGATAGATGGTACAAAGATAGCCCCACCAGGAGCAAGCTCCTTACAGCTCAGCCTGAGTAGACCAACTGACAATCTCACCCAGAGAGGCACCCAGGCATTCTACGATGTCATGCAACATTCTAACAGAGCAGTACAGTGGAGAATAGCTGACAAGTACTTTACTACACATCCTCTTTCCTTAGGGAACAACAGAAGTAAAAGTACAGACAAATGAGATACCCCAATAAATCTCGTGCTCTCCAATGAATCTGTCATTGCGCACAATGTATTGCATTTTATATCTCACGCCCGGTTCATCTTATATCACACTTTTTGGTGCATAGTTTATACCATACACTATATCTAGTTTTCATTTTCAATCGTGCTCTCAGGACTATTTTCTATATAACACTGTGTTCACCTACCCTTTTCACGGGCATTACATTTTGCGATAGGGGGTGGAGGGTCAGGGGTGTTTCTGCCAAGTGAGCCCAGAGTCACAGTCACAAACGTCCTCTTCTTCCTGAATAAAAGTGAGATTATGCTGCATACTTGTTCATATTTTAAGTAGTTCGCACAGACACACGTTTTAAAAACAATAAAGTTCCTAATACCCGCCTTCTCTGAACAGTTAGCTTGCTGCCCCATCCCCCTCCTCCCTATCCTCTGTTGTGTGAATCCATGGACTAGCCTCCTCCCTCCTGCGATGCATGGTCTGATGTGCTGCCACTGCCCTCAATTTAGTATGATGTACCAGTCCACTCCTCCTGCCCTCCATTGCCCAATTCTATGCCCCATCATTGACCTCCTGCTTAAACTCTGTGCTTAGCTTGCTGCCCCTATTCTCCTTCCCCCTGCCCTCCGATGTCTTTGTGCATGCCCCTGCTCCATCCTTTTTGCCCACCATGTTCCATGGACCTGCCACTCCTATCTACTCTGAGTGTTCTGTTGAGCTGCCACTCCTCTCCCACCTGCCTAGCATTGTCAGATGACTGTAACCTGTCCCTGCCACCTCCACCCTGCCTGTCCACATGCCATGCCCCTATCCTCTTCCTCCTGTCCTACATGGTCCATTGTACTGCCACACCCTTCTGCCCTCCCTGGTCTGTTGTGCTGCAACTGCTCCTCCTGACTGCCCTGTGCGGTCTGTTGTGAGGGCCCTTCCCCTAAACTTTCTTGTCTGTGCACAGGTCCTGACCCTCCCTTCTATCCTCCATCGTCCTTTGTGCATGCCCCTGCACCCTCCTTCTTGCCCATCATAGCCATTGTGCTGCCACTAACCCTCCCACTTGCCATGCATGGTCTTCTGTGCTGCCATGGCCCCTCCTACCTTCTCTGTGTGGTCAGTTAGCTGCCCCTGACCCCCTCCCACCTTCCCTCCATGGTCTGTGTGTATGCCATCACAGTCTCAGTGTTGCTCTTCATGGTGTGACTTGCTTCTAGTGCCCATCCTGCCTGACCTTCATGGCTATCTTGCTGCTCCTGCCCTGCCCCCTTGCCCCCAGCCCTCTGTTTACATGTGCAGACCCCTACTCCCTCCCCCCTGGCTTGTCTGTTCCATTGTAATGCCCCTGATCCGTCCCTCCTGCCCTTTATGGTCTGTTATGCTGCAGCTTTCTCTCCTGTCTGTCCATTATGGTCAGCTAGCTACCATTGCCTCTTGCCCCTCTGTTCTCTGTTGTCCATGTGCATGGTCCTGTCCCCTCCCTCTTGCTTTCTATGGATTGTTGTGCTGCACTCCCGTCCTGCATGCCCTGTGTGGTGTATTGTGCTACTGCAAACTCTAATGCCTGCCCTGCAGGGTCAGTTTGGTGCACCTCTCCATGTCCCTCCTGTCCTCTGTTATCCAAGTCCATGTCCCTACCCCATTTCCTTCCATGATCCAATGTACCATACTTGCGAACATTTTTAACTTGGTAAGAGGGAGATTTTGAAAAAAAACTGGGGTATTGATTTTCCCCTTTGAGTTACATTGAAAAAGAGGAGATTGTAGACAGGAGACAGATCAAATAAAGCCCATTTGAGCTTAAAAACATTGGACGTTTCCTGGCTGAATCGGGTCTGTTGGCATGTATGGTTGTACTACTATTGCCTCTTCCTTCTGCCCACAATGGTCTATTACATTGCCACAGCCTCACTTGCAAGTCCTGTATTGTTGGTTTGTTGCCCCTGCCCCCCTTTCCACTGCCCTCCATAGTCTGTTGTGCTGCCACGGCCCTTCCTGCCTGCTCAGTGTGGTTAAATTGTTGCCTTTGCACCCTCCTACCTGCCTTCAATTTTCAGAGTCCGTGCCCCTGGCCTCTGCCTCAACAGTATCCTAATGAACAACTAGATTGCTAACATTCTATATTTATTACAAAAGTGTGGAATGCCTGACGTCATCTTGATGTAATCAAAACTGCAATACCTAGAGCATTTCCTTTAGAAATTACATATATGAGAGGGTCTTATTGGCATCAAAATTATGGTTAGTGCTCTAAAAGACTAAAGTAAGGACATATTTTCTGAGTTTTCAAATAGCGACAAAGCACTTTTAAATTATTTGTTATCTTTATGTTTTTTTATCCAGTTGACCACTTGATTAAATGTTGCACATAGGGGAGAGGATGTGGTGTTACATCCAGAACTGCAGACTTTACAACTGGGGAACCAGGTTGGAGTTTCTGCTTCAGCTCGATATTCTGTGATTCTGGTCAAATCACTTAGTCTCCCCATGTCTGCAACCAAAATTAATTTGTTCTTGTGTGATGTAACCAATGTTCATGTAAAGCACTCCCATACCTGACAAGTCTACACTATATAACACTGCAAAAATACAAAATAATAAGTGTTTTGCACACTTCTGTCATTGGGCTATATTTGGGCTACATCTGGGTGATTTTGGGCTACATTTGGGCTCTTTTGTCTCCGGTGGCCATCTTGGGAGATTTATTTGTTATGAAGTTTCCTAATTTCCTCATGTACTGCAGTCTCCTCAGTAGGAAATGCTTTCAGTTTTTTACTTTGATTCCATCATGAAGGTATTCAGATATGTCACACATTTGCCATAAATTCTGAATGTTAGCACTCTAGTTGCTCATTAGATCACTGTAGTAAAACTACTGTTCACCATGGAAGTCTGCTCCTGGTATTAAAAGTGCATGTTTCAGTCTGCATGTCAGAATTTTTGAATGAAATAGAAGAGGATTTGAGAAGTCACTCAAAATGTGCCCTAATTTTCTTTCTTCAGCATTAATCATAATTTCTATGGCAAAATGAACCCCCTCATTGTGTTCCTTTTTAAATTAAATGTTTTAAGTGTTACCAGTTTATTCCAATCAAGATGGCTTCAGGTGTGCCATACTTTTGTCATAATGAAGACAGTAAGCGCTCTAGTTGTTTTTAAGAACACTCTGGGACATTCTGTCATTGGGCTATACTTGGGCTACATCTGGGTGATATTTGGGCCACATTTGGGCTCTTTTGTCTCTGGTGGCCATCTTGGGAGACTTATTTGTTATGAAGTTTCCTAATTTCCTCATTAACTGCAGTCTCCTCAGTAGGAAATACTTTCAGTTTTTTACTTTGATTCCATCAAGAAGGCATTCAGATGTGTCACACATTTGCCATAAATTCAGAATGTTAGCACTCTTTTTGCTCATTAGATCACTGTAGTAAAGCTACTGCTCACCAGGGAAAACTGCTGCTGGTATTGAAAGTGCATGTTTCAGTCTGCATGTCAGAATATTTTAATGAAATAGAAGAGGATTTGAGAAGTTACTCAAAATGTGCCCTAATTTTTCTTTCTGCAGCACTAATCATACTTTTTATGGAAAAATGAACCCCCTCATTTTGTTCCTTTTTAAATTAAATGTTTTAAGAGTTACCACTTTAATCCAAGCAAGATGGCTTCAGGTGTGCCATATGTTTATCATAAGTAGGACTGTTAGCGCTCTAGTTGTTCTTTGGAACACTCTGGGAAGCTGCAGTAGAACACAAAGGAATCAAATGACAGTCTCTGCCCTTGTTGGATGTACATGTTTTAATGAGAATGTCAGACTTCATTCTCACATGACTGAGAAAGATAATGTGAATTTACAGAAAATAAGCTCTCAGTTTAGCTTATAGATCACCTTCCAAACCTCTGTGGGAAAAGCATGAGAAAATATTTTTCTCTCAATCATGATATCCCAGCAGAAGGCTTTTTCACATGGTGAAATCACCTTAGAACATACCACAATTCCTAAAATGAGTATGGTACCATCAACAAATGATTTATATTGTAACTAAAGTCTTAAAACCTTCTATTAACTGCAATGCTTTTTAATGAGGTGCTATCATGTATATTGGTCCCAAGATGGCTGCCAACACTTCTTGGATGAAGTGCTGACAGCCAATCAGATCTCAGGATGAGATGTGTGCTTAGGCTCCACCCACATATATATATGATTTTACTTTTGATTTTCTCAGGAACTACTAAACAGATTGACACCAGACCTGCAAAAGGCACTTCCCTGACCTGAGGACCACCTCTCTGCCAAATTTCAAGTAATTCTGTTCAGCCGTTCGGGCTGTACCTTGGACTAAAGGTCCCTATGGAAAATTGCATGGGGAAAACGCGTTTTGGGACCCCCCTTTTTTCTCAGCCCCCGCTTGACGAATCCCCCCGAGACTTTCAGGGTAGGAGCGGAGCGGAGCGCCCCACCTATTTTGAAAATTTGGCGAGGATTCGTCAACCGGCACCAAAGTTATTCCAAATAGAATGATGCGGATTTCCTATGGAAATACGGTCCTAACTATAACTATCTACTGGCGACCGCCAGTAGATAATATATATATATATATATTTATTTGTAAATGTTTATATATGTATAACATTTTAAAGTAAATTACAATTAATAGTTTATTGTTTTAAAGTAAATATATATATAAATTACATTTTATATATGTGTTTATTTAATTTTTTATTAAATGAATTTCTTATATTTGTTAAAATGTATATAAAATCCCCCAAAAAATTATAAAGTTAATTTTGTTATTTAATACATTTAACATTATTTTTTATGTATATAAAAAACAAAAATCGATATTTTGTACATCTATATTTTTTCTCAATATTTTTATACTTACCATTATAAAGATAGGATGGCGATATTTTTGACTGATATTTTTGACTCAATATTTGTGTATGGGGATATTTTGGGCGTCGATATTCTATCAGTGAACCCCCAGGCCGCCATGTGGGTCCCGCGTGCAAGGCTCGGAATGGTGACTGGAGTGCAGAGATTTATTGGCCATTTCGCCACATCTTTCCTTCAGCCCGCCCTTAGGAGGGTGACCGCAAAACTTTCGAAGGCCACCGCTCCTCTAACCCTGAAACCCGACCACCCACACTGACAGGCCCTGGCGCCACCCCAGGCGGCCATGGAGGCGACCCGGAAACAATGCGCAGCAACACCCTCTATTTAATTAAAGGATGACAAGCACTGTAATTATTGGCGCGAAATGAGATATTAGGGAATGTAAAGTTAGCAGTGAATTACCCCGTGTGATCAATTATTCCGCAGTCTCCGGCCCCTTTAGATAACTCTCCCCCGGGCCTTTCCGGTAATTTTTCTTTGCCTGATAAACACGATGATTAAACAGCGCGCGCCTGCGAACCTTTGATACCTTTCTAAATTAAAACCATGCCGGGCCCCGGGCTGTGTCTGATTCCGAATACATGTGTCAGTTAATCAGATAAAAGAGCACGGGGGGGCTGGGGAAGAAGCGTCGGTGGCCCCGGGCTTCATCAGGGCCTGACAACCGCAAACAAAAGAAGCCTCGCCAGGCAGTGTCAGGGATGGGAAGAGGTGAGCTCCCACAATGCACCGCTGCGAGGGGACACCAGGGGCCCAAGCCAGGCAGCGACAAATGCGAACAGGTGAGCTCCCACAATGCACCGCTTCCAGGGGACACCCGGGGCCAAGGACAGGCAGCGGCAAATGGGGAGAGGTGAGCTCCCACAATGCACCTCTTCCAGGGGGACACCCGAGGCCCAGGCCAGGCAGTGAAAAATGGGGAGAGGTGAGCTCCCACAAAGCTCCAATTCCAGGGGACACCCGGGGCCAAGGCCAAGCAGCGACAAATGGGGAGAGGTCAGCTCCCATAATGCACCACTTCCAGGGGACACCCGTGGCCCAGGCCAGGCAGGGACAAATGGGAAGAGGTTAGCTCCCATAATGCACCTCTTCCAGGGGAAACACCCGGGGCCCAGGCTAGGCAGCGACAAATGGGGAGAGGTGAGCTCCCACAAAGCACCAATTCCAGGGGACACCCGGGACCAAGGCCACGCAGCGACAAATGGGGAGAGATCAGCTCCCATAATGCACCGCTTGCAGGGGACACCCGTGGCCCAGGCCACGCAGGGACAAATGGGAAGAGGTTAGCTCCCACAATGCACCTCTTCAAGGGGACACCCGGGGCCCAGGCAGCGGCAAATCGGGAGAGGTGAGCTCTCACAATGCACCGCTTCGAGGGGACACCAGGGGCCCAGGCCAGGCAACGACAAATGGGGAGAGGTGAGCTCCCACAATGCACCTCTTCTTGTAGAGACCCGGGGCCGAGGCTAGGTTGCGACAAATGGGAAGAGGTGAGCTCCCACAATGCACCGCTTCCAGGGGACACCCGTGGCACAGGCCAGGCAGCGACAAATGGGGAGAGGTGAGCTCCCACAATGCACCTCTTCCTGGGGGCACCCGGTGCCCGGGCCAGGCATCGACAAATAGAAAGAGGTGAGCTCCCACAATGCACCTCTTTCAGGGGACACCCAGGGCCCAGGCTAGGCAGCGACAAATGGGAAGAGGTGAGCTCCCACAAGTCACCGCTTCCAGGGGACACCCGGGACCCAGGCCAAGCATCGACAAATGGGGAGAGGTGAGCTCCCAAAATGCACCGCTTTGAGGGGACACCAGGGGCCCAGGCCAGGCAACGACAAATGGGGAGAGGTGAGCTCCCACAATGCACCTCTTTCTGTGGACACCCGGGGCCAAAGCTAGGCATCGACAAATGGGAAGAGGTGAACTCCCACAAAGCACCGCTTCCAGGGGACACCCGTGGCCCAGACCAGGCATCGACAAATGGGAAGAGGTGAGCTCCCACAATGCACCTCTTTCAGGGGACGCCCAGGCCAGGCACCTACAAATGGGAAGAGGTGAGTTCCCGCAATGCACCTCTTCCAGGGGACACCCGGGGCCCAGGCTAGGCAGCGACAAATGGGTAGAGGTATGCTCCCACAATGCACTTCTTCCAGGTTATTCACACTATAGTCACTCACTCAACAGTATCCTTTTAGGCAGTGCTCAGCGCAAGGACACCTTAGTTTAACGGTCGCGCTTTAGAAATTTTATTAAAATAATAGAACCGGGGGCACCCGGGGCCCAGGCTGGGCAGCGACAAATGGGGGAGAGGTGAGCTCCCACAATGCACCTCTTCCAGGGGACACCCAGGGTCCAGGCCAGACAGCGATAAATGGGGAGAGGTAAGATCCCACAATGCACCTCTTCAAGGGGATACCCAGGGCCCAGACCAGGCAGCGACAAATGGGAAGAGGTGAGCTCCCACAATGCACCGCTTCCAGGGGACACCCGTGGCACAGGCCAGGCAGCGACAAATGGGGAGAGGTGAGCTCCCACAATGCACCTCTTCCTGGGGGCACCCAGTGCCCGGGCCAGGCATTGACAAATAGGAAGAGGTGAGCTCCCACAATGCACCTCTTCCAGGGGACACCCGGGGCCCAGGCTAGGCAGCGACAAATGGGAAGACGTGAGCTCCCACAAGTCACCGCTTCCAGGGGACACCCGGGACCCAGGCCAGGCACCTACAAATGGGAAGAGGTGAGCTCCCGCAATGCACCTCTTCCAGGGGACACCCGGGGCCCAGGCTAGGCAGCGACAAATGGGGAGAGGTGTGCTCCCTCAATGCACCTCTTCCAGGTTATTCACACTATAGTCACTCACTCAACAGTATCCTTTTAGGCAGTGCTCAGCGCAAGGACACCTTAGGTTAACGGTCGCGCTTTAGAAATTTTATTAAAATAATATAACCGGGGGCACCCGGGGCCCAGGCTGGGCAGCGACAAATGTGGAGAGGTGAGCTCCCACAATGCACCTCTTCCAGGGGACACCCAGGGTCCAGGCCAGACAGCGATAAATGGGGAGAGGTGAGCTCCCACAATGCACCTCTTCCAGGGGACACCCGGGGCCCAGGCAGCGACACATGGGGAGACGCGAGCTCCCACAAAGCACCTCTTCCTGTGGACACCCGGGGCCCAGGCCAGGCAGTGACAAATCGGGACAGGTAAGATCCCACAATGCACCTCTTCAAGGGGACACCCGGAGCCCAGGCCAGGCAGCGACAAATGGGAAGAGGTGAGCTTCCACAATGCACCACTTCCAGGGGACACCCGGGCCCAGGCTAAGCCGCAACAAATGGGAAGAGGTGAGATCCCACAATGCACCTCTTCCCGGGGACACCCGAGGCCCAAGCCAGGAAGCAACGAATGGGAAGCGGTAAGATCCCACAATGCACCTCTTCCCGGGGACACCCGAGGCCCAGGCCAGGCAGTGACAAATGTGGAGAGGTGAGCTCCCACAATGCATTGCTTCCAGGGGACACCCGAGGCCCAGGCCAAGCAGCAACAAATGGCGAGAGGTGAGCTCCCACAATGCACCTCTTCCAGGGGGTACCTGGGGCCCAGGCCAGGCAGTGACAAATGGGGAGAGGTGAGCTCCCACAATGCACCTCTTCCAGGGGACACCCGGGCCCAGGCCAGGCAACAACAAATGGGAAGAGGTGAGCTCCCACAATGCAACTCTTCCAGAGTACACCAGGGGCCCAGGCCAAGGAGGGACAAAGCTGATAGGTCTGTATTGTCATCGCACATACATCCCTTCATGTGCACTGTGCGTATCCTATTCACCAGTCACCGCAAACACAGACTAAGTACACCATAAGCATCACAAACATTGTAAGGAAACTCACAGTTCAGACCTTTAAGTGGGAAAAAGTGAAAAAAGGGCGGTGGGAGCGTGTCTCTAAAAGGGGTGTGGCCTGTGTAGTTATAGGCGTGGCTTAACAATTGTAAACTACATTTCTGTGTTTTCCATATTTTGACGTCTCTCCCAGCCTTCTGCATCCACATATAATAGCACAGCAACTGACATACACCAAAAATCAGCCAAGACTATTGGCTCTGTCAGTGGTTGTCTGTGTGCATCTGGAGAGAAGCCAAAGCTTGGATGAGAATGTATTCTGAACACCTTTTTGACTCACTGACAGGCACTGTGAGAAACTCGCACAGCGTTCACCCTCAACTCTAGACCTCTTAATCACATCTGGTATAAACACCTGGAGGCGACTCATTTCAAAGCATGCACCATACAAAAGAAATTGCTATAGGAACAAAAAACATACAAAAACACAACATCCTGGCAATAGCTGTGATACGTGTGAAATGTAAACGGGAACTAAATCACTGACATGGATTACCTGAAGATTTATTACATTAATTGTTCAGAAATCGTCAGTGTTTTTCCCAGTAAGGTCAAGGACATGAATATAGGGCCCAATAGAGACCATTTGAAATAGTACTCACTCAGGCTATAGCACTATAACAACATAATCATTCACCCACAGTAAGGTCAGTGGCGTTTTAAGAGTGTCATGGGCCCTGACGCAGGCAAGGAAAATGGACCTTCTTGCTCCTTGGATGCTAATGAAAGATGCCATAATTTAGGTAAGTGGGCACCGCGCAGCTAGGCAGACCCTGGTACTGAACCTGCTGTAGATAAGGTAGTTTCATCCCTGTTTATCGACACTCATGTTCCTTGTTCTAATTACTTTGCTTTCTCTCTTCTTTATATCATTCCTCTCCCCATCTCCTTTTTACTTTCTCACATCTCCATGCACGTCACCACCAACAAACCCACGCCTCTCATGGAACACCTCAGTATCCTACTACTGATGCGAAGACCACAATAAGAGGCACCCTCGCCAACAGACCCCAGGAACCCGATTAACATTCTGGAACAGCATCCTTAACCTCATTGCCCCCCCTAGCAATCGTCTCAACACTATTTCCTGTCCTACTTGGCGACCTCAAATTCCACATCGATGACCCCAGTGACGCCAACTCAATCACCCTCCTGGAGAGCTTCAACAACATCAGTCTCACCCAACTAGTCACCGAACCCACGCACAAAGCCAGACACACTCAACGTCATTTTCATTTCCAGCGACATAATTAAATTCTGCCATAACACAGAACTCACCTGGACTGACCACACGATGGTACAGTTCACTATCACCGTCGCCCAGCACACAATCACCAGGTGTCAGATCCCCCTACCGCAGCTGGAGCAATGTCTCTGAAATCCAGTGGTCACAGGCCCTTACCACCTCCCAAACCGAGGCCTCAACAGACCTCGACCAGGCTGTCCAGAACTTCACTGCCTGGATTACCGACAGAGCTGACAAAGTCGCCCCATGGAAACCTACAAAATCCAATAAGATCCCCAAATATGCCAGTTGGTACACCTCAGAACTCAGGACTGCCACGCGCAACTGCCACTAACTCAAGAAACAATGGCGCGCCACCAAGAACCCCACCGACAGAGCAGCCATAAGCAACTATCACTGTCACGTCAAAGAAGCCAAGGAAGAAGCCATCAGAACCCGCATCAACTCCACACAGAACCACACAAAGGAACTCTTCAAAATAGTCAAAGAACTCTCCAAGCCAACAGCCACACAAAACACCATCCACCCCACCCAAGAACTCTGCAACACTCTCTCAGACTACTTTCACAGCAAGATCACCAACATCTACAGCAACTTCAACCTCGAACCTCCAACCTCAACCCAAAAACCCCAACCAATCAGCAAACACCAGCCAAACCATCATCACCTGGTCAACGCTCATCGCCCGACCACCTCAGTCATCATGTCCTCCATCCACACCAGGACGCCCACTGACCCCTGCCCCCACCTTCTCTACAACCTTGCAATGAACTCAATCAGCATGCAACTCACCGGCATCCTCAACACCTCCGTTTCCACAGTAACCTTCCCGGACAGATAGAAACACGAAGACGTCAGACCCTTCCTAAACAAAGACACAGACGAACCCCAACCATCTAAAAAAAAATCGTCTGATCTCCCTGCTTCCCTACCAGGCCAAAGTTCTCGAGAAAGCCATCAACTAGCAGCTCACCAAATTCTTGGAACAAAACCAACTACTGGACGTGTCTCAATCAGGATTCCATGCCAACCACAGTACTGAGACCACACTGCTTGCTGCCACAGACAACACCAGAACACTCCTGGACCATGGAGAAATCATGGCCCTGATCCTCCTTGATCTCTCCGCGGCATTCAACACAGTCTCCAACATCACCATCATCAACCGACTCCACAACATAGGCAAACAGCAAGACACCCTCAAGTGGATCGCCTCCTTCCTTACAGGACGCATACAGAGTGTCTGACTGCCTCCCTTCACCTCTGCACCCAAAGACATCATATTCGGTATACCACAAGGATCATTCCTCAGCCCCACCCTGTTCAATATCTACAGGACCCCCCTTGCAGACGTCATAAGATCCCACCAACTCAATATAATCTCGTACGTAGGTGATACTCAACTGATCCTCTCACTCATAGAGGACCCTTCCAACGCCAAAACCAACTTCTGCAACGCCATGACCAACATAGCTGAATAGATGATAGGCAATTGACTTCAACTCAACTCGGACATAACTGAGGTACTGATCTTTGGGAAGAAAAACTCTGCATGGGACCACAGCTGGTGGCCTGCAGAACTCGGACCTACACTCAAACCAACCGACCACGTATGCAACCTTGGAATCATCCTCGACACCTAACTGACCATGAAAAGACAAGTTATCGCAGTTGCCTCCTCCTGTTTTCACACACTTTGCATGCTCTGCAAAATCTTCAGATGGATCCCAACCAACACCAGAAAGACTGTCATTAAGGCCCAGGTCACCAGCGACTACGACAACACCCTCTATGCCGGCATCTTCACCGAGCTCCTCAGAAGACTCTAGACCATACAGAACACTGCAACCAGACTCATCCTGGACCTCCCCAAATGAACCCACATCGCCCCCCACCTGAGAGACATCCACTGGCTCCCCAGCCAGAAAAGATGCCAGTTAAGTTCCTCATGCACGCCTACAAAGCCCTCCACGACTTAAGACCTGCCTACCTCAACCATTGACTGAACTTCCACCAACCCACTGGACACCTGCGCTCCTCTTCACTCGCCCTCACACAGAACCCACACATACGTTGCAGCAGTGGCCGCTCCTTCTCCTACATAGCTGCCAAGACCTGGAACGACCTTCCCCATCCTGGTCCGCACAGCCCCCTCACTGGCAGACTTCAGAAAGAGACTCAAAACCTGGTTCTTCTACAGAGATACAGCGCCCAGATACCCCATGGGGTGACAGTGTTGCACTTTACAAATGCTGTTTGTTTGCTTGTGCATGTTCACTCTTTCTTTCCCATCCCTCACTCATTCCACCCTTTCTTTTTCTTCTCTTCTCCCTGCTCTACTTTACCCTCTCCTCTTTTTATTCCCCTTTTCTCTTTCCCACATCTCTCCATCATACTCTATTCTTTCTCTTCTACCCACATATTTCCCTCATTATAGCTTTAACATGCCTCACCTTTCAATCTTCTTCTTCCCTTGCGTTTCAAATTTATATCTTAACTTCACTTTTCTCTCTCCCTTTCACCTCCTTGCTGCCTTTCCCTCCGATTCCTTATTTCTACAACCTTTTTATTTGTTCTATAGTTTTTTTTACTCCACTCTCCCCTCATATTAATCTTTTTTTGCCCTGTTTCTCACTTTTTCCTGTTTTAGGCTTTCCTTCCCACTTTCCTCTATTCTCGATTTTTCCTTTAGTCTCTCCTCTTCTTTTTTTACCCCATCTGTCTTACAACCATAGCGAGTCTTCTTTTCTTTCTCTGTGCCCACTTAATTTCTACCTTCCTTATCGCTTTCTACACTCAAACCTCTCCTCTCCCTCTCTTTCAACACTGAAAACTCCCCATGTACCTTTATCCTCAATATCTGCTTCCCCTCTCGCTTCTGATTATTTTTGTCCTTCCTATTTTGTCTTCTCTCCACCCCCATGCCTTTTATGTTTTCATTCTCTTTCCTTCTCTCATAATATTGTTTACCATACTTCTGTACTTCCGGTAGTAAAGGTAGTTTGACCCCTGTTTTTCAGCCCCCAAGTTCCTTGCTCTAACTCTCTTTGCTCTCTCTGTTCATTATATCATTCCTCTCTCTTCATCTCCTTGCTCCTTTTCACTTTCTCACATCCCTATGCACGTCCAATCTGTGTTTCTTTTTGACCCCTCACTCATTCAACCTTTCCACCCTTTCTGTTTCTTCTACTCTCCTCTTCCTGCTCCACTTTACTCTCTACTCTTTTTATTCCCTCTTTATCTCTCCCATGTTTCTCCATCATCCTCAATTCTAGCCACATCTTCCTCAATATCGCTTGAACCTGTCTCTCCTTTTTAGGTCTCGCCTGACCCAGCGCATGACTTATTGAGAGGGCTCCAAAAAGTGCTACCAGGCCAGCCTAGAGCTACAGTGCATGTGCGCGGGCACGCGCGCTGCGCTTTACCGCGATTACTTTCACATTCGCGGACGGACGGCCGCTATGATGTTTGATCGTGATCGCGATCACTTTCACTTTCGCGGCCACACGGCCGCTTGGCATAGCCAATAGGTCTCGGTTTTGGGACCTTATAAGTATTTAGTTATGCAACTGTTGCATGGCTAAACACTTATACGGTCCCAAAGGCGAGACCTATTGGCTATGCCAATGCTTGTTAATCTTCTTCTTCCTTTGTCTTTCACATTTATATCTTACCTTCACTTTTCTCTCTCCTTCTCATCTCCTTGCTCCCTTTCCTTCTGATTTCTTATTTCTACAACTTTTTCCTATATTTTTAATCCTTTCTCCCTACGTTTCTATCTCATTTGTCCTCTCTCTCACTTTTTCCTGTTTGTGCTATATTTCAGGCTCTCCTTCCCCTTTCATCTCTTCTCGATGTTTCCTTTATTCTCTCCTTAATTTTTTTACCCAGTCTGTCTCACCACCATTGCGTGTCTTCCTTTCTTTCTCTATGCCCACTCCATTTCTACCTTTTCTCTTTCTACACTGAAACCTGACCTCTCCCTTTGTCTTCCATATCTGCTTCCCCTCTGGCTTCTGAATATTTCTGTCCCTCCTATTTTGTCTTCTTTCCACCCCCATGCCTTTTATGTTTTCATTCTCCGTCCATATTTTCTTTCTTTCCTCATCTCTTATTTTCTTCTACTTATTCATTTACTTTTCTGCCCTCTCTTCCCTCACAATATTGTTTCCCTTACATCCATACTTCCTGCCTTTCCTCCTTTCCTTTCCTCTCCATCCATCCTTCTTAAATTTCTCTTTATCCTTATCATTTTTCCTTTTCTCATTTCGTCCATCTTTTTTTTCTTTATCTCTGCCTTCTTGATTTGCTGTCCTTCATTTCTCTCTATAGTCAAATGTCCCTTCTACAGTGATCTTTCTCCTCCATACCTTCTCGCTCCCTCCAAGGTTTGACTGGTACAGAAAATAGAGCCGAGCACCAAAATAAAAGTGGCCATCCATTAGTGAATCAGAAAGTTAATAAAGTGGCTCACATTGTAAAATTGGGGAAGCTTTGAAATCATAAAGACAAGCTGTATAGCTGTTTTGCAAAGTATGGGAGAATGTGTGTACTTGCTGCAGGCAATGTTTCTGGTAATATCAAGAAAATCAACAGTAAACCCCAACCCATCAGGCCATAAAACAGGCTCACAAATGGCCTAAAACACGTTCCACACACTAACCTGTCAGACCAGCCCCTCTCGCACTACCAATTGCCATTTAGGTCAGTCTGACTCTGCCTTCCTCTTGCGTCCTGTCTCCTTCCATCTTTCCTGTCTTTTTTCCTTTTTTCATTCATCAAAGTACCTTTTCTTTCTTTCTAATATCTTGGTCCTTCTTATCTTATTTCTCTTTATCCCTTTCCCCTCGTATCGCTACCTTACTCTTCTGTATTTATCTTTGCATATGGTATTTCTATAGCGCAGACGTAGCGAAAAGGCAGCAGAGCACTGTAGATGGTCAAAGAAAAGCATAAAGGCAATGTGTAATAGGAGAGGAAGCTGGGTTGTGGACAGGTAAAGCTCTGTGATGTAGTGCTCGTTAAAGAGGTGCGTCTTCAACTCTTTCCTAAATTGGAGCAGCGCTGGGATGATTCTGGTGGATACAGGGATGTTGGTCCAGATTCTGGGTGCATAGAAGGAAAAGGTCTGCTGTCTTGTTTTTTTCATTTTTACGCTTCTTAGTCAGCGCTCTGATCGTGCCCTGCTGCGGGTGTGTCAAGAACCACCAGAGTTTGTCTGCAAGATAAGCGGGGGTGCTGGTCATGATGGATCTGTAAATGATGCAGCTGGTTTTAAAGAAGGAGCGGGCTGGCAAGGGGAGGCTATGAAGTTTTATAAGGATAGAGATGATGTGAACATATTTCTTCAGGCCCTGGATGAGATGTGCTGTGGTGTGTAAGATGGCCCTAAGAGGTTCCAGTGTGAAGACTGGGAAGCCATGCAGTAGGACATTACCACTATCCAGGTGCAAGAGTTCGAGGGGCTTGAGCAGCAGTGCTGAAATCACTTTCTTGGAGAGAAACAGTTTTCGTTTATTTAGAAGAGAGGGCTGGTACCGGGTCATCTTTGTTTTTTGGGCAGTGTGTTACTTGAGGGTGAGAATGGTATCCAGTTGAATCCAAGTGACTGGCCTTTCTGTGAAAGTTGGTTTATTACTCACGAGTTGCATAAAGTTGAATGTCTCAGTTCTATCAACACTAACTTCAGGGTATAGCTTAGTCATTATTGTTAGGACGGTGTGCAGCTGAGATCTCTCAACAAGCAACATGGTGTACCCAACTATAATAGGTTGGGCTGGGGCTGCTGGCCTGGTTATTGGACAGGTTTAGAAATATTTGTTTTTAGTTATTTAGAAAAGTAGGATTAGTCAGCACAAAGCTACAGTGAGATAGACTAGACTTCTTGGTGTGCACCAGTCCAGTTCCTCGGCACAACAATGTAGTTGTGGGAGGCCAAGAAGAGCAGGCCTGACACCAGAATAGGCCTATCAAAAGCAGACGAGGTGTGGGGAGGGCAGTGAGGGCTGGGTTAGTAGTAAGATAGAGACATGCACTGGATACTCACAGTCAAGGTCACCTGTTTAGAACCCAACCCAGATGGACATCGTGGCCACCAATAGGCAGGTACACCATACCGTTTATGCCTGATGCTTCTGAGACAATCGAGGGGCAGTTGCAAGTTTCCTTACCTCACATAACAGGTACGGCACACCACTAGCTGTGTAAATATCCCTCATACAACAGGTATAGACCGTCCTAAACAGTGCAAGCTTCTCTCCTTCACAGAACAAATACAGCACAGCTGCTTGAGTGCAAGCTTTTCTCTCTCTCAGAAAAGGTATAGCAAACTATCCACAGTTTTAGAGTCGATTACTCACCAAATAGGTACAGCTGCAGAAGAAGTGCAAGCCTCTCCCTCACAGAACAGGCACAGGACACCATCATCAGTGCAAGCAACACTCACAGAACATGCACAAATGGGCATTAACCGTGCAAGGCTTTTCTCTAACAGAAACTTACAGTATACCATCATAAGTGCAAGCAACAGTCACAAAACAGGTGCATTACACCATGATCACTGCAAGTATCACTTATAGAACAGGTATACCGGGGCATCACTAGTGCAAGTGTTTCTCTCTCACAAACAGGTACAGTACACCATCATCAGTACAAGCAACCTTCACAGAACGGGTACAACTGGGCATCAGAAGTGCAAGCTTATCTATCTCACAATAAAGTACAGTACACCATCATCAGTGCAAGCAGCCCTCACAGAGCAGGCACAATTGGAGATCAGCAGTGCAAGCTTCTCACTTACAGAACAGGTACAGTCCATCATCCTCAGTGTAAGCAGCCTTCACAGAACAGGTACAACTGGGCTTCAGCCGTGCAAACTTCTCTACCTCTCATGAACAACTGCAGCAGGATAACAGCAGTGCAAACTTCCCTGCCTTACAGAAAAGTTCTAGCACTACATCAGCAAAACAAGCTTCCTATATATAACAGGTACAGCATAGTCTGCCTCAACAGTGTTGTAGGAAAGTAGGTTTCTCTTGCAGTAACACCCCACTTTTTGCCTGATACTTGATGCACTTCAACTTGATGTGCCCCGGGTCCCTGCCAATCAGGTTCCCAGGGCCTGTGCTCTTTCCCAAAACTGCACCTTTGTACCCACAATTGGCACATCTCTAGCCACAGGTGAGTCCCTTGTAAAATGTACCATGGGTACCAAGGGCACTGTGACCAGGAAAGACCTCTAAGGGCTGCAGCACCTACTGTGCTACCCTTAGTGCCCCTGCACCTTGACACCCACACACTGCCATTGCAGGCTGTGTGTTTTGGGGCATAAAAAAGTGAAGTGTCAGCATGGCACACATCCCTGTGTGCTACGCGTGCAACCCACTACCTGTGGCCTATGTAAGTCACTCCTCTAGCAGGGTGCACTAGACCACAGGTGAGGGATATCACTGGAGGGTGGCATAATAGGGGGTGTACTCACCGTAAGAAAGGGGCCTATTGGTCCCGACCAGCACACCCCTGTAAAGCCCCTGAACCTTGCCTCCTCAGATTTGAGGAAGAAAGAAGGACCGAACAGCCGTGCTGACCCAGAAAGAAGAGGGCACCAACTGCTTTGGCCCCAGCCTGTTCCGACTCTGACCTGCCCACAGCGAAACCCCGGCATGTCCAGCAGCCATCTAGAAGCCTGAGGACCTGCCCTGTCTCTATCTAAAAGACACTGTCTCCTGTGAGCACTGGATTTGCTCAACCCAAGACTCCAACACAAAACATGGATCTAGGCGGCTCCACGGTTCTGCACCTGATGCCCATGGGCCAAGTTCGATTGGCCCAACACCACCGGGAGGTCTCCCCAGCTACCTTGCGATCTGTTGATCTCTGAACGACCTCGAGCTTCAGACCAACGCCTGTAGCCTCAACCTGAGGGGTCCCCAGACCGTGACCAGAGCTGGTAAGAAAAAAACAAAAATCTGACGCCTAAAGAGACTCTGCACCCGGCGCCCCACGGCCTTGGGTGGCCCAACCGACTGCATCCAGACATCCCCCCAAGAACCCAATTTACCTCTCCTGCTGGTGGTGCCTTCAGGAAACCTCCTTGCCCGAACCTGCAGCTTTTCTTCCAAACTTGAGATCTCCATTGAAAACCACAGGGCTCCCAATGTCTTCTTGGCACTCTGCATCCGGCTGTCTCTGTGCCGCTGGTGGTGCAGCCCTTATGCTGATTCTTGGCCGCTGTAGTGCTGATCTTAACCCCAGGAGTATTTCTTCCACAACCCAGCGGTCTAATTGTACGCAGCCCCTGACCAAAGGCCCACTAGCCCCATTGGCTAACATTGGGCTCCTGAACACTGCCCCAGGCCGCCCTGGTGCCACTGGTGGTGCGATTTGAGTCTCATTGAGTCTGGGAGAACCTTGGCTCTAACCCCAAAAAGCTATTCTTGTAGGCCGTTTACTTACCTGTGAAACCATGTTGTGGTTTTTCCTTTGAAATGTTCCAAGTGTTGAACTGACTTTTGTATTGAAACCAAAGTAACTTTGCTTTAAACCCAAAACTGTCGTACTTACCTGTATTTTGTAAGACCGATTGTGTGATATCTAGGCATATCACCCCAAGTATTCAAATTAACTGAAAAGTATTCAAAAGTAATTCCAATGTATTTTTAATTGCTTTGAAAGCAAATACAAACCTTTAATGATTCTAATTCCATCCACAATTGCAGCTCTGATTACAGCCTTGCATTTGAAAGTATATTTTACCTACCTGGGCCCAGTTTTGCTTGGTTCTAGAAATAAAACATAAGTATACCTTTTATACTTAGCTAATTGACCTGGATTCAGTCTGAGTGTGTACCATCGGTTCTTGTCTGAAGTGAATACATTAAATGGCTAACACACCCTCCTCGTAAGCCTAACAGCTTGCCCACACTACCTACCACAAAGAGAGCTGATGGTGATTATCTAATTTATCCTCTGCTATACCTCTGGGGACTCGCTGGACGCTGTGCACACTATACCTTACTTGGGTGCAGTATATACAGAGCCAGCTTCCTACAGAAAAGTTCTAGCACTACATCAGTTAAACAAGCTTTCTATTTATAACAGGTACAGCACAGTCTGCTGCGTAAACAGTGTAAACACCTTAACTGTTTTCTGTGTATGCTTCAGTATGGCTGACTGGATTGGTAAGTGTAAAGGTTAAATATAGATGGGTAAGTTGGGGTGAATGGCTGTATCACTGTATGAGTGGATTGAGGAGTGGGCGGTAGGATGGTGGAGTGAGTTGATGGAAAGTTGGGGGATTCAGAGGTGTGATGGCTCATGAATGTATGTTGAATTTGTGTGGATAGATAGATGGATGGGTACATGAAGAGGAGGTCTCTGGATTGATGGGTGTTTGTGCAAAGGTGAGTGATGCTCAGTTTGTGTGTTTATGGGTGGATTAGTAGTCACTTTGTGTATGAGGTATATGTGTATGTGTACGGCATGTATAAGTGGACAGATCATGCATGTGCAGATGGATCCATGCACTTTGATGCTGCTGCACTTGGTGCTGGCTTTTTTGCACTTATGTGTCAGTGTTAGAAGAGTTTGAAAGAGGCAACGTTTTTTTCATATGACGCTGAGAACCTTTAACTGCTGACTGAAAGACAAAGACATTATAGAAAAAATCATACCTTGAATAATAGAAGGAATCCATCTCAGAATGCTTTATAACATGCAGCTACACTGAAAAGAAAGAGTGGACATGCACATTCCAAGAAGTAAGCCATCAAGAAATGAGGTATACCATGCAGTGTTACTGGTAATAAAGGGATGGCGTGCGCATTACAAGAAGTGAGCCATCTTGGAATGAGGTATACCATGCAGTGTTACTGGTAATAAAGGGATGGCGTGCGCATTACAAGAAGTGAGCCATCTTGGAATGAGGTATACCATGCAGTGTTACGAATATGCTACTTACCAGTATGCATCTGTTCTTGGCATGTAGGGCTGCTGACATTCATATCTGTGCATAGATCGCCGCCTAGTGTTGGGTCCGGATGATTGCACATTGTTGTCCTGGAAGAGTCTTCGAAGTATCACGAGATAGGTGGCTCCTCCCCTGGACTACAGTGCGCATGGGCATCCTCTCCATAATCAGATTGTTTTTCGCCATTGTGGCAGTGATGGAGTAGATACAGTAAGTGATGGCCATGCTATACAGTAATTCTGAGTGCTGCAGGCGCCGGGGAGGAGGGTGGGCGATATGAATGTCAGCAGCCCTACATGCCAAGAACAGATGCATACTGGTAAGTAGCATATTCGGTTCGAGGCATGTGGGCTGCTGAATTCATATCTGTGCATAGATTATATAGCAGTCCCTCCATTAGCGGCGGCTGCCCGTGTCAGCTGCAGCAGTCTGAAAAAGTGTCTTGAGAACAGCCTGTCCTACAGCTGCCTGCTGTTTTGAATGTACATCTACACAGTAGTGTTTAGTAAATGTATGTATAGTGGCCCATGTGGCTGCTCTACATATTTCCTCTAAAGGAATGTTACCTAGGAAAGCCATGGACGCCCCTAACTTTCGTGTTGAGTGGGCTCTTGGGGGAATCGTTAATGTGCGTTTAGCTTTTTCATAGCAAATTTGAATCCATTTAACGATCCATCTGGCTATCCCTGCTTTGGAAATGGCGTTGCCCTTGTGTTGTGGAGAAAAGGCAACGAACAGTTGTTTTGATTTCCTAAAATCCTTTGTTCTGTCTATATAGTACATGAGGGCCCTCTTTACATCTAGTGTATGGAGCATTCTCTCTGCGACATTTTCTGGATTTGGAAAGAAAACAGGCAGTTCAATAGTCTGATTCATGTGGAACTGCGATATCACTTTAGGCATGAATGTGGGGTTGGTACGTAGTACAACTCTATTTGCGTGAACCTGTATGAATGGCTCTTGAATGGTTAGTGCCTGGAGTTCACTAACTCTTCTCAACGAAGTGATTGCCACTAAGAAAGCTACTTTCCAGGTGAGGAATTGAATCTCACATGAATGTAGAGGTTCAAAAGGTGGACCCGTCAATATGGTGAGGACCACATTCAGGTTCCACACCGGTGCTGGTGGGTGTGTTGGAGGAATCACTCTTTTGAGTCCCTCTAAGAAGGCCTTGATGGCAGGCACTCTGAATAAAGAGAGGTGCTGCCTGTTCTGAAGATAGGCTGCTATTGCGGTTAGGTGTATACGGATGGAGCTGTATGCCAGATTGCATTGGTATAAGTGTAACAGGTAACAGATGATGTTCTGAATGGATGCATCCAGCGGATTAATGTCATTGTTCATACAGTAAATGACAAACCTTTTCCATTTAGCCGCATAGCATGCTCTGGTCGTGGGTCTCCTGGCCTCTTTGATGATATTCATACATTCTGGAGGCAGGTTCAGGTAGCCAAACTCTAAGACTTCAGGAGCCAGATCGCCAGGTTCAGCTGTTGCGGATCAGGGTGCTGAATTTCGCCATGGTTCTGTGTTAAAAGTTTGGGTGTTAGCCGCAGTCTTTAATGCGGTACCACGGAAAGTTCTAGAAACGTGGTGTACCATGGCTGGCGTGCCCACGTTGGAGCAACCAGGATGAGTGTTATCGAGTGTTGCCTTAGTTTGCGTGCCACTAGCGGTATTAATGGCGCTGGGGGAAAAGCGTACGCAAATCTGCCTGACCAGTTCATCCATATCGCATTGCCCTGCGACTGTGAATGGGGGAACCTGGCGGCAAAGCTTTGGCATTTTGCGTTCTCCCTTGTGGCGAATAGGTCGATCTCTGGATGACCCCACTGCTGGAAGTACGGTTGGAGTACTGACGGATGTAGCTCCCACTCGTGCATTTGGTGGCTGTGTCTGCTGAGCAGATCCGCCATCTGGTTGTCCTTGCCCGGGAGGTGTTCCGCCATGAGGAACATGTGCCTCTGAATGGCCCACTTCCACATGCTCTGAGCCAGATGAGACAACTGTGGAGATTGTGTTCCTCCCTGCTTCTGTATGTAGTACATGGCAGTCATGTTGTCCGTCCGGATCAACACAACTTTGTTGCACAAGTGTACTTTGAATGCTTTCATTGCCAGGAAGATTGCCATCAGTTCCAGAAGGTTGATGTGCATCTTCTTTTGCTGTCCCTTGCAAAGGTTTTGTGGATTCCACCAATGCAGAGAGTTGTATGCCCGACCGCTCACCAACACTAGGTCTTTCAACTGTCCTTGAGTCTGATTCCATTGACGTGCCAAGCACTCCTGAAGCGGGCGCATATGTAGTCTTGCGTGCGGGACTATGAAGATGCAGGAGGCCATCATGCCTATCAACTGCATGAACACTCGCGCTGGAAGGGAGTGTTGAGGCTTGAACTTTTTTATCAGCAGTCGCATGCTGTGGATTCTTACCAAGTTTGGCTGAGCTTTGGCTGCCAGAGTGTCTATGGTCGCGCCCAGGTACTGCCGTACGTGGGCGGGTTGAAGATGTAACTTCGGATAATTTAGTGAGAATCCCAGACTGTGAAGAAGGTGAATGGTGTGGGATATGTGGCTGGCACACTGCTGGGCTGACTTTGCCTGAACAAGCCAGTCGTCCAGGTAAGGGAAGACGTAAATGTGCTGTCTCCTTAAGTGTGCAGCCACTGTCGCTAGGCATTTGGTAAAGACTCTGGGCGCAGTCGTTACTCCGAAAGGGAGTACTTTGAACTGATAATGCTGATCCTGAAGAGTGAACCTGAGATATTTTCTGTGTGATGGGTGTATGGGTATGTGGAAATACGCATCCTTCAAATCTAGTGTTGCTAGGAAGTCTCCCTGACTGAGTAACGGTAGAACCTGCTGGAGGGTGAGCATATGAAAATGCTCTGACAGAATGTATTGGTTGAGAGGTCTCAGGTCTAGTATAGGTCTGAGAGACCCGTCCTTTTTTGGGATCAAGAAGTACAGAGAGTACACCCCTGACCCTCGTTGGTCTACGGGCACGATTTCTATGGCTCCTTTCTGCAGCATACTTAGTACTTCCTGCTGCAATAACGCCAAGTGCTCTGCGGACATAGGACGGTGTCTTGGCGGTATGGTGGGTGGATTGGATGTTAATTCCAGACAATAACCGTACTGGACAATTTCTCTGACCCACCTGTCTGTGGTGATGGATCTCCAGACTGGCAGGAACTGTTGGAGTCTCCCCCCGACCGGTGTTATGTGGTCGGGGGGCAGTGACAAGACGTCACTGTTGGTTATTGGCGGAGGACCTGGCGTTGTTGTGTCCTCGTCCTCTGCCTTTGGTGCTGGATCCACGATATCCACCCCTATTGTTCTTATTATAGGTACTCTGGGTACCTCCTTTATTGTACTGCTGCTGGGACCCCTGACCTCTAGCTGCTCCTCTATTCCCGGGGCGACGAAAGGAGCCACTCCGAAACTGCTGCGACTGTAGAGCCCCCATAGATTTCGCAGTTTCGGTGTCCTTTTTAATCTTTTCTAGGGTAGTGTCAACCTCGGGGCCAAAAAGAAAGTCTGGGTTGACTGGTTGATTCAAGATATTATTTTGAATTTCAGGTTTGAAACCTGATATTCTCAGCCATGCATGCCTCCACAACATCACACTAGTGTTGATGGCCCTTGCTGCAGTGTCCGCTGCATCTAGTGCGCATTTGATGGACGCATTTGTAATGAGTTGTCCCTCTCTGATGAGGAGCTCCGCTCCATCTTTGTATTCATCTGGTAGGTGTTCTAGCAGTGTTTCTAGAGTATCGTAGTGTGACCTGTCGTATCTGGCCAGGAGGGCCTGAGTGTTGGCAATGCGCCAGATGTTTGCTGCTTGTGCCGCTATCCTTTTTCCTGATGTTTCTAACACTTTTGACTCCTTGTCCGGAGGAGGAGCATCCCCGGTAGTTTGTGAGTTAGCTCTCTTGCGAGCATTAGAAACCACCATGGAGTCCAACGGCAATTGGCCCTTAATGTACATGGGGTCGCCTGGGGCTGGTTTGTATTTTTTTTCTATTCTCGGGTTCAATACCCGTGCTCTGGTTGTTTCCTTAAAGATGTCCTTAGCATGTTTAATAACCCCTTTTAACATTGGTAGAGTCTTGACCGTTCTTTCTGATGTGGAGAACGTGTCCACCAAGAAATCCTCCTCCACAGAGTCAGAATGAAGTTCCACTCCGTGATTGGCAGCCGCTCTTTCAATGAGGGCGTTAAAAGCAGCAGTATCTTCAGTGGGAGATGGTTTTACATTATAAAGATTAGTGTCAGGAGCATTTTGTGGGTCTCCTGGGTCAGTAGGGTCTCCCCATGCCTGATCCTGGTCTTGCTGTTGGTCATCAGGGTCAGTATCCACAGGATAAGTGGTATCCTCAGTATAGCCCTCTCCTGCATCCGCCTCCGAGTGTGTGGGAGAAAAGGATGGTGGGTCCTGATCATATGTGTGGTAATGTTCTACAAGCACGGGTGTCGAACCTGACGCCATTTTCCTTTTGAGTGGAATTTTGTATGATTCCAAAGGCTTTTCTGTAACAATTCTCCGCTTGCGGAACAACAGTCTACCAGTGTCGACGTCGATAAACTGGTCCTGTGAGTCTTCGACATCAGTTCCTTCTGTGGACATTGTTCTTGGTTGTTCGATACTTTTCCGAAGTTCGAACATCTTAGGAGTCCCCGGTGGCGGCAACCCAAACTTGATCGGTGCCGAGTGAGGCTTGGCGGCCTTGTTCGGTTTGGGACCCGTTGTCGGTCCGAGAGTGACCCGGTCCCTGATGCGCTTCAGGGACTCCGACACCTTTTGTAACGTGAATGGCGACGGTGCTTTTGAGCCGACAGGCTCTTTGGAGGCAGGCCTCGACGCGGTCTCCGGAGTCTTGCCAGTCTTCGGGGCTTCGGTCCGAATTTTGGGATCGACGCCTTGTCGTTCCGGAATTTTGGCAGTCTGAGCACTCCTCGGGGTTGATGTTGTCGGATCGACCACCTTGACCTTGGTCGGTGGTGCCCCAACCTTCGGTGCCATAGGCCTCCGCGTCTTCTCGGGACCGAGGGCCTTCTTCTGTTTCTCGGTGCCGAGGTCCCTTTGTGGTTTCTCGGTACCGCAGTCTTTCTTCGTTTGTTCGGCTCCGATGGCCTTCTTTTGTGTCGACGGAATCGACTCCAGTCTTTTTCGATAATTCTGGCTCCTTTGAAATGTTCGAAGCCGGGCCTTTAGGCGGGGCTGTAGAACGATCCGACGATCTTGGGTAAGGCCCGCAGGCGATCCCTCGACCTGAGCCTTATCAAGACTATCTCTCACAGCCTCCGCATCGACGGATTGGCCTAGCTCCTCGCCTGAGCTATCTTCCTCGGCCCCAAGGGCCTCATCGTCGTCTCCTACCTCGTCGACGACGTCTTCGTCCTCGAGGATCTCCTCATCATCGTCGTCATATTGGGATTCCTGCTCCGAAGCAGGGCCCGAGTCTACCTCTTCGACGCTCTCGACTTCTTCATCCTCGGTGCCGAATATGTTAACCGGGTTAGGCGCCGATTGTTTGGCCTCCAATCTAGCCGCTCGTCTATTCCGAAGGGTCTTCTTTGACCGGAACCGGGCGCAGGCCATACACCTGGACTCATCATGATCCGGTGATAAACATTTGTTGCACACCGGATGGACATCTATGTGTGGATATTTAGCGTGACATAGAGGACATCTCTTGAAGGGAGTCCTCGATTCCATCTTCGAACGTCGATCGCTGGCCGGACCGAAACTCGGTCCGAGAAGGGTGAATAAGTTTGATAACAAGTCTAAGGAGTTACCGATACCGAACGAAAACAATACCGTCGATACCTAAAGGCAGGTGGCCTTAAATAAAGTTTTTCCTAACTTGAGCTAAGATAAGCACATCCGAACCCAATGGCGGAAAAAAACAATCTGAGGATGGAGAGGATGCCCATGCGCACTGTAGTCCAGGGGAGGAGCCACCTATCTCGTGATACTTCGACGACTCTTCCAGGACAACAATGTGCAATCATCCGGACCCAACACTAGGCGGCGATCTATGCACAGATATGAATTCAGCAGCCCACATGCCTCGAACCTGGTAATAAAGGGATGGCATGCGCATTACAAGAAGTGAGCCATCTTGGAATGAGGTATACCATGCAGTGTTACTGGTAATAAAGGGATGGCGTGCGCATTACAAGAAGTGAGCCATCTTGGAATGAGGTATACCATGCAGTGTTACTGGTAATAAAGGGATGGCGTGCGCATTACAAGAAGTGAGCCATCTTGGAATGAGGTATACCATGCAGTGTTACTGGTAATAAAGGGATGGCGTGCGCATTACAAGAAGTGAGCCATCTTGGATTGAGGTATACAATGCAGTGTTACTGGTAATAAAGGGCTGGCATGCGCATTACAAGAAGTGAGCCATCTTGGAATGAGGTATACCATGCAGTGTTACTGGTAATAAAGGGATGGCGTGCGCATTACAAGAAGTGAGCAATCTTGGCATGAGGTACAGCATGCCGTAGTACTGGTAATGAAGGGGGGTGACATGCACGTTCCAAGAATTGAGCTATCTCAGAATAAGGTGTAACATGTGATCGCACTAAAATAACGGGGTGATATGCACATTCCAAGAAGTGAGTCATCTCAGAATGAGGTACAACATGTCACAGCACTGGTAATAAAGGGGGTGACATACACATTCCAAGAAGTGAGCCATCTCCCAATGGGTTACAACAAATGGTAGCACTGGTAACAAAGGGGGTGACATGCACATTTCAAGGAGGAAGCCGTCTCAAAATGAGGAATGACATGCAGTGACACTGAAAATAAAGGGGTAATGAGCACATTTCAATAAGTGAGCCACCACAGAATGAGGAATAACATGCAGTCGCACGGAAAACAAGGGGGTTGACATGCAAATTCCATTTCTAAGATTGCATACACACAACTGGACTCCAACCAGGGTGTTAACCAAGTGACCAGTTATCAGAACTCTTCATTACTGTGCTTAGGAATGGCATGAAGAGCTATAGGACTGAGCATCAATATGCTAAGGAACTGTGAACACCTGTGCATCTGTGAACTGGGACTCTGAGTATAAGGAAGCTGTGGGTTGGACATGCACGTTCCAAGAATTGAGCTATCTCAGAATAAGGTGTAACATGTGATCGCACTAAAATAACGGGGTGATATGCACATTCCAAGAAGTGAGTCATCTCAGAATGAGGTACAACATGTCACAGCACTGGTAATAAAGGGGGTGACATACACATTCCAAGAAGTGAGCCATCTCCCAATGGGTTACAACAAATGGTAGCACTGGTAACAAAAGGAAGCTGTAGATTGCACAATATCACTTCTTGTCTCCTGGTCCTTCTGGCTCTCGACACCGCTGACCATCACAGGCTACTTGTAATTCTGTAGCTGTGCAGGTGCTGTAAGGTCCAGATGAATCATTAGCAGAAGGTCAGGCTCAATGGTGTCATCTCCAAACCTCAATACTTACTATTTGTAGACGTAGCTACTCAGAGTACAAGTGGAGAAATCAGGCATGGACATCCACCGATACGGAGAAGATGTTCAGATATACTGGAAGCACATTCTCAACTTGAAAAATTGTCATGTAGGCCTTCAGAACTGGATGTTTTGAATCTCCTTAAAAGCAAGTCAGGAAATACAGGATTCATGCTGAATCATCAGAAAAAAACGGATTCATGTCGACTCATCAGGAAGAAACTGATTCATGCCGACTCGTCCCCGCAAGAGCTGAAACTGAAGTCTGCCTGGCTGGCTGAAGTGTAGAGTTGGTATCTCCCTCTCCTTGACTAACAAAGTCCCATCTACGAGCTTGTGGCTGGACTCGTATCTGTCCATGGGTGCACATATAGAGAATGTAGCATGCAGACCCTCACTGTATGCCTTCAAGAAATTCAAATTATTTGACGTTCACCACGTTGTTCGAGCCTTAGTAGTATCCAATGTTCAGTGTGGGAATGCCGCCATGGGTGGTATTCCAAATCCTCACTCACACCCATAAACGTTATTAGTCACTCTGCAGATAGGCTTATTTTTAGTACTAGAAAGTTTCCCTTTTTCTAAGAGAACTGCACTGGTTCCCTCTTGAGGCCAGAATTAAACTGAAATGAGCCAGCATTACTTTCAAAGCAATATACCTGCGATAATATGGACCTCTCTCAAGCTATGTGGTGCAAACAGAGATCTCAAGAGTCTGCAAAGCCTAACATTGGAAACAAAAATACTTAGAACCCAAGTTCTAAGCCCAGGGCTGATCCTCCCCATACATTTCACTCTTACCTATCTATTTCTCTCTCCTAGTACCTATCATTTTACCTTTCCTTCTCTTATGCCCACCTCTCCACTTCCTATCCTTCACCCACATTTCTTTTGTGTCCTTGGGTCTCATTCTTAATTTATCCTCCTTGCCTGTCATGCAACTCTCTGGCTAACTCCAGTCCTTTCTCAGTTCCACTTTATTGCAGCCTTCCAGTGCGTCTCAACACAGCTTGATATTTTTTTGCTCCTTAGTGTGTTGAATGAAATGTTATTTACTATTTAGTTCTATGTTTCATTTCACCCTAATGGATGTCCAACACCTCTAGTTATTCCACAGTACAGTTTTCTGATACTCTCCCGGAGGAGCGCGCTTTAAAAGAATGCAAAGTAAATAAAATAAACATATCTTTGCCCATGATGGCCACTCAGAACCTGTCCCACGTCCCTCTGGATTCTGTTAAGGGTTTTACACTCACAGCTCACACAAGGCGTCAGTCTGGAATTTAGCACACGCTTATGAAGAAATACCTATTGTTCCTCTACCGTTTTCCCTGCCACACTTTTTCTAGGCACCCTTATACTAAAACCACTAAAGGCTCACGAGAAACCTCCGTGTCATTTTTCAGTCGAAGCCTACCAGACAGCACAGCTGTCTAATTTGCTAACGACATCTTGGCAACATTCAGAAAGCGGGACTGTATTTTGACCGTTGCTTACCATCGGCATTGTGGTTTGTAACTCACATTTGCCTGATTTCTATTTGGTATCTCAATTTATTTTAGGCTGTCCAACTTGAGTTTGTCCCTTTCGTTGCTCAAACACTATTTACTGTATTCTTCCACCAGCACTGAATTTCAGTAAACAAGTCTTTACATCTTGTTCTTATCTTGTTACATTTACTGTGAACTTACAGACAGAGGTCAAATGTCAGGCTCTGTTTCCAAGGGAGCTTGGTGTTTACTTTTCTTTCTCTGACTGTTCTGCTTGGGTTTTTAGATCGGGTGGAACCTGCTCTACAGAGCCCTTCTAACCCAAATGCAGAACGTTACCCCCTCCCTAGGGCCTTTTTACACCTAAATAACCACATATATGCGTACCACCTAAGGACAGGGCGACACTCAAAGTCTCGCGGCCTGTGTTAGACCCAGAACCTCCTACCCATTCGGCAGCGACACTCAAAGTCTCGCGGCCTGTGTTAGACCCAGAACCTCCTACCCATTCGGCAGCGACACTCAAAGTCTCGCGGCCTGTGTTAGACCCAGAACCTCCTACCCATTCGGCAGCGACACTCAAAGTCTCGCGGCCTTTGTTAGACCCAGAACCTCCTACCCATTCGGCAGCGACACTCAAAGTCTCGCGGCCTTTGTTAGACCCAGAATCTCCTACCCATTCGGCAGCGACACTCAAAGTCTCGCGGCCTGTGTTAGACCCAGAACCTCCTACCCATTCGGCAGCGACACTCAAAGTCTCGCGGCCTTTGTTAGACCCAGAACCTCCTACCCATTCGGCAGCGATACTCAAAGTCTCGCGGCCTTTGTTAGACCCAGAACCTCCTACCCATTCGGCAGCGACACTCAAAGTCTCGCGGCCGTTGTTAGACCCAGAATCTCCTACCCATTCGGCAGCCTTAGCACGAGCTTATCCTATTATAATTATAGTACACGACAGGGGAGTTAGGATTACCACATATCCGATCACACAAAGACTATTAGTTGAGCACAACCTGTTCTCCAGTTTGAGGAGCTCCCTTCTCCCTTGTTCAGTTACCACTTACCTGTCCAGGATCGTCCTCTGTACAGATCAAACTACAACTGACTAGAAGAATAGGCCATCCTCTCATACAAGAACACGCAGCACATGTTGGTTCATTACAATCGGGACACTTTATTAGTCATTACATACGCAGTCACATAACATTGCATCATAGCACACGACCTACAAAGAAAAGTAAAAGGTCAAGTTGTATACTCTAATAGTAATACATTATATATATAGACAACCTGCAAGGAAAGTAAAAGGTCAAGTTGTATACTCTAATAGTAAAGGGTTAACGTCACCTGGTTATATACTCAAAGGTCATCTAGGTTCCCTTTCCGTCTGCGCCTTGGCTTCGCCTGGAAGTCACACCTCTGCAGTCACAGATTTACTCCCTTCTCTTTTTCCTCCGAGTCACTGGAACCTCCTCCTCATCAGCTGATCTCTCCTCTTTAGATTCAGGTTCATCATCTGTCTTCCCTGGAATAAGTAGTAGCTTTACTGCTAACGGCCAGATGCCGCCTATGGTCTAGAAGCAAGTGCCAGTCTCTGCCTCAGACTTTCACTAATATAGATGTGCATTCTCTCATGGAAATTTCCAGCTCGAAACCTGCCGCCCACCAAATTCCTGTACCTCCCCGTGCCAAGGACACGTTCCCAGCCGGCCGGCCTGTTGTAGTGTCTTCAGCATGAAGGAGAATACAATCCTTCGATAAGGGCCGGCCTGAACCGGTTCTCTCCAAGCGAATAACACCTCCTAACTAAAACACTGCCTATGACCTAGAAACTTCCCAAGCTGCTAGAGCAGGAGGAAAGATGGAGTCTCTCCCATTTAAGGCCTACCAGGCCTGAATGCAGCACAGCTCCATTAGATACCCTTACTACAGAACATATTACCCCTAATGCTAACAAATCTATCCCCTAGGATATGTATGCAAACCCTGATCTATGGGGAAGAACACAGGGTCATGTTGAAGTGCCTAATAAATAGGCTCTATACACTACTCTAACCCTTAGACTTGAATGGAAAGAGACTGAAGTCACATAGACTGCCCTGCAACACCGGAAGGCCGGGAAAATCGAGCAGTACATTCCACCCTTGACTTCAGTCTATTATACATTCAATAAACATGCTTTCCCGTTTAAGGCCTACCAGGCCTGAATTCAACACAGCTCTATGAAATACCCTCACTATAGGGCAAGTTATCCTCAAGGCTACCGAATCTATCCCCTAGGCTATGTGTGCAAACCCTGATCTATGGGGAAGAACACAGGATCATGTCGAAGTGAATAATATCTCTCCCGTTTAAGGCCTACCAGGCCTGAATTCAGCTCCATGAAATACCCTTACTACAGAACATATTACCCCTAATGCTAACGAATCTATCCCCTAGGATATGTATGCAAACCCTGATCTATGGGGAAGAACACAGGATCATGTCGAAGTGAATAATATCTCTCCCGTTTAAGGCCTACCAGGCCTGAATTCAGCTCCATGAAATACCCTTACTACAGAACATATTACCCCTAATGCTAACGAATCTATCCCCTAGGATATGTATGCAAACCCTGATCTATGGGGAAGAACACAGGATCATGTTGAAGTGCCTAATAAATAGGCTCTATACACTACTCTAACCCTTAGACTTGAATGGAAAGAGACTGAAGTCACATAGACTGCCCTGCAACACCGGAAGGCCGGGAAAATCGAGCAGTACACTGACTTCAAAGTGAGAGGATTTATGTGACAGTTATGCTGGTTACTCTGGGTGTGCTGTACCATGTTATTTTTTTTCTTCTAGCACATAACATTTGAATGTCTGAAAAAGAACTGTGCAGATATTTCAGAATACAGAAAGCACAAATGAAGCAAATCTTTGGGTAATTTTGAAGTGCGGTGCACACAAGTATTTTAATTTGATCAAAACAAATCAATACACGTGGTGATAACATTTCCACACTTCGTTTGAGCGCTTTATACTTTTGTCAGTAAAACTGTATGTCTGTGCAAATGTAATGATCGTTTCAACTGAAAATGTTTTGTCTGTAATGGCAGTACGCTACCGTAACATGCATACTTCACTTTACCCTGCACCATTTCACGCCATTGCACTCTACTCTGCACCACTCCACACTGCATTGCTGCACTCTGCACCGCTCAACTCTACACCACTTCACTCAACACCTCTCTACTCTACACCACCCTACTCAATGCCAATGCACTCTACCCAACACTACCCTACTATGCACCACTACACTCTTTGCCACTGCAATCCACACCAATCCACTCTAAACCAATATAATCTACTAGGCATCACTGCACTCTGCAACACTCCACTCTATGCCACTGCACTCTATGCTACTTGACTCTACTCTGAAACAATCCACTCTACGCCACTCTATTTGACTGTGTGCTTTTTTTTTAAGAGTTTTATATAGAGCAAACTAGACCCGAGACATCGGGTATCAAAGCGCTTTACATGAGCACCAGTTTCGTTACAGATGGACACATTCATTTTTGTTAGGCATGGGGAGATTAAGTAATTTGCCCAGAATCACAGGATGTTGAGGGTCGTTGCCGAAACTCGAACCCGGTTCCCCAGCTTCGAGGTCGACCTCTCTAGTTGTAAGGCTACATCCTCTCCTGATTCCAATCAACTCCACTCTACGCCACTTCAATCTACCCTGCGGCACTCTACCCTATGCTGCTGCATTTTACACCAGTCTACTCTGCACCACAGAACTCTACACTACTATACTTACTCTGCAACACTCTACTCTATGCCACTGTACTCTACGCCACTCTAATCTACACCATTGCACTAGATGTCACTTTACTCTGCACCACTATACACCACTGCAGTCAACACTCTACTCTGCAACACTGCACTCTGAGCCACTGCATTCAATGCCACTACACTCTACTCTGCACTCCTCTTCTCTATACCAAAGCACTCTACACCTCTACACTCTATGCCACTCTAATATACTTTGCACCACGTCACTCTCTGACACTGCACAAAACGCGACTTCACTCTATGTTATACCTACTCTATGCTAGTATGTTCTGTCCTACTCTACTATGCACCACTGCACTCTTTGCCACTTCACCACTGTACACTGCACCACTCTAGTCTATGCCAATGCACCCTACGACAATGCACCTTATGACACTGCAGTCTATGACACTGCACTCTACGACACTCTACTCTGCAAGACTGCAAGATCCACCACTTTTCCCTGAACTCAATGCCACTCTAATCTCCACCACTGCAATCTATGCCATTGCACTCCACTCTGCACCACTCAACTCGACGCCACTCTACTGCACATTACACCACTATACTCTGCATAACTCCACTCTACACCATTCTAATCTACTCTGAACCACTACACTCCACTTCACTGCACTCTACTCTATGCCACTGCACTCTACACTACACCTCTGCACTCTACCCTGCACCACTCCACTTTAATCCACTTCACTCTACTCTGAAACAATCTACTCTACGTCACTCTACTCTACACCACTTTAATTCACTCTGCACCACTCCACTATATCACACTGCAATTTACTCTGCACCACTCTACTCTTTTTCACTGCACTCTACGCCAACGGACTCTACACCATTTTACTCAAAATCAATGCAATCTATTCTAATCTACTCTGCACCACTATACTCTACGCCACTTCACTCGAGTCCACTCTATTACACTCCAAAACACTCTGTCGGACTCCCATTGACTTCAATGGGAGCCTGTGTTCTGAATGAGAGCACAGGCTCCCATTAAGGGGTGGCTGGGGGAAATTAGGGACCCTGTGGCAGGCACCGCATGGTGCCTGCCACACTGTGCATGGTTGGGAATGGGGGACCCATGGGCCCTATTCGGAGGGCCCCGGGTGAAGGGGTGCCTGCTACAGGCCCCCAAAGAGCAATTCGGAGAGCCGTTTCATTCTGGACAAACCAAATCAGAATGGCTGTCCGAATCGGTCATCGAAATCGCTCGCTCGGAAACCGAGTCCATGCAGCTGTACGATTCAGCCCTCAAAGGCTCGACCTGTCTGAATGCATTTCAGAACCGACTCGGACAGCCCGTACGATTTGCGGGCACTGTAATCGGTTCCGAATCGGATTCGGGCTGGAGCCCTTTCGACTGAGATAGTAGTCGGACCATACACATGCAATATGTATTTTGCTGAACAGTATTGCAATAAGAGCATTTAAACAGCACTTCGTACCAAGGTGTAGGGGGCTGAAGCACAGTAGCCGATGGGCAGCAGGCTACATCTCGGGGAGTGTAAATCCGTACTTGTAAAGCACAAACTACTCACCCTTACGGGTCTCAAGTCGCTGGGGGCCGTCGTCGAAATTAAGTGAGCTATTGGCCAGAGTCACATGGTGCTGAGCTGAGCTGCCGCTGGAGCCGGGGATCGAACCGTGAACCCTGTGCTCCGAAGTCAGCTGCCCTAACCGCTGCACCACACCTCTCCACTATGATTGGAAGAGTATAATATTTGTAGTGAAACTATGCAGGTAGTGTCCTTTATGGAATTGCCAAGTTTTCACATCCTTCCTAAATTTTAGGTGAACTTATATGTTTCGCTATTTAACTTGTAGAGGGTTTGCTTATTTTGGGCCACTCGGGGAAACAGACACCAAATAGCCTTAATTTGCGGTACAAAACAGAAAATGTGTGGTTGTACACACAAGACAAGAAATTTGAGGAATGCTTTGCAAAATCATGAAATGTCCAGGTGCAGTATGTATTATGAATTGTGTTATGCTATATTTGTAAAGCAGGAACCCACAACGGATATCTTTTAAGCTTCAATAAGGTGGCCTGGCTTTTGTAAGACTGCTGGTAGCAAACTTTACTGACTATGTTCATGACAACCTTATGAAAGCATCTCAGCTCCCACATGACATTCCAACCTCCAGGAAAGCACATTAGAGCCTACCTCCAACAACCACAAGTATTGAACTATCTCATAGAACCCAACATCGCCCAACACACACACGGACAACCCACAGACAGACTACACTTAATGCACTCAACACAGCTCAGGTATACCATACACCTGGCTACCAAATGAGTTCCAATAGCAGTTCCTATTACAGTATGCCACGCGCCACCACAAAAGAGCGCTGACACAGATTCCAACTACATCCACCAGAGTCTATGTCTTGCATATAGTTGGCTAATGTGTTGCACACCAGCACTTTGTACTAAGCACCAGGAAAATCCACTACAGGCTCACATGCACACATCTCCCCCTCAAAGGGCATGTGTAGGGTCTCTGTAGATCTGCAAGCAATTTGCACAACACTTACCACTTAGACAACAACATTATTCACCCACAGCTCAATTGATAAGATATAAAGCCAAAAGACAAGTAGGGACAGTGACAGTCGTACAGGCTTTTGTACACTGAAAAGATATTTGAGCAACAGCCAGACGAGGTCACATGGGGCGCAAGAGTGGGCGTTTATTTTCAACATATAGAGAAGTTTGTGCTGGTCATGAAAACACTGTAACTACAAAAGGCAGAACGATCATGACCAGCAGGAGGAGCAGTGTGAGAGCAGTGCCAGGTACCAGGGAGGATTTCAGGAAGCAGCAGCATTAGGACCTGCGGGACCACTGCAGAGATCGGGGCGGGGTTTACAATAGCAGAGGTGAGGGGGGGGGGCGTCTGTGAATGGTTGGAAGCAGCAGGAGGCAGCACAGATTCCAAAAGGGATAAGGAGACAGTGAAGGGCTCAGTGGGGATGAAATAGCTCGGGCCATAAGGGGCAACACAGGGTCCAGGAAGAGAGGTGCAGGGTTCAAGGTGGAGAATTAGGGAAGGATCCAGTAGTAAGGAGCACTGCTAGGTCCAGGGGAGGTTGATGAGCAGGAGGAGAACACGGTCCAGGATGTAGAGACACCTTGTTTTGAGGAGTTTGGTTAGGAAGCAGAAATTAAGAAGTTGGGTTATAAGTGGAGGGGGGGGTGATAATACACCTCCGTGTCAGGGTGAACTTCTAAAGTCATTGAATAAACCTGAGCTCACTCCCTGGTAGCAATGGCACAGAGCAGATAGGCTTAACTTAGCTGCAATGCGTAAAATATTCATGCAGTACTAAAACAGTAAGAAAGCTGAAATACAAAACAATAAAAATCCCAAAATCACTTAGAAAATAGAGTAATACTTAATAAACAAAATGGCACCAAAATGACATAAATTTGGGTAACCAGGAATATTTTTAAAGTTTTAAGAAGAACTAGTGTCAAGAACCAAAAAGTGCCCAAGTTAGTCAATGGCCTCGGTAGAACAGGACATAGGCGGAATTTGACGCTGACTGGTTCCGGGGGTTAACTCTAACAACTTTGAACATTTTCAACATGGCAGAAGTATATGGCTGAAGTATTCTGCCACACTAAACTTGGGCTCTGAGGGCGGGGTGTGTCTGGGGAGTGTACTATGGTAATCCTAGTGTCCTCCCACATCACACACCAAAATCCAGTTTGAAGCAGCCCCCATACCCACAACAACCTCAGAGGCAGAAGTGTGGTAGAACAAAGACAGGTTTCCAGCAACCAGACGGTGGATACACACAAATTGTTTAGGTGTTCTGTTTCCCTCCTATGAAGTTATGAACTGTTATATGTGAACCCATCAGTACCGTCAAACAGGATTTGACACTGTAAGGTCAAAATGAGGTCTGCTGTGATTGAGGCCGATCCGGCTTGGGGACAAAAGACGGGCACTGACCAAGTGTCAACTAGAATTTTCGGATCACAGGGAAGACCTCTTTGAAGTGTGCCAGCAGACCTATCAAGCAGGTTTTGACACTCCAGCAGAATCAAACATGTGATGTCGACAAGAGGCCCACTGTGACAGGGGCTGGTCTGGCTGGGGGGACAAAAGAAGGGTGTAGGCCTGGGTGTAAGCTGGTTCTGACAAGGTAGACCTCTTTGAATCTAACCAAGTCTTTGGCTCCAGGCCAAAGTAATCTTATTTAGGCAGAAAAACACTTCCCTAACCCCAAGGTCTAGTATCGCTGTCGTGGGAGCAAGTTCACACCTCATGCACGCTTACTGAAATGCTAATTACTGGTTGGCAGGAGTGAGTGTGCAAAATTTGTTTTAGCTTATGAGGGCTTCAGGCAGCGTAAAGTTGGCATTCTAAAAGTCCACTTTCCAAAATATTTATCACAAATCTGACTTCAAAAGTGAATTAGGCTTGTAATAAATATTTCAAAAACTCAAAAAATGAAGATTTAGGCTCTTCAAAAAGAGGACATTTTGACAGCCTGAATCTGCTATTAAAACTGCACAGTCAGGCTACAATACTAGGCCTGGAGACATGATTTACAGTGCCACTGCAGAGGATGGCACAATGAGTACTGCAGACTACTGACAGCATTTAATACAGGCCCTTGTTACACATGATACCATATACTAGGGACTTACAGGATTTATAAATATAGCAATCAGGTGTATACCAAGTGTACTATGTTTTAAAGGGGGATCCCAGGCACTTTACCATTGAATAGCAGGTGCAAAGTGCACTGAGTTCTAATGTGAACAATAGGGTTCAACAAAAAGGCAAAATCATTTGGGTGACCCTGCAAAAAGGGCACATTTCTAACACAAAGGGAGTGCAATGTTCCATTCCAAGCCTGACATACAGCTAAGCAGCAATAGGACAAGCTCCTGTCTCCCTCACCAAAGTTACAGCTCAGAAAGCAGCAACAGAATAGGAAGAGAGTGGGTCACACCAGCAGCGTATGCTTCCCCTCATAAAACAGTCAAAATGGCAGCAGTAATGCAACCACTCTCCTTGCAGTACAGATTCACAAGTGTCACAGGGCGTGGAAGTGAAGGGGGTTCAAGCAGAGTGTGATGGATAACTAGCCAATCACCCTAGAGGACTAATGCCGGAACAGTAGTATTGGAGGTTTCAGAGCCGCAGAACTGCAAGTGCATTTACTGCAACATGCAATAACTTCTCCTTACGACTCCCACATTGAGAATTACTGCCCAAGGTCACAGGCCTGATCAAGGAAAATCCTGCTGGGTTGCTCAAGGTTTGCCACCCCAGGCTGCTTGAGGCAACCCTGCCCACTTCAGGGTGAGGCAGAGCAGGGCTGGCAGAAAGCGTCAAGGGGGCGGAACAGAGGTGATACACCAGCGGCATGACCCAGCAGCTTCCACAGGCTTACATGGGAGACACATCTCATGGCCCAAGTGTACTCACCATTTCAGCTTTTGCTGGTACCCCCTTTATTGAAAAGTAAAGACTAGAAACCTAATGTCGAAAAGAAGGCAGATAGGAAGTGGGGTCCAGCTCAAGTGGTGAGTAGAAGAAGACGGCGCTAAAGAGAAAGAATGAAAAAGATGCAGGGAAAAACTGTTGCCGTACTATACCCTTGTGTGCGTGCCTGACACGAGTGCCACTTGCAGCATCAGTCCCAGCCAGCCGAACACCCACATCCCCACCCTAGAAGGCTTTTCTGGCCAGCACTGTAAGTTGGCAAAATCCAGTTCCATAAAGGGCATCAATGTGAAAATGGATGCTTCACTGTACAAGCAGTGCAAGGAAAGTTCTTTTGATGATTTGCACTGCAAAGTTATGTTTTCTGAATGAAAGGGCTTTTAATTATTTTTTTTAAACATTTTATAACATTTTCTCTGCAACTGCTGTCAAAGACCAATACAAAACTCACCTTTATCCATCTGTAGGGCATAATTATGTATGTAACGGACCTCACCTCTCTCTTCTGCCAGCCTCCCACCAATAGTATTGAAGAATTCTCCATTAACTGTTAAGAAAGGGGTTTTCTGAGGCACGAATCAGCTACTTCCTGCAGAAGGGTCCTTCTTTCTGTGCCTCTTGCCCCCCCCCCCCCCCGATGAATCCTCACTACAAACATAGCACCACTTGTGGCGTGGCCACCACATGGCACCATGCTTTCAGCGTAGTGCAGCGAGGGATTTAATGTTAGTAGGCCTGGGCGTGAATTTCCGATCCGCTCGCAGAGTTTGCGAGTTTTCCCACTTTGCGTTCCACGTTGAGTTCTGAAAAACTCTGCTTAGCAGAGTGGAGTTTTTTCCTTGCTCGCCAACATTAAGTTAGCGAGCGTGAGCCAGGAAAATTGTACCCCAGACCACCTCCCGTTAAGATTTCTCAACGCGGGCGGTCGCTGTTTGCTGCAACCATTTGCGTTGAGAATCTTCTGTTTGCGTTGAGGAAGCTGTCACTAGAGCAGAACATATGCTTGAGCGGCAGAAAGAAGTAGCGCCCTCTTGCGCTGGGCACGGTGCCCTTTGTGCAGATTTTCCTGCGTGTGACAAACACCCGTCTCTAAAAAGCAGCATAAATGGTGCGACTTAATGCACTACGCGGCGGCGGCTGAGTTTTTGGGTCAAAAGGTTAGCTGGGCACTGAATTTCTCCAAAAATCACTGCATGCTTTTCTGTGTCCTCTGAAGATAATGATTCATGTGATGCACTTCTTTTGCCCAATAAAAAGAAAACGATTTGTGGGGTTGTCTGAACTGACAAAGCCAAACAATCCAAAAACAGGCAAAAAAAGAGAGAGAGAGTTAAGTAAAAGACTGTGTTGATTTTTATTTTATTTTATAGGGTGCACGATTGAGTATCTGCATATAGATGGTTAACATGGTTAACTTTGCATTGGAAATGACCTTTCTATAATGTGGGGATAGTTTGGCAAGACTGGGTGAAATGTGCTATGCGCCTGGTGCATCTAGCGCCGGTTCCTCATTTTCGGTTCGTGAAGCGGGCTCAAGGAGGGGCAGCGCTATTGGTGTGGGTCCAAACGTATCACTTCCGAATGAAAGTTCCATCAGAATGCTTGCTCTTTGCTACTCATTCATTCATATGTCAGCTGATAGGTGTGAGGAGCTGGAATCATTTATTCATGAGAAGATCACTACTATTCAGGCGAATCTTAAAAATGTACAGTCTGACTCTATCCTCTCTGACTTAATGGATACTCCTGTCCCTATAACAGGAAGCCCCACTCTGACCAGTTTCTGCCCTACATCCATGGAGACATCCATGTCAGCTATCAAGAGCCTAAAGTCGGGCTCTCCGTCTGACCCATGCTCTATAGATGAGCTGACAAAGGCTGCTCAGATCATCGATCCTATAGTAAATAAAATATGAAATACCTCTTTATCATCTGGTAAGGACCCAGCACACTAGAAAAGGGCAAAAGTGCCACCTCTGTTTAAAAAAAACCCCACAGCTGATCCAAAACAGCCAGCAAGCTACAGACCCATCTCTCTCCTCCGTACTTCTTTACAAAATATTGGCAAAATAGGTTAATAGAAAACTGTCCCAATTCCTTGAGGAGAACAGATCGCTCCTGGAAGTAGTGGATTTTGTTAGAGGCTCCCTGGACATAGGAGGCAAGGCCATCCTGATTATGCTGGATTTATCCGCGACCTTTGATACTGTTCCTCAACAAAGGCTGCTTGAACGTCTTAAGTCAATGGGGATTAGGAACATTGCTCTGAACTGGTTTTCCTCTTTATTGGACAACATAAGCCAAGAACGTTGGATGCCTCCTTTCTCATCTAAAGATCTCTTTCTGAGGGTGGGTGTTCCTCAGGGATCAACGCTGAGCCCTACTCTGGCGTCACTGGCAGAGTCGATGGGCGTGAAAGTAATCTCCTATGCAGATGACAACCAGCTTCTCTTCTCCTATAGAAAGGGAGAGGAACTAGATGGGGAGTCCATCACAAACTGCCTCTCCAAGGTGTTTCAGTGGTTGGCTTTGCACCAACTAAAAAGCAACCAGGACAAGAGCGAGATCATGATCTTTGGGGTATCTTCCCCTAACCTTTGGAGCTCTTGCTGGCTGAAGGAGGCCCCGCAGCCTGGGCCCTCAGCAGAGTTCTGTAAGGAATCTAGGCATAACATTTAATAGTGCCTTCTCATTTTAACCCCAGATCCAGGCTTTGACAAGTTCCTGCTTTGGAATACTTTGGATGCTGAAAAAAATCCTGCCTTTTCTGTCCGAGTCTGCTAGGAAAAAGGTAATCCAAGCATTAACAGCCTCGAGGCTGGACTATGGTAATGCCCTTCACCTTAGTCTCCCAGAGTACCTTCTGCGCAGACTTTAGGTGGCACAAAATTCCGTAGCCAGGCTTCTACTTAAACTTCCCCCATATGGCCGCTCTTCACTGGCTCCCGATGAGAAAGAGGATACAATTTAAGGACCTGGTTTTACTGCATAAAGCCTTGTTTGGTTCAGGAGTCAGCTACCTGAGAGAGAGGTTTCATGACTACATCCCAGCTCGCACAATGCGCTCCTCTTCGGCACATCTGGCTAAAGTCTGTCGAATCTACCGGCTTAAAACTGGTGGCCGATCATTCTCTTATTTAGGGTTGCTCATTTGGAACATCATAATTTGATCTTTATTTCGACTTTATTTCAGCCATAAAAGATTTACAAGTTAAAACAAACATTGCAACACATAATATAAAATTGTCAATTCATAATATACAATAAATTTCCATAAAAACAGAAATATACAGTCACCCCTGGCTACTATTCGCAATTATGAACCATCTCTTGGACCACATGGCTATCAGAAACTTCGATAGTGCAAAAACGATATGCCCTGAGGTGTCGTTCTTAAGAATTCTCATAGCAACCGAGCATTTGTCAAAGCCCAAGTTCTTACATAAAGGTACTAACCAATACTTCCTAGCTTTACTGTAAGCAGGACAAAAAAAGAGTATGTGGAGTTCATCCTCTTGATCGGCACCGCATCCTGGGCAAGATTCATTCAAAGAGGAGGGCCATTTGCTTGTAAAGGCCATTAGTGGTAGTGTACCATACCTCCATTGAATATAGAGCTTCCTTGCTGCTACTGGATAGATAACATTCAGGAAGTCCTCGAACACATAGGCAGACTTGTTATTTAAAAATAAAGTGCCGACTCGAGAATCATGCAGCCATATGTTGCGGTTATCAACCCTGAAGGACTTCGTAAGGGATTTACCTGAAACCTCCCTGCACGCCTGTTCTGGTTCATACCACAAGGCAGGTAGTCCCATTTTCTCCAGTTCCTGTTTCACAAATACAAGCCAGGGAATTTTTGCTGCTTTACTATGGCTCAGTACGTCCTTCAATGCAAGCCTGTAATTTAAGAGTCCTGGCGTTATCCAGAGCCTCCGCCAGAACCTGAGAGGTTTTAGGGCTAGCTCATCCTGGATAGGACTTAGTCCTTCATCTAACCTTAATGGTAGGAGGGGTGTACTTTGGGGGAGGGCCAATAGCTGTCTCATAAATTTATTCTCCACGTTTAGGATTTCGGGCCTGCAGGAGTGCCCCCAGAGTTCCCCCCCATAGAGGCCAATTGGAACAAGCTCCCGACGGCACTGTGCCTCAAGACTAACACAAGGTTCTTGTGAGAGTAAGAACGTACCCCTCTGTGCGATTAAGGTTTGATGGAAGAATAAGACGTTCTATGTGTTGTCCTAAGTATGCGTGTGGGGCTCCAGGAAGGGCAGGTCTTGAGGAGAGGAAATACAGGACGCGGTGGGTTCATTGGTCAACTAAGGTGCCCCTCCTGGCCTTCACTGCACTGCAGCGGCAGGGGATGCAGCATTTCAAGATGGTGGCCCTTGTTCATGCATCAGTAATTGCACATGGCCATGGCTGACAGGGGCAAGAAGAACCCTCTCAGGCACCAGGAGTGCATCCGCAGTGTAAGTCAATGCAGCATGCCAGGCGTCCCTACACTTCTATGGTTGCTGGGCATGAGGGGGTCTTGCTGGCTCGAGGTTGGGAGACCCGGTGACCTCACTGAATAAGCACGTGGCAGGTTTTCTCTAGTATGTAGAGTGTGCCTCGATGCTCAGCCTCTCATCGGGAGGGTGAAGGGGCTGTCACACTTTAAGTGGTCTTGGCGACTTACGAGGAAGGTAAAAAACCACAGCACACACATATTGCCCCACCAGGGTTGTCTGTGTGTTTAGGGGTGTTATTTGGGCATGGTTTACACACTGTTGCAAAAAGATGGCAATTTCTGAGAGATTAATACCCCATGGATTCTTTTTCCCCAAGGGCAGCTACCACTGGCATATTGTTGTGAGCTCCTGTCATGTATTATCTTTTGTATGTAGTTCTGATTCAAATGATGCCAAGGGGTTCTGTGGGATCAGTTGGAAGATACTTTAGTGCTGTGAAGACTGCTACTGCTGAGGCGCTGTACCTTAAGAATAGAGTATTACTCACAAGAATCCGGAGTGGAGTTTATTACCACAGTCTGGCGACGAGGATAATCACTAGAATCCGGAGTGGAGTTTATTACTACAGTTTGGCGACGAGGATAATCACAAGAATGATGAGTTGAGTGCATTGCTACATATATGCCTGTGTACACCATGAGACAGTAATCTGCACTCAGCTACTAACAGGTACTGGTGCTCACATGGATGCCCACTGCTTTTATACCCTGTTTGGTATAAATGACCCCTCTCGTGCCAGGGGGAACCGCACACAGATTCAAACCCCGCCCTAATTTGTTTTTACAATTGGATTTGTATTTTCCGCCCTATTACCTGGGCACACATCTTCCACACTGGCATATCCTGCCTGCTCCAATACCGAGATGTAATTGCCTTCACACTATTTGTTCTTTTACGCTATCACAGTGAGCTGGAAAGAGCACAGGGTTTAATATATAAAAAAGACAATATCAGAATGGCTACGAAGAGCTGATCTAACACCCCCGACGAGGGCCCCCACTCCCTCCCCGTGCACTGCCGCGTTGTTTAGTGTAACAGGACCGCCGAGGCGCTTTGTGCGGCGTCGCCTGCCAGCGGTTCTTAACAATTGCTTTTTCGCGGTCCACCGAGCGGGGTTTCAAGCAATTACTTTCATGTTTCCATTAATGAGAGGGACGAATTCATTTTTAATTCATAATGAATTTTATTTTGGATGCGCGCGTCTCATTAGGAGCCTGAAGTGAAGGTTAATTATTTGATGAACCTGCGATGAATGCATTAGGGACGGCCCGCAGGGGGGGAGGGGGCTCTGATCCGTGGTGGCTCTGGTGTGCAGCTTGGGTGGTGCTCACAAGTGGTGTATGGGGGGGGGTAAATAAGGGTGGAAAGCATCTGTAGGGCATCCACCCTTACGCCGGAGGCTTTTGCGTTAGAAAGAAATGTGGGAACGTTGTAGGTTCCGGCAGCACAAGAAGTGCGTTCCAATGCAGGCTTCTCCGCTTAAACACACTGTGTGACCCTGGGCACTGCATCATCCTGCACTGCCGTTCGTTCCCCAATTTAACAAACACTAAAGGCGCTTAGAAGTACGATAAACACCCAATGAAAAGCGCTCTGTGAAAGTTGCAGACTGACATTTATGGCGCCCTCGGCCAAGAGGCCACACCGTGAGTTTGTGCTGCATCGAGGCGCTATAAACTGTCCGAGAGGGATTTTCTATTAAATTCACAATAAGAGAGAAAAGTACTACCATAAACTTTTAAAAGTGAATATTTGAAAAATGTACAGATTTTTTTTACTTATTTTAATTAAATGCACGTTTTAGCAGGCTGCTATAATCACAAGCTACCATATCGCATAATAAAACATAAAACGTCCATTAAAGAGCTCCAGCTGAGAAGACTTGATATCTATGAACCAAATTCTAAACGCTATTCAAATTTCCAAATTATAGCAACGCCACAACTATGACGCTCAGCCATCACTGATCAAGTCAACCACCTGGGAAAAGTTCAGGGCACCACAAGTAACATCACTGATAACACCCCTGATGACATCACAAAACACACCACTCATAAGATCACTGATGTTTCACTTATCACAGGCACTTGAAAGGCTGCAGTCCAGTGACAGCCAATAGATGACCTCATATGAAAACATAAGGCTGCAGTACCGCTGATGGCCACCAGAGGGCCGCCCCCTCCCAAAAAATAAAAAGCTACTGAAAGGCCCTGCAGTTCCAAAAACAGACAATAGATGGCCTCATATGCGTTAAATGGAGAAGCTGGGTTGTAACTGGTCCTACATAGCATCATATCTCCAGCAAATGCATCCTTAATGTCTAATGGTGGTGTGGACATGTAGACAAGATGTGATGTCATTTAAAGTGGTACCTACCTAAAACAAATCTTGTAATTCCAATGTGTCATTACATTTCAGAATCCTCCATTTTATATCTATAATGTCATGCTATAATTTATCATATTAGTGGAATTTCAGCCTTTTCAATGAACCTTTGCCTACAATCAATAACTACATAGCGGTCTTTTAACTGCAATCCCTCTTCCCTAAATTATCTCTCTGAAGATGACCATCAACTCTCGGTGGTGTTAACGCTGCTTCCCACATAAATCTTTGACAGGATATGTATTAACTTGTATATTACCACATACTCTTTTGCCATATAATCTTTGCCCGAACATTTATTTGCTGCCAGTGGAATTATAGACTATTTACGCATTACATATTTTGCAAAGACACAAAGACCGCTATTTACTACAGCAGTTTACTTACTATTGCAGTTTTTCTTGGATATATTATCGTTGTTATAGCATGTCTTAAGTGCATTGCAGCACAGGCATGTTTGCCATAGAACTGTTGTGAGGAGACATCTATTAACCGTCAGTGGTATTGCAGTCTTGTGTTTCATAATGTATTTGAGGACACACGTAATATAACCTTTTATCATCATGACAAATCATAGGTGATGGAAAATTAGTGATGCATCCATGAAATTTTACATAGTCGCACTTAGAATGTCTTGTGTGATACAACATTTGAGGTTGCGGGCAGTGCCTTGGGTCGTTATGGTCGCGCAGCTAACCGTAATAGGAATTTTAGTTTGTAATCATAACGTCTCTTCAAATTGAGTTTCTAAGTGAATTGTTATGGTTTTTAACATGTTAGTTTGTGATCTTAGCAGATTATGGTGCAATGCTTTTAATCAACTTTTTTTCACCGATTTCTTTGCACATATTTGGTTTGGCCCTGCCCTTTTGCCTCGTTGGCTGTAGTCTGCATTCATGTACAGAGTGCTAAGGGTAAAAGCAAGTCCCCTGCTTCCCTGCAAGGGTGTAGATTTTTTCTAAAAAAAATCTACTTGTCTAAGGGACAAGAACCTTCGGATCCTTTATCTTGTAAAAAAAAAAAAAAAAAACTTGTCCTTTTTGATGCCATAAAGTGAGTGACACATAATGTTGGTATAATACACGAGCACTGACAGCAGCCTCTCTGAATATGTTAGGACTTATAAATTTATCAGGGTTTAGATTCTAGGAAAGCTCAGATTTTCCACATTTCGGCAAAACTACAGCGAGGGTCTGGAAGAAGGTGGGAAGCGGTAGTTCCAGAGGTGGGATGCCTTGTGAGGTAGTACAAACTGATAGGTTTAAAAGTATTCACCAGCTAATCTCTATTCTCTCCCCACACTGGAAAAAGTTTAAAATGATTTCCTAACAAGGGCTGAAGTAAAACATGTTCCAAGGTGGGGTAAAAAGGGGTTGGGAAAAGTGAATTTGCAATTGCTCAGGAGATTATTGTGTAAAATGATAAACACGTGTGAATTTGCTCACAAGGAAATGAACATTCAAAGGAGTTTGATAGAAGTGCGGTTTCCAGGCCTAGGTCTGTACATTAGTGCAAATTCCTGAAAGTTGTGAATCTGCACCAATGCAAGGACAGGGCCCGCGGGTGAACTTTTATAACTTTCTTTAAGAATCAGACTCCAAGTTTATTTTCATGTTGCCCATAATTTTGGCCATAATTGTTTTGCACGGATTATCAATATATATTAATCTTTTTTTAATGTTGGCATGCCTCAAACATGTTTTAATAAATTATGCCTCCGGAAAATAGTAGTTAAAGTTGCACAACAGTTTAGCAAAATGTTTTTAAGCCTCATTTTTGTGTTTACAGGTTACTTTGAAAGCAATCACCAATCTTGCGCTTATATTTTTGACTGTATTTGAAGATCATCGGGGGACATTCTGGGAACAACATGAATATTCTCCAATTGCTACATTTTGCAAACGTGTGCACATATTCATATTGAAACCAGTGCCAGTAATGCAAGCTGAGCTCACAGCACACTGCATTTCCTTAGCGCACTCGCCCTACGGCCTTGAATTAATGAAAAGTACATACAAGTTTCAACAATTTTTGTACACCAATACACCTGTTGTCTTACTGGCAACCAATTCTTTTTCACCGACCCATACTGGGGTACTGTAAGCTGGCAGTCAAAGGGTTTGTGCTGCAGGGCATTGGGCCTACTTGTTCTGTGGATATAATAAATATGAAAACTGTTTGTCCTTGACATGAAACGCTCTGCCCTGGACGTCAGGTGGTAATGCCATAGGGGCATTAGGCACAGGGAGTGAATTTAGACCAAAACCCTTGGCCAAGTGGCCTGAAGGCATAGCCGTGGCCATGCAGAATATATATAATGGCCATCTACCTGTTCCCCTATTTTGTTAAGTTTTTTGTTAAGTTTTTGTCTGATCCTCAAACAAAATAATAGGGAACACACTTTCAGAAGCAAATTTTCTGGTGGGCACGGCATGTTCCTGCACATTTCTTATCGGTCTCATCTCAAGCATCAGTCTGGGGCCAGAACTTTCTTTTTACAGGTAATAACTTCCTCGTGGCATGAAGCGGTGTTGCGGCTTTAGATATTAATTTTTTCAGCATTACCCAGTTTAGTACGGAATATCCATTAAGGCGCAACCTGATCCCTGGGCATGAGTTAAGTCCAGTTTTCTATGGTACAGAGAGATACTGAGAAAAAAGGTAGACTGAGCCTAAACCATGTCTGATTTACTTAATTTATCATTATATTATAATGATTAATATTTTTTTCACCAAAAATGTCAAAAGAGAAGACAATCCCCTCCACTTGCCCAAATACGAGAAGGTGGAGACCGAATCTGTGGGAAGATATGGCGTCCATTCGGTAAAGTGTTAGAGAAGGTAAGTAACGTCTTCATCTTTTTGTTGCTTCCCTATCTTTGCATCCATCAAGTTGGAGATCTGAGAGAAAGGCTGCAGCTTCTATATAGGAACAGTCTACAGATTAACTCTAAGCAGGAATCCGCGGGTCTCTTGGACAAAAAAAGGAGATGTAAACTGACTGATGCCGCTCAACAGGACACAGAAGCTATAAAGGGAGTCCTCTTAAAGAGGACATGATCCCATCACCCACCGTGGTGGCATGATTCATCATTTGGGATCTCCTCTTAACTGCAACCTAGAGCAGCTAAGGAGCTACAACTCCTTGCTAGTGAAAAAGGAGGAGCTCGCGGATGTTTTAGATGTAAACAGAGGACTGGATCGGATCTCCTAAAGATCGATGAAGCTGGGCAAAGTGTGGTGAACAATGTATGGTGCAGTGTCAATAGAAAGTGTATTAAAATTGGCTACCAGGAGAAAAACCTAATTTCTTCTTCACTAGCGCGTTCGCTTATTGGTTCAGACCGCGCATTTACTGCTTTTTATTTCTTGACACCTGGAGATATTCAATAAACTCATTTTTTCTCCTGGTAGCCAATTTTAATACACTTTATATTGACAGTGCACCAGTGTCCGCGCTGGTCTGTAAATCTCCCTCAGGCCCTTTAACTTACTTGTTTTTGTGATACAGATTAACTCTCACAAAGGGTCTGCTTTAGATCTCGGCGGACGGGTTACTCGGCCACAACAGTGACAGATATCCAGTCCCTTGAAATATAAATCCCATAGGATATGCCCGCCGAGATCTAAATCAGGCCCTCAGTGAGCCTCAGTTCTTGACTGCTAGACCAAGCAGTATTTACTTATTGAATGAATGAAGGAAGGAAAGGCAATGTTATCCCTAACAAATACCTATTACCAGCACTGCTCCTGCCAGCATCAATGAGCCTGCCTTGACCCTGGTGGAATGCGCTCACAGTCCATTTGGAAGCTCCTTTGTTGCCACGGCAAACAAAATCCTAATGCCAAAAACAATCCAAGAAGATACTGCATGGTTTTGGATGGCCGTCCCTTTTTTTGTCAGCAGATCCTAGAAACGATTGAGCATCAATTCTAAAATCTATTCTTCCGTCAATATAGAAAATGAGATGCCGCTCCCTATCAAGTCTTGCGCCTCTCATTCTCAAAAAAGGGGACGTGGAAGAGAGAACACCAATAGCGTTCTCTCCTCTGACACATGGAAGGGTGAGAATATTTTGGGTAGAAACACCAGATGCTTCTTCAAAATCAGTTTCTTACGAAAAACAAGTACTTTTTTTCACTGACATAACCTGATACTTGGATATGCTCCTCACGAATACAAAGGAAAATACAAAAAAGGGAAACACAATGACCGAGGATATATAAGTTCAAAGGATTACCCCCATCAAAAAGTCTGCTACAAATTGAAATATCTATACAGCATGATGAATGCGGATGGGGGAAACCGTTATATCAGCCTTTTAGAAACCAAACCACTAGAAGTGACTTGAAGAAAGATCGCTGAGCATGAAGGCTCAGGAGAGATGAACACGTCACCCACCATCCCTCAATTACTCCTACCTTAAGGCCACCTTCAGAGCGGGTCAAGACAAACCACAAAATGTCACACAATTTTGCTTGTAAGGAGCTCAAATTATGCTCTCTGTGCCACTCACCTAAAGTTTTCTACCGGGCAGAAACCGTACTCATGTGAAGATAGTGTCTGTCGCCGCTTTTTAAATAGAACCCAAGACTCAACCTCAAAATCTCCACGCAAGAAGGATAAACCATTGCCAGTCGGAAGGAGAAGCTTCCCCTCCTCCTGCAAAAGACTTCAAGTCGTACATGTATGCGTACGAAGATGCTTCCTGCAGAGTCCAGAAGCCCGTCACATTCCGTCCCAGTAAGTAAGCACTCCCGGTCCTGTCAATGAGTTGTCCATGATCACCACCACCATCAGAATTCTGCAGTTAGGACCATAACCTAATTATCAAATTCTCCAAACTGGATTAACAATGTAGCCTGGCAAGAAAGACCAAAGGAGACACCACAATAGCAGAGACGTCTGTAATACCGATCACACTGACTCCTTAGGGTTCACTCGAGGGGTTTCATTCTCAGCCTCGCATAATGCACGTGGATGACGTCATTAACCCCACGACACAATTAGTGCGGAAGTACAAGAAACATCAGATTCATATCCCAGAGGTCTGGTACACTCTCTGCTGGAGGAAACCCTCCATTCACCCCCTTGTCATTTCAACACCGTGCGATTAAACTGCAGATGTGAGAGGAAATAAGAAATATGGACCGGACGTTAAACAAATTTGCCTGAAGGTCAGGATGGGCCTGCCTCCGTTCTGACTAGATGCCGCAGACAGCCTCTCCGATGTCTCCACCCATGCAAGGTGGGTCCCACACTCAGCACACACTCAAGGAGAAGCCCAGATCAAACTAAAGACTGCAAGTCTGTTGGGGGGACCCTTCCCTAGTAATGAAGATGATGCCTTCAGGAGCAAATAATCAAGGCATGGTTAGAGATGAGTTTTGATCAGCATCAATGAGCTGCCACCACCATCATCACTTAAGTAAACACGGTCACCGCTGACATCAGAGTGAAGGGAAGCGCCCCCAAACTGAACGTTTGCTCTGTAATGTAAAGCAAAGATGTCTGTACTTTGGTAGTATTGACATTTGAAGATATGCATCTTGTAGATCTAAGGGCACCATCCAGTCCACCTTATCAAAAGCCTGAAATATCTGTGACAGGATTACACTTTTCAACATTTCTTTCTCCAAGAATTAGTTTAAATATCTTAAATCCATACATCGTGTTAGACCTTCGCATTTCCTGGGGGCCAGAAAGCACCTCGAATCACACCTTCACCTTCTTTCAGGACCAGGGAACTCTACTGCCCCTTTGATTAACCCTAGGTCTTTTATCAAACTGGATGAGTGCAGAGAAGGAGGGGATGACAAGTTGGAGTGTCTGGACAAAAAGACTGGCATAAGCACTTCTTATGCTTTAGAGGACCAACTGGTCCGGTTCTCGCCTTCCAATTGACCAAAATAGCTGCGCCTCGACCACCGACTGGGCAGTTAAGCACTTTCGAGATCAAGCTCGAGCTCTTTTCTTGTTACGGGGTGAAGGAGGAGAAGGAATACAATTGTTTCTGTAAGCCCACTCTGGCACTGCCTCTTCGGTGGTACTGACGAAGGAGGTTGCATCAGTTCAAAGCACGAGGGATCTAAAGCAGCCCAAACCCTTATTCTATTGCTGGCAAAACTCATGGAGAAGAAGAGATGACAGTCCTAAGGGGTGCGCAGTTGCCCTACTCTGTTTAAGGCGATGTCAGAAAGAGTTGCCTTCTCACCAGACACCTTCTACCCATCAAATGTCAAGTGCATAAACTCTTCTTGCAAATCAGCATAGAGCCGGAGAAACGAATCCATGCATCCTTCATAATGACACCAAGGGAAACACATCTAGGCATGCCTCCTTAAGACACTTTATGGAATGAAACCAGGCACTCCTGCTGATGACACTCAGAGGAAGGCATCCATGCATGCCTCCTACTGACTGATGTGGAACCTATCCATGCATGCTGATTACGCTCAGTGGAACTCATCCATGCATGCATGCTGATTACACTCGGTGGAACTCATCCATGCAACATGCTGATGAAACTCGGTGGAACTCATCCATGCACGCATGCTGATTACACTTGGTGAAACGCATCCATGCACGCATGCTGATTACACTTGGTGAAACGCATCCATGCATGCATGCTGATTACACTCGGTGGAACTCATCCATGCAACATGCTGATGAAACTCGGTGGAACTCATCCATGCACGCATGCTGATTACACTTGGTGAAACGCATCCATGCACGCATGCTGATTACACTCGGTGGAACTCATCCATGCACGCATGCTGATTACACTTGGTGGAACTCATCCATGCACGAATGCTGATTACACTTGGTGGAAGGCATCCATGCAGCAGGCTGATGATACTCAGTGGAACTCATCCATGCATGCATACTGATGACACTCGGTGGAACGCATCTATGCATGTATGCTGATTTAACTCAGTGGAACTCATCCATGCAGCATGCTGATTACACTCGGTGGAACTCATTTATACATGCAAGCTACTTGCACTTGGTGGAATGTATCAATGCATGCAGGCTGATTACACTCAGTGGAACGCATCCATGCATGCATACTGATGACACTCAGTGGAACACATCCATGCATGCATGCCGATGACACTCGGTGGAACACATCCATGCATGCATGCTGATGACACTCAGTGGAACACATCCATGCATGCAAGCTGATTACACTCAGTGGAACGCATCCATGCATGCATACTGATGACACTCGGTGGAACACATCCATGCATGCATACTGATGACACTCGGTGGAACACATCCATGCATGCATGCTGATTACGCTCGGTGGAAAGTATCCAAGCATGCATGCTGATTACGCTCGGTGGAACTCATCCATGCATGCATGCTGATTACGCTCGGTGGAAAGTATCCAAGCATGCATGCTGATTACGCTCGGTGGAACTCATCCATGCATGCATGCTGATTACGCTCGGTGGAAAGTATCCAAGCATGCATGCTGATTACGCTCAGTGGAACTCATCCATGCATGCATGCTGATTACGCTCGGTGGAAAGTATCCAAGCATGCATGCTGATTGCGCTCGGTGGAACTCATCCATGCATGCATGCTGATTACGCTCGGTGGAAAGTATCCAAGCATGCATGCTGATTACGCTCGGTGGAAAGTATCCAAGCATGCATGCTGATGACACTCGGTGTGGTCAGTGACCTTGGCACTGTGCCCAAGTCTGATCTGAGGATGTGTTTTGAGGATCTTTGCCATCTTTAAAGTAGTTGTGCAAATGGCCCTCCAATGTGTTCCAGAACTGTCGTTGACCACAGAAGCAATTTCCCCAAAAACTTGGTTGATCATGTCCAGAAATTATAACATCCTGGTTGAGCGCTAGTACCCTAACACTTGACCCAAAAATAAGCGTTTGGGGGTAAGAAGCCATTATAAGTTAATTGGAGTACAATAACTATAGATTCTGAACTCAATATCTCACTCAGACTCAGAATATATATGGTTTATCATGTGCGTGTGTGTGTGTGTGTAAGTAAGACATCTAAATGCACGTGGTGGTTGTAATATGGCAAACATACAACTAAGCACAAAATACCCAATGCTCAGAAGCTATAGCTAGGTATTACCATTCACTATTTCGACATAAACTGTGCAATCGAGTGCATGCATTACAAGGGAGGATAACTCTTTTTATGGCGCCAACTTGCAAAGTACTTAATAAATGCGCAGTAAAATAAAGTAACAATACGCCTCGCAAACAAAAATACATTTCACTCAAGCCTTCCTCATTAGAGGTACGTAATATGAAAAACATGCAAATGAAGCCCAATTAATGATACAAAAGCACACTAGATGCACATAAAAATGTGTGCAATTATTTAGACCAGAAACTCCCTGTCAATTATGGGGACTTTTAAATCCACAGAACATCTTTCTGCGGCAACAGCGCCATTCTTTACAGGCGGCTCGATGAACAATGTGGCTAAGAGGTTTCCTTGAGATCAGTGGCATATCATGAACTCTGTTTATCCACTGAGTGCCCGAAAAGCAATAAACTGCTGAGTTTTAGACTGGAGAGGGGGGTGGCAAGGTCATCTGCACTAATCCTGCAATTGACCTTATATCTATCTACATACAAACAAAAAGCTACTGCGTGGCTATGGTCTCCTGATTGTCAAATACAGCCTGCAAGCATCATGTGTAATTATTCTACTGTTATGTAAGCCTGGAAATGTGTCTTTCTGTCAATCTTCGGATACTCTAGCCCGAGCCTTTGCTCCCAGTTGTTAGTGAAATGAAAGGTGGAATTCTGCAAGCTGCAGTGGGTTTGGAAGGGTTTGTGGATTTAAAACGTGAAATGCTTGGGGGCTAAAGGAAGAGGAAGTGATTCTCTCACCCACTCAGGTGAGACTCAACCTAGTGTGCCCTGTGGGACCTGAGGTGTGACTGTACCATGTGTCCCCTCTGCCACCCCTGAGGTGTGACTGTCCCATGTGCCCCCTCTGCCACCCCTGAGGTGTGACTGTACCATGTGTCCCCTCTGCCACCCCTGAGGTGTGACTGTACCATGTGTCCCCTCTGCCACCCCTGAGGTGTGACTGTAACATGTGCCCCCTCTGCCACCCCTGAGGTGTGACTGTACCATGTGTCCCCTCTGCCAGCAGTACGCTGCCCCAGTGCACAGTACGGATCCCTTCGTATGAAGTCCTCAGGAGGCTCTGATGTCTGTGTGTCTTGTGTTCTTTGGGTCCATTTATCTATACCTATTCAATTCCCTCTACAAGGTTTTTTATGCAAAATCAGAAGCTAAAGATGGGAAGCTCAAAGTATTATTTCCCATAGTCTGTGTGACCCCCGATGTTGATGCGTGCACAAAAATGAGTAATAAACGCTCACAGTTCACAACTACTTTTATTTTTTGCAGTAAAGTACGCTAGTCACTTAAAATAAAATGGCAGCCTACTGCCTTTGGTTTCAGACGCTACTTTACACTTTGCCAACATCAATGAAAAATACCAGATTACTACTAGGCGAGAAACTTTCGAATATCCACTGCTACTAATCTATGTGGTTGGCATACATTCTTAAGATGTCTATCTGCCTATCTGCTTCTCGTGGTCCTCATGTGTCCAGGTTCTACCTAAGTGCGCCGGGTATGCCCAGACGTGGGTCCCGGGCTCACTGTGCCACTGGATTCAAGCTAGCCTGGCTGATGAAGGGTAAGACCCAGAAACCAGTCCCAGGATGCTTGTTTCCAGTCCAGGGAGGACCTGGCTTGGCAGTTTGGTCTGGACTCTTCCCATGAGGCACAGGGTCAAGACTGATTTGTATATGGCTGGGTGTATACTGGGGTGCCATGGTGAGCAAAAGAATGATGGATTTAACCTAGATCTCTTGACTGGTGTCAATGTTTGATTTGCTCTGCATTCCATCTATCATCTGTGTGTCTTTTGCGTAAAGTCTAGACTTTGATTGTTAAAAATAAAACCAAATTGTGAAAAGCTGCAACCTTTCCAATATGACTAAATTAAAATTTTAATATTTGTATATTCACAATGTGTGCATTTGATGTACACCTGTTCCTGTAGTTTGGTGTGTGTTTGTTTTAGATTCTAATCATACAAATTATTTAGGTTGGAGACTCCAACTTCCCATGGTGATTTAGTGGGGTCCACAGACGTTAAACGGTTAAGAACCACTTTTCTAAGGGACACCTATGTTTTGTTGCAATACGTGCGATTCTACCTCTATTTCAGATTTGTTCATCTTCTTCTAACGTCGTGGATCACCTAGAAAGTGTTTAAAGAACCATGGGCTTTAATATCACCACTTCCTCTTCCGGGTCCTCCAGAAGTCTTTGTCTTCTAAGGTGGTTCCTTTGACACAGGGATGGGGGGTCCCACAGGGCTCCTCGTTGAGCCCTACCTACTTAACTTGTACATTCGCCCCCTGTCAGACATCATCGTGCAGTATGGCTCTGAAATAATTAACATACGCCGATGATACCCAGCTGATGGTTACCCGGTCACAGAATTCTGCTGCTGTGGCCGACTCTTTGAGGGCTCGCCCGTCAGAGGTGTCACAGTGGATGGACCTCAACTGCCTGAAGTTAAACGTGGGTAAGAATGAGGTCCTGATCCTCAGCAAGCAGCCCTCAAAACGGTCCCCTGCCAGGTGGCTGGAGTCTCTGGGTTCTTTTCCCCAGCCTAAGCTTAAGGTTAAAAACTTGGGTTTTCTGTTTGATGACAAACTCAGCTTTGAGAGCCAAATCACTGCCATAGTCCGCAGGTGTTTTTTTGCATTATTAAATCTCTCAAGAGTTTAATTCATCCTTTGCCTGTCTCGGCCCAGAAGACAGTGACACAAGCCTTAGTGGTCTCTCGGCTGGACTAGTGCAACATGTTATACCTGGGAGTCTCAGGCTAGGATTAGCAGGCTCAAAACTCTGCATCTCGCCTTTTGTTCAACCCCCCTAAGCGCACATCCATGGGGACGGCACTTCATAAAGTGTACTGGCTGCCGGTGGAGAAGCGCCTGTCTTTCAAAGCCCGTTGCCTCTGTGATAGGATTCATAGGAAGACTGGGACAGCTGACCTGCATCCTCTCCTTACGTCTCATTCTCCAAGGAGGTGTCTCAGGTCTTCGAGGCACTCATGGTGCAGGTTCCCAGAGTCAGGGGCAGCTGACCTGCATCCTCTCCTTACGTCTCATTCTCCTAGGAGGTGTCTCAGGTCTTCAGAGGCACTCATGGTGCAGGTTCCCAGAGTCAGGGGCAGCTGAAGGCATCCTTTTCTTACGTCTCTTTCTCCTAGGAGATGTCTCAGGTCTTCGAGGCACTCATGGTGCAGGTTCCCAGAGTCAGGGGCAGCTGACCTGCATCCTCTTCTTACCTCTCATTCTCCTAGGAGGTGTCTCAGGTCTTCAGAGGCACTCATAGTGCAGGTTCCCAGAGACAGGGGCAGCTGACCTGCATCCTCTTCTCACGTCTCATTCTCCTAGGAGGTGTCTCAGGTCTTCAGAGGCACTCATAGTGCAGGTTCCCAGAGTCAGGGGCAGCTGACCTGCATCCTCTTCTTACGTCTCATTCTCCTAGGAGGTGTCTCAGGTCTTCAGAGGCACTCATAGTGCAGGTTCCCAGAGACAGGGGCAGCTGACCTGCATCCTCTCCTTACGTCTCATTCTCCTAGGAGGTGTCTCAGGTCTTCGAGGCACTCATGGTGCAGGTTCCCAGAGTCAGGGGCAGCTGACCTGCATCCTCTCCTTACGTCTCATTCTCCTAGGAGGTGTCTTAGGTCTTCGAGGCACTCATGGTGCAGGTTCCCAGAGTCAGGGGCAGCTGAAGGCATCCTCTTCTTACGTCTCTTTCTCCTAGGAGGTGTCTCAGGTCTTCAGAGGCACTCATAGTGCAGGTTCCCAGAGTCAGGGGCAGCTGACCTGCATCCTCTCCTTACGTCTCATTCTCCTAGGAGGTGTCTCAGGTCTTCGAGGCACTCATGGTGCAGGTTCCCAGAGTCAGGGGCAGCTGAAGGCATCCTCTTCTTACGTCTCTTTCTCCTAGGAGGTGTCTCAGGTCTTCAGAGGCACTCATGGTGCAGGTTCCCAGAGTCAGGGGCAGCTGAAGGCATCCTCTCCTTACGTCTCATTCTCCTAGGAGGTGTCTCAGGTCTTCAGAGGCGCTCATGGTGCAGGTTCCCAGAGCCAGGGGCAGCTGAAGGCATCCTCTTCTTACGTCTCTTTCTCCTAGGAGGTGTCTCAGGTCTTCAGAGGCACTCATAGTGCAGGTTCCCAGAGCCAGGGGCAGCTGAAGGCATCCTCTTCTTACGTCTCTTTCTCCTAGGAGGTGTCTCAGGTCTTCAGAGGCACTCATAGTGCAGGTTCCCAGAGTCAAGGGCAGCTGACCTGCATCCTCTTCTTACGTCTCATTCATCCTAGGAGGTGTCTCAGGTCTTCAGAGGCACTCATAGTGCAGGTTCCCAGAGTCAGGGGCAGCTGACCTGCATCCTCTCCTTACGTCTCATTCTCCTAGGAGGTGTCTCAGGTTTTCAGAGGCACTCCTAGTGCAGGTTCCCAGAGTCAGAGGCAGCTGAAGGCATCCTCTTCTTACGTCTCTTTCTCCTAGGAGGTGTCTCAGGTTTTCAGAGGCACTCATAGTGCAGGTTCCCAGAGTCAGAGGCAGCTGAAGGCATCCTCTTCTTACGTCTCTTTCTCCTAGGAGGTATCTCAGGTCTTCAGAGGCACTCATAGTGCAGGTTCCCAGAGTCAGGGGCAGCTGACCTGCATCCTCTCCTTACGTCTCATTCTCCTAGGAGGTGTCTCAGGTCTTCAGAGGCACTCATAGTGCAGGTTCCCAGAGTCAGGGGCAGCTGAAGGCATCCTCTCCTTACGTCTCATTCTCCTAGGAGGTGTCTCAGGTCTTCAGAGGCACTCATGGTGCAGATTCCCAGAGTCAGGGGCAGCTGAAGGCATCCTCTTCTTACGTCTCTTTCTCCTAGGAGGTGTCTCAGGTCTTCAGAGGCACTCATAGTGCAGGTTCCCAGAGTCAGGGGCAGCTGACCTGCATCCTCTCCTTACGTCTCATTCTCCTAGGAGGTGTCTCAGGTCTTCAGAGGCACTCATAGTGCAGGTTCCCAGAGTCAGGGGCAGCTGAAGGCATCCTCTCCTTACGTCTCATTCTCCTAGGAGGTGTCTCAGGTCTTCAGAGGCACTCATGGTGCAGGTTCCCAGAGTCAGGGGCAGCTGTCCTGCATCCTCTTCTTACGTCTCATTCTCCTAGGAGGTGTCTCAGGTCTTCAGAGGCACTCATGGTGCAGGTTCCCAGAGTCAGGGGCAGCTGACCTGCATCCTCTCCTTACGTCTCATTCTCCTAGGAGGTGTCTCAGGTCTTCAGAGGCACTCATGGTGCAGGTTCCCAGAGTCAGGGGCAGCTGACCTGCATCCTCTCCTCACGTCTCATTCTCCTAGGAGGTGTCTCAGGTCTTCAGAGGCACTCATGGTGCAGGTTCCCAGAGTCAGGGGCAGCTGACCTGCATCCTCTCCTTACGTCTCATTCTCCTAGGAGGTGTCTCAGGTCTTCAGAGGCACTCATAGTGCAGGTTCCCAGAGTCAGGGGCAGCTGAAGGCATCCTCTTCTTACGTCTCTTTCTCCTAGGAGGTGTCTCAGGTCTTCAGAGGCACTCATAGTGCAGGTTCCCAGAGTCAGGGGCAGCTGACCTGCATCCTCTTCTTACGTCTCATTCTCCTAGGAGGTGTCTCAGGTCTTAAGAGGCACTCATAGTGCAGGTTCCCAGAGTCAGGGGCAGCTGACCTGCATCCTCTTCTTACGTCTCATTCTCCTAGGAGGTGTCTCAGGTCTTCAGAGGCACTCATAGTGCAGGCTCCCAGAGTCACGAAAGCTTGCTCTGGAGGAAGATCTTTCAGCTTTCTTGCGTCTAAACTCTGGAACTCCCTTCCATTGCAGCTGAGGCATACCCGTCAGAGCCTCAGTTTCGGAAAAGTGTGAAGACTTGGCTTTTTAGATAGGCTTTTTCTTTGTCTGCTACCTCCAACTACTCCTGACCTCTAGGCGCTGGAACTATCCTTATTGGAGTAGCTATGCGCTTTATAAAATTCAATTCATTCATTCAGTACAGAATGTGCAGTAGCACCGGGGTCAGGGGTGTGAGGAAACCATTGCACCCTCATAATGACTGTCTTTTACTAACCTCAAAGAGTGGAGCCGGGGACGTTTTCCTGTCTTCTATTAGGGAACATGGCACGCTTGAAACGCCACTGAAAGTCAAAATCAAAAATGCCAGATGTGAACAGGTCTTCGCTTTTCTCTGTAGTTCTAAAGGACACAAAATGGGCGTTGATGGAGACAACACCAGGGTCTGATTTCGAGTTTGCAGACGGGTATCGCATCAGAAAGTGGCGCTTTGTTATAAGTACATTATATCCGGTGGCACTTGTCATACGGTGGATAGGCTCGCCGGGGTGTTTGTGGCACTTGTCATACGGTGGACAGGCTCGCCGGGATGTTTGTGGCACTTGTCATACGGTGGATAGGCTCGCCGGGGTGTTTGTGGCACTTGTCATACGGTGGATAGGCTCGCCGGGGTGTTTGTGGCACTTGTCATACGGTGGGTAGGCTCGCCGGGATGTTTGTGGCACAGAGCCCCTCCACTAGATTCGAAATCAGGCCCGAAAGACTGCATATTGGTAAAACCTTTCCTGGTAGTACCGCGGGTTAATGCACATAGTTTCACTTAAAATACGCATCAGCATTCCATACTCTGTTGGCTGCCGGATTAAAACATTCTCTGCAACCAGGTAGAACAGCTGCATTGTGAGTGTTAATGACACTTCAGACAGTTTGACAGCAGCCGACTAAGAAAGGGAAAAGCGCCGGGGAAAATACCATATTATTGAAGATTATTGTAATCGTGTGATAAAACCATTTTCCCCACATGATCTGTTGCTGCCAGCCCAAATTCTCCAAATAGTACAAACAACTCACAGCAAAGGAAGTATTTAGGTCTCAGCCTCGAGCTCTACCAACATAAAAAAGCATTGGCATAGCCAATAGGCCTCGCCTTTGGGACCTTATAAGTGTTTAGCCATGCAGCAGTTAATGTTGTTGTAGTAAGGATATTGTGCTGCATAACTAAATACTTATAAGGTCCCAAAGGCGAGCCCTATTGGCTATGCCAATGCTTGTTTTTCTGTGTGTGGCCTGGGGACTCCAGATCTGCATAGGGGGTATCTGGGATGTCTGGCTTGCAGGGTGCCCAGCATGGTGGTAAGTGAGTGCATTGACTGGGGCTAGTGGGTGGTGTAAGCGTCCTTCCTGCACTGCGTTGGGTCGATGTGAAACGTCTGTGTACCATGTCCTCTTGTTGCTGGGTGTGGGTGCATGACGTCACATAAGGCACAGTGTAGGACGTGAAGTGTGTGAAGAAACGATGTGACTGTGGAGGAGGGAGGGGGAGAGGCAGCAAACAGTGGAAGAGGCGGAGTAATTCAAGGGAGCGAGGGATGGGGAAAAGAAACAACAAGGGGGAATGAAATGAAAAGGGGGAATGAAATGAAAAGGGGGAATGAAATGAAAAGGTGGCATGGGGTGGCAAGAGAGTGGAGGGGCTGAGCGAGGGACAAGGGGGGGAGTTGGCAGCTCAAGAGACAGTCGAGCAAAAAGAAAGACCGACCGAAAGATGGGCAGAGAGGAGTGAAGGGAAGTAGTGCACCAGTTCTTGGCTTTAAATCACATTTCTTTAAAGAAACACGGGAAAGCAAAAGCACGGATTCTTTTGATATTTGCAAATATAGGCAACATAGTTGTGCACTTCAGGGCTGACGTGTAAAGGGAAGGGGCACAAAATGTGCAAAATACAACTTAAGTTAGGACTACTGAGAAAAATAAAGAATGATTAAATTTCACAAATAAAGCAAATGGTGTACTGTACACTGGAATTAAAATAAGTGAATTCTTACTTTCGCATAAAGGCCAGGTTCTACATGCAAAGACTGAAGCAAAGTTAATAGAAAACAACCTGAGGCTCTGAAGTAATACAACGGCTAACAACCGATTAGCAACACATCCAAGTACCTACAGGTTTATAACAAAGTCGTTAGGTACGGTATTTCTATTATGCTGCTTGACCCAACCAGGATAACAAAGGTATGAGGCTGCTCAAGATGCATTATAACATGACCTGAGCACGCCAAACAAGTGTACACCAATATATTCAAAATAATATGATGCAGTTTCTTGGGATGTAAAATCAAATCTTCATTTATTGATTCTTGCGCCAGCCAACACGTGTTTGATGACTTACTCCAATGTTGGGAGAAGGAACTAACTTCCAACTCCAATAAACTAATGGAAATACTAATCGAAAACGCAGATCGTAAAGTCAAAAAATTGCAAATGGAAATCAGTAAATTAAAATTGGAAATTGATGAATTACAACTAAAAGAAGCCACTGAAAAAAATTATAATATTCTTAATGACATTATACAAAAACATCAGGATGAGATTAAACAGAGAAAAGCTAGGAAATTAAAAAGGGATGAGATTGACTACAAACAGGGGCGCATATTCACATTCGCCAGGAAATATGATCATTTGGTCGAATCAGACAACAGAGATAAGAACTTGGCCCATAAACCAACTACCATAGCCAGCTCAAGTTCCACCACCTCTTTAAATACTATCCCCTCCAGTGAGAGTGAAGCAGAACTATTATCATCCATTAATAACACCGAAAACCTTTTTTTAAGGGAAGTCAGGCGAATCAAAAGAGGCAACAGGGATTTGCCTCGGCGTCAGGAGGTCACACAAAAAAGACCAGGAGGGGCAAGAGAGGAGGGACAACCAGAAGACAGAATGAAATTGAGATCAGCAGACAAAAGAACCTAACTAGTAGCCAAGGACATGGTGTGGAGGTCATTAATTTAATGTCCATGCAGATTTTGTACCGTTGTACTGCTAGTATCCATTTACCAATTGCAAATGTCAGGACAACATATCAAGTTCACGAGTCCTTGAGTCACCATGCTTATAATGCACTGTGTTACTTATATGTACACATCTCATGATTTTCAATTATACATTTTCACATACTTTTCAGAACGGAGAACTTTGAGCCCGCTAACGAAAGGTAGATACACTCGTAAATTTAGTGTCTCGGGGCTCTGGGTCTCTGCTCTCACCATTGATATAGTCAATACACTTTTCTGGGTGAATAATATGTTACATTATCCTGTCCACAAAGGGACATATCTTCTGATGTCACTTTATTTTAGCATTGTGGGTGTCTAAAACCTATGTATGTATGTATGTGGTAACTCTCAGACCACTTGTAAGATATGCCACTCAATTGATGTGCTCCTCACCTTGGGATCCACCTTTCTCTCACTATATGAGTGAATATGGATTGAGAGATATATAGACAATGCCTACTATATAGATGAAGTATATTATGTTTATCTATTCATTTTCCAGCCCTGAGGAAGTCGCGGGTACTCCCAGGCGACGAAACACGTGTTGGCTGGCGCAAGAATCAATAAATGAAGATTTGATTTTACATCCCAAGAAACTGCATCATATTATTTTGAATATATTGGTGTACACTTGTTTGGCGTGCTCAGGTCTTGTTATATTGTTTGTGATCTCTAGGGGTCACCAGTTAGAAGGGTGGATGACCCTTCTTCCTTTGAGCACCCAGAAGGGCCAGAAGAGTTGTCTACAGCGACCATGTGTGTCTGTAACGTTGCCACCACGCCAACGGGCGCCGGGGTCCCTCGAGTGAGCTGTCCATCATAGTGGGGGAAAGGGCGGGAAGACGTTGCACACCACTGGTGTGTGGGGCGGGGCCAAACGGGCAGGGCTTCCATGCAGTTCACATGCCTCTTGTTTATAAAGGGCCAGAGACGGATCAGAGCAGCAGATGAGGAGACAGAACCTCCTGGTGTCAGGAACTACACGGGCATTGCGCTCGAGCAACTCATGGATGCACAGAGCTCCATCAAGGATGACAGCAAATTGTTGACGGTAGATATGGGGAGACAGCAGCACACCTGCCTAGGCGACAATTTCCGTTCCCCTGCGGATCGCAGAAGTTTCGACATTTTCGCATTCCACGTGGAACGCAAAAATGTCGAATTTTCGCAATTTCCGCGAACGGAACGGAAATTGTCGCCCACCCTTACAACAGAGGGTATCTTACTGCTCGTCCTGACCTAGCAGTCAATACCTTATAAGTCAGTGCTACTAAGAGTTTATAATCAGGTTCTCCAAGGAAGTTAGTCATACACAACTTGCCCATCAGTATTCTCTGTGCCTACCTTAAAGGAAAATAAAAACTTAGATTTCTTTAACAGGCCTTTGTAGTCTGTAACAGGAAGTTTATTGATTGCACACTGATCGGCAGGACCATCCAGGTGCCTGACATCTTCTCACTTCCAGACTCTGATAAAAAATCTGTGATCATGAGTCAGGCTCTTTCGACTTGTGCTGGAATCAGCGATGGAGCTAACTGCCCATTGATGGGGTCCTAGATAAGGCCAGTCTTCCCAGAGAACTTTGCAGCTCACCAAATCGCAATGTCAATTCCTGTGCCAGTCTAATGTAAGACTCATTTCCCCTCACATACCCCATGGGACGTACGTCTCTGAAATAAATTGGGATGAAGGGTGCCAGTAAAGATAGGTCCACCTTGGTGCGAACTGCAGCGCCAATTAGGTTCAGACGTAGAATACACCTCCGTACTTGAAGTACAGTTACAGCTAAGACATTCAAGTGCCATAAACTTAGGACTTTGTGGGCATCTTGGAACCGCTTCCAGTGATAGAACAGTCATACACCGTAGGTTTTCCCTTTGAGGTCACCATTATATCGTGAAGAGTGGCCACAAAGCACTGGGGAGAGCAGTCTGCTCTTTTTCGAAGCACATACTCGTGATTGTGGCACGCCCCTGCGCGCTCCCACAAGGTGTATGCCGCCACAAGCACGAGTATGTGCTTCGAAAAAGAGCAGAACAACGGATAAAGGTCCTCCTATGCAGCGCATGCGCGCTGCGTAGGAAAAAATGTTACTTCTCTTTTATCAAAAGCCAGTAATGTAACAATAGGACTTAAGAGACAGACAGCACTATCTAGTAAGCTCCACCTTGTCGAATTAAAAAAGTATGGGCATGTCATTCCCCATATATCCCATCCCCTTTTACCTTGCGCCTCGTTATTGAGGGTCCCATGCCCTTGGATTTAAGCTGCACCTCAGTAACGAGGGGCGAGGTCAAAGGGGGCAGTATCTTAGGGGAACGACGTGCCCATACTTTTTAGGTCTCGCATGCGCTGCATAGGAGGGCCTTTAGCCGTCGTTCTTCACTTTTTCAACCACACTACTCATTCTTGTGGCAGCATCCACCTTGCGGGAGCGCCCAGCGGTGCGCCACAAGCACGAGTGCAGTGCTTGAAAAAGTGAAGAATGCACGCATGCGCACGCACGCACCACTCCCGGGCTTGATAAGATAAGAGTTTAACGTGTTTTCTCAGGTGCGTTGTAATCCTTACCCGATGAGCTGTCTCTCTATCTTAATTGAATTACTTTAAAATGAAATCGATTAATATAAATTAGCAATGACGAGCACAAGCTCGAGTGCTTTAAAACAGCTGCTGCTTGTGCTCTTTTGAAAGATGGGAAATTACAGGTTTTCAGAACATGCAGATTCAAGTCTTCAATATAATTGTTTCTTTTATTTGATCTGCATGTATTTATTTGCATATAACAATGTAGTATCCTCAGAGCATTAGGAATAGCCACAAATCGTTAAACTCTGCAAACATGTACGGGTTTTATATTTGAACCATTGTCACAATGAAAGTTGCGCTTTAGAGTACTCACCCTAACTGCAAATGCCTTGCTTTATTGGCTGACTCACTCTCACTGACACTCTCACAGACTTTCACTCTCTCACACTCTCACAGACTCTCACTCTCTCACTGACACATACACTCTCACTCACACTGACTCTCTCACTCACACTGACTCTCACTGACAGACTCTCCCACTCACTCACTCACTCTCACTGACAGACTCACTGACAGACTGACTAACTCACTCTCACTGACTCACTCACTCTCACTGACTCGCTCTCACTGACAAGACTCTCACTGACAGACTCTCACTGACTCACTCTCACTGACTCACTCTCACTGACAGTCTCTCACTGACTCACTCACTAACCGACTCTCAAAACTCTCTCTCACTGACTGACTCACTCACTCTCACTGACAGACTCTCACTGACATACTCTCCAACTCACTCACTGACTGACAGACTCACTCTCACTGACTGACTCACTCAGTCTCACTAACACTCTTACTGATTCACTCTCCCACTCTCTCACTGACTCACTCTCCCACTCTCTCACTGACTGACTGACTCACTCACTCTCACTAACACTCTGACTGACTCACTCTCCCACTCTCTCACTGACTCACTCTCCCACTTTCTCACTGACTGACTGACTCACTCTCACTGACAGACTCTTCCACTCTCTCTCACTGACTGACTCTCACTAACAGACTCTCACTGACTGAAAGAATCTCTCTCACTGACTGACTCGCTCACTCTCACTGACTCACTCACTGACTGACAGACTGTCACTGACAGACTCTCCCACTCTCTCTCACTGACTGACTGACATTCTCACTGACTGACAGACTCACTCTCACTGACTGAAAGACTCACTCTCACTCGCTGACTGACTCATTCTCACTGACACTTTCACTGACAGACTATCATTCTCACTGACTCTCTCACTCTCACTGACTGACTCTCTCACTCTCACTGACTGACTCACTCTCACTGACTGACTCACTCACTCACACTGACTGACTCTCACTCTCACTGACTGACTGACTCTCACTGTCTCACTGACTCTCTCACTAACTGACTAACGGACTCTCTCACTGACTGACTCTCTCTCACTGACTGACTCTCACTCACTCTCACTAACTGACTGACCTTTACCCTCCTTTTATTTATACCCCCCCCCATAACAAAACAAGCATTGACATAGCCAATAGGTCTCGCCTTTGGGACCTCATAAGTGTTTAGCCATGCAACAGTTGATGCTGTTGTAGCAATGATATTGTGCTGCATAACTAAATACTTATAAGGTCCTAAAGGCTAGACCTATTGGCTATGCCAATTCTTGTTTAATTTGACATGGTGGAGCTTACTAGATAGTGCTGTCTGTTGCGAGGCATATTGTGGCTTACCAAGAACATGGAGAGGCTTGGAGCCCGCCCATTGCTTACCATTGGTTGGCTTTCTTTGTTATTGTCCTATGCCTACTTCTCAGTCAGGTCCCAGGTTGTAAGTCTTGCGTTTGCCCCTCCCATGGAGCATTGCCTCTTTATAATCGCTTTAATTGGCTGGTGTCACTGCTTCCATTGATTGCTTTTCAAGCACTACTTTGTTCTTTTGTGTGAAGCACTCCATTAAAGTAGGTGTGATTTTCGAGCCATTTGCCTCATGTACATCTCTCCCAGAAGGCAGAGGTCTTGGGGTGCACCTCCCCAGGAGTCCATGGCGATGATCCCAGGGGGCACAAATACCTCAGTATATACCACTAAATTAAGATGGCCTTGAAGCCCGACTTTGTTTATGTGTCAAGTTTACAGGCTGTCTTCATTTGACATTTCTAAACTATGATGTATTTGGTATAGTATGTTTGCGCACTATTGAAATATATTATTTAAAAGCAAAAAAAATTCTGAACCCTAAATTTTTTTGATGATTTTGCAGCAGCCTATCTTGTACTTTTTCTGTAACGCAAGTTTAAAATAATGAATTATATATTCACAGTGCTATTTGTCACACGTTGGGACAACGTAGCACTAAAAAAACACAAGTCAATATTGCGAACTACACACAATTCTGTTGCTCTTTTCCACTGATGAGTTTAACTTCAATTTATATTTCATTTGAGGTGCTTGCATTATTTTGCATGCACAGACCATCAAAAGAGCTACAGAATATTTACACCTCAGATCCCGCCCCATGTTAACTCACCCCACCACCCCTGTTGAATTCCAGATTACAGTTCCAATATGTTTTATAAGGCACTTCGACCGCTGCAAAGCCCAAGACGTCGCAATGAGACTGGGGTTGTTTGTGTGCCTGTATGGAAGAGGCTTGGACTGGTTGTCTGGCTAAACCACGCCTGCCTCTACCACGCAGCACGAACCAACAATGCATCTTAACCTATGGATATGTATATGGGGGCCGAAAAGACTGTGTACAAAGCAAGGGGATGCCCGTGAAAGTTTAGGAAACTCTGGCAGCCATGGCTAAACTATTATAATTTGGAGCTGGAGGAGGACGAGGGGGATGCACTGGACAACAGCCGAAGCAGGGTAGGGGTGGGGGGGGGTCGCTCTCCTAGATCCTCACTTAGCTGAAGGACCTGTGAGATATCTAGAACAGGAAGGGGGGAAGAACTGCCGGGGTCGTGCAGGAGAATCGTGATTGTGTTACTTTGTATCCTCTATCATTTGTAAACCTTGTCACGTGCAACAGGTGGCGGCTGCCCGAGATGTACCTGCTGAGTTGTTTTCATGTTTGATTCAAAAACAATAAAAACATTTATTTAAAAAAAAATGCATCCTAACCACGCATTCCCTTACCACGCAATTTCGTGGTAAAGGCATGAATGCTAAAGGGGTATGCATGGCTAAGGTTGCGACCCCCCTACCTCTGCCCTAAACTACAAACCCCCTACCTGCCCCCCCACCCTGAAGTCCAAATACTCTGACCCCCTGCCACCCTCCACACTGTCCCTAACCCTTAATATACACTACACTGACCCCCTCCCACCGCGCTGTCCCTGGAACTACCCCAAACCCTTCCACTGCCCTTAGGTCTAATACCCTAACCCCTAATTAAAAGAAACGACCTCAACCCTCCCCCAGCCCTTACAACTACCCTTGACCGACCCAGCACTGAAAATGATCCCGACCCACCCAGCTCTGAAAACGGCCCCCTCACCAGCCCTGAAATCTACCCTCCTCCCCAGCCCTGAGAATGACCCTCCCAGCCCTGAAAGCGACCCGACCCCCCAGCCCTGAAAACGACCTCCGACGCACCTTCAGCCCTGAAAACGACCTAGCCCCAGACCTGAAAATGACCCTTACCCCCAGCCCTGAAAACGACCCCAACTCCCCCAACCCTAAAAACAACCACGACCCCCCTGCCCTGAAAACGGACCCGACCCCCCCGCCCTGATAATGGACCCGACCCCCCAACCAATGCAAACTGCCCCCAATCCCGACCCCAGCCACACTTACCTCACAGCATCCTCTCTTCCTGAAGTCTTCCTGCTTCCGCCGAGCTGCAGCCAGCAGCGATACAGCGCACTGCCTTAACCACGCATATGCACAGTTAAGACAAACGTGTTAAGCGCTTGCGTAGTCGGAATACGTGTGGCTCTGCCCGCGTTGTTCCGACTGTTTCCAGCCTGGACTTGCAGATCGGGCTGGAGTGTTCTTATTGGAAAAGGACCAAGTCTGAGTTGCATTTGGCTGGTCTCGGTCTGGTGTGGCATAGTGGGCAAAAAACAATGGAGTATGGCTGAGAAGTTACCAGTGGCTGAGATTAACGCAAGCATTCCATCCATCACCTTTTATTTTTATAAGTAACATTTTGAAGAAAAGTCTCACTCAATGGGTGAGTCTCAGACACAACTCATTCGCACAGTGTAAATGAATGAGCGAGAGAGACAGATCACGGCCAATGACACACACTTTGCACATGTAACACACTTTGGAGCACAGTCACACCCCCTCAGCCCTTCTTAACCGCCAAGTGACTTCAAAGAAGTCTTTCAGTGAGACCTGCAGCAGTCCTCTGAGATAGTGGGATTCTACAACATCCAGGAGTGAGGTACTCAATGCAACATTTATAGCAAGCACCAGACTACATCACTCTGAGGAGAAACCACTGCGGTTGTTACATGTAGGATAACAATAGGACATCAGAATTGCTTGTCTGTAGAGACAGCACAACCACTTCAGTCATGACACATAAGAAGATATCACTTTGCTTAGACAACCACATCACCCGTAAGCAGAATCCATGCCTCTGGCAAAAAAAGATGTGGTGCTAGGAGGCAATAACTTCTGGGATGAATCATAGAGTGCCATGTCCCTCAAACACAAAACTACAGCCTCCACCCTCAAAGTAATGAATCTCTACGCAATGACAACCACGAATTGTGGAAGACAGTACATGATTTTGAGGGGGCAAGCAATACATCGTTCACAAGCTTCTTCACAGAGAGACTACCACCCCAGTGTGGACCTGCGAGGACACACCACAAGGCTCAGATGGGATAACCCTTTCACCTTCACCACCGACCTATATGTAGACATCCAGTACACGGGAGGCGTCACAAAGGAGTTGAAAAAGAGGCGTTATTGTCATCCAACGTAATGAAAGTCACTTTATTCTTTATTGGTCGGCCCAACAGCGACTCAAAACTGGGACCTGGAACTTACTACGCGAGACAGCTGATGGTGACACGGACATTACAATTACAATATTTTTTATTGTTTAACAAATTATTATGGTAACACAATCATAATCACACCAAACCCCATATTAGGTTAGTAGAGGGAAGCCATAGTCAGGACCACTGTCCTATGCTTTTCCCGCATAAATATGGATTTGCTGTATTTGCCACATAATCCAACATCTGCCACATAATCTGCAGAAGTAACAAAATAAACGGTTTCTACCTCAAACGGATCAAAAGTTACTAAGAATGTTGCGACGTGTTCACGAAGGTTAACTGTTCACCTTTCAGTTGCTACTTCTGTATTTGGATGCTATCTAAACAGGTACTATTAAAGTGAAATATTTACCCAACAGCAGTATCATGTGCAAAAGTTACACAATAATGAAGTTATGCTAACAAAAAATGTGCTGCATTGTGATGCATAAATTGGCTTTTCGTGGCGCATAATTTAGTCAACTCTATTCCTATCGCATAATTTGATGCTCCCATGTCGCATAAAAATTCCAGTGGCCCTTGTAATAGCCTATGGCTTTAGTACTGAAAACAAAACAACTCAGCACCGTACAGAACCGGACATAAAAAAGCGTGAAACACGCCATTAAAAATCTGCATTAAATAATAAGGAAACACAGGCGCCTTTTAAATAATAAAAAAAAGGCGCCTGTAGGTTTGAGACGGGCGGGTAGGTTTGAGATGTACTCTGAATAAACAGGACAGGTGCACCGTCGCCGGCCCTCAATCATCCACTTCCCCGCGCCCGCCCCTGTCCTGCTGAATTAATGCCGGCTCTCAGCAGGCAGCCAGGCTGTTACTCACCGGCTCCTTCCAACGCAATCTACATTTATCACTCTTTTAATTAAGCCTCGTCGTAATTTGCCAGCTTCATTCCCGGGGAAGGCGAGACCCTCAGCCGCTTATTTATTTTCGCAGACGCCCCCCTGACCGGGCGGAGTTTAACTCCAGACGCCGGCACCGGCGGGGCTCGAACCGGTGAACGCACGTCTGCGGGTGATGCCTCAGCGGCCCGCGCATGCGCAGTGTCTAGGGCCAGAGGGATGGTCAATGGAGAAGTGAGGGGAGATTAGTAAGTATCAATGGGAGAAATCTGGGTAATGTGCGGAACTTCCTGCCACCCAGAGTGGTCTAAGCTAGGAAGACCCCCTGGCTACACATGGGTTACCACCTAAGAAACCAGTACCTGAAGCAAACTAAAGCGGGTTTGGTGGCTTGCAGACGTATGCATGCACTGTAGGGGCCTGTGTTTGACCTCATCATGGTCACAGATTCAAATACTGGCGGATCCACTCAGCCTTTCACCCGAGGTCGATACAATGAGTACAATTGAGTTGAGTAACAATAAACATCTGTAATTCAGCACCAAGATACTCTTCTAGGTGAATTTACACTTTACAAATGATGGTAGGAAGACTCTACAGTGCAAAAGATAAAGACGACTGGTCCAACGGAAGTCATTACAGTCAAAGGGTAATAATGGTGGCCAAGAGATCCGCGTCACTAGCCTACAGAACAAAGGCTACCATCTAAGAAAGCATAGCGTATACAGAACTCAAGTGTATGACCCTGTGCAGGAAGGCAGCTGGCCAAAGAGCTAACCTGCATGCACTCTGGACCAACCCTATGGGCACAGCTGTGGCACAAGGGAGAAAGATTAGTGACTACTGGTCAAAGCACGAAGACCACTGGGCATGGAAAAAACTCTATCATCCAAGGGGCAAAAAGTATGGACAGTGAACAGAGAATACTGACTGACCATAGGACACAGACTACCATCGATGGGACGCAGGCTACAAACCATGGGACAGATACCATACACTAATGAACAGAGACTCTGGACCAAAGGACAGGCAGTAGGGACCAAAGGACAGAGAGTAAGGACCAAATGACACAGAGTAAGGACCAAATGACACAGAGTAAGGACCAAATGACAGAGTAAGGACCAAAGCACAGAGAGTAAGGACCAAAGGAAAAGAGTAAGGACCAAAGGAAAAGAGTAAGGACCAAAGGACAGAGAGTAAGGACCAAAGGAGAGATAGTAAGGACCAAAGGAGAGATAGTAAGGACCAAAGGAGAGAGAGTAAGGACCAAAGGAGAGAGAGTAAGGACCAAAGGACAGAGAGTAAGGACCAAAGGACAAAGGGCAGGGAGTAAGGACCAAAGGACAGAGAGTAAGAACCTAAGGACAGAGAGTAAAGACCAAAGGACAGAGAGTAAGGACCAAAGTACAGAGAGTAGGGACCAAAGGAGAGATAGTAAAGACCAAAGGACAGAGAGTAAGGACCAAAGGACAGAGAGTAAGGACCAAAGGACAAAAGGCTGGGAGTAAGGACCAAAGGACAGAGAGTAAGAACTAAAGGGCAGAGAGCAAGGACCAAAGGACAGAGAGTAAGGACCAAAGGACAGAGAGTAAGGACCAAAGAACATAGAGTAAGGACCAAAGGACAAAGGGCAGGGAGTAAGGACCAAAGGACAGAGAGTAAGAGCCAAAGGACAGAGAGTACGGACCAAAGGAAGGGAGTAAGGACCAAAGCACAGAGACTAAGGACCAAAGGTCAGAGAGTAAGGACCAATGCACAGAGACTATGGACCAAAGCACAGAGACTATGGACCAAAGCACAGAGACTATGGACCAAAGCACAGAGACTACGGATCTAAGGTCAGAGACTACAGACCAAAGCACAGAGACTATGGACCAAAGGACAGAGACTACGGATCAAAGCAGAGAACTCTACAGACCAAAACAGAGAAACTACAGACCGAAGAAGAGAGACTACGGACCAAAGCAGAGAGACTACAGACTAAAGCATAGAACTCTACAGACCAAAGCAGAGAGACTACAGACCAAAGCAGAGAGACTATGGACCAAAGTAGTGAGACTACAGACCAAAGCAGTGAGACTACAGGCCAAAGCAGAGAGACTATGGACCAAAGCGGAGAGACTATGGACCACAGCGGACCGGCCTGGTCTTGCAGGCTGAGGGCAGCTTGCCTGAACCCACAGGTATGCAGTTATGTAAAGCATCTCTACTGATGTCAGACTTTTAGGGTCCAATTCTTATCAGCAGGAGCTAGTAGGAAGGGGAACCATCACAAACACCACACTGCCTCTTTTCATATGATTTATGTTCTATTCATCACTTACTGTCCCTATGATATTTGCTCTAAACATCTGCATATGTTCCGCACTAGTCTGGCTTCTCATAAAGCCTCAGGCAATATGAGCCCAGGTGTCTTTTGTGCACACTCGCTCTGGAGAAAAGGAGAGAGTAACCTAGGAAAATAAACCTGGTGCTTCTGTCATGTGATGTCCATTCCTAATGTGGAATCTTTCTTTTACGTTTAGGAGAGATTTATGGGACACCTGGGACATCTGAAGAGTAGGTTATTAGACCTGCACTGCTTGAAGGTTTAAGGAAATCTACAAGGTGTGAACAAGATTAGGTTGGTAATTCAAGATTAAGAGTCTGATTTGGATCTTGACGGATGAGTTATTCCATCACAGCGGTGATGGATATCTCATCCGCTGAGATATAAATCCCATAGGATGCAATGGGATTTATATTTTGGCAAATGGGATATCCGTCATCATTGCGACAGAGTAACCCGTCTGCCACGATCTAAATTAGGCCCGAAGTCTGAATAAACAAAGATTATAACCCAAGGGGCAAAAACTACTATCCACATGATCATCACTACAGTGCAAGGAATAATGACTACTACCTCACAACCAAGACCACTCTTCAGCAACCAAACACACTATCCAGGTGGCCAAGACCAGTTCCAAGTACCCAGGATGACTGGTCAAGTGATCAGAACTACTGTACAAAAGAGTCATGGCCATTAGACAAGGAATCTGGACTACCAGCAAAGTAACAAAGACTACCATTTAAAGTCCTACACCTACTGGCCAAGGATCTCTACTATTGACTATGGGACCAACACTTCTGATAAAAAGATCAAGCCTACTTGCCAGTGGACAACAGGCACAACTGTATAGGCCAAGCAACCAGGGCAAAGAGCCAAAGGCCGAAGGCTATGAACCAAAGAATCCAGGCCAAGGCTACTGATGGAGGAACAAGGAACAAAGGTACAAAGGCTGTTGTATAAGGAACAAACACAGCACACAATGTCTGCCACAATCAGTGGTTGCTAGGCAATATTTGTAGGTGGGACTATTGTTTACCAATGACGCCTCAGGGCCAGAGTTACTACTCCACCTCAACTGGATAACTATATTACTGCTTTTAGGGACTTAAATGTCCAAAGCAAAGACAAGCAGTTAATGAGGTATCAGTTTATTGTAAGCTCTGATGGCGCATAGGTCTTAATGTACATTCAGGTAAAATAGGGGGGCATCTATATATAAACACAAGAACAAGCAGAGCACGGGGCATCATGAATGGAAGCACAGATCATCCACTGGGGGCGAAACTCAAGGCAGGTCACACAACCAAAGAACAGGGCAGGAAAGGACAGTTTGCTGCCCTGTTTCATATAGGTACCCTAATATAGGCCCGGGTAATATCATACACCTTCACCTAGCTTACCTCCCCTACACTACACAGTAACGAGCCTTTAGGATTGAACCTTTACCTAGTTCTAGTCCTGGGCGCAGAAGGAGGGTTTTTCACTGAACAATAGCGTCCTATAACTTCATCAATAGACTCATACAGTATGAATGAATATTCATAAGGGTTCTTGGAAACCAGGCAGGGACTGCACCACCTGCATAATATCTACATACAAGGTTCATCCCATGCGTCATCCTCAAATCCAACAATGGCTAATACAAGAAACAAGGGACAAAGAAACCCTAGATACTTTCTGTATAAATACCGCACATCTTGCTAGGGTTCGATAGAGGGAACCGAGACTTCCAGGTCAACACACTGACCAGAGACAAGGAGGCTCCGGCATGCAGACACTCCAGCTGACAGTGGTCTATGACATCCCTCGCGGGGTGTCGAACTCGAAACCAGGACGGGGTCCCATATTCTCTCACTTCAGTTAATGGGGTTAGACTAAATCCTAGAGGGATTCTTGGCTTCACACCTACTCACATGATAGGTACATCTAGATAGGCATCGTAGGAGTACACACACTTTTATCATGCATTTTATATTCATGTATGTATTCATGATTATTGCAAGATGGTAGAACTGTACTATCCTTTTATTTTCACTGTACTGCTAATCATATATATCTGCTACTGTCTAACGGTTATTGCAGCACATCTATTTTAGACTAGAAGAACAACTGTGCAATAAATTCTTATTGTAACACACCCGACTTTTTCTTCTGTGTAACTCTCTGAAACCAAATAAGTGAGCACGAGTGACTGAGCGAAAAGTAGTACATTGTTTCCACGATCCTGAGGGATCAGGGTTGTCATGTTCTGAGGTTGCCAGAAACTATTCTCTCCCCGATGAGAGGAGATTCTAGTGACACTGTGAGCTAGCTAAAACAGAAAGGCTAACATTCTCGGCGGAGGTGTTAAGAGTCAGTCTGCCACCAATCCTACAGTTTATGTTATCCAAACGTGCAGGTCCTGTATGGGTTATATGGGAACCAACACTGTTCTCGGCTCCACGAAGAAATCGAAGAATCAACCTAAAAACGGTGAAGTAATAGGAGGGCAGATAATCCTGCCCTAGTGAAGGATTTCCAAGGAACCTGCTGAGTGTAGGAGATCTACTAGAAGCACACATATGACATATGTCCTGGCAGAGAGGGGCAATCTCTGCAGAAACACCTCCTGTCCTCCCCCTCCAACTTCTTACTGATTCAGGGCTGCATTAGGAGCTTTACAAGGAACCAACATACCATTTGCTGAAAGTGACAGCCCTACTGTGACCATACATAGAATACACCTCTTGGCACCAGGGACCTATCACGTCCTGGCACAGAAGATCAATGAATCTGCAGCATACGGCAGGTCTGAGGAAATGCAGATATGATGCACAACTTGGCAGCAAGAAATCTGCTGATGGTGACAGAGCTGTGGCGGAGGAAAGCACTCCTGATATGCGTCCTAGTACGCAGGACCAAGGCGTCTACTGAAAATGATGGTTAGAGGGCAATGCCAGTGCTTAATTTGTAACAAAATAAGTGCCACAGCCCCGGTCAGGAGCCCTCTGCAATTTGCAATACCCATTGACCTGCCATCTCTGCCAATGACAGTTCCAACAGAATTACTAACCATCACACCCTACAAGTGAGACAATTCAGACCATTCCAGTCCCCCAAGGCTATAAGAATAGCTTGAGCAGCAAGTATTAGTCATTTTTAATGTATATTGAATTAATAAATAACTGTTCTGCTCGTCTGTAAATTAGACTGACAGCACCACCATGTGGCAGACTGTCATAAGCGCCGGTGTTGACAATTAAGTGCCAGTGCTGAGCACCAGAAAACAATGGCTCAAATTAAGGACAGGGCAATGCACCAAAGGTGAAAATGGTGGTATCGATATCAAGGTAATCTGCTGCAATTGACAGATCTGGGGTTGGTGCGGGTGACTCCAATGCACATGATAAACGTCCTGCCACAAGGGACCATAGAATCTACTGAAGATCTACCGGCTGCAACAGATGGCAGATCTAGAAATGCACACTTGAACGTTCCGGCACCAATGACCAGGGACTATGCTGTGGGTGACAGATCCGCTTGGGTGAGGTAGGGAGGTTGACTGCACATGAGATCCATGTCCTGGTGGTGAGGACCACTGAATCCTAGAAGATGACAAATCTAGGGGACGCATGCCTCATACATGTCACGGTACAAGAGGCCAGGGAACCTGCCGAAGATGACAGATCTGGGAGGACTGCGCATGATTCAGATTGTGACACTGCGGCAAGCCAAGTTATTAGACAAACAGAAAGGTGATGGACCTTGTAATTAAACTCTGCCAAACAACACAAATGCTGGTCATTAGCACAGACGGTTCATTAAAAGGCAGACAATACAAATGGCACTTTCCGGAGCTGCTTCTCTTTGTTTATGAGGAATAGAATACAGAGTATGATATTCTGCTCCATTCTAAAGCAAATAAACAGCTGCTTTTTTAAATTTTAGATTGTAGTGGCTAGTCAGGTTACAGTTATTCACATAAGCAATGCTTTAAGGGATGTGCATTTTAAGAGGACATCAAAACCCCTCACGGGGGGAAAAATATTCCTTAAAAAAGTTCCTTTCCATCAATAAAATATACGCAGATGCTTGTGGCTGCTCGACTCTGTATAGCAAGGGTATGGATTTCACCCAAACCCCCAAGAGCAGCAGAATGGTGGGCAATTTTGAAAGAAACCCATGAGAGGGAAATAGCTTTGGCCAGAGTTAGAGGCATTCACTCCTTACAGAAATTCGATTGGATATGGAATAGATTTGCTTCGGTTCATAAGACAGTCCGCGAGTCTGATAACTCCCTTTTCACTTTTTTTCCCCTCATCTTTTTCTTTTCTTTATTTTTACTTCAGCTTAACACGAAAGAGCTCTTGATCAGGAGCTTTGAGCTATTGATTTTTAATTCCAATGTATTGCCTAAATGGTAAATGTCAAATGTCAAATGTCTAATGATTGTTCCCTTTAACAAAACTAAAATACAAATTTAAAAAAAAGAAAATATGCAGCTACATATAATATGCTATGTACAACCATTGTTGAGTGTGGGGAGGGTCATGACTCACGACAGGCGAAACCCTCAGCATATCATGATGCCTTCGCTTCGTCCCTTCCCTCAGCAATGGTAACAGATTATACACTGCACAACTACAAACAAGGATTATGTCATGGGATTTTTTAAAACATCTGTTCTTGTTTTAACAAGCAGTATTCAATCAAAACCATGATGTAAGGGGCTAACGTTGAACAGTAAGGTAAATCGCACTGCAGACACCTTATGACCATTAGGAGAGTTGGTTATCTGTGGAAAATAACTGTTACATGCAATCTACCAAGGTGGTAAGCTGTCTTTCTCACACCAATTTCACCTTAAAAAATACTAACAAAAGAAATTTCCATATTAAAGTACTACCTTCACCTCGCACATCAACCCGACCATTCTAAAAATAAAAATACAAAAAGAATTCTGGTCTTGGCTACCAACTGCTTTAGCAGTGAGTCAGCCCACTTCATCCAGTGGACAGTCTTGCATTGAGAGCAGTGGCATTTTGTCTGATCATGTGCACGCTTGATGAAAAGGAGGGTACTTTCCTAAAATGGTGGTGTGCTGTGCTGCGGTGCCGCTACTACATGTTAATATTCATATATGCTTGTAATTCCTTTACATACTGCATATGTTTCAAAGGAAAAAAAAATTTAAAAACATTGCACGCTTGCCAAGGAGAGACCTACTGGCTTTGCCAATGCTTGTTTACATGTATGATTTGAATGGCATTTTACATTGTGCTTTCTTGCCTTAGGATGTACATATGTGCACATCTGAAAGTGTTCACTTTTGAGAGTGTGTTGTGTGTCCGTCCACAAACACTACAAATGTGTATGAAAGTGAAGGTTTGTATGTCCCAGTGAGGTTTGTGTGTGTGTGTTTGGGGGCATTTCCCTCTGGTCCACGCAAGCGTGGACTTTGACCACGTCGAACCCTGGTACGCCAATCACTGCTGGATGTGCCCTTCGATGATTATATTCACAGTGTTTGAACACTTACATCATGACTTGTATTACTATGCACGAGCAAATTTGTGCATACATGCAATCCCATTTTCACTATCGTTTTGAAAAAATAGGCATCCTTTGACATACATTGTAGAACCTTGCATTTTGCCTTTTTCAAGGAAAAAAACGAAGCAAAAGTTACTATTCTTCGGTAACAATAGTTCTAATGGATTCATAATCTTACTGCAGATTTCTCACTTTGTGAAATGTCCTTTCTGGCTTCGGGGGGGGGGTCTGGAAAACTCCCCCCCAAGGATTGTTTCTCCAAAGCTGCCAAGTGGCACAATGTGGCTCCAGCAGCAACTCCACCTGCGGGTATGACACCACCAAAGTATTTCACGCGCCAACATTCTCTATGCCCCTTGCAGCGTGTATAGAGGAACAGAGACTGCATCAACGACAGGAGTCTGCCAGAAGGTTATGGATCCACCAGAAACATTGCTACCAAAAATAGGGGACTTTTTTCTTTTGATGGACACATTTTCCTAACGATTCTTCGCCTTATGGTTGAGCCCCTAAGCAACTCCATGGAAGGTACGACTAAGGAGTCTGGGTTAACCAAGGAAGTCATGCAACGCATCTTGGGCAAGGCACCTGCCGATGTGTGCCTGAGACGTGAGGCAGTAGTGTTTCTTCAAAGTATGCAATGATGACCACATGGCTACCCTGCAGATGTAGGCAACAGGGATGCCTCTGGAGAGAGCTGTGGAAGCAGCTAGCCATAGTGAAATGGGCGCAAATGTCCTCTGAGGGTCTTTCTTGGCCAAGGAGTAGCAGATCTTGATGCAGAGAATGACCCTTAGTGACATACTCTACACTGCACCGCAATATTTCGCTCATGCAAAGTCCATAATGAGCTGATGATCCACTATGTCCTGCTGAGTGTGGATGATGTAGTATACAAACGCACATCAGGGGTTCTGTCCAGGCAGCCATGTTTGGATGAAGAGGGATAAAAGCTGGAAGGGTAATAGACTGACCACCTGAAGAGCAGCTACCACCTTTTGAAAGGAGTATGCACAGGTGCAATGGACCATCTTATAGAGGTACAAAACTGAGAGGGAAGATGGAGTGAGAGGGCAGGAAGTTCTCTGACTCTACCAGCTAAGACTATTGCCACCAACAAAACTGTCTTCAAGGTAACATCGGAACCAGGCAACTGGCATCGGCTTGAATGAGGATGTCATCAAGAATGCTAACAAAATATTCAAATCCCACTAATAAATAACAAACGAAGTAAAAGGAAACAAATGAACCTTCATCATGGGCGTCTTTCCACACCCAGGGAAGTAGGTACTTTTAACATATCACGTATCTGGTTCCCTGCTTAACGAGCTGTTATCTTATATAAGAACTCCCAGAACATCTTTGGTTGAGTCCGCCCAGGCAGTACCATCTTACCTGGGTGTGGAAAGACGCCCATGATGAAGCATGTCACTATTAGTGAGTGAGGCGTCTTCTCCAATATCTTGGATATTCCACCATACTAAGTGATTAGAGAATATATGATTTGTCCAGGGATCACTTGACATGATATCTGGCTTCTCAGAAAAACTGTATACCCACATGGGATAACGCTAAAACAACAGTTGCCTTTAGTGATAATAGAGTATTTGGGAGATTACAACTGTGCTGCTCTTTTCTCTCACTCTCCTTTGTGAAAAAAAACCCAACTACATGGTCCCTTTAACCAACAGGGCAAGACCTTCCACTCGCAAATTTGAGGCGTGTGCTGGCTAGAACATCCTAGTAGAAGGAGGGCAAATGAGCAGTGTGGAACAGGCAGATTTTTTGGATGACCCAGTGATCCCTCATGGTCATATACCAACTGATGGGAAACTGCAAGACTTCCCTCACTGAAGAAGAGGGTTTAAGGAATGAGTCAGAGCAGGTCGCTTGGCAAAAGATGGTGGAAAGTGGTGCTGGCATGATCTAGAGCCATCCCTGCTTCTGAAAGGAGCAGTATAGCTGTTGGGGTATCTGGACCATCGACGAACGTTGCCTCTACTAGGAGTGGACTACCATGGAATAGCCTTAAAACGCGCAATACCACTAATGGAATTGTCTTACTGGGGGAGCTAAGCCAAACAAGCGAGCCGCAGCTCTGCTCTTTTTTAAGCGTTCCGGAGACAAGCGGGCCTTGTCTCTGCATCAACACTCATTATCAAGGGCTTGTCCAAGAGTGTGACTATGATATCTCCAGAAAGGCCAGAGGAGTGTATCCAAGCATGTTGCGTCATTCCATGGACTGAGAAATAGTGACCACAGAATCTAGGCTCACATGATCTGTTTGGACCCATCCAAATTGTCATTGACCAAATCCATAAATTACATTTTCAGGTGGTCTGGCAAGTTCACACTGTCACTTTGCCAATTCCAATAAAGCCTAAATAAAGCAGACCAGAGGTTGAATTAGCAATGTGAAGGGCACGGCTACTGGAAGCAAAAACCTTTCCCCCCACAGATTCAAGTTCTTAGGCTTTCTATCGGAAGGTGTGAAGGAAAGAGCCTTAGGGTTCTGCTTTGAGAACGAATTTTGGAGAATGAGACTCTACAGGGATGAGGGAGAAGACAAATATTGGGGGACACCCAGACCAGGTCTACATCGTCTGACAATCCAACTGTGGATGGTTGGGCCCAGGAAGGGCTTTCCCTGCGGCAATGGCAGGACCTAGGAGAGCCTCGCTGAAGGGGAGCAGGAGCTCTCCCACCGGAGAGAAGGGCTGCAACATCTCAGCTAAGATGATAGACTGATCTGCAAAGGTCAATTCAGTGCTTCAGCTGCTTTTCATGCTACAATTGTCGATTGTATTTACTACCTCTATGTGGGTCGCTGAAACACTTCTCCGCATGGGTAGCATGCCACGCTGTGTGTGGGTGGTGGCGTTGGTGGCGGTGGAGGAGAAGGGGGAGCAGCACAGGAATCACAGGCTGCAGCATTGTGTTCCGATCCCCGACACCACTTGCAGAGAAACCAAAAACCGCCCCAGTCCTTCCAGGCCCAATCCAGGTTTTCAATTTGAAGTGAGGATGGGATTAACCAAGGACAGGAGACTATATAAGGATAATCCATAGCTAGAAATTACACTTTAAAAGAAAAACAGAAAAAAAGGATGTAGTCCAAGCCAGGAAGCATTTTAGAATCATAAATCATATGGGATAAAGTACCCTCTGCCACACGATCTAAGGATACTGCAAGACACTCAAGAGCTCCTTGATTATATAATGGAACGAGACGGAAGGCAGAGTCCTTTTATAAGGTCATGGACTTCAAAGCGACAGTGACTTGCAAAATACATACAATATACAACAGGAGGTACTTTATTCCTTATATTACAGTCATACCATCGCCCTTCCCACAAACTAGAAGTATATGTACTGTGAAATGAAACACATAAAAAAGCAGTTAGTTATTTTGATTAAAAAACATCAGATTCAGTTTAATGTAAGTCAAGTAAGCAGAGATGGTTTAAAGTACGCAGAGATTATTTATTTCTTACAATTACCTGCAGCATGGAAATGAACTAATAAACAGGTTGCCATAAATATCTCCTTTCTGCTGATTGCTTTTTCTTTTCACAAAAAATATATCAGAAGAAGGAAAAAACTGCTTTTGTTTTCCTGGTTTAAATTGCGTCTGTGATTATGCTCCATGACCTGCTTTCAGCCTGGCTGCAGCCTGTGGCAGCAGGCACTGCGACTCAGGACTCATCTGTGATAGTTCAGTACTGTTGAGCAGCCATGCCACTGTTTTATTACAGGCAACTAGAGTCATCACAAGGTGCCTTTCATAAGAAAATCAGAGAAAGGTTTTTTATAAAGGGATGTATTATATGAAGATCTCCTTCGAAGGCATGTAGCCTACGTTTAGAGTCCAAAGGTCACATACTGGAGTCCGTTGACAGCATAAGTCCCTGGGTCCATATCTGGTGATTATTTGAAAATATCGCGAGGGTTAAGGTGTCAGTGTGTCTAGGATGTTGCGTCCGTAGACTTTGGGTTATGACTATGTCTAAGGTAGAAGAGTCTATGGCGGGGGTCCTATTTATTTTGCACAAGAAGTCATTAGTTTATTATCAAGCTATGTCTTGACAAGTACCATAGCAAGTAAAGCTGCACATACTATATAGTATCATTGTTAATAAAGTATGCTGTTCCGTTTAGGGTCGCAGATAGTGTATTAGGTATCTCCATGCAAGTAGGTCATTGGAAGCGTTAGCTATGTGCAGGGCTGGACTGGCCGTAGTGGGCACAGAGCAGTATCCCGATGGACCGGAAGGGTGGAGGCCGGTCTTTGACCCATGGGGGCTGGTTTTGGAGCAGTGCTGCATTATCGGCCCCCTGTAACAAAAGCAGCAGCGGTGCTTGACACTAGCACTCAAACCGGCGCCTCTCAGAAGCAGTCCCTCCTCCCCCGGAGGGGGCGGTCGAGCAGAGTTGCCAGGGCTGGTTTCTGTTGCCAGTCCGGCCATGGCTATGTGGAGCACAAACCCTCACCCACCCAAAGGTAGCATGCTTCATCGTCGGGCTATGCTCCTCGTTGGACCAGTGTTGCAATGTCCAACGGGCCCCTCTGGGCGGCTCTTTGCCGGAGATCTTTTTGTTGCCTATCGGATTGGGAGTGTGCAACTCAAATGAATCCAACGTGAAATGGACACTGAAGAATATCTAAGGAGATTGATTAGGAGTAGTGCCAATTAAATTAACTATAAAACATCTGCTGCCTTAGTTTATTTGTTACTGAAGTTGATGTTAAAGGTTAAAAACAAATCAGAGAACAAGTAGGACAATAATGTTCCTTGTATTCTCACTTGGCAGTTACTGGTCAGCAGTTGGTTCTGTGGGTATTGGTTGGTGTTGGTCAACATGTTTCTTGCCTTCCACGTCCCTGAGAATCTACAGACATTCATCAGGACCTTACAAAAACTACCTAATCATCTCTGGCGCGAGAGTTCTTACGCTGTTCAAGAAATACGTGAACCCTCACCTTAGTGAAAGACAAAATAAGGAAACAATAATACTTGTTGTTCCCAAGACGTACATCCCTTGCTTAGGAGGGTAATCGATTTGTACCGCTAATGACCTAGTGAAATAAAAAATAAGAAAACACAAACAGACATAAATAAACAAGCATTGGCATGGCCAATATGTCTCGACTTTGGGACCTTATAAGTGTTTAGCCATGCAACGGTTGCATAACTAAATACTTATAAGGTCCCAAAAGCGAGACCTATTGTCTATGCCAAGCGGCCGCGAAATTGAAAGTGATCGCGATCTAACATCAAAGAGGCCGTGCAAGTAATCACGGTAAAGCGCGGCGTGCGTGCCCACGCACATGCACTGTAGCTCTAGGCTGGCCTGGTAGCACTTTTTGGAGCCCTCTCAATAAGTCTCGCCAGACCAGCGCATGCGCTGGGTCAGGCGAGACCTAACAATAAACAACATACGCTGGAATGCTGAATCATGGCAATCATTATTAAAAATACTAAGAACCCTGAGGTCTAAAATTACAAAAAAAAAAAAAAAGAAAGATGAAAAGGTGGTGTGTGAATGAGAAACAAAAGCCCAATGCACCTAGTGAGAGGGCAATCCCTTTAGGAACGTAATCCCTCACTCACCCTGGGTGACATGCTTCATCATATGGGATTCTCCTCCCAGAGAAAAAGCCTAGTTTCTCTGGGGGCTACAACCCCCTCTATGAACATCCCTGAGCTCCTCCCTCTCATAGAGGGGGTGAGTGAGGGATTACGTTCCTAAAGGGATTGCCCTCTCACTAGGTGCATTGCGCTTTTGTTTCTCATTCACACACCACCTTTTCATCTTTCTTTTTTTTTTTTTTTTTTTAATTTTAGACCTCAGGGTTCTTAGTGTCTTTAATACTTTATTTGGGGATATAATCCTGTGCGGTCTCAAAAATGTTCCCTCTGACCCTCCGGTATTTAACCGTTTTGTAATAGAATCATTATTAAAAGACACCACAAGTGCTCATGTTGGCATTGCAACCATCACCTGGAAACAGGTGCATCATGATTATGCAGGAGGAGAACGAGATACGGTGGTTTGCACACCTTGTTTGTGTATAGTGACACACCTGTACAGGCACCATCAATCGCAAATTTTTATCTCACCCTAATTTCCTGAAATGTGGGCCCCTTAGGAAACGTGGAGACTGGACCATTCGCAGGTCATTTGTTTCAAGGTGAACAATTAAACAAATCAGTCAGGATATCTGTATCCTACCTTGTTGCGCATCGGCCCTCCCGGGAACCTGTACTTACTTCCCCGAGGGCGAGCCCATGCTGCTGCGCCTACCCATCTTCCACGTTCCCAAATATAGAGAACGCTGGAAGACTCACTCCCTTCAGTCCACGTCTCCCAAGGTCAGCAAGTGACACAAGCGCAGCGGTGTGAAGAAGTGTCGCGCGTCCACCCCGATAGGACTGGTCGGGAAGCCGGCATCTTGAAAGGTACTGGTATACTATCTGATAAAACGGGGATATCTGCCCTCTGTAGATAACTATTGCATTAAAAGTTAACAGGAGAATAGATGTTAACAAAAAAGAAGCATTATGTTTAGTTTACACAAGTTATTGTGATGTTTCAGGGAAGGGTAAGAGTACATATGACAAAGGTTGATCGGAATGTAAGTGTTATGCAAGCCCCTTACAAAATGTGCTCCTTCTCTCTTCAACTCTCCGTCGGATTATCATAAAATCACCCCTTCGGTCTCTTCAACTATCATGGTTTTACAGTCAACCCTGTGCTCTTTAGACCACCTAAAAGTATCTGTCTCACTTTCTCTTACTTACCTCTCGCCTCACCAGTTCCTTCCGACAATTGGCTGACCGTGAGTAAATGGCTCGTAGTGTCATGTATTGTAGCACTGGATGCATTGCAGTTCAATCACTATTGACACTTTTAGAAAAGCGCATTGGTTTCAGAGCGGTTAGGTTTTTGTTAAGATTTTGCTGCGTATACATTTTCTATCCCCTAATGAATTGCAGTGGACTGTCGGAGCATTCTGAGGAAATCAGTTCTTTGCAGTTCCACACTGATTTTACCTCCTCACGAGGTCTGTGGTGTTTTCATATAGCAACAATCTACATAAACACAATCCACAACATGCCACATAATTCCAATTTCAGTTATGGAGTTCCAATTAGCATCATTTGACTCAACGCCAAACAGTTCCATGCCACACAATTCAACTTCACAAATTGCCATTCCACATCACATAATTTAACAACAAACCACATAATTCAACTCAATATCACAGTTATAAACCATATCATATAAAACCAATCCACACCACATAATTCTACATCATGCCACAAATCTCAACAGCACACCACATAATTACATTCCACTACATCACATAATTACACCCCATGACACACAATCCCACTTCACATAATTCCAGTACACTCAAAACCAGTTACTTTCCACATAATTCCACTGCACACTGTGCCACATTGTAGTGAAAGAGCCACTTTTGTAGTCTGGCACCCTATGATGACCTCTAACTACCACCATTTTAATTGATTTTAGTGTGTTATTTTACCCTAGCCTTAATGTAGGATGGTCCTGCATATGCCCGCTTCTCTTCTGTCCTGTAATCTTGCAGTCGTTCAGTGAGAGCTGTTACGGAGTGGAACAGTCTTGCCAAGAGCAGAGCGTGTGGAATGTGCTTTTGAAGGCGTGCAGTTGTGCAGAAATGTGTATTGAATTGTGCATTGCTGAGAATTAGGAGTTCTTACTATTGGCTTTGACATGGTTTAATGTCATTCTGTTTTCTGACTTTACCTTGCTTTATGGCAGTGCTTACTATTGATTAGCTTTGACATGCTTTCATGTCATTTTGCTTTTCAATTCCATCTTGCTTTGGGCCTTTCTGTGTGCATGGCCTAACTAACTCCATTTTAAGCTATTTTCTGTGCTTGCACGTAGCTGCAAAGTGGGGAGGGCATGTTCTGCTCTTCCTCCTGTTTTTCACACTTTACTGACTCGAGAAAACCGGTTCTTATCATAGGAATGTACATGGTCCGTCTCGAAGTCATAGCAAAGGCCTGGTCAACTGATGCCGTGGCCTTGGAGCAGACTGGAACGGGCTCTCATGAGAATGAGGGGGCGAGGCTTGCTAGAAGCTCCGTTATGTTTGGATTTGTATTAAGAAGGGGATCCTCCACTGGTCTGGCGACAGTTTGGATTCCGAGCGAGGGCAGACTTGTCTATCTCGGATTGAAACCTGATTGCTGAGCTCCGATCCCCGGCTGTGTGAAGACTTCCCCCGGCCAGAAGTGGGCAGTGTATGCATCAGGTGATGTATTGAGTTTTGTGGTTATTGCCATTGTGATGTGAGCCAGTGGCTGTGATCGTTTGAGGTGTTTTCTTTGTAGTGTGGGAGGTGCATATCCAGAGTGATCCTCTACTGTATATATATATATATATCTTTCTGATCTCTTGCAGGACGTCCAGTGTATCTTATATCAGTTATTGCTTGTTTATTAATCAGTATTATAGTTTGCTCAGGTATTGATTCATGCCTTTAGATTATAAGTTTGCTACATTTGTTTGAATCTTATGCATTTGGTATCTGGGATAGCCTTTGTTTAGAGAGTATTATGAAATAAACCCCAAGCCTTATTCTAAAAGTGATAGTCTATTTGCATTTTGTTAAATAAAACCCCTTTTCAAAAGGTGCTGTTTGTTTTGTGCTGAAGTCTTGCTGTGCCAGGGGTGGTAAAACATGCTCAAAAGTGTATATTATTCAAAGGTGCAGATGTATATTTGCCTCCCAGGTGGGAGTGCAGGGATTGGGTGTGGCTTATTGGTGAGAAGCCACATTCAAAACACACATAATTCAACTACACAAATGCACTCCACACCACACAATTCCACATCACACAATTCCACAACTAACTATTCTACTAAAACCTGCATAATTCCACTCCACATCACATACATCCACTCCATAACACATGGGTCAAAGCAGTGGGGCACATGCATCAAGCATTTTATCGGGCCTGTTCCGATGCATTAAAGCCATTGCATTTGCAAAATAGGTCATCGCAATTTTTGTGATTACCTAATTTGCTAATGCATTTAGGGAATCGCAATTTGCGATTCCCTAAATGCGATGCATGTAGCTTTTCCAAAATGCGACTTTACATCTAGGAATCGCAAATTATCATCAATTTCAAGTTGATGGTAATTTGTGAATCCTTTGAAAAATGCACAAAAGTACATTTTTCAAAGTGCCATGTGGCACAAGGGCATGTGTGTGCACCACATGTGCACACTTACCTTTTTTGGGGCTGCATCGGGGGGGCCTTAGGCCCCCTAACACCTTTGCAATTGCATTTGCAATTTACGATTACCTATTTGGTAATCGCAAATTGCAATTGCATTCCCATTCATTCTTATGGGCCTATAGGAATGAACGGGAATGCATTCCCTAATAGCGAATTACAATTTGGAAATCACTATTATGGAATGTTAAGGATTCGCAAAAATATTTATGAATCCTTAATGCATAGGCATTTGCGATTACCAAATAACAAATACTTGAAATTCGCTATTTGGTAATCGCAAATGATTACCTTAATGCATATGCCCCATTGTTATTTATCACGCCAATAGCTCTGACTTTCGCAAAAGCGAGATCAATTGGCGTAGCCAATGCTTGTTTATGATAACATCCTTGTGTCCGCGCACCAGTCTCCTCCCGCCTTCAGCAGGAACAGCGGAGACACCACGCGCGCCCACGACACTGTCCTTCTCCCAGGATACCGCTCCGTCCGGTTCATACCATTCAGCACCTTGGACAGAAACCGTCTCTTTCTAGTGCAGGATGCTGTGAATGGGGAGTGATGTGCGTCGTGCATGTTTACACGCTAACAAAGCGCCCTGAAGTAGCCCAAATAAAAATGTTGGCGCTTTTCAAAACACAGGAAATAATACATTAATCAAAAGGAAGGAGGACTGGATGAAACGGGGTCTGCGGATACATTGGCATCGCAGTAGTGCCGTGAAAAGGTTTCTTGGCACGCGTGCAGCACCTCTGGGCGCGTGTGAATGTCACCGGGCCCGGGATGCGGGAAGCCACGTGCGCCTCGCCATCCATCATCAGCCCTCACATCATTAAAGGTAATTCCAGCGCAGTGACTTACGGTTTGTAGGGGAAGGAAGTGCATTAAGGCTGCGTCCAGCGTTCCCATTAATATCCCCCTCCGTAAAGGGACGCATTGAGCGGCCTCTAATGACCCGGCAGCGCTGGCCGCCCCTTCCAAGCACAGGCGTGTTTTCTTTCCTCACGCAGGGCGTTTTTTTTTATTTAACTTCTGATTTAATTAATGAACCTTAAACGTGTCAAACAAAGTTTAACGAACCCAGAAAATTCCAAACACGTTTCCTTTTGGATTCATGCACAGTAACAAACTTTTACGGACAGAATGTTGGAATACTGGGTCGCGTGAGACTTTTTTGTCTGGTAAGTGCAAGCATTAGATGCTTTCTGATGACTAATGGTGATGCAAAAAGAAGGGGCGAGAGGGGGCACATGCCGAGGGTCACAAGGCTGCACTGTTTCAATCGTGATCACTGCAGCCAGCTGCAGGCGCTGCGCACCGGCCTGTGACAGACGAGCTGTGAATGCCGCACTACATGCGTCATGTCACTGTGCAGGCAGACATGCTGCCCTACTAGCACATATGTTAGACATATTTATATAGCGTCATGTTCCCATTAATAGGGACTCGCAGTTTTAGGCAATAAAACAAAGCTAAGGACTGTGCTACAGCTAATACGTGCGTTATTTTAGGCAGTAAAATATATACTGCATATTCAGCACCATTTATGTATTTATTGTGGATGACTGCACTGCATGTCACCGTGCCTAGGGAGACCAGGGCATGTTTCTCAAACGCTCACACAACGCCGGGCAGCAAACAAAGTGACTGCGCTGCGAGAATGGGAGAGAGCGGAAGAGCGCCATATCCACTAACACAGGGCACTCGCTGGCGCGCGCGTAGCTGCCTCCCCCCCAACGCAGGCACCCTAGCACCACGAGCAAGAGGTTATGTGTTACAGGCAGGATTGTCTTTGTGCGGGAACGGACACCTTCCTGCACAAAAACAGTCCAAAGAGTCATTTTCCCCTTTCAACGCACACATTTCTCCTCATTTTGCCTCTCTGTGGTACGCGTACCAATTTCATGCAATTCCAACTTTACAAACGTAGTAAATCTGGAATTGCATGAAATCTGTGGTTGGGTGGACGGAGCACCCATGCTCCACCCCATGGAATGCCTACCTCTAAGAGATGTAACGCAGTGCAGCGCAACCTTCTGCGCTGCACTACATTTCTTTACAGAGCCAGGCAAGGCCACACAAATCAGGCCTCGCGTGGCTTTGGAAACCCCAAATAAGCATTGGCACTGCGCTGCATCGCCTAGCGCGACGCGACGGTTTAGTAACTCTGAGCCCAGGAGTCCGGGATTTGCCGGATGTTATGTTATTCCCTTCTCAGCGATTCTTTATTTAGCGTCTGAATCTTCACATCACCCACCTCCAGCGGACAGACAGGACGAGGCCAGTGGCTCACCCGACATTCGCCCATTCCTCCTGACCTCACATTTCTACATTCCACACACCAACCTCCCCCTTGGTATTTAAAGAAAAACACCACTCCTAACCATTCTTCTAAAATTAGAAAATATACAAAGAAAAAACACACAACAGAACAACCACATCACTTACACACTAACAACACATATCACCAAAGAAGAGATGCAGGTTACAGTATAAATTCAACGTCTTACGAAATATTCCCACTCCCAGCTACACTGATCTATAGGGAGTCCAGTGTCAACTAAACAAAGTCCTTTATCCGCCCTGGACTTTTCTTGAGCATTCGGATCTGCTAAACTTCTCTCCTGTGGCGCTCCTGTGTTTTGTTTAGATTTATACCATCAATGTCCTTGAACGATGGCTCTACATCAAGGCTTTCTTTACTCTCACAAAACATGCTTCACTCCTCCCCATGGTTTAACTTAAGCACAACCCTCATGAATTTGACAAATGTTTGAGTCCCAAAAACTGGGAAACAGCCTTCCTGAGAAACTTGGGACACTTGACAAACCTCATCACTTAAATTCTTTGACATCACACCTTCAGCCAAACCACAACTTGTATCGATTCTGATGCTTTACCACTCTCTCCTTTTCACCACTTGTTCTGTGACCAATCTCAGACTCCCTTCCTCCCAAACATTTCGGACTTCATTTTGTATTTGCGAACTGTCTCTTCAATTCCTGAAAAGAAGGAATCCCTGTTCTCTGCTTGGTGTGCATCTATGAGCCCAAATAGTCTCTCTCAACTCATTCTTCAGAGGTTTGCTCGTCTGAATAGTTCTGTGCACACAGCCCTTTATCAACAGTTCATCCTCTCCACAAGCTCATTTGCTTGAGGGTCATACAACGCTGTCCTACAGCGGGAAATAGGCACATATTTATGGACGTCACATATATCATGATAAACAAACTGAACACCAGGGTCAGCTACTATGCTGTCTGGTGACCCTTCACCAGCAAAAGCCTCTCAAACATTTCAGAATATGGGAAGTGCTCACACATCGAGTTGAAATACACTTGGAAGTGTAATACACCAGCACAACCACAGCTTTCGGACATCGGTAAATTATCAATTGGTTTAGATGCAACTCAGATTATGGTTTCTGTGAACTTTCTGTAAGAGACAAAATATGGTTCCTCTCCTCTTTGGACACATCAGTCCTGACATCCTCTACACAACCCTCCACTCTGGACTCTACCATGAGAGGCCACCAATATATTCCCGTCTCACAGGCTTTGGTCAAGTTCCTCCCTAAATGGCCTTCACGAGTCTCTCTTCCTTCTTCAGGGTGGGCTCCACACAACTCATCTCTGGCATCCAGAACAGTTCCTCTTTCTCAGTCAGGTATCACCGCTCAGGCCATCCATGCACCACTCTTTCCTGGACCCTTCCCAACACATCCTCCTTCACCTCAGCCTGCTGCACTCCACCTCACTCAAGGCTTCCCTCCCGACCCTCAACATGGGAGTTTCCTCGTGCCCCTGGACCGAAGGGCTTCGTGGTAACCTTCAGAGGCAATCTGCTGGTTTAGTATCCAAGCCAGGCAAATACTCAACTACACAATGACACCCCCAAACTCCCTCCATCCAGCTCTTTATCCATGAAGACGCCCCTTCACTGTCACTGGCAATGGAACTGAGAAGGGGACAGAAGGCAATGTAGGGAGTTTGAATGGAAGGTAGTGGTGGCTGTGAAGGGAACAGAAGACAGTGTAGGGAGTGTGAATGGAAGGTAGTGGTGGCTGTGAAGGGAACAGAAGACAGTGTAAGGAGTGTGAATGGAAGGTAGTGGTGGCTGTGAAGGGAACAGAATACAGTGTAGGGAGTGTGAATGGAAGGTAGTGGTGGCTGTGAAGGGAACAGAAGACAGTGTAGGGAGTGTGAATGGAAGGTAGTGGTGGATGTGAAGGGAACAGAAGACAGTGTAGGGAGTGTGAATGGAAGGTAGTGGTGGATGTGAAGGGAACAGAAGACAGTGTAGGGAGTGTGAATGGAAGGTAGTGGTGGATGTGAAGGGAACAGAAGACAGTGTAGGGAGTGTGAATGGAAGGTAGTGGTGGATGTGAAGGGAACGGAAGACAGTGTAGGGAGTGTGAATGGAAGGTAGTGGTGGATGTGAAGGGAACAGAATACAGTGTAGGGAATGTGAATGGAAGGCAGTGGTGGCTGTGAAGGGAACAGTCGGCAGAGTAGGGAGTGTGAATGGAAGGTAGTGGTGGCTGTGAAGGGAACAGAGAAGGGAACAGTAGGGAGTGTAAATGGAAGGTAGTGGTGGCTGTGAAGGGAACAGAGAAGGGAACAGTAGGGAGTGTGAATGGAAGGTAGTGGTGGCTGTGAAGGGAACAGAGAAGGGACCAGTATGGAATGTAGGGAGTGTGCATGGAAGGTAGGGGCGGCTGAGTAGGGAACAGAGAGGGGACCAGAAGACAGTGTAGGGAGTGTGAATGGAAGGTAGAGGTGGATGTGAAGGGAACAGAGAAGTGAACAGTCGGCAGTGTAGGGGGTGTGAATGGAAGGTAGAAGGGAACAGAAGACAATGTAGGGAGTGTGCATAGGAGGTAGAGGTGGCTATAAAGGGAACAGAGAAGGGAACAGTCTGCAGTGTAGGAGGTGTGAATGGAAGGTAGTGGTGGCTGTGAAGGGAACAGAGAAGGGAACAGTCTGCAGTGTAGGGGGTGTGAATGGAAGGTAGTGGTGGAAGAGAAGGGAAGGGAACAGTCTGCAGTGTAGGGGTGTGAATGGAAGGTAGTGGTGGCTGTGAAGGGAACAGAGAAGGGAACAGAAGACAGTGTAGGGGGTGTGAATGGAAGGTAGAAGGGAACAGAAGAAAATGTAGGGAGTGTGCATAGAATTAGAGGTGGCTGTAAAGGGAACAGAGAAGGGAACAGTCTGCAGTGTAGGGTGCGTGAATGGAAGGTAGTGGTGGCTGTGAAGGGAACAGAGAAGAGAACAGAAGACAGTGTAGGGGGTGTGAATGGAAGGTAGTGGTGGCTGTGAAGGGAACAGAGAAGGGAACAGAAGACAGTGTAGGGGGTGTGAATGGAAGGTAGAAGGGAACAGAAGAAAATGTAGGGAGTGTGCATAGAAGGTAGTGGTGGCTGTAAAGGGAACAGAGAAGGGAACAATCTGCAGTGTAGGGTGTGTGAATGGAAAGTAGTGGTGGCTGTGAAGGGAACAGAGAAGGGAACAGTCTGCAGTGTAGGGGGTGTGAATGGAAGGTAGTGGTGGCTGTGAAGGGAACAGAGAAGGGAACAGTCTGCAGTGTAGGGTGTGTGAATGGAAAGTAGTGGTGGCTGTGAAGGGAACAGAGAAGGGAACAATCTGCAGTGTAGGGTGTGTGAATGGAAAGTAGTGGTGGCTGTGAAGGGAACAGAGAAGGGAACAGTCTGCAGTGTAGGAGGTGTGAATGGAAGGTAATGGTGGCTGTGAAGGGAACAGTCTGCAGTGTAGGGGGTGTGAATGGAAGGCAGTGGTGGCTGTGAAGGGAACAGTCGGCAGAGTAGGGAGTGTGAATGGAAGGCAGTGGTGGCTGTGAAGGGAACAGAGAAGGGAACAGTCTGCAGTGTAGGGGGTGTGAATGGAAGGTAGTGGTGGAAGAGAAGGGAAGGGAACAGTCTGCAGTGTAGGGGGTGTGAATGGAAGGTAGTGGTGGAAAAGAAGGGAAGGGAACAGTCTGCAGTGTAGGGGGTGTGAATGGAAGGCAGTGGTGGCTGTGAAGGGAACAGTCGGCAGAGTAGGGAGTGTGAATGGAAGGTAGTGGTGGCTGTGAAGGGAACAGAGAAGGGAACAGTCTGCAGTGTAGGGGGTGTGAATGGAAGGCAGTGGTGGCTGTGAAGGTAACAGAGAAGGGAACAGAAGACAGTGTAGGGAGTGTGAATGGAAGGTAGTGGTGGCTGTGTAGAGAACATAGAAGGGAACAGTAGGCAGTGTAGGGGGTGTGAATGGAAGGTAGTGGTGGCTGTGAAGGGAACAGAGAAGGGAACAGTCTGCAGTGTAGGAGGTGTGAATGGAAGGTAGTGGTGGCTGTGAAGGGAACAGAGAAGGGAACAGTCTGCAGTGTAGGGAGTGTGAATGGAAGGTAGTGGTGGCTGTGAAGGGAACAGAAGACAGTGTAGGGAGTGTGCATGGATGGCAGTGGTGGCTGTGAAGGGAAAGAAGAACAGAACAGTAGGCAGAGTAGGGAGTGTGAATGGAAGGTAGTGGTGACTGTGATGGTAACAGAGAAGGGAACAGTCGGCAGTGTAGGGAGTGTGAATGAAAGGTAGTCGTGGCTGTGAAGGGAACGGAATAGTAGGCAGAGTAGGGAATGTGAATGGAAGGTAGTGGTGGCTGTGAAGGGAACAGTCAGCAGTGTAGGGAGTGTGAATGGAAGGCAGTGGTGGCTGTGAAGGGAACAGTCAGCAGTGTAGGGAGTGTGAATGGAAGGTAGTGGTGGCTGTGAAGGGAACAGAGAAGGGAACAGTAGGCAGTGTAGGGAGTGTGAATGGAAGGTAGTGGTGACTGTGATGGGAACAGAGAAGGGAACAGTAGGCAGTGTAGGGAGTGTGAATGGAAGGTAGTGGTGGCTGTGAAGGGAACAGAGAAGGGACCAGTATGAAATGTAGGGAGTGTGCATGGAAGGTAGGGGCGGCTGAGTAGGGAACAGAGAGGGGACCAGAAGACAGTGTAGGGAGTGTGAATGGAAGGTAGAGGTGAATGTGAAGGGAACAGAGAAGAGAACAGTCGGCAGTGTAGGGGGTGTGAATGGAAGGTAGAAGGGAACAGAAGACAATGTAGGGAGTGTGCATAGGAGGTAGAGGTGGCTGTAAAGGGAACAGAGAAGGGAACAGTCTGCAGTGTAGGGGGTGTGAATGGAAGGTAGTGGTGGCTGTGAAGGGAACAGAGAAGAGAACAGAAGACAGTGTAGGGGGTGTGAATGGAAGGTAGTGGTGGCTGTGAAGGGAACAGAGAAGGGAACATAAGACAGTGTAGGGGGTGTGAATGGAAGGTAGAAGGGAACAGAAGACAATGTAGGGAGTGTGCATAGAAGGTAGAGGTGGCTGTAAAGGGAACAGAGAAGGGAACAATCTGCAGTGTAGGGTGTGTGAATGGAAGGTAGTGGTGGCTGTGAAGGGAACAGAGAAGGGAACAGTCTGCAGTGTAGGAGGTGTGAATGGAAGGTAATGGTGGCTGTGAAGGGAACAGTCTGCAGTGTAGGGTGTGTGAATGGAAGGTAGTGGTGGAAGAGAAGGGAAGGGAACAGTCTGCAGTGTAGGGGGTGTGAATGGGAGGTAGTGGTGGCTGTGAAGGGAACAGAGAAGGGAACAGTCGGCAGTGCAGAGAGTGTGAATGGAAGGTAGTGGTGGTTGTGAAGGGAACAGAGAAGGGAACGGTCTGCAGTGTAGGAGGTGTGAATGGAAGGTAGTGGTGGCTGTGGAGGGAACAGAGAAGGGAACAGTCTGCAGTGTAGGGGGTGTGAATGGAAGGTGTGGTTGAAGGGAAGGGAACAGTCGGCAGTGTAGGGGGTGTGAATGGAAGGTAGAAGGGAACAGAAGACAATGTAGGGAGTGTGCATAGGAGGTAGAGGTGGCTGTAAAGGGAACAGAGAAGGGAACAGTCTGCAGTGTAGGGGTGTGAATGGAAGGTAGTGGTGGCTGTGAATGGAACAGAGAAGGGAACAGAAGACAGTGTAGGGGGTGTGAATGGAAGGTAGAAGGGAACAGAAGACAATGTAGGGAGTGTGCATAGAAGGTAGAGGTGGCTGTAAAGGGAACAGAGAAGGGAACAATCTGCAGTGTAGGGTGTGTGAATGGAAAGTAGTGGTGGCTGTGAAGGGAAGAGAGAAGGGAACAGTCTGCAGTGTAGGGGGTGTGAATGGAAGGTATTGGTTGCTGTGAAGGGAACAGAGAAGGGAACAGTCTGCAGTGTAGGGAGTGTGAATGGAAGGTAGTGGTGGAAGAGAAGGGAACGGAACAGTCGGCAGTGTAGGGGGTGTGAATGGAAGGTAGTGGTGGCTGTGAAGGGAACATAGAAGGGAACAGAAGACAGTGTAGGGAGTGTGAATGGAAGGTAGTGGTGGCTGTGAAGGGAACAGAGAAGGGAACAGAAGACAGTGTAGGAAGTGTGAATGGAAGGTAGTGGTGGCTGTGAAGGGAACAGAGAAGGGAACAGTAGACAGTGTAGGGAGTGTGAATGGAAGGTAGTGGTGGCTGTGAAGGGAACAGAGAAGGGAACAGAAGACAGTGTAGGGAGTGTGAATGGAAGGTAGTGGTGGCTGTGAAGGGAACAGAGAAGGGAACAGAAGACAGTGTAGGGATTGTGAATGGAAGGTAGAAGGGAACAGAAGACAATGTAGGGAGTGTGCATAGAAGGTAGAGGTGGCTGTAAAGGGAACAGAGAAGGGAACAATCTGCAGTGTAGGGTGTGTGAATGGGAGGTAGTGGTGGCTGTGAAGGGAACAGAGAAGGGAACAGTCGGCAGTGCAGGGAGTGTGAATGGAAGGTAGTGGTGGAAGAGAAGGGAACGGAACAGTCGGCAGTGTAGGGGGTGTGAATGGAAGGTAGTGGTGGCTGTGAAGGGAACATAGAAGGGAACAGAAGACAGTGTAGGGAGTGTGAATGGAAGGTAGTGGTTGCTGTGAAGGGAACAGAGAAGGGAACAGAAGACAGTGTAGGGAGTGTGAATGGAAGGTAGTGGTGGCTGTGAAGGGAACAGAGAAGGGAACAGAAGACAGTGTAGGGAGTGTGAATGGAAGGTAGTGGTGGCTGTGAAGGGAACAGAGAAGGGAACAGAAGACAGTGTAGGGATTGTGAATGGAAGGTAGTGGTGGCTGTGAAGGGAACAGAGAAGGGAACATAAGACAGTGTAGGGGGTGTGAATGGAAGGTAGAAGGGAACAGAAGACAATGTAGGGAGTGTGCATAGAAGGTAGAGGTGGCTGTAAAGGGAACAGAGAAGGGAACAATCTGCAGTGTAGGGTGTGTGAATGGAAGGTAGTGGTGGCTGTGAAGGGAACAGAGAAGGGAACAGTCTGCAGTGTAGGAGGTGTGAATGGAAGGTAATGGTGGCTGTGAAGGGAACAGTCTGCAGTGTAGGGTGTGTGAATGGAAGGTAGTGGTGGCTATGAAGGGAACAGAGAAGGGAACAGTCTGCAGTGTAGGGTGTGTGAATGGAAGGTAGTGGTGGAAGGGAAGGGAACAGTCTGCAGTGTAGGGGGTGTGAATGGGAGGTAGTGGTGGCTGTGAAGGGAACAGAGAAGGGAACAGTCGGCAGTGCAGAGAGTGTGAATGGAAGGTAGTGGTGGTTGTGAAGGGAACAGAGAAGGGAACGGTCTGCAGTGTAGGAGGTGTGAATGGAAGGTAGTGGTGGCTGTGGAGGGAACAGAGAAGGGAACAGTCTGCAGTGTAGGGGGTGTGAATGGAAGGTGTGGTTGAAGGGAAGGGAACAGTCGGCAGTGTAGGGGGTGTGAATGGAAGGTAGAAGGGAACAGAAGACAATGTAGGGAGTGTGCATAGGAGGTAGAGGTGGCTGTAAAGGGAACAGAGAAGGGAACAGTCTGCAGTGTAGGGGTGTGAATGGAAGGTAGTGGTGGCTGTGAAGGGAACAGAGAAGGGAACAGAAGACAGTGTAGGGGGTGTGAATGGAAGGTAGAAGGGAACAGAAGACAATGTAGGGAGTGTGCATAGAAGGTAGAGGTGGCTGTAAAGGGAACAGAGAAGGGAACAATCTGCAGTGTAGGGTGTGTGAATGGAAAGTAGTGGTGGCTGTGAAGGGAACAGAGAAGGGAACAGTCTGCAGTGTAGGGGGTGTGAATGGAAGGTAGTGGTTGCTGTGAAGGGAACAGAGAAGGGAACAGTCTGCAGTGTAGGGAGTGTGAATGGAAGGTAGTGGTGGAAGAGAAGGGAACGGAACAGTCGGCAGTGTAGGGGGTGTGAATGGAAGGTAGTGGTGGCTGTGAAGGGAACATAGAAGGGAACAGAAGACAGTGTAGGGAGTGTGAATGGAAGGTAGTGGTGGCTGTGAAGGGAACAGAGAAGGGAACAGAAGACAGTGTAGGGAGTGTGAATGGAAGGTAGTGGTGGCTGTGAAGGGAACAGAGAAGGGAACAGTAGACAGTGTAGGGAGTGTGAATGGAAGGTAGTGGTGGCTGTGAAGGGAACAGAGAAGGGAACAGAAGACAGTGTAGGGAGTGTGAATGGAAGGTAGTGGTGGCTGTGAAGGGAACAGAGAAGGGAACAGAAGACAGTGTAGGGATTGTGAATGGAAGGTAGAAGGGAACAGAAGACAATGTAGGGAGTGTGCATAGAAGGTAGAGGTGGCTGTAAAGGGAACAGAGAAGGGAACAATCTGCAGTGTAGGGTGTGTGAATGGGAGGTAGTGGTGGCTGTGAAGGGAACAGAGAAGGGAACAGTCGGCAGTGCAGGGAGTGTGAATGGAAGGTAGTGGTGGAAGAGAAGGGAACGGAACAGTCGGCAGTGTAGGGGGTGTGAATGGAAGGTAGTGGTGGCTGTGAAGGGAACATAGAAGGGAACAGAAGACAGTGTAGGGAGTGTGAATGGAAGGTAGTGGTTGCTGTGAAGGGAACAGAGAAGGGAACAGAAGACAGTGTAGGGAGTGTGAATGGAAGGTAGTGGTGGCTGTGAAGGGAACAGAGAAGGGAACAGAAGACAGTGTAGGGAGTGTGAATGGAAGGTAGTGGTGGCTGTGAAGGGAACAGAGAAGGGAACAGAAGACAGTGTAGGGATTGTGAATGGAAGGTAGTGGTGGCTGTGTAGAGAACATAGAAGGGAACAGTCGGCAGTGTCGGGGGTGTGAATGGAAGGTAGTGGTGGCAGTGAAGGGAACGGAACAGTCGGCAGCTTAGGGGGTGTGAATGGAAGGTAGTGGTGGCTGTGAAGAGAACAGAGAAGGGAACAGTCGGCAGTGTCGGGGGTGTGAATGGAAGGTAGTGGTGGAAGAGAAGGGAACGGAACAGTCTGCAGTGTAGGGGGTGTGAATGGAAGTTAGTGGTGGCAGAGAAGGGAACGGAACAGTCGGCAGTGTAGGGGTGTGAATGGAATGCGGAGGTGCTGCGGAGTGAGCAGTCGGCAGTGTAGGGAGTGTGACTGTAAGGTGAAAGGGATTATGAAGGGAACGGAGAAGGTGATAATAGGTACTGTAAGGAGTGTTTATGGAAGGAGAAGGTGACAGACAAAGGAATACCAGGCAGTGTATGGAGGTATGAAGGGACTGGGAAGGCAACGGAGAAGGGAACAGTAGTATGCATGTGCTATTTATGAACATTATAAGATTTTATGGTGGATATTTACGGTACATTCTTGTTAAATACTTGTATATACATACCCAAAAGGAAAAATGTGGAGAACCACAGAAGTTGGTAGCGCTGTGTTCATGCCTTGCCCAGGGTGTGGTTTGTGTTTATTGCACATGTGAACTATTCAAGTTACATGGGGAGCGAGGTTTCTTCCATTTGCACACGCAGAAATGCTAAAGACGTCAATCCAGCAAAACGGCTGGGTAGGGAAAAGACATTAGGCACCCTTTGGTTTTCTGATGACGTCACAGAGTTGACACCTTTCCATCTCATTTGCTGCTGCCAGACTAGGCAAGGTCTGGAGGCTGGGACCAGTGATCAGCTCTTGCATGGCCCTTTACACGTTCCCCCTCTACCACTGCCAGCAAGGAAACGTGTGAGTACCAAAGGGCAAGCCAGGGGTAGCACCTGCTACTAGTCACTACCACCAATGGCGTCCATCGCACTGCCACAGCGAACCTCTTTTAAGACCAAAATAAGCCTAAAACCTTCGAAAATCGGAGTCATGGACTCAACGAGTGCTATAGACTGCGCTGTGTTTACTTCAAGATTCGTAGCCTTTGAAGTCATCTTAAATTAACATGTCTGGCGTATTTTCATAAGGGTCGCCCTGAGTCCCTGACAACACTCCCTGCACCCAATCGGAGAGACAAACAAATGCCACCCGGTGCCCCGCCTTCAGCTCCACCCTGAATTAGACAAACAAAAACACCCTAAAAACTAGTGGCTTCTATTTCTATTAGTGGTGGGAGTGGCTTACTCCCACAATTATAGGCGCAGAGATATTTACATTTCCCAAAACGTAAAATTACATCCACAAATTTGGGCAACCAAATTTAGGACTTCCAATCCCAAAAACGTTGCCTCTAGGTCTGACAGCTGGGTATGATTCTCAGCCTACAGGACGGGGCGGGGGTTGGGGCTGAAAGGTGCCCAGGGCACGGGACAAATAGCCACGGAGGCAAAGGAGCAGTGGAAGGCAGGTGTGAGAAGCTGGCCTGGTATAGGATGTCCACTAATGTAAGTGGGCACCCTGCACCAGCCCAGACAACCCTCATGGTGATTTAAGAGGTCTTAGACAACCTTAGACAGCTCTCTAAGTGGTAGCTGTAGAGAGCAGCCTTCAGGCTTAGTCCAGGAGTGTAAAGCACCTTGATTTACCAGAATGCAATCTTATAGTATAAACTAAGTGAAAAAGAACCACAGAAGGTATTTATAAAAATATGTATTTATTATATAATACTCTATAACATGTTTAGATATCTCCTACCCGGAGATAAACACAATGCACACAATACTTTCCAAAGAAATACAGTAAATAGCACAGAATACATAGTGGACCCCAGGGGGGGACCAAACCATATACTAAAGAAAGTGGTAAAAAAAAACCACGACTCTGGTCAAAACAGTGTCAAGAGGACGTATAAGCGCTGGGGAACCACGGAACCACTCAAGGTGAGTAGCAAGGGACCCCACGGAGAGCGTGTGCAGTGTGGAAACACAACCGAGTGCTCCGTACAACTCAATGTGTAAGTCGCGGTTGGATTTGAAAAGATTAAGGACTCTTCCCAGTGGACCCTTAAGAAACGCCGTGGAAGACAGAAGGTTGGCGAGCCACTTCACCCGTGGATACCGTGGTACCCACATTATCTACACCAGGGAAGCCGGGTGCATAGGTGTGAAGTGGTGTCGGAAACTGCAGTCAAACCCAATGGAGGACTTCAGGAAAGTGCCGCTGCTGACAAAGGAGAAAGTGTCCGGTGGAATACGAAGGTGGATTCTAGTTGAGAGGTACCTGCAAGCAGAGGGGACAGAGTCTATGTCACTCAGGAGTGACCAGGAGGTCAGGAAGACAAACGCCCACCAACATCAGGAGTTGCAGGACAGTTGACGAGGACCTTGAATCTGCTGCTGTGAGGATTAGGCAACGCTAAGGAAGACCAGGAGCTGTCTCATGGCGAATGTTGATTGCTGAGGGGTCGGTGTCCTGTGGGAGCACCAACAAGCCTTGGCAAAAGCAACCAACGCAGAAGTCGAAGAAGGTGCACTGTCAGGCCCAGCAAGGTCCAGGGGACTCACCACAAGCATGGGAGTCAGGACAGGCCCTGAGCAATCAGGGGAGCCCAAAAGAAACAAAGGTGACCCTCAAATGGACCCACAGGCCGGCCGAACTGGAGTCACGAGACAACCTTAAGCAGCTCACCAAAAGATGCAGGCCACGATGCAAAACGATGCGGTGTGGCCAAAGATTCTGGTCACTGGAGATGCTCGAGGTTGGGGCTACTTGTAGCCCAAAGATCTTCTTGGATCGAACCCAACTAGCCTTTGCAACTGCAAGCGAACGCAGTGCACAGGGTTTCGGTTATTGCAGCCCCCACGAGGGATACTGGCCTCAAACTTGGTGAGAGGGCAGTGCAGGCCTCGAGAGCTGTGGAGAACCACCACCAGTGTTGCAGAACATTTCGGAGTCCAAAGGAGCTCAGGATCAGCAGAATGGTCGACTTAGTTGTGGTGCCTGTAAATGCAGGGAAGGGATTCCTCCACTTCAAGGGTGATTCCTTCAGGTGTCTTTAATGCCCACAGGCTTTGGAAGGTTCCTGTATGGTGCACAGGCACAGACGATGCAGCAGACTGGAAGGGAGACGAAGTCGAGCCCAAATGAAGTCCAGCGAAGTCCAGAGTGCCCAGACTGTAATAGAAGAAGAGGTCTCTGATCTGAATCTTGTCCCACGACGAATCTAGGGACCCACCCACAGGTAAGCCCTTAAGCAACCTAAGGAAAGGGTTTGGACAATTTATGGGACCCTCCCAGAGGAGGGTCTGGACAGGGGGGAGGTTACTACCATGTCCTTTGTCCAGTTTCGCGCCAGAGCTCCCAGAGCTGGTTCGGCAAGCGCACCCACCCTGCCCCAATACACTAAATCCTGTTTGGGAGGTGGTCACACCTCCCTGTGACAGGATGCCTATTGTTCTGCCTTCCCCTGCTCGAGCTTCACTCAGCAGCAGGAGGGCACAATCATGACTCTGGTCGGCAGCAACCATTTTGTGCTGTCCGGGTCTAGAAGGCTGGTACCGGGAGCACTGAGAGCCTAATGGAGGGCTCTTCCAGTGCTTGGAATCACACCTCACATACCAAACATGATACGATTTATTGCAGCCAGTTTCTAGATGGTCATCGTGTAATTACGCAATGCCCCTCTATATAGCATATGGCTGCTTCACTTACAACCTGGGAGAATGGACTCTGTATGCTGTAGGGGTGTCCTGCTGATGCAGGGGCACCCTCACACTTAGAACCAAGCACCTTGCCTTCAGGATTCATAAGGCCTGCTATAGAGGTGACTTATAGGTTTTAAGTGCAGTGACACCAGATATAGGAAACATATATCTGCAGTAAGGGGTGCTAGCACCAGCTTACACAGGCTGCAATGGTAGGCCTGTAGTTCCATTTTGAATGGTCTCCTTTGGGTGACATAATGCATGCTTCAGCCCATGGGAGACCTCTGGGGTACCTATGCCCTGGGTACCTTAGTACCATATACTAAGAACTGGTAAGGGTACCCCAGTATCCAATCTGGGGAGTACCTAAGTACTGAACATACCAATTTAATGGAGAAAGCAGATAGACTTGGGTCCTGATTAGCAGGATCCCAGCCAGACTAGTCAAATGCAGCTTAGGACCAGGCAAAAAGTGGGGGTAACCATAGAAGCAGATCCTACTTTCCTACAGAAGGGCTTCGAAGGGAGGGAAGCACCAAGAAATGCAGATTAGAATGAAGACTTTGTGTTGAGATGAGGGTGGCAGGGGGCAGAAACATCAAGAGATAGGTGAATAGGGTGTAAACAGAGGGTGAAGGAAAAAGGCTTGGTGAGGAGCAGGCGAGATGAAATGAGGGAACAGCCGTGGGAGTGGGTGAAAGAAAGCAGTGTATGTGTTTTAACAAGATTTTAAGAGATCACGCTCAGATGGCCACGTATGAGGGGGAGAGGAGGAAAACCAAAATGGATAGCTTAAAATTCCTGATACACCCAGTTTCATTGTTTTATGGTCACTGTGGCTTTAAGACAGGGACCAATCAACCACATGCAAACCTGTCTTGGTCCCGCCCCAAAAGGGTCAGCTCGGCCAATTGGTATACGACAGCCCCACTGGAAAGACACCCGAGCACCCCCTGACACAGTGCAGCCTTACTGGCCTTTGACTTTGAGGTACTGCTCGAGTTCCTTTGGCACAGTGAGCATCTGCCCCAGGAGCGGGCACACACTTGCCAGCTTGGGCAACTTGTTGGCAATAACCACAAGCATTGGCTAAGCCCACAGGCCTGGCCTCAGCGAGCTGCTGCAGTGGTTACTTTTCTTTTTCAATTTTCATTTTATGCCTTTTGAACAAAAATAAATGTAAAAGTAAGCAGGCTGCCATCTAAATGTGGTTACAATATGGATGCAGTAAAATGTTAAATGTAGAAGAAAGAATTCACTGATGCAGCTGGTTTACAAGTTATATTAAAAAAAAAAAAACGCCTTTCAGTTGCGCCATCTATTTTACTAATATATTTTCTGAAGAAATCTTCACCCAACCAACCACTCAAATTGTTGGCAGCTATAATGTCATTTAAAAACTTTATAACGGTAACTTTAAAAAGGAGACAGGAAATAAATCACCACTATCAGGCAGGCTAAATAAATTGCCGTTTTTTAAAGATAATATTAAAAAATAAAATTTTAAAACCCTACTTTAAAAAGACTTGTTGCTCAAGAGAAAGGAACTACTTATAAGTGGAGGTGAACAATATACACAAACTTTGTGCACCCACTCAAAAGCGAAGGGAGCCAGGGGTAAGGAGGGCTGTACGCTGTAGTGGGCGGAAACAAAATGTAAATGACAGCTGGACAGACCAATGGATTAAGCCTGCTGAGCAAAAGCCCCTCTATGTATATATATATATATATATTATATGTATTTTTTCGAAGACAGTAGTCAAGTGAGAGAGCTAAAGCTGTCCTTAGGGCCAGACCAAAAAGATGATGTAGGCAATGCCTACTAGTCGTTGGTACCTTACGCCTGGGCTGCCACTTTAGGGGCGGGGCCAAGAGTGATCTGCATATGCTCGGTTCCTGCCTTCAATGGCACTGTGCAGGAAACAGGGCAACGGGGGGCACCCAGAGTAATTACCAGGGGGCTGGCCGCGCCCTCATCAGTTTATACCTCGCATGGAGCTGAGCAGCAACAGGCAGTTATTGATGGTTCATTGGGGTCTTTACACTGAGGTCTCGTTTTAGGAGTGCACATTTTCTACTGCTGATTTCCCAAATGTCAGATCTCGAGTCTTGCTATAAATATTAGAGAAAGCCGCAAACTCTTCCCATGTGCGATAAGGTAAGGGACCTTTAACTTTACAAACCACAAACTTAAACGTAGACAATGCTATAAGCATATAATGTTTAAGGCAAATAAACGCTGTTTCAAAGCGCCCCGAGTAGTAGCTGAAATGGACTGATGCGCTCGGAATCACACCATCTGTCAGACAACTGAGCTGAGACTTGACGCGCACCCTTCCACGCACATGGACCCCAAACCTCAAACACAGCCCCTTCTTCTCCCGCTTCCTTTCGGATGCCCTGGGCAGGCCTCCCTCGAGTGCCCACCTGAGCCCGGGTGCCTGCCTCGCCAATGCCAGGACGAGAAACAACAGGATCTGCTGAAGGGTGATTTGATCCCGGCTTGATTGTGGGGTGCCGGGACCTGTCGATCCATGTGCCAGCATTTCACTAGGCCGCAAAGGATAATAAGGGTGCCCCTTAGGAAGTATTAACACAAGTGATTAACACTCATTACTGGTGATTAGTGCTCATTATACTTTCATGGGACGAGACCCTTCTCCCCTGAATAAATGTCACCCAGACTATGCCCCCTCTTCCGAAGCCTTCCTGGGGCAGCGGTGCAGCATTTACAGGCAGGCTGAAGCATCTGTGTCCTGTATGGCTCTCATACAGCGCCTCTGGCGTTTATTTCAGCCTCTGAATCTCATAACCCACTGCTACGACATAGCAGCAGCTGATCCCTAAACTGGTACCCACTGTTGTGATGACATAAAGGCCAGGGGCGGCTGACTGGGCTCCCTCACGCCTGTCATTGCAGCTCTGCTTTGACTGAAAGCAGGATAACAGCTGCAGGAGGGAGAAGGTACACAGGGAAGGTGGCTGGCGGTGGTCATGGGTGGCAGTAAGTTTTTAGGTTGAGCCTAGCGGCAGCACGCATGCGCTGCTCGCTCTGCGAGGCATGCTGTAATAGAGTATGCAGTGGAAGCCCCGCCCACTCTCTGCCCATATTTTAAATTGGCTGGCAGCAATAAATGATTGTCCAGTCATATACTTTCTTTTATGATGAACGTAATATTTACATACGACCACATTTAAAATACAGCATACGCAGACAATACACACAGCTCCCTGAGTCCCCTTCTCTATCTCTAGCTGGAGTGGTTATTCCCAATTCACTGTAGCCGACATTCAGGTTAATCCCCACTGCCAGTCTGAGTCTCAGGATTCCCACTCCGCCTCGGTTAGAAAAGTCCAAAGTGTTCCAGCACCGAAATGCTATCTGGCAAACAAGTTACGCTGGGGCCTTCTAGCCCTTCGCTCAGTCTTAACTGCACCAGGAGAGATCGTCTGGCCAGAGTCTCCGAGAGCGCCTCTCTCGGGGGCGCGTAGACTGCAGCAGCTGCCTCTAGTGGGCATCACACACACAACTTTGCAGGGACCACTGCTTTGGGTCCTCGGCGCTCCTCCCATGCGACTGTAAGTGTCCTTATGTCATCTTAACAGGGCGAGTGGAGGTTTGGGGCATTTCAATGGCTCCTGTTTCTGATCCTCAGTCAGGGCTCTAGCCCACATCGGTCACCATAGTGGCCTCTCCTTATAACAATAGCATCCACCAAGCTACGGTCCTTGTATTTCTCCTGTGGTCCCCTCAGGCATCTAGGGTCATCACATCTGCTCCTCACTCAAACGCCAACTTACTCGCTGCACACGGGCGAGAGCCCAATGAGCACAGCAAACTTCATGGTGGCCACCTCTGGCATACGGGGCTGCTGACTCACACACCGCATGCGGGTGACTGCCCGATTGGCATGGAAAACTTCACAGCGGCTGCCTTTGGCATATGGGGTCGCAGCCTCACACATCATTCACAGGCGATGGCCCAATTGGTATGGCGAACTTCACGGCGGTCCCTATGGCATATGGGGTCACCGATTTACACACCGCACAGAGGCGACGGCCTGATTGGTACGGTGAACTTCACGGCTGATCCTTGCGACATACAGGGTATCCGACTTACCATACATGGATGATGGCGCAATCTGCACAGCAAACTTCACGGCGGATCCCTCTGGTATCATGAGTCACCGATTTGTCCCTGCAAACGGGCAACGACCCCATCAGTGTGGCAGCTGTCTCCTCACACCACAGGGATCCACTTGTCAGGATCCCTCACTGGACCTCTCTCCCTGCAGCGCTCTCCGCTTGCTTACAGGGCTCACTGGTTTTGGGAAGCAGGCAGAAACTGCTGCTCCACAGGCAAGTGGCCTTGGATGTCATTGGGTGATGTCCCCTCACCCAGCTGGGAAACTGGTAGCCCTTAGCTTCCAGCCCTGCTCACAGGCCGAAGTCTTCCAAAACCTTCCCTGCTCCCACAGCCCATCTAGCTGCTTGACATTTGAAAGTTTTGAGGGCCTCAATCTCCCGTTCTTATAGTCAATTTCCAGACACCAAATGTGATTTAGAGTCTGAGTCTTTGAAAGTTGTATTGGGGGTCAGCTTCCTTTAGAAGTGCCCTCTCTTCTGCCCGGCACTTCCTCCAGAAAACAGTCGGTCACAGCAGGAGCGACTCCAAATCCAATCTGATTGCCCCACATTACAGGCCATGTGAGTGACTAGATGTTCACACCTGGATATCTATAGGCCAGTCCGACCCTGCATGGACCACATGTGCTTGGAAAATAGTTAGCAGAATTTGTGAGTCAGTGAAAGGGTTCGAAGGCACGGATGGTGTGCTTTAATCTTATACGGTTGAAGTAGCGGATACGCCTGCAGCATTCTAGTCTCGAAATGACCAAAGCCCTGATCAATTTGATGAGATGTGGTAACCCTTCTCAGCACAGTTCGGTAAAGGTTTGTGCCTTTGACCACAGCTTAGATTTGAAAGCTAAAGGGGGAAACCTGTTGAACCAGACTCCAAGACTTTTAACAACTTCCTATCGGCCGTGAGTGGCTGCTAGTGCTTCTGGGCAGGTGAGTGGCAGGTTGTTAGCTGAGGATTCTGCCACTCTGAGGATAACCCACCATGGTATCAACTAATCATTTTTAATCCTACTTCCCACCAATGCCAGTGCTCACCCAGTAATTACCCAGCTGCTCTATGCTGCCTGATGGGGCAAGGGGCATGATCACCTGGCTAGTGCCTCTTACCCTTCGTACACGCTTGTGTACATGCGCACAGGAGAGGAGATCAATCCCCGTGGGATGCACAAGCTCTAGCTGTGTTTACCCACACCCTAATGCAGGAGGGCTATCCAGCCTCCTCATAGTCTAGGGACTTCCATTACTGTACATGACTTACAAGCGTACAGTCCACACCTTCACCCCCTCCCCCACAGCCATCGCCAAGGTCTCACTTCTAAAGTACAGCTTCTTTGAACACAACATTCCCAAAATGGGGACAGATCCTGGTCCAAGACTGCAACCTCTGGGGGGGGGGGGTTGTATTCTTTTTCATTTCTTTTTATTCTTTGTTTGTTTTATGGGACAGGAAAAGGGTTGGCAGGAGAAATTCGAGGCAGTGGAAGCCGATAGTCCATGTCCAGATAAAGAAAGGAAGCGTGTGTTTATCAAAGGGCCGCAGGCGCACAGGTCAGTGAATGTCTCAGAAGGGATGGCGCCCGGTCAGTCTGCACAGTTACCAGTCTAAGAACACCATACTTGAATGAATGAATGACTGAAGGGATAGATGGATAAGGAAAGGAGAGGTCTGTCGAGTGACCTGCAAGTGACCAGTGATTCATGCTTGGTGATTGACCTTACAAATTCAATCACCTATTACTTCGGCAGCGAGACGTCCTTAAAAATCCGACAAATCTTTTACCTGATTACCAAAATGTAATTTTATTTTCGGCACATGCTTGAATGCGCAATGCAAGTGCTAAGACTCGCAGGTACCTGCCTCAAATAGGGAACAAAGGCAGGAGAGGTGTGGGCCTTTTTGTTTATACCAACCCAGCCTTTTCTCACGCTGCAAAACCACAGCTCTGAAACTTGTCCAGAAGGCCTCCTGCCAAGTTTATTGTTTTTTTGTGCTAAGTGGAGCCTGGGTGCAGAACCTGCTCAACAAGTCGAAACTAAGCAAAGCCCTTCCCCTTAACCATAACCCAATCTTAAATTTCACCTAATCCGAATTTTTCTTCACCCCCATACCTTACCCAAGCACCTAATACATTTATGCACAACCTTTTACAATTTAAAAAAAAAATAAGATTTATAATTTTTTGAGAAAACCTTTTGGTGTCGGTGTTCACTCGCTGGCCCACACAGTCATTCATTTTTTTACTTTATTTCGGCTCAATTGAACCATAAAAGCACAAAACCGCATATCTACTTAAAAACATTATAAATACCAGTCTCAGTTAATGACAATATGTAAAACAGTGTGCAACATCAGCTGTCAGGGAAGCTGCCACAGAGCTCAGACAAGAGCAAAGAGGACAAAAACCTCGAAAAAAGTCATTATGAGAGGGCTCATTGGAGTCCCGCGATGTCCCCTGAGAAATCTGAGCGAAAGATCAAATATTTAGAAGACAATCAATATAACAATAAAAGACACAGCAATCAGCATACATAGATACATTAAATATCCAGCTAAAAATCACTAAAACATCACATAAAAACAATAGCTCTCTGCTTGATGGCGCGTTCCATATACATGGCAGCAGAGAAGCAGGTCTTATTCGTCGGTAGGGTTTGCAGGTGGATAAAGCCGGCTCTACAATAACGAATATTGGCCACACTGAGGACGGGCAACAGATAGCATTTCCTCAGCATTTAATAACATTTGCAAAATAACAAAATGTAAGGTAGTTTGTGGTGACTGGCCATCACAAGTGCATAGAGGAAGGTGTAAAAAATATCTGCCTTGTGACAGTCATCCTTTAAGTACTTCTTTACTCATTTTGCTGGCGTGTGCTTGTTCGATCTCTCAAACCATCCGGCTTAGGGAATTTTCCAAAGGCGCTGTCCTGCAACATTGTAGCGTCTGCATAGAGCAGGTGAGCCCCACATGCCGTCTGCCTTGTGCCCAGGGGCGGCTCTTCCGCTAAGGTGGAGGCGCATCGCCCTACTGCTCTTTCAGCAGGAACGATACAAAATTATTATTTTATTTTTCGCAGGTTCGGGGTTGGAGGCACAGGGGGCATGAGTGGTTTGCACACTCCAAGTGCCCATGACTGCAAGGCCGGCCGTCTTGGCCCAGCCAAACAGTCATGCGCACTTTGCATGTTCCCCATCAGGCTGCATTACACAGCCTGGTGTAGAACATGCCCAGGCCCCCAGTCCCCATCTGAGCGCCGATACATGGCACTCAGACCAATCACAATGCTGCATTGCAGTGTTGTGATTGGCTTAGGGGAGCAATTGCTAGGGAGAACCTGGGTGCTTCCTGGTTTCGTGACTCACGGGAGAAGCGGAGAGAGGAGCGACCGGTGGAAAAGGAAATTAGTACTTTTTAAAATGTTGTCCCCCGCTATCTCTTCTCCCCTTCCCCTCCACCCTCATTTACTGACAGTCGCTACTGCTTGTGTCTACCCAGCCTGTCTAACAGGGAAGACGTGTGAAAGCGATGGAAACGTTTGACTGGTGAAGGCGGAGGAGTTTCCTGGAGATGTGTTAGACCTTCCATGTTCATTGAGTGGCTGCTGGTATGAAGTGTGTGTGGGATGAATCAGTGTTTGACTCTGCTGTATGCTTCTGAGAGCCCCTGATCTTTGTTCCTGCAACGTGTGCATAAGAATACTAGAGTAACCGTTTCCTGTGCGGCAAAGGTAAGGCGGTCTGGGAGCAGTTGCAGTATATGTGTGAAAGAAACCTTTGGTGTTAAAATGGAATGTCATGTCTCACCAGCAGGAAAAGGGAAATATATGAACAACCACCACTTCCCCTCCTACCCTTTACCACCACTACCCTACTACGAGGCGTGCCACAAGAATCTACACCGGCGGCACCCCTGCTGTTCAACCTCCGGGACACCTTCTGAGTCCTCTTGGTACAGATTTTCACCATTGAACCAATGACATGTAACTGTACCGCAGAACACACTCTTGTGATAATGCAGCCTCTCTTGCTGCCTGTCTAGATCAAATCAAAAGTTGGCTGTCCCTGCACAACTCATTCTCAACCCAGACAAGGCTGAATTATTCCCCTGACGCATAGATGGCAAAAAGCTGACTTACATCCCTTAACACTCTGGGAATCTCTCCTAACTCAAATCAAAATCGAGATCTTTGGGCATAACAGGCTTCACCTCAATGATCACATCAAGGACATTGTGAGAGGTGTCTAGCATCGAGAGAGTGATTAGAAAACTGAAACAGATCTTGCCCAAGAACGACCTAAAAATAATGGTTCAGAACTTGGACCCTCGTTTACAGTCTGACAGACCAGGAACTGTGCCGCAAACTCCCAAAGTACCCTGTTTACCAAACTGACAGTCTGTCCACTCTATTTCGAATCGCGAGGACCATCAGGTTTCCCCTGGTGGTACCCTCGATGACTTCACAGCAGCAATCTTACACCGCTGGCCAGAGAAACTTGGGGCCATTGCTTTAGGAACATGAGACTGTCTGCCCAATTTACAGCAGATGTTCTGATGTCCTTTTTGCTGCTTAGAACTGCCTGGGAAACCCTGGCGGTCCAAACAGAAAACAAAAAAAAAACTTTACACCCAGAGAGAACTTCCACGGTGTGAGGTCCATTCGCATGTTGTTTTACAAAATCAAACTCCTGCTTTGTGAGTTTGATTTGTACAATAAAATGTTTCCTGAGCAGGCCCCTGAAACATCACAGCCCCTCAGCAAACTTTCAGTGACAATCTACAATGGTGGCATCTCCCTTGAAGCACAGAGCGCTTCACCAGGCTTTCAGTGATCCCTTACGCTACTCCACCAAGATGGCAGAGATAATGAATTCCACCAACCTGGCGGGCGGTGGGCAATCTGCCAAACTGCAAATGAGGGCCTCTCAGGAGAATTGTTCTAAGACACATGTTTCTAATGGGTATCCCAAATTTAGAATAGCTCCACTCAGAGTGGTCCTGCAGGCCACTGCATGTTAGCTGGCTGGAACAAGGAAAAAGGATCATATCACCCTTTCATCATAAATGAGCTCAAGTGTCAACTTAAACTTGCTTTTCGACCTCACAAGGCTGTTCATTTCAACCCTCCCAAACACTTGGCGTGGGAGATCCAGATCGATGGACTTCCAGAGCAAGAGGTCTACACTAGGAAATCCCCAAACCCCTCAAACAAAGGACACGAAAACAAGCTTTCTCTGAAGCTGTTCCAAAAGTCTTGAACTCCCATTGACTCGCCGTGAGGAAATCTGCCTAAAACATATTAAAACATGATTGCAAGTTGTAACAAAGTAAGAAGGTGTCATACTGTGAAATAAATCAGAAGGCCACCCTATTACTTGACGGCCCTTTGAGACGTCCACCGCCTGAGACAGCGCTGATAAGGAAAGGGAAAGGACCACCCCTTGTACTATCGTCCAATTGCCATGTTGGACAGGATGAGGAAAACATTTGTTAAGATCATATTAAAGCACTTAGACATATAGGTAATTGAAAATCAGTTAATACTAATTGCCCAAGCTGGGCTCTGAGCTTCCCACTAGATAACATCTTGTGTCGGCAGCTTCTGATTGAGAAACATGTGCAAAGCCGACGTTCGAAACAATATCTTGCATTTGGTGAATTTACTTGTGTGTTCGATCGACTTGACCCAACAAACCTAAGGCAATCATTAAAAATTTGAATGTCCCAGATTACTTTCTGTAGGCGATGACAAATCTCCACTCTGACAATCGGCTATGAGCTATGATTGGTGCCAGTTCTGAATTATGGGCAAAAATTCCTGTAGTTACTGGCATAAAGGAGGGATATGTCTTGGTTCTTCTTTATTTCCACTGTTTATTGTGGACTTCCCTAAATTTGTAAAAAAAAAAAAAAAAATAATAATGCTTTTATACGTAAATTAGGGTTAAAAGAATGACTTCCCCTAATGTATGCAGATGAATCAGTATTATTTGGCTTTACTCAAGCATTGTTACAACAGCAATTGATTGCTTGGGCTAATTACTCGAGAACCTATAATCTATTGGGAAATTAGAAAATGGGTAATACTGTTGAAAATGCAGTCGCCAAAAGCAAGCTCTGTCGGACTGGGTTTATTACAATTCCTAAATGCTTTCATTAAGAGAGATGTGATCTCTAAACCTCCAGCTATTGCCCAAAATGCCACAGAAACTCAGCTAGTAATTAACATTTAAAACAAGCATTGGCATAGCCAATAGGTCTCGCTTTTGGGACCTTATAAGAATTTAGTTATGCAGCACAATATACTTGGTGTAACAACATCAACTGTTGCATGGCGAAACACTTATAAGGATATTGTGCTGCATAACTAAATACTTCTAAGGTCCCAAAAGCGAGACCTATTGGCTATGCGCATTAACTGGCCCTAGGCTCGACCTAAAAAGGAAAAGTCCTATAATGAACACACAACTAACAAACATGCGCAAAATTATAAATGTACAAGATTTCAAGTGGAATTGCAAATTGAAGCTCCCCCTAAAGGGAATATGCAGAAAAGCAGCTACAGCTGCGCTGTCACTCCAGAATTAAAAGGTGAAGCATGAATATTGGCCCCTATTGACATGAGACTGGAAAAGTCTAACCCTTTCCCTGGAAACATTTAAAAAATAAAATAGCACAACTTATTAAACAATCTCCCAAGTCATATTGGTTACAAGTAGTTCTGAGGTGGGACCCGTCTGACCTTTACCAGGGAAGCTTGTAGGGAGGTAGAAGTTTTGTGCCAAGATCACTTTGAAAAATGGGAACAAAAGGTGTTTTTTACAGCATGATTTTCTAAATAAATCGTCTAAAAACAACAGGCTTTGTTGGCAGTTCTGAAAATTAACTTATAAACGTATGTGTTATATGGTTGCCAACTGAATGCAGAACCATTATTTCACTGCGTCATCAATCCTATGTGTGACTGACCAGTGAAAATGCTGGATGCACCATGGAGACACATTTGTGCCACGTAACTGAAGTGTGGTCTGCCACTGTCTGCCACTGATCTACTGGTGAAAAGTGACAGTCATGGAAAATGCGCCAGTAGAAAACATACCCGTTTGAATAGTGTGCCGAGGAATGCACTGCACATCACTGTTTTCCACCAACATTAAAAGTGCTGTTAATGTATAGTGCTCCCACCATATCCCAATGTTGCTGACATATCCCCTGTATGATGCAGAGGTTCTGTCTAAGGGGAGAAAGGGAGAATTATGCGGGGATGGACCGTCGCCAAGGGCAGAGAAAAGGATGGATACGTGGGGGGTTACAAATTCCAAGAACTTACTGGAAGGGACGCAATTGGGGGTCCAAGAGGGATCGGCTAGAAACAACAGTAATCGCTCACAGTCGCGAGAAAACGAAATGCTGCTGGAAAGCAAGCGAGCGAGTCTGATAAGTAGGAGGTACAATGGAAATTGCACAAAAGGTGTGTTCCCCCGGGGTAGGAATCAGAGAGCGTTGTACCGCGGGGGAATGCGGGCTACGGGTTCTGCCCACTGGCGAGGCGGACCAGAAGGGGACATACCCGGAGTTATAGGTGCTAAACTCCGTCAGGCTAGAATAGGAAGAGCAATCGCGGGGCAGTAAACCACCATGCTGCAGGAGTGGTGTGTGACAGGGAGCCATTGGGCCGCTGGTTCTGACCTCCGTCGAGGTAGACCAGTGGAGGGTATATAAGGAGCTGCCGGTGCTGGACTGCGTCGGGATAGGACAGGAAGGGCAATCAAAGGGCGGGGAGCCACCAGACTGTGGGGGTAATGTGGGGCGGGGAGCTGTCAGGCAGCGGTTGTGGAGCAGGAATGTATGCCTGGAGTGGGAAACCTTAAGGGATGTTGAAGTGGCCGTGATCAACACGGAAGGTGCTCGTAAGGGAGCGGGGGCAGGCTAAACTTACTTGGAAAAGTGAGTTCGAGGCATGGCAAGGCGCATCATGGTGCCGGCAGGAGTCAGGGTCTGTTTGTGTCCTCGGCATGCACGGGATAATTACGAGAGTCAGGTCACATGGTGCGCTCAGGTCGGAAAAAGACTAGACCGCGCGCAGGCAGAATGTCAAACATGAAGGACAGAGAAAAAAGACTAGAGGAGTCCGCATTGGGAATTGTGAAAATGAAAGTGATCTCATTAATGAGGAAGAGGGGGGGCTGTGTGTGTGCGCAGAGTTAATGAGCCATGGCGAGCAGATGGTGGCAGCGTGCGTGCACGCGCGTAACCGCAAACTTCAGGCCAGCAAAAGCGTGTGGTGGCACTTTCAAAACCCACTTACTAAATGTCTCGCTGAGCAGCGCATGCGCTACCTCAGGCGAGACCTAAAAAAAATGGATGGTGTTGCATCGTGTCTCTGGTAGGTATATCATGGGGAAAGATTATGTAACTTGATTGAGAGTCCACAGATGAAATTAGGTGTAAGCTCAGAGAGATACATTTGTTCTTTCAGGTGGCATGCTACCTTTATAATGTATCTAAGGGCAGTCTTAGAGCCTCTATTCTTTGGTATGTTCAGTGATGCCTTTTTATATAGCACAAACACGACCCAAAGGTATTGAAGCACTTTACATGAGCACCAGTTACATTACACAAATCATATATTTTTTTTCATTTTTAGACACAGGGATATTAAGTAATTTGCCTAGAATCTCAGGATGTTGAGCAGATGCTAAGACTCCAACCTGGTTCCCCAGTTTCAAAGTCGGCAGCTCTGACCTTAACACCACATATTCTCCCCAATCTTTTACGAGCTAATGAATTATATGTTTGGAAATAACCAAGTCTGTGATTTTGAATCAGACTAATACAGCCACTTTAAAACTATGACTAAAAAATAGGACCTGTCATGGATAGCCCGAATTAATAGAATTATGAGGAATTTGCTTCCGAGTTTCCTATGTGTGACACACACCTTCCTGCTATAGGCCACAAAACAAATTATGAAAGATCTCCAGACCAGTCTTTTACAGTTTGCTTGTGGGAATAAATCTTCTAGAGTAACAAGGACAGCTCTATTTAAGAGTCCAAAGAAGGGAGGCTGGGGCTGCCAGATATGATTCGAAATCTAAGCGCGGCTCAAACTTGCTTGGATGAAACCTCAAAAATAAACTCCCTGGCTCCAGCTGGAGACAGCATTATAAACCAATCCATTGTAGAACTTACTCTGGCTCCATCACAGCAACAGACCACACACCAACACTTTCTCACACCCTGTGCGTGTACCGTTGAAACACTGGAAACGCCCGAAACAATTTGGGAATGTCACCACTTTTCTGTCCCCTATTACCCCACTCTGTATTCAAATAGTCACTTATGCCGATGATACACAGTTGATTGTTGCCTTCAACCAGATGAAGGACTCTACATCAGATTTTGCACTGTGCCTGGAAGGAATATCAGCATGGATGGATCACTCTTTCTTGAAGCTGAATGGCTCAAAAACAGAGCTGATGTTTTTGAGTAATTCTATTATACCTAATCTAACATCTTTTTGGCCTAATTGTTTCGGTCCCCCCCCACTTCCCAAAGATCATATCAAAAGTTTGGGAGTATGGCTTGACCGTAAGCTTGATTTTGGGAAACAAGCAAGGAAGGTGGCTGGCAGCTGCTATGGATTATTGAGGATGACTCGGAAAATTATCCCTATCCTCCCTCCCAGTATAAGAAAGGTGGTAATTCAGGCCCTGATTTTATCAAGGCTTGATTATGCTAATGCCCTCTACCTGGGAGCACCTTGCTCCACGGTCAGGACATTACAAGTTGTTCAGAACTGTGCGGCTCGCCAACTTCTGAACATCCCCAAGCGACAGTCAGCACGGCAAGCACTGACCACTCTGCACTGGTTGCCCATCCAGCAGAGAGCGCAGGTCAAGGCGCTCTGCATTTTACACAAGATCTCATCAGGCTCTGCCCCTTCTATTATTGGTTCCCTCGCCTCCTTTTATCATCCTTCCAGAAATCTTCGCTCAGGCAATAAGTTGCTGGCAGTTGTTCCCAGAATTAGGAAAGATCTTTTTCCTACAACACAGCACGGCTCTGGAACTCACTTCCTCTTGATATTCGATGCATGACCAACCATCTGGGCTTTCGTAAATGTTTAAAAACCTTTTTGTTCCCATAAACATCTACTATTCATTAGCTTTGGCTTTAGCGCGGGGATGCCTTTGGTAACCATGCGCTCTATAAATATTCTTACAATTACAATTACTCTCTCACAATCCAGATTACCCGCCAGGCTTTTACGGACGCTGTACTTTTAACTAGGGAGGGAGAAAGTCCCGTAGGTTGAAATACTTTTTTGATATGGGAAGGCTGCGATCTTGAGACAAATGTGAGAAGGCTGTGTCCTTACGGCGGGCTACCAGGTTTAAATTGATGCTAGCTCTGCACTGGGCTGGCTCAGGAGATCACAGAATCACTGGATCACAGGCTCGGACACTGTTTGAGACAGTATTTGGCCTGCTCTCTAACTGAGAGTGGTTTCCCAGCTTTATCACTGTGGAAATATGGATTTTTCTGATCAGTTATGTCCCCTATCTTGGACCCCAACGGTTCCATGTATAAATCACAAGTACATGTATGTTCCCTCCAGTTCCAGTTATGAAGACGCAAACTCATGCGCGTCCACCGTTAACATATCCTCTTTCAGATCCGCCATGAATGGGCCGGATATTCCATTCCTAAGTACGAAAGGCCACCGGCTTTATATGGTTCACTTATGCCATTTTACAGTTCAGGCGAGTAGGCCCTGATTCTGTCATCAAGCTTTTCTTGCTTTCTGCCTCTGAAGCTCCAGTCTGAGCCTGCATCTGTGACCATGAACTTTGTCTCATTCCCTGCGCGGCTCACGATGCCTGACATCAGCCTGTTGCCTGCCAAGAAACTGTATTTCACCTTCGAAATTATCTGCTCCGCTCCCTGCCCAATGCATTCCTGTCTAGTAGTTTAAGTAAACATTCTTCCAGCTACCGAGCAAAGGCCCGGCTTCTCTGTCTTTATGCAAGTAATTCATAGCCTTATTATTATGGAAGACTTCTGCCCTCGCATCTAGTGTAGACACTTAGACGCTTGTACACGCACTAACAGTCAGTATAGGCAGTATAGAATAAGATTCTACTCTAAGAGACCTCTCTTTTGGATAACATAGTTCTTTAAACATAGGATGTCAGATATGATTTGGGATAAGGTTGACTTGACCCTCCAGACATCTGTCGCCACATGTAGAGCTAAATGTCAAGTCCCCTTCACCCCCTAGTTGCACGTCAATCACACGTCATGCTGCTGCGCGCGCATTTCTGCCAAATATTTCTGCTGACATTGCGAAATTCCTTCATGGAACCACCCTATTATGACATCACACCTGATGACGTTCTTTAGTCACACCCAGTTACACCTACTTTTGCTACGTATGTATGTTTTATCTACACTATCAATTGTTACGCCTCTTGCATTTGCTTCACTGTAATGCCTATTGTATAAAAGTGATTAATTATCAATAATGTATGTACTTCACTTCCTGAACCTTCGTGGTGATGGAACTTGGAGCAACCGATTCGAATCGTCCATTGGAATAAAGCCCATTCCGAACCTCTAATACCACGGATTCTGCCTCTTATTTACTGAGCTATTTCTATTATGTTTCTGTATCAAATTAAGTCCCGGTAATTAAATTATTTACCACATGAATGGCGCCCGAACAGGGACACTTTCTCATCTCACGCGCCGGCGGTGCGTTGCAGGCCCGGTCTCCTGCCACAGCTGGACGGACAACAACGCGTACCAGCAGGATTTCCTGTATCTCCCTCCGGTCAAGCGGGGGCGACTGAGGCTGCGATCAACACCCAGACGAGGCGGTGAGAAGTGCGAAGTATCCCGACCAGAGCCTAGCTGAGAGAGCAAGATCCGAGGTATACAGAGGCCCACCAAGTTTCCGATGTCCCGAAGTGTCCGAAGTTTTCGAGTCGAGTCCAGTCCGGTCCAGTTCAGTTCCGTTCCGTTCCGAGGCCTTCCGTTCCGAGCTACCCGGTGAGTACCATTACTGGGGAGGCGTTCTGGCGTGCACATAAGTTGTGCCGGTCCAGACGGGTTTGGGTACACAAATCCGGTCTGCACTGTGTTAGCAGTGTATCTGTACTGTTTAGCAGTATATCTAGTATATCAAGTATATAAATTCAGAATAATTCAGTTAATGCCGAGTATTATGTTCAGTGATTAAGTTTTCTTAGATCGTCATCATCATTGTTGCTCATTTAAATGTTAAATGTTAAATGTGTTAATACGTCCTGCATATTGTGGTGTGAATGACTGTTCATCATTGTGTTTATTGTATTAAGTTTGTTCAAGACCAAGTATCAGATCAGTTCTCAGTATGCCGCTCTTTTCGAAACTAAGACAGATCACAACTAGAAAAGGGGTACTCGAAGAAGCTGTTCCCATTCCTCCTAGGGACACTCCAGGGTACTTCATGTATCATAAACATGGCCTAGACGCCATATTATTTCTTGATCTATGGGTAGACTACACTAAGGAATTACCAGAAAGTCAGAGGTGGCCCGCAGCTGGGACCTGGGATGCAGATTGCATCGTGAAAATAGAGGAAGAATTATGGAAAAGGAAAGCTAGACAATCACAGAAAGACGCCATTGAATTATGGCGTAAAGAATCGTATAGACGTACAGAAAAAGCACGTAGACAGGAAGAGAAGAGTAAGGAAAATTCAAATAAAGTCCGAGAAAATCTATTAATTGAAGAAGGTACACGAGTGAAATCAGAACAAGTAGACAGACAAAGAAATGCCCTTATGAAGGGTATGTATCCCCTTCTGGCCGAGGGATTACCTAAGGCTACTTCGGGGATACCAAAAGACTTGCCACCCCCATTATTTCCAATAAAAGTACATCCTAAGGAGCATCCTAGAACCGCAGAAGATGTTTTTCTTTCCTCATATTTAGATGACGCAGCTCCCGAGTATGCTAACCCCGCCCCACATAGACCGTCTGCCGGTGAAGTTCAACGCCAAGATCCTGTATCTGCATCTCTACAGCACCAAATCCTGACACAAGTTCCGGCAAGCACATCTGTTTCCACATCTGTTCCTACAGCTACTTCTATAGCTGTGTCCACACCTATAGTTGCTGTATCGCGTTCTACGAATCCTTTCACGCCCGATACCCCAGATGGGGCTACCAGAGGTGCTACCAACATTTTTTCTACGCCACCCAGAATAAATAAACTTACTTTTCAAGAGACAGCACATCCACGTACCCCCAAACTCATAAATTCCCGCACGCTTAAGGAACTTCTTGTAGATTGTAGATATGACCCTGTGCCCGGCAAAGAGGACGAAATGATCATGGCATCATTACGTATCAGACGAGCCGCGGTGTATTTAGGGAAGTTACCAGGAATGACTGCACATCTAGATAATATATATCATTTTGTCCAAACAGGGCGAGATTCTGAATGTATTAACAGAGCTATGGAATACCAGAAAGTGGAGATACAGGGGGAACTGTTACGTTTCCTCATAAATTGTGTGATCAGAAATCAAGACCGACCGGGGGTAGACCCGGAAGCAATGCAAATTCTTACCAGATGGAGCCAGAATATATCAGAAGGGAGACATGATAAGCAAAAATGTATAATAGCCATGTGTCGAAAGATCCGTAAAGAAATAGAACGCCTACACGAAGAGAGATTAACGGTAGACCAGTTTGAACAAAATGAGGAGGAGGAAGGATCAGGACTGCCCACAGGACAGTCAGAAACCATAGCCTATGTAGGTAGAGGAAGATCTTGTAATAGTACTAGATGTTTTACTGATCCGATACGTCCGATATGTCCAGATAATAACAGGAATTTCCAAACACCTATAATAAATATAAGGTCCCCCGAGCATTCGTTCCAAGCCGCTGACAAATTACTGCGAGAACGAAGGGGTTATCATTTACTCGATTCTATGGATGAACAAGAATTAGCCAGGTCAGCCGTTCATTGGGCTGACAGTCCCGGAAAACATGGTGATGATACAGTAGCACACACATTTTTGAACCTCACCCCAGATGAACAGCGTTTAGCTGGGATTTATATGATTCAACAACTTCTTATACTATATAAAAGCCAACATTCAGATCCTGGTCCCTTACCTGATATATTGACTGAATTACTCACGAATAGATGGAGAGGTTCAGGTACTAAGCTAATTAAAGAAATACTAGAATCAAGAAAGCAGTACATTCTTTTTGTATGCCCAGAACATGTCTCACTGCCCATCAAGGAAAGAACGACGTATTACATGGACAGACAGAATCCCTTACGAGAAGTACACCCAATAAAGGGCGAGGACAATCAGTTTAAACGTGTATATGTATATACGCCCATATCGAAAATAGAATTGTTAGAAATGAAGAAAGTGGTACCCAGTCATGACAAAGACCCAGCGGGTTTCCACCGAGAAATTAAAGACATGTTACTCATGGGAGAGTATACCTATCCCGACATTATGACAATATTAAAGGTATTAATGCCTGCTGGCATTTATGAAAAACTTAAGGAAAAAGAGTGGGAGGTGGGAGACCAAAAGATAGACTGGACAGCATTAGAAAATGAAGAAAGGGCCCGAGGTCCAGGTTCGGGGCTTGGGGATAAAACTAAAGCACTACCAGGTTTACTAGTACAGGTGCTGCCACGTTTATTAACCACGAAAAAGGAAGACTGGGGTGCAATCTCAGCCTGTAAACAAAAGCAAGATGAAGACACTAGTGATTTCTATGCCCGATTCGAAAAATGTTTTGGTATAAATAGTGGTATAAAAGCAAGTAGCGAGTCATACCCACATCTGTTTGTGACAAAATTAGTTGAAAATTCCTTGCCCCAGGTGAAGAATAGAGTATTAAAATTCGAGAGTACCTGGCAAGGTAATACCCCATCACAAATGTTACAAATGTTACAGTACCATTACAATAGAATTAGAGAGGAACAAGAACATGAACAGAAACGCATGAAAGACACGAAAATGAAAATGCTAGTCTCTCAGACAGTTCCAGCTGAAGGACATAAAAAGGGTACGACACATTCCGGTGAGTCAGCAGGACCTGTAAAAGGGACATGCAACTATTGTAAACAGCCAGGACATTACATACACGATTGCCCAGTCCTGAAGCGTAATATCGCCACAGGTAAAACACAGCAAAGACCACGGCCACCTAGACAGGATCAGAATGAACAAGGAGCCCCGCAGCATGCACAGTCCATGCCAGCTCCACAACAGTCTATACAGTTTGTGCCAGCTGCACCAGCGCTGCCGGTTGCTGCCACACAAACCACGACACGACAGCTGTACCAGACTGCACAGTACGATTATCCTGATTATCAACGATACGCATGAACCAGCCTAGAGAGGGAAGTTGACTTACCCCTTATCGAGGTCCCTGTAGACCAAGAAGGACCTTATGTACATAGTGAACTATTAGGCCAAGATAGAAAATTTTTACTTGATACAGGGGCAAGTCGAACAACTATAAAACGTAGTGAAGTTCCAGGGGCACCCCTCTCAGGCTCACAGAATATTTCCCTTGGTTTTTCAGGAAAACCTATTGTTAATGAAGTATCACAGCCTCTTCCACTTACGATAGGACCCTTAACCCGAACTACAGATTTATTGCTTACTAAATCATGTCCAGAAAACCTGTTAGGTATAAAAACACTGAAAGCTCTAGGAGCTATAATATGTTGTTCTCCGGAAGGAGTAAGATTGTTTTTACGTGATTTCAAAGGTCACTATGTGTCTCGAGACATGGATCCCCGACTGCAGACTTTACCTACACATTTATGGGCACAAGGCCCTACTGATGTTGGTTGTATGAATATTACACCATATCGGGTTACATTAAAGGCAGGAGTGGTACTACCACGAATGCGACAATACAAGTTACCACCAGATGCTGTAGTGGCTTTACTGCAAATTATTGACGAGCTCATTGCCCAAGGAGAAGTTGTGGAAACAGACTCCAGTGTATGTAATTCCCCGATAATTCCGATTCTTAAACGAACAGATCCAAAGGCTCCGCCAGTATATCGATTGGTTATTGATCTGCGCGAATTGAACAAATGCATTGTGCCACAATTCCCTGTGGTCCCAGATATCTCGTCATTACTGACAGCTATTGATTCCGAAGCAACATTCTTTACTGTAATTGATCTCAAGAATGCCTTTTTCAGCGTCCCAATAGATCCGGAAAGCCAATACTTGTTCGGATTTAGTTTAAATGGACGTAGCTTTAAATTCACACGCGCACCTCAAGGATTTACAGAAAGCCCCAGCATCTATAGCCAAGCACTGAAACGAGAACTCGACAGTATCCACATGCCAGTAAACACTGCCCTGCTTCAATATGTCGATGATCTGCTGATCGCCGCTAGAAGCGAACCTGAATGTGAGAAAGCATCACTGACAGTTTTACAATTTCTAGCCGAAAAAGGGCACAAGGTGTCCCCTTCTAAGCTGCAATTCTGTGTCCAGCGAGTTGTTTACCTTGGTCACTCGCTGTCCAAGGAGGGAAGGCAGCTTACACCCGACCGCATTCAGTTAATAGCTAACATGCCAATACCCAAGACACAAAAGGAGGTGCGGGCTTTCATAGGCCTCACTTCATATTGTAGGCAGTGGATCCCTCAGTATGCATTTCTAGCAAAACCACTCATTCAATTGACAACACAGGAGGCAGCCACATCGACTGTCCTCCCTTGGACTCAGGAACATACACACGTTTTTGAAAGTTTAAAGAAAGCTTTATGTCAAGCACCTGTCCTAGCAACACCATGTTACAATAAACAGTTTACACTCTTTGTTACAGAACGCGAAGGTACTGCCTTGTCAGTACTCACACAGGAACAAGCAGGATCACACAAACCATGTGCCTATTTTTCTAGTACATTAGATCCCGTAGCTCAGGCTTTGCCTGCATGCCTAAAATCAGTGGCAGCAACAGCCTTAGCAATCAGACAAAGCGATGCCATAGTATTAGGACATCCATTGACAGTTCAAGTACCACATGCAGTAGAGGTTCTTTTGAACCGCACACAAACACAACACTTGACTATAGCACGACTCACCGGTTACGAATTAACATTGTTTCAGCCACATATAGAAATCAGACGTTGTAACACATTGAATCCTGCCACACTTTTACCTGTAATCGGAACAGACCCACTAGCTCATGATTGTATTGAAGTTATTACAATCACGACGAAACCCAGACAAGATTTACCAGACGTTCCATTATCAGACCCAGACCTGACGTTGTATGTAGATGGTTCATGTATGAGAACAAGTACAGGAGAGTTAGTGGCCGCTTACGCAGTCACAACAGACACTGAAGTCATTGAAACAAATTGTATAAATACCTTGTCCGCTCAAGCAGCAGAGCTCGTCGCTCTGACACAAGCCTGTATTCAAGCCACAAATAAAAAAGTCAACATATACACTGATTCACGTTATGCATTCGGAGTTGTACATGACTTCGGCGTGCTGTGGCGAGAGAGAGGTTATTTAACTTCTCACGGTGCCCACATTCAGCACGGACCCCTCATTCATGCCTTATTAGATGCAATACATCTACCCACTGCAATATCAATTATGAAATGTAAAGCTCATACGAAAGTTACTGATATCATTTCTCAAGGCAATGATCTAGCTGACAGAACAGCTAAACAGACTGCTCAAACTCAAACATCCGACATGACAAAGACAATAGTCCCGACGCCAACACATTGCATGATGGTTAAGGATCCCGCTCTTGACGTAATTGACATACAGACACATGCTACTCCAGACGAAATAAAGAAATGGACTGAATTAGGAGGGATCCAAACGGATCAAGGATGGATGACAAAGGAAAAATCTGTGTGGTTCCTTCCTGATTCAATGGTCCAAGTCATTATTAACACTGTACATAGTCCAGCACATCTAGGAGAAAAAGCTATGCTAGACAGCATTCAACACATTTGGTTCAACAAACATTTACGAGCAGCAGCTAAACAAAAAGTCCGTACCTGTATGATCTGTTGTCAGTTTAACCCAGGAAAAAGCATTCCCGTAGAACAGGGTGGATTTCAGCCTCCTGATCACCCTTTTGAAGTCCTCCAGATGGATTATATCCAGATGGAACGATGTCGAGGATTCAAATATGTTCTCGTAGTTGTCTGTGCTCTTTCCCGTTGGACAGAGGCATACCCGGTTTCAGATTACACTGCCCCGACTACTGCCAAACAGTTAGTTCGAGAATTCTTCCCACGATACGGTTTACCACGTGTTGTCTACTCAGATAACGGCCAGCCGTTCTCATCCGAACTAATGAAACACGTTTCACTTTTGTTAGGTTATCAGTGGAAATTCCACTGTGTCCGACACCCCGAGGCAGCAGGTCTCGTGGAAAGACATAATCAAACTCTGAAAATTAGATTGTCCAAAATATGCAGAGAGAAAGGTGTCGACTGGGTAGTAGCGTTACCAGTTGCACTCTTTTACATGAGAATGGTAGCACACTCTCGAACAGGGCTATCCCCTTATGAAGTGATCTTCGGTAGACCACCAAATATGTGGGGGACGCCTATACCACGTAAAATAACTGATATTGACTGTAATATGCTGACAGATTATTTGGCTTCCTTGATGTCTGCACTACAATCTTGTCGTTCACAGGTAGCTGCAGCTTTTCCTGACAACACTGAGGTGAAACCCCATGACGTAGTCCCGGGGGACCTGGTCTTAGTGAGGAACTTCGATCGGAAGACCCAGCTGGATCCTAGGTGGAGGTCGCCGCAACTGGTCTTGCTCACCACAAGGACAGCCGTGAAGATCGAAGGCAGGAAAGGCTGGATACATTCAAGTCATATCAAGAAATTTCATGGACTACCATCGGATGTAAATACCACACCTCGTGTGTCTTCACCCATTGACTCAAAACTTCCTTTTGTTGAAAAGAGTAATCACGAACTATATAAACTAAAACTCAGATCTAACCAGTCGGGAAATTTGATTGTTTAAGTCCTCTCCAAGGTGAAGCGGTTGAATTTGTCTCTGACATGTATCCCTTAGACCTGAATAGAGAAAAAACCCGAAAAATGTTGAAACGACATGCATACTGTAAATCACTGCGTAGTCATTGCACAGTGACGTTATTAATTTTGTTTTTCTTAAGTCTTTTAATAATTACTGCAAGTATATTGTTGCACATATATTATCCTATTTCTAGACATGTTTATAATGTTACTGCTGAACATTCTTTTAGTGAATTACCTCCGCATGAATTGTCATATAGATTTGCGCTGCGCAATAACACGTTTATTAGTATGTTACATCATTCCCATCAGGTTAGCAATGCTACAAATTGTTGGATATGTGGCCGACTCCCTCCCTATCAGAATTATAAAGGAATTCTACCTCTCTTTCCATACCCATTCACACACAACGGCTCCTGTGGAGCATGGTTTAGTTTAAATAATTCCCTAGATTCAAATTCTGCAGTTTATCAAGACAACTGGGTATGGGGAAATTTGAACTTAGTTTTACTTAAAGTCTGCTACCCTAACAAGGAGGGACTTCCCAAAAGAACAGGAACTGATCTAGAAAATGAAGTGTATGAATTAGGTAATTTTACACTCAATCTTATGATCCTAAATGTCGAATCCGAAGCTACTCCAATTTTGCCCGCTATGTCAATATTCCCAGTAAAAGGTGAATTATGTGTAAGAAAGAATGGTTCCATACATATGGGCCATAGTAGATGCACCACTGTAATAGAATTCAGTGATCAAGGCAAGTCGACATTTAGAGCTTCCCGCCATTCCTATTTTATATGTGGTCAGACGGCATATGTACGCCTACCTCTAGATTGGGATGGTACCTGTTACATTGGATTCCTTTTGCCACCTGTTTTCCTAGCTCCTCCTGATTATCACAGAAATACTCATTTAGTACACCATAGAGAAAGAAGAGATCTCCCAATAGTCGATTACACTGAAACAGCATGGGAAAAATACACAGATTTCAATAAAGGTCTCTTTCCCTATATAGGTACCGTTACTAATAGTAAGCTGATACGTAGATTAACTAGAACCCTTGAAGCAGTAGTGAATGAAACTATTTCCGCCTTAGGCAATTTAACAGAAGAACAGTCTGCTATGCGGATTGTTGTGCTTCAGAATCGTCTTGTCCTTGACGTCATCCTGGCCGATAGGGGCGGAGCTTGTAGGGTCATCGGATCAAGTTGTTGCATTTTCATACCAGAAAATTCGCCATCTGTATATAAAGCCATAACTCGCCTTCATAAGATTGTAAGCCAGATACACCAGAATCCAGGCACCTGGACTTGGTCCGGTTGGTTTTGGAGTGTATTATCTACCTTTGGATGGAAGGTCCTATCCTTCCTAGGTATTGGCTTTCTCATACTATTCAGTTGCTGTCTATGTCTACAATGTGGACCAGCGATCTGTGGTCTGTGTGCCACATCGTGTATTCCATCACCAAGATTTCATTCGTCCCAGAAGAAAAAAGAAGAACAAATGATGCTATATGAACAGATCAATGGATTGATGAAGATTGATATCTCTTGACGGGCAAGTAGGGGACAAGGAGGGAATGTGGAAATATGGATTTTTCTGATCAGTTATGTCCCCTATCTTGGACCCCAACGGTTCCATGTATAAATCACAAGTACATGTATGTTCCCTCCAGTTCCAGTTATGAAGACGCAAACTCATGCGCGTCCACCGTTAACATGTCCTCTTTCAGATCCGCCATGAATGGGCCGGATATTCCATTCCTAAGTACGAAAGGCCACCGGCTTTATATGGTTCACTTATGCCATTTTACAGTTCAGGCGAGTAGGCCCTGATTCTGTCATCAAGCTTTTCTTGCTTTCTGCCTCTGAAGCTCCAGTCTGAGCCTGCATCTGTGACCATGAACTTTGTCTCATTCCCTGCGCGGCTCACGATGCCTGACATCAGCCTGTTGCCTGCCAAGAAACTGTATTTCACCTTCGAAATTATCTGCTCCGCTCCCTGCCCAATGCATTCCTGTCTAGTAGTTTAAGTAAACATTCTTCCAGCTACCGAGCAAAGGCCCGGCTTCTCTGTCTTTATGCAAGTAATTCATAGCCTTATTATTATGGAAGACTTCTGCCCTCGCATCTAGTGTAGACACTTAGACGCTTGTACACGCACTAACAGTCAGTATAGGCAGTATAGAATAAGATTCTACTCTAAGAGACCTCTCTTTTGGATAACATAGTTCTTTAAACATAGGATGTCAGATATGATTTGGGATAAGGTTGACTTGACCCTCCAGACATCTGTCGCCACATGTAGAGCTAAATGTCAAGTCCCCTTCACCCCCTAGTTGCACGTCAATCACACGTCATGCTGCTGCGCGCGCATTTCTGCCAAATATTTCTGCTGACATTGCGAAATTCCTTCATGGAACCACCCTATTATGACATCACACCTGATGACGTTCTTTAGTCACACCCAGTTACACCTACTTTTGCTACGTATGTATGTTTTATCTACACTATCAATTGTTACGCCTCTTGCATTTGCTTCACTGTAATGCCTATTGTATAAAAGTGATTAATTATCAATAATGTATGTACTTCACTTCCTGAACCTTCGTGGTGATGGAACTTGGAGCAACCGATTCGAATCGTCCATTGGAATAAAGCCCATTCCGAACCTCTAATACCACGGATTCTGCCTCTTATTTACTGAGCTATTTCTATTATGTTTCTGTATCAAATTAAGTCCCGGTAATTAAATTATGACATTCCTACATGAGCAGATGGGAAGACGAACTGAAGAATGCATAGAAAAGGGAGGTAATACGGGCTAGAGCAGCCACTTCGTCTATCTGAACTAAATATAAAGAGAATCCTTACATGGTCCTAACTAGGTGGTACTTCACCCTAGTTAGATTGGGGGCCATGTTCGGGAATACGATAATGCTGGAGGGAATGCCCGCAGAGGGGCACCCTGCTTCATATTTGGTGGACCTGCCCACTGGCCCAGACATATTGGGCATCTCTCCTCGGCCTCATAAAGGGCATTGCAGGAACCACTCTTCTAATGGCCCCACCAGTGATACTGTTGGATCATCCAGGAGAGGATCGGACATAACCTATGTATGCCCACTCGGGTCTTCTTGTCACACAGATGTTGTTAGTGGGTCCAGTAACAGTGGCTCATCATTGTTAACAAAAAGCAGCTCCTCTGGTAGGACTAAAAGATGGCATATTTATACGATGAAAAAGTGGACTACACTGAATACACATAAAACGAATATGTTTGAAAAGATTTGGAGGCCGTTCATGACCTATATCACACCCAGGATTCGGGGCTGGCGAATGGCTCACCATGTGCCCGACCTGTTGTAGAAGAGGACCCTTCGTAGGATGTCGGGCTCCTTAGACCAAACTCGACCGAAGGATCCACCAACAGCGTATTTGCTGCGTGACTGGAAATTAGTGTTGCTTGTGTGGATATTCCCCTCTACCTCCCCCGGACCGGTCTCTCTTTCTTCACCCGGCTTATTACTGCACTTGAGGCCCTACACTTAAGTCGAAGATGTTCATTGTTTTTCTTTTTACTTTGTTGTATGCTGCAATATTATTGTGCAGGTCATCTCTACTGTACCTCTGGTGAAATGTATAAATAAAGTATGGAAAAAAACTATGGCTAAAGGAGTTTGTGAGGGGCAAAAGGATTATGATCTAGAACACAATTTAAAAACATAAAACTGCATTATAATTGTAATTTCGTGAAACCGGATGAAGCCAGTTTTATCTAAAGGATCTTAGAATTAGAAGTGAGAAGGCTGTATGTGAACTTGAAGCTGTCATCAGTGTGATACTGGTTTGAAGCAGATGCCAAGTTCATACTGCAACTGTGAGATCCACAATTGAAATCACAGACTTCTCTTTAGTCCATGTCTGTTTTCTGAGCCGAGTAAATATTTGGTGCAGATTTATACAAAGTATAATCTTAATATGTTTTCTGATGCTCGGTCTTTCTTTTCCTTCCCAGGCAAAGTCAATATCTACTTGAATAAATCTTTCAAGTCAATTTTTTTTTTTCTTTTAAATAGAAAGCTACTTTATCTTTATATAATTGTATGATTTTCTGAAACATTCCTGCTGAAAAGTTTTCTTTTTAATAAATAAATAAATGAAATAATAAAAATAATTCATGATCTCTTTGGCAATACAGATCTTTTTTCCTTTTGAAGACGGCTTGTCCGCCACATGCGAGGTATGTTTTGCTTATTCCATGGTCATCCTGTAGTAGTTGCGTTTTTGAGTCCTAATCTGTCATATAATATATATAGGGATGTCATAGAGAACATTTAAGGCATCAAACACAAGGTGATGGATGGAATGATTGAATTAATCTCAGCCACTGGTGATCGCTCTGGACTGCACCCCAATCCATCATTTTTCAACCACCGTGCAATCGCAGTTTGGGCCCAGCCACATGAAAATCAGTCTTGACTTTATTATTTATTTTATTTATGAGTTTTATAGAGCGCGAACTTGACCCGTTAGGGTATCAGCGCGCTTTACAGGAAAATATAGCAATACAAAGAACAGGTTTAACATCCACCAGTTACGGATCGAGTAGCAGGGGACAAGGTGCAGGATACATGAGGGACATAAGGGCATGTATTTACAGGTTACATATCGAAATACTCATGACACGATAACATATTACAGATTACATTTACAAATGTTCAAGACAAGGCTCCAAGTTTCTGATGGGGTAACTAGGTAATCCGAAGGGAGGCAATAGACGGCCATAGATCAGGGCCATGGTGATGGTGGAGGCCAGGTTTAAGCTAGAAATTTACCCATGAGGAAAGTGTTGGCCTCCCTTTTGAAGCGAATTTGCTCTATTGGGAACGGTCCAGCCCGAATTGCCAGGCCAGGTTCTCCCTGAACCAGAACACAAGCAACCCAGGACAAGGTACGTCCAGAAGTGGGTCCTGTGCACACTGTGTCAAGGAAACCAGGCTATACCTGGCTGATGAGCCCTAACTACGGCAAAACCGGTCCTGGTTTGCTTGTGTTCAGGTTCAGGGAGGACCTGATCTGGCAGCTCGGGCTAGGATGTTCCTATAAGAGCAGGGTCTAGAGTGATTTGCATATGGCTGGTTCCAAACTGAGGTGGCATGGTGTGCAAAATTATGATGGACTGGGATGCGGCCTCGAGTAATTAACAGTGGCTGAGATTAATTCAAGCATTCCATCCATCACATTTTCGTATACTTTGGTCATACAGAACCGTGGCATGTCACAACAGAATGGGTGCCAACAATCCCAAAAAAGGCTATTGGAAGCTTGCCTCAGGCGGCATTGAGGTTTGTTCTGGTTAAAGAACATAGATTTAACGGCTGATTCCTCGATTCTTCAACTAGTGACAAGGTGAATTTGAAACACCATCTTGCACAAACTCATCCTATCTACCTGTGACCATTACCCCCTGACTCCTGTTCACCTCTACGCACACTGGACTGCTTACACGCCTCCTTATGCCTGAGCTTTCCACACACATAGATCTGCAGATCTTTGAGTGTATATTTGTTGCCGCTGTCGCTATTTTTATAAATTAGTCCGCTGCAAGTAAGCACCCTTGCACAGAGGGCAATTGCAGGCCTTACTCTTCAAAATGCTGAGCAACCAATTGCATTCTTAAGAGTCGTAATATTGTGACCAGAAAAGAAGCGACAGCCTTAGAGATACATTGAAGGGGAAAAACTGTCCACCAGCCTGATTAAGGATGATTCTGAGATTGAATAACCACCAGCAGCAGCTTAAGCACACTCTTCACCTACAGAAGAGCCCTTTCTATTACCCAAGTACAGAGGTATTGTTGCATTTACCAACTTTAAAACCGGTCTGAAAAGGTCTTACATGAAGTATTGCTGGGACACTCCTACCCTAATCCTAATTCTGAGAAATAACTTGTTTTTTCTGTATGCTATTTTTTACACATTAGGCACGCGTACATCTTCACTTACCATAAAGTTGTGAATGTGGTACTATAGTGTCAGAGTTCTATGGAAATAAATTATAAACTCTCCTCCCTACGCAGACCCACCTTCCAGAGAATACGTCTACTTAAACTTAGTACTAAATTATGCTCAGTCCTTGCTACTTATATTGGGCTTTTAGCTCTTCCCTGTGAAGGTGCAGTGGCCAATCAACACGTACTACTACTCTGCCACTACTCAATTTACAAGTAGCTGATGCTGGCACATTACAGGCGCTTTGAAAGGTTTTCTCACATCACACTTTGCCTAGAAAAGCCTTTTCACCAGAAAATACACTTAGCAATGTAAACAGACTTTTACCCAACCTAATGGTGCTTATTTTATTGACCTACTAAGGGTGAAATGTTGAGGGCACCAGCTAGCATTCCAAGCAAGGACCACTCAGTTAAACAAGGCAGCACATGTATTATTGCAGTGGTCCACCAGAAAAAGCAAAGCCCAGCCACTCCAGAGGGCTTTTCAAAACACGCGGAAAAGTGCAGCGTGCAAGGTTTTATCACCAAACTACCTCAATGGGTCTTCTCACTCCAAAATGTGGCCAGATTTCACTAGAGAGTGCATCTACAGAGACATTAACACCACACAGTGTTTCCTGGGGAGGCGCTCTCAACGCACAGTGTACTATCAGAGATGTTCTTCCCACACAGTGAACCCAAGGGGTATTCTCAGGACACAGTATAACCTGAGAGCCCCATCTTCCAATTAATGTACCCTGAGAAGCATTCTCACCGCAGAGTGTATCCAGAGGTCTTCTCATTCCACAGAGCACCTAGGGAGAAATTATGAACACACAGTGCACCCAGAGAGGACATGCTGTACCCCATGAAGCACAGTGACCGCACAAAGTTCTCTACGAGGCATACTTAGTACACAGTGTAGCCAGAGAGGAGTTCCCATCATATAGTGAACCCTGAATATCCACTCACAGTTTACCTGAGAGGCCTTCTCACTGCACAGTGTACCCAGGGAGGCATTGTCAGGACACAGTAGGTGTTGATAAGTCTTACACACCCCAAGAGGCTCATCCTCTCCACATAGCGTAACCAGAGAGGCCAACTCCACCCACACTATACCTTGACGAGCTTCAGCAGCTGATACAGGTCTTCCACCTCGTCCCCTGTGCACTCCTTGTACACTCGCCCCGTGTCCATGCTGCGGCCTTCGATAGTCCGTCGATACAATGGGAGGCCCATGGCTTCCGCATACATGTCAATGGCCTGATGACCCACCGTCTGGTACATGTAGCTGTCAAGTTCATCTGTCCCACCTTCAAAAACACACAGAAAAGTTTATAAAACAATAAACACATGGGGAGATTACAACCCATAATACAGTAGACGTGTACCACTTCTATTCAGAATCAGTGGGATTACAACCCATAATACAGTAGACGTGTACCACTTCTATTCAGAATCAGTGGGATTAAAACCCATAATACAGTAGACGTGTACCACTTCTATTCAGAATCAGTGGGATTACAACCCATAATACAGTAGACGTGTACCACTTCTATTCAGAATCAGTGGGATTACAACCCATAATACAGTAGACGTGTACCACTTCTATTCAGAATCCGTGGGATTACAACCCATAATACAGTAGACGTGTACCACTTCTATTCAGAATCATTGGGATTAAAACCCATAATACAGTAGACGTGTACCACTTCTATTCAGAATCAGTGGGATTACAACCCATAATACAGTAGACGTGTACCACTTCTATTCAGAATCCGTGGTCTGCACAAAGTGTACAGTCAAAAGAAATGTGACTAGCACCCTTGACCACTGCTTCAAATGCCTGCCTGTAGGTCTGTCTGTAGCAGGTTTATGAGGTCTGTGCCCCTCCACACCCCCCACCGATGAGAAATGTAATGTCACAAGAGAGTCACGCACCAGTGAGGGGGGATACACTGATGACTTGGAACCGAGAGATCTGTTATGGGGTGAGCCTCAAAAGAACGTTCGAAGGACAGATGGGGTCAATTCATTTCAGTCGAGAACCAGGATTTCTGTTTTGTGGCCATCAAGTTTCAGGGTGTTTTGTCTCATTCGGATTTCAGTTGCTCTTACACACAATCAATGTCTCAGCTCTTTACAAACAAAGTAAACATTTACAACAGAGTAAAAATGCAACCAAGCAAATAAATCATTATGCAACACAAGACAGAACAAACAAGCATTTGCAATGCAATAGGTCTCGCATTTACGCGAGTTTAAGCTATTGGCATTGTAAATGACAATGCGTTTTAATGATGTTTCAAAAACCAAAACATAAATAAAAGGCATTTTCATTAACAATGCCATTAGCTCAAACTCGCGTAAATGCGAGACCTGTTGCATTGCAAATGCTTGTTTAAGTTGGTGGGCAGCCTCACTTTAGATGAGTGCTGTCCCATTGAGTAAGTGTGCAGATGGATACTGCCTGTTGGGGCTCAAAGAAGTACCTGGCTTAGCTTCCTCTCTCTTCCAGCTGAAATGGTTTTTTTTTGTATACTCACTGTAGGCGCCCCAGAAGTCGGGCCTGCCCATCACTTCTCGCCCATGTCAGACAACTACAGTAGTGACTAATCACACTATGGAAACATCACTTGTAAATGTCAGGGACCACGTATCATGGTGCACATTCTGGACTATGCTGAAGGAAAAGCCACTCCTCTATTCGCTATGTGCAGTGGAGTAAAATGCTTACTAAGGACAATGCACAGCATGGTTATTCTGGTTGACTAGCCCCTGGGACCTGGTTGCCCCTCTAGAATCCCTACATGTATGAATACATATACCCAGCTAAATTCAAAACTAGCCATCCTTTCTGAGACTCCAACCCCCCTAGCAGTTTTAAATGTTTTCGGGTTTCTTATTGGGTAGTAACAATGTCTGATTTCTGTCATTGGAAAGATTACAGTGGAACTTAAGAGGCCTAGCATGTTACTCACTTGTTGCCTATGTAGTGACCTAGCAGAGAGTTGACACTTCCCCAGCTGCCATGACATCTCAGGTTGCAGCTCGTGCTGATTCCACCTCTGGGCTGACATAAGTTTAACCTACCCTGACATAAGTTTAACCTCCCCAATATACCCTGTCCCCCTGTGATTCCCTTAAGAGGTTTTTCATTCTTTTACTATGGTGGTGGGATTCATCACTGCTGCTCTGCTGGGACCAAGGCCTCAACTCCATGAGGGTCTTCCTTCCCTCCTTCCCATCAGGCACCCTGAGCATTGTTGCCACTAGGTGGAATTGCCACAAGGAGGGCTTAGAGAAAGTTTTGGGGAGAATGATAATCTAAAACCTATGTTGGTTGGCTGGCACTTTTTCCCTGAGAGGCAGGGCCAGCGCGAGGTTAACATTGCCCAACTACATCTTCACCACCTATTGGTAAACTATTCCATTTACTATTCAGCCAGTCAATGTCAGAGATGCTGTATTGTTTACAAGAAAACTTTATGGGTTCATAGCTACCTACCCTGCATTTCTTCCTTTACATACTACCAGCTCTCGAGCATAACTCTGACGAGCCTTCCGTCTTCCTACTTGCCGTTGGCAGGAGAATATTTGAGTGATTAAGCTGTTTGGGCAGAGCCTTCTACCCCTGTGAAAGATGGAATGAATTATTCCTCTACTGCTCGAGGGCAATTGGTGAATCAAGTATAGTGAATCTGAGCCCATGACTCGCAGTGTGTAGATGTCATTTGTCATGTAACCTCTGATGGAAAAAAACCCTCTTCTTAGCCACAGTCCTCCTCAGTAATCTTCCGTGGGCAGAACTAATGGGGCAATTAATGATCTTTGACTATAACAAAAGCCCCAGTAGCAATTCGTTAAGGAGGTAACATTTGTTAGAGGGTAAATACCAATATCCGCCAGTGTGCCATCATGTAGTGCCAGTAACCCGTGAGGAGTGGCACAAATGTCCTTATAGCATGAGAAGGTAGCGCTAAACCCCCCAGTAATCATCTGAGGGAGTGAATAAACCCTTAATATGCTTCTTAGATATGGTGAAAGGATCCCCAGGGTTTTCGTTGGTATCTGGGGTTTGGATTAAGTATCTGAAAATCGCCTGAGTCAATTTATTGCTCCCCAATAGACGTCGTTGTGTGGAATTAAACCATCTTAAGCCATCTATAGGCAAGGTCCATGTCTGATCGGCGCTCGTACCGCACTGCCTGCCTGGCTACAGTAAAAGCCACTATAGCATTGCCCGCCATGGACTGCAGACGATCCAACAACGCACAATGGCATAGCTAAGGCCACCCAATCATCAAACATTTCTTTCCTTTCTTTTTGGGAGCATCTTTTGAATTGGCTGTTTGTATTCGGGACAGTTGGTGGTGCGCAGAACCTTTCTGATAAAAGGTGGGGGGTTAGAGGAACGCTGCACCTGCAACTAGGCCTGCGTCAAATTTGCCTGCCTTATTTTGGACAGTAAACTGGTACACACCCAAGACAAGTCTGTTTAAAATTGCAAGCTCTTGTTTTATTCAACAGCCTTCCATGTTATTGTAGCCGGCCTCCCAGACTATGAGAGAGTGCATCTGTTTATTTGTTATGCCATTTTTTGGTGCCGTTATTTTATTTGTTCGATTGAAAAAAGTCTATGGAAGAGGGAGAGTATCATTCAAGGGCTGAGCTGCATCGAGTGTGTAAGCCGTACTCGGTGGCTGGCTGCTTTTGAGATGCAGAAGCTTGGAAGGCGAGGGCACGAGGCAGAGGGGGCCCAGTGTCCATAAGTGGCCGCGCGCGCGCGCCAACGCTCCATCTCCAGAGGAGTCTCCTGCGGAATAAATAACCGCGTCCCCTCAGGTGAGCGGGTTTGTTGTGAAGACAGGGAGCCGATTGTATATTTTAGGCATGCAAGTCGGTGTTGTCAAAGCAGTCACATGAGAGTGTGTGCTTACAGATCGGCTGTCACAAGCTTAGCTGGTGATTTCCGGGGGACTTTGTCAGATGACCTCGCCGAAGGAATGAAAAGCATATTCATATCATAACATATGGACCCGGATCTTGATATAGGCAGTCGGAGTCAGTGACCCCTGACCCTGTCCAGCGAGCTAGTGGCCAGCAGTGCTTTCCACTGGCACCAGACTAGAAGTATGGTGACGAACCGGAAGTGACGCTGTCTGCACGGCTTGCTTGGGCGGATCGAAACCCAGAAATGGGTAGAACAAACTATCAAAACATCAACTGATTGTTTAAACATTTTCACTTGGGTAGAACTTGGCAAAATCTAAAAACTTAGCAGTTCCAAAAATTAGGTGCGTCGAAATAAAATAAATCCACAGCAGAACCCCACCAGCAGCTTCGAAAACTGAATCTATGGTGTGTTATACAACTAGTCATTGAGCTCGCGTAGTCTAGAATTGTATAGGTAGTGCCCCTATCAAAGAGACACTCAAACGTTTAATAATAATTCCAAACATCCTCTAACAACAAGCTGTATCCCTACTCATACACAGCCACTACCAATGCTCCATGCACCTCATTTTCAAGCTTACGATGACTTTTTACCATAAGCGTCGCAGATACTTCCATTTGTAAAGCATGTCTGTTGTACGAACACTTTTAATACCGCGCTCCTACAAAGCCGCCAGATCCCTAGCTCCATGTTCCATTTGTTGCCTATAGGTAAGAACATTTAAGCGCCAGGGAAAGTGAAAGCGCGCCATGCGCGCGTTGTCCTGAAAATCACGGGGGGGAGGGAGGGAAAGTGAAAGCGCGCCATACGCGCGTTGTCCTAAAAATGCTACGAGCCGGAGATGTGCATGCGCCGAAAATCACAGGGAAGGAGGGAAAGTGAAAGCACGCCATGCGCGCGTTGTCCTGAGAACGCCGCAAGTCGTACACGTGCACATCGCCTGTCCGGGCGCTTGCACATCTCCTGTCCCTCTTCGACAACCGAGTCAACGACAATAGATCTCGCCAAGGTGAACAGCGCATGCGCTGCGTCGCTAGGCGAGACCTAAAAAATAAAATTCTGTTTGTACTTTCATCACCATGCCCGAAACTGTACAGGTCCACTCAACCTCACCAACAGAGACCCTCACATGAGACTCATCACAAGTCCATATCCTCGACTGGGCACTGCATTCCTTTTTATTCTCTAGCCAATTTTCCTCAAACAACACCCATTAACTCCCATGTACTCACTTCTTCCCAGCCAAAACATATAGCACCTAGGTGTATTTTTCATTTTCTGACGTACAATACCCTTGTAGAATATCCTCTACTTACACTCACCTGAAGTGGGTCAAGAAACCCACGGAACAGTCCCTATATGACAATAAAGGCCTTCCGAAGTGTACCTTATTGTGGGACAAACATTTAATGCCTAAATCTGCACATTACAAAACATTTCCAATAACCCGTATAACCGTTTCAGTGATCGTCTTGCCCCAGAAATCTGTAGGTCCAGATCCAAGTGACTTCACGGAAGCAGCAGCCAACTTGCCCGATGATGACATGCCAGCCTCACCAGGGCTCAAAACCAACTACTGGCACAGTCCTTAATTTTATTTGCCTAGGATCACATTACCTTTCTGCTGCAAGTCAACCAGCAGCAAGCAAATAAGTTTCAAAACAACCAGGTGATGGATCACAAAAAATAACCTACTGGAGGCTGTTCCCTCCAGTCCCAACTCTGGTTGGCTGCTACAGCATAACCGTAGAATACTTTCACCTAACTTTTAGAGCACTCAACACCCAGGAACCCTGAGGTGTGTTATTATCTTACTTCTTCTTAAGCAGCCTAAAAGCACCTCTCTGCTTGGCCATCCTCTCAACCATACCCTGCACATCTCCACCATCTCACACAAGCAACACAGAACCACACATCAAATACCTTGTCAAGCCAAGCAAACTTACATCCTACTCACGAGTATGAACAAGCACACCCTCCACCCTGTCATGGTCTCTACTAAAGACTGAAACTTATCTTCTGGCACTCACCGAATGAGCGAAAGTAGCACTGTGAACTCACAAATGCTGCACGTATTCTGGGAAAAGAAAGTTTGGCGTGCACTCAAACATTGGCAATGCTTGGCACAGGGCTTCATGTTTCTGGAGGATGCTCTACGCATGGGCACCTGAACTCAGAATAAGAAACGACATTTCTTACGAGGCTACAGAACTCCCGCACTGGTTTGGAAATGTTGATGGCCATTTTGAAGGTACTGAGTATAAGTTTGACGAGGTCCAGAGTGTCAGTGCTAGGAAATTGAGCTACAATGCTGTTACAATTAGGACCTTACTACCACATAGTTTGTTTTGAAAGCCTTGGAGATGGTGTTTCCCTTGGGAGCTTGAGAAAAAGTGTGAAGTTGAATACAGAGAAGTATTCCAAGAAATTGTCATACTTAAAAAAAAAAAAAATATGTGAGGTAGTTAAAAGCACTTATCAGAAATATCCATAATTGAATATAAATTTTACTTATCTGTTTTCCCTTAAGGATAATATAGTTACTTGAACAATTGAAGGACTCTCAACATATTTAGATGCTGTCAATACTTTGTGATGCATATATATTTGTATCTAAGCTAACGCTATATGCTTAAGAGAGTATTTTATTAACGTATATTCAAGCTATATTATCCTGACATATGTTTATATAACAGTTTGACTAACACCCTAAATGTATGTATAAGACAGAGAGACTGTATATTGAAAACAAAGGCCAGTTATGCAGGGCCGGACTGGGAACTGAAATCAGCCCTGGCAAAATTTGGCAGACCAGCCCCCGTCACATTTGGCAGACCAGCCCCCGTCCAGCGCGTAGCGAGCGAGCGAAGCGAGCGAGCCTGACTGCTATTAGGGGGGTTTGGGGGGGTTCTCCCCCCAAGAAAATTTTGGAAAACAACCGACCAAAATTGTGAATTTTACAGCACATTTTTCATTACATATTCAATTGTATCAACTTTCAAACCACAGTAAATAGTAGATGATGACCTTCAAGAGCACCAGGTTACCCACCCAGTCATATGTACCCATAGACATTCTTTCAGAGAGCACCAAAAATAGGCACAAGTAGTAAATCAGAGAGAAATAAAAGTGAGACCAGCCCCCACATGGTGTGTATCGAGCAAGCGCAGTGAGCAACCACTACTAGGGGGTACTATGGTGTACATGGACCTGCTGCTAAAGGGCAAAATGGATCCTTTATCAAGCTTATGAGTGAACAGGACGTCTTTCTCGTTATCTCCTCCAAGTTTCTCCCCCCAAATTTCCATTATTCCCCCCTTTCCTTTCCCTCCTCTCCAGCATTTCCTGGCTTTAATTGCGTCACTGGGGGATTTCAACATATGACACTGGCCTTGTAACCATAACATACAATTATCTCCTTTATCAGTACAATTTAGTGATCTTGTGCCATGGGGGGGGGGGGGGGGTCACAGTGGTGGACATTTAGTGTGGTATGGTAAATCTGGTCCCATTCTCAACAGATCAGTATTACAATTATTCAGAGATAGCAACAAGATTGTTGAGCAGGCAATGCAATGCAAACTGTAATGGGAATGTTTTGAAAAGTTAGGTAGAAACTTCAATGCGGAAGGCCGGTGTTATTTCTACGAGACTGCGTGATTTCTGCTACTGTACGGTATCTGTGCCAATCAATGCCTCTTAAGTGATCTGGCCTCAGGCTCTCCTCCTTACTGCAGCATGATGTTCTATTTATATCATTTTGTAGTGGCAGGCCACATGAAGTGAGTCAGTGTAAAATTGCTATAGATTTCGCATATTTGTGTGATTACATATTTGATTGCCGGCCTCAGTGAGGTAGCAGTACTTGCGAGATAAAGAACACAGCGCGGAAATAGAAGCCACTGTTTTGGGGGAGGTCGCAGATTATCTTGTTGAATCAATACGCTGCTTCAGAATGTACAACCGCATAAAAAGCTGCACCGTATAGAAGTGCGCGATCCCGGCTACTTGGAGAAGTGTCCAATAGCAATTGGTTTCATCATGACAAAGAAGTAATACCTTTCCTGGAAAGGTATTACTTCTTTCCTCCCCTTCAACACTGAAGCAACCAATTTCGGCTTTAACTTGCTGGTATAGTCACGCCCTGCCCCCCCCCCCCAAACCTCCCTCACTGCACCCACCAGCACGTCACCGCCTCCCTGAGTGTGTGTCTGTTTATGTGCGCCAGGGTCAGTGTTGTTTGGCACATGGCTGGCAAGTGCTAACTCGCTAGCCAAGCAGAACTGATTGGGGCCGTTTCGGTTTCCTCACACAGCAAAAGAGCAGGCCCTAGCAGCAGGAGGCGACTTTCAAAAGAGACACTAGCACTGAACGCGCAAGTGCGCATTTTACCAGCGCAAACTCCTTTCTTGTGAAATCCGGCCTGAAATCCGGAAAATTACAAAATATAGGTCACGATTCATGAAGCAACTGAGCCAGCGCATAGGGAACGCACCGAGGGCGACCTTCAACAGATGGAACTGATACAAGGGTACAAAGGCCCATTAGAGGTCAAAAGTTACATTGAAGAAGATGGTAGCAGCGCTAAGCCCTTTACTCTATAACCTGCACCATAAGATGTTAAATTACAATCCTATATCAGAATCGCGAATGATCCTGGAGCCCATAAGACACTTCTTGTAGGCTAGCTTCAAATTCTGTTCGCATTAGTTGGTGAAAACTTTATTAATAAGAACGTGCACGAGGGGCACACTTTGGAGTGCTTTAATAAAATGCTGCTCTCCAGAGAGATGTGATTTGTCTAGTACTATTTTTATGTAATGTATCCCCATAATGGTAGCGAGAGGAGAATGTTGCTGCAAGTGTGTAGCCCTAAAATAAACACCATCTTTAAAGAAAAGCAGCTGCCACCTTTGACTTGCCTATGTCTGTGTTTCAATGCAATGCCCTCTTCTATGTTGAGGTCACTCGCCGATATTGTCGATGCGATGCTGAAATTACTGAGATAAGTAAAGGCATGTAAATATTGTGCGCAGCTCATCATCTTGTCACTGTGTGCCTTGAATACGAAGCACACTTCCTACAGCGAATACAAAATCAGGCACCGTGCTAGCAGCCGGTTAAGATGCGCTGTCTCTCAGCACACTACATCGGTTATTTAGCGTGAATACTGACTGCACAATCACAATCACATCTAGATACAAGAAAAATCCATGTGCACCACACAATAATTTGACACCGAATTGAAACATCTAACCTAATTCAGGAAAAAATGCGGACTACACTACAACAACAACAACCACCCTGATGTAAGGATTGAACGCGGCGCTGACCAGGCTGACTGTCACCTGTTGGCAGTATGTTCTGTTAAACTCGGTAATCCACATGGTTGGACTCCGTCCCAAAAAACAGACTTCACTTTCATGTTCAGGACACAGCCTTTGTCCTGAACATGAGCAAAAAAAGGCCCCCCACGTTAGCCTAAGCGGCGCAAGTGCCAGAGCCCAGTGGCAACACCAGGCAGTGGCCAGTGGAAAACAAAACAAAAGGACTCAGTCGTGTAAGAAAAACTTTAAAAAAAAAAAAACAACTCTAGAAAGCCCTGTTGTCTGCTTCAAGTATATTTTTCAGCACAAGCTCCAAGTTGGGTCTTTTGCTGAAAATATATATTTTAAGCAGACTTGCTGACCCCAACCTTCGCCCCAGTTAGAGCCCCCCAAGAGTCAAGCAGCACAACAGCGCCACCAAAGGGAGCACAGTCACACGTATCCACATTGCTGCACTAGCATAGCCAGACTCTCGCAGGCACAGGCTGGCACAAGCAGGCCAGGCAGGCAGTCAGCCACCCACCCACCACCACCTCGCTCCAGCAGCAGTGGACTCCGCCAGTGGAAGGAGGAACCAAAGGGTTGCCTGCAAAAGGGGGGGTGTAGGTAGCAGGCCCGGCTCCAGGATTTTTTTTTTGGGTGGGCTATAGGTACATTCGGGTGGGTCACTGCTGGCCCGATTTATCGCTTATATATTTAACAAGGCCTGCTTCTGGGCCCTCCTTTTATCTCTCCTTAGTCTTACAAGGTACAGTAAAACTCACTCTTTTCCAAGTCTCTTTCTAAATGTTATCACTCTCAAAAAGTGCTTTTCTTCCATGTAATGTCCCTTTGATGGGAAGAGGAGGTTTCTAAGGTGGGAGTATCTAGCAAGGGACTCTACCCGGGTTTCCTCTGTGCGAGCCTTCAGGGAGAAACCCTCTTCATTACTACCTCCACCTGACCCATGACTGTGCAGCGCTCTCCCTTAGACTTGATTATCCACTTTTCTACCACCCTTCTCCATCACACCTTATCTCACAGCTGACCTTGGGACCCAGCCCCATATCAGCCACCATTCAGTTCCATTTTCATTATTCCCAGTAAAAAACAAAAGTAAAATCACCTTCAAACTTGAAACATTGAATATAGCAGTAAATGTAATCAGCATGCATGTTAAAGTATGCTCTACAGTTGTCCTAATCACATGACTGTTAATTAAATAAACAAAAACAGAAAGGCCATGACAGGGCCAGCTTTAGTGCTGGTGCAAAAGTCTTTTTGATCTCTTTTTGGACCTCTTTCTCTGTAGATAAGTTACCAACCACCCTCCAACCGTGCTCTTCATCTCTCCATAGCCACTCCCTCTCATGGCCTCCTCCTCAGACTTCCCAACTACCACCCTCCACCAGTGCCCCTCATCGCTCCTTAGTTCCCCCCACCCCATGACCCCCTCATCAGATTCCCTCACTGCCACCCTCCACCAGCGCCCCTCATCTCTCTGTAGTTCCCGCCCACCCCATGACCTCCTCCTCAGCTTCCCTTACTGTCAAACTCCACTAGTGCCCCTCATTTCTCTGTAGCCCCCCACCCCATGACCTCCTCCTCAGATTCCCTCACTGCTCCCTCCACCAGCGCCCCTCATCTGTCTGTAGTTCCCCGCCACCCCATGACCTCCTCCTCGGATTTCCTCACTGCCACCCTCCACAAGTGCCCCTCATCTCTCTGTAGTTTCCCCTCCAACCTGTGACCTCCTCCTTGGATTCCCTCACTGCTCCCTCCACCAGCACCCCTCATCTCTCTGTAGTTTCCCCCCCACCCCGTGACCTCCTCCTCGGATTCCCTAACAGCCACCCTCCACCAGTGCCCCATATCTCTCTGTAGTTCCCCTCCAGCCCGTGACCCACCTCCTCCTCAGATTCCCTCACTGCCACCCTCCACTAGTGCCCCTCATCTCTCTGTAGTTCCCCCTGCCCCATGACATCCTCCTCGGCTTCCCTCACTGCCACCCTCCACTAGTGCCCTTCATCTCTCTGTAGTTCCCCCCCCCACCCCGTGACCTCCTCCTCTGACTCCCTCACTGCCACCCACACCCTTCATCTCTCTGTAGCTCCCCCCACCCCATGACCTCTTCCTGGGATTCCCTCACTGCCACCCTCCACTAGTGCCCCTCATCTCTCCGTTGCCCCTCTCTCCTATCCATTCCATTTGTTGTATTGTGCTACTCATATGAGTGTAGGGTGTCACAGTACTTTACATAACAGCACACATTATACATGCAAACGCCTAACAGATTGTTTGGGTTACTTTTATTTATCAGCAAAGGAAGCAGAAATCTTCCCTTTCCATTTGACAATACTATGCAGAAATATGATTCCCAGTAGATGTCCTACAGGTTTTCCTTAAAGCCTCGGCAGTCAGAGAAAAGTAAGAAAACAGTAATACTGGATGAAGTACTTAAAAAAATCGACGAGAGACAAGCAGCAATGACAATAAATAAATACCCAGTGATCAGGGTTCAGTTAGAGCAAGAGAGCAGAGTGTGATAGGCTAGGAATGTTTATGCATGTGTGCTGACAGTCAGTTAAGCAGGACGTTAGAGCATAAACGAGAAATAAAACAAAAATCAACTTTACACAACTTAACATGGTTGCAGTGAACACTGATTCCCAGTACCATGGAGAAGGAAGGAATTTAAAAGATTGATGTATTCTCCGTTTTAAGCCCTCTTCTTCAGTCTCATCATCTGAAAATGTGCCTATATTTGGCGCGTCCTTTCTCTTGATGGACAAGAATTCTATGTAGAATGATAGTGATCCATTAGGAACTTTAAGTGAAACCCTTGGAAAGTATGTCCTTTTAAAACTTATTTTGGGCTTGTAAAATATCCAGAAGCTGCTAATACTGGGCGGCAGAAGCCCAAGCGGCAGCTTTATCACTTGAGGTCTGTCCACCATGCCCACCCTTCTTGCCCCCTGCGGATTCCGTGGCCATGCACTTTTCTGATCATCATCATGTGATCATACCTTCCAATTAGCTGCTGATCGGGGCAGTAGACCTAACAAAGCAATCTCTTTGAGTTTACAACAGACCAGGGACGACTACTGAGGCCAGATTTTCTTCATGCCGAGGGCCCGATATGGACCCGTCTCAGTGCCTGCTTTTTAAAACTGGGCTGAGCACCAACGGGACGCAGACCAATTAAAGCCCTGGTGATGGTAGTCATAATGGCCACTAAACTGACAATCCTAGCAAGATTGAGTCTGGCAGAACTGCCTTTGGTACTAGACGGGACATAAAGAACATGGCATATATTGCGGACTGTAAACATTATATCATGAGCAGAATGAGAGTTCGTGAAGATTTGGTCTCCATTGTTAATGTTCTTCTTAAGGGATACCCTGTCTTCATAGCACTATTTCTTATCCACGTAGCACTGCGTTGCCACCGAATGCCAGGTCAGACTGGCAGCCACCACTTCGCTCGTCTCCGCCCTGCTCACAGTCACAAATCCACTGCGCTGGCTGCGGAACCGGGCCGGGGCCTAACCTTTTCTTTTTAATTCCGGCCTGGCCGGCCCCTGAGGCAGTGCCATAATGAGGGATTGCATATTTGTATGCAAACGCCTGGACTCACCTGCGGGCGGCAGACAGGGGGTCTAGATATAATTAAATTATGGGGGGGCTCTCCTCAGCGTCGTCTTTCTAGCCTCTGAGATCATTCATGAGATGACTGCCTCCTCTTCGACCTCGCCTCACCCAGTCACGCGCACTTTTTGTAATGATGATCATGCGCATTGGAGCTCGCGCAATAAACATTTTTATTGCGCGAGCCCCAATGCGCATGATCATCATCACCAGACCCACCCCTGCTAAGGGTGAACTGTAAAACCGCGGCGCGCAGACTCAGGGCGGCAAGAGAAATCTGCGCGCTGCACGTAGGTGCAGCCAGGTGGATTTCTTTTATTAAAATACAATTGGGTCACGGACACGGACGGTGCGTGTAGCACCAGCAGCATACTTGTACTTGAATGTTTGTTGCCTTGAGCGGAGGGAGCAGAGATGAGGCGGAGTACTAGTCTGATTGTGTGTCAGACTACTCAGGTCGGTCGGACGGTCACGGTCAGGGACAGGGTCCAAATCGGCCCGTCTCAAAACCGGCCCCCTGTCTCAAAACCGGCCCCCAACCCATCCAGCCTACCGGGGGATTGCCCGGTGCCCTGCATTATCAGTCCGGCCCTGCAGTTATGTTTACTAGAGAAAGAGAGGTTATTATTGAAACACAAGATATGAATCTCATTGAATGTTTTATGTTTCAGTTCAAGAAATAACCTCAGTTCGCCAATATCCCAGAGAGCCCAAGTTTAAGAGATATTCTGGAGGTTCCTCATACATTATATAAAGTGTTTACATCAGTAAACATGCATGAGTATTCAGTGAGGCAGGATAATAAAGGTATTATCTTGTGTTTAGATGAACTGCAATGACCCGTGTAAATGATCACACCCACTAGAGTGAAGAGTCAGAGAGGTGATATCCAGTGTCTCTGTTTCCGCTCTTGTTCTATTCCCCTTTACCCTTGTCGCCTATTGACTATCATTATCCTACTGTGAATGCCTGGCCGTGGATACCGTCCAGTGGGGAACTGTTCATCGCTTCCATTGGATCCGGAATTCAGATCAGCGCATTCTGACACCCCCGAAAGGTCTGGATCCCCATCCCACTCTACATCCCATGGTCCACCCCTCCTCCAGTTCAGACAAGAGCATAAGACCCACTTCTTAAAGTAAAACGTGATCACAGTGTAACTCCCGGGGACTCGACCTCCCTAAAGGGCTACCCCGCTTCATCCCCTCCTCCACCAACTCCCCCGGCATCACTGGCCTAGCACTGCTTTTATTAAAACTCTAGTAAAGCGCTTCATTGCTCTCCCGGTAGGATAGCGCTCAACAAGTCAGACACACTCATTCGCTTGACAACAAAACGCTAGCTTGTCCACTTCAAAAACCAATCGCCCATAACTATGGCATGTTTACAATTAACAGGGAGGACAATTTCAAATCATGGATTGCCACAGTCCTCCTGTCAATTCACAGCACGTGCAGTATTATATCTGTAACACATCTAAAGCCTGGATGGTCCATAGGTAACAGATCAATCCAGCTAACTCTTGAAACTGAAGGGGGCGCATGATCGCTCTGTCCCACAAATATTCCCTATTCCGCTGCCATCTTCCTCCAAGCCGGAAATTCTCCATTAAAACATCTTTCCATGGGCGATCCTTGGATAATCGCACTGGATTATCATCGTCAGACTTTTATCCTTTTAACGAGCTTTCTCCTGCCCTTCTTTCAGCACGTCGCCACCACGACTACCAAATAAGGAATGCTCACCTCAACATTATCCGCCAAAGCTACCCTCTTCTGCCTGTCATCAGCATTTCCATCCTGCCTCTGCACTGACAGGCGCAAAACGGAATCAGCTGCCACATTTGCATTATCTGGCGCACTGTCGACCGGAAATTGGAATGCTTGAAATGTATCTCCCAAATGAGCAACTCAAGAATTAAGGTTTATGTCTCTAACCTAGAAAATACTGAAACTAAAGGCTTACTGCCCTCCAGCATGCAGTTATCATAAGAAATAATCCAATTCGATAGTGTATCCTGCTACGTATGTATGTATATGCGTATATTTAAAAAGCGTACAGGGCACGGTAAGTCTGGATGCTTCTTGGCACTGTAAAGTTAGCTAATATGGACAGGTATAAATCTTCAAGACTGAACTCAACTTCAGATGGCCTTTTGCTTATTCTGTAGAAAACAAGCATTGGCAAAGACAATAGGACTGGCCCTGGCAAGCTGGTGTGATGGTTTATTGGTTTATAATTTTTATTGCAGGTGCAAGCCACACAAAATCGAAAACAAAATAGAAAACATGCTGCCACCTAAACATGGTGGCTGTAAGTTTTTAATAAAAAATGTAAATTAAAAACAATTAAGCATCACACATACTTGCAATTGAATAATATGAATGTTTTCTACTCAGAATAGCTGCAGTACCCCTTTTTAGTTACAAGGCACATTTATGATTACATGATTTTTATTGGCATAAGAAAAAGGTTGTTTAAAAATAATAAACAACAAAGAATTAAAATAAATTAACAATACAAAGCACTGGCCCAAGGGCCCGTCAATTGTTATTTTTAGGTGTATATGCACGTGCAATCAAGTAAAATGTCGCCATTCGTAGAGCAAGCAGCCATTGGCTGAAGTGGGCTGGTCCACTTCATGGTCTTCTGCCCTACGTTTTGTGCTTTGGTGGGAGGGAGCAAAAGGAGAATGACGACCTAAGAGACCAGTGGGTGAAGGGGTTGGTCCAAAGGTCCTCTACATACGCATATTTGCAAGTATTTTTTAATGCTGATTTTATGTAACAACATGAAGCTGGCAAATACGTAAAGCTGTGTCTGAAGTCCCCACATTTCCTCCGAGTGTAAAGCCGTCAACCACACCTCCATCGAGCGAACCAAGACACGGAAGCGGGGGAGTCAACTTCAAGGCATATGTGACCACTCGCTTGGCCAAGAGGGTCAAGGTCCCTGGCAAATGCCCTATTGCTCTTAGTGGGCGTAAACAAGCCCAGGGCACACACCAGAAGAACTGTGGTTTGTGAAGCAATATTTTTATTGATTGCTACGATCTGTTATCCATTTTATGTTGCCTGGGGCACATTACTTGTCGAATAGATTCCCAAATCCATCACATTTGTGTAGGGCTATGATTTTTCAACTACACAGAAAATAATCAAAAATGTTACAGTCTCGCATTTTCTGTAGTTCAAGAATGTGAGTGAATGATTAACGAATGCTAAGAACCTCAGTTTCAAAACCAGCAGGTCCCCAGTGACACTCAGTGGCTTCGGAATGTAAAAGGACAGACCAAAGAAGCAACCATCACAGATTCTAAGCACCAGCGTCAGATAAGCACTTCCTCGAGATGTACTTACAATCCGTGCCTGTTCCATGAACCTTCTGGAAGACCTGCACGAGGGAATAGTGCAACTTGGGTCCTGCAACAGCATGGGCAACAAAGCATGGTAATTGTGAGAAAAAAAATGATTGCCTTGAAGGTTTTAAGGTGAACTAAATCTGAACTCATCGGAGCTAACTTGAGTTTTCATGGCTGCGGTCATTTCGGGACAGACCAATGCTCTTATGATCTTAGACATCAGCAGAATCTCAAACTCTGAAACAGGGAGCCCCTCAGAAAAGATGGAGCTCTCACAAAGTAAATCACAGCCAGTGATACAAATGCATTACCCTGCACTAACAGTACGTATTGGAGACACTAGGCACCACAAAGAGCACAATTATGGCACTAAACCTATATATTTGGCTAATCCCTCTAAGCAGAACATCCATGTTGCAGGGATTCTGCAAAATCACAGAACTATGCTTGGGATTATGGGACCTAAGTAGGCAGGGACTGAGTTATCCTAACACCTTAGTACCCATGAGCCCGGGACCGACTAGCTATAGTGTCTCACTTGCCGTCCAACTCACTCACAGAGGAACAAGTGATTGGACACCGCAGAAGACAACACTCCTGACTCTCTCAGGAATCGGGGTGGCAAGACACACCCTTTCGCTCACTCTCTTGTGCTCATCCACTATAGGATCTGACAGGGACATGAACAAGTCTAAAATATTTATTTTAACTAACGTGTTCTAGCATGTAGTATACGTGCCACAACCAGTAGAAAAATGCCTAACACAAGTACAATCAGCATAGCAAATAGTCCGTAAATCACAAAAGGAGCGGTCATAATGAATGACCAACGAGCCTAGCCTCCCTCCCCTTGGATAGAAGCAAGATGATTATATATTAGAAGATCTCTGGGTGTTATCAGCAGACCCCGTACCTCAGTCTATAGATGGTAGATCTACATCACAGGTGCTGTCATGCTCTTCTCCCTGGAACGGTCCCTCTCCAAGTGTCTGTCACCTATCCGTGTACACTCATATGACCAAAGACCGTGTTCCCAAACAACAGATGCACCTGAATGTTTTGTCTAGGTGCTACAGCCTCACCTAAACAGAATAACAAGGGGCATTGTTGTTCGACCTTGTTCACAAGGTTCAGACTAAATCCCAGGAACGAGCAAAGTGCAATAAACAACAGAAGGTTCTATGTGAAAGTTTTAGTGTGGCACAAGCAAAATAAACGTGTGTAGTAACGTGTGCAAAGCAGCGGATAGTCAGCAACACGCCCATGCTAAAATAGGGAAGACGATGCTCATGGGAGCCACATGACACTGTTATGATCTTAGATATCAGCAGAATTTCAAACTCTGAAACAGGGAGTCCCGCAGAAAAGATGGATCTCTCACAAAGCAAATCACAACCAGCGATACAAATACTTGACCCTGCACTAACAGTACGTATTGGAAACACTTGGCACCACAATGAGCACTATATGGCACTAAACCTATATAGTTGGCCAATCCCTCTAGGAAGCACATCCATTTCAACTTTTAAACCTACATATCAAACCCATTCAGAATAAGTTCCCTTACACAATCTCAAACAGAAGATCACCTCAAAGCTCTACCGTAGGCTGCTTATCCATCGCTACAGAACGGCCTCCTTGGGGCTAGCAATGGACAACCAGCATCCCAGGGGAAAGAAATTAATTTGAGGTCCTTCAGCACACACATGTACCACACAAGATTAGAAAGAACCCGGACAGGAGCAATCACATATTATTCAGCACGCTATGCAAGAAAATCCACCTTGCACAATACATTAGGCAGATCAGTGCTTAATTTGAGCTGGTGTGTCCACCGGCACTCTTTTTTGGAGGCCGGCATTTATTTTTCATCATCAGACTTTGACCAATAAGAAGAGAGGAAAGAACCCCACAAATGGGGGAAAGAAAGAGGAAGAGAAAGATGGAAAACCCGTGGCAATGGGGAGAAAGCAGAGGTGAAAAAGAACGTCCAAAACCTAATTAAAAGGGCAAGCGGTGGATGGTACTGGACGAAAGAAGAATGAGGTGGAATCCAGACAAGCAGCCACCCGGCCATTCTACACACCGGTGGCAGGCTTTTAGGCATAACTTTGGGCGCCAGCACTTATTCTTTTACAAAAGAGAGTCCATCGAACCAAACACAATCATAGATTACCTTGAATCTTATCAAAGAGCAATCCACAGCTTTAAAGGATTCCAAGACCTGGAAACCATCCAGGTGGTGGAAGTGTCCTACACAAGTGGTGTTAATATAACATCAAAAGGTGTAGGTCTGTTAAGATCTCCTTAGGGATTAAATATTTCCTGTATGAATCAACTGTGGTTTACCAGTACCTGTTACTTCTTCTGGTGCTCTAGGCATCGCACACATTCTTAAGCTATGCACTCTTTGTAGGCAGGAGTTTTAATTGTAACCCTAGCTTCTTTGATGTTACTTCCAACATTTACATTTGTATTTGACAGTATTTGCTCATCGAAGAAAAGTGTTACAAGGGACTGTAGCTATCAGTAGTGGAACTTGCGGTTTTTACTCGGAAAGCTGTGTTCTGAACCAAGTGAATACCTTTTACGGTTGTTATCTGTAAGGGTAGCAACAAATGTTGCCGTGATACTCTGTATACATGTTTGTTGTGCTTTTTATAATTTTTGTTATGATTTGACAAAGCAGCCAAAAGGAAAAATACTAGCTGAGCTCTCCGTCAATTGGTAACGACATGAAGGCTGGCGCTGGCAACAAGGGACTCTGGGAACACCGGAATTAAAAGGAACCCTAAATCTGGAACTAATGTGCCACGGCGACAATTGCATTTAGATCTTGGAAGCACACACTAGAGTGAACTGGGACTCTGGTCCCAGAGGGCAATGGAAACAAAGGGTGGAGACAAAAGTACAGACCAATGCAGACATAGGCAATGGCTGTTAGAAATACAGGTAACCGCCACCAGGGTTGTGTACGAATTAGATGTATTGTAATTGCATTTATAGAGCACTTACTACCCCTGACGAGGAATCAAAGCGCTCTTTTTGGCGAGTAGCACACTACTCCAGAACCCATAAAGAATTAGTGGTCAATTAGTATAGTGAAATATGAAAGTGATTTGAGCGGTGGACATGTTAGTCAGTTATTTAGATTGAGAAGGATAGTGGAGGGATAGAAGAGGAAAAAAGGTTTACATTTACATAGCACTTGCTACCCTTGATGGGGTGTTGAGGCGCTTTATTGGTGAGTAGCATGCTACTTCGGAACCCTAAAGGATTAGTGGTAAATTAGTATAATGAAATAGGAAAGTAATTTGAGTGGAGGATATGTTAGTCAGTTATTTGGATTGAGAAGGGTAGTGAAGGGATAGAAGAGAGAAAAAAGGTTTGCATTTATACAGCACTTACTACCCCTGATGAGGTGGTGAAGCGCTTTTTTGACAAATAGTACGCTACTCCGGAACCCATAAAAGATTAGTGGTGAATTAGTATAGTGAAAAATTATTTGAGTGGCGGACATGTTAGTCTGTAATTTGGATTGAAAAGGATAGTAGAGGGATAGAAGCAGGAAGGATTTATATATATTTTTCTTTTTTTTAAATTTGTTTTGGAGCTCATAGCAGTAGGGGGAGGCTTGGGATGAGTAAAAGATAGGTGGAGGGGGAAGAGTCAGAGGGAAGGGTTTAGAAAGGCTTGTTTTGGGGATCAGAATAGTAAAAGAGGTATGAGATAATGATAGGAGGGGTAAAATAGGGAAGAGTCTAGAAAGTGTTATTTTGGGGATCATAGTTGAGGTATGGGGAATGAATGAGAGAATGGAGGTAGAGGATATATTGATAGAGGTATAGGGTGAGAAATAAGGTAGTGCATTGGATATGCTGAATTAGAAGAAAAGTAATAAATGTATAGATCTATAAGTACATGGAAGGAATATAGATGCGTAAAGGAAGGTATTATATGTAGATTAAAGATGCGTTAAATAAACTCCGGCTTTAAAGTGTTATTGTATTTTAAATTAATTAAATATATAAATATATATATATTTGTAAATCAGTAGTGAAGCAATTGTAGATAAATAATTATGATAAAAGATTGACTTATTTAGGCAATCACTTATATACATGTTAAAAACAATCACTAAACAAAACAAAACAGTAACTATCACTAATATGTACATTTGTTAATCAGAACTAGTGAATATCTGTATATTTTTTTTAAAAACCATACTTATTCTGCACGTTTATACAAAGCAATCCACATATATCAGTACATATCTATAGTACAAATAAATACTTATATACAGGGAGATATGCTGTATATTTCTGCTTTCGTATGGTGGTTATGGAGAAGAGCCAATTCTTGAGTAGTTTTCTGAAGATAAGGTGGTTATCCGTGGCTCTTATGTTGGGGGGTAAAGAGTTCCATAGTTTGGCTGCTTGAACAGAGAACGATGTGCCACCCATAGGTTTTTTTCTTGTATTTTGGGATTTTGAGGCACAGTGCTACTCTAGAGCAGAGGTTCCTTTGTTTAATGTGTTTACTGATTTTATTCCTGATGAAGAGCAGTCCTGTTCCATGTATCACTTTGTGGGTGATACAAAGCCGTTCGACGTGGATCTTCTGCTAACCGGTAATCAATGCAGGGCTTTGAAGGCAGGGGAGATGTGGTCTTGCCGTTTTATATGTGAGAGTAGTCTGGCAGCCGAGTTCTGAATCCGTTGTAGTCTTTTCATGATTGTTAAGAGGCTATTGGTGTAATTGAGTTTGGACAGAACAAGGGAGATGGTAGCCAAGACCCTGAGTGGAAATCCCAAATGGTCATACCAGATGACAAGGAGGGTAGATACTGTGTTTAGTTTGGAAGTATGAAAGTATGACATTCTCTTCAATGAATTGTGACATTTGGGCGAAAGCTGCTTTTTCTATTAGTTTGCCCAGGAAAGGTCCATTTGTAATCGGTCTGTAGTTGTCAGGGTTCAGCGGGTCCAAGTTTGTTTTCTTTAGTAAAGGGCGTATGAATGACTTTTTGAGTTCTTCTGGAAATATTCCGGTAGTTAAGGAGTTGTTGATGATTCTCCTTACAGCAATGTAAATGTAAATTGATAAATGTAAATTGATACTTGTATAGCGCACTACTCACCCGCAAGGGTCTCAAGGCGCTTGTACGAATACCGCTGTGGAACCCATCCTGGCTTTCCCTGTGAGGCGTCCACTCGTGGGCACCCCCAAGGTGGAGGCCAGGCATCATTAGCGTTGTGGGGGCCGTTGTGGAGATTAAGCAAGCTATTGCCCAGAGTTGCAGAGTGGGACTCCATGATTGGAATGACACCGAGGCGAGAATTATCAGGTCCGTGGAATTTTTGAGCCCAAGACCCACCGAGGCGGGGAATTGAACCCTGGTCCCGGGCTAGACCTCTGCATCAGGGTCTGCCGCTCTAATCATTGAGCCACACTTCTCCAATGGCAGCAGAGGTTGTTAGAAGAATTGTCTTGAAGGTTTGCGGTGGACCCATGACAGAAGGGCTGCCGGCAGGCCTGCTTGCTTTGATCAGGTCCATAAATTAATTGTGTCAAATGTGTTGGAAGGAACGGAGAGATTGGGTTAGAGTGTTCTTGGACTGTTGTTTCGTCAAAGGGTTAGTGCTGATGCTTTGTGCCTGTTTTAAGTATGAGTCAAGCGTGTCCATGTAATGATATAACATTTATTAGAATTCTGATTTGCATCAGCCATGCTGTTTTATAATCACTTTTACAAAGTACTCGTTTTCACAGTGGCTCTCATAGGAGAGAATGTCAGATTATTGTAAGCTGAGCAGAGAAACTTCTGTAATGCACCTCAGTTTCAAAAACTTTTGACCACTTTCTCAAGAGAATGAGGGGCACCTGTAATCACTAGCTGTGACATAGAAGAAGGTACCAGAGGCAGGTACACAGGGCACTATACACTCCAGCTGTCTTCACAAAGGCACTATTATTTAGGAGTGCTGGAGACACCATACCGGGCACCTTGGCACTAATGAGCACAATCTGACTGGAGAAACTAGAAAAGCGCTAGAAGACACTTAAGACCAGCTCACGTTAAAGAACAGAAATAATTCAATGAGCATTCCAACACAAATAAACTCAAAGAGACAATCAGTAACCCGACAAATAAGGTCGGTGATGCAAGGGCAGGAAAGAGATCTAGCGCCGCTTGTCCTTAGGATCAGAGACCCTCTTTTTAAGAGAGGTCATGACTGCAGAAGCCAACTGCATGGGGGCAAAATACTTTGTTATAATAACTGGAAAACGTTGACAATTTTCCAAAGTACATATTCAGCTTGAATTGTCGGAATTGACAGTTAGAGAGTGAGCCAGCCTCGAAGAACACAACAGCTACTGCAGTCCGGAAATTGGTAGAGGCACCGATGTGAGTATTTCTGTTACTGTCTGTTAATACAAGCCGTAACTAAAACCACTAGCGCTTCGACAAGAAAAAACATGGAATCTGAGTGCGCGCTATCATATGTTATCCAGAGATGCCTATCGCCCACTACCCTCAATCTCGTCACACAAAGAACTAAACGATTGGATAGGCCGTGAAAATACTCGTTGTCGCTCACCTTCATCAGCTGGCCTCAGGTTGGCCAACGCAACAATTTGATGGCCAGCGGCGACGCACTGCATCATGTTGTAAGTACTGTCCTTGCCACCACTAGAAGAGAGAGTAAGACAAACGATGATGCCACAGATGTTGTGATAAATAACTCTTAGACAAGCTGCAAAATACCTGAGCCTGCAGCCTGCCTTCAAGAAAAGCAAAGCATTCAAATGATAATACTCAAATATTTTTGTTAAAAAGAGAACAGATCTTCCCTTCAACGACGTCTTAAATTCATAAAAGTGCAAATTCTTCTACTGAAAATCAAGTTTCCTCAACTACAGCCAGCTGGCCAACTGCGTTTTTATTCTGATTACAGGGAAGACAATGCAAAACAAAATTGGTCACAGTAGATTTCTGGAACGTTCTGGTTAGTTATGCAGTTTCCCATTTATTTCCCGGAATATAACTTGTGGTAAGTAAAGCTGCCAAAAGGTAGTGCATGGTGCAATCAGTGCCTGCTGCACCCTGGAAGAAAATGAGGGTTACATGCCAGGCACGGTTTTGATCTCAGCTCAAAGCAATCCCTCTATATGCAGAGGTTCATAGAGTGTGTGTTTGATAACCAGGGTTCAAACACAATGAAACGTCAGTCTTTGAGGTGATAAACCAGTACTGAATGTGTTCCCAAGGTCACCGACAGATGACTATTGACCAATGCAGTGCAAACTTGACAAGCAGGATTTATCAACTATTAAAAACAAGCATTTGCAATGCAATACGCCTCGCATTTACGCAAGTTTAAGCTATTGGCATTGTAAATGACAAAGCCTATTATTTTTGTTTTGTTTTTAAAAACATAAATAAGACGCTTTGTAATTTACAATGGAAATAGCTTAAACTTAAGTAAATGCGAAACCTATTGCATTGCAAATGGTTGTTTAAGTTTAAACTGAGCACGGTGCCACTTCAAGGACACCGCGCTCAGTTTCTTTTTTTGTTTTCTACTTTAACACTGAGCGCGGTGTCCTTGAAGCGGGTGCCGCGCTCAGTTCTATAGTAAAAAAAATCAAAATAAACAAAGTGCGCTGTCCCTGAAGCGAGCACCGCGCTCACTATGACAGTAAAAAAAAAAATTATTAAACAGAGCGTGGTGATCCCGAAGTGGACGCCGCACTGAACTTGAAAGTTAAATAAAATTTTAATTTAAAATGATTGCGGTGTCCCTAAAATGGGTGCCGCGCTCATTATGCAAATACCAAAAAAGCAGCTGCCATTGTCCCCATCAGTGCCAATAACAAAAATAGTGCTCACCCCCTAGATAAATGCAAAAACAACAATTGATGGACAGAATGCAGAACAATGTCATACATTCACCCCAGTACAGAGATCTGGGCCTAAATCCATCGTTTTTTTGCTCACCATGCCATTCCAGTTTGAACCCAGCCATATGCAAATCAGTCTTGACCCTGTGCCCCATGGGAACAGTCCAGCCCGAACTGCCAAGCCAGGTCCTCCCTGGACTGGAAACAAGCATCCTAGGACCGGTTTCGGGCTTTCAGCCCTCATCAGCCAGGATAGCTTGATTCCAGTGGCATGGAGAGCAAGGGACTCACGTCTGAGCATACCCTTCCCACTCGGGGTGACAAATGCAAAAACAACAATTGATGGACAGAATGCAGAACAATGTCATACATTCACCCCAGTACAGAGATCTGGGCCTAAATCCATCGTTTTTTTGCTCACCATGCCATTCCAGTTTGAACCCAGCCATATGCAAATCAGTCTTGACCCTGTGCCCCATGGGAACAGTCCAGCCCGAACTGCCAAGCCAGGTCCTCCCTGGACTGGAAACAAGCATCCTAGGACCGGTTTCGGGCTTTCAGCCCTCATCAGCCAGGATAGCTTGATTCCAGTGGCATGGAGAGCAAGGGACTCACGTCTGAGCATACCCTTCCCACTCGGGGTGACAAATGCAAAAACAACAATTGATGGACAGAATGCAGAACAATGTCATACATTCACCCCAGTACACCACTGGAGTCAAGCTATCCTGGCTGATGACGGCTGATAGCCAGAAACCGGTCCTAGGATGCTTGATTCCGGTCCAGGGAAGACATGGCTTGGCAGTTCGGGCTGGACTGTTCCCATGAGGCACAGGGTCAAGACTGATTTGCATATGGCCATGTCTGAACTGGGGTGGCGTAGTGGGCAAAAGAACGATGGATTTAACCCAGATCTCTTGACTGGGGGAGAATGTCTGCATTGTCAGCATTCCGTCCATCATTTGTTTGTTGTAACACCCCCTAGATAAAGCAGGCCGTGTAGCCAGCCAAGTAAAAGGTCCAGTCGTTATGGGTGGCAACAAATGGAGACAAGGCAGGACTAACAAGCCCATTTATGAATAAGAAGCCACCATTTAAGAAGGACAATGACACAAACCCAATGACAAATATGGGTGGAGAGTGGGCGGGGCGGATAGTGCATACCCTAATACAGCATGCCTCACAAGAGCAAGCAGTGCATGCGCGCTGCTGCTAGGCTCGACCTAAAAACAAAAATAACTTGCTATTAAGTAGTGCTTCACACTAAACTTCTTGTTTATTAGGTGGTGTATATAACAGGTGTTAGTATGGGAAACAGCCTTTATTACGAAGCCAGAATCACCCTGTGCCTATACAACACCGGCACTAGAACGAATGCATCATTACCACGCATTCGTTTAGCACACAAGTTAATACAACAACTTGCTTTAGGGCGCGCATTGGTGGAGCGGTGTTGGATTTTAAGTCCAACTCAGGCCTCAAAAAATCTACTTGCCCACTCGCAATTGCGAGTAAAATTTTATCAGGTCGAGCTATTTTTAGCACCAACTAGCCCCATCTAGCAAGTAAACTTATGCTGGAAAGGAACAGGTGTTTTGTTCATTCAGAAAGTTGATGAGCAATAAAGATGCCATTAAATCTTGTTTTTATCTTGACACATTTGCTGTGTGTTCAAGGAAACAGGTCAAATGTCAGTTTGACTTTTAACTAATTGCTGCTTGAAAAATTAGCTTTATTTTTCTCTCTCTCACTAGAGTTAGAGGGTGTCAAGTGAGCCGTCAGAAGATGTCAGTTATTTTTCTCCAACACATAAAATGTAAATAAATTGCCTGTAAATTAATATTACAACTATTTCAAAATATATCTGGAATTTCAAAAGCATATTTTTGGTAATTAAGAAGTGTGATGCAAACAAAGAGTTAAATAGGAGCAAAACTAACCAGAACACTTTAATTGATGATGTGCAAATGACACATATTTGCAGAAACTCTATTTTCAAATATTATTGTTTGTAAACTATATTGTTTTATCAGTAAATCCGCATGTCAGTGGGAACGTTTTTGGCCATTTCAATGTAAAATCTGCTGATTACAAATGACAGTGTGCCACCACTTCATGCTTTAGTTTTGTATTTATTAAAAGTGATAGTTTTTATACATGATTTGAGAAACATTCCTGCCCCCGCCATAATGAAAATACTGTGAATGAACTAAGAGACAAATCAGGGGTCATGTGTATCCTATATATGGCTAGATTTGTATTACATATGGATAAAACATTTAGACTATTAAATCAAACAAAAGAGTTTATTGTAAAGCAGATATGCTGAACTCACACATTTGAAGGTGCTCTCATATGTGATAACGTAGAAAATGGCAGCTCAAAGAATTAAATTATTCGCCCAAGATCACATCATTTGAAACCAGTTTATGGTTCAAGAGCAGTACAAATAGGTCGAGTAGATTATTTAAGCCAATAGACCTGCAGGTCTAGTAAGATTTTTATGATTTTTCCAGGCCTGCAACACCTTCCCTACTGTTGCGCAGACTGGAGTTGAAATAGTAAATGATATTATTCCAAGGTCCAGCGCCCCCCCTCCACCCCCAAGGGAAGTCAATGTAACAACTTGCGTGCTAAATGAACGCTTCGTAACAACGCGTTTGTTCTAATGCTGGCATTGTAAAGGCATGCGTGGTAAACACATGCGGGATTATGTTCTACAATCGTTACTATTAGTCAATCTAGCAGTACACAGTTAACCAGATAAGAGAGGAAGAAGTCTGAGGTGGCTTTGCCGGGAGAACTGTGAAATCAGCAGGGCCGGAAAAGCCATAGCGGGTACCGGGCGTTTCCCTGGTAGGCCGCTAGGGTGGATGGCAGTTTTAGGCCCCTGGGGGGCCGTTTTTGTTACCGGAGGTCGGCAACCGTGGCCCCCGGTAACAAAATCGGCCGAAACTGGCCCGCGCAAACTGCTCGGCTGCACTCCCCCTCATCCCAGAGGGTGGGGGGGGGGGGGGAGGGGTGCGGCTGAGCAGTTTGCCAGGGCCGGGTTCTGTTCCCAGTCCGATCCCTGGACATCAGGCATTGATGTCAATGGAAGGAAAGTATTTTTTGCAGCGAGTATTGCTTTGATGATGAAGAAAGTATCTTATTGTACAGCATTCAGTTTGGTTGGTGGAGGCCTTTATACCACAAGCATCAAGTAGCTTTATTAGCTTATGAATGTCTATCAGCATGTTAAATTAACAGCTTTGGTCAAATGAGTTTTTGATACGGGGTTCGGCATAAGTTGTTGAACCAGTTCTTTTTCCCATTAATCAGCGAATTCATAGGTGGGAAATAACTAAGTGGATAGTTCGACGGGCAACTGCATATAATGCTTGTTGATAGCAACATATACAATATGCTCGAGAATGGAATGCCTTAACTCTATTGGTAATATGATGATGTTGCCTACCTTCTGCATTGACCAATGCACACAGCCCCTTTTTCATGCACTGAATGCATTGGCCCGCCTCGCTGCACCCTTTCGTTCATTCAGAGGGCACTGAATGTATTACTTAAAGCATGCATCCAAGTATCTGGGTGCAGCATGCATTTCATGAGCTGTCTGCAACAGGAATCACAACCTGAGCAATGAAGCACAAAATGCGACAAATGTGGATCTCTTTCTTGCTTGGGAGCAGCACTTTTTAGCTGCAATCGTTTTCTAAATGCAGCATGTATCTTGAGAGCTGCATAACATATTTGCTGAGAGAAGCATGCGTTGAATGCACCTATTATAGCATGTCCTGTTTGGGCATGGAGTGTAAGATCAGCATGCGCTGGTATTGGAAATCCCTTAGTGCCTGACGCAATAATTAAAGATTTCACTTAAGTTAGGGAATTCTGCATACACAGTATGCAGAAAGTATTGTCTGGCTGTCTGCTGTCAACAGTGACATTATACACCCAGTCGCATCAAGCACTGATATAACGATTTTGGGGTATTCTTAATCTTTTATTATAGCATGCAGTAATCACCCCATGTCATAACAGTGATTTAAGCAATTCTTGGTTCCTCATCCAAAGGCACAGACTATGCTGGGACTTGTGTTTGCCCTTTAAGCTTAATAAGTAGTGGCCTAAAATTCCAAGCATGGTCAGTGTGATAGGACTGGTCAAACATCTTATGTCAGTACGATTACCACCTTTCCAAGATATAAATACCCGCCATATGCTCACGTTTTCAGATTCTGCAAAGTACCAGACCCAGTTCTTACGTTGAAGTTTACACAAAATTGTCTGTATTCATTTTGAACATGGACGTTCTGTTTTTGTTTATTTTAATTATCAGTCGGGGTTACATTGGGTCAGATGTGGGACACCTTTTTATAGCGTTTTCTCAGAACATTTACTGTTTAGAGTATGGACTACAAAATGTAAAAAAAATACCGGTGTTAGGCGATTTGCCTAATTATTGTAATAGCACGGACGTTTACATACTGGTCATTCCGGTATTAATTGCGGCCAGGTGGGAACACTATTGTGCCTGTTGACAGCTGATCACTTAACTATAGCTTTCATGCCCTGCATAGACACTTGAGAAGCTGCAGCGTTCACTGGATACAACACACTCTGCGTTTACTGGTTGGAGGATAAAGCATGCACTGCAGCACCGAGAGGTACACAAAGGTTGCATGCAACATGTACATCCTTTAAGCAGCATGTATGAAACCTCGCATGCACAGGGGGAGGTGATGGAATGGACTGGTTTTAGCTTGCTTCTACATTGCACTGCTTGGGGCACATGCTGGCTTCAGCAGGCACGCGTAAAGCACAGACCGGCCCCAGTGTGCCCTGTCTCCCAGGACTCTTACCTGATAAGAGCCACTACCCTCATGACTGCTGTGCTGTTGTTGTTTTCCACCCACACGTGCACTCACGGACCCGGAAGTGTAGGAGCAGTTCCCAGCGGATGGTTGGATCAGTGAAGCATACATGCCATGGAAACAGAGAAAGGCTCAAATACACCCTGCGCTAGGCACTAGCTGCTCACTTTAACAGGGGCTTTCTGATTCAAAATTCAAGCTCCTAGGACGCTAGCAATAAAATGGAGATTCCAACATAGGTTTTGTAAAATAAGTAAATAAAAAAGTTGACACTATTTTTAAAAAGCGATATCAACTTTAAATATGTTTTTATTAAGAATAATGCGCATATTTATTGTAATGATTCAAAGCAATAAACTTCATGTTCCATTTCAATTTGCTATCAATGAACATGCACAACTCTCTGCACATTCAATGGCTGCCACATAATTTGAACATAAGGCTTCTTTGCGCTTCATCTTGTCCTTCTTTTGTTTCAGGAAGCGTTCCGTCACTAAGAACCATAGAGGCGACGATTATCCTCTGTAGGTTTCTAGGATACATTCAAACTCGAACTGCGCCTCCTCGCGGGCTCCTAGGGATACGTGCAGCAGGCCGGATTATTCTCTGGTGATGTTTTGAATAACCCTCTACTTTCCCGATGAATTTGACAAATGTTTCTCTCTCTCAGATCAGCCCCAAATGAAGTCGTTCTTTTACGCAGATAAAAAATAAACAATCCGTAAAATTAGACTTTTGAACGCTCATGATTTTAGATTTAACTGTGCGCAAGTACTCTTTTAACATACATGCAAACATTTTGATATAAGAAAAAGGGAGATTTGGAGAAAAAAACTGTATTTTTCCCTCAGACTTTCACTGAAGAAGAGACAATTTCAGGCATGTTAGCATGTTAGTATGTATGTATTTAATATACATACTTGGCCTTCAGTCTTTTTTTTTTATTATTACAGTTTTATGTAGTGCTAACTACACCCACAGACATTAGCGCATGATAAGCATATTATGTTACACATTCTTAAGCACCGGGAGATTCAGTGATTTGCCTAAAATAACATGCTGTATAGTCAAGGCCAGGACCCTAGCCTGATTCCAGTTTCAAAGGCGGCATTTCATCATTCTGTAATTGATAAATTGCATACATTACAATATTTATAAACAGCTAAAATGGCGATTCAGGGGAAACAAGCAGTGGCAAAGCCAATGTTTCATCTTTAAAAGGCACTGGCTGTCCTTTTATTTAAAATAAAAAAATGTATTTCCAAAATTGAACTGCTTGGAAAATGCAAGGAAAAAAATGAAAACAACTGATATGAGCGTGATGACCTTTACGCGTGCATGTATACATACGTATGCGTAATGACGCTGCAGAAGCCAATTTTTAGGTCGACCCTGGGCAGCACATGCGCTGCTCTGCGAGGTATGCTGTCTTCGAGAATAGACTTGAAGCCCCCACCACTCTCCACCTATATTTTCATTGGCTTGTGTCATTGTCCTTCGTAAATGCTGGCTTCTGATTTGTTAATAGAATTGTTAGTCCCATCTTAGTACCACCTTGTCTTCATTTGTAAGTTCCCATGAGGACTGGCCCTTTTACATCTATTGTTACACGGTACGTCTTATTTAGTCTGTAAGCACTATTTTCTTTAATGAGTTTCTCCTACTGAAGGTATGACATGCTTTTCTGCTACATTCAGCGCACGTCTACCTGGGTAGAATAAGGCTTTATTGTCCTGACACGCAGTCCGCGCTTCTCATTCTGCCTGGGATTTCTTTCTGCCTGTGCTGCTCAACACCTGTATGGCTATGCCTGTGAGAAACTGCCATCTTTCTTGCATGGTATGCCCCCACTTTTTGCTGAATTACTGATGTACTTTGACTGAGTGTGCCCTGGGCTCCTGCCAATCAGGTGCCCAGGGCCTGTGTTCCTTCCCTAAAACTGCATTGAAGCCTAAATCCAATTGGCATCTCTGGTCACATGTCAGCCCCTGGTAAATGGTACCATAGGTACCCAGGGCACTGTGACCAGAGAAGGCCCCTAAGGGCTGCAGCAATTATTGTGCCACCCATAGAGGCCCTGTACCCTGACACAAACACACTGCCTGTGCAGGCTGAGTGTCTTGGTGCAGAACAAAACATGGAGTCGACATGGCACACATCCCTGTGTGTCATGCCCACAAACACACTGCCCTGGCATACATCAGCCACCCCTCTAGCTGGGTGCACTATGCCAGTGGTGTGGGTATAGGTGCATGAGCCCTGTACCCCTACAGTACCCAGGTCCATTCCTGGGCACTGTAAGTACAGTGCTGCCATTAAGAGTATATGGTGCTGGGAGGTCGTCATCACAAACTCCACAGCACCATGATGACACCACTGAAGACTGAGAAGTTTGGTACCAAACTTCTCAGCACATTAAACCCACACTGAAGCCAGTGTGGGATTTAATGTAAGATGCACAACAGAGGGCATCTTAGACATGCCCCCTGAACCTAACCAACAACCAGCGTCCTGCCTGAGAGGCTGCCTAGGCTGCCACCCAGCAGACGTGTTGCTGGACCCCTGGGTAGAGAGCCATCCGCTCTCGTGGGTCTGCAACAATGCACCTGGGCGAGGTGCTAGGTCTCCTCCCCCAGGATGGGCAGGGGGAGCTTCAAAGGCATGCCGCCTTTGTGAGCTTCTCCAGGCCACTTGTTGTACTCAGCAACTGGGCCCCACCGGATCTGACCCCCACTCTGGCGGGAAGATAGTTGGGAAAACCTATGTGAGGAAAGGGGGTGTGCCAGCCTCTGCCAACCCCACCCCTATGGTGGGGGAGGCGAGGTGAAGACAACTCCGTGCTCTCGCCATCTTGAGGATGGGGAGCCCTACCCAATCAGGGCTAGGCACCTGCGCCCCTCCCACTGGAGAGTGGCAGGCTAGGGGGTGTACCCACCCCAGGGAAGGAACCCATTAGTCCCTGACCTCTACCTACCTGTAACGCCCCTAAATTTTGTATTTAGGGGCTTCCTGAACCTTCCTTCCTCAGATCCCGAATCCGAAACAAGAAAGAAGAACAAGAAGAAAAAAGACCTGCCGTGCAGCTGCTTACAAGAGGACGACCCCAACTGACTTGGCCCCAGCCCTACAGGCCTCTCGACCCTCGAACCTGCTAAATCCCGGCGTCTCCAGTGGTCAGCAACCTCGAAAACCCCGGAGGACCTGACTGCCTTGCTCATCTACCAAGACTGGGTCTCCCACGAGCAGTGGTTCTGCTTAAAACAGGCAACAACCCCCGGTGCCAGCCAAGAACCGCGACTCCTGTACACTCTGCACGTGCCAAGCCCGGCCTGTGCCTGAGTGGACAAAGACCACGAGGACGTCCCCCCCGGCGACTGTGACCCAGAATCCAGCACCCAAGGACCCTCCTCGACGCTCCTGACAACGCCTGCAGCCTCAGAACCAGGGACCCCTCCAACCGCGACCAGCAGAGGGTAAGATTTCCCGACGCGAAAAGACACCCCTGCACCCGGCGCTCTGCGGGCCCCTGTGCCCAGCTCCTGGGTGCCTACCTAACCTACAGCTTCCCAACTTACCTCTCGAAGTGGTGGTCGCACCTGAAGAATCTCCGTCCCCGAGCTTGCAACCTTTGTTCATCTTGCAGCTTCTCCATTAAAATACATTGAGCGCCCGACGGCTCAAAAGCACCCTGCACCCAGCCGCCCAAATGCCCCTGGAAGTGCAACACCTATCCTATCTTACTTCCCCACTTGCCCTGTGTAAGTGACTAGGAGCCCAGCTTCCACAGCCGTGTGGCTTGCCTGCTAGCAGCCACCAACCAAAGGCCCCCTGCCCGCCGTAGGCTAACATTGGACTTAACTCTCTCTACACCTGGCTGCCCCTATGCCGCTGAGGGTGTAACAACTGTACCCACCTGACCCTGGAAGACCCCTGAGTCTATGCCCAGAACCTTAACTCTGCCAGTCAAGTACTTACCTGAAAGCCGATAACCTACATTTTCTCCATAGGGTAACATTGACTGGTTTCACCTGGAAATTCTTCTAAGTGTTGAGTTTTGAAACTTTAAAATATTCACTAAAAATCAGCTTATCAAAGAAAACGAAATTACTCACCTGTTATAAGGAGAGATCCCAGTGCTGGATCTTGGTGCCCAGCACTGACCCTGAAAAGTAATTACAACTGTCGTTACCGATAACTTGATTTACCTCCGTAGGATAACATTGCCTGGCTTTTGCCAGAAATTCCTCTAAGTGTTGATTTTTGAAACATACAAATATTCCTTAAAAATTGCCTGTGTAACAATAACAATGTCTTTCAACTGTTGACAAAAGGGTTGAATCCAGGATCCAACCCTGAGTAAGAAAATCATACGCAAAGTAATTGAAATTGCATTTACTTAAAAACTCCCATTGAGCTCAATGTTATAATTGTGTTTGAATTGTGTTGCCTATTGCAACAACTGTACCTATTGCATTTAAAAGTCTATTGCTTATTGAAAGCATTCAACTAGAGCATTTCATTCTGAGAAATTATTTTGATACCTACTCGTGGTTCTAAAATAAAACAACTATATATTTTTATATACAAAACAATTGGCCTAGAGTTCAGTTCTTGAGTGTGTGAGACCATTTGCTGACTGAGTGTGTACAACAAATGCTTTACACTGTCCTCTGATGCTGCCTTACTGCTCGACCAAGCTACCACTTTAGAGAGTAAGGTTATATCTAACTTTAGCCTCTGCCAAACCTCTGGGGACTGTTGGACTCTGTACACACTGTCCCTTACTTACCTTGGTGCACTATATACAGAGCCACTTTCTTACAATGCCGCTTTATATTTTCCTCGGTTGCACTGCTCTCACTTGTTAACAGCTGGTTTTGAATTGCACAGAGTTGTAGGTAGAACCAGAAAAATCCCAAGCCCAGTCTCTACCTGTGCATTATTGTCTTCTCACGGTTAGAACTGTCCTCTTTTTTTTATTTGCTTGATTAACTTTTCCTTTAATTGCTTGGCTAAAACTATTGCTTCTGTTTAAAGATATGCTGTTCATAGCTGGCTCCCAGCATTTTAGAATGTCTGAAGCCATTCTCACCAGTTGACGCATTCAGAGCGAGCATCAGTGAGGTCTAGCATTTGACATGGATTTCGTGTGAAGTGTTTCTTTTCAATGGTGAAGTGGGCAGGTACAAGAAATGCTTCACTCGATTGCTGAACAGAAACTGTTGCATGTAGTCTAGAGATTGTGCAGTGAGTAAAGCCATAGAGTAAAAAATGTGTATTTCATTCATCAGATTCTTGTTACTTTTGTCGACGAACAATTTACGACCTGTTAGTGAACACATTTCGGAGGAAAAGTAGTGAGTATGTTGTTAATATTGATGGCTTTGGGAGGGATGGTGGGAGATATTTATGGAACTGGGCAATAGTTAGAAACTAGGTGATGCTTTCATGGTATCGCAAAGATGTGCCTCCTGTCTTTGTGGCTAAGAAGTAGTGAGCACGCTAGCGTACATTAGGCTTCTTTCGGATACAATCATTTTGATAGGCTTTGATATCTGTGTCGGTCTCAGACAAAAAAAGGCAAAGGGACCACAATAAAAGTGCCCCCGCCCCATAGCAAACCAGGCAGCTAAAAAAGTGGCCCACGTTTACAAATAATGCCACATTTAAACCTGTAAAGACTCTCTAGATGGGTATTGTGCAAGGAAGGGGAGACTGCATGCATTTGTGTTTGCTGCAGACAATGTTCATTGTAATATTAGGGACATCAACCTTAAAATCTGACTCACCTGGTCATAATAAAACAGGCCCACAAACTGATAACAAGCATTTGCAATGCAATAGGTCTCGCATTTGCGAGATTTTGAGCTATTGGCATTGTAAATGACAATGCTTTTTATTTATGTGTTCTGAAAACCTGCAAGCAACGACTAGAAGTACAAAGCGCACATAAATAAAAGGCATTGTCATTTACAATGCCAGTAGGATAATGTTTCGAAAATGCGGCACCTATTGCATTGCAAATGCTTGTTTGATAGTACGGATGGCCCCAGTATAATGATGTATACGCATGCATGCATCACCACGTTTGCACAGGTATGTACCAGGAAGTTGCAGAGGCCTTTTGAACTTTTCATTTACTGTTCCAAGATGGTGGACACCTGTCATGAAATTGTTTCGGCTCCAATGCCTTTATCAATTGCTGTAAAATAAATGAAAATATACATGGTTGGATATGGCTTTTAAAATGTCCAAGAGACGCTCTTATTGGTGGGTGATGGAGAAGCAAAGAGAGACCTACGTTGTCTAGGTAAAATACCATATTTTGGCCGCCATCTTGGGAGTAATGTAACAATATTTGGTATAGCACCATACCAGCTTTATTGCTATATTTACATTGTCATTTTGTACTCAAGTCAATGTAAAACCCACCATGGGTGATAACACAGGGAGCCGGTATTGCATCGTAATTGCACCGTTTGACTGGCTTGATACACAAATTCTATCCTTAACAATCACGCTGTGTATGAGCCGGGTCCCTATCCCGTTCAGGAGCAGCTGTTTTACATAGTCACTTGCTGTTCATCGGTCACTCTGCGCTCAATCCCGCTAATCCTGATCAGCTATTACCATGCATTTTCAAACAATAGTTTAACTGTTCAATTTTTTAAATCAATCTTTATGGCGTTTTTATTATTCGACCTGCTTTAGTCATGGGAAACTGAGAACTGCCACTATCAATGTCCGAAATCTGCGATGACGATGGAAAGGTAATAGCAGTAGACAGTGCTTCAGAACCAGTCTCTCCTTCAAGATCTGATGACCAATGGTTTAAATGCCTAAAGTGAGAAGAGTCTCTAGTAATAGACATCCCAGGGTGCTGGGCAGTCACCATGTGTCCCTTGGTGGACACCACTTGAAATAGTTCAACTTCAAATGGAGCATCAGGCTTCCATTTCCGCATCTGGCGTGCAAGCTCTCGATCTCCTTGTTTAAAGACAATGTTCCTCGCATGTCGTCACTTATCAGCATATGTTTTCATCTTTTGTTTATGAACCAAGCCCTTCTCACGGATTGCATTCTTGTTTTGTTTTCTCCTATAGGTATCTCCATTGTAATAGCTTTCCCGAACAGTACAAGAGTTTCACACGTGGTCAAGTGAGGTGTTGAACGATAAGCTCTCAAGGTAAAGTTTAACAGAGTTTTCAAGTCGAGCTCCTCAAGTAGCATGCTGCACTGCTTTCTTTAGCGTGCTCATAAAACCCTCAGCCAGTACATTGGCCTGTGACCACAGATGTGCGCTCTTGTTATGTTTCATATTGAAATGCTCTAAGAAATCTTTGAACTCTCGACTATGAAAAGGTGTGCCATTGTCAGATTTCACTTTGGCTAGAACACCCCCTCTCTCAAAGAGGTCATGCAGTCTCTCAATAACTCGGTCTTGAGTGTTCGATGAACGATCTTCAATTAAAGGATATTGCGAATATGCATCCACAATCACCATCAGGTGATGTTCATTGTTAAGTGGACCAAAAAAGTTGATAGCTACTCTCTCTCATGCATACTTCTGACATGCTTGAAGTGTGTTGAGTAATTTTGGTAGAAAGGCAGTTGCATATGTGACAAGCCTTTAGTTCCTTTTCAACTCGATCATAGAGATACGAAAACCAAACCAGCTCTCGAAGAGCTTGTTTTGTGGCAACGATTCCACGATGTCCTTAATAGCCACGTTAATCATCTTCTGTCGCAGACTCTCTGGAATCAGGCATCTTGACCCTCGCAGTATAACTCCTTCCTGAGTTATGGACAGCGACCCTTTACCTTGTTAGGTAGGTGGCTCCTCCTCCGCACATCATCGCCTGTGTGTCCTGTCCCAGCTGCCGCTGCTGAGGTAAGTTCTTTTCCCCCTTGATCTGTGCCCCGTTTTCTCTCTGCGCCCCCCAATCTGTGCCCGTTTTGCTCTCTGTGCCCCCTGATCTGTGCCCCCTTTTCTCTCTGTGCCCCCTGATCTGTGCCACGTTTTACTCTCTGTGCCCCCTGATCTGTGCCCCGTTTTCTCTCTGTGCCCCCTGATCTCTGCCCTGTTTTGCTTTCTGTGCCCCCTGATCTGTGCCCCGTTTTCTCTCTGTGCCCCCTGATCTGTGTCCTGTTTTTTTTTCTGTGCCCCGTGATTCTGTGCCCTTACCCCCATGCCGTCCACCGCTCCTGTTCCCACCGCTGCATCCCCTGCGTCCGCGGCCCCTGACTGCCCATTCGCTGCCCCTTCCTCCCGACTCCCACCTCCTAGCTGCTCCTCCCTCCCTCCTCCCCATATATGGCGGCCGCTGCGCATCTGCTGCGCGGCCGCGCGCAGCGGGCACACCTAAGGAAAGCCCGTCTGCACCCGTCCGCGCCTGGACCGTGCCCAGTGCCAGGACCCATGGCCCCCACGAACGCCACGACGCCCGTCTCCGCTACGACTCCAGCACCCTCCACGCACTCAATTCCGGACGATCACGCACCTGCTGCCTGGCCGCCCCAAAGCGCACCCAAGGACCCTTCTCCTGCTGGAACTGCAGCTTCACCAGCACCCGGCCCGCCAACCCACCTACCAAAGAACCCAACCACCTCAGATGCATCCTTCTCAACACCCGCTCCGCACGCAAACACGCCGTGGAACTCTGGGACCTACTGGACTCCAACACCCCAGATGTCGCCTTCCTGACGGAGACCTGGCTGAACCCCTCCTCGGCACCCGACATCGCCATAACCATCCCGGAATGCTATAAGATCACCTGCAGAGAACACACCAATGGAGTAGGAGGAGGAATCGCCATCGTCCACAGGCACTCTCTCAAAGTCTCAACCAACACCGATGACACCCTCAGCACCGCCGAACACCTGCACTTCCAGATCCACACTGATCCCAACACCGCCCTCAGAGGAACCCTCATCTACAGACCCCCCGGACCACGAGCACAGTTCAGCGACTCCATCACCGACCTCGTCAGCACACATGTCCTCGCCTCCATGGACTACATCCTCCTCGGGGACCTGAACTTCCATCTCGAGAACAACAACGACACCAACTCCTCCACCCTGATCGACAACCTCGCCAACCTCGGACTCAGACAACTCGTCTCTACACCCACCCACTCCGCCGGCCATACGCTTGACCCCATCTTCTCCGCAAACTCCCACGTCTCCTTCAACCACACCACTGAGCTCCACTGGACCGATCACCGCTGCATCCACTTCACCTTCCGGAAACCCACCACGCACCACCGCACCCAACAGATGCCGCGCCGCTGCTGGAGCAAAGTCACCGAAGACCAGCTTTCCACCTCCCTCGCCATGAACCCACCCGCAGATCCGACCGACCCCGACACCGCCGCCGACAACCTCAAACAGTGGATCAACGACTGCGCCAACACCCTCGCCCCCCTCAAGAACCCCTCCAACACCAACACTAGGAAGAAAGCCAGCTGGTTCACTGAAGACCTCCAGGCCTCCAGGCGAACCTGCCGAAAACTCGAAAAAGCCTGGGCCATGAACGAACACCGGAAACCTACACTGCTCAGAAGAATGCCACCTGCAGACACCATCACCTATCAGATCCACCAAAAGGACCTCCTTCAAAGACCGCCTAGACAACAACGCACACAACAGCAAAGAGCTCTTCAACATCGTGAAGGAACTCTCCAACCCCAGCTCCAACACCAACAACATCCCACCTTCACAAGACCTGTGCGACTCGCTGGCCACCTTCTTCCATCGCAAGAACGCAGACATCCACGACAGCTTCAACACCGTCACCACCCCGGCAACCCCTGAGACCCCCGCTCCCACGACCACCACCCACACCAACCACCTGATCTCCTAGACCAACATCAACGGCGACGACACCATCAAGATCATGAACACCGTCCACTCCGGATCCCCGGACGACCCCTGCCCACACCACATCTTCAACAAAGCCAGCAGCACCATCGCACCCCATCTCCGGAAAACCATCAACATCTCCTTCGAGACAGCGACTTTCCTGGAGAGCTGGAAGCACGCAGAGATCAACGCCTTACTCAAGAAACCCAAGGCGGACCCCAAGGACCTTAAGAACTTCCGACCCATCTCCCTGCTCCCGTTCCCAGCGAAGATCATCGAAAAGGCCGTCAAGAAACAACTGACCAGCTTCCTCGAGAAGAACAGCATCCTGGACCCGTCCCAGTCCGGGTTCCACAGCAACCACAGCACAGAAACTGCCCTCATCGCCGCCACCGATGACATCAGGTCCCTGCTAGAAAATGGAGAAACCGCGGCCCTCATCCTCCTGGACCTGTCAGCCGCCTTCGACACGGTCTGCCACCACACACTACGAACACGCCTCTCGGCGCCGGAATCCAAGAGAAAGCCCTGGACTGGACCTCCTCCTTCCTCTCCGGCAGAACACAGAGCGTCCGCCTCCCCCCCTTCCGCTCCGAAGCCACCGAGATCATCTGCGGCGTACCCCAAGGCTCATCCCTCAACTCAACGTTGTTCAACGTATACATGGCACCACTCACCCACATCGCACAACGGCACGACCTGAACATCATCTCCTATGCCGATGACACCCAGCTGATCCTCTCCCTCACCAAGGACACCCACACCGCCAAAACCAACCTCCACGAAGGAATGAAGGCTGTCACCGACTGGATGAGAATCAGCTGACTGAAGCTGAACTCAGACAAGACGGAGGTCCTCATCCTCGGATCCACCCCCTCGGCCTGGGACGACTCCTGGTGGCCGACTGCACTAGGAACACCCCCAACTCCCACCGACCACGCACGCAACCTAGGGGCCATCCTCGACTCTACCCTCTCCATGATGAAGCAGGTCAATGCCGTCTCCTCCTCCTGCTTCAACACCCTCCGCATGCTTCGCAGGATCTTCAAGTGGCTCCCCACCGAAACAAGAAATACGGTCACCCGGGCCCTGGTTAGCAGTAGACTGGACTACGGAAACGCACTCTACGCAGGAGCTCCGGACAAACTCCTGAAACAGCTTCAACGCATCCAGAACGCCTCAGCACGCCTGATCCTCGACATCCCTTGTCGCAGCCACATCACACCCCACCTGAGAGACCTACATTGGCTTCCTGTCAACAAGAGGATAACCTTCAAACTCCTCACCCATGCACACAAGGCACTCCACAACACCGGACCAACGTACCTCAACAGCCGACTCAGCCTCTACACCCCCACCCGCCAGCTCCGCTCCGCAGACCTCGCCCTCGCCACCGTCCCTCGCATCCGAAGAGTGACCGCCAGCGGCAGATCATTCTCCCACCTCGCCACCAAGACATGGAACACCCTCCCCATCCGCCTACGGCAGACGAAGACGTTCTGACCTTCAGAAGACTTCTCAAGACCTGGCTCTTCGAACAGTAGCATTCCCTACTGTATGTAGTGCGCTTTATAAATGCCATGATTTATTGATTGATTGATCCTTGACATTTTTATATTTTCGATACTCGCCATTACCGGTGAGAGGTAGAGGGTGTTGATTTCATGAGTGATATGTAATTATATATTTCAACCATAGCACGTCGCTGTCATGGTTCATTGAAGTGATAATCTGAGTCAACAAAATAGCAGCTGGTGTGTTTGATTTAACCATGAAATTGATATAGGCTTCTGCTGTCTTGGAAGGAGTACCGTGACCCTGGATCGGCGCTCTAGAAAAATAGTCAGCAGGGTCCTTTCCTAGATGATGCATAATGTTATAATTGTACTCTTGTATTTGTGGTCCCCATCTCTTTTAATGCAAAGAGGCATCTTGGACTTTTTATTGCCAAATATAGTTAGTAAAGCTTGATGAGTAGTTACCAGCGTAAAAGGCTTTGATTAGAGGAATACATGGCAATGTTCACATGCTCATACCAATGCTAAACTTTCTTTTTCAGGTTGTGAATAGGCACATTCTGTTTGGAACAAACTCCTACTTGCATATGCCACAATATGTCTTTGAGCATTCAAGTGTCCACTGTGCTGTGTCTAACCCGACTGGGCTAGTATCAATGATATCCTCAGTATGAAGTTTCGGATTGAAATAGGCCATTTCAGTATTATTCTCAAAGGCCAGTTTGATTTGCTTAAAATGTTTCTCACAATTATGTGATCAATGAAATGAAACATTATTTTTCGTCAAGTCTCTCAACGGTGCACTTAGAGTGGCAAAGTCTTGTATGTATCTAGAACAGTAACTGCCATGCCAAGAAATGAACGCACCATGGAAACATCTTGTGGGGGATGAGCATTTGACATTGTTTATACTTTAACAGGATCGGACATCATACTCCTATCAGAAAAGATATGCCCAAATAATTTTAGCTTTGTCTTGTGGAATTCACATTTATCTCCTTTCAAAGTCCAACCTTCATCAGACAGTAAACAACATACTTGTGTGAGACCCGTGTTGTGCTCTCGTTGGGTATCTCCAAAAAAAACGATACGTCATCACTATAATTGAATGCATTCATGACAGGCTGCATGACTCGTTGAATGTCGTCTTAAAAATGTTCTGCAGCTCATAATACCTCAAAACGTAGTCTTTTGTATCGAAACAGACCAACATGTGTAGAAAAGGTTGTAATGTACCTGCAATTTTCTTCAAGTTCCAACCGATGATAACCTTTATTCAAATTAAGTTGAGAGAAGACCTTTGCACCATTTAATTGTGTCAACAATGTGGGGACCTAGATGTTCTCGTTCAATTGCCTTGTTCACCGGACTCATGTCAATGCATATGCGTACCGCTCCTTTACTATCCTTTATGGGCACTACCATGATGGGAGAAACCCATGGCGTGGAACCAGTAGAATGTTCAATATGTTCATGCTCAAGTAAGGATTCAAGTTCCTTTTCAACAGCATCTTGCAAATGAAAAGCCATTTGTCTATGTCTTTGAGGAACAGGGCGGATGTCCTCATTAATATGCAGCTTTACTTTCATACTCTTAAGCTTTCCAAAACCATGAAACAATGAAATACATTGACTTACTATTTTGTGGTGAGCATTCAAGTTGTAATTCACAGAAATCAGTCCCATATCAGCAGCTGTGCTGAAACTGAGTAGGCAGGCACCTGACGCTGTACCTTGAAGCACATGGATGAGTGCTTGCACCTTCGTTTTATATTGTTACATTGGCGCTATAAATGGACCTTGACTTTTTAAGGGCATCGATGCAGCCCATGTATATACTTTGGCTTTTGATGGTGTAAGTTGTGGTACTGAAAATAATTCATTATATTTCTCCTCGAGCATTATGTTGATGCACCACTGTCTATGATAAAAGGTATCGAACAACCATCTACTTTCAATGTAATTTTCAGACAATGTTTGAATGATTTTGGTGCTTAGCCATGTGGACTTTTCTTTCACTGCCATTTTTCTTCACATGTGGCCAGTCTAACATGCGCACCCTTTTCTGAAGTAAACATCGACATGACCCAACAATCTTCCTCACTTTCACTTGATACCGATGAACCAAGCCCTTCTCACAGGGGGAACATCCTTAACATCGCGGTTAGTACACCGCGATGCAGTTACATCGCAATCGTTACAACGACTGCGATGTTACCACGCCATGTCATTACAACGCAAGTCTTTACATCGACTTGCGCTAGATGGCGTGCTAACATTACAAATAGTGTAGTTTACTATCCCAACACCTTCCCTACTGTTAAGTGGACTGGAGTTGGAATAGTAAATTACACTTTACTAATGTTAGCACGCCATCTAGTGCAAGTCGATGTAAAGACTTGCGTTGTAAAGGCATGGCGTGGTAACATCGCAGTCGTTGTAACGACCGCGATGTAACGGGACGCGTTATACTCACTCGCGTTGTAACATCATACATCCTCTCACAGATTGCATTCTGTAGAAGAACTGCATGACGGAGATTTAGATGACAATCTACTTCGTTCAGTGTCAATTTGCTTTGTTGATGTCGCTGCCTGGCCTTGTTGCTTCTGGAACGTTTCGGCAGCAATTTTGTGTTCGCAGAGTGATGCACTTGCTTTTTTCTTGACTTTGCAAACTGTCACAAAATGATGCTTCTTTCCACAGACTTGTCCAATAGCAGTGCTTTTACCTTAATGTGGAAACAAAAATCCACAACTAAAGCACAACTTCTTTTTACTGCTAGACATCACCTTGTATCTTTCAGTCTTTTGTTTTAGCGTACTTTTCACACTCATGATTGATCCATTCTGGGCCCCTCCAGCCTCCATGTTGGCAGCTTGTCTATCGTTATGCTCTTCAGCTCTGGCAGACATTAGCGCTTGCTCCAGACCAAGGGTCTCCAACCGTATTTGTAATAAGAGCTAATTATGCTCTGGGAAAATCATCCCGAGTTAATGTTATTGTTAGAAGTGTAATTGTGGCCACATTAGAAAAGATTACATTAGTAGCCACCAAATGCAAGATTACTAGTGAATGATCACCTAAGTTCATCATGGTTGCCAACAGTAATGTAAAATAAAAAGTCTTTATCAATATGGAATGCCTCTACGTGTGTAGAACATAACTGCAATAGCTGCAATGCACCTGGCACCAAGTTAATATTAGTAATAATTCTCCCCAACACCACGCGATTTATCACTGACATGTATTTTTGCAACCATTTTCTCCAAAAACAGTTTATAAGGTCTGAAAATAGACACATTTTCATCTTGATTATACACTTTCCAATATAATTCATCAACTAAGCAAAAGCTTCTAATGTAGTAGGCTGGACTGCACACAGGAGAGCTACCTACAAGTAGTTGGAGAGCTACCAGTAGCTCACGAGCTACTGGTTGGAGAAGCCTGCTACAGACTATGGTGCATATTCTCAAGGAGCTATCGCCAAGTTAACGGCACTTTATTGCAGCCAAAGTTGCGATAAATATATCGCCCCATTCACAAGCTGGTGTTAACAGCCCAGAACACCAGTTTACCCGTGATAGCAACCGCAAAAAAACATCACCACAGATGACCCCGGCAACTATCGCTAATGAGATGCAGCGTAGGCGTTCCCTTGCCAAAAGCCGCGACAACACCACTCCGCAACATTCTCAACGACCAGCCAGTTCAGCGATACGAACTCAAAACAGGCGATAAGGCGCGTTAACAAATGAAAATGTATTCAAAGAAACACAGAACAGAAATGAAGACACATGGCGGCTCACCTCGGGACAATCAGTACGTCACAGCCAGCAAGACAAAAATCAAGATGAGAAGGTATGCCTTGCGCACATGAAAGGACAGAGAGAGAGCGAAGGAGAGGGAGAGCGAAGGAGAGGGTGAGAGAGAAAGACGGACAGAGAGGGGTAGAGAGAGAAAGACGGACAGAGAGGGGGAGCGAGAGAAAGACGGACAGAGAGGGGGAGAGAGAGAAAGACGGACAGAGAGGGGGAGAGAGAGAAAGACGGACAGAGAGGGGGAGCGAGAGAAAGATGGACAGAGAGGGGGAGCGAGAGAAAGACAGACAGAGAGGGGGAGCGAGAGAAAGACGGACAGAGAGGGAGAGAAAGAGAAAGACGGACAGAGAGGGGGAGCGAGAGAAAGACGGACAGAGAGGGGGAGAGAGACACAGACAACAGAAGAGATGGATAGGGAGAGAGAGTGCCGACAATGTGCACCCAGGCCACACTGCTGCCAACGGTGTGTCTCCAACCACGTGCCGGTATGTGGTGCAGTTCACCAGGTCACACATCTGAAACAGAGTCCAGATACATGAATGGCAAAGTACATACAATTGCACAAGACATAATCGCCTGACCGTGCCTGCGCACCCAGGCAGATGCACACCAGCCCCTCCCGCCGCCCAGTGGTGCATGCCCGCCCCTGCGCACCCAGGCCTCATTGCTCACCTTCCACCTTGGCATGTAGCAATGAGGGCCTACCACGTGCCGCTGCAAGCCACATGCCCGGGGCCTGCGGACATGGCACCTTCCACATCATGCAGCCCTGCTCCGCAGGCCACCAGGTCTCACATTTGATTCTGGGTCTTGGTTTTGCCATGGCAGAGGACATACCAGTGCACCCGGCATCATCGCAGGCTGCACATCCGCTCAGCCCTTGAGGTGCCACTAACTCTGTGATCCGGGATGCGATGCCACGTGGCAGTAGGCCCGCTGGCTCTGGCCTATACTGCGGTCCAGCAGGGCACACAAATCCTGAGCAGGTCGGACCGCCGGTACAGGGCATCACCGCAGGCTGCGCACCCGCACAGCACTTAAGGTGCATCTACCTCAGTGCACCCAAAGTCACCATCTCATAGCGGTGTGCCTGTGCCGGTCGCAATGTATCCGGTGCCACCAAGTCTGTGCCCCAAAGTCATGGACCCTGTATGATTGGGCATCGTGTTGCGGACGCCATCATGTCACCTCCGGTCCTGGGGAATGTGATGTTGCAGGGCCTAAGGCCCTCATGCCTACATTAACACCACTCAGATGCACTCAGATAGAGAGTGGAAATGGTGTCGAGCACGTGCTCACGGCCCTTTTTATTGCCAGGGTCACATGTCCTAGGACGCGTGTGCTGGATGGGTGTGGCGTGGGTGTAAACCAGCTGAGAGGGAGTGGCTGTGGTATGCTGACAACTAGACCTGTGATCAGCAGATTACTACAGGGCAGACCTGGGACATGTACCGTTGCTGTCCTCCCCTGTGAGAATAAGCGGAGTGGGCTGGCCCAGCGTATGCCAGTCCAGCGTTAGGGTTTGTAAATGGCCCTGGGCGTGGTTCCGTACTGGGCTGGAGAAGGAAGTAACTCATGCGTGTGTCCCGGTTGTTGTGCCAGCGCCACCCGGACCGCATTCGGCAATGTGTCACCCTGTGACCCCTATTCTACGACATGAGCCACATGGACATAAGAGGAGCCCTGTGAGCCTACATTCATCCATACTTCCAAACTTGAAAGACCATAGACATGACACATCTGTGTGAATATGAATGTTTAATGCACATTCAGTGGAGTGTTGCATCTGGAGGAGTACAGGGCCATGCAAACCCCACATGACGATGTTGGCCCATGGAGGGCCAGCCAGAGTCCTTCAGGGAATGAAAAGTCCAAAGGAAGAGGAAGAGTTCAGTCCGCAGTCTGGTAGCTGTGTCATTGGCGATCAAACAGCACATGGCAGTCCATGTCGAGGTCCAAGGTGAGTGTCGCAGAGTGCATCGGGGGACAGTGGAAGGTGATGATGCAGAGGGCAGAACCAAGCTGAAGCAGGCCCTATGGCGGAGATGCATGCTACTGCGTCCTTCTTACCACGAGGACAGGATCATCCGCATCTTCGTCCTCTGCTGTTGCATGTGCCTCACGTGTGGGTGGTGGTGTTCTGTCTCCAGCACTGTGTAGCAGTGACACATCACTGCCTGGAGTTGGAAGGTCTGCCGCACTGTGTGGCACTGTCACGGTCACCCGGTTATCCTTAGGATCGGGCTGAAGCCAGGTCGGGTCCCCCTTTCGACAGCCCCAAGTCCGGATAGAATGAATCCCCTCGGACTAGTGGGATGGTCAAGCGAGGGAAGGACAAGATGGGAACAGCAGGGAGGGAGATCTGGGAAGAGACAAAGAGAGACAACAGAGTAAGTGCAAACTAAACCCAAACCTGGCTATGATAATTCTATACGGTCAGATATGAAGAAGTTACACTCTACCTGTAAAGGAAAATAAGGATAGCTGTATATCGGGTGAGATGTGAGGGTGACCACAGGTTACCAGTACGCTCCTAGCAGCTATATATGTATAGAAAACAGATATGATTAATACATCCTGGGATAAACATGCAATCTACGATAGCCTTGTAAAGAGAAACCTTAAAGAACAGTTCGTACTTCCGTGAGGACTACGCTATTCCCTGATGACTAGGACCACTCTGACTGGACACCCTCAACAGTTCTCCCCTACATATGAAGGGGTGACACAACAACCTGTATCAGCGGTAAATCGGGAAATACCACAATTGTTGCTTATTATTCAGCAATTCCAATTAACATGAGAAGTAGCCACTCTCCTCCTCTGTCCTCGAGGAAGGGGAGTTAACATCCAGTTCGGAGAAAGCCAACAACTTAAACAGCGGACAGTTTGTTAACTTCCGCAACTAGCTGCCAATTAAATAAGATGCAAACAGTAAGCGCTCCCGTGTTAGATTCACAGCGGGAGTGTCAGTAGCTTGGATACATTTAATGCCAGAAACGATCAGCAAGATCTCTTCCTGCATGAGACAGTAACGAATACTGTGTCTCTCCAACAGGAAGATTACCGGGTTAACACTTCGGAAGCCTCAGAAGTGCACAATGAACAACAGGAACAAAAAGCTGGTGCGTTAACGCACCCTTACCCATCCAGAGTCCAGGTACTCCACGGGGTCACAGGATAATCGGCGTCTTCGTGCAGGCGCCATCTCCAGATATCCATTTCCGCTGACGACACGTAAAACAACGTACACGTCAGCGTGTGCATTGACAATGCAAGCGGGTGACGGGAGTTGTAGTTTATCGTCCCGTTCTGGCTCCGCGTTTGCTGTCAAAGTGCTCACGCTCTGTGTGACCTGACAGGCACTGACACTTCAGGGGGCGGAGATGTGGATGGAGTGGTAGCAGCAACATGCATCAGCACCAGGCCTTGTGGCAGCAATGCCATGAGGATGGTACTGAGGTCATTGAGGAGCCCAGCTACCTCTCGCTGGTGTGCAGCCATGGCAGCCGCACTTTCCGTATTTGCCCGCTCCATGGTCTCCATTAACATTAGCAGGTTTCACAACTCCCGTGTGACATCGCTAGAGTCTCTCTGACTGGACAGTTGTTCTATTCTCTGAGTCAGGGTTCCAGCGATGTCAGCCATGGTCCATTGGAGAGCATGGAGCGGACTGTGGGTGTCCATTAGAGACCGTGAGTGGTCCCTGATGGGACTTAGACACCCATGTATGGTATCTAGTTTGTCTGCCATGCGGTCGAAGCCCACCCGCACCTGTTCTTCCAGATTCTCCTGGCATCCCAACACACGGCGTTGGAAGGCCATGTGTTCATCATGGGGGTCCTGGGAGGCATCCGTGGTGTGGGGTGCTGCCTACTGTGTGGTCTGTGCAGGGGATGGGGTCTCCTCGGAGCAGCTGGGCTGCCCAGCTCCTGGAAGTGGGCTGCTTAGGCTCTCCACGAGCAGTTGGAGGGCGTAAGAGTCGAAGCTGTGGTGGTCCTCTTCGTCATCAGAGAAGAGAGGGTCGGGCTGCTCTGCAGGAGATGTTGATTCTCCCTCTGCAATGTGAAGGGGAGATGCAGTTTAACAATGTGTCCACATGTATGTTGTCGCATTGTACATGTTTTCATACAGACAGCATGACTGGGTACATTGTGGCTGTTTGGGGGGAGCTGCCTATTTGATGGGGTACAGTGGACATTTCGACAACAGACATGTGTGTGTTTGTACTTGACCATTATCAACTCACATTTCCCTGCAATGCCAAATGTGATTGGCCAGTGTCTGCACCCAAGCGGCACCAGTTGTGTCCTCTGTTCTGTTGTAGGTGTTTTGCGGATTTAGCCGCATCGTTGTCAATGTTGATGTGCTCTGCATGTGATATTGTCTGCCCCATTTTGGGGGAGTCGCCCCTGCAGCCCTGATTTTGCTGGCCCTTATCCCTTTCATGCAGTGTGCCTTTGACTTCTGTGCTTGTACAATGCTGACATGTTCAATACTTGGGCACATTGGTGGGAGTTGGTGGTTTGGGGCATGGTTTGTCCGCAGCTGTGCTATGCTTACTTGTGCATGTGTGTCGTTGTGCCCATCTCCCCCCGTTCCCTCAGTCCCTGGTCGTTACTCACCCTGTTGCTGTTGTGTCCGGTCCTGTTGTGCAGTGTCCAGGCCCCCAACTCCTGCCACCGTCTCCCCACTGATGACTGTGGCCTCCATTTCCTCCATCTCGTCCAGCTCCTCCTGTGGCGCTGGACTCCCACCTCCAGTCTGCATTGCTGCCTTCTGGTTGTTGGCGAGTTTCAGCTTGGTTTTTCGCTTGACATCATTCCAGCGCCTCTTGACCGCTTCCATTGTCCTCTTCAGCACTCTGACTGCATTCACCTTGTCCACGATGGACTGCCATCGTCCATTTTGTGTTGCCAATGACACAGTGCAGGTGACGAAAAGTAGTTGATGGTGTTCTATCACCTCCATTATCAGGATCCTGTTTTCCTGCGGACTGAACCTTTTCTTCCTACTCTTCTTCTCCTTGCCCTTCCCTGACCCCGAGGTCCCAGGCTGGTACCCCAGGAGGCTTGTGGGGTTCTAGTTCTCCTCCGTACTTGCTCCGGCAACGTCCATTGTGCTTCGCTGTTGTTTGGCATTTGTTTGTCATTTTTTTCTACTTTTATGGTGATTTTTCCCTCCTGACGCGTGGGAATTGCAGGCCTGTAGCTGTTTTTCGCTGATTTTTATATCGCGTTTGGCCTCATCGCAGCTTTTTTTGCATTCGTGTTTCGCATTTTTGCGGCGTGGCATTGATTTTAACGCGGCCATTTGACGCGTTAGCTGGAGACTATCGCATGGTACCGCCGTATTGTGAATACTTGGTTAACACAGCGTAAATTTCCTGCGATGGACTGCGATGCTGAAGGTTGCGTTAATTTACTTTTGCGATGGTTATAACACGTTCTTGAGAATATCCCCCAAAGAGTTTCTCTCAGCATTCATTGTTTAAATGAATCCGACAAGTATTCATCAATAACTCTAAGACGTTATGCTTCTTCGTCATTAAATTCAATGAACTTACAGTGTCTGATGAGTGTATTGAGTTTTTCCGCAAATTTGTCGATGGTTTCACCAACTATCTGTTGTTCTTGACTGAAAACGTATCTTTCATAATCTATATTGGGCATTGTATTAAACTTGATATTCAAAGTCTCTGTAATCTGATGATACGTGAATTCTTCATCAGCTTGTGGCATCTTTCTGATGACTTCTTTAACACCATCACCAGCAAGATTTTTGAGGTATTTGATAATCTTTGTGTTATCAGTCTCTTCAAGTGCATCTATGAAATCCTCAGCGGCAGAGTTGTAGACCAGTGTGAAACATGACACTGCTTGTGGATCTCTGTGGCTTGCTTCACATAACTCATCAGTGAGACCTCACGATATTCTTTAATGATATATGGAAACTGGATGTCTTTTGCTGCCACCTTAAACATTTCACTATTCTGAAAGTCGCTTTTTGGCTTTTCCTTTTTTGAAGACCTGTGAAGCTGTTCTGAGTGCCACTCAGCAGTTTTGATGACTAACCACTTTGGGTATGAATGACTCTGTAAGCACAAACCTGAACACATCTCCTTGAGCCGCTTCACAGAATGCAGTGGTACAATCGCTCTATTTAATAAATTAGGAAAGTCACTTATTTCTTCCTTTCTAAATGCCAATTTGTACTTTCTGACACCTGGTTAATCTCTGCCTTGCAGCGCTTCTGTTCGCAGTACTATCTTGCACTTTGCAGCTTCTTCAAAACGTGATTGTATCTGCCTTAAGCCTTTATCACTCCGCATGAAATGTATGGCTGTAAGTTGCGTAGTAGCGCAATACCTCTTTGAGCGACCTTTATAAGTTGGTTTTCTGGCCATCGTGTAGCCTTCTCAAACAAGCTTTAATTCCCTTCAAATGCTTTAAACAGAACTAGGGCTGCGCTTTGACTCCACATACAGAAAGCGCTGATTCCTTTCTTCGATGGCATGCACAAGCAGTTTGCTTGGACCAGGGCAAACTCTCTAGGAGAGCACTGTTGATCTACGGGTTGTTTATCCCTTATCTCGTCACCGATTGTACCTTCTTCTTAGCCCGAATACTCACGAATGACTACGACACACAGGGAGCTTAATATAACACGTCTTTGTTTGTTTACATGTAAATGCGAACTCAAGGTTCTAAAACAGCGTTCAATACATTACGCTCTAACACATACATCACAGTTCTCCGGCGTCCATGTGAAGCCAAAAGGGGTTCAGTCAAGGCTAATTCGCAAGACACTACACTATTCACTAGGGGCACCAAATTAAAACTGATGTTCAGCCCACCACAAGATAATTTTACTTTCACCACACTTTATGGGGCTTATTTACAAGTCTTTTGTGCTGCCGGTACGTCACTTTTTCCCATATTAAAAGTGAACCACCAGCGGAACAAGAGGCTTGTAAATAAGTCCCTATATATATATAGCTCTCTGCCTCTCACCCATACGTAGAGCTCATCTGAAACTGAAAACACCTCAGCTCCTCTCCATTAGAGAGTTGTCGCCCACACTATGCACCATTTGGTGCAGGTGTGAGGAGGGAACCCAATGATGCCGTGCTCGGGTGGGTGAAGGTTCTTGTCCTAAAGAAAGCATTCTCTCACATACAATACTAACAACCCTCCTCTTTTTACAAGACGTACTTTTGTGTGTGTTCAATTCTTTAATTATAAAATATTTTAACACTCTTTGTGAATTTTATAAAGTAATGTAACAATAATGTCTATTAAAATCTAATTAATTACTTTTTGTTCATTCTGTACCTCATAAGTATTAATGCATATCTTTTTTACTTTATATGGTAACCTATTTTTTAATTTAGAATCAGAAAATAATTTTAATTTAAGTTAATGTATCTAAATGAATTCATGAATTAATTTCAAATAGTTAATAGGGCTATATCGTTTTTTCTTTTGTTCTACATTTCAAATAAATATATACAATTATTTAACAATAATATTTAACACAAAATATTTGTAGTAATTTATTATATACTTTATTAAACATTTTACATTTTCGGTATACTTTACCATAGGGAGATCTCCACCCCACTGTCAAGTCTCCCTATGGGGAAGTTTGTGGTTAAAGTCAAAGAAAAGTTGAATTAACTAAAAAAGAAAATAGTGAAAATATTTCTGTCTTAAATATTTATGGAAATTACTTTTTATATATATTTATTTAAAATGTAGTCAAAATTAAAATATATATAATTACATAATCAATATTTTTCCTTTTGAGATATTTATAACAATAAGTTATTTTTTAATATGTTTAACTATTTTAAATAATTCATTTTAATTTACCATTATTTCCTATGGGGTTTTATTGTAAGTCCCTACCTTCATTTTTTTTCTATGGAAGGGTGTACCAGTGGTTGGCCATGCGTTCTTCTAGATCTGTGCGGAAACCTCTGTTTGCGCACTGGTCGGATTTACAAGTTGGAAGGTATTTAACGTATAATACTTTATCTGATAATTATTGGATGCATTAAATACCTCAACCTTCGATAAATTTCGGTAAGTCAAATGTGCAGAAATTTATCAGGGGAAATGTGTAAGAAATTTACATACCATGGGGATTTGTTGCGTTAAATACCAAAATCCGCATGTTGTTCCCCAGAAACTTTTAATAGGTACTATTTATTACATCTGGTAAATAACATACCCCGTGGCATTGTTATTTATCAGGTGCAATAAAGAGCACCTATACTCATACTATGCCCTTAGTAGAAAACATACATGTGTGAGGATCTCCGCATAGAAAAGATAGGAGAGGTGGAGGAAGAGATTAGCACTTGTAAGTTTGTGAATAGCATTTTGTAGTACTACTAGATGTCCTACAAAATGAAGTTTGTGAAGAGGTCCCACAGCTGGCTCACCTATGGTTACGGCTCACGTTATGGACAGGGTTCATTTGGCGACGACCGGAGAAGCCCACGCACTCAGCACCCAGTGGCTAATTTTTGGAAATTCACCTGCGCCTGGCATGGTACGAGTCTTTGCTGCTCCCTGCCTCGTGTTGAGAAGCTGACCTTCTCCACGCCTCTTTGTGCCTCCTCCACGGTGTCCGGCAGTCATTCTCATGGTCCGCACTCTTCCCGCAGTGAGTTTTCAAGCTGGCCTCCTTGGTGACATCACCCTCTAGCAAATCAATGCTAGACGTCATCACGCAAGCAGCCATATTGAATTGGGCTGCCTACACGTTTTACTCCACAGCTCTGCCGCGTCATCACGTCTTCACGCAGGTGGCCATATTTGATTGGTCTGCTGCGTTTCTTCAATACAGGTAGGCTCTGCCTGTCCACGCTTACGGTGACAGTCACAACTTTCTATGTTCATAGAAATTTAGCTATTTTACATAATTGGAGCCTTCGGTGATAGGCTCAGCTTGTTTAATTATTAAATTTTCACATAAATTTGTCGCTTTTGCTTAACCTGGAGTCTTCATCTTTAGTGAAAGGCTCACCTTTTCAACAACAATTGACTCATCTTCATTTAAAATTTCAAGTTATGTATTTATTGCGTTGGCAGTATTTAACTTTTGTTGTTATACAGGTTCGGCTTCATTTTAGTGTATTATTATACAGGTTATGCTTCATTTTTAGTACTCTCTCCACTTTACAGTTTGATGCAGGTAGATATAATTAATGTTATATATTTTCTTTTTAACTCATTTGCTTTGTCCTCATGGCCACCTCTCAGCAATTTACACAACTGCCTCCTTTCTTGCAGCATCCATGCTAAGCCAGAGTTCCCTGGCGACGATGGGTAAAAGCATTTGAGAATCATCTAGTGGCAATCCATGCTGTCAAGTTTTCACCTGCTCGCAAAGTTGCAATTCTTTATGTTTGCTTAGGACTTTCTGCGCAACATGTTTTTGAGAACTTACCTCCTTTCCTACACCTCTAGGTGAGGCTGGCGATGCGGAACACTGGAATGCCTACAATGAGGCTTTGGCTCGTTTGGCAAGGTTTAATGACCAAGACCAAATATAATGTTAGAGAGACACAATTTTTTTCAGAAGAAATCAACGTGCTGATGAAACTGTAGATGAATACATCGCGGAACTACAAGTTTTAGCCTCCACTTGTGAGTTTGAAGTGAATCTTTATATCTACATTCATGATCAATTAGTTTTTTCTTGTTTTTCAAGGAAAATCCAAGAACATCTTCTTAGTTGAAGGGAACCCACACTTCTCAAAACAATTGCTATTGCAAAGAGCATTGAGAGATCCATTATCACCTCCAAAGCACTTCAAAATGATCAAACTTTAAATGTAGTCAAGACATCTGCACATGAATCTGGGGACTCCGTCAATGCTGTGAATATAAACAAACCTGTTAAACAATTTTTGAGAAAGGGCAATACAATTTGTTATAGGTGTGGGTCATGATCACATCTTAGCAACTTTCCTATGTGTCCTGCTTGGAAAAAGATGTGTGTTATGTAAAAGAAATTGGCCATTTTCAAGGTGTTTGTAGATCGGCCAAAAGAACCACAAGGGTTAACAGCGTAGAATTTTCTGATGCTCTTGATGATTGTATAGAGCGATTACATGATGTAGTTGTAAAAGTTGAATGCAATTCTGTATTTGGGTATTGCATTATTTGGGAAAGTGGAAATCCCAATCATGGCAGACTTTGGTTCGCCTATTACGATATTGTCCGATGTAATGTTTCATGAAAAATGGCAAGATTCTATTACCTTAATTCAGACAGATATTAACCCTAAAGCATTTGGTGAATTTGACCTAGAAATGTTGGGTTACTTTAATTCAAGGTTGGAATGTTTAGGCAGATCAATTTTTACAAAAGTCTATGTTGCACTCAAGGGACGCAATATAATTGGATGGCAAGATCTTGCAAAAATGGGATTGTATCTCATTCCAGGCTCTGAAAACCCCATTGCTCTTGGTGATGTTCCTCAAGGTTACACTGGAGCTGGGTTTTTAGAGGATGAACAATACAAAGTGGATTTTCTAGGTCTTGAAGATCACACCCTAGATGTTAAAATGGTTTTAGATCGTTTTGCCCAGATTATTTTCAAACAAATTAGGCACCTGTTAGAACCGGTGGTCTCTAGTTGGCAGAGGTATACACTTCTGACAAATAGGGACCAACCAACTCTAGTCAGGGAAAGGGGATTACACACTCAGATAACCCCTGCTACCCCCTTGGTAGCTTGGCAGAGCAGACAGGCTTATCTCAGAGGCAGTGTGTTAAGCATTTATGACCACATACAGTAATAAAGTGAATACACTACAGATGGACACGACACAGAAGTTATTATAAAAATAGGATTTTTATATAAGGCTTAGCACAAGACCAAATAACGACAAAAATATACCACAGTCTTAATAAATACTCTTTGGAAGGAAAAGTAATAGTTCAAGTAAGGTTTCTTCTTGGCAAATAGTTCTTTAGCAAAGTATTCTTCTGAGCACAGTTCTTTGGCAACAATGCAACCCCCACAGGAGTCACACGGCGTCGAATCTACAAGATTCCCAAGGTTCGGCGTCGACCGCGAGGAGCGCTACGTCGAGCCAGGAGTCGCAACAGACCCCACAAGTACAGTACCTTGAGAAACGAAGAAAACGAGGATCCACGGCGTCGAGATGTCGGCGTCGAGGTCGGCGTCGATCGTGCCTCGGAGTCGGGTCAATCCGCAGCGGTGTCGAGGGATGTCGGGCCGGAGCAGCGCTCACGGCGTCGAGTAGGGCGTCGAGTCGATGCGATCAGCAGCGGCGTCGGGACGGGGTCGCTTGGAGGTAGAGCCGATACTCACTCCTCACTGGCGTCGATACCGGCGTCGAGACGGGGTCACTTGGAGCCGGGGCCGATACCCACTGCTCACTGGCGTTGCTGCTGGCGTCGAGACTGCAGATTTTCCCTTGTGTACTGGAAACAACACTCTCCAGCAATTCAGCAAATGGTGAAGTCCTTTGGCCCTGTGACTTCAGCAGGAGACTGGCACTCTTCCAGTCCTTGGAGATTTCCTAGCAAGTGTTCAGAGAGTACACACCAAGTTCCTCTCTCCTTGTTCCTTGGCAAAAATAAAGAAGCAGCTTTCAGGTTTCTCCACAGCAAAACAGCACTCTGGCAGAAAGGGGAGGCAAGTCCTTAGATCAGCAGGCTTCTTGTCCTTGGTACAGGTTTCCTTGTCAGAAGTGATCTGAGTTCTTGGTTCAGGGGTCCTTCTCTTATACCCCTTTTTCCCTTTGTTCCCTTTGTCCAAGCAGGGAGATTCCCACCATCTCAGGTTTGTTGTGGGTGTTGCCAGGCAGAGGCACCTGGCCTATTCACTGAGCAGGGCAGGGTCCTCAGCCGCCCAGCAGGAGGCGGAGCCAGTATTGTCACTGGCAGGAGCAGGGCTATCAGTCGCCCAGCAGGAGGCGGAGCCAGTATTGTGTCAGGCAGGACAGGCTACTCTTCCCTCACTCTATGTGTAAACGCCCCATTCACCCCACACTGACTCACTCAGACCTCTGGAGCCACCCAGCCCCTGACACACACACCAAACCAGCAGAGACCGGTAGATAGTTGGACAAGAAAATAGCCACTTTCTAAAAGGGCTATTTTCAAACATAGAATTTAAAAACCATCCATCCTAAAGGGTGTGTTATTAAATTCTGAGTTCAGGGATACTAAACTCGACATGCTACCATGCTCCCTGAGTCAGATAGATTATAATGGAGTTAATAATCAGTCTGCCCAGTCTGGCCTATTGGAGGCAGGTAGCCCTTCAATAGTGAAACACGAAAAATGGCTGTAATTCACTATTAGGTCATGCCACACACATCAGGGCATGACCTACCTTTTACCACAATGCACCCTGCCCTAGGGCCTACCATAGAGGTGTCTGAAATGTGGCAAAGTGAAGGTTTAGAGACTGGTAAGTAGGTTTCCTTACCAAGTCGACATGGCAGTCAGGGACTGCACGCAGGCGCTGCGGTGGCAGGCCTGAGACACATTTTACACGCTGCTTCTGTGGGTGGCACAACCAGTGCTGCAAGCCCACCAGCAGCAGTTAACTTACACGCCCTTGGCACACGCAGTGCACTAGACTAGGGTCTGAACAGTAAGTCAACCAAGCCAATCATGGTAACACCAATCAATGTAACAATTTAACATAGGGAGCACTTGCACTGTGGCACTGATCAGCAGTGGCACAGTGCCCAAAGCAATAATCCAGCAAAAACATCGTAAACAGAGGAGGCAAACAGAAAAAAATGGAGGAGAGACTCATGCCAATGATGCCAGGTCTAACACGTGTCCCCTCCAGCTGAAATGTGGGGAGAACTACCCTTCACCCAGGGAGTCCTCATCACTAAGGCGGAAAAATCTGGACAGACCATCAGCATTGGCGTGATCTGTACCAGGGCGGTGTTCCACCGTAAAGTCCATCCCCTGTAGGGAAATGGACCACCTCAACAGCTTTGGGTTCTCACCCCTCATCTGCATTAACCATCTGAGGGGCCTGTGGTCTGTCTGAACCCGGAAGTGAGTCCCAAACAGGTAGGGTCTTAGCTTCTTCAGCGCCCAGACCACAGCAAATGCCTCACGCTCTATCGCACTCCACCTTTGTTCCCTGGGAAGTAACCTCCGGCTGATGAAGGCTACAGGTAAGTCTCGGCCCTCCTCATTCATCTGTGCTAGAACAGCCCCCACACCATGCTCTGAAGCGTCTGTCTGGACAATTAATTCTTTTGAAAAGTCGGGTGCCTGGAGGACCGGTGCTGTACACATTGCAGTTTTCAGGGTGTCAAAGGCGTTCTGACAGGCGTCAGTCCAGATCACAAGTCTCGGCTGCTTCCTGGAAGTCAGCGAGGTCAGGGGGTGCACAATGTTGCCATACCCCTTGACAAACCTCCTGTAGTAACCCGTGAGACCCAAGAAGGCTCTCACCTGAGTCTGGGTTTTGGGCGGTTCCCAAGCCAGGATGGTATCTATCTTGGGTTGCAGGGGGGCCACCTTGCCGCTCCCTACTTGGTGCCCCAAGTACACCACTGAACCCTGCCCAATCTGGCACTTACTAGCCTTGATTGTGAGGCCTGCTCTGCGCAGGGCCAACAACACTTCCTGGAGGTGGCGCAAGTGTTCCTCCCAGCTGGCGCTGAACACTGCTATATCGTCCAGGTAGGCGGCGCTGAAATCTTCCAGCCCGGCCAGTACCTGGTTAACCAACCTCTGGAATGTGGCAGGGGCATTCTTCATCCCAAAGGGCATCACACGGAACTGGTAGTGCCCATCTGGTGTGGAGAATGCAGACCTCTCTTTTGCCCCATCAGTCAAGGCGATCTGCCAGTACCCAGACGTTAGATCAAACGTACTAAGGTACCGGGCAGCCCCCAACCGATCGATGAGCTCATCAGCTCTGGGGATGGGGTGCGCGTCAGTCTTGGTGACCGAATTGAGTCCTCGGTAATCCACACAGAACCGAAGTTCTGGTGAAGCACCAGGCGCTGCAGCCTTTGGGACCAAGACCACTGGGCTGGCCCAAGGACTGCTAGAGGACTCAACCACCCCTAAGGCAAACATCTTGGAGACCTCCTCCTTGATATATGCTCTGACCTTTTCAGTCACCCTGTAGGCCTTGTGCCTCACAGGAGTGCTGTCCCCAGTGTCCACATCATGGACACACCACTGAGTGACACCAGGGATTAAGGAGAACAGATCAGGGAATTGTACCAACAGATGGCGACAATCTTGCTGCTGCTCAGGGGTCAGTGTGTCAGAGAGGACAACACCATCCACTGACCCATCTTTTTCTTTTGCACACAGGAGGTCAGGAAGAGGCTCACTCTCCTCCTCCATCCCAGCATCTGTGGCAAGGAGCATGCCCACTTCGGACCTTTCTAAGTGGGGCTTTAACCGGTTGACATGCAGGACCCTTAAGGGGTTCCTGGGAGACTTCAAGTCCACCAAGTAGGTGACATCGCTCTTTTTCTCCACAACCTCAAATGGTCCAGTCCACCTGTCCTTGAGCGCACAAGGTTCCACAGGGGCCATGACCCAAACTTTCTGACCAGGTTGAAGCTCAACCAGAGTGGCATTCTGATCGTACCACCGCTTCATCTCTTCCTGGCTGGCCTCCAGATTTGCCTGAGCAAGATCCCTGAAGCGCCGAGTCTGGTTCCTAAAGGCCAGCATGTAACTATATACATCCTGGGGAGGTTTCCTGGGAGATTGCTCCCAGCCTTCTTTGACCAGACTCAAAGGTCCTCTTACCGGGTGACCATACAAAAGCTCAAAGGGGCTGAACCCTAGAGACTTCTGTGGCACCTCACGGTAAGCAAACAGCAGGCATGGCAAGAGGACGTCCCATTTACGCCTCATTGGTTCTTCAAGACCCATGATCATGCCTTTTAGGGTCCGGTTGAATCTCTCAACCAGCCCATTACCTTGAGGGTGGTAAGGAGTGGTAAACTTGTAGGTTACCCCACACTCCTTCCACAGAGACTTCATATAATTCGAAATGAAGTTGGTGCCCCGGTCTGACACCACCTCTCTGGGGAACCCCATGCGGGAGAAAACACCCATCAGTGCCCGTCCCACCACGGGGGCCGTCACTGTTCGGAGAGGGATGGCTTCCGGGTACCGGGTGGCATGGTCCACCAAGACCAGGATAAACCTGTTGCCCATGGCTGGTTTGGGGTCCAGTGGCCCCACAATGTCAATTCCCACTCGCTCAAAGGGGGTACTGACGACGGGAAAAGGTTGGAGGGGAGCCTTCTGCTTCCGCCCACTTTTCCCACTTGCCTGGCAAGTTTGACAGGTCCTACAATGGATATCTGAATCCCTTCTCATCTGGGGCCAATAAAAATGGGTGACAAGCCTGTCATAGGTCTTGTCCTGCCCCAGATGTCCAGCTAACGGAACGTCATGAGCCAACCCCAGTAGGAAGGCTCTGAAGCGCTGGGGTACCACCAGCACACGGGCTGACCCAGGTTCAGCAGCCTTAGGCTCGCTATACAGGAGGTCGTTCTCCCAGTAGACCCAATGTGATCCTGACTGATCACCTGTCGTTTGGGCTGAGGCCTGCTGCCTCATACCCACAAGAGAAGGGCACACTTTCTGCTCAGCACAAAATTCCTCCCTGGAGGGACCACCATCCTGCTGCCAATGGGTCAGCTCGGGCAGGTCTCCCAGTTCGGCCACTTGTTCTCCTGTCGGTTCCAGGGCATCCCCCTCAGGGTCTGCTCCCTCCTGGACCGCGGGAACGATGGGGGACGGTTTCCCGCGCCCCCTGCCTCTTCTCTTCACGGTTGGGACCTGGGCCATACTTTCAGGCTCCGGGCCCCCATCAACACCCTTACTAACTGACATGGACCGGGTGGTCGCACACACCCACTCAGGCAGACCCAACATTTCCAGATGCGATTTCCTCTCCACCTTAGCCCAAGGGGAGTCCTCCAAATCATTGCCCAAGAGACAATCAACAGGCATGGCGGGCCTCACAGCAACCTGAAGAGTACCTGAGACCCCCCCCCCCACTCAAAAGGAACTTGAGCTACCTCACACTGACTCTGTGAGTTGTCGGCAGCTACAACGGGGTAGAATGCATGCGGGACCACCTGCTCTCTGGACACCAAGTGACACTTGACAGCTGTCACACTCGCTCCGGTGTCTCTGAGAGCTTCCACCCTATGGCCATTAATGGTCACCCACTGCCTATATTTCTTAGTGTTACTAGGCAGAGGGGTTGGAGGGACCATTTCCACGTCTCCTAAAGAGACCAGGGACATTTCTGCGGGACCCCACCCACCGGGGGCACCCATCTCCTCCCCTCCCAGGGCTACACTCGCTACCTGACGAGGGGGTGCACGCGGCGGTGCATTCGAATCCTTCATGGGACACTGGGGATCATAATAACGGTGTCCCACCTGCTTACAGGCATAGCATGTCATGGGGCCCCTGTGAACAGGTTTACCTGTCGGGGCCTCTGGCTTCTTTACAGGGGGAGGCTGGGAACGCTTCCCTTGGTTCCCTTGGGGACTACTTTGGGGCCCTTTCTGAAACTCCCTCTGTTTACCCCTGTCCCCCCCACTCTTCTGCTGGGGACCCTGCCCACCTTTGGCTGAGTCTCCCACTGGACCCTTGTGGACCCTGGTACTGACCCAGCGGTCCGCCTCCTCAGCAAGTTTTCTAGGGTTAGATAGCTTGCTATCAACAAGGTGCTGGCGTAGCTCTGGAAAACAGTTATTAGACAAGTGCTCCCAAGCAAACAAATCATAAAGAGCATCATAACTATCAACCTTGCTACCCTTTATCCAACCATCCATGGTTCTGCAGAAAAAAGACACATATTCAACCCACGTAGTACCAGGCAACTTCTTACATTCTCTAAAGGTTTGTCTGTACTTTTCTGGGGTTAAGCCATATCTCAGCATTAAAGCATCTTTCATATGAGTATAAGACATCCTATCCTCAGCAGGAAGGCTCAACAAGGTATCTCTCCCCTCGTTTGTAAAGCGGCTCCACAACCCCGTTCCCCAATCCTTCTCAGGGACCCGGTGGGCCAACAATGCTAACTCATACGCTTTAAACCATTGGCTAATATCTTCATTCTTACTGTAATCCTTGATCACATCTTTAGGAAAATAAAACCTACTTTCTGCAGGCACAGATGGGGTGCTGCCACCAGAGGGATTCAACTCTAAACTCTTAGTTTTAAGCTCCATCTCCCTCACCATCTTCTCACGTTCAAACGCTAATTTCTCTCTCTCAAAATCTAATCTTTTGCTCTCCATTTCAGCTTCTCTCTTGCTTCTTGCATTCTCTAATTCCAACTGCCCTCCTAATTTAAGTTTTGCCATTTCTAACTTGTACCCCCTCTCCTTCTCCCTGTCTTCTAATTCTTCGGGGAAAAGGCTCCTAGAGGACGCACTACTGCCTGGAGATGACACTGGCCTACCTGTGGGCTCTTCCTCTTCCTCTTCTTCTTCCTCTTCCGGTACCACCACCGGATCAGAGGGATTTCTGGCCTCTAACCAGGCCTTCAGCGCTTTGAGGAAGCCCTCTTTCTTTGAGACACCTGAGGTAGGAACTTTAAACTGCTTGCAAAATCCTTTTAGATCTTTTAGCGTGTAGGAATCTATCTTCTCCTTATCGAATTCCCCCACAACATTCTCCACAGGTGTAGCAGCTCCGGCATTCTCCATGGTCAAAACTGGCAGGGTTTAAGAAAATAAGCTCCAGGAAAGCGGAGAACAAAAATAGGCAATCCTACCAAACAGACTGTGGCTGCGTTATGGTCTGCTTTCACTATGTAGCGTACACTAATCACTGCACATGAGTCATAAATGCAAAGTTCAAATCCTCACCGCTGACCACCAATGTTAGAACCGGCGGTCTCTAGTTGGCAGAGGTATACACTTCTGACAAATAGGGACCAACCAACTCTAGTCAGGGAAAGGGGATTACACACTCAGATAACCCCTGCTACCCCCTTGGTAGCTTGGCAGAGCAGACAGGCTTATCTCAGAGGCAGTGTGTTAAGCATTTATGACCACATACAGTAATAAAGTGAATACACTACAGATGGACACGACACAGAAGTTATTATAAAAATAGGATTTTTATATAAGGCTTAGCACAAGACCAAATAACGACAAAAATATACCACAGTCTTAATAAATACTCTTTGGAAGGAAAAGTAATAGTTCAAGTAAGGTTTCTTCTTGGCAAATAGTTCTTTAGCAAAGTATTCTTCTGAGCACAGTTCTTTGGCAACAATGCAACCCCCACAGGAGTCACACGGCGTCGAATCTACAAGATTCCCAAGGTTCGGCGTCGACCGCGAGGAGCGCTACGTCGAGCCAGGAGTCGCAACAGACCCCACAAGTACAGTACCTTGAGAAACGAAGAAAACGAGGATCCACGGCGTCGAGATGTCGGCGTCGAGGTCGGCGTCGATCGTGCCTCGGAGTCGGGTCAATCCGCAGCGGTGTCGAGGGATGTCGGGCCGGAGCAGCGCTCACGGCGTCGAGTAGGGCGTCGAGTCGATGCGATCAGCAGCGGCGTCGGGACGGGGTCGCTTGGAGGTAGAGCCGATACTCACTCCTCACTGGCGTCGATACCGGCGTCGAGACGGGGTCACTTGGAGCCGGGGCCGATACCCACTGCTCACTGGCGTTGCTGCTGGCGTCGAGACTGCAGATTTTCCCTTGTGTACTGGAAACAACACTCTCCAGCAATTCAGCAAATGGTGAAGTCCTTTGGCCCTGTGACTTCAGCAGGAGACTGGCACTCTTCCAGTCCTTGGAGATTTCCTAGCAAGTGTTCAGAGAGTACACACCAAGTTCCTCTCTCCTTGTTCCTTGGCAAAAATAAAGAAGCAGCTTTCAGGTTCCTCCACAGCAAAACAGCACTCTGGCAGAAAGGGGAGGCAAGTCCTTAGATCAGCAGGCTTCTTGTCCTTGGTACAGGTTTCCTTGTCAGAAGTGATCTGAGTTCTTGGTTCAGGGGTCCTTCTCTTATACCCCTTTTTCCCTTTGTTCCCTTTGTCCAAGCAGGGAGACTCCCACCATCTCAGGTTTGTTGTGGGTGTTGCCAGGCAGAGGCACCTGGCCTATTCACTGAGCAGGGCAGGGTCCTCAGCCGCCCAGCAGGAGGCGGAGCCAGTATTGTCACTGGCAGGAGCAGGGCTATCAGTCGCCCAGCAGGAGGCGGAGCCAGTATTGTGTCAGGCAGGGCAGGCTACTCTTCCCTCACTCTATGTGTAAACGCCCCATTCACCCCACACTGACTCACTCAGACCTCTGGAGCCACCCAGCCCCTGACACACACACCAAACCAGCAGAGACCGGTAGATAGTTGGACAAGAAAATAGCCACTTTCTAAAAGGGCTATTTTCAAACATAGAATTTAAAAACCATCCATCCTAAAGGGAGTGTTATTAAATTCTGAGTTCAGGGATACTAAACTCGACATGCTACCATGCTCCCTGAGTCAGATAGATTATAATGGAGTTAATAATCAGTCTGCCCAGTCTGGCCTATTGGAGGCAGGTAGCCCTTCAATAGTGAAACACGAAAAATGGCTGTAATTCACTATTAGGTCATGCCACACACATCAGGGCATGACCTACCTTTTACCACAATGCACCCTGCCCTAGGGCCTACCATAGAGGTGTCTGAAATGTGGCAAAGTGAAGGTTTAGAGACTGGTAAGTAGGTTTCCTTACCAAGTCGACATGGCAGTCAGGGACTGCACGCAGGCGCTGCGGTGGCAGGCCTGAGACACATTTTACACGCTGCTTCTGTGGGTGGCACAACCAGTGCTGCAAGCCCACCAGCAGCAGTTAACTTACACGCCCTTGGCACACGCAGTGCACTAGACTAGGGTCTGAACAGTAAGTCAACCAAGCCAATCATGGTAACACCAATCAATGTAACAATTTAACATAGGGAGCACTTGCACTGTGGCACTGATCAGCAGTGGCACAGTGCCCAAAGCAATAATCCAGCAAAAACATCGTAAACAGAGGAGGCAAACAGAAAAAAATGGAGGAGAGACTCATGCCAATGATGCCAGGTCTAACAGCACCGTTAAAGATTTCCAACATCAAATTCGACTTAGGCCTGATGCCCAACCTATGGTCCACAAGGTACGTCCCTTGCCTCTAAGTCCCAGGGATGAGCTTAAGTCTGTCCTCAAGTCATTGTGTGATGAAGGGGTCATTGCACCGTGCAACTCATTGGAATGGGTGTCTTCCATTGTTATCGTCAGGAAAAAATCTGGGGCGGTCAGGTTGTGTGCTGACTTGTGCACTTTGAATAAAAACATCTTGATTGACTGCTATCCTCTCCCTAAGATTCCCAAACGTCTTGCCAGTCTGGAAGGTGCAAAGTTTTTTTCAATCATTGACCTTCGCTCAGCCCACCAACAGATACCTTTGAAAGAGGATTCCCAAGAATTCACGACATTTGTCACACCTTTCGGGGTATACAAATATCTCAGCCTACCTTTTGGCCTGGCCTCCGCGGCCAGTGCTTTCCAGGAGATAATGGATAATCTTTTTAGGTCTCGCTATCGCATAAGCGATTGCAAAGCGAGACTATTGTAAGGGGCTCCCAAAAGTGCTCGCAAAAGCGGATTGCATGGCGAGCACGCGCACAATCACACGCATCGTGCCGCCATGCAATCCGTTTGGCATCGCACTTCAAAGGGTCCGCTCCCCCGCCTGGAATGCGCTCCCCCGCCAAGCGCGCGCGCCACGCTCCGCCGGGCTTGTCTTGTTTTACTTATAGCGAGGCTCGCCAAACCATTTCTTTATTGAAAATCTAAATTATTAAAGCAGCAGCATGCCAGCTTGTTTTCTTTTGCCGCGGCTCATTTGCTTCGCTTCCTGCTGCTTGTCTTTGGAGCTCTGCTCCAAACGCTGCCCATTGTTCATGTTGCCTTTGTTCCTGCCCCCTCCATTGACTTAAACAGCTGTGGCAATAAACAGAGGATGGGTTTCTTTTTTTGTGTCGGGGAAACACGCATAGCACCCAGAGTGAAAGTGCCGGACTCGAGCCCCCATCCCTTCTTACCTTTCATTGCTCAAACCAAGAAGGGGCGCAATGGTAGTCTTCAACATCAGAATCAATAGTAATCATGTTCCTACCCCGTCCCTTTATGTTCTGTGTGAACTTTGATCCCAGACCATCTGCTTTCAGTCACATCCATAGCGCACTCACGAGATTGACTCTCTTCAACAGGGTGGAACTAAATTAAGTTGGATGGGTAAACTAATTTATTTATTCCTGAAGTGTGCATTAGTATGTGTTTATTTTACAAGTGATCTTTCTACATTTCTGTGTCATGTCGAAATGTTACTTTTTACTGTTTTCTTTTTTTTAAAACTGTTTATTTTATGATATTTTTGGCATATTTACTAAGAGAGTGTAGCTGTAGCTTTGGCACTGTAGGGGCTCTGTATGCAGAGGAGCTGGGCTTTAAAGGGCAGTGCTCCCGAGTCTATCGTATTTGCTCTTTAACCCAGGCTTCCTGGCGCTGAAGAGTTTTTGAGAACAGTGTCTGGCTCACAGTTGTTTCCCTTTCCTTCAGCTTTCGAAACTCTGTCAGAAGAGACAGGCACTCTTACAGCCCGCGATCTCGCAAGTGCGCGTGCACCACTCGCACCCAGGAGTCCCCCTGGGGCACAAGCAGGCATCCACTTCGGCCTGCTTCTTGCAAGCGCGTGCACCACCACAGAGCGCGTCTCGCGGCCGCTTTAAGACTTGTCTCACATTGCGCATTTAACAAAGTGAGTGCATGTTGTCTGTTAGTGTTTACAGACTGCCGTCCTCATGAATGCTCCGTGGGGGTGTGGGGACAGTGGAATATCTCGCCAAGACCACTGCTGAATGGATCTAGCCCCGGACTTTGCTGTGTTTTGTGGAGAATCTCTCAGCATGGTCTGTGCAGCATTGGTTTCCCAGCTTCCTATTTCAGGCTAACTACGGAGGTGCCATGTTGTGCCCAGCTCAAAGTGAGTATCTAACTTTGTTTATGCCACTTAAGTCTTCCCTGCTATGGCCGCCAATTTTACAGCAGCCCATAGGGAAGGCTTTGCACGCTCAGCCCTCTCTCATTGTCGTTGGCAAGTTTATGTGAGCATTGAGGCTTCCTAAGTGTAAGGCTACCTTTGAGATTAAGATGCATTACCTGTAGTTGCTTGCCACTATGTCCCTCCCATACTCAGCCTCCCACATGCTGTTGTTTGAAAGTGCTGTAGACATATTCCCATGTTTCCTTGTGCTATTGTTAATCATAATGTGAGCAGCCTCAACAAATGTACTTTTACTCCAAAGTCCTGCTGGCAACCACGGCTGCCCCTTGTTATCTTGGCCACGTTTGTGTTGCTCCGTGAGCTTATGTAAAGGCAACTGTAAAATATGGAAACTATTCAGCTAGACTCCTATATTATTGTGACCCTGACACCATGTGTAATAGTGTGCCCCCGTAAAAGCAACTGTAAGTGTTTAGAAAAACTGCAGTTTGATTCTCAGATCCCAACACTAGAGGATACCCGATGTGTTCATTTCCCCACGGCTCCCCCAAACTGTAACTGGCTAGACACTTTCTGTAGTTCTTTTCCAATATTTGCATTTTATAGCACTCCATAAGAATACATGATGTTGCTTGCCGCACCGTCCTAGCTGCTTACCGCTCCCCACTTCCTACGCTATGATATGTTGCTTGAAAGCGCTGCAGACACCGCATGGTTTTGGGCGCATATTTCTGTATTTCCTTTTCCTTCTGTAAACTCCAAATGTGAGCAGCCTTAAAAGTTTTACTTTCACTCCAAGGTCCTGCTGGTACCCGCGGTCACCACTGGTTGTTGCAGTCACATTACTGTGTCCTTGATCTTCTGTAAAGGCAACTGTAAAAAGATGGAAGCGATTCAGCTCAGCTCCTAAATTTTTCTGTCCCGGACACCATGTGTAATCGTATTTTTCCGCTGGAATCTGAGACTCAAACTTCAGCTTTTATAAACATTCACAGTTGCTTTTACAGGAGCAACAAAGGCGTACAAGAATGAACGGGCTAACTTGAGTGTTAGGACGGGGACTGAACCATTGTCAAACACAACAAAAAAGGTCCCGGACAGTGTCACAAAAACACGGTTACAATTGTGATTTAGTCAGGTACAGCGTGCTTTAAACATCATGCCTTTGCATAACAAGCATTGGCATAGCCAATAGGTCTCGCCTTTGGGACCTTATAAGTGTTTAGCCATTGATGTTGTTGCACCAAGGATATTGTGCTGCATAACTAAATACTTATAAGGTCCCAAAAGCGAGACCTATTGGCTATGCCAATGATTGTTTAAAACATGCCGGGGGTCCAGGCCTATCAAGATGATATCCTGGTGTTTGCAGATAATTGGGAAACATACTTGAACAATTTGTCTAGAGTTTTGAGTAAATTGGATGAAGCAGGCATGGCCATTAGGACTGACAAATGTCAATTTGGCACTCAAAAATTAGATTACTTGGGTCACACTTTGTCCCCGGAGGGCATCAAACCTAAGTTGTCTCTCATTAAAGCCATCAATCATTCTGCTCCTCCCAAAGATAAAGATACCCTTCAGGCATTTTTGGGATTAGCAGAATATTACGCTCGCTTTGTTAAAGGTTCTGCTCAAACTGTTGAACCATTGCGTGACCTTCTTCATAAGGGTTCAAAATTTGTCTGGTCCGATAAAGTCTCATCTTCATTTGATCAAGTGAAAAAATTGATTATGGAGGCGCCTGCTTTACATCCTTTTCAAGATGGTTCCAAATGTTTCATCATGGTGGAGGCTAGTCTCATGGGCTTAGGTGCAGTCCTAGGTCAATGGGTATCTGGAAGGAACACACAATAGCTTTTTCTTCAAGAATGCTAATGCCAGCCGAGACACACTACAGTATCATTGAATGTGAGGCACTCGCGTGTTTTTGGACGATTGACAAATTCAAGAATTACATTTGGGGACGTGAATTCAAACTTTGTACTGATCACAAACCCCTTACACATATACCTAATGGTACGGCGCTTGGTAATGCTTCAGCTCGACTGGTTAGGTTGCTTTCAAAGTTACAAGAGTTTCACATTTCTATTAAGCATATTTCAAGTGGTAAGAATTTCAGGGCAGATTGTCTCTCACGCATGGCCTTTCATGATGACTCTGAGGTTGAGGATTTTGAGGACACAGAGTGTGTTGTGGCAGCTTTAGATGCCATCAAAGAATGCCCCATCATCACTGAGCAGTTATGGATGGAAGCTTACAGTAAAGATAAAATTATTGAACAGGTTATGGAGTACATAGTTAAGGGATGGCCGGAGAACAGAAAACTTTCTGGTGAGTTGAGAGCTTTTGCCATGTTGGCATCAGAATTGTCCCTCGTCAATGGCATGGTCATGCGGCACGATTAATTTGTTTCTCCGACAAGTCTCAGGGAAGACATCATTAAATCTGCACACCATGGTCATTTAGGTGTTACCAAAACCTCTCAACTGATTAAGTTGTATTATTGGTGGCCATCTTTAGAATCTCAGGTCAAATTTTGTATTGATACATGCACAGAATGCTTGTTGTCTGATAAGAAATGGAAATTGATGAATACACCCTTGCATACTGTTCCCTTTCCCGACAGACCTTGGAACAAGGTTGGTTTCGATTTTTCTGGGCCCTATGATATTTTGCCCCTTGATCTCAGGTTCCTCATTTTGATGGTTGACTATCATTCCAAACGGATTTATCATATGTTTTGCAAAGCAGCCAGTACCGATAATGCCATCATGTTCTTGAAGAAGGTTTTTGCAACTGACAATGGTACTCATTTTGTCTCCCATAAGATGTGCACATTTTTAGCAAGCCCTAATGTCAGTCATTACAAGGTTGCTTTGTATTCTCCAGCCTCCAATGGATTGGTTGAAAGGGCTAATAGGTTAGTTAAGGACGCAATTCAAGAAGCTCTGTCTTCTGGTCAGGATGTTCAAGATTTTGTTGAGGCCAAATTGTGGTCTTATAATATTTCACCTCATTGCACCACAGATGTCCCGCCATTTACTCTGTTAAGGGGTAGAAATGCACACACCAATTTGTGTCCGAATTGGTTGCAAAACAAACACGACAAGCATAACCATGTTGACAAAGGTCTTGTTCTTCATGTGTTACAAAAGCTGAGTCTCATGAAATCTATGCATGATTCTGGGAAAAGCTTTAACAATGTGGAACTGAAAGTTAATGATTGGGTTCTTATCAAAACCCCAAAAAAGATTGCTAAGGGCTTGTCTAAATTTTCCGCTCCTGTTCAGGTCACTGATGTGAGCAAAGGTTCAGCGCTACTTGCCTGTGGAGGGTGGTGGAATAAACGATACCTTGTGCATCTTTCTGATGCACAAGTTACCTCTTTGCTCATGTTGTCCAAACAGGAAGTTGAAAATTCTGACTGGACCAACTGGTTACATGATCTCACATCTGGTGTACCATCTCCGGTTGGTGAAAGTAGCACTGGGAAAACTGTTGCTTCTCGGTGTCTAACCTCACGTCAGTCAGCGTGATGGGCTGTGGCGACGGCTGTTGATGCTTCTTTACAGACTGGAGTTTTAGGTACCCGGCAAAGAAGGTTACCTTCCAAGCTCAATGATAATATTTTGTCATGAATTTGTGTCTTATATTTTCAACCATTGTATTTCTTCTTATGTTCTGTTATTTGCATTGTTGTCCTTCCTCCAATTTGTTTCTTGTGAGGAGGGAGAAGTTATAGTGTTTAGCTTCTGTCGGAGGCATCCTCGCGCGGTCTCCAGGGCGAGGATCTGTGAGTGCCGCCAGCATTACATGCTCTGTAGCCGTGAAGTTACTGCATTTTCCCCGAAGTAAACAAGATAGAATTATTGATAGCAAAGCCGGTCTGGTGTCCAAGTTCCTTCTCTTTCGACTGCGCTGCAAAAGACAGGCTTTGCCTTGGCGGGATCACAAAGCCTATAGTAGGGCTCTCTGCATGGAAGGGCAGTAGGGCTTCAGGCAGAGTCTGAGATACGTCACATAGAAAATGCACAATTGATTTTGTGAACGACTCTGCCCCAGCCTTCAGGGGCACCAACCTGGTGGGAACTATCCCAGTGCTTGCATCCCAGTCTCAGTGTTGCTTAGGTTAGAAACACAGGGAGAACACCTGCGTATTGCTGCCTTAAGTGGGTCTTAGGTAGGCGGGCAGAGGGCTTGAATCAGGCAGGCCAGTGACTACTGATCTGGAAGGGTGCGATGTGCCTTAGGCTACAGCTTGAGTGGTACCGCCAGGGCCATTGGAAGGTGGCCAATGGAGAGATGTGTCCAGTGTATGGCTACACTAGAAGAGGGCATGGTGTGTCTGAGGGGTGCATCCATCAACCATTGATCAGGGTCCGGTGAATGTTGGGTGGCTCCTCTGGATGCCAGGATTTAAAGGTACAAGTGACTGGAGCAAGCACGAAGACCAGTTGTGTTGATGTATACTATTGACCTGTAAGGACCAATGTTGTGGACTCAATAAACTGATTTTTAGCTTTGACCCATCTATGGCCATCTTTTAACATACCATAACCTGAACGAAAATCCTGCACAACGTAATTAACCATTCTTACTGGTCAACTAGCAGTACAGTGAATGTGAGATCAATTTTATATTTACAAGTCCCTTTCGTGTTAAGTTGGTTGTTCATTTTACAACAAACTCGCTCTAAATTAAAAAAAAAAAAACAGTAACAGGAAAATAATGGGAAATGTGCTTGTTCTCTGTATGCCTTAATTCCAACATCTGTCAAAGTTTGGAGCAGGTAGAAGTGGGCTAAATGTGAGAGAAAGCCACAATTTAAGTAAACCTACACATGGTTTCGGCATTTGACCACTTTCTGTTTCTTCCCCTCAATAAGCCAATACCTGGGTTCTGTGAAAATGATGCCAGGAACAGAGGAACAACCTAAGAGGTAAGGAATTGGAAACTGCGAGTATGAGGTAGAGAACAGGAACATGAGGAATATGGTACAAGAAACTAAAATAATAGCAGAGACATTTTTAATATGAGAATTATCAGGAAAAAAAATGTCTCTCAAGGAAAAATGAATGAAATTTCCAGCGTGAAAAAGATTTCCCGAAGTATTTGACATTTGTTTCTTTTACTTTTCATTTGAGAAAAACAAACACAAAGGTGCCGATTCCGATCCTGTAAAACCCGGATATGAATGGTCGTACGGAGCGTATTCTCCATACGACTCGTACCCGGGTAATCCTCCTTACAAAGCAGCAAGTACGATTCGTACAGAAATACCATTTCCGTACTATTCGTAAAAACCTACGTGCGGCTAAAAAATACCCACAATTCCGATCCGGGACATCGCGTACGTGACGTCCGGACGGAGTCAGGCAGCGTTCTACGGACCAGCAAGTACGATTCGTGCCTACGTCACTCCGCACGGATCATTTTTTACGGCAGACAAAATCTCCCGGGAAATTGAGGACGACGTGAAGAAGGAGCAGCGGTACGCGACGGACAGCCATGGACCCCATCCTACGTGTCATCCCGGCCCTCCTAGCCTACGACCTGGTGCACCAAAAACGCCGCGCACGCCGCAGAAGGTCAGCACAACACCCAGGGGCAAAGGGGGGGGTGAGGGGCAGGAAACATAACCTCTACCTAATTTTAAAAATACCATATACTGTCTATACATTACCTCCAGGGTCTGGTCACTTCGGGGGGCGTGTCCACCAATCCCCGCGCACGCGTACCCGTCACCACTACAATGGTGGTACGGACCGTACCCACGCCCTCAGAGCGTGTGTACGGCCCGTACCACGCGTACCCCTACATCACCACTACAATGGTGGTACGGCCCGTACCCACGCTCTGAGGGCGTGGGTATGGCCCGTACCACCATTGTAGTGGTGATGTAGGGGTACGCGTGGTACGGGCCGTACACATGCTCTGAGGGCGTGGGTACGGTGCGTACACCTACATCACCACTACAATGGTGGTACGGGCCGTACCCACGCTTTGAGGGCGTGGGTACGGCCCATACCACCATTGTAGTGGTGATGTAGGGGTACGCGTGGTACGGGCCGAACACACGCTCGGAGGGCATGGGTACGGCCCGTACCACCATTGTAGTGGTGATGTAGGGGTACGCGTGGTATGGGCCGAACACACGCTCTGAGGGCGTGGGTACGGCCCGTACCACCATTGTAGTGGTGATGTAGGGGTACGTGTGGCACGGGCCGTACACACGCTCTGAGGGCGTGGGTACGGCACGTACACCTACATCACCACTACAATGGTGGTACGGGCTGTACCCACGCTTTGAGGGCGTGGGTACGGCCCGTACCACCATTGTAGTGGTGATGTAGGGGTATGCGTGGTACGGGCCGTGCACACGCTCGGAGGGCGTGGGTATGGCCCGTACCACCATTGTAGTGGTGATGTAGGGGTACGCTTGGTATGAGCCGTACACACGCTCTGAGGGCGTGGGTACTGCCCGTACCACCATTGTAGTGGTGATGTAGGGGTACGCGTGGTACGGGCCATACACACGCTCGGAGGGCGTGGGTACGGCCCGTACCACCATTGTAGTGGTGATGTAGGGGTACGCGTGGTACGGGCCATACACACGCTCGGAGGGCGTGGGTACGGCCCGTACCACCATTGTAGTGGTGATTTAGGGGTACGCATGGTACGGGCCGTGCACATGCTCGGAGGGCGTGGGTACGGCCCGTACCACCATTGTAGTGGTGATGTAGGGGTACGCTTGGTATGGGCCGTACACACGCTCTGAGGGGGTGGGTACGGCCCGTACCACCATTGTAGTGGTGATGTAGGGGTACGCGTGGTACGGGCCGTACACATGCTCTGAGGGCGTGGGTATGGCGCGTACACCTACATCACCACTACAATGGTGGTACGGGCTGTACCCACGCTTTGAGGGCGTGGGTACGGCCCGTACCACCATTGTAGTGGTCATGTAGGGGTATGCGTGGTACGGGCCGTGCACACGCTCGGAGGGCGTGGGTACGGCCCGTACCACCATTGTAGTGGTGATGTAGAGGTACACTTGGTATGGGCCGTACACACGCTCTGAGGGCGTGGGTACTGCCCGTACCACCATTGTAGTGGTGATGTAGGGGTACGCGTGGTACGGGCCGTACACACGCTCGGAGGGTGTGGGTACGACGCGTACACCTACATCACCACTACAATGGTGGTACGGGCCGTACCCACGCCCTCAGAGCGTGTGTACGGCCCGTACCACGCGTACCCCTACATCACCACTACAATGGTGGTACGGGCCGTACCCACGGCCTCAAAGCGTGGGTACGGCCCGTACCACCATTGTAGTGGTGATGTAGGGGTGCACGTGGTATGGATCGTACCCAACCTATGAATGCAGGGGTACGGACCGCATCACCCTACCCCTAGGGCACCAGTACATTTGTGATACAAGGCGTACACACGCCACGAATGTTGGCTTAGGGCCTGGTGCAGCATATAACCAGTATATTGGGGTGTGTTCATGGCCAGGACAACAGTGTACAGCACCAAGGGTGCGGGTGGGTGGGTGGGTGTCTGCCTAGGAGTCCCAGCAGTGGACAAAGACATGTGAGGTGTGGGTGCCTATCACTCCCAGCAGTGGACAGAGACATGGGGTGGGTGCCTATCACTCCCAGCAGTGGACAGAGACATGTGAGGGGTGGGTGCCTATCACTCCCAGCAGTGGACAGAGACATATGAGGGGTGGGTGCCTATCACTCCCAGCAGTGGACAGTAACATGTGAGGGGTGGGTGCAGATCACTCCCATCAGTGGACAGAGACATGTGAGGGGTGGGTGCCTATCACTCCCATCAGTGGACAGAGACATGTGAGCGGTGGGTGCCTATCACTCCCAGCAGTGGACAGAGACATGGGGGTGGGTGCCTATCACCCCCAGCAGTGGACAGAGACATGTGAGGGGTGGGTGCCTATCACTCCCAGCAGTGGACAGAGACATGTGAGGGGTGGGTGCTTATCACTCCCAGCAGTGGACAGAGACATGGGGGTGTGTACATCATGATCAGATGACCACAACTCCATGGGTGTATGTACGCATCCCTAATGTTCTACTATGTTGATAGTGCCATAACAACACATCACTGACAGCAGTGTCCCACTCCCATGAGGATGGATGTCTTTCCCCCACCTGCATGGCACACCACATGTGGGTGTGAGGACAAATGACACATGCATACCCACCCCTGGCGGATGCAGCACAATACACACACAGAGATCATGCCACAAGACTGTATAGTCATGTCAATGCCTACTAAACTAAGAGAGCCAAAGGGAACACACACTGTCACGCACATCCCAAGACTGATAGGAATGTACAGGTGCTGGGACAGCCACCAAAATGTTGCCTCTCATGGAAGGAATAGGGTGGAGTTCCCACAGATACAATGCCCACAATTGTGAGTCAGGTGCCCAAATACCCTGCAGAACAAGTACCAATTGTGTGCTAGGCTGGGATAACACACATGCAGAGTGCGGAAAATTGAGAATTTCGCCATTAAGGCATTACAACATACTCAATATACAAGTACAGTGACTAGCAAGGATGGCACAGACGATGCAGCCGGAGACATTGCTGAGCAGGCATGGCCATAGTTGAAGGGATCCGTCACCAACAAAGGAAATGTAGACAGAGGTCAGCACAACAATTGTGCAACTCCCTGCAGGGAAGATGTCAGGTGCCACAGAGGAAGGAACACTCCTTGGGACAATGTCTCCAAACACAAATAGCACACACGACCAAAGATTCTTCGCAGAGACCTTGTGATGGCACGCAGATACCATGGTCCACCCCATGAGAATCAGACTACAACATTACCCTGAAACATAACACATTACCACAACCCCAACTCCTGGAGCATCAGCACCCACATCAATTCCTAAAATGCAATAGTGTTCAAAGTGAAAAGAAAATGCTTTATTCAGCATTAAAATCAAAATCATAAAAGGACACTATTTACAAAGGCACATGGCCAGTCCAGGTCAGAAGTCCTTGGGGGGGACACATGGCCACGCGTCTCCCCTAGCTTGCCTGCACATTAGAACCCTCAGGTTCGTCGACTGGGGGGGGGGCATCATGTGGGGAAGGACCAGGCACCGCAGAGACAAGAGGTGTAAGGGTAGGTGTGGTGGGTGCAGGGACGGACGCCTCCACCACAGGGGGTGGGGCAGCGCCAAAGGTGGAGGTCAGCTCGGCGCTGCACACTGCTGCCAGGTCGTCCAGCGTATCCCCTGCACCCGAAGAAAACACAGGCTCAAAGGAGGGGGGGGGGGTCGGAGGGATGGGGTGCAGCAATACTGGGGGATGGGGTGGACAGGGAGGGGGACTCAACTCCCCTACCCGTGGAGTGCCGTTCCCGTTTGCGGGCTGGTGAGCCAGAGGGGCTGAGGCCCAGCACAGCCAAGTAGGCCTCCTTGTCAGAGTGTGTGGTAGGGGAGCCGAGGGGAGTGCCATTGGAGGGACTGGGTAGTGCGGCATGCGGACTCGGACTGTGGCTGCGTGTATGCCTGTGTGCCCCAGACCCAGTGGGTGTGCCTTCATCCCCCTGAGTGTGCGTGCGAGGAAGTGTGCGCTTGCCCTTACGTGTTGGTGTGCTGCCTGTGTCTGGTGGGGTGCGTGCTTGGGAATGTCTGGGTGTGCTTTGGACAGGCATGGGAGTGGGAAGTGTGGATGGTGCAGGGGTAGGGGGGACGAAGCGCTGCTGGAGACTCACTGCTGCCGTCAGTGAAGAGTCCATGGACCTCAGCAACATCCGTTGGTCAGACATCGCTGATGACATGCCCTCCATGTACGACACCATCTGTGTCATCAGTCTGGTGTGGCCATGGAGGACATTCAGCATCGATGTCTGGCCAACCTACAACTGCCGCAGAATGTCCACAGACTCTGCACTGAGGGCAGCAGGGGGGACAGGGGCAGGGGGTGTGGAGCCTGGCACAAAGGAGACACGGTGTTGCCTTGCACGGACAGAAGGGACCGGAGCAACTGGAAGGGCGGTGATGGGAATGGAGGGGGCGGTGACAGATGTAGTGCTGCTGCCAGGTGTTGTAGCAGCCTCCGCCCCCTCGAGGAGTTCAGCCTCGGACCCGTCAGCGTCGTAGTCAGTGTTGCCACTAGACAGGTCCTCCGCCTGACTCCCCTCGCCCTCCGTGCCACTTGCTCCCGCAGACTCGCCAGCAGTGGTGGCAGCGGTGCTGGATCCCTCCTCCAGGTCCGTGCAGGTGTCTCCCTCGGTGTCCTCCGATGATGCTGTGGGCAAGGTGAAGATACATAAAATAATCAGTCACCTGTATACATCTGACACATGAGTCCAAACAAAAAATGGCACAGTGCATATCAGGAAATGCATCATGAGTAACATCTAGAATACTCCGCACATATGTAACCCTGCAATCCCCAGTTGGTTGACCCACCATGCCACTTGGAAACAATGGAGATTATGACACAACAGCAAATAACTTGATATCAAATTATACTGAGAAGCTAGTGTCTGGGAACAGTTGAGCACAGCAAGACTATGAAGGCATGCCACCTCTTGTTCACTGTGAACGAAACAGTATTGGTGCACCCAAGGCCAAATAACAGACCTCAATGCGGAAGGTGTCCCCACACTCAGAGACCTGTGAGTACTTTTGAAACCCAAACGAAAAATATTGCGATCCCTTGAGACTCACAACACTTTACACAATGTACATGTTTAGAATGTGTGAATGTGCCACTTTGTGAACAGAACACACATGTGCCTGTATAACAGAAGTCACACAAGGAGGTGCACACAAAACTACATTTACACAGTCATTGTATGAGCTGCAAGCCGAATTTAAATAAGTCACTGTAAAGAAGAAATGGGGTATCAGTAAGTACATATACATGGCACCACGGTGGTCTGGATGACTTGACACTCGTAAGTTGGTATCAGCAACAACCAAGGACTTACCCAAATGCAAACACACTGTGGGAACATGGATATGTATAATCAGAAAACAAGTGGTAATCGAACTGTGCCTTTCTTTAAAATGTGCCAGCGTGTCCCCGGAAAGTGTAAAGGCACTTTCTTTTGCACTTCCTTGGGAGACATCTGTCATGCAGGCACATTATTGTCCTTCACAACAAAACATCAAAGTCAAGCATATGAAAAATTGAGACATGTTGACAAGTGTAGTGAGTGCCAAGGTACAATACTTCTTGACTAACAACTTGAATCATGCCACCTGTCACATGACCATCCGTACCATGATGACACAGTTGGCAACACATCTGACCCACTGCCTGTCATGTGGGGTGGCACACATGTCCAAACACAGGACAATGCATTAGCTAATGGGCCTGCAATTGTGTCGGGATAAGGAGCACCTGCACTGAGGAGACACCCTCATGGGAACCAAGAATGTCCACACAGATGTCAGCACACACAGACCAAACTACGTAGCATCTCAACCACACACTGGTGGCAAAAATGGATGAGCATGAACCATGTATTTTAACTTTTGACACATGCTGCAAAGCACAAACATTAAACCCTGCACAACATAACTGGGTCACTGCATGTTGAGTGTCTGTCCAGACAATTATCACACACAGGTCAGACCTGGCAAGGAGACATACGGTTTGGACATGTAGGCCTTGCCCGCACAAACCCACCATACCTGAGACAATGTGATTGAGACAGATCAAGAAGTTACACCTCTTAATCTGGGTTTACTAAAATGTGCATCAAGAATTCCTAAATGTACTCCACATCACCTTGTGAGGCTGCCAACACATATTTGTGACAAACAACCATCAACAGATAGTTGTACATAGACACACAGGCACTGCCCAGTGTGAGAATGCACAAGCCAAATGGGGTCAGCCTGTACAATGGGCACATGTAGCACACTTTAGATAAATAGAAATGAGGCCAGGGAACAATGCCACAGAGGCCAACCTATGCTGAACACACAGAGAATAGGCACAGTGTTGGATGACACACATGATTCCGAGGCAAGGGTGTCTTAGGGGACTGTAGTGGGCACACTGCTCCATGGTCCTGGAATGATCTGACTGTAACATGAGCTACCGTCCCGGCACTATGCATATCTCCCACTCATGCACATCATGTCTGAGGCCACAACATTGGTCATGCATGCTGCAAGTCTGTTCATTTGAAAACTCTCACTCCTATGTTGAGACTCTGCATCAGTGCCAACTAATATGGACCCCCAAATGACTGGACAGGGCACAGGCAAGGTAACAACACATGTCTCAGTCCCCCCCGCCCACATGATGCAGAAAGCAATGTGCACCTGGATTAACTGGCAGCCTAGATGACCATGTGCAATAGTGATTACACACAGACCAGGGAACACATGTCAAGGAGGGGAAGGGAGGAAGAACAGCACCGGTTGACTTTGGGGAACAGGATATGCACTGCACATATTAACCCTCACAGTGTATCCAGGCGACTGAGCACTTCCAAAAGCTGGTGACACACAACAAACACACATGTACCTACCCCCTTCCTGCTGCTGCAACTCCTGTAACTGCCTATCCAAGTCAGGGAAGACCACCGACAGGACACGCTTCATCTGGTGGGTCAGGCGTCGGCGCCTGCCGTGCTTTCGTGGAGGTGAGTCCTTCAGCTGGCACCGGGTGATCCTCCGGGTCCAGCACCGGATGTCCTGCCAGCGTTTCCTCACTTGGGCTAGGCGCCGACAGCGACCCTCCACCGATCTCACGGCCCTGACGGCCCGCTTCCAGATCTTCCCCTTCTCGTAGGCAGTTACCTGTGAGGATGACAAAGTGAGACAACATCACTACACCTGCTCCATGTCACAGAGACACACATTTGAACATCTTTGATATGTTGAACAGGGCATAGTATGCTGGCAACAAATAGAACCTTTGTCATAGGGACATTAGCCTCTGTGGAAGCCCCAATTCACTACATGGCATTGAAAGTACACACGTGGCATGAGGGGTGCAACACACTCCCTAGTCATGGCACACACTGCATCACATGCAACACCAGGCTGATGGACAGCACCTCCAAGCAGTTACATGCCCCAGGTCACTGACGCAACCTCAGCAGAGTACACCGACACACACAGGCACAGATCAATCACCTGCCATTAGCAACAGCGGATACAAACCTCACTCTGCACATGTGCCACTTGCCTGTGGGGTGTCACAAGTGTGGTGCTAGCTCAGCAAGTCAGACACTCCGCACGGCTTACTTCTCACATCAGATGGCTGGAGCTGTTGCCTCCTCCATGCAGCTGTGGTGCAACACTCCACATAGACACTCACCCACATGACAAGGAACATTCACACACATGTCCAGGGGGCGTACACATCATTTGGACACTCTCACCACAGCTCCACTCAACTCACACACATCTGTGGGTACAGTCACCTGTCACACCGAGGGGGGCACTGAATCACCTCAGGACTATAGAACAAAAATGGCCCAAAGGATTGGGAAGGCTGAATGTGCCATGCACTATGCAGTGAATGTCACAGTAAGCACAATGCAAGTGAGGAGTGCACACATGAACTACATCATGCTCTGCATGAGAGACATAAGCCGTTCCCACCCCTGAGACCCACACTAAACAACATTGCATGTCTGTCACACCTGGACAAAATGCCAGAAGTGACAGTCACAAAAAAGGTGCACAGTCAAAGCTAGTGGAGTCAGCACTCACCTGCTCCCCTGGTCTCCCATACAGGCTGGGGTACTGTGGGAGGATGACATCTAGCAATGCCTCATTCTCCTCTTGTGTGAAATGCTGGGCCCTCTCCACAGACCTTGACATGGTTCCAGAGGAAGCACAGGCAGCAGCAGTGGTGTTGAATGAAAGGTTGTGCAGGCAAGTGCCCTCTCATGGGTTCAGGCTGACTTATATCTGCCTTGCTGGGCTGTTTCATTTACAGGAGTACAGAGTGATTGGTCAGACTCATTTGCATCCTACGTTTCCTCCAATCCCTTTAAACATACACCAGTGAGTGCCTTTGCATGGTTCAAAATTTGAGCATCATGTGAAGTCAACAACCACTTTGCAACATTGCATTTAGTTGCCAACTGACTTTTACAGGCCACCTGATGGAAAAATTTGAACTGGAAACTCGGTATCCATGACAACCAGCATGCATTTAGGCCCTAATACTTGTCCCTCATGTGTCCCTATGTAATTTAGAAATCCACACACAGGTACGGTGCATTTCACACGTACCCCTACGGCACCAGTTGCACAGTGCGTTTGACACGTATGTGTACGACCAGTGTGTACACGTACTTGTACACACTGGTCGTACACGGACGTGTACACACTGGGCGTACACGTACGTGTACGACCAGTGTGTGCACGTACGTGTACTACGGTCGTACACAGTGTGTACACGTATGTGTACGACCAGTGTGTACACGTACGTGTACTACGGTCATACACGTCCGTGTACGGCCAGTGTGTACATGTACGTGTACGACCAGTGTGTACACGTGTGTACGACCAGTGTGTACACGTACGTGTACTACGGTCGTACACGTACGTGTACGCCCAGTGTGTACACTGTGTACACACTGGTCGTACACGTATGTACAGGTACGTGTAATACGACCAGTGTGTACACATACGTGTACAACCAGTGTGTACACGTACGTGTACACACTAGGCGTACACGTACGTGTACGACCAGTGTGTACACCTAGGTGTACTACCAGTGTGTACACGTACTTGTACACACTGGTCGTAGACGTACGTGTACGACCGTAGTACATGTACCTGTACACACTGGTAGTAGACATACATGTGTACGGTCCGTACACACACCCGTACTCCCGTGGCAACACCAATATAATGATACGGACCGTTCACACGCCCTCAGAGCGTGTGTACGGGGCGTTTCACAGCTTACACTGGTGATAGGAGGCGCACACGAAAGGAATGGAGGTGTCAGACTCGTGCACGGCTGTACATCAAGTCATTATCATTGCAGTCCTTCATGTGCAGGGCCTAGGTGTGTCAGGCAGTGATATGGCACATGTCTCCTCATGTTTTAGCACAATAGATGTGTGATGACCTGTGTACACATGTCATGTGTGATGGGGCAGTATGTGGCACACTTCCCCTTCCCACTCTGCACATGTGTGCATGTAGTACAAACGTGTCAAGCACTGCATCACTGGTATGGCACAGTCACCAACACCCGCAACTGTCCCCTGATGCCAGGGACAGGGACACTAACACCTGACATCTAAGTACCAGCGTGCCCCGATGTGACTATGTCCTGTGTGTGTCATGTGTTCCCATGAGCTTGCTGTTGGTGTTCCGTCAACTGCATCTGCTGTTGCTGCATCCAACATGTGTCTGTGTGTAGATGGGCATGGCACACATATACGCACACCATGCCACATGTGGATTCACACGTTACGTGTGTCTGGATGCTTCGAAGATGGTTTTTTGACATGAGGACATATCTGCGCCATATCCATGTCTGTGTTTTCGTTTTTCACGTGTACCCCTTCATCGCAATGTGTGTGAACTGTTCATTTTCAATGACATGTGACCTGTGCGTCTAGCTTGCCACCAGCTGTCTGTATGAGATGACATCCTTCAAATGCAGATATGTGGATGTATGTCACTCCTGTGATGTCTCTGGCTGTTCACTTACACTGGCCAACAGCTAGTTTCGGGGCATGTCATGTAGAACTTGACAATCAACGGGTGTAGCTGGCTGGGATATGTGTCCTTGATGTATTGCACAGACCAGACTCTATATTTAGCAGATGTGTAGTAGCAGTTGAGCATGTGCTCAGTTCATTGACATTGATGTTGTTATGTACTCACTCTTCGTTATTCCTTCCAATTTTCTGCAGGGCACCACCTCTCCCCCGACCAATGCCAGACTTGGGTGCCATGAGGGAACGTGACTGCATAAGACGTTACCGCTTCTCGCAACAGTTGATTGAGAACTTGACCGCAAAGCTGGAACCACACCTCCAACCGCGACACAGGTATCCGACTGCGCTGACCCCCAAGATGAAGGTGATGGCAGCCCTACATTTTTTTGCCACCGGTACGTTTCAATTCACCATAGCTGATGTGGGTGGCATGTCACAGACCATGTTCAGCCGTGTCCTGCATGATGTTTTAGAAGCCATGTTGGAGCACCTGGATGAATTCATCCATTTTCCGACTCCTGAGGAGTTGACAGGTGTCAAGGGTGGTTTCTATGCCCTGGGAGGGATGCCCCATGTCATTGGGTCCATTGATGGGACACATGTGGCTTTTGTACCACCACAGGCACAGGAGGTCACCTATCGCAACCGTAAACATTACCACTCGATAAATGCCCTTGTGGTGTGTCTTGCTAACATGCTGATTTCCCTTGTCTGTGCACGTTTTCCAGGGTCAGCACACGATACCTACATCATGAGGCGTAGCAGGGTGCCACAAATGATGCTGTGGCTGCACAAAGAATGAGCATGTCTTGTTGGTGGGTACACTCTGTTTGTCCTTTGTTTAGCGCTATCTTTGTATCTTACGGCATCTCCTGACCCACTTCTTTACATGATGTTTCCATGTAGGGGACTCTGGCTATCCCAACATGCCATGGCTGATGACACCCCTCTGCAACCCCAGAACAGCGGCAGATCACCGTTACAACAACGCACATGGGCAGACCAGGCGAGTTATCGAGAGGACTTTTGGCCTCCTGAAGAGCCGATTCCGGTGCCTTCACAAGACAGGCGGGTCCCTCCCATATGCACCGGTGAAGGTCTGCAAAATCTTCTTCGTGTGCTGCATGCTGCACAACATGGCATTGGGGAAGGCTGTGCCACTCATCCTGGATCCGGATGAGCAGGAACATCCACCCGTGGAGGATGAAGGGCTTGGTCACGTGGCAAGTGAGGAGGAGGAGGAGGAGGAGGAGGACGACGACATCCGGAGTCAGCTCATACGCAACTTCTTCTCATAATGGTGAGTCCATGGGTCTGAGTGTGCACGCTTGGACCCTTGTGTGGCATGTGTTGCAATGTGTATGTCCAGCTGACTGTATGCTAAGTGACTTAGAGATGTGTTCAGATGTGTCACTCGAGGGATGATGTTCTTCCACACATTTTAGCTTAGACACTCAATTTAAAAATAGCATGTTGACACACTTATTCCTGTACAGTAAATGACCATGCATGCGGATGACAATCTTTTCCCTGACTTCTTGTGTGTCTGTCATCCCCAGGTAGGTGCGCATGCTGTCTGCTCGTGTCATCCTTGGCCTCCCGCTATTCCTCATGAGTATTGCAACGTGTGCTGAATCAGCGTCCCATGCACAGACATGGTGAAAAGTCTTTTTGGTTAAGGATTGCTGCAAGGCATTTTGGTGTTGGTAGGTGTTTGGAATGTGTGGGCACTGCTCCTGTGCATGTTGTGTTACTATACATACATGTCGACTCACCATGGGGCACATGACATGTAGCATGACTCCCATGAATTGATAGTCTACCTTCGTGACAGTCATCTCTAATGGTTTGTGGATTCTGATGAAGGCATCAATGTGTGTACAACTTCCCTCTGAAACATACGGGATGCTACGGGTGGACATAGTGTGGGACATCCCCATGAGAGGATCAATGGGGAATTGCAGACCCTCCGTGTGCAGCAGGGGGTGTTTGGCTCACACCCTTCACTTGTGTGCCAGTTCAATGGATTTACAGCATCTGTGTTGTGAAGGGGGTGTCCAGTATAGGTCCCATATGTTCAGCCTAATGACCTGTGAGTCTGTTCATATTGATGCATTTCCCTAGATGTGAACCTGAGTAATAAAGGTGTTTCTCACCCTCCAAGGTGCCTCATCTCTGTCAATGCAGGTCTCTTGCCACTTTGCATGTGGCACCTCTGGCATAGTTGTCAAAGATTGTGCATGAGTCTATGTGTAGTTTAGCAACATGCATGCTGTTCTACATGTATTAGGATCTCTATTGTGCATGATGTCCATGGTTGTGTATGTATTTGGGCATGTTGGTGACCACAACGGGCCGTCAACACCTGCTGAGGGTGTGTATCCTGTTCGCAGCTCGGCCTTCAGTTTTCTGATCCTGTATCAGTCATCTTTGGTGATTGTGCATCCATTGTCTCTGGGTGTGCCATGGGGACCCGACACTCCTTCCTTTACATACGCCTGTTGCAGTTGTCCTTTCTGACATTCTTGTCTTTGTGTGCAACTTGTGGCATAGTTTCCAGGACATGCTGCCTGCTGCTGCGGCCCCTGCAGCAAGGGCCCACAAAGTTTCCGTATTCGGCAACACAAAGATGCTCCTCCCTTCCTCCCACCACCCATTCATTTGGCTGTCATCAGCTTGTCTGTGCCACTGTTGCGGCCACGCGGTGCCAAAGGCTGGACCGTCAGCGCATGCAACGTGCACATTGCACGACCCTCATGTCCTTGCATGACCCACATCACACTACAGTCTGATGTTGCAGCTACCCTCCAAGCATTGTCCATCCGAATATCTACCGCCTGCTCTCCGGCATACCCTAGGCGCACACACGATACCTTTGCATGATGAGTGTGCAACTCCAACTGCCTACACAGCGCTGCCCCGCCTTCCAGGCCCTGTCACACCAACCAGGTCATGTCCCTCCTACTCCCCACCGGCTCCGTTCACCAGCAAGGCCATGGGAGTGGGACTCAAGCCTTCAGCATGTCGTATAGTGGCATCATCTGGCACATGGCCCAGGTATCATCTCAGCGTGTCAATCTTCAATGTGTCCAGGTCCCCCTCTCTGGTATTACATGCGCACAGCACCTCATCATCAGCTCTTATGCCATTGACAGCCAGGTGCTCGTCACCCTCACCAAAGACGCAGCCATTGCCAGTTCCAACATTCAAGTAGGCATGAGATCCATTGATGAATGGCTGAACATCCGCCACCTGAGGCTGGACTTGTACAGGACTGAGGTAATCATCTGAGGATTGTCCCCTTACAGCTGGGTCAACTGCTTGTGTCCCACCCGCAAGAGCCCTGCACATGCACCCAGTGCCCACGCACACAAGATGGTGTGCATCATGGATTCGTCACTCACATTTGCCATGCTAATCACCAGCATCTGTACCTCAGGGTGCAACACCCTCTGCATGATACACATGATCCACAGATAGATCCACTCCAAGGAAAGACAGACCATCCCCCAGGCCCACGACACCAGCCGTGTCAACTACTGCCCCGCCCTCTACGGAGCAAGTACATCCAAACTCTGCTCCATGTCTGTATTGTATGATACATTGTGACCCATGTGTGTCCTGTACCAGACTCAGATTCCAGGGTATGGATGGCTGGAGTTAGTTCAACACTCAGGCATAGTTTGACATTTCCCCACACGTAGGTTGTGTACTCATGCTAAATGAATGCAACATTTCATTGAAGAAATTAGGATTTATTCTCGGTGTGGGGCCTATTTAGTGTGAACAAATAGGTGCTATACAGTGTGCATGGAATCCAAAGTTCACAGGGGTGATGGGATCCTTGGCACTTGAAGTCATCAGAGTCCAGACCACAGTGTTGGTCATCATTTGTCAGACTGTGACAAGCAAGTCCATGTGGCAGATGTCAGTGAATGATGTGCTGCTGTTGCGCATGAAGGCCAGGTGCCAGGCCAGGTGACCTATGAGATGTGGATGGTCCGCTGCCTCTCACGGTCTTTTCCGTGGACGACCCACCTTCCTCCGGGGACCCTCAGATGCAGGCCTTGACGATGTTTGGGACGCTCCGTCGGACGAATCCTCCTCCTCCTCCTCCCTCCCTGTGGCTGGTGCTGGTCTGCGCCTGGTGTCACAGGGAGGGTTGCCCATGTTGTCGGCGATCCGACGGAGTGAATGGCTCATGTCCCTTTGCACCGCCAGGAGCTCAGCCAGTCTTGCCTCCATCCGTCCTTGGTGTTGTTGTTGACTGGCGTGTTGCTCGGCCTGCTGGTTCTTAATCTCATTGAGGGTCGCCACTACCTGGCTGATGCCCCTGGTGTCCAAGATGTGGCGTATGTGTGACATACCGGTTCCCTCAGCTGGCTGGTCAGGTTGGTGCCTCCGCCTGCCTCCACTCCCACCACCCCTGCCCACACGAGCCTGGCCTGCTGTTGTGGGCACATCGGGTCTACGGGACCCCTGAGGGATGGCATTTGCAGGGTTGTCTGCCTCCTCCTGGGTGGCCGGAGAACCTTATCCCTTCAGGTCAGACTGGCTCAGTTGTTCTGTGCGGGCGGGGCTCCTGGGTGTCTCCTGGGATGTGGCAAGAATGGGGGTGGTGGTTGGCACAGATGTACCTGACGCAGGTGCTGCAGGGGCTTGGGCACCAGAGGGTCCAGGTTGGTTGGGGGCATCCACAGAGTGCTGAGTGTTGTCGCTGCCGGTGGGATCATCTTCCTGCCGAGCCTGGGCCTGTGATTGTTCCCCCCCAGTGTTGGGGGGAGATCCATGACGTTGCCCTGTGTGTGAGAGAGAGACAATGTTAATGATGTTTCATGCGACATCCATGTTTCATACATGTTCTAGTTGCTACAGTTCCTCCAGGTAGTTGTATGTGCCTAGCATTCACATCAATGTTCACCTGTGGATGGGTATGTTGCAGGGGACTGATTGAAATGTTATCCAGGGTCTTTGACATGTCGCATTTGGCATAGGATGCTTTTTTGGCTGTGGCTTGATCTTGTTGTGTCACATGTCCATTGTGAGTGTGTGTGACTCCATTGGCTGCCCCGGGGGTGTGTGCTTGTGTAAGGGGTGAGTGATCATCCCTCAGCCTGACGCTGTTCAACATCCACATGGCCCCCCTCACACAAGTGGCCCGCCACCACAACCTCAAAAACATCTCCTACGCCGACGACACCCAGCTCACCCTCTCCCTCACCAAGGACCCTCATACCACCAAGACAAACATCCACGAGGGTCTGAGGGCCATCGCCAACTGGATGCGGAGCGGCCATCTGAAACAGAACTCGGACAAGACGGAGGTCCTCATCCTCGTACCCACACCCTCAGCCTGGGACGACTCCTGGTGGCCGATCACTCTGGAAACATCACCGACACCCACCAAACATGCACGCAACCTAGGAGTGATCCTCGCATCCTCCCTCTCCATGTCCAATCAGGTCAACGGCGTCTCCTCCTCCTGCTACGACACCCTACGCAATCTAACCAAGGGACAAGGAAACCTTACTCAAATAGAGCCTGGGTATTGATTTGTTAAAAGGGAACAATGGCTCGTGTGGGTTAATAATCAATGATATAATATACGTCATAAAATAGCAATCTAAAAAGAGGGTTAAACGTGACGTCAGAAAGAAAAGTTGACCATACACATTGGAATTTTAGTAGAAAACATTTTTTATATTTATAATGAAAAAATGTTGTTGAAAATTAAAAACAATCTCACAATACATAATCAAAACAAATAACAGTCTTAGTACATAATTATGAAGGGTGTCCCAGTGAAACCAGTGATTAAACCTAAACAAAAGAAAATGACATAAAGTGCAACATAAAAAGGTTTCAATTAATCATTACAACGGCGATCATAAAAGATGAAAAAATATAATTATCAACACTTGGTCATTGTAAGTGTCAGAGAATGATTCACCTTTCTCGTCAACGGCGTTTCGACCCTGTTTGAAATAAAGGGTCTCTTCAGGACAATCTAGTGTAGGGACACCTGATCGGCAAAGGTATTGTTTAACGTAAATATATGTAGTGTCACCGTGCTCAATGTGAAAAAGAATAACTCACAGGGCGCCCGGCCGGGTGCCCTATGAGAGACGACTCAGGAGGAAGCAGATGCCCAATGGTTGTTTATCCTATGCTTGTGAAATGATAATGGAATCCTAGCGTAAGAATCAGTTTGTTTGCGGGAAGTTGAAAGACGAAACACCAATGCGCGGACTGCGTAATAGCTGTCGCTTGTTTCGAGAGTTTCAATAAGCTCTCTCGGAATGTTTTGAGTGTATAAGTCTACCGCATTACGCTGCAACAGGAGAACGGCGTTCAATCTGCATGGTACAATCACCATACACGACACCCTACGCAGGCTCCGCCGGATCTACTGGTGGATCCCGACCTAAACAAGTAGAACAGTGACACAGGCCCTCGTCAGCAGCTGACTGTACTACGCCACTGCACTCTACGCAGGACTCCCATCCACACACCAACGGCGGCTACAACGCTTCGGAAACGCCTCGGCGCAACTGATCGTCAACGCCCCCGCCACAGCCACATCATCCCCCTCCTGGGAGACCTGCACTGGCTCCACATCGACAAGAGGATCACCTGTAAGCTCCTCACCCACGCACACAAGGCACTCCACACCGCCGGACAAGCCTACCTGCACATCAGACTCAGCTTCTACACCCCCACCCGCCAGCTCCGTTCCGGCAGCCTCGCCCTCGCAGCTGTCCCCCGCATCCAACGTATGCCCGCCTGCGGCAGATCCTTCTCCTACCTCGCCGCCAAGACCTGGAAGACCCTCCCAACCCACCGACGACTGACCCAAGACCTACTTGCCTTCAGGAGACTCCTCAAGACCTGGCTTGAGACCCTCGCAGGTAAGTAGCGTGCCTTACAAGTACCCTGATCGATTGTTGATTGATTGACGGTGCCTGCTGGTGGGTGTGGTGTGATTTGGCAGTGGGTCTCCCAGGTGATGTATCTGTCCCACCATGGCGCATGCTGCCATGTCAGTGAGTGTGAGTTCCTGTCCTAGATTTCTGAGCTTGTTGTGTTCGTGTTCGAGTTTGCAGTTGTCACAGGAGGGCCTTGTGCTGCCTACAGCAGGGCCAAGTGTCAGCTACCTTGTCAGTACTTTGCTAGTCCCTGTGCATTGCGCATGGTGCATGGGTATGTACCTTGGCCATATGGGCTGAGGGCAATGGTGTCTCTTTCAGAGTTGTACAATATGTTTAGTGATCCCCACCCTCCCAGCATCCCGGACATCCTGTCTTGGGTTTGTGGTTTGTGTAGGCTGGGACATGGCATGGCCTTGCTTTGTGAATGGGGCATACTCATGTTAGTGGCATGAGCGTTGTTTAGAGTGTGGTTGTGTCAGGTGAGGGCTTGGGGGTAGGTGAGTGCATTTGTTGTAGTTGGGGTGTGGATGCCATTCCCCCCATGTTACGTAAGTTGTTTGTGTACTCACCAGGCTCTCGAACTCCTTCAACTCCGTGTACTCCCATCGGCGGAAGCAGGGCCATCACCTTCTCCTCCCAGGGATGGTAATGTACCGGTCTGCGGGACAGCCCACCTCCTGTGATGTTACTCTGGGCATAGTCCTCGTTCATTTTGCGCTTGACTGCCCTCCGCAGATCGTACCACCTGGCTTGGCATTCATTCCTGGTCCTTCTGATGGGCGCAACAGCATTCACCCGATCGACAATCCTCTGCCACAGGCTAGTTTTTTGGGATATGCTGGTCTGTCTGACCAATGTTCCAAAGAGCTGTGGCTCGACTCTGATGACTTCGTTGACAAGGATGTCCAGCTCCTCCCTTGTGAACTTTGGATTCTTGTCTGTGGGCATGGGGTGGGGTGTGGGTGTGGATGGTTGTGGATGTGTGGGTGTGAATGTGTAGGTGTGTGTGTATGTGTAGAGGGGGCTGTGTGAAGGAGGTTGTGTGAAGGTGTGTAAGTTAAGGTGTATGGGTGCAGTTGTTTGTGTGTGATGTCTGTCAGCAGTGGGTCTGTTGCAAAGGCTCATGGTTTATGATTGTGGGCCTTTTTTATTGGTCCATTTGTGGGTGTGGCTGGGTTTGAACTTTTGGTGGGTGTGTTATAAGAGGTGGTTGTGAGTTTGGGCCTCTGTTTGCCTGTTTGGATGTGCCAGGTCAGTCTTTTAGATGTTTTTTGTCCTGTAGACGTGTTTTGTGGTGTTGTGCGAGTCGAATTGACCCTCCTTGGGCTGTTTTACAGTGTCCGGGTTCAGTACGAGTTGTTTTCGCGTATGTAAGGTGCGTCCATAGCTATGTTGTTGTACAGTGATTACATATGCAATGGTGTTGTACGATTCGTACATACACGATGCTGGGGTACGGTGTTGGAGTACGGTGCGTCCAAGTAAGGGGCTGGGGTGGGGGGTACGGGGCGTACATACGCGGGTGCTGGGTGGGGTGTACGGCGCTTACATATGCTTGTGCTGGGGTATGGTGCGTACATGCGTGGGTGCTGGGGTGGGGGGGTACGGCGCGTACATACGTGGGTGCTGGGGTACGGCGCGTACATGCGCAGGTGCTGGGGTACGGCGTGTACATACGCGGGTGCTGGGGTACGGCGCTTACATACACGGGTGGGGGTACGGGGCGTACATACGCGGGTGCTGGGGTGGGGGGTACGGCGCTTACATGCGCATGTGCTGGGGTACGGTGCATACATGCGCGGGTGCTGGGGTGGGGGGGTACGGCACGTACATACGAGGCTGGGTGTATGGTGCGTACATACGGGGGGGCTGGGGGTACGGCGCGTACATACGGGGCTGGGGGTACGGCACGTACATCCGGGTGGGGGGCTGGGCGTACGCGCCGTACATACGGGGGTGGGGGGTACGGTGCAGACGTACGCGGGAGGGGTGGGAGGCTGGGGGAGGCCGTACGACTCGTACCCCGGGCACAAGTGTACCCGGAGTAGGGGTCGTGCAATGTTCGCTCCGTACGGGACGTTTTCCATACGCTTGTGTATTCGGGACGCCGGTACGGATCGGACTTGTGCGCTCGCAGGGATGTGGAATTCCTATAGCCCGACGACCAGGACATATGGTTTGGGGTCAAGGGCAACAAGTTTTAATGTGCATTTTGTCCTTGGGACAAGCAGGCCCAACCCCCTGCAGCACACACCCTTTGGCTGCCAGTTTGCAGTACCACATTAAGGATCAGGGAAGGGCACTGCCTGCAGTTAAGTTAATATTTGTGTGCATATGTTAATGCTGTTCAAACTTGTATTTAAGGTTCAGTAATTGAAAGCCTTTATTATTGGGGGGAGCGCTCTCAGTAAATGTAAGTTCTGAATGCACTACTGACAGTGGTTCCAGTATAAAAATGTGTACACATGGTTTCAAAGTTTAGCAATATGAGGCTATGTATAATGCTCCCAGAATGCTCTCTGATTAGATGCAAATATTTGCAGAAGCTTGAAAGCAAGATTAATGATTATTTTCTTTCAATATAAAATGTACCTAAAAAATGAACGTAGGTAAACATTTTTTTTGCTAAACTACTGTAAAATTTCAGGTACCATTTCTTTGCAGCATCATTTAGTAAAATGTGTTGATGCATGCTAGTATTTCCCCAAAATATTCATATTAGAAAATCAGTGTAACCAGTTTCAATAAGATTTTGGGAAACAAAAATAAACAAGCATTGGCAAAGCCAGTAGGTCTGAAATGGTGGTCAGCTTTTTAGTTTTGGCAATGCGTGACTTGTTTTCGCATGGTTTTTGTAAAACCTTATTGATGTGAGAGCTGCCGGACCCTCACCATTATAACAAACATTGGCACAATCAAAAATTGTTTTTGGTCTCAAAAAAGCACACACTGCCACGTTAGTTACTGGCAATGAACAAAACTACTTTGTGTGCCGAAATGCTCCTTGTGAAAGAGCAGAATACTGTCACTCACTGTGAAGCCAGCCGATACAGAGTGAGAGAGAGAATTTTAATAAACACAAAAGGTCATGATTAACGCCAGACCAAATTAGGGGCCCAATTATTTAAAGTAGGTCTCAAAAGTGGACCCTTGGTATATGTCCTTGCATTAAAGGCAGCTTTATGGCTATCCTGAATTCACAAGAATTTACAGCAGTAGGGCAAGAAATAGTACTCCTAAAAAATATTTGTGAACTGCATTTTAGCATGAGCAAATATGCATGCGAAGATTTGCTCATGCGAAAACCTGAGTGTTTGCAAGTTTATTTTCCCTCCAACCACTATTTTTCCCATCTCTGGAAGAAGGTTTACGTCTGCCATTGTCAGGAGTAAATTTCCAACATTTCTCAGTATTGGAAAAAGATTAGAGACGAGTTGTTGAAAAACTCTTAAAACATGCAAGTTAGTAGGTTTGCACAGACTCAAAAGGACATTCCAACCCTGGAACTATTGTTTACCACTACCTTCAGTCCCAGTATGTAGATCTGCGGAAACGTAGCAACATAAAGGGATTGCTGTATTCAAACACTACTATGGTATGAGCCCTGGCATAATCAGAAAGGCTATATAAGAGCTCTTATATAATGAGATTGCTGCCAAAATGTGTCGCCGCACAACATGGCACCAAAGGGACAAGTGGATTTTGTTACAGGACAAGTAGATTTATGAAGCAACCTGCCCCATGGACAAGTAGATATTTTAATAAATTCCACACCCCTGGCTCGGACTTCAGTTTTACGACTCGTACGTAAAACTGTCCGGGGACGTCTCGTAGACTTTTCCCGAGGTCATTCGTATGTATTTTTCACGTACGAATCGTACTTCGCCGTTTGTACGGGACTTGTACGATTCGTACGTAAAAAAATACGGATACGATTTGGACAATAACTTTTTTTAACGGATCGGAATCTGCACCACAATGTCTAGATAATTGTGTCAATGTATCTCAAAGTAGCCTATCCTGAAGACGGCTCTTTGGTGGATGAGTGGGAGGACCGAAACATTTTTGATTTAGTTGTCTTACTATAGTACAGCCTTAGTGGAAGCTCATTTAAGCCTAAGACTTTTGTAGTGATTTTCCAAAGTTAAATGCAAAGCACTGATCCAAAACTACAGCCCTCATTACAATGGCAGTCGGACATCTTCTCAGGCTGGTGTCCGACCAACTATACATCGGCGGTCCCACCTGCCTGATTACAATGCGACACCCTAGAAAAGGGCCGCAGCACAAGCCTCAGTGGAAAAGGGCAGTTCTCAAACATCCATACATCATGTGCCAGGCACCATGTGGCCACCTTCCAGTGCCCCCCTGGGGACGGGGGCCCTGCTTAGCGCCCCCAAAGTCCCTTTCCGTCTGCATTTAAATGACGGTGGGACCACCATGTAAAGTCTGAGGGAAAGAGCCATCCTAATACCTATGACACTGCCTGTGCAGGCACCGCCCCCATTGTAGGGATTAGGCTCGGACCGTCAGCCCGTCATGCTCGTTGAGCCTGTCGGAGGCAGCAGTCATTCCCCCCACCCCAAATCGCTCAAACCACCGGAATTGTAATCCCGTGGTCGGAACAATTTACTAGCTGTTGGGCGGACTGCCACTGAAGGTCTGTTGGTGTCGGTCTGCCTGACATCAGAATGAGGCCCTTTGTACTACTGTTGCACAATCTATTCCCTATTTTATCACAAATGTTTTATATTTCCTTACTGTACAATGATTTTTGATGTAACCAGTGTATACTTTCCTTCTCCTTTCAATTCAATTCAATTCTTCTTTATTTCAGTTTAAAAAACCATAAAAGATATACTGTAACAATTTAGGCATCATATATTAATTATATTAATACATTTCCAAAGGTTTCGCTAGACCATAAAATAAATACATTTAAAATTAAAACTTTGTTAAATAGATCAAACGTATTGAGGAGTAGCAACAGATACCATTATAGCTGGCCAAGTAATAATAATCTCTGACTGGCATCCTTTTATTAAACTTTGTAAACCTTTGGGAGTTTGGGATATTAGAATGGTGTCATCTGCGAATAAAAGGGCAGGTACTGGGACCCCTCCTAGCTTGGGAGAATCATGTTCGCAGCCCAATAAATATTCTGCAATGTCATTTACATACAATGAAAATAGGGTGAGCGCCAGCACACATTCCTGCATTACGCCTCTGTTTACTCTAATTAACTCAGTAAGCTGTACCCTCAGACCCCATCTAACCTTTGCAAAGTTATCCTCATGCAATCTTATAATTTGTATGAGTATTTCCCCTGTACCCCTTGATTTTTTAAGGATTTCCAGAGGAGGTTTCTAGGGATGAGGTCGAAGGCGGCCTTTAAGTCAACAAAGGCGAATTACAGATGACCCTTCTTAAAAACTGTGTATTTCCAACTCATGCAAAGCAATCTAAAAACCTGGTCAATTGTGCTGGTTTTGGCTCTAAAGCCAGCCTGATATTTTGATAAAATACTATTCTCTTCAATCCCAACATTTAATTTTTTTTTAATTTGTCGCGCATATATTTTTTGTAAAACATCTATTAAACGGATTGGTCGATAGTGTGAAGGGTCTTGGGGATTACCTTTTTATTAAATTGTTGTAATTTCAGCCCCTTTCCATGATTCCAGTATTGCTGCACCTGCGGCGACTGAATTACATAAAAACTTTATATAAGGGCCCCAAACTTCTTTATCATGCCTCAGTAAGTCTCCTGGTATCTTATCTGGGCCTGGAGCTTTTCCCGGTTTTACTGCATCCATAGCTAACAGTGTATCTTCCAAACTAAAATGTAAAGGGGCTATGGTTGGGAGTGTTACATAGTCTTGCATTTCAAATTCTGTATCACTCGTGGATATTGAATAAAGACAGGCGAAATGGCTGACAAATGTTTTAGCATTTAAAAAGGGGTCCTTGCTACATCTCCCCGCTTTACTTCCTTTAGATATCAGTCGCCAAAAGCTAGAGTGGTCCTTAACTTTGGCTGCACTAATCAAGTCAGTCCAAATGTTATCATCCCATTTTTTCTTAGTTTGTAATAATAATTTCTTGTACTTATTCCTTTTCTCCCTTAAGGCCACTACATTTTTAGTTTTTGTTGCCAAAATAAGTTCCTTCTTTGCCTCGCGGCATTCTTTGTTATACCAGGGATTACCTAGATTAGTTATATCAGTTTTCCCCTTTTTACATTCTTTGGGAATCCTACTTAGGATAGGTATCAGAGCCTCTACCAATGCGTAATGAATGTTCATAATCGGGAAATCTGGAGCAGGGAGATCAACATACGGGTGAAATGGTATCTACAAAGATTTCATATATCTGCTTCATAGCCTCTTCATTTCCCCCCATAGAAGGCCATTTTAAGGCTCTACGATTGTTACTTAGTAATGGTTCAATGGTACTCGATTTAATATCTCCATTGTACAAGGGATTTGGTTGAAACAAATGGGATGCTAGTGTCAAACATAGGGGATAATGATCACTGTCAGATCTATCCTCAACTACCAGATCATGTAAGATTGGCCAAAGGTCAATAGATACCAGTATATAGTCAATACAACTCTTGCAGTTACTCCTACTAAATGTAGCTGCGTTCGGGCTATCTGAAGGCAGTCGACCATTACAGGCTCGGAGTCCGTATCCTGACACCAATCTCATTAACTCTGCAACACCAACTTTGCAGGGCACTACAGGGCTACCTTCCAATGGGGGAATATTATTTGCCATATCTTCTTCTTTGAAGATATTTTCAAAACCAACAACAGGTTCAAATTTACGGTTAAAATCGCCCCCCACAATTACGCTTGCCTTTAGATCAATTGAGCATAAAAATTGGTCTAACTGTTCTATTACAAGTGATTCTTTGCTAGCTAAACTAGGTCTGTTATAAATATTTACTATATATAGTTCAGTTTTGTCCTGTGTTCGGATCTTCACTCCAACTATGGTGCCAATTCCGATCCGGTAAAAAAATTCCCCGTCCGACTCGTATCCGGATTTTTTTCCGTCCGAATCGTCAAAGTAGCGTACAAACTGCCAAGTACGATTCGAACGGAAAAAAGTCCATACGAATCGCATTGGGAAGATTTCCCCACACGTCCTCGGGTCGGGAAAAGTCACCGACACGTCCCCGGGCGAGAAACCCACCGTGCGGAAAAATAAAGTCCGACTGCGCAAGTACGATCCCTCCCGTCCTCCCCATTTCACAACCGTACGCAAAAAACACCGTCCGAACCGAACTCCCATAGCAACCATGGAGACATGTGCCCGCATACGCGCCGAACACCCCACCACCCCCCGCCCGCGTATGTACGCCCCGAACCCCCACCCGTGTATGTACGCACCAAACACCCACCCGTGTATGTACGCCCCCGAACCCCCCCCAGCCGTGTATGTACGCACCGAACCACCAGCCGTGTATGTACGCCCCCGAACCCCCCCCAGCCGTGTATGTACGCCCCCGAACCCCCCCCAGCCGTGTATGTACGCACCGAACCACCAGCCGTGTATGTACGCCCCCGAACCCCCCCCCAGCCGTGTATGTACGCACCGAACCACCAGCCGTGTATGTACGCACCAAACCCCCACCCCAGCCGTGTATGTACGCACCGAACCACCAGCCGTGTATGTACGCACCAAACCCCCACCCCAGCCGTGTATGTACGCACCGAACCACCAGCCGTGTATGTACGCACCAAACACCCACCCGTGTATGTACGCCCCCGAATCCCCCCCCCAGCCGTGTATGTACGCACCGAACCACCAGCCGTGTATGTACGCACCAAACACCCACCCGTGTATGTACGCCCCCGAACCCCCCCCAGCCGTGTATGTACGCACCGAACCACCAGCCGTGTATGTACGCCCCCGAACCCCCCCCCAGCCGTGTATGTACGCACCGAACCACCAGCCGTGTATGTACGCACCAAACACCCACCCGTGTATGTACGCCCCCGAACCCCCCCCCAGCCGTGTATGTACGCACCGAACCACCAGCCGTGTATGTACGCCCCCGAACCCCCCCCAGCCGTGTATGTACGGACCGAACCACCAGCCGTGTATGTACGCACCAAACACCCACCCGTGTATGTACGCCCCCGAACCCCCCCCAGCCGTGTATGTACGCACCGAACCACCAGCCGTGTATGTACGCACCAAACACCCACCCGTGTATGTACGCCCCCGAACCCCCCCCCAGCCGTGTATGTACGCACCGAACCACCAGCCGTGTATGTACGCCCCCGAACCCCCCCCCCAGCCGTGTATGTACGCACCGAACCACCAGCCGTGTATGTACGCACCAAACCCCCACCCCAGCCGTGTATGTACGCACCGAACCACCAGCCGTGTATGTACGCACCAAACACCCACCCGTGTATGTACGCCCCCGAATCCCCCCCCCAGCCGTGTATGTACGCACCGAACCACCAGCCGTGTATGTACGCACCAAACACCCACCCGTGTATGTACGCCCCCGAACCCCCCCCAGCCGTGTATGTACGCACCGAACCACCAGCCGTGTATGTACGCCCCCGAACCCCCCCCCAGCCGTGTATGTACGCACCGAACCACCAGCCGTGTATGTACGCACCAAACCCCCACCCCAGCCGTGTATGTACGCACCGAACCACCAGCCGTGTATGTACGCACCAAACACCCACCCGTGTATGTACGCCCCCGAATCCCCCCCCCAGCCGTGTATGTACGCACCGAACCACCAGCCGTGTATGTACGCCCCCGAACCCCCCCCCAGCCGTGTATGTACGCACCGAACCACCAGCCGTGTATGTACGCACCAAACCCCCACCCCAGCCGTGTATGTACGCACCGAACCACCAGCCGTGTATGTACGCACCAAACACCCACCCGTGTATGTACGCCCCCGAACCCCCCCCAGCCGTGTATGTACGCACCGAACCACCAGCCGTGTATGTACGCCCCCGAACCACCCCCCAGCCGTGTATGTACGCACCGAACCACCAGCCGTGTATGTACGCACCAAACCCCCACCCCAGCCGTGTATGTACGCACCGAACCACCAGCCGTGTATGTACGCACCAAACACCCACCCGTGTATGTACGCCCCCGAATCCCCCCCCCAGCCGTGTATGTACGCACCGAACCACCAGCCGTGTATGTACGCACCAAACACCCACCCGTGTATGTACGCCCCCGAATCCCCCCCCCAGCCGTGTATGTACGCACCGAACCACCAGCCGTGTATGTACGCACCAAACACCCACCCGTGTATGTACGCCCCCGAACCCCCCCCAGCCGTGTATGTACGCACCGAACCACCAGCCGTGTATGTACGCCCCCGAACCCCCCCCCAGCCGTGTATGTACGCACCGAACCACCAGCCGTGTATGTACGCACCAAACCCCCACCCCAGCCGTGTATGTACGCACCGAACCACCAGCCGTGTATGTACGCACCAAACACCCACCCGTGTATGTACGCCCCCGAATCCCCCCCCCAGCCGTGTATGTACGCACCGAACCACCAGCCGTGTATGTACGCCCCCGAACCCCCCCCCAGCCGTGTATGTACGCACCGAACCACCAGCCGTGTATGTACGCACCAAACCCCCACCCCAGCCGTGTATGTACGCACCGAACCACCAGCCGTGTATGTACGCACCAAACACCCACCCGTGTATGTACGCCCCCGAACCCCCCCCAGCCGTGTATGTACGCACCGAACCACCAGCCGTGTATGTACGCACCAAACACCCACCCGTGTATGTACGCCCCCGAACCCCCCCCCAGCCGTGTATGTACGCACCGAACCACCAGCCGTGTATGTACGCACCGAACCACCAGCCGTGTATGTACGCCCCCGAACCCCCCCCAGCCGTGTATGTACGCACCGAACCACCAGCCGTGTATGTACGCACCAAACCCCCACCCCAGCCGTGTATTTACGCACCTAACCACCACCCCACCAGGGAATGTACGGACCGCACCCCCACCAGTGCATGTACGGACCGTACTGACGCCAAAAAAACACGTACTGAACCCGGACAAACCATATTTACACAAGGAGAGTCAAGTAGAGTTTCCCCACACCACCAAACAGGCCCAACAACCCCACAAACATCACATACACTCACCTGCAACTGCCAAACTGCCAAACAGAGGCCCAAAACTCAATCACTCCTCATAACACACCCACACAAATTTCAAACACAGCCACACCCACAAATGGACCAATAAAAATGGACCACACACACAAACCATGAGCCTTTGCAACAGACCCACTGCTGCCAGAGCCCACAGACGACCCACACCACCATACTTGAACCTCACACTTGCATACCTTCACACAACCACCTACACAAACACCCCCTCATCACATTCACACACACACCTCCACTACCACACCCACACACCCACAGCCATCCACACCCACACCCCCACAACCACACCCCACGCCATGTCCACCACCAAGAATCCAAAGTTCACAAAGGAGGAGCTGGAGATCCTTGTCGACGAAATCCTCAGAGTCGAGCCACAGCTCTTTGGGACATTGGTCAGACAGACCAGCATATCCGAAAAAACCGCCATGTGGCAGAGGATCGTCGATTCTGTGAATGCTGTTGGGACAACCAGAAGGACCAGGCACGAGTGCCAATCCAGGTGGTACGATCTGCGGAGGACGGTCAAGAGGAAGATGACTGACAATCACAACCAGGGGAACATCACTGGAGGAGGGCCGCCCCCCAGACCGGTACTATACCATCCCTGGGAGGAGAAGGTGATGTCCACGCTGGCGGTGGAGGGACTACACGGACTGCCAGGACTCCCAGACCCTGGTGAGTACACAAACAACTCACCTCACATGGGGGGGATGCCATACACAATCAATCATGCATGCCACCCCCCCCAAGCCACCACCGGACACAACAACACTCCACAAACACACACATGCCACTGGCACCTCCATGCCCCATGCATCAATCAGGGCCATGCCAAGTCACAGGCCACACAAAACACCAACACAACACAGGATGTGGTCGATGCTGGGAGTGGGGGCAGCAAAACTAACATTGAGCAACTCACAAGCACACAACAATGCCCTCAGCCCATATGGCCCAGGGCACAGCCATACAAACTGTGTGTACCCACACAGTACTGTCTTGCCTGCAAATGATGGCTGCCATGCAGGATGCCATGGGTCTGAAGGCACAATTTGCACATAACAGCAGACAATGAAGATGCATCGCTCTGATAGAGTCTCAGCACACACCGCCACAGCAGCAGCCTACACTCAGACACACTGCCCAATGGGTGCCCGGAGAACAGGGACTAACTCACATGAACAAGCCAATGGCCATTCAAAGACCGGCTAACTGTGTGTGCCCAGGAAGCTGGCCTGAGGTGACAGAGAGTGACAAAGAGAGGGAGGGAGAGGGGGAATGAGAGGGAAGGAGACAGAGGGGGGACACAGGGAGACAGACAGAGGGAGGGAGTAGGGTGACAGAGGGAGACCGACAGAGGGAGGGAGGAGGGTGACAGAGGGAGGGAGGAAGGGAGACACAGGGAGACTAAATCACCCTTGGGTGGTGTGGCCATGTCCACTCGTCAGCCGGTGGACTGTGTGCATGCAGACCAGGTCTGGCAGTGCCTCAACCCCCCCTTCCGTAGATGAAGACCGGTCCATGTGTCAATCTGTGCACGAGTCCATCCGTGCTGCAGGCACAGACCTAACCACACACCCAGTATACCCACCCACCGTGTCGGTAAGAACCCTGTCACAAATGCTTCAGTCCCCTACCTGCAACATCAAATTGCCTTGCCAAAACACCATTTGGCCACGTACAGTGCAACACGTAAGGCGCCTCTGCATGGCTCGCTACGCCCGCACACCACACTGCTGACTGTGTACCCAAATAGATGCATCAACTAAGATTGTGTCTCACACATGCGTAAAGCCCTGACAGCTGTGGCCAAGGGACATAGCCATGCACAAGTGCACTGTGAGAGGAATGCAGGACAGATCCAACTACCCAGAGGAAGAGTGCCAAATCAGAAATGCATGCAACATGGATGCCACATGTGACACTGTTAACATTGTCTCTCTCACACACAGGTCAACGTCGACGAACACCCCCCAACACTGGGGGGGAAGTCACACAGGACCAGGCTCCGCGGGATGATGACCCCACCGCCAGCGATGACTCTCACCACTCCGTGGATGACCCAGACCAACCTGGCCCCTCTGGTGTCCAACCACCTGCAGCACCTGCGTCAGGTACAACTGTGCCAACCACCACCCCCATTCCTGCCACATCCCAGGAGACGTCCAGGAGCCCTGCCCGCACACGACCACCCAGCCAGTCTGCCCAGGAGGGACACGGTCCTCCGGGCACCCAGGAGGAGGCAGGCGGCAACGCAGATGCCATCCCTCAGGGGTCCCGGAGACCCGATGCACCCACAACGGCAGGCCAGGTGCACGTGGGCAGGGGTGGCGGGAGTGGAGGACGGCGGAGGCGCGAACCTGACCAGGCAGCTCAGGACCCGGTAGTGTCCCAGGTCAGCAACATCCTGGATACATACCGGCGTGACACCAGGGGCATGGACCAGATTGCGTCCACCCTCAATGACATCAAGGGGACCCTCCAGGAGATGAAGACCCTGCAGTCCCAGCAACATGCCTGTCAACTGCAACACCAAGGAAGGATGGAGGATAGACAGGCTGAGCTCGTGGCGGTGCAAACCCAAATGACCGGTGTACTCCGTCGGATTGCCGACAACATGGGCAACCCTCCCTGTGGCACCAGGCGAAGGCCATTACCAGACACAGGGAGGGATCAGGAGGAGGAGGATTCATCCGACGGAGCGTCACAGACATCGTCACGGACTGCTTCCGAGGGTCCCCGCAGGAAGGTGGGTCGTCCACGAAAAAGACTGTGAGAGTCAGCAGAACATCACCATCTCCCAGGTCACCTGGCCTGGCACCTGGCCCTCTGGCCCAATAGCAGCACATGACATTCTCTGCCACATGGACTTGCTGGTCACTGTCTGACCTATGTTGACGAAGACTGTGGCATGGACTCTGACATTTTGCTACGACAAGGATACCAACTCCCCCAGTGAACTCTGGATTCTACACTCCCGCTGTGCACCTCTTGTCATCCCCACAAACCCGTACCCCACCACAAATAAATGAATCACACTTACAAGATGATGCCGTGATTCTACATTATTACAATACATGTGTGTGTCGTACAGTCAAAGCATGCCTGATCTCAGAATTAACTCCAACCATCCAAACCGTGGGGTCGCAGTCTTGCCCAGGACACACATGGGTCCCAATGTCTCATCTGATACAGACATGGAGTACCAAACTCACCTGTGCTGGGCCCAACCAGCTGAGTGGTTCCCGCACAACTGTGGCAACAGACACATTCAGGGGAGCAACAGTCATGCGCAGAGGTCAGGGATCATGTGGAGTGACCTGGCTTGCCGCTCCCAGGTATGTCTAGACATGTGTCCCTACAATGTGCAGCATGCTTGCGTCAGGCGGATGTTGAGAATGGTGGCTAGGCCAAGGTTGGATGCATGGAGATGCCAGAATGCAGTTTAAGATCACTGTGCCACATGGTTGTGTTGGGGTTGTGGGCTGCATCATGAGTGTGGGCGTGGATCTAGAAGGTCATCCTGCAGCTGGCTGTGAAACATTCCCCCCATCCCGTTAGGACGTTGATGTGGCCTGGTTGCCCGACGCAGTAGCAGAGCTGTGCAGATGCACTCCGGATATGGACAAGTACCATGGGAGTCGTGAGGCACATGTCCGTAGACTGCAGGGTAGGATTCTACACAGATGTTGTAGTTTCCCTGGGGGATGGTCTCTCTTGCCTTGAGGTGGATGGAACTGTGCATCTTGTGCATAATACAGTTCCCACTCCCTGACAAACCCCTAGCATCTTGTCACTCTACACATAGACACATATGCACCACCTATGAAAACTATGCCAGACCTGCGGCACGCACAGTGGCAACAGGGCACCATTGACAGGGAAGAGGCACCTTGGAGACAGAGGGACAAATTTATTAGTCATGTGTGTTGGAATGACAATGATACTCTGTCAACACATACACAGGTCATGTGGATGTACATGTGGGAGCAACACTGGCACCCCCCATTGCAACACAGATGCTGGCATCCCATTGACCTGGCACACAAGTGACGGATAACAGCTAAACACCCCCTGCTGCCACGGAGAGGCCGCTATACACCATTGAGGCCCTGATGGGGCAATCACACACCATGTCAACCCGGTGCAACCTGTATGTTTCCGAGGCCAGTGTTACACACAATGATGGCCTCATCACAATCCCCAATCCCCTGCCACATGACAGTCACCAAGTCTGAGCATGGCTCCAGGTGAAGCCTGCCCCATGTCATGTTCCCCATGTAGGATCACCATGTATGCAAATGGAACACACATGAACCGGAGAAGTGCACACAGACTACAAACAATTCACACACCCAAAACGACGTGAGGCATCCCTTACCCTGAGGAGATTTCAACACTTGCCCGTGCATGTGACGCTGAATCAGCACATGTCGCTGTGTTCATGAGGAGTAGCAGGAGCACAACAATGCCACCAGCAGACAGCATGCACATGGACCTGTGGAAGAGAGACACACAAGGATTCAGCACAAAGGAGCACATCCGCAAGCATGTACTTAACACGTATCATGTTGTTAACATGACAGGTGACAATGATGACCCTCAGACAACATCCTTCCATTGCGCCATCACTTGAGTGACACTTCAATACACACCACTGACTCACTTGGCAGACATGCAGATGGACACACACATTGCAACACATGCCACACACGGCCCAATGCGTGCACACTCAGACACTGGAACTCACCACTAAGCAAAGAAGTTGCGTATGAGCCGACTCCGCATGTCCTCCACAGCCTCCTCCTCCTCCACATCACTTGCCCCGTCACCAAGCCCTTCATCCTCCACGGGTGGATGGTCCTGGTCATCTTGATCCAGTATGAGTGGAACAGCTTCCTCCACTGCCATGTTGTGCAGCATGCAGCAGACGATGATGATCTTGCACACCTTCACCGGGGCATATGGGAGTGCTCCGCCGGTCTTGTGGAGGCACCGGAATCGGCTCTTCAGAAGTCCAAACGTCCTCTCAATGACTCTCCTGGTCCGCCCATGTGCGTTGTTGTAGAGGTGCTCGGCAGCCGTGCTGGGGTTGCGGACAGGCGTCATCAGCCATGGCATGTTGGGATAGCCAGCGTCCCCTACAAGGAAACATCATGGACAGAAGTGTGTCAGCACAGGCAGTGAGATTGGAAGATGACGCCAAACACTGAACTGCCAGAGTCTACCCACCAACAATACATGCTCGCTCGTTCCGCAGCTGCAGCATCATTTCTGGCACCCTGCTACGCCTCATGATGAAGGCATCGTGTGCTGATCCTGGAAAGCGAACACAGACATGTGAAATCACCATGTTGGACAGACACACCACAAGGGCATTAATGGAGTGATAATGTTTGCGATTCCTATACACCACCTCCTGTGCCTGTGGTGGTACCAACGCAACATGTGTCCCATCTATGGACCCAATGACATGGGGCATCCCTCCCAGGGCATAGAACTCACGCTTGACATCTGTCAACTGCTCACGATTTGGGAATTTAATGTACTCATCCAGGTGAAACAACATGGCCTCTAAGAAATCATGCAGAACACGGCTGAACATCGTCTGGGACATGCCCCCGACATCAGCAATGGTATGTTGGAACGTACCCGTGGCAAGGAAATGTAGGGCTGCCATCACCTTCAACTTGGGTGTCAGTGCACTTGGATACCTGTGGCGCGGGAGGAGTTGTGCTTCCAGCCGGCCAGTCAACTCATCAATCAACCGTTGGCTGAATCTGTAGCGGCGTATACAGTCCCGTTCATGCAGGGCAGCAATGTCTGGCATACGTCGAGGGAGAGGCGGAGCCCTGCAGTGAAATGGAAGGAACACCTAAGAGTGAGCACTGTACAACAACATCGTCAATGCACTGAGCACATGTTACACAGCCAATACACATATGCCACGTTGTGAGTCAGGTCTGTGCCACAGTTCCTGGACACGAACGCCAGTCAGGTTACACTCCTACCAAGGGACAGCCACTAACGGAGGGGGGCAAGATCACGATGACATGGCATGAGACTAGCTGTGGGCCAGTGTAAGTGAACATGCACACGCATCACAGGATTCACAGACATCCACACATGTGCAGAAGTAGTATGCGTATGGTACAGACAGGTAGTTGGATGCGATATGCACTGGTCACATGTCATAGGAATAGGACAGGCCACACACATTGCCTTTGAGGAGTACATGTCGAGACAGAACATACATAGGGAGCATGTGGATATGTACTTGTGTTGATACTCCGTGTAGTTGGATACATACACACCTCATGGCAAATCACATATGTGGGCTGGTGTGCGGAACAGTGTGCCATGCCCATCGACACACAGACACATGTTGGCAGCAGCAACTGCTGACACATTGAATCACACACCTACAGCAAAATCATGGAAAGACATGCCACACACATGACATGGTTGCAGCATGCAACGCAGCCATACACGTGTCATATGTAATATTCCGTGTACCTGGCATCAGGGGACAGGTGCGGGTGTCCGTGACTGGGACATGCAAGTGACTCATGGCTCCACTAGTGTGTACGACATGCACACATGTCAAAGGAGTGCAGGGGATGTGTGGTACAATGCGCACCATCACACACGACATGTGTACACAGCTCATCGTACATGTGCTTTGCCCACACCTCAGGGGTAAAGTGCCACATCACATCCTGACACACCTGTGTCACACACAGGTGGTATTGCACAGACAATGCATTGGTGTCCACCCTTGGCAATACCTGTCCGCTCCATTCCTGTCTGTGTGCCGCCTGTCACCACTGACAGTTGTAATACGCACCGTACATACGCTCGGAGCGCGTGTATAGGGTCCCTGGGCCAATATTGCCGCTGGCGTATGCGTACGCCACAGTAGTACGGACTGTACACGCGCTTGTGCGGTCCGGATCACAATATGGGCGCTGGCGTATGCGTACGCCACAGTAGTACGGACTGTACACGCGCTTGTACGGTCCGGATCACAATATGGGCGCTGGCGTATGCGTACGCCACAGTAGTACGGACTGTACACGCGCTTGTACGGTCCGGATCACAATATGGGCGCTGGCGTATGCGTACGCCACAGTAGTACGGACTGTACACGCGCTTGTACGGTCCGGATCACAATATGGGCGCTGGCGTATGCGTACGCCACAGTAGTACGGACTGTACACGCGCTTGTACGGTCCGTACTACTGTGGCGTACGCATACGCCAGCGCCCTTATTGTGATCCGGACCGTACAAGCGCGTGTACAGTCCGTACTACTGTGGCGTACGCATACGCCAGCGCCCATATTGTGATCCGGACCGTACAAGCGCGTGTACAGTCCGTACTACTGTGGCGTACGCATACGCCAGCGCCCATATTGTGATCCGGACCGTACAAGCGCGTGTACAGTCCGTACTACTGTGGCGTACGCATACGCCAGCGCCCATATTGTGATCCGGACCGTACAAGCGCATGTACGGTCGGTATCACTGCTGGTGGGGTGCCCTAGGGCGTGGAACGCACCGTACCTGTGTGTAAATGTATGAAAACACATAGGGGACACATGAGGGACAAGTATTAGGGCCTAAATGCCTGATGGTTGCCATGGAGACTGAGTTAAATTTTTGATTTTGAGCACCAGGTGCACAGCAGAAGTCAGTTTGAAAGAATCTACATTGTTGCAATGTGGATGTTGACTTGACATCATTATCAAAACTGAAACCATGCAAAGCCACACACTGGGGTAGGTTTGAAGGGATTGGATGAAACGTAGGATGCTAATGTGACTGACCAATCAATCTGTACTCCTATACATGAACAGGCCAGCCAGGCATATATAAGGCAGCCAGGTCCCATGAGAGAGCACTTGCCTGCACATCCATTCATCCATTACCACTGCTGCTGATAGTGATTCCTCTGGCACCATGTCCAGGACTGTGGAGAGGTCACAGCCATTCACCCAGGAGGAGAACCTTGCCCTGATAGATGTGATCCTCCCACAGTTCCAGAGCCTGTATGGTCGACCAGGGGTTCAGGTGAGTGCAGACTCCACTAGCTTAGACTGTGCCCCTTTTGTGTGACAGTGACTTCTGGCATTGTGTCCATGTGTGACAGACATGCACTGTTGTTTGGAGTGGGTCCCAGGGTGTGGAAGGCCTCATGTCACCCATGCAGAGCATGCTGTGTTTCCTGTGTGCACTCCTCACTTGCATAGTGCCTACTGTGACAATGAATGCAAGGTGCATGCCACATTCTGCCTGCATACTCCTCCTGGGGATGTTGTTTCCACAGTCCTGATGTGATCCTGTGTTCCCCCCAGTGTGACAGGTGTCAGTACCCATGGATGTGTGTTTGTTCAGTGTACCTGTGCTGTGAGTGTCCAAAGGCCGTGTTCGTCCCCTGCACATTGGTGTGTGTGTTAGTCCCCTGTCATGTGGGTGAGTGCATATGGGGAGTGTTGCACACAAGCAGCATGAGGGATGGATATGGCCTGGCCATCGGATGTGAGCAGGGAGCAGTGCTGTGTGCATGCCGTGCTGAGCCAGCCCCACACCTGTGACACCCCCGTCTACTGGCACATGGGCAGAGTGAGGTGTGTACCCGCAGTTGGCAATGCCATGTGATTGTCCTGTACCTGTGTGTGTCTGTGTACTCTGCTGAGGTAGCATCAGTGTGCTGGGGCAGGTGACTGCTGTGAGGTGCTGTACATAATCCTGGTGTAGCCTGTGAGGCACAGTGTGATCCCTGGTCAGTGAGTGTGTGGTACCCCTCATGCCACCCGTGTGCTTCCACTGGCACGTAGTGCATTTGGCCTTCCACAGTGGATAATGTCCCTATGACAAAGGTGCAATTAGTTGCATGCATACCATGGCCTGTTCATAATGAGGATTGTTCTATATGTGTGTCTCTGTGTCTTTGCTCATGTGGATTAATGTATTCTCTCTTTTGCATCCTCACAGGTAGGCGCCATTGCCAAGGGGGAGATCTGGAGGGAAGCCGTCAGTGCCGTGAGGGGTACAGAGGGTCGGAGGCGGAGCCTGTCTCAGGTGAGGAAACGCTGGCAGGACATCCGGTGCTGGACGAGGAGGATTGCACGGCTCCTGCTGGGGGACTCACCTGAGAGCCGTAAGAACCGTGGCCGCCGTCGTCTGACCCACATCCAGAAGCGTGTGCTGGCGGTGGTCTTCCCCGATATGGACAGGCGCCTACAGGAGAGGCAGCAGCAGGAAGGGGGTAGGTACATGTGTGTCAGTTGTGTGTCCCCAGCCAATGTAAGTGTGCAGTTGCATGGATACACTGCCAGGGTTTGATTGTGCAGTGCGTCAACTTCTCCACAAAGTAGCACAGTGCTGTTCTCACTCCCTCCCTTCCCCTCCTTGCAATGTGTTCCCTGGTCTGTCGCCACTCTTGCACAAGGTTATTTATGCAGGCAGTTCATGCAGGTGCCCTATGCTATCAGCATCATGTGTGGGGGTGATGTGCCACAGGTATGGGGACCTTGCGTGTGCCATGGCCAATTTCAGTCATTGTGGTGTCCATGTCACTTGGCACTGATTGTGAATCACGACATAGGGGTGTGTCTCCAAAATGTACAGCCTTCCAGCATGCATGTCCAATTGTGTGCCCTCTGACATGATGTGCCTGAGTGGGAGGCCTGCTAAGTGCAGGGACGGTTGCTTAATTTGCAGTCATGTCCATCCTGGACCATGGAGGAGTGTGGGCACTACTGTGCCCTGGGGCACCTCTTCCTAGGTATCATGTGCGTCATCCAACAATATGGCCATTCACTGTGTCTTTGCCATGGGTTGCGTAGGGTGGCATTGTACCCTGGGCTCAACTGTTAGGACCTACAGGTTGCTACATGTGTCCACTGTACAGGGGGACCCATTTTGCTTGTGCATACTCACAGTGGGCATTACCTGTGTGTGTTGTTGAGACAATCTGATGATGTTTGCCTGTCAATGATGTGTGGACATGGCCACCAGGGGCTGTGTGTTTACAGTCATGAATTAGTGGAGGCCATGTGTTTCCATCCCAGAGTAAGAGGTGTACATACTTTCTCCGTCTCAATGAGATTGTCTCAGGTGTGGGTGGTTTGTGCGTACAAGGCCTACATGTCAGAAGCTTCATCCTCCTTGCTGGGTTTAGCCTGTGTGTGATGTTTGACTGGACATACGCTCAAGGTGCAGTGACCCTGTCATGTGTGGCCTGGTTTCATGTATTGCCTTTGCAGCATGCGGCAAGAGTAAATGGATATGATTCATGCTCATCCCTTTTTGACGACGCAGTGTGGTGCAGGTGCTGTGCACATTTGTCCCCAGAGGCCTTCTCCTCTCTAAAATTTCAGGTGCAGTGATTTGCTGTTGTGTCATGATCTCCATTGTGTCTCAGTGGCATGGTGGGTAGAAAAACTGTGTGTTCCATGGCCTACATGTGTACATTGTTTTGTAGGTGTTACTCCTGTTGCTTTTCAGGCTATGCAATGTGACCTATGTATATTTGACTCATGTGACATATGTGTACAGGTGTCTGATTTTCTCCTGTCTCTTCACCTTGCCCACAGCATCGCCGGGGGACACGGAAGGAGACACTAGCACGGACCGGGAGGAGAGATTGAGCACCAGTACCAGCAGTGCTGTCCTGTCTGGCACATGGAGTGGCACGGAGGCCGAAGGGAGTGAGGCGGAGGACCTGTTGACTGCCAACACAGACTATGACGCAGACGGGTCCGAGGCTGAGCTCCCAGAGGTGGCGGAGTCTGCCCCCCCAGCTGATGGCAGCCCTCCACATCCCCCCGCCACCTCAGGTTCCATCACCGGCCTCCCACATGCTCGTGGCCCTTCCCTCCGTGCTCGGTCCCCACATGTCTCCTTCCTGCCAGGCACCGCACCCCCTGCCCCTGTCACCACTGCTGCGGTGAGTGCGGAGTCTGTGGACATCCTGAGGCAGTTGCAGGTTGGTCAGACTGCGATGCTAAATGTCCTCCATGCCCACACCCAGGTGCTGACCCAGATGGAGGCATACATGGAGGGCATGTCGGCTGCGCAGTCTGACCAACGGCAGTTGCTGAGGTCCATAGACTCCACACTGACTGCAGCACTGGATCTCCTGCAGCGCTGCGTAACACCCCCTACCCCTGCCCCATCCCCAATTCCCACTCCCGTGCCTGTCCCACGCACATCCAGACGTCAGCGTGCACGCACCCCAACAGACACAGGCACCACACCACCAGGGAAGTCGAAGCGCACACCTCCTGTCACGCACACACAGGGTGAGGAAGGCACACCCACTGGGTCGGGGGGGAAACGTAGAACACGCAGCCACAGTGGGAGTCCGCATTCCACACAACCCACTCCCTCCAAATCCACTCCCCTTAGCTCTCCTGGCCAACAGTCAGTGACAGCATCATCCACTGCGAGTGTGCCCCCCAGCCCCAGGATGACACCACCCCGCAAGCGGTGGAGGCGGGACCCGGCCAGGGGAGTTGAGTCCCCCACCCTGTCCACACCCTCCCCCAGTGGCGCTGCGACCCATCCCTTTGCCCCCCCCCCCTCCTTGGGGCCTGTGGTTGGATTGGGTACGGGGGAGTCGCTGGGGGAACTTGCCGACGTGTGCAGCGCCATTCTGTCCTCCACCTTTGGCGCTGGCACCCCCCCTGTGGCAGATTCATCCCTCCCTGCACCCACAACACCTACCCTTTCCCCTCCTGTCCCTGCGGTGCCTGTTTCCACCCTCCCCCCTGATGCCCCCTCTTCTGTGGATGAAATGGACTTGTGAACTGTGCAGCCAAGCTAGGGGACACACGTCCCGATGTGTACCCCCCCCCCGGACATTGCTGCTGGGCTGGCCCATGGCCCTTGTACATAGTGGACATTTTCTCTGATATATTTTCCTGCTGAATAAAGCCTTTTCTTTTTGTTTTGCACACTGATGCTTTCCTGGACTTGCTGTTGGTGCTGGTGCTCCCTGCGTTGGGGTGGTGATAATGTGTTAGGGGTCTGTGAAATGTTGGAGTGTGCTGCTCATGGGGTGTACCCTGCCATCTGCGTGCCATCACAAAGGTCTCTGCAAATGGTATTTGGTCATGTTTGCTCTCACTGTATGGTGACATTGTCCCAAGGTGTGTTCCGTCCTCTGTGGCCCAGCCCATTTTTCCTGCAGGGTGTCTCCCAAATGCTGTGCTGTGCTGTGTCTACATTTCCTGGATGTGTGAGGGTTGCCTTTCAATATAGCCATGCTGGCTCAGCGATGTCTCCGCCTGCATCTGGGGTATCACCCTTGTAGGTCACTGAACTTGTTGATGGGGTATATTGTCCGATGTCTGGGCACTGCTGGGAGTGATAGGTACACACCCCTCCTGTGTCTGGGCACTGCTGGGAGTGATAGGCACACACCCCTCCTGTGTCTGGGCACTGCTGGGAGGACCCTGCACCCACCCCTCCTGTGTCTGGGCACTGCTGGGGGTGTTTTGCACACCCCATTCTTATAGCAGGTTCGGTGCGTACATGCACGGGTGGGGTGGGGGTTTGGTGCGTACATACACGGCTGGTGTGGTGGTTTGGTGCGTACATACACGGGTGGGCGTTTGGTGCGTACATACACGGGTGGTGGTTTGGTGCGTACATACACGGCTGGGGTGGGGGTTTGGTGCGTACATACACGGCTGGTGGTTCGGTGCGTACATACACGGCTGGGGGGGGTTCGGGGGCGTACATACACGGCTGGTGGTTCGGTGCGTACATACACGGCTGGGGGGGGGTTCGGGGGCGTACATACACGGGTGGGTGTTTGGTGCGTACATACACGGCTGGTGGTTCGGTGCGTACATACACGGCTGGGGGGGGGTTCGGGGGCGTACATACACGGCTGGTGGTTCGGTGCGTACATACACGGCTGGGGTGGGTGTTAGGTGCGTACATACACGGGTGGGGGTTTGGTGCGTACATACACGGCTGGGGGGGGTTCGGGGGCGTACATACACGGGTGGTGGTTCGGTGCGTACATACACGGGTGGTGGTTCGGTGCGTACATACACGGCTGGGGTGGGGGTTTGGTGCGTACATACACGGGTGGGCGTTTGGTGCGTACATACACGGGTGGTGGTTTGGTGCGTACATACACGGCTGGGGTGGTGGTTTGGTGCGTACATACACGGGTGGTGGTTCGGTGCGTACATACACGGCTGGGGGGGGGTTTGGTGCGTACATACACGGGTGGTGGTTTGGTGCGTACATACACGGCTGGGGTGGTGGTTTGGTGCGTACATACACGTGTGGTGGTTCGGTGCGTACATACACGGCTGGGGGGGGGTTCGGTGCGTACATACACGGGTGGTGGTTCGGTGCGTACATACACGGCTGGGGTGGGGGTTTGGTGCGTACATACACGGCTGGTGTGGTGGTTTGGTGCGTACATACACGGGTGGTGGTTTGGTGCGTACATACACGGCTGGGGTGGGGGTTCGGTCCGTACATACACGGGTGGGGGTTCGGGGCGTACATACTCTGCTGGTGTGGTGGTTTGGTGCGTACATACACGGGTGGGCGTTTGGTGCGTACATACACGGGTGGTGGTTCGGTGCGTACATACACGGCTGGGGTGGGTGTTAGGTGCGTACATACACGGGTGGGGGTTCGGGGCGTACATACACGGCTGGGGGGGGTTCGGGGGCGTACATACACGGGTGGTGGTTCGGTGCGTACATACACGGCTGGGGTGGGTGTTAGGTGCGTACATACACGGGTGGGGGTTTGGTGCGTACATACACGGCTGGGGGGGGTTCGGGGGCGTACATACACGGGTGGTGGTTCGGTGCGTACATACACGGGTGGTGGTTCGGTGCGTACATACACGGCTGGGGTGGGGGTTTGGTGCGTACATACACGGGTGGGCGTTTGGTGCGTACATACACGGGTGGTGGTTTGGTGCGTACATACACGGCTGGGGTGGTGGTTTGGTGCGTACATACACGGGTGGTGGTTTGGTGCGTACATACACGGCTGGGGTGGGGGTTCGGTCCGTACATACACGGGTGGGGGTTCGGGGCGTACATACTCTGCTGGTGTGGTGGTTTGGTGCGTACATACACGGGTGGGCGTTTGGTGCGTACATACACGGGTGGTGGTTCGGTGCGTACATACACGGCTGGGGTGGGTGTTAGGTGCGTACATACACGGGTGGGGGTTCGGGGCGTACATACACGGCTGGGGGGGGTTCGGGGGCGTACATACACGGGTGGTGGTTCGGTGCGTACATACACGGCTGGGGTGGGTGTTAGGTGCGTACATACACGGGTGGGGGTTTGGTGCGTACATACACGGCTGGGGGGGGTTCGGGGGCGTACATACACGGGTGGTGGTTCGGTGCGTACATACACGGGTGGTGGTTCGGTGCGTACATACACGGCTGGGGTGGGGGTTTGGTGCGTACATACACGGGTGGGCGTTTGGTGCGTACATACACGGGTGGTGGTTCGGTGCGTACATACACGGCTGGGGTGGGTGTTAGGTGCGTACATACACGGGTGGGGGTTTGGTGCGTACATACACGGCTGGGGGGGGTTCGGGGGCGTACATACACGGGTGGTGGTTCGGTGCGTACATACACGGGTGGTGGTTCGGTGCGTACATACACGGCTGGGGTGGGGGTTTGGTGCGTACATACACGGGTGGGCGTTTGGTGCGTACATACACGGGTGGTGGTTTGGTGCGTACATACACGGCTGGGGTGGGTGTTAGGTGCGTACATACACGGGTGGGGGTTTGGTGCGTACATACACGGCTGGGGGGGGTTCGGGGGCGTACATACACGGGTGGTGGTTCGGTGCGTACATACACGGGTGGTGGTTCGGTGCGTACATACACGGCTGGGGTGGGGGTTTGGTGCGTACATACACGGCTGGTGGTTCGGTGCGTACATACACGGCTGGGGGGGGGTTCGGGGGCGTACATACACGGGTGGGCGTTTGGTGCGTACATACACGGGTGGTGGTTCGGTGCGTACATACACGGCTGGGGTGGGTGTTAGGTGCGTACATACACGGGTGGGGGTTTGGTGCGTACATACACGGCTGGGGGGGGGTTCGGGGGCGTACATACACGGCTGGTGGTTCGGTGCGTACATACACGGCTGGGGGGGGTTAGGGGGCGTACATACACGGGTGGTGGTTCGGTGCGTACATACACGGCTGGGGTGGGGGTTTGGTGCGTACATACACGGCTGGTGTGGTGGTTTGGTGCGTACATACACGGGTGGGGGTTTGGTGCGTACATACACGGCTGGGGGTTCGGGGCGTACATACCAGGGTGGGGTGGGGGTTCGGGGCGTACATGCACGGGTGGCGCTTGGGTGCGTACATACACGGGTGGGGGTTCGGGGCGTACATACCAGGGTGGGGTGGGGGTTCGGGGCGTACATACACGGGTGGCGCTTGGGTGCGTACATACACGGGTGGCGGTTCGGGGCGTACATACACGGGTGGGGGTTCGGGGCGTACATACACGAGTGGGGGTTCGGGGCGTACATGCACGGGTGGGGGTACGGGCCGTACTTCCACGGGTGGGGGTACGGTCCGTACATACCCCTGCCCACGCTCTGCGTGCCTGGGTACGGGCCGTACCCATGCCTTTGGTGTGTGGGTACGGTGCGTCCCACCATTGTTGCGGGCCGTGGGGTCCGCACCGTACACAGGCCTTGGGGGCGTGGCTACGGGTCGTACCACGCGTACCCCTACATGACCCCAGCAATGCTGGTACGAGCTGTACCAAGGCCTTTCTGACGTGGGTACGGGCCGTACCGCTATTGTTGGAGTGACGTAGGGGGACGCGTGGTACGTTCCGTACCCACGCTCTTGCGGCCTGGGTAGGGTACGTACCGGTTCGCGTGACCATCCACTTCCGTTGTGGCGGACGCTTGCGTTGCTGGCCTTGCCCCCACCCCCTGGAAGTGACCAGGCCCTGATGGTCAGGTATGTCCAGGCCATGTGTGATTTGGTACCATGTGTTGGTGTTGTGTGTCCTGCCCCTGCCCCCCCCTTTGCCCCTGGTTGTTGTGCTGACCTTCTGCGGCGTCTGCGTCGGTTCCTGTACGCCAGGTGGACTGCTAGGAGGGCAGGGATGGCACGTAGGTTCGGGTCCATGTCTGTTCGTCGCGTCCAGCTGCTCCTTGCGTGTGTCGTCCTGATTTCCCGGCAGTTTTTGGCAGCCGGTAAATATTTTCCGTGCGGGATGACGTCGGTTCGAATCGTACTTCCTGGTTCGTGAAACGTAGGCTGGATGCGTACCGACGTCACGTCGGCTCCTTTCAGGATCGGAATTGTGTTTAGTTTCTGTTCGGTCGGTGTTTTGTTCGAATCGTACGGAAATGGTGTTTCCGTATGATTCGTACTTGCATTTTCGGATGGATTTCGCACCGGGTACGAGTCGGACGGAGAAAAGGCTCCGTCCGACGGTTCGTACCCGGTTTTTACCGGATCGGAATTGGCACCTATATCTTGTGATGGAAAATCCAACTGAGTTATATCAATGCATAGAGTAATTTTTATCCAGATAACAAGACCTCCCGATGGCCTCCCTCTAACCGAAGGAGTAGCATTTAATGCAATATTTTTTAAATCCTTCTTTATGAGGGATTTCCAAGGCCCAAGTTTCTTGCAAAAGTATTATTTTGCTTAGTCCAATGTACTCCTGCCACTCTACATCCAGTTGTTTTCTTGACAGCCCTGCTATATTCCAGGATGAGAAGCGTATTTCTGATTGCCATTCAATTTTTGTTTGTTGATTGAGTACTACTTCCATCTCATTCCTGGTTCCTAAGCTTACATGACCCTTGTTATCAAGGCAACAATTATGATTAAAATAATCCACTCCATTATCTTGTAGTGGCTGGTCAACCTCGACTGTAACCGCAGTGTCGGTAGGCAAAAGCACTGAAATGACATCCGATGTGCTATGAGGCCTAACTGCTTCCTGTTCATTTGTCAAACCTATCCAGTCCTGATCCCTGTCTGAGACTCACTGACCATCTTGAACATTGCTTGAAAGATTAAGCGCTAGAGGCTGAGACTCATCAGACAAGTGCAATATATGTTGTGCTTCAAATAATTGTCAGTCTTGGGCATTTAGATCTGACGGGGCTTGGAACCTATTGGACAATTAAATTGAAGCAGGGTTATTTACAAAAGGTCCAAGAGCAGCTTTATAAAAGTATCCCAGAGGAAGAGCACAAAAACTATTACTCTGAATATGTGATGCCTCACGTAAGTTTAGTAAGTAACGAACCATCGAAAATGAATCACGATGCAGTCACCTTCAATACACTTAGGAGATGGACCCACCCACCCAACTCTGTGCACCCTTAAGATCTCCCTTATAGCAGACGGATGTAGTCTTTTGTGCTTTATTAACCAGTCCAGTGTTTTGTTACGTAAATCAACCCACGTCTCCCTTTGGCCCTCCCTCAGAACAGGTACACCAGCCAAAACTAGAACATATGGACACGTGGGTGGCGGTAAACTCAACACATCAAAATTAGGTTTCAAGCAATTGTTGGTTACATCATCTACTGCATTATTGGACACGGTGCTTGGTACAATGCCTGAAACTACACATTCAGAATGAGTATTGTGCGAGCCTACACAATTCACATTCCAACCTTGAGGTTCTTCCTGTGTTTTACCTTTCATAGCGTTAACATTTGTCATAGGGCAGTCCTTAACTTTGCCATCTGAGTTTTGCAAATTCGCAGTTAGGTTACCATCCACTACTGTATTTGGACCCTCTCTGTCTATAACATTCGGCTGTTGGATCACGTTATTACTACTTAAATTATTTATAGCAGTAATCCATTCGTTCCAATGTTTCCCATAAAAGGGTAAATTTCGTTTCAATCATTTCGTGAACATGAGCTAACACTGTTCCCAATACAGAGTCCTCGACAGTAGTATGAGTAACAGTCATGGCGTCCACAGTACTATCATGAATTGGTATAGGGAGCAAAGGGGCCGCATCAGTCTGGGTGCCAACCGAAATAGTTTTCAGCGTGTCTTGAGGATTTGCATTTTTAGCACGATTGTCAAGTTGGGGTCCTTTTACGTTCTTAACTTTTTGGGCACCAGCACCCCGCTTCTGTTTTGCTGGTGGCTCTGTCCCCTTTCTTATATCGGAGGATTTGCAACCCGTGCTCTGGTGGCTATACAAGGTACTTCTGGGGTCACAGGTAATGGTAGGTCCGAAACTATCACAGATGGATACAATGGGACACTTGGAGGGATTATGGGTAACGATGTTTGTGCAAAGGCCCCCGAAGTAAGGTCAGGATGCCCAATGAAGAACGTCTCTGGAAATTCGATGGATCCAGGGAGAGGCGCTGTTCCGTTATTTCTATTTCATGGGTCAATAGTGACTCCGCCCAGACCAAAAATGCATCCAGTGTACCCACAACTCCTATTTGCTTATTCATTGTATTACCTTAAAACACTGCTCCTCACAAGTAAATAATAAAAATTAAAAAAATTAAATAAAATATAAAAATCCCACCGATTAATACAAATACTACACAGCAGTACATGCACACTACAGCTTATGACCTCTCCGGTGTCCAGAGGACCAAATGTCAGCGAGATGGCCCATCCTCCTCCAGGCTCTGACGGGCGCAGACGGGCCCGCCCGGTAATGCCCCCTCCACACAACAACAGGAAAACAAGAACCAAGTGCTGACAGCGGGACCCGCGCTGCGTGAGCCCGCGCTTGATCTTGAAGCGCCTCCAGGCACTTTCATTGACCGCATAATTTTGGTTCTGCCGCATTTGCCACATAATCAATCACCTGCTGCATAATCTGCAGAATTTAACAAAAACAATGGTCTCTAGCCTAAACGGTTCAAAGGTTACTGAAAACGCACCGTCACGTATTGCTGCGCACAGAAAGGCCCTTCGCAAAGGTTCGCTAGTCCCTTTCTGTTGCTTATTTGAATCTTAGGGTGTTAAACTGATACTAAGGAAGTGCAACCTGTGCCCAGACAGTGTTAACAATTGTAACAAGCATTTACAATGCAATAGGTCTAGCATTTGCGAGAGTTTACACTATTGGCATTGTAAATGACAATGCCTTTTATTTATCTGTTTTGATAATTAACACATAAGTAAAAGGCATTGTCATTTACATTGCCAATAGCTCAAACTCTGGTAAATGCGAGATCTATTTCATTTCAAAGAAGTGGCCGCCATTGTCCCGGGCTGCATGGAAAGTGACAGCCGCATGGCACGCTAAATGTTGCAGGAAAGCACGTCATGCCTGCAGTAGGACAACTCATTAAAGAAAATTGTGCTTACAGACTAAATAAGACATACCGTGTAACAACTGAAGTAAAAGGGCCAGTCATCATGGGAGGTTGCAAATGGAGAGAAGGCGGTACTAAGAGGGACTAACAAACCTTTTAATGAATCAGAAGCCAGCGTTTAGTAAGGACAATGACTCAAGCCAATGAAAAATTTGGGCGGAGAGTGGGCGGGGCTTCAAGTCCATACTCGAATACAGCATGCCTCGCAGAGCAGCGCATGCGCGGCCCAGGCACAACCTAAAAATGTCCTTAGAATGAAGTGATACTATCAGAATATATGCTGCATTATACCGCATAATTTGACTTTTCCTGCTGCATAATTTAGTCGGCCCTGCCACATGATTTGACTCTCTCCTGCCGCATAATTGCAGTGGCCCTGTCTATGAGCAAGGTTTTTTCTCACCACTATTTACTGGTCCATATCAGGAGATTGACTTTCGCCCATTACCGATTTGCCAGCCATCAATTGCAAGTGGGCTAGCATTTTACAGATGTACTCTCCCACTGTGTGCATGGACACACACATCCGTGCATCCTGAATGCTGCTGGCAGAGAGGTGACGGCGGCTGAAGGGCCACATCATGCCATGGTGACAGCAGACAGCAGTGCACGGGCCCTGAAAGGGTGACACCGCCTTCCACCGAGCCATCTCTCCTTTCACTCACTTCCTCTTCTCCCAGACTCCTTCACGGCGAGGTGGGACAGCCCACTAGGGAAGGTGTGCTCTCTGCTCTCTTTGGCTCTTTGCAGCACTCGGATCGCAAAACAATTTGCCTGTTATCAAAGCAGCCCTGCGTAGGACACATATCTGTCTTCTTTTCTTGCCTCTCATTGTCCGAGCCTGCATCCTTTCTGCCCCTTCCTCTTCCCACGCCCCATGGGTTGGTCCAATTTGCCTCTAATCAAAGCAAACACCTGTTTCTCTGTAGAAAAGGCGCTATTTGTCACCGAGGAGATATCTGTGTGCTCTGCCAGGCGCTGCGTGAGTCAGTTCCCCAGAATAACAAGGACGCGCTGCGATGAGACATGCGGGAGCCGGGCAGAAATGCTCATCTTGTGGGAACATTTTAACGCCTTTTGGGGCCGAATTACAAGGATGTTGACAAATTCCTGATGTGTCCTTGGTTCAGGAAGGGCTGGTAGAGTTGGGGCAGAGTCTTTCCCGCCTGAGATACTTCGGAAATAACATATTGATGAAAACAAGGATGAAGTACACTGAACCCTTGGTAATTGTTCAGGGTGCATTCCATTCCATCATTTTTACCTCATTTGTGCCAAAAGAGACACGAACCAACCGAAAGCGAATTCGTCTTGATCTCACCCGAAAGGGGTCATCCCCAGTGAAACTGACTGGCCACCTTCCATCTGCAATTATTTATTTTTTAGGGTTCTGAGTAGCACTACTAACCGTCCTATTGCCACCTCAGTGCGCTTTGGTACACAGAAAGGTACCGAATCGTACAATTGCATGAAAGTAGTACTGGCAAGCGAATTATTGATGGCTAGGGTAGAACAAGCATTTACAATGCAATGGTCTCGGCATTGGTAAAGTTAGAGCTATTGGCATTGCTCATGACATTATTTTTGTTTATAAAACATTTAAAGAAACGGCATTGTTATTTACAATGTCAATAGCTTAATCACTCTCAAATGCGAGACCTATTGCATTTGCACACACACACAGAGCCACCTACACACACACTGATTAAGCTATTGACATTGTAAATAACAATGCCGTTTCTCTACATGTTTTAAAAACAAAAGGTGCAGGGAGGTGGTGGGAGGGGTCAAGACAGTCCTGGGCATGGAGAGGGGGTGGCTGGCTCGCAGTACTGCCACATATTTCACACGTATACTCAGTTTTGATGGTAAAGTTACTAGGCTTTTATTATCATTTTTGAATAGGGCAGACAGAACTATTCCACTTTAATAGGGACAAAGCAGTCAAAAGTCGACAGAGCTTTTACAGATTTGATAGGAAAAACCCTGCTTTTACCAATGAGACAGGCTTGCAATGGGTTGTGCAAATCGATGCACTGGGGCCGCTATGCTTTCAACGAGATGGCGGGGACTTTTTGAAACAGGTAAAATAGTGCCTTTCATTGAACACTAGAGATAAGGCTAATATTTTGAAAGTGCGTGCTACACAATTCAATCCCTTGAAGCATTGCAAGTCGCACAAACAAACAGAGCCATAAGAATACTGCGTGTGCAAAATAACACTTATGTGAGACGTGAGAGACGACTGCCTGGTGAGAAAAGTTTGAATACATGATCCATTACTTTTTGAATGGATTGTGTCTGTGGTCATTTTGTGTGAGGGACATGTGATTTTAAATAAACTTGAACCAAACAGCATATTCCAATACATGCAAGTAGCCAGCGATGCAAACGTTTCCCAGTGCAGGAGATGCACAGGCAGCAGTGACTTGCGAACTGAGACTTTTAAAACCACCGCCACACACACGCTCATCCTACAGCAACAACAGGTAAATGTAAATACTGTAGACCCAGTCTACCCCAAAAAAATAGTGACTTAGCAAAGTGGCCGGAGATACCAACAAAAAATGGGTTGAAGACAACAAAAGACAAGTATACCCACCAATCAATCTTCTGTCCCATGTTTGAGCAACAGCCCAGTTGTGTAAGATGACATTGAAAACTGTGTACTCCAGGAACACCAGCAAGCAAATAATATGAACAGACCTCCTATTCATTTAACTTTATCAAGCAAACTGAAACTCTGCAATTAACAATGAAGTAAAATACAGAATGTCGAGAACGTAGTCTCTAGCTCTGCTGTTTCCCTCTCAAGGAGACGCATATGGAAGGGGATAGGTCCAAAGTGGGGAAAGAGAGCTGGTACTGGATGCCCCGGCACCTGACATTCCAGGGATTCCCAGGCGTAATTTACACCGCAGACACCAGTCTCCACACTACAGGAGCTGTACGTAAAGAGAGTACCCGTACCTCAGTGCAATTGAGAGCTGAAGCCACTCACCTTACTCTTCACCTCCACGGTGCTGTTACTCTCCAGGAAGCGCAGGTTCTGCGACCTGCTGAAGCTGCGGTTCATGGCCACTGCTGCTTCGGCCGCCTTGGCTGCGGATGCAGGTGCCCCTACCGGGCGCGGGACGCTATACGCAACTGTTTCTATCCGGGGGCCGTGCGTACACCCGTGGATAAACTCGCTACCTCACCCTGGACGCTGAGGATGCTCTCCCACGCCTCGCGCCCGCAGTCACGCCAGACTCCTGGGATTGCTCACTCCACAGATTGATAGTTTACAAACACTGACGACGGACACCACACTAGGCAGGTTTCACAGACACAGAGAAGGGACCAAGAGGCAGTATATCACACATACAGAGGGAGAAAAAGTTTTATGGCCCGCAGAACATAGACACGGAAAGAGGACTCCCACTGACAAGCGTACCTTCGAGGAGGCCATATTAAAAGGTACATCAAACCTAATTTCTTTAAGAATACCTGCGGCAATAGCTATTCTTCTCTTTGTCTGTGGAGCTAAAACAATCGTTGTTCTTGATAACGGATATATTGAAAAACAGTTTTTCCGTTCTAATGTTTGTCACAATACATGGAGAAGCAGGAGCTAAAACAATCGTTGTTCTTGATAACGGATATATTGAAAAACAGTTTTTCCGTTCTAATGTTTGTCACAATACATGGAGAAGCAGCGAGAGAGGGAACGAGGAGATCAGGTGAGGGAGCAGCGCCGGGACACCACCGCCTTTCTCCGAGGCACAGCAAAAATGCCTCGGAGAAAGGGAGCCTCATTTTCGGATTTGGGGGCGTGTTTTGCTGTTGTCTCCTCCCTGAGACTTCTCGCAAAAAACACGCCCCCCGATCCGAAAAGGACGGGGCTTCAACGGAGTGACTGGACCTCTTCTCCAGTGGCTGGCCAGCATTTAAGAGGCCAGCCAATGGAGAACAGGAGAGAAGAGGGGCGGGTGCAAGCCCCTCTTCTCAAAGTCACTCCATCTCATTAAATCTCGGAGCGAGACTGCGCAAGCGCAGCCTTTCGCAGCCGAGACCTAAAAAAGGTAGTGTGCTTTGATCAAAAAAGGGGAACAGAAGCTACTTCGGACAATACTGGAATTCTGCAATTCTGCATAATTATGGATTGTCCAGGTTTGCCACATAATCCTTCATCTTCTGCATAATTTTCAGATTTTAACAAAAAAACTCTTGTTTCTTGCTCAGACAGATCAAAAGTTACTAAAATCACAGCGACATGCATTGAAGCGCAGTGGAAGGCCTTTCGCAAAGGTTGCCTGGTCACCTTATAGTTGCTTAATGCTGTTTTGGGGTTTGACACTGGTATTAGGAAAGTGAATTCTTTGGCCATACAGTGCTAATGTGTAAAAATTACAAAATAACGAAGCAATACTATACCAAAATGTGCGGCTTTCCGGTGCATAATTTGCATGTTTTGTCACATAATTTTGTCAACCCTGCCTCATAATTTGGTCCTTCCCTTGCAAAATGTCAGTGGCCATGCCTATGGGACAGCAAGCTCGGGATTACTTCTGGCCATGCCATAGCTACTCATGGCAACTCAATTACAAAACAAACAATTAGCAGAAATGTTGGAATGAATGCAGGCGAGTCACCTCAAAGGGCATTGATGTGGCAGAGGTTGTACTCCTGGGATTCAAGCTGCACCTCCCTGGTGAGGCCCCACAAACATGAGGTTGGGGCCCCTTGTGAGACACTGCCCATATTAATTGGCATGTAGTTCTTCCCTATGGTGAGAGGTAAAAACAATGGAATGGAATGCGTCCCAAAATAATTTTACCCGTGGTTGCGATTGCGATTAATTAAAGCCTTCCATCCATCACTTTTGTAGCTGCATGTGTGACATCTGCCTGACTGTCCTGGTCGAACAGGGCTTTCAGTGCGTCTTGGAGTGGATGCATTTCTCGATTCCCCATTGGCCAGCGGGCCCTTGGCAGCCATATTGGATGATGCATTTATGTCCTGAGGCCTCCTTTACCGTGACAGCTGCTGGCAGACCTGATCAGACATCGTGATACGCAGTGTATTCCGTCCGAGATTGTTGTTCTTTGGGGTGCGCGAAAAATGCCGACACAAAACGTGTACTTTGTGCCTTTCATCGAGCGGAGCTGCCGCCAAGCGCGAGGGCGGAGGAGACCTGGGATGTTTTCGGAGCTTTTCACCTCTAAGCGCATCTGTTTTCATCAGCTCCAGGGGGACGCTCCTGAGCACAGATCATTTTTTCAGAACATTTCCGGGCCTCGGAGGCTGACTTTTGTTGGAATGATTATAATATCAGGTAGTGCCTACGAGGCACAGAAACGCGAAGTGCTTAGTGCGATAATATTCATTGCATCTAGTTTATAATTTATGCATATTGAAACTTATAGCCTGACGCTTTCAGAAAAATAGACAACATTGCTGAAGAGGAAAATGGAAAATAAAAATAATAATGTCGAACTTATTAACCCTTTACGTCCGTATGCTTGTGGCCAGTGACCAGCCTTTTTACCTGTCTAGATGGTATTTTCATGCCAAGACAGGTAATTGTGGCTTTAAAAACAAGCATTGGCATAGCCAATAGGTCTCGCTTTTGGGACCTTATAAGTATTTAGTTATGCAGCACAATATCCTTGGTGCAATAACATCAAGTGTTGCATGGCTAAAAACTTATAAGGTCCCAAAAGCGAGACCTATTGGCTATGCCAATCACTTTCAGCGTCTGCACCCCATAGCAGACACCTGTTTCCCAAACCCTTCTAATGTCAATCCCTCTATAACTGCAAATAATGAGTCCTGTGTGTAGACAGATACAAATATATTAAACATCCGTCACCTATAACCCACAAATCCCCTGAAATGAAGGCATTGTTCAGAGTAACTTTACCTGCATGCGTGCTGACTGCCCTTACCTGAATAAAAGGTATTGATTTTGGCGAGTTCCTTTTCACAGGTCTGGAAGAACTTCTCCTCCAACTTGGCAAAATACCTCTTGACTGTGTCTTCATCTGTAACTGTGAGGAAGAAGAGAACAAACCAGATCAGATGAAATCCACATCGCAAGAAATATCAAAGTTGCAGAAAGGAGGAATTGTAGGAAGAGAACACTTAGAAATGGGGAAGAGAGGAAGAAGAGTGTACAGCAGTGGAACAAAGAACTGAGTAAAGCGCACGAGCAACCTAGGCAGTGCACGCAAGAACACAAGCAACAAAGAAACCAACCCATCCCAATTAAAAATGCGCCTTTCTGATCTTGATCATTTTATAAATATTTAATTTTAAACTGATTTCAATAATTCCTCAAGAGCACATGTGGTAGTGCTCAGTCTCTCCCAATTTGTATTGAAATAGGAGCCGCAAGGAGCTAAGACGCTAAATACCTTCATAAATAACAGATGTTAATTAGTCCGATAAATCTAAACACAGTCTCAGGTAGGTCTGAAGAAGGCCAGAGTCGAATATAAGCTTTTAAAGCACATATTGAGCTTGAGACCTTTGCTGCGGCAAAGTTTGCATTTCAACACTTTCTCAGAAAGATGAATGCCCTGTTTTTATGTTCATTAGCAAACCATGGTTTATGTTAAGAGTGGATGACCAAACAATGGCTGCACATTTCACCCAGAAGGTCGCTTTAGCCAAATCAAGATACCAGCCTGGGAAGGTTAGCGTGCAAAAAAAAGTGTGGCTTCAAGTGTTCCTAAAAGTTAGGTGCGTTTGAGACTAGGATGTGTGGCACGAACGCTTGTAAGCGCGGGGGGAGAGGCGGAAAGACAGATGGCGCTGAAGGCTGGCGGTTCACGCGTGCACGCTCGTGGGAACTCAAGCTTGTCCCCAGCCAGCAGCACTTTGAAAACTCACCTACTAAACTCTCTCGGAGCAGCGCATGTGCGCTGACTCAGTGAGACCTAAAAAGACAGAGTTTTTATACCAAGGGCCTGATTAAGAGTTTGGCGGAGTGGAATTCCTGTGTGGAATTAATGTTCCAGTTTATTTCAAAGCAAACCCAAGAAGATGATGGACGTAGTGCTGAAACTTTTCAGACACTCACCCCCAGTCACAGATCTGGGTTGAATCCATCATTGTTCTTTAGCTCACTTCGCCACCCCAGTTCAGACTCATCTATATGCAAATCAGTCTTGACCCTGAGCCTCATGGGAACAGTCCAGCCCGAACTGCTAAGCCAGGTCTTCCCTGAACTGAAAACAAGCATCCTGGGACCCCTCTTCAGTCAGACTAGCTTGAATCCAGTGGCAAAGTGAGCAAGGGACCCACGTCTGGGCATACCCTGCCAACTTAGGGCGAACAAAGCAAACACAAGGAGATGATGAACGGAGCGCTGAAACTTTTAAGACACTCACCCCCAGTCACAACCAGTTGTCACAGGTGAAGGAACACCTGACCCGGCTGGAAATTATGGCCAGTAAAATTGCTTGAGGCTTCCGCTGCAACAGCAGCCAAGTCTTGTTCCCTGGTCACAGTGCACTTTTTCTCTTGCAAGAGGGGGCATGCAGTGTCCCACTTTGCCATGACTTTTTCCCTCCCGTACCCTCTCGACCGTCTTTTCTTGCCCTGCCTCCAAGCTGGATGTCCCCGCACTCATTTACCACCGCTGAAAGCAGGTGACAAATGTGTGTGTTAAACCCCTTAGAATAGTGAATACAGTGAGGAACACCCCAGATTAATTCCATGCCCACTCCAGAGGGGCTTAACTTGTAATTAGCCATGTCTTCGCAGCAGTGGCGGCTGGCATCTACAGGGATGGGGTGGACCGGACGTGTGCGCAAATTATATTTAAAAAAATCCACTTACTGAGCAGGGCGTCCTCTGCGCCGGACCTCGCAGAAACTGGAACTGAATGCTGCCACTTCGTTGACCAATCCTGGTGCTGCTCACAGCATGAGAGCAGCTCCCTGATTGGAGGGAGCAGCCTCATTTGGCTCTCCCCAGTGCACTGGAGGCCTGCACTTGCTCTAACAGCTGGGTTAGAGATGTTTAAAGTGCACATGTGTGGCTGGCCGTCGAAAGACGGCCGGCCAAAAAGACATGCACACTTTAAACAGTACACAGACAGCTCACCTTCCTCCCTGCTGCTGTCACACAGCATGCCCCGCCCCTTCCTGACGCTCTGCTTGAGACGTGTGGATAAGCAAGATTGTAATGATTTACCATTTTATTTTTCAACTCTGGAGATGAAGGGGGCTTTTAAGAGGGGCGACGCACCTCCGTTCCTGCGGAGGAGCCCCCCTGCCTGGCAGGGTGTTACCGCATGGACATGATAACTATGTGTGCAGAGTTTGCACCCCACCAGAACATATCAATTTGTAAAGAGGCCCAAGTGTTATTCATGTGTGAGCTGTTTACTTTCAGAACCTCAAAACACCTACAAACGGGCAGCGTGTGTTACTGTGCAAGACGTCAAGCCAAGCTGCAATTCTACAAAGCTCTCAATGGATATATTATAGTAAGTGTTGGGTGGAAACTCAACTGCACCCCATCTTGTGCAAGTCCACTTACAGCTGGCCTTGCGGGAAGTAGGTTGAATAATTCTTGTAATAATTATTAACTCAAAAATGTTTCCATGCAGGTGCATCAAATTTGCATTTCTGAAAGAGTCATGATTGGTTTATCATTTCTTTAGCGTAGCGCGCATTAAATAATGCGCAACACTCATGGCGTTTGTAAACCCGTCTTTATTCATGTAGTTTCTGCCCTAAAGTGCGCGCGCACTCGCACCGCCCCCTCCCATCCTCTTCCTGCCATGCCTGACCCGGAAGTCCGGGACTGGGTCAGGCATGGCGACACGACATCTCCCCCTTTTGTAAATTGTCATTTACCTTGGGTCGCTATTCTTTAAAGTTCTTCAATGAGTCGGACCGGCCTTCACGTGATCCTCTGTGGCTGGCGGGGAGGTCGCTGTTCCTCGGGTTCATCCATGTTAATTGCATGAAAACGTTCTTCGAGACTGCCTGTTCCTGGGTCTGTGGTGTCTGTGTCTCTGTCCGTTTCCTCTTCTCGACGGTATGCCGCTGGATTGCACTTCTTGAAATGTGAGACGTTTCTCGTGGTTCTCTTTGTTGTGGAGGCTGCTGTGATCATGGTTCCTTTTCTCTTCAATACTTGCAGCGGGTGAGCATGATATCGGCTGTCGGCTTTAGTTCTCTGTTCCTGCTTCACTAGTATCCAATCTCCATCTTGGATGCTGGATGTCTTTGCCTGGCGCCGATTGTCAGCGTAGTCTTTCATCTTTGCTTTCTTGTCTCTATCAATGTTCATTAACGTCTCATGATCTGTGGTCGGGAGTCTGGAGTGTATGACTGCGTTCGACGTCGGAATCCTGGTGCGCGGGGTTCTCCCAAGCATCAGGGTAGCAGGGCACCGGTTGGTGGTGCTGTGTGGTGTTGTACGGTAGGCTCTCAGTACTTCATTGAGTGCCGGTTGTATGTCACGCTGGGACAGTTCCGCTTGTTGTATTGTTTTCTTCAGGGTGGCCATGACGCGCTCAAGCATCCCATTGGCTTGAGGCCAAAGGGGGGTGATTTTCCGATGTCTAAAGTTCAGGTGGTCTGCGAATTCTGTAAACTCATGTCCGTTGAAAGGTGGTCCATTGTCCTTTTTTACTATCTGTGGAATCCCCCATGCTGCGAATATTTCTTCAAGGACGGGTATGACTGCAGATGCTCTTGTGGATGGTAGTTGGTGTGCAATGGGAAAGTGAGAATATTCGTCCATGACAACAATGGCATATTTCCCAGATTTTTGGGGGCCGAAGAAATCGACGGCTACTTGTTGCCATACGCCGTCCGGGAGATCAGACATTTGCAATGGGGAGTGTGGTTCTTGTCGCCCCACCAGGTGGCATTGCGGGCAGTCTTGAAGCGTGGCCTCTACCATCTGGTCAAGAGATGGGAACCAGACTCTTTCTCTCAGTGTTTTCTTTGCGGCTACTACACCCCTGTGGCCTTCGTGGGCTAGATTGATGGTCCTGTGTCGTAGTTGCTTAGGAATGACGATCTTCCTATCCCTCCATAGCAATCCATCTGCACTGATCATGAGGTCATCCTTGACGTGTTTGAAGGATGAGAGTTCTTGCATGTTGATAGCAGTGATGGCTTGGGAAGTCTCCAGATGTCTCCATGAGTCTGCTCGAATGCGCTGCATAACATCTTGGAGTGTGGCATCCTTGGCAGTGGCTTCAATAATAGCGTCTAGTGGAACGGCAGGTGGGCGCGCTTGATCAATCACAAAGTGAAGATATTCCTCAGCCAGCGAAATGCGTGTCTGTGTCAATGTCTGAGGATGGCGTGAAATGTAGTCCGCTGGATTTTCTGCCTTTCCCGGTTTGTGGATAATGGTGTAGGTGTAGTCCTGCAGGCGGATCCCCACCTTTTGATCCTTGGTGGCATCTTCGCTCGCGGGTTGCCGAAGATGGTAATTAGAGCCTGATAGTCGGTAATAAGGGTGAAGTGCTTCCCGTAGACGAACAAGTGGAAATGTTCGCACACCCACACCACAGCTAGGCTTTCCTTCTCCGGTTGCAAATATGCTTTCTCCGTGTTGGTGAGGCTGCAGCTGGCATAGGCTATGATGTGACGCTGGTCTCTCTCGTCATCATACTGGGCAAGGATGGCACCCAGGCCCACGGGACTGGCGTCAACGGTGACTTCTGTTTTCCTTTTGGGGTTGAAGTAGGCCAAATGGGCGGCAGAGCTCACCGTGCCTTTGATCTTGTTGAAAGTATGTTCACATGCCTTGGACCAGTGAAAAGGTTGACCTTGTCTTGTTAGCTCTCGCAGTGGGTAGCTGATGGTTGCATAGTCTTTAATGTATCTGGCACAATAACTGGCCATGCCAAAGAATGACCGAACGTCACTGACGTCGCGGAGTTGCGGTGTGTCAGCGAGCGCTGAGACCTTGTCGGGGTCTGGTCTCATGCCATCTTTAGAGAAGGTGTGGCCGTAGAACTTGAGGGTTGACTTGTGGAATTCACACTTGTCTCTGTTGAGTGTGAGATTGGCATCTAGAAGGGCATGGCACACGCAGTGTAGGGCTTTGTCGTGTTCTTCACGTGTCGTGCCAAATACAAGTATGTTGTCGCTGTAGTTAAATGAGTTGGGAATGTGGTGGATCACCCGCCGAACGGCTTCTTGAAAGATTTCCGCCACTGACGAGATGCCAAAGTTGAGGCGTTTATATCTGAAGAGTCCTTGATGAGTACTGAATGTGGTAATGTATCTCGATTTCTCGTGGAGTTCGAGCTGGTGGTATCCTTTGTTGAGGTCTAATTTTGAAAAGACCATTGCTCTGTTCAGGCGGGTAATCATGTCGCTAATATAAGGTCCAGTATGTCTTTCCCGTTCAATGGCTGTATTCGGGACTTGCATGTCCACGCACAGGTGTACTTTGTTTTCATGCCCTCCTTTGGGCACGACTACCACTGGTGACACCCAGGGGGTGGGTCCGGATGATCGTTCTATGATGTCTGCTCTCAGAAGATCTTGAAGCTCATCATTGACCGCTTGCTGGAGGTGAAATGATACTTTCCTGTGGTGCTGGGTCACTGGCGTGACTTGCTCGTTGATGTGTAACTTGACTTTGACGTTAGCTAATTTTCCTAGGCCTGAGAACAACTTTGGGAATTTGTTGATCATGTCGGGCGAGTCATCCACTTTGAATAGGATCTCTACCAGCCTCGGCCGTTCTGCTGTGGGTAAGCTGAGTAGGCAGTCAGCAGCTTCAGGGCCTTCTATGACATGAATTTGAGCTTGAATTGATCTGTTCTTGTAGGTTAGCGTTGTGGGAAACGTCCTAGGCATGGCAGTGGCTCCTTGGACATCCAGGTGTAGACGCGCACTGCAGCCGGTTCTAGCTTCGGTTTCGGGCACATTTTTCCATATTCAGTTGTGCAGATATAGTTCAGAGACGCTCCCGTGTCCAGAACAAACTTGGCAGAGTAGTTTCCCATTTGAATACCTTTTCTGGGGTATTTCTTCAGCCGGTCTGGGTCGGCCACCATGCATACATATTCGTCACTGTCCTGTGATATGGGAGTGAGTGCGGACGATTCTCTTGATGTCGACCTGTGTGAACGATACTACGCCTGGGACTGGGTGCTGGACCTGGATGAGCTGGTTTATCGGTCTCTTCTTCCGTGCACTGCCCTCGCGTGGTGACCTAGATTCTTTACGAATGGTTTGGCACATACCTTCAAAGTGATTATCTCTCCCGCATCTGTGGCATTGTTGGCCCAGGGCTGGGCACGTGCCAGTGTGTGGATATTCCAGGCCACATCGGTAGCAGTGCTGCGGTTGTTTCCGAGTTGTACTGATTCTGGTCCCACCGTGGGACGAGCTCGTAGGTTTGTCAGTCCTCCGATGATCCGGCCGACGTCTTGCGTCCGTCTGGGATTGGACTCGGAGGGTTTGTTCCCGCTTTTCTGTCTTCCCGGCTTCCATTTTCTTTGCGTGTTCTTCGGCTTGGTCACTTATGCGTGTGAGTTCTTCAATGTCGTCGAGCGAGTAGTGTTTTTTTAGGAGTCGATGTTGTAGTGATTTGGATTGGCATCCATTGATGATGCGTAAGCGAAGTGTGTCCTCAGTATTAAAGTTGTCGAACTCGCAATATCATGCCAGACGCTTTAGTCGTGAAATGAAATCACCCATGGATTCATCGTGTTCTTGGGACGCGAGATTGAAGGTGTAGCGTTCATAGTCTAGGTTGCGTTTATGGAGAAATTTTCTGTCCAGAGCGTCCTTCACGTTGGTATATGATGCAGTATCTGCCGGGGGCAATTCTTTGATTATTTGTCCAATGTCTTTGCCCACTAAATTTTTCAGCGCTATAAGTTGATGGTCAGGATCATCTACTCTTGAGCCTTTCATAAAGTCTTCAAAATCTTCTATCCAGTTTTTCCACTTGGGGCCCATGCTGTTTCCTGAAGTCAATATTAGAGGCTCGGGGGAACGCAGGAACAATACTCCCATTAATATGGGCTCTTGTGGTGAGGCTGAGGCCGGACCAGGTGTTGCATTCTGCGTGGAGTCAGGTCGAGTGGACATGTTGATACTCTGCAGTCTTCACTGTCCCTCCTGACACTCCTTATGGCTTTGCAGGGCTTCAAAAACTATATTGACGGGCTCAGGGTGCTTCTTTTTCCTTTACCTGACGTCAAAATGGCCGCCGAACTGAGGCCAATGTCTTTCTATGGGGCGTGCCTGACTTTAAGATGGTCACCAGATGGGACGCCTGTGTGCAATTGGGGAGATGAAAACTATAATCCTTACCCCAGTGCTGCGCACCATTTGTTCATTTGGGGCCTCAGAAACTCGCCTCCCAGGAGCTCCTTGTCGTGGCTGCAAGGCTGAGCTGATCGTCAGTGTTTGTCTGTTTATCGAGGACGCGCCTCCTCTTGAGTCTGGGTGCTCTTCCTGTCATGTATAGTTGGAGGGGGGTGTCTTAGCATCCCACCCTCATCGCCAGGTCTTGCGTTAAATAATGCGCGACACTCACGGCGTTTGTAAACCTGTCTTTATTCATGTAGTTTCTGCCCTAAAGTGCACGCGCACTCGCGCCGCCCCCTCCCGTCCTCTTCCTGCCATGCCTGACCTGGAAGTCCGAGGACTCGGTCAGGCGTGGCGACACGACAATTTCCAGGACCCAGCTCTAGCGCAGATCCAGGTGTCGGGGCGCAGAATTCTAAAGCTACCTTCTGATTTGTAGACGGGTCATGGAAGTGCCACAAATGTGCAACTTGTTCATGTAATGCAAAATATGATTCACAACCTGTGGATCTATGTCCCATGTGGTGCCCTGTTCCCAGTGCTTTAAATGGAAAAACATAAGTGCAGGTGCTCACCTGCGATGTGGACTAGGGGGCGGGGTTAGGGGGGGCAGGGCAATGGGGCGGGACTATGGTCAGTGCTATGGGACGGGGCCAGAGGCACACATTTAATTTGATTGAGATTTAATTGTAGTGCAGATATGCACACTGCAGAAAAAAACACTCACTCATACAAAAACATGCACAGGGACATAGAAGCACTTGTGCAGGCAGACAAGGTATTTAGTTCATGTGTTTTAGAAACGCATATTCGCTGATGTCCACATTACTAAACCTTGATACCCCGATGCCTCCCTCCCCCAGCTACCCCCACCGCTGTGCTACAACATCACGATCACCACCTTCCTCCTCGATCTGGCTCCAATCAAGTGCTGTCCTACTCTGCTATGCCAGCAGGAAGCCTTCTCTTAGGTTTCCCAGAGTCACGAGATGTGCCTGTTAGCAGGCCCTTCTCGCACACCTACAGTGTTGTTGTCTCCACAGAGCCTGAGTGGACACTGTGTCAATAATCATAGTGTGACTCGGGCCCCTCCCAAACTCCCTGCCAGCTCGGAATGACTGCAAATGGGGTGCTCAATTAGCACATTGTAAGGGGGGATTAGCACTCGAGTGCTTCACGAAAACGGACCGACTTGTCAGCTGTGTCACGCTTCTTTTTTTACATGCCAAATTGCACTGAGCTGGCTTGCTGCCCCATGAGTACCGGTACTCTCTTTGGGACAAGAAGAAGTTCCAGTACTCAAGTGCAGAAAATGTATAAGTGCCGGTACTTAGTACCAGTGAGTACCGGCCCATTAAAAGCACTGCCTGTTCCTGATGCCATATTGTACAAGGTGCCCAGGAGGCAGAGTGGGTACTTGTGCAATGCTGGCATGAGGGACGCAAAATAATACACCCACTGGCCAACAGCATGAGGTAAGAGAGAAATACTCTTCTGCACTGAGCCATGATGTGAAAGAAGCTAGTCCAAAATGTCAGTGGTTGAAGGTAGAGGTGGAGAACCCGAAGCCCGCTCTATAAGTAGTGTGAAGAATGGGTCTGGTGCACAGTTGTGCTGGTAAGAACCAGACATAAAAAGACCCTTCTTCCTTCAAAGGAAGCTAAGTATATATCAGGTCAGGCTCAGCCTTCACTCTAAGGTGTGTTTCTGAAAGAACCAGACTCGGAGCCTCCACTTTTAATATACTGTGAAACTGTAAATGTCCCTCAGGCGACATCAGAAATCTCCATGATCTGACCATTTCCAGAGACAGGATCCTGCTGGCTTGTGTCTTTCTTAATTGTGGGGACAATCCTTGTACTCAGAAGCAGCTTGCTGCTACATCCAGTGCAGAACAGCCCCGTTGACCAAAATATAGGACCACGGACAAAGAATTGCCTGAGGTTGAGAGGCCGGTCCCAACAGTTGTGGTGACGTCCCTGACATACTATGGGGGCATATCAACAAGCAGGCGATAAAAAATTATCGCCGCTTTTGCAGCCGGTCTCGGTCGAAAAGCGGCGATAATTTTATCGCCTAATCAGCAAGGTCACGCTAACGCGTGAAACCTTGCTTTAGCATCAGGATTCCTAACGCCCAGCTTTGCATCTCTAATGAGATGCAAAGTGGGCGTTCCTGACCTGACATGACAGGAGAAATGTCGCTAAGCGACATTTCTCCTATCAGCAAGCCTAACGCTATGAAGCATAGGAAAAGTAGCAATAGCTCCTGTTATCGCTACTTTCCTTACGCCTGCTTCAGGACTGACTTAGCCATGATATCCTATGGAAGGTGGATATCATGGCTAAGTTTGGGAGTCCCTATCAACTAGCTAACGTGAGATTATCGCTGGGTTTCCAGCAATAATCTCAAATTAGCCAGTTAGCGCTAGGATTTTTATCGCTGATGAGATAAGCGTTGGCTAATAGCACGCTATCTCAGCGATAAAAATCGGTGCTAGCCGGCGATAATTATCCGAGCGCTAAGTGCGCTCAGCGATAATTATCGCCGGTTGTTGTTGATATGCCCCTATGTACCTTAGGCTGTCCATATCGAGGTTTGCTGAGGCTCGTCCTCTTTACCCCTGCTATTGGGATTAAGATCCATTGTCTGGTCCAGGCCGCTTACGGTAACCTCCTCGCTTCAGGTCATCACAGCATTGTCTCCAGCCCTGAACTTCTCACCCACAAAACATTTCGGGTGTTTTAGTCTACTTAGTTCAATGGAAGCAAAACACAACTACAACACCTGGGATGCACCGCACTGCCACAGAGAAGTCCATGACTGGATACAATATCGGGACGATCTGGAGAGAGGTGGTCACTCTATGGTATCCTTGACTCCAGGACCATGTGAAGCATCCGTAGAGGTATCACCTTTGAAGATGGGGCTGGAGCCCAACAATAAACCACAGCACGCATATATGACTGGTCAAGCATGCGTGTATGTGAAAACATACTTATAACCGACTTGAATTTTGTTCATATGCACCTATAAAGAAATGCAAACAACTATATATGTAATCATGAATCTATCCACTATTAATCAATTAGGAATACTGTCTTCTATTTGCTTGAAGCTTCCCAATGCACAGTACTGTGTATATGAATGATATCTCCCCTCCATGGCCATCCTGCACTTACTTAAGGGGAAAATCCTGACACCTGCACATTAGATACGTTTCTGTCACATGCGCATGTTACAGTGACTTGTATTGAGAGGAATAGTATATATGCTATGTCGATTTTACATGTGTTTATCTTTTGGAACCAACTGGTTGTTTTTAAGTCGTAGCCTGGTCAGTTGAAACAATTATCTTTGGTCTTTTGCTGTCGCCTGCTATTCTTCATTAAACAATAGGGTGACTTTAGGCTTCCCCTGTTGTGTTTTATTTTTAACAAGTTCAACAGGAACCTTAAATGTGTCACCCCTGGGGGACTCCAGGTGTGGACCCACTAATGCTTTTACCCATTACAATGAATCAGCCTGAACTGTGTCTTACCAGACACCGATGACTGGGTCCCTGGTAGCCACCTTGACTGGATACCGAGACTCTAAGAGCCGCCTTTGCCTCCTGAAAACTCACTCTTTGGCTCGGGTTGGGCCCCATTTTGTTCAGGTAGAAGTTTTTTTTCTAAGCAGATTTTTGGACAGTTTTAGTTAAAACTGAAGTTCAGGGTGTCAAATCCACTACCAGCCAGATAGAAGGCAGACAGAAACTGTATGGTTTATATCTGTCTCACACTTCTTCTTTGTTGACTGAGAAAGGTTTGTAAACTTGATGGTAAAATCCATGAGTCCCAAATCTGTTTGGTATCACCTGAACCCTGCTCCTGGGAGCCATCGTCTAGGGGGTCCAGCATCCCTCTCATATCTACGAAGCTGTTTGCTGTCCGCCATCTTTGGTCCAGGTCCGGGATCTAAGCCGGTGTCCTTTGGTATTCGTCTGAGCTGGATGACTCACTAGAACTGAACATGAGATCTCTTTATTCCATTTGTGTTTTGTCATGGGAGCGATTGAGTCTTTCCACTAGCCGGAGGTGCTGTGGGTGGTCACAGCCAGCAGGGTGAGGCACGTTTACATAAGTCTGCTCAAACTTACCAAAGTGGGGGACACCTACTCCCATGAGGAGACCTCTGACGTGTGAGTCAGTTCACCAAACTCTCACCCCAAGAGCGGACATGGATTGTAAAAACCATCAGCTCTTCTAGATAGCGCCATCCACCTAGAAGGTCGAAGTGGTCGGGATCTATTGGAAACACGGGGCCTCATTTATGAGAAGTGACGCATCGCTGCGTGAAAGCAGCGATGCGTCACTTCTCAGTGCGCCCTCCTTGCGACACCAATGATGCGTCATATTTATAATATGACGCATCATGTCGCAAGGAAGGACAGATACGTCAGTATAACTGACGTATCTGTCGGTGCAAAAAGTGGCACATTGCTGGAGTTGTGTCGGAAGCCTGACGCAACTCCAGCAATGTTCCTTTCACATGGGGAAAGCCCCATGTGAAAGGGCCTGCGTCACCTTTACGCCTGCCATGAGGCAGGCGTAAGGTTTTGACGCATTAGCGTCCTAGAAGTGGTGCAGCGAAATCTCATAGATTTTGCTGCCCCACTCCTATGACCTTTCTTGCGGGGGTACGCCCACCCTGCATACATTATACCTGGCGCAGGTATAATGTAGCGCAGGGGATTACGAAGTGACGCATCTACCTAGATGCGTCACTTCGTAAATATGGCGCAACATGGCGCTTTTTTTACTGATGCGTCACAAAAAGTGACGCAACGGTTGTGCAAAAGTGACGCAGGAGCTCATTTCCTCGGTTTGCACACTTTATTAATTTTTCCAAATTTTTGCCCATTGTTTTGTTTAAAAAAAAAACAACCGCTGCTGAGTGGTTAATTCTGACCCTGTGAATCGAGACAAGGGCAAGAGAGCGAAAAAAAGAAACACGCCTTCTCGCCAGGGTGTCTGCTAACTGAAAGAAATGTAAATGTGTGTAATTGATTAATCAGCAAATGTAAAGGTTGTTTGGGAACTACTATAAGCTTCAGTTGATAGACTCTTTTAAAGCTTTCTGGTGACAAAGAATTTTTCTTTTTCAGGCATAATGTGGTGTTGCCCGTTTTGAAATGCCTCTGTTTAATAGAAACCAATAAAAAGGTTTGCATTAGGTACAACCTGATTGTGTTTTAGAAATAGAACTTTGGAAAGCACTGTAAGCGCAGACAACGGGTGCACATTTTGCTGCAGCTTATCTTTCACAGTGTGCAGCGTATCATACACTGTGGGCCTTAGTCACAAATGTAGACTTACACTTGGTGTAAGTCCACTATTGTTTTACTATTCACAAACTCCGTGTACAGTTTGACACGTGGTATCTTTACGGCTGTGGAGAACTCTGTACATAAAAAGATAGACAGTCTCTGCAGTCATAAAAATACTACACATAAAACTACACTTGTAGTTTGTGAGTAACAAAAAAATAGTAAACTTACCGCAAAAGTGTAAGTTTACCTTCGTGACACAGTGTAAATGCATTTTTTCAAGTTATGACTTACTCTCAGAAGCTGAGATTTTATAGCTCTATAAATACGTCTCTAGTCCCAGTGCACCGGCTAGGATTCAAACCAGTGACTTCCATTTACACTCATCGACATCTGAGGTGATCACATTAACCCACTGAGCTTTCCCATTGGATGGATACATTTTGCACAGATTAGTTCAACTTGCAATTATTCTTAATTTAAAGCGTGTGTTATATTTTATAGGCATTTATCTGTAGGTGAAAGATGAACAAAAGGGTTATAGTAATTTTTAGGTCTCGCCTGACCCAGCGCATGCGCTGGCCTGGCGAGACTTTTTGTGAGGGCTCAAAAAATGCTACCATGGGCAGCCTAGAGCTACAGTGCATGTGAGCGGGCGCGCGCTTAGGAGCAGAGGCTGGCAAACCTCGTCATGCTCATTAGGCGCCCGCGATCACTTTCACTTTCGCTCGCGATCACTTTCGCGGCGCCCCTTTGATGTTCTCGTTCAAAGAACATCAAACATCAAAGAACATGTTGTGTTAATACTTTGCTGCGCCCGTTTGACGTACAATGTGCTTTCTCTTTCCACAAACTCGATGTTTGTGTTCCTTTATTTTGAGATGCTTTTAGTATTACTGTTTTGTGACTTAAAGAACATTAAGGAAATGTTACTGTAAAACTGGACAACTTTCACAGTGTTTATTTCTGATCGCAGCGGCTGCTTCATGTCCGTTGCACCATGCAGGGAGTCCTTTCGTAGGCGCTTTCATGAGGACATGATGACGACGAAGCTGGAAACTTTTGGCACATTCTCTTTAAAAGCACAGCATGTTGGTGACTGGTTAATCGATTAGACCTATGTATCGCTTTAGATCTCAAAGCGCTATGGTGGGTGCAGCAGTTACAACTCACGAAATATGGGGAGCACCTCACAAGGAGGGGGCAGGTTTGAGTGCACATTGGCTGCAATCGAACTCTTAAGATGATGGGCTGTGTGTATCTATTATCAGCACTCAGTCTTCGCTAAGTGATCTTGTTTGTTTTGTTGTTGTGTTAATGCTTTGCTGTGCCCCTTTGACTTACAACGTGCTTTCTCTTTCCACAAACTCGATGTTTGTGTTCCTTTATTTTGAGATGCTTTTAATATTACTGTCACACACACAACCACAACCACACACACAACCACACACACAACCACAACCACATGCACAACCACACACACAACCACACACACACACACACACACACACAACCACAACCACACATAAACACAACCACACACACAACCACACATACAACCACACACACAACCACACCCACACACCCACACATACACACAACCACACACACAACCACACCCACAACCACACACACAAAACAACCACACAACCACACACACAACCACACACACACAACCACACACAACCACACACACAACCACACACACAACCACACAACCACACACACAACCACACACACAACCACAACCACACACACAACCACATGTACAACCACACCAACAACCACACACACACACGACCACACACATACATACAACCACACCCAGCCACACACATAACTCCAACTACACACACAACCACACACACAGACACACACACACACAACCACACCCAACCACAAACACAAACACACACAACCACACACACAACCACACACACAACCACACACACAACCACACAAACAACCACACACACACAACCGCACCCACAACCACACCCATAGCCACACACACACACAACCACAACCACACCCAACCACACCCAAAACCACACACACACACACAACCACACACACACAACCACACACAACCACACACACACACACAACCACACACACAACCACAACCACATGCACAACCACACACACAACCACACACACACACACACACACACAACCACAACCACACATAAACACAACCACACACACAACCACACATACAACCACACACACAACCACACACACACACCCACACATACACACAACCACACACACAACCACACCCACAACCACACACACAAAACAACCACACAACCACACACACAACCACACACACACAACCACACACAACCACACACACAACCACACACACAACCACACAACCACACACACAACCACACACACAACCACAACCACACACACAACCACATGTACAACCACACCAACAACCACACACACACACGACCACACACACACATACAACCACACCCAGCCACACACATAACTCCAACTACACATACAACCACACACACAGACACACACACACACAACCACACCCAACCACAAACACAAACACACACAACCACACACACAACCACACACACAACCACACACACAACCACACAAACAACCACACACACACAACCGCACCCACAACCACACCCATAGCCACACACACACACAACCACAACCACACCCAACCACACCCAAAACCACACACACACACACAACCACACACACACAACCACACACAACCACACACACACACACACACAACCACACACACAACCCCAACCACACACACAACCACACACACAACCACAACCACACACAACACACACAACCACACACACAACCACACACACACACAACCACACATACACACAACCACAACCACACACACACAACCACACACACAACCACACACACAACCACACACACACACAACCACACACACACAACCACACACACAACCACACACAACCACAACCACACACACAACCACACATACAACCACACATACAACCATACACACAACCACGCACACAACCACACACACAACCACAAACACACAACCACACACACAACCACACACACACACAACCACACACACACACAACCACACACACACAACCACACACACACACAACCACACACACAACCACCCACACAACCACACACACAACCACACAACCACACACACAACCACACACACACAACCACACACAACCACACACACACACACACAACCACACACACAGATAACCACACACACACACACACAACCACAACCACAACCACACACACAACCACACAACCACACACACAACCACACACAACCACACATCCACACCCACACCCACAACCGCACCTGCACCCACAACCACACCCACACACACACACAACTACACACACAACCACACACACAACCACACCCACACAACCACACACACACAACCACACACACACAACCACACACACACACACACACAACCACACACACAACCACACCAAGCATTGGCATAGCCAATAGGTCTCGCCTTTGGGACCTTTTAAGTGTTTAGCCACGCAACAGTTGATGTGGTTCCACCAAGGATATTGTACTGCATAACTAAATACTTGTAAGGTCCCAAAAGCGAGACCTATTGGCTATGTCAATGTTTGTTATCCTTTTCAGCTATTCTCTGACCCCGCCCACACACACACTCACCCCGCCCCCATTGTCCTCAAAATCAAATTTCCCATACTTTTTTTTATAAACTTCAACCACTGGGCCTCCTGCTGCAGGGGGGGCTTGCTCTCAGTTTATGGCAGTTTTTTTTCAGCAATGAAAAATGGAAGAATTGGAGGTTTGGGGTGGGGGGAGGTAAAAGTTAGGTTGTTAAAAGAGGACATAGAAAAGAAATTAATTGGAGAATGTCCCTCCCTACTCCAATTAAAAGGGAAGCAGATGCCTCTGTCTAAAACATTCATAATTTTTTTTTTAAATAACTGACGGCATACACACGCAAAGTGTTAATGAGGAAGTTTGGACATGGGGTGCTCCATATAAACAATAGGAAATCGGCTATTATTCCATCGAACAATAGTCTGGGGATGTAGGCGCTAACACATCAGGACTTGTTGGCAGGGATCCAGATGGAGCACGTGACTTCCCGCGACCATTTAATTAACACGGACGCATGAAGAATTCCAGGGGCATGATTCCAATAAACAGAAGAATTCAGCGATCCCTGCGGCTTCTCGTGCACCTTCTGATTCTCGTCACCTCTACTCTGTCGACTCTTTACATGTTGCTATGTCTGCGATCCACCCATCCAGCTATGTTTGTTCGAACTGTGTGGGACCGGGGCATCTGTCCCCGTAAAAGTTTGGAGTGTGGTGGGGGTGGGGGGGAGTGGGGGACACAGGGAACACTATCACCCCAGATTTGTACGTAGAAATGCATTCTGTACAAGGCCGAAGGCTCCCTGAAGCACTGAACCCGAGGAGCAAACTCTGTTTTGTTAATTATTTAATTGCGGTCATTGAAATATTGGCTTTTAAAATTCAAAGGCTCAATGTTTTAATATTTCATAACTTCAGCATTTCTAGGAAGTGAGGGCGAAAATAGCACCCTTACCCTTGTCACCCCTGACCTTGTGACCCCTAAGGACTAGTCACCTTTACGCAATGCTTCTGTTACATCTCATTTTATATGTTTTTACTTCCAAGGCCACACTGGGGCCCTCATTTCGAATCTTTTGCCTTAGGCCAGAGCCACAAGCCTTCCTGCTGCGCTGACCAGCGGCAAACGAACAGGGCAGGAATGTGCCGTATCCATCAGATATGACGCACTCCTGTCCTTTCCATGTGCTGGTGCTCAATGGGCTGCCATGCGCCAACGCAGCCACCCTTGCACCATGGTGCAGAACGCAGCACACATAGAAAGAGGGAAAAACGAGGAGATATAATGTTATTTCTCCTCGTTGCGCCTGCCTCGCCTCCCCTTTTGACACATTCCCAGGTTTACAACTTGTTGTAAATCTGGAAATGTGTCAAATGCCGTGGGTGTTACGTGGGGTCAAAATCATGACCACAGTATTGAGGGAGAAAATATGGAAAGGTACGTTTCTAGACATTTTCAATACCTAACTCCACATTCCACGTATACACAACTGGGTTATATATATATATCTTCAAGATACGTAGACGTGGAGGTAAGAGCAGTAAATCCTACATGTTGGATACTTTGTCTCTCTGTATTGTGGTCATGATATTTCACATTCAAAATTTTCTATTACAGTCCTACATCCAGAGAAGAAGCCACTGGTGGACATGCTTCCACCACAGGCTTGGTGCTGTGAAGATACTGCTCCCGTTGACTCTTCTCCCGATTTACCCCTTCCTCCAGGGATTGGAGAATTTCCAATTAACACCGAACTCCAAATTTGGCACGAAATGTGTTCAAATTCAGAAAGGATGCGGATCCACTTCCCTCCTTCTTATCCTTATAAAATGGCGTGGAAATATAGCTTCAACACGTCCTACATACAGCCAGGACAGATGGACAGTGATATTACTCTGGCGTTGGTAAAAGCGCCTGTAATATTGGGTCTGCAGAAACAATTTTGGGCAGTTACCTTGACATGCCTTAAATGTGATATTCAATGTAATGCTTAATTTGAAAAAATTTGTGTAAGAGCCCGAAGATTTTCTTAGGATTCTGGTGCCAGTGCTACCCAATATTAGGTTTTCCGAATACCAAGGCTGCGTCATTTTGATTCCACCTCATATCTCTCTTTACTACCACCCTACACTTCCCGTCTAGCTCTCATAAATACCAAGTCTGCCTGCTCTTGATTTCACCTCATGCTTCTTTCTTCCACCTCCTTAAACTACACTTCCTGTCTCTTTATCTCAATCTTGCAGGTTCTGTCTCATCCCTACTTTCTGTGTTTCTCGCTGTTTTCCTGACTTTCTCTCTTTCTCTCTCCTTCCTTGTCTGCCTTTCTCTCCTGGGTCAAAGTTTGATGATGACAAATAATTTCCAACCCCCAAAAGTGTGTGCCGTGCCCACCACCTGCAACCACCTGCACAACTTAAGCAGTGACTCCTTGTGTTACCGGTGGCAAAGGGCTGTCCTGTGGCGCTCAAAGCCCCCAAGAAGATTACTCACTAATGAATTGCAAGCTTGACGTGATTAACCCATCGCAATAAATTACCACGCGCTCTTAATTAAACTCTTAAAATGACATCCCTGTATTTAATTTTACACTGTGTTAATTGCCCATGGCGGGCACAATTATTGATGATCGTCTTGGAATCGACAAGGGGGGCATCACTCATGGCACATGTTAAGCTGCTCGAGGAGTGATATGGTTGTCGAGCATGGAGGAGGCCTTGCTGGCAGCCTGAGTCGAAGCTGAACATGGCACCTTAAGCCTCTGACACTGCAACAATAAACCTTACAACAAACCTCTCTTGGCATCTGAGACTGCCACAATAAACATCTTAGCATCTGAGACTGCCACAATAACCCTCTTAGCATCTGAGACTGCCACAATAAACCTTTTAGCATCTGAGACTGCCACAATAAACCTTTCTTAGCATCTGTGACTGCCACAATAAACCTCTTAGCATCTGAGGCTACCACAATAAACCTCTCTTAACATCTGTGACTGCCACAATAAACCTTTCTTAGCATCTGTGACTGCCACAATAAACCTCTCTAAGCACCCGAGACTACCACAATAAACCTCTCTTAACATGTGAGACTGCCACAATAAACCTCTTAGCACTGAGACTGCCACAATAAACCTCTTAGCATCTGAGACTGCAACAATAAACCTCTCTAAGCACCCGAGACTACCACAATAAACCTCTCTTAACATCTGAGACTGCCACAATAAACCTCTTAGCACTGTGACTGCCACAATAAACCTCTTAGCATCTGAGACTGCAACAATACATCTCTCTTAGCATGCCACAATAAACCTTTCTTAGCATCTGTGACTGCCACAATAAACCTCTCTAAGCATACAAGACTATCACAATAAACCTCTCTTAACATCTGAGACTGCCACAATAAACCTCTTAGCATCTGAGACTGCCACAATAAATCTCTCTTAGCATCTCAGACTGCCACAATAAACCTATCTTAGGATTGGAGACTGACACAATAAATCTCTCTTAGCATCTGAGACAACCACAATAAACCTCTCTTAGGATCTCAGACTGCCACAATAAACCTCTCTTAGGATCGGAGACTGACACATTAAATCTCTCTTAGCATCTGAGACAACCACAATAAACCTCTCTTAGCATCTGACACTGCCACAATAAGCTTCCTAGCATCTGAGACTGCCACAATAAACCTCTTAGCACTGAGACTGCCGCAATAAACCTCTTAGCATCTGCGACTGCCACAATAAACCTCTCTTAGCATCTGAGACTGCAACAATAAACCTCTCTTAGGATCGGAGACTGACACAATAAGCTTCCTAGCATCTGAGACTGCCACAATAAACCTCTCTTAGCATCTGAGACTGCCACAATAAGCTTCCTAGCATCTGAGACTGCCACAATAAACCTCTCTTAGCACCTGAGACTGCCACAGTAAACCTCCCTACCCAAGAGAGAAACTGCAACAATAACCTAACAATAAATCTCTCTTAGCATGAGTTTGCCACAAAAAACTCTCTAAGCATCTGAGACTACCACAATAAATCTCTCTTAGCATCAGAGACTGCCACAAAAACCTCTCTCCAGCAAGACAGCAACTGAAACCATAACCTCACAATAAACATCTCTAGGCATCTGAAACTGCCACAATAAACATCTCTAGGGATCTGAAACTGCCACAATAAACATCTCTAGGCATCTGAAACTGCCATAATCAACCCCTATTATCATCTGAGACTGCAACAATACACCTCTCTCCGGAAAGAGAGCTACTGCAACCATAACCTCAAAATAAATCTCTCTTAGCATCCGAGACTGGCACAATTAACCTCTCTAAACATTTGAGGCTGCCACAATAGAACTCTCTAAGCATCTGAGATTGCCACAATAAACCTATCTTAGCAATGGAAGCTGCAACAATAAACGTTTCCCCATGAAGAGAGCGCCTGCAACAACTCAAATAAATCTTTCTTACCATCTGAACTGCCACAATAGACCTCTCTAAGCATCTGAGACTGCCACAATAAACTTCTCTAAGCATCCGAGACTGCCACAATAAACCTCTATTAGCCTTAAAGACTGCAACAATCCACCTCTATTGGCATCTGAGTCTGCAACAATAAACCTCTCTCCAGGAAGAGAGCAACTGCAACATTAGCCTCACAATAAACCTCTCTAAGCATCTGAGACTGCCACAATAAACCTCTCATAGCATCGGAGACTGCAATAATACAACTCTCTTAGCATTGGAGACTGCAATAATTAACCTCTCTAAGCATTTGAGACTGCCACAATAAACCTCTCTAAGCACCTGAGACTGCCACAATAGAACTCTCTAAGCATCTGAGACTACAACAATAAACATCTCTCAGCATCTAAGACTGCAACAATAAACCTCTATTGGCATCTGAGTCCAGGAAGAGAGCAACTGCAACAATAGCCTCACAATAAAACTCTCTAAGCATCTGAGACTGACACAATAAACCTCTCTAAGCACCTGAGACTGCCACAATATAACTCTCTAAGCACCTGAGACTGCAACAATAAACCTCTCTAAGCACCTGAGACTGCAACAATAAACCTCTCATAGACTGCAACAATAAACCTCTCGTAGCATCTGAGACTGCAACAATAAACCTCTCATAGCATCTGAGACTGCAACAATAAACCTCTCTAAGCACCTGAGACTGCAACAATAAACCTCTCATAGACTGCAACAATAAACCTCTCATAGCATCTGAGTCTGCAACAATAAACCTCTCTCCAGGAAGAGAGCAACTGCAACAATAGCCTTACAATAAAACTCTCTAAGCATCTGAGACTAACACAATAAACCTCTCAAAGCACCTGAGACTGGCACAATATAACTCTCTAAGCATCTGAGAATGCACAATAAACCTCTCTTAGCATCTCAGACTACAACTATGAACATCTCTCAGCATCTAAGACTACAACAATAAACCTCTCATAGCATCTGAGACTGCAACAATACAACTCTCTTAGCATTGGAGACTGCAATAATCAACCTCTCTAAGCATTTGAAACTGCCACAATAATCCTCTCTAAGCACCTGAGACTGCAACAATAAACCTCTCTAAGCACCTGAGACTGCAACAATAAACCTCTCATAGACTGCAACAATAAACCTCTCATAGCATCTGAGACTGCAACAATAAAACTCTCCTATGATCTGAGACTGCAATAATAAAACTCTCTTAGCATGGGTGAATGCAACAATAAACCTCTCTGTAGGAAGAGATACTTTGCGACCTCACAACACATGAGATTTGTGCATCCCAAGCATGAACATAGAGACCCTCAAAGCTTTCATTTATCTGGACACATTTTCAATGGCACCCCAAGTTTGACAGTGTTGTGACCTCAATGAGTAGGATTTAAACTGGGTCCCAACCACACTGCCATAGAAACTCACACTGCTCCCCAATGATGAGGTACAACACAAGCACGGCAATAGGGTTTCTCAAACCTTATCGACTAGGTCCCATTTTTATTTGCACCACAAATCTGTCCGCGCTGTGGCGCCACTGCACACACCTTCAACATCACTACGTTGGATTTAACTTACGCCTCAGCACATTGTGCCTTGAGTTTCAAGCCCCGCCTCACTCATGATGTACAAGAACGTCATACACTCATCAAGAGTGGCACTCGGTGCATGTCATTGGTCTTTGCCTACAGTGGTACAGAGAAGCTCAAAATGATGGAATGGAATAGGAACAGAGCAATTACCAGTGGTTCCGAGTTTATTGGCACCACCAGATGAGCAGATCACAGTCTTCGGCTACTTCTTCCTGGGGTCACAATAGGCAGGTTTGAGGAACACTGGCCTATGGGAAACAAGGTCCTGATGAACTCAAAAGAAGCCAATACTGGAGAACAACTGTCCAATAAAAACAAGGCCCTGATGTGAACACCAGCCCATAAGAAGCCAATACTGGAAAACAACTGTCCAATAAAAACAAGGCCCTGATGAGAACACCAGCCCATAAGAAGCCAATACTGGAAAACAACTGTCCAATAAAAACAAGGCCCTGATGAACATCGGCCCATAAGAAGCCAATACTGGAAAACAAATGTCCAATAGCCAGCCAGCAATGGATACATAGTAGCGTATTAGAAACCAGTACTGGATAAAGACTAAAGAGATATAGATAAAGCCAGTATTAGTTAAATACTGCTCTATTAGTCGCCAGTACTGCAGAAACACTGGGTCTACGAGCCCATGAGAAATCAATGCTGTAGCATTTGTATAAAATACTCCAACACCAGCGTATTTAGAAAAATGGATGCCTGAAAAACCGCATAGCAAAAAACCACGAAACAAGAAGCACAGTTGTATAAATTGAGATTCCCAGCAATTACTGGGTCCTTTCTTTTGATTTTACTGAACGAGTGAATGGATGAAAGGTTTTCTAAAGCACACAGCTACTGCAAGAGTGTCCTGGTGCTGCACTTAACTAGCATTTTATGTTTAGAATAATGAAGTAGATTATACTTGCAGAAGACAGCACCAGTACATTTTCAGGGATTAAAAGCCAGGCACCAAAGTGAGTGTTGTGGAAGAATGTAAGGTCTTCGGTCTTAGGCAGTGTTTAATTTGAGCCGGTGGTTTCCTGTGCTCAGTGCCAGCACTTAATTGTCAACACCTGTGCTTTTGACAGTCTGCCACAAGGTGGTGCTGTCTGGCTGATTTATGGATGGCCACAACAGTCAATTATTAATTCAATATACATTAAAAATGACTATTACCTGACCCCTCCCAAACCATTCTTATAGCTTTGGGGGCCTGAAGTAGTCCAATTGTCACACTTGTAGGATTTTAATGGTTAATAGTTTAGTTGTTACTATCATTCGTGGCGCTGACGGGGGCAATGTGTGGGGCAAGCTGCAGTGGCCTCCTGACGAGCGCCCCGGCACTTATTTTTTTTTATAAATTAAGTATCGAGCCCTGGTGAAGCACTGTGGTCTCACCAGTGTCTCTCTTAGAATAGAAATGTAGGGGGGACGCTAGAGGGCGCCAAGCAAGATGGCCGCACTCACGTGTGGCTTCTGGTGCTCGGGGCACCCTCCGTCTGTTATCCTCTTCGTCTCCTGCCCTACAGCACCGCAAACATGGCTGATGAGTTAGCGGTCATGGCAGCGGAATTATTGCCACACACAGAGCTGCCGACCTTGAGGACTGCCTTCACCCCCCTTCGGCCCTGCGATTTCGGAAAATGGCTGCAGCCACGTCCGCGGCCCTCTGATCCTGCCGCTGCGGCCGAGCGCATAGACGTTTTTGCGACCGCATTATCACCCGTGGTGACTGCGGGTGCTGGGACCCTCCTACCCGGTGGACAAGCCTGGGCTGCTTGCCACTGGGAGCCCCAGGTTCCTGCGCCCCTCTCCAGAGCATACTAATCAGAGACCCTCCTCCCGGCGGTGGGGAGCGACTGCGCCGCACGGACCAGGCTGGGGCCCTCGCTCTGATCCCGACCCCGCTCATCGCGCTGCACCTGCGGAGCCACCTGGGATCGGTCTCTGGACTCAGTGATGGGGCGCCGCGGTTGTGGGGGTGCGGCGGGGCGGATCCTGCCGCTGCGGTGCCAGCGGACCCGGCATCGAGCGACGTGGCCCTGCCCCGGCGTGGGCCTCTCCGGACCTACTGAAGGCCTCTCTCGGACGTATGCCCCCCGGTGAGTGCGCATGCAGTGGCGGCTGTCTTCCTCCACCACAGCGCCCCGCTTCGCTCACCAGGGGCGCGCCATCCCCCTGGGTCTCCTCCTCTCGGCTACTCCCCTGAGCCTACGATGTCCCTTGCTGGCATAAGCAGCCACCATCAGGTCCATACCTACAGGTGTGGACGTGCTGACGCACAGGCTACCTCCTCTGCTTGGGCCCAGGGACCATCGGCTTCTGCGACTGCCTCACCGCCACCCCTGGATCGGCCTGCTCTATCAAGGCTCGCCGCTCTGCAGAGCCCTGCATCACCCCCCTCCGTTGGATCCTGCAACGCTCTCTCTGGGGGACTGGTTATGCCCGGGCCCTCTGCGCCTGTCCGGCTTCTCAAGGGTGATCGAACTCCTCATCACAGACCCTACGGGGAGGCGATCACACTTGGATGCCTCCTCTTGTGCGCAAGACTCCTGCCTCCCTCCCCTTACTTGCACATCTCTGTAGGCAGCCATACTGAGACAGCCCCCTATTATCCCACACAAGCCACAACTTCACGCTGATCTCACCCTTTTACCGCAACCAGTGGGGCCCATCACCGGCAGTACCCAACACCAAATCGACTCTGGACCCTGCGGCAAACCGCTAGCGGCTGCACATTAACTGACGCCCATGCCTGCCTAAAGAACCCTGTGAACATCATGCCCTCCGTCGTTACACATCACCCAGCAGTCACCTTGCGGCCGCCTGTCTCCCTCTCTCTGGCTGCGGCTGCCATGGGGAAAGCGGACGGCAAGCAGCCTAAACTCACTTTTGAGGCCCGTAAATCGACACGAATGCAGGCGGAGATGGAGGGGGACCAACCTGGCGCCACCACCCCTGACCCACCCACCTCAATAGAGGATTTGAAGGAGCTCCTTCTGGTTATACAGTCCACCCTTACCTCCATAGAATCCAAAATGGATGCGATGAACGACCGCATAGACACCCTCAAGACAAAAGTGAGCGACATGAGAAGCGGATCAAAGAAACAGAGCGCTGCATCACTGACCTGGAGGACACCTCTACCACGACTGCAGACAAAACCCTGGACTTGGAAAAAGTCTTGAGAGTCATGGCTGCTAAGAACGAAGATTTGGAATCTCGCTCAAGACGCAATAACCTGCATGTCCTAGGTGTCCCAGAGTCAACCGCCACGGGGAAAATGGAGGACTATGTGGAGCGCATGCTCACCTCAGCCTTTGGCAGGGAGGCCTTCTCGTTGGTCTTCATTGTAGAAAGAGCGCACCGGTCCCTGGCCCCCGCCCTGTTCCTGGCGCTCTTTCTCGCCCCATCATAGCGAGGCTTCTTAACAACAGAGACCGAGACACCGTACTGCGGCTCGAAAGGGAGCACGGTCAGGTTCGCTTTGACGGCATGGAAGTATCTCTATACCCAGATTTCACCATGGCCGTGCAAGAGGCACGTAGGAAATTCCTACCGATGAAAAAGAAACTTCAACAAATGGGCATCGCCTATGCCATTCTTTTCCCGGCATGCCTCAAAGTCACGCACCTGGGGAAGCAACACATATTTACCAACCCACAGCACGTCCAGAACTTTCTGAAAACCTTGCCTAAGAAGGCCGCGGATCGCGCCTCCCTCTTTGTTCACTCCCCTGACACTGGCGGCACTTCAGACGTTGAGTAACGAACCACCTCTCTGCTAAGAGCATGTCATGGTCTTTATACAGCACTTCTAATTGAACTGTACTTTTGACCACGGGTCATGTAGCACTCCTCACCACCCTCAAAACACACACACAAAAAAAAAGCAAATTCCAGGTGGTCTCACTTTACTGCTGCGATGGACGCTATCCCGTACGCAGACTACTCTGCAACATACAGGACAGGATGAGACTTTTCATTATCCTTCCCCGAGCACCCTCGTAGATGCGAGAAGGATTTGGTCTGCCCTCTGGCCGCTACCCACTCAGGGAATCCCTACTTTGTCGTGGTCATCTGAAGTTACAGCCCTGTATCCACCCTCCCCTGTTGGGAGCATGGTACATGGGGCATTGGGAAAGGGAGGGAGGGAATCATGGCACAGCAGGTTTGGGCTGCTGATGTGGGTGGGGGAGGGAAGGGAACATGTTTACTGCCACTTACTGTTAATCTACCACAACAAGATGCACTTGACGCAACTGACCTGCTTGACCACTATTTACTGCACATTAGAAGAATCATGACATACCACCATGGAGGCTTGACCTGATCCCCCTAAATATAACTTTCTAACCTGGAATGTGAGCGGTCTGGGCGATTCTCGCAAACGCCTCCACATCCTTTCCTATCTGGACCGACACAACATACATTGCGCCCTGCTCCAGGAAACACACTTTAGCCCCACAAGCTCACCCACGTTTGCCTACCGCTGGGCGACCAGCAGATGCTTCTCTTCATATTCCACTTTTGCACGAGGCACAGTTGTCTTGATCAGACATACACTCCCCTTTGCTTTCATTGGGGCATATGCTGACCCGCAGGGGAGATACAGTATCTTATGGGGTAGAATGGCGGATCAATCTATCACACTGGTATCCTGCTATGGTCCGAACACGGATGACCCCGAATTCTTCCGAATCGTCTGGGGGAAAATCCGGCTCCACACACATGACTTGGGGAGGAGATTTTAATGTCACTCTCGACCCAACGCTAGATCGCTCACATCCACAACCCCACCACTATTCGACTGCTCACCATACCCTCAACCTGATCGTAGCCGACCACTGCCTCGTGAATGCATGGTGCAACCTTCACCCATGTACTAAAGAGGGAACTTGTTTCTCCACTGTACACTCCTCCTGGTCCCGCATAGATAGCTGGCTCATCTCAAGAGGACTAATCCCCTGGCTGCTCCACTCTTCCCATCTGCCACGCACCTACTCCGACCACTCCCCAGTACTTCTCACGCTCGCACCCCCTCATGAAGAATCCCCATACCTTTCCTGGCGCCTGCCCGTACAGTCTCTGCTTCACCCTGTCTTTAAAGCAGAACTCGAGCAAGAAATTTAAGATTTCTTTCCCCATAACGACAACTCAGTGGCACAATACTCCACAGTGTGGGAGGCCTTCAAAGTCACTGTGCGTGGGATCTGCATTGAAAAAAGTAGAGGGATATTGAGGGATATTTTTTCCACTCTCCGTAAAATAGAGGGAGACCTCAAACACACTGAGACCCAAATGCATGTTGCACCTACCCCCGAGCTACGGGAACGCATACGTGATTTATTAAATGACTACGAAGAAACTGCTGAGAGGGAATGTGGATTTAGAGAGAGGGAAGTATTTCCAAGCCCGCCAATATGGAGAGGGCGTGAGACCAGGAAAGGCCCTTGTGGCCTTGATTCGTCCCCATAGATTCTCCAACACCATATTAGAAATCACGGATGAGTAAGCGGACACACACAGAGACACATCGGAAATCGCAGCTATTTTTAAACGTTTTTACAGCACACTGCACAAATCACACAGGACACACCCTGCCAACTTTACCCCCTTCTTTGACGACACCGCAATTGCCTGGCTTGGAGATAATCAGAGGGAATTCATCCTGGCCCACCATGAGGACGAAGAGATCATTGCCGCCATCATGCAGCTGCAGTCGGGCAAAGCCCCCGGCCCGGACGGCCTCCTGGTTGAATTTTGCAAAACCTATCGCCATATCCTCATTCCGGTCCTACAGCATGTCTTTGAGGAGGCTAGAGAGACGGGTATACTCCCCCAGACAATGCGAGAGGTGCTCATAATCTCCCTACCGAAACCTGACAAACCACCTACGCAACGCAACTCCTACAGACCCCTCTCGCTTATCAATGTCGACGCTAAAATATTAGCTACGTTAATTGCGAACCGCATCAGCCCCCTCATGACTGCCCTGGTCCTCCCTGACCAGTCGGGATTCGTGCCCAGCAGAGGCACCTCCCATAATCTCCGGGTGCTATTTGCCGTCCTACAAGACATCGATCCAAATATGAATGTGGTGGCTGTCTTTTTGGACGCCACCAAGGCGTTTAATTCCCTCGAGTGGGATTACCTGGCATTTGTCCTACAACGCATGGGCTTCTCCACCCCATTTCTGGCATGTATTAACTTACTATATACCGACCTGCGCGCCAGCGTTCTGATCAATGGAACTAGATCCCCCCCTTTTACTATAGCCAGAGGCATCAGGCAAGGTTGCCCATTATCCCCCATCCTCTTTGCCTTGGCCATTGAACCCCTGGCCGCAAAGGTACGTCAAAATTATCGTGACCACGCCCTCATTTATTCCCTAAAGACAGGTCCTGATCTCTCTATATGCCGACGATCTCACTCTTTATTTACGTAACCCAGAGGAAAGCCTTAATCCCATCTTTCGGTTGCTCATCCTATTCGGTCACCTCTCTGGCGTTAACATTAACTGAGGTAAATCTCAGATATTCCCTCTCACTGAGACTTCACAGCGGTACACCCCAGATTACCCTCTCGCATGGTGTGAAGACACTATCAAGTACCTAGGAATAGTCGTTACCCGAAGCCGCACTGCGCTGATGACGGCAAACTACGGGCGTGTCTTGGATCTTCTCACTGATAAAATTACCAGGTGGATCACCATGCCCATCTCCATGGCCGGGAGAGCTTCACTTATAAAGATGGTAATTCTCCCCAAGCTGCTCTACCTTTTTATTAACATCCCTTATGCCCCCAGCAGACACTTCTTCCAAGCCATGAAAACTCAACTAATCCGCCTCACCTGGGGAGGGAAACAAGCTCGGCTACGCGGGGACACGCTCACTCATCCCTTCTGTGCGGGAGGTTTCGAAATCCCTGACCTGGAGCTGTACTTTAGTTGTGCCCAAGCCCATTACGCAGCGTACTGGGCAACCCCCCATATATGCCTCACCTAGTGATTGAAGATGGCTACATGGCTGCCACCCCCAGCTCTGCATATCTAAGCGCACCTGCCGCCCCGCGACGACTCGCTTCCTCCAACTCACCACGCTACACTCCCCCTTGCTGCCTCTCCGTGGCCGGCTAGATCTGCTGGTCACATGCGAAGGAGGCTGCAGTCAACTCCTTTGAAAGCTTTCTATCACAACATGGGGCCAGCTTTACATAAACAACACATTTCGCTCCTGCGAAAACTTCTTTGGCACTACAGCGCCCACTCCCCTAGAACGATTCTACTATATCCGCCTGAGACAAGACGTCAAAACTATTACCCCATGCTTCCCATAGGAACCCCCTACACTGTCACCGTAACATAACCTCCTGCAGAAAAACCCCCCTGCGCAGAAAGACACTGCTCTATCGTGCCACCCAAAAAGATGGTATTTATGACCCCCCGGTGGCCAAAATTCGGTGGGAGGAAGAATTAGAATCCCCCATAACTGATGACCAGCGGGCATTTTGCTGTCAGCAAACCGAGAATATTTCTGCTAGCAGCCAGCTGCTCATCATCCATTATAGGTACCTACACCGCCTTTACTATACACCTGCACGCCTCATGCAACTTCATCTCCGCGACACTGATCGTTGCGACCGCTGCAGGAAGGAAGGAGCAGACTTCCGCCACCTGGCCTGTGACTCTCCCCCTGTTCGGAGGTACTGGGCGGAGGTGCTGGGGGCGCTTGACAAAATGACTGGGCTGCACATCCCCGAAGACCCTCTTGTCACACTATTAGGGTACACGGAAGCACTGACTGCCTCACTGTGAAGTACATCTCCCAAGCACTCCTGTTTGCCAAGCGACGAGTGACCTGCAGATGGGGCTGGGGAAGGTCTCCCAAATTTAAAGACTGGTTGAATGACCATACTTACTGCCAAGAACAAATGCACACCTATGCTGAACTCCTGCCGCCCTCTTCCCACCCTAGAGACATTTGGACCCCTCTACAGTCAAATCTCCTGGAGCACACCACAGCCGCTGACCCTGTCACAAAGCCCCACCCAGGTAACTGAAGGAGCCAATGAATGCCAAGTGGGGCCATTCATTCATACTCCCACCAGACTATGAGGAATACAACTCAGCCCGAAAAGTTTAGCTCAGATGATATGTGTAGGTCAGGACATGATTATTTTGCATGTTTGGTCAAACTGCGAATCTGTACAGCTAAGTGGTATTGGGTATTGTTGAATATTGTCACTTAGGCTTAAAAGAAATAATAATAATAATAAAAGAATAGAATGTAGGGGTCTCTGCCAGGGAGAAGTGTGGGCACTTGTACCAGCCAGGGACCATCTTCTCACTGGTGGGTGGAAGGGTTCTGCCTCTTCCCTGAGGCCATGGCATTATCAAGGAAGATCCAGGGCAGGTGGGGCGGTCAGTGCTGGGTAGTGTGGAAAGACCATGAAGATTCTGTAACGGTGGTGGTGGTGGAGGGAGCAAGGACGCTTTGGGAATGAGAGTGGACGGAGATGGGAACTCTCTTTGAAGGGAGTGGGGAAGAAGGGAACGCTCAGTCCTGGTGCTGCAGGAGTCAGTAACACTTTATATTGTCTGGAGGGCCACCAGAAAAAATAAACATGTGGGGGTGGGGGGACAACACATTCAGCTATGGAGTGATGAGGATCTGCATTGGGTGGAGGGAGATGGGGGCACACAGTATTTCAGATGGAGGAAGATTTGCACTGAAGATGCATTCAGCAATAGTTTTAGGAGTGGGTCCATTCATAGTGGAAGGCGGGGATACTCAGGATTGGGGTCAACACCAGTGGGAGGAGTCGGAGAGTGGGGAGTAAGGAACGTTCTGTATCCAAGGAGGCGGGTTTTCCACAGTGCAGGAGAAGGCATGCACACTCGATAGGCAGGCCTCTGTTCTGAGTTATTGGGATGGGTAGAAGTGGTGCCAGCAACATTGGGGTGGCAGCACTTCTGTGATTGGTTGGGATGCCGACCACACAGGCGTCTATGGAGAGGCCATTTTCTCTTTGTAGGCTGCATGCAGCCTACATGGAGAAAAGGGAGACTGCGTATAACTGGTTTGGCCGACCCAGGGCCGACCAAACAGTCAGCGCCCTAAGAGTGGGCGAGCCACTCCTCCCTTGCCCCCAACCAAACGCTTCTGCTTTCTCGCAGTGCGAGAAGCAGAAACATAAAATGGCATTCATAATACCATTTTATGTTTCTGCTTCTCGCACTGCGAGAAAGCAGTGGGGCGACGCTCCTCCACCCTAGTGGAGGAGCCACCTCTGTTTTCTGGGCAGAATACTGGTTGGATAACTCTGGTGGTTTACGTATTCGAAAGAGAGATCATTGTGCTCTCTCTTGTCAGAGGTTTGAATCATCATACAATAGCTCCGAGGGTTGATGGTTCTGTTGCTAAGCACAACCTGTAGGTGTTGGTGACAGATTTGCATTTTATGTGAGTTAGCCAGATGATTAATGTATTTTCTGCTAAAGATCCTTGTGCTACTTGTAGACTACGGGTCACAATCCTAATAAAACATCTTGTTGAGGTATACAAACAGCTCCATGAACCTGCAAGACGTTAATTTAAAAAACTGCGGGTTTTAACTCCGTAGCATATGGTTTGAGTGGCGGTGACTAGCTTGTGACAGTCCAGACCCCAGTCCAGGCTCCAAAAAACTCTCCGGAATCAGGGCAGTTCCTACAGAAACACTACCTTGGTCCACTGGATCATCCTCTAAGCCCTCACATACCTTTGTGTTTCACCTCCATCGTCTTCACCCCTCATACATCCTGGGTGATGTCCAAATATACCTCTTCAGGAGTGTGATCTACCTTGGGGCTAAGTGCTGACAATGTTGTATGTCTTGAACTACACAATTACAAATGTAAGAAAAAAGTTAGAAGTAATGGAGGGGGCGGTGAAGAGATACTAGTATACATTTGGGTGCATATAAGGGTATAGTTAGGGCTAGATGTACTAGGGTATAGTACGGATAGCACTTATAAAGTATGGGTTTGAGAAGAGGCTCTAGGGTGTAGGGAAGATCAGAGGTACTACGATATGGAGAGGGCAAATGGCACTAATGTATGGGTAGTGGTAGTAGGGTACAGACAGTGGTATGGGTATTAGGGTATAAACAGTGTAATATAGTAGGCTTCCGGTAGGGCTAGAGGTGTTGTGTTCCAGAAGACACACTAGAGTGTAGACATGGGTAGAGGTACTCTGGCATTGGCAGGGTCGCCGCACTGTTATATATGCACAGGAAGTGGGACTAGTGTATAGGAATGGTTAAAGGAACCTTGTTATGGGCAGAAGGACTAGGTATAGAAAGAAGACGGGGTACTAGAGCATAACATGGGTAGAGTTACTCTTTTAGGTGTAGAGATACTATGGTACAGATAGGGATAGACGTAATAGGGTACCGGTTGTATTACAGGATCCAGGGCGTAGGTTAGAACAGAAGTACGGTGTGGAGAAACACAAAGTCAAGATTTGAAATATAACACAGTGGTTGGGATTGCCTGTACTGATAGGACGTTATTACTATCCAAAGGATACCTTTTTAGCAACCTTGGAAAAATGAAAGATTGAAAAAAACAAAGTTCTGAAGCTGTGCCTTGCAGTTTGCGGGCAGCTCCTTGTTACAGGTTCATAGACTACTGTGCTATTAATAGTATGCAACTTATGAACTGAAAGTTACAAAAAGATGTCACCTAGGTATCTAAATAAAGCACAAATCCGTGATCTACAAGTAACACGAATACACGATGTGCTTTGCATCAGGCACATTAACCCTCTGTGCTACATTATGCACCAAAACTGAGACAAGACAAACCACAGATCTCTCTTAAAAGTGCATTAACCACCAGAACTACCCTACTGTTATTATTACCCCCTAAAAATTGCTGGCCACACGTGGGGGCATATCAGCAAGGAACAGTGATGAATAACGCAAAGCGCGCTTAGCGCTTTATTATTCATCGACATCTATCTCTGGAATTTATCGCCCTGGTAGCACGTTATCAACAACGCGTTGCTCCAGGGAGATAAAAATTCCAGAGGTAGCGGGGTAAATCGCCGTTTTGCAGGGAACATCGCTGGTTTTCCAGCGATGTTCCCTGTAAAAGGACGATAACCATGCTGATACGACCCACAGGGTCGTAGCAGCATAATCCACCCCCTATATTAGGGATGGGTAAGTCAGGATTTTAGCAGACGTTCGTTTTTGGAGCAAGCAGCTGGTTTCTCCAAAAACTAACATCTGCTAAAATGCTGGGGCAGTCTTGTAAATATCGCGATGTGCACATCAGAGATATTTGCAAGGCTGTACTGCCCAGTGACACCCACTTTGCATCTCATTAGAGATGCAAAGGGAGGCGTCGGGAAAAGGGGTGCTAACATGCAATTATGCATGTTAGCACCCTCTTGTAAATAGGGCGATAGTTTTATCTCCGCTTTTTTGGCTTTTCAAGCCAAAAAAGCGGAGATAAAGCCCTTGTTAATATGCCCCAAAAATATTTGCAGAAGGTACCTTAACCCCATGTGATACTTTAAAATGCTGCCTCTTTTGGGACAAATTAAGCCAGAACGGATTTACTGTCACATTTGTCCCTGTTGCCAATTTCTTTGCATCATAGTTCTTAAAAAATAAATGTATTCGTTGACTGTCAGTTTGATTTTCATGACTCCGCCACCTTTTCCTCTGCCACTCCTTGACCCCAATTAATGAGTTTTCAGAATACATTTTTTTTTCATTTCTAGAATTGGGCTGAACCAAATACGCAGGGTTCTTCCCTCACAACAAGACAACGAGAGGGTAGAGAGGCAGGAAGGAGGGCACACAGGGTGGGGTTCTGCCCACAGCAGGGAAACAATAGACACGTGTCCATCTAGAGAAAAGGATTGACAGCATTTTTTCTGACATGAAGGGCATTTGTCGGGATGATTTCGACACACTGGTAATTAGTTTCATTAAACAAAATTATAGGAAATGGGTGAATGGGAAACCTTTCTCCAGAATGCGGGTGTAGCTTCCATTGTGCAGCAGGTGAAGTGACACCGGGCCCAGAGGCAGGGGGAGAAAGGGTTTGAACACTGAATAATTACTGTATTTATATACCTCAAACAGCGGCTAGGTGGTTTCTTCCGTGCACTAGGGCCCATAAATAACACCCTTGGTACGTCACTGCTCCAGAACACGTGCTTTTAGGTGCAGGTCACTCCAGAATCGTGTGCAAACCTACGCAGCAGCAATACAGATATATATGCATTAATGTATAAAATTCAACCATCCTCTTATACAGCGCTGGCTGTCACTGAAGGCAGAATTAGAAACATGTCAGCACGACACTGGAGTCCAGCTCACCAGGCCTCCAATGTGAACACGCTGACACGCTCAAGGAGGGCAGATCCGGCCCCGAAGCCCAGCCGTCCACGGCACAGCGACGCATCTTTGTTTTTTATTCATTTATTTCTCATGCCGCCCCCGCCCCGGTGCCAGCTTTGATGAAGGGACCGCAGCGGGCGCGGGGACAATTAAAGATGGCAGCCAGTGGCGAGAGGGCCGCCAGGGATAATGTATGCAGATTGTATGCAGAGCAGCCGCGCGCCTTGTTAATTCCAAGACATGTCGGTGGCCGTGGTGGTCTGCTAACGAGGGGGTGCGCGCCGCGCCCCATCCGTCTCTGCCACCACCAGGACACGTTTTGGGAGCCAGTTGATGAAAGGCATTCGTTCTATTGGGGTGGAGGGCTGGGGATGGGGCGTGCTATGAGAGCGTAAGTGCCTGGGGGTAGCTAGATATGTGGAGGGAGCAGAGAAACACGAACATTCATTCATGCATTAACCCATGTGTGCAGGAGAAACACGAACGTTCATTCATTAATACAGTCATGGTGTTGTCCGTGACACGCTCGTCTTCTTCATTGTGTACAGGCCATATTGTACCTCCACAACCATTAATATAGCACCAAGATATGGGTGTGGGGTGGCACGCTCAGAAATGAATGACAAAGTATCTAATTTGAATAAAAATTCGGGAGTACAAGATACTCAATACTAGATTTAATGCACGGGCGGCAAGTTCCCCCCACACATAAAGTATCTAGTACAAACAGAAGTACAAGCGTCCTTCACACAATCAATTAATCAATCAATCAAGGTTTCTATAGCACAAGCTACTCACCCGGAACGGGTCTCAAGGCGCTAGGGGAGAGGGGAGTAGAGGGGCTGCAGAATCCAGAGGATCTCTAAGTTCTATCAAAGAGCCAGGCCTCGAGGTCCTTGAGGAACATAGGGAGCGGTGCAGTCTGTCGGAGGTGTAGAGGGGGGGCATTCCATGCCTTTGCCGCGAGGAGGGAGAAGGAGCCCCCTCCAGTCCTGCTTTTCTTGATGCGAGGTACCGTTACGACCAGAATCCAGTGTAGGGTCCGTAGGTGTTGGCTGATGTGGCAGTGGCGTGGTAGGTTGAGGACTACTCTGGCTGCGGCGTGCAGGACGTTCTGGAGTTTTGCAGGTGAGGTTCTTCTTGATCCCGGCGTAGAGTGTGTTGCCGTAGTCCAGTCTGCTACTGATGAGGCCGTGTGTGACAGTTTTCCTGTGTTCGGTGGGGGATCCACTTGAAGGTCTTGCGGAGTAGGCGGAGGGTATGGTAGCGGGAGGAGGTGATGGCGTTGACCTGGCGGTCCATTTTGAGTTCAGAGTCCAGGATGAGTTTGAGGTTGCGTGCGTGGTCCGTGGGGGCGGGGGGTCTCCGAGGGCTGGGGGCCACCAGGTGTCGTTCCAGGCATCGGGGTGAGGGCCCATGATGAGTATCTTGGTTTTGTCCGCGTTGAGTTGAAGGCTTCTGTCCTTCATCCATCTGGCGACCGCTTCCATTCCGTCTTGAAAGTTGCGTTTGGTGATGTTGGATTAGTTGGACAGGGAGAGGATGAGTTGGGTGTCGTCTGCGTACGATGTGATGTACAGTCCGTGTGCTCTGACGATGGATGCGAGCGGGACCATGTGGACGATGAATAGGATGGGGTTGAGGGATGATCCTCGTGGGACTCCGCAGGTGGTGAGAGTTGGTTCCGAGAGAAAAGGAGGGAGTCTAACCCTTTGCGTTCTGCCGGTGAAGAAAGAGAGGATCCAGTCGCGGGCCTTGTTCCGGATTCCCGCGTCATGGAGTCTGCGGGCTACGGTGCGTGAGAGACAGTGTCGAAGGACGCGGTGAGGTCGAGAAAGATCAAGATTAAAAAGTGTATTGTCTTTCTGTCACGGTTAAAAATATTCTATTTTCTTTCTTATATACTAGAGCTGATAGAGCTGTTTTATATAGGCACTTAAACACTTTAACCACTTTTCTAGACTATTTCTCACTGGTGATGTGCCACAATCACTACTGATTGGTTGTATTATAAATGATCCTTAACTCGAGCTGTCCATTATTTTGATTACAAATATGTATTTGATGAAAATAAAATGAATGTGATGATTTATGCAGCAAGTACATTCAGATATATACTGACTTCACAAAACGTCTAGTGTTGATTCCTACAGACATGGCTCTTTTTCCATTAGGCCAAAGCCTACAAGACGCTTGGGGACTTTCAGAAAGTTGACCTAGGAATACATTCCGCCTGTTGCTTACTATTGGCTTTGTGGTTTGCAACTCACATTTTCTAGCTTTCTATTTGCTGACTTTATTTGTTTTAGGCTGTCCAGAGTGAGTTTGTCCCTCCTGTTGCCCAAACCTTGGTTACTGAAGTCATCCACCAGCTCGCTTTCTGTAAACAGGCCTTTAAATCGAGTTTTTATTTTGTCATATTTGCTATTTATTAAAAAACAGAGGTCAAATGTCAGACTCTCTCTTCCAGGGAGCTTGATGTTTCTTTTTCTTTTTCTGACTTCAAAGTGAGAGAATTTATGTGGTAGTCCTGCTGAGTACCGATGTAAGAGGAGAGGGTGTACTATGATTTTTTTCAAGCACACAACAAAAAAAAAAAGAACTGTGCCTTTTTCAGAATTAGTACAAACCAAGCACATTTGTTGGTAATTCTGAAGTGTGGTGGAAACAAATATCTGAACATGATCAAAACACAACAAGACACTTGGTGATGACATTTGCACACATTATCATTTGTGTACAGTAAAACCATATTTCGGTGCAAATGTAATGGTTACTTCAATTGAAAATGAGTTGTCTGTAATGGCAGTGCGCTACCACACCATGCATACTCCACACACCACCGCTCCACTTCACGCTATGTCCTTCTACTCTGTGCCATGCCACTCCACTCTACGCCCCTCCACTCTAAGACTCTCTGCGACACGCCACTCAACTCCACACCATTCCAATCTAAGCCACTCACTCCACATTACAACAAGCCACTCCACCTTAAGCCCCCCACTCCACACCACCTACCGTACCCCATTCTACCCTACCCCACTCCTACCTACACCACTCCAATCTATCACATGCCACTCAATATACCCCAATATTCCCCACCCCACTTTGCTACAATCTACTAGGGGTGAGCGGTAAACTCTACTCCACCGGTGGAGTTCACATACTTTTGCCCATATCGCACACCACTTGGAGTGTGACGTTTGGCGAAAAATATGCCATCTGCCGTGGAGCGGAGTTTTCTGCCCGCCCCAGCCATTAGCTTCAAATTGCCATGTTTTTTTAATGTGCTGCGTGGTTTTAATTCTGAAAAAGGGAGATGAGTTCTCATCACTCTGTAATTCCGAAAAGTAGAATTGCACCACATGTTGTTTAACCCCTTGAGTGCGCCGCCCTTTCCCCCTCCTGTGCCGGCCATTGTATTAGCGGGCGGGGTCCATGACGAGATAGTCTCGTCATGGGCACAGCGCAACCGCGCTCCATGACGAGACTATCTCGTCATGGGCACAGAAGGGGTTAAAGTGGACGCTACAGGTCCGGCACATGTGTCGACTCTGTGACGTCACTAGAGTCAGGGAGTCCAGTGTTCTGATTGGCTCCATTTTAGAGGAGACTCAAATACCCCGGTGAGGGTGCCCTTGCCTTTGCCTTGTCACTGACCTGGGTTGGGGAAGGGGAGAGGCGGCCGCTGAGCTTGAGCTCTGCACTGCACTAGGAGCACCCCCTACACCCACCGACCACGCACGCAACCTAGGGGTCATCCTCATCTCCACCCTCTCCATGACGAAGCAGGTCAACGCCGTCTCCTCCACCTTCTTCAACACCCCCCGCATGCTTCGCAGGATCTTCAAGTGGATCCCCACCAAAACTAGAAGGATGGTCACCCAGGCCCTCGTCAGCAGTAGACTGGACTACGGCAACGCACTCTACGCAGGAGCCCCAGCCAAACTCCTAAAACGGCTCCAACACATCCAGAACGCCTCCGCACGCCTGATCCTCGACATCCCTCGCCGCAGCCACATCACACCCAACCTGAGAGACCTGCACTGGCTCCCCATCAAGAGGATAACCTTCAAGCTCCTCACCCACACACACAAGGCACTCCACGATACCGGACCAGCATACCTCAACAGCCGACTCAGCCTCTACACCCCCACCCGCCAGCTCCGCTCCGAAGACCGCGCCCTTGCCACCGTCCCCCACATCCGAAGCGTGGCCGCCGGTGGCAGAACATTCTCCCACCTCGCTGCCAAGACGTGGAACACCCTACCCATCCGCCTACGGCAGACCAAAGACCTCCTAACCTTCAGGAGACTCCTCAAGACCTGGCTCTTCGAACAGTAGCAGCGTCCCCCCCCCCTGTGCCTTGAGACCCTCATGGGTATGTAGTGTGCTTTCCAAATGCTATGATTGGTTGATTGATTGATTGATTGATTGATTGACCTGTCCTCCTGGGGGAATGTGGTGAATTCAGAGTGGCACATACTCGGGCCAGGATCTAAGGGAGGCTGCGAGCCATATCTGGAGGATTAGAGTCACAACTAGCCGGGAGTTGGAAGTCTCGGCTGGGTCAGGGACACACCGGCTGCGAAGCACCGAGCTGTCCTGATGGAGTGAGTGACCAGCTTGTGGAGCTGCAAGTGTCCAGGCACGGTTCTTACCCTTCGGGCAGGAGTGTCTGCACCATGTCGGAGTGGTGAAACTAGACCTACTGCCACCCGGGGTGGACCCTAAGTTTGCTGCCCGGTGCATGTAAGAGCTGGAGGTGGTGGACAATGGAACACTTGTTCTGGGCGGGGTATGTGGCGGCCGACGGATGACTTGTTCTCGGGGGAAGGGGGATGATGGTAGTCGATAGACATGGCTTTCTCACCTCCGCCGCCCCCAAAAACAGTGCCCCCCTAGCTATGCCTCTGTGTCGCACCCTTCCTCTAGCGAGGGTGACTCGGAGCTGGATGGCGGGCTCCCACCGTCGGACTCGGTGCTGCACTGCAGCCCCAGCCACGTGCGCAGTGAGGGTCATGACGAGCAGGAGCAGTTGCAGCACAAGGAGCGGGACCGCCACACAGCCTGCAGCTCTACTCTTCATCATCTGCTGAATCATGCACACCTTCAATACCAAGCAGCCTACCGGCATGGTCCGGCAGCAGCAGAAGGCAGGTGAGGGGTTACTACCCTCGAGGGCTGTGCAACTTACTACAGCACAAGTGCAGCCTTCCACTGACTACTGTCTTACTTAAAGCTGAACCGTTGTCTGTGCCTCTGTCTACAGCACAAGCACTGTCTGCTGCTGAGCACTACACCGCCATTGCGTTTTGTTCTTCTGGTTACTGACTGTCCTACTCTTGATTTAATACTGTGCTGCCCTTGCCCGTCCACTGCACACCAGCCACTCACTACTATGCGAATGTGCTTACACCATTCTCTGCCCCTGACTACCGTACCAACCCTGCTCTTCCACATCTGCTGCACTGCCCCTGTGTGTGCCTCTGGGGGATAGAACCAGCTTAGTGACTCCGTGAATTTACTGAGAGCTAGTGTGCACATTATCAGCATGACGAGACAGAATTTTGCAGTGCACTCTGTGGAATTTTGCAGAGTTTTTAGGTGACTCCTTGGAATTCCATGTAGAACCCTACACAAACTCCGCCCCCTACAATCTACACCAATGCACTTCACTCCCTCCAATATACCCCACTCCACTCCACTTAATCTACTCCACTTCAAACTACCTCACACAAATTTGCCCACCCAACTCACCCACCCCAATCTTCTCCACAACACTCCATTCCACCACACTTCAATCTACCCCAATTTAATCTACCTTAAAGCCTATCCAACTCCTCTCCACTCAAATCTACCCCACTCCCCTTCAATATATCCCATTCCACCACAATCTACCTCACAGTAATCTACCACAATGTACCCCACTCCAGTCAACCACAATCTACCACACTCCAATCCATTCTACCCCTCTTCACTCTACCACACTGCGCTCCACTCTGCCTAACTCTACTTCACTCCACTTCACTTCAATCTTCCACAGTCTACTTAAATCTACCCCACTCCCATCAAACCCACTCCACCCGAATCCATCCAACTCCAATCTACCCCGGCCCACTACAATCTACCCTAATCTTTCCCACCACAATCTACCCCTCTCCAAACTACTCCACTCTATTCCAATCTACCCTACTCTAATCCACCCAATCTACCCCACTCTAATCCACTCCACTCCAATCTACCCAATTCCACTCCAATCTACCCCACGCCACTCTACCCCAATCTACCCCGATCTACCCTACTCCTATCTACCCCACTCCAATCTACCCCACTCTACTCGTCTCCAATCTACCCCACTCCACCTCAATTGCCTGTCCTGCTCATGGCGTCTGCTCCTTGCCTGTCCTGTGCATGGCACCTGGTCCTTGCCTGTCCTGCTCATGGCATCTGCTCCTTGCCTGTCCTGTGCATGGGTCCTGTGCATGGGACCTGCTCTATGGGATCCTGGGACTCTGGCATCCCTCCCATGTAGACACCTCCAGCCCGATAAATTCTGCTCATGTACTTTCTGAGTCAGTGCATTTTTCTGTCCCTTCTTCTCCCAGGAACATTTGAACATTTGATCTGCTGCCTATGCCTTTGTTACTCGAACCTTTAGTACTCGAGTCCGCTGAGCTTCCAGTCTCTGTCTTCTGCCGCTTTTCTCTCTCTGTACTTTAGTCTCTTACATCCCTTCTCTGGCCCTCAGTCTTCTGCTGCAGTCTTGCTCACTCCTGTATTTTTGTCTCTGTCTTTTATCCTTATTACATTATTATGACAGCGGGTGGGCCTATATAAAGCAGAGGAGCGGCAACATGAAATATCAACAAGCATTGGCAAAGCTTGTCTCGTCTATGCTAGAGCTATTGGCTTTGGAAATGTGTTATAGCCATGTTGTACACCAGTGTGGCTTCTGTTCAGCATGGCAAAAAGTTTGTGGAATGGAGTGGGGCGGGGTATATTGGAGTGGGACAGAATGGGGTTGAGTGGAATGGGGTAGATTGGGATAGAGTGGAGGGTGGTAGATTGCCGTAGAGTGAAATGGGGTTAAGGTGGGATAGAATGGAGTAGGGTGGATTGGGGTAGATTGGAGTGGGGTAGAATTGAGTGGGGGTTAGGTAGATTAGTGTGGTAAATTGGAGTGGGGTCATTTTCTACCAATGAGTTGTACTTTTATCTAAAGAACAAAATTGCAAACAATCTATTTATAAGCATGAATGCATGATGAATGACTGAAGTTAAATACATTGCTCAAGTCATTTTTTCATATCGATGTCTAATGTTTAGACCTCTCTTAAATTTACTACCATAAATAATAAATAAATAAATAATTTTGTATTTTTTTCTATAATTTAGTGTCACTATCTCTTATTTTTGTATCATTTATCATTTGTTGAGCTCTTTATTCAGTTGAAGTTGCCCTAGTTTATTTACAGTATGTATTTCCCTGTCTAGGTGAACTTCACAATACATTTACAGGGGGCCCCTTGTCTTTGCGCTTCTTATACCCGCAACCTGTTTGCTTGGGGTTTATATGTTGATGTATGTTACATATTAATTTAGTATCTTGTGTTCCCAATCTATATGGAGCCATAACGATATTTTATCTTTTATTTCCCATTTTTTCCTTATTTTTCACTGTCCTTTTCCTAATCTCTGTGCACCTTTAGGTTTCCTTTCTAATTATCTGTAGGCTGTTAGGCATAATCATATACTGTAATGAGAATTTTTTCCTCAATTTAAATATGGACACCTTAAAAACCTTTGGTTTTACGGATGAACAGTATGCATTACTGTTTGGTGACCAATGTAGTTTTGGTCAAGTATCAAACTCCACAGGTCCTTCTGCCAATAATGATGACATCCGCAAACTTTTAGATTTAAAAAATAAAATAAAAAGAATGGAGATGGATTGACATTTTATGCTGGTATATTTAAAGGCATGTGTGATACCACAAGGCCTAATAGTCCGCAACATCCCAGGGCTTTTTGTTCAAATTAAGGAGTTTCTTGAAAATCGGTCATTATTAGCAAATAGATGTTCTCGAGATCTTATGATCTTCATAATTGAGACTGCAAAAGAAATTATTCAGGTATTAATTGTGGAAATGTCAGCATTGGAAGACAAAATTAAACAATGCAATGCTGTAGAAGAAGGCAAGAAAAAACTTGAGGAATTAAATAGGGAAATTGATTCCTATAGTGAATATTTACTTAAGCGAAAGACTGATAAGTTGAGGAAAGATATAAGATTCTATTCCAAAGAAAAGGCCTATCCATATCTTAATGAACATTTTTACTCTGATACTCAAAAACAAGAATCAGAAACATATGGACCAGTACAACCCCAACGTAAAATCACCACGTTCTCAGACACATCGGACTCAGATAATGAGTCCAGTCCACATAACACTAACTATGGACCAGAAAGGGGAGGATATCGGCATGATCAATCAAGAGGTCAATCTTCTTTTTCAGGAAGACGTGGCCCCCGCTGGGGCCCGTGGAAACCACGATACCAGTCCAGGTTCCGACCGAACTACAATTACAAAGAGAACAATGCTCAATACCTAGTAATGCGGAATGCCCAGTATTGGCGTTCATAGAACCTACACCTATCTTCAACTTATCTAAAAGATTGCTTACTAAACCTGAAACAATGTTACTCTCCAAAGGTCTATCATTTGTTCCATATACAAAAGCTGACAAATTTGAAATCTTTCAAGATATCGCCACCTTTTTTTGCAACATCCGTTAAAAAAAGAATTTTATGTTGTGAATAGATCAGAGTCAGATTCAGTTGTTGATAACAAATCTGGTCTTAGACCAGTATCAAATTTCACTCCTACTTTGGAACAGGTAGGACCGGAAGTGGGCATTTTTGAAACCATAGTGATGACAAAACTCAAGGAGATCACTAAATTTAACCCTAATCCCACCCTAAACCTACAACAACAAGAACTTAATGCATTTAAAAGTCTAAAGGATTCCAAAAACATCACACTGAAAAGCTGTGACAAGGGTGGAGGGATAGTGATGTTAGATACAGATACATACATTGATCATATGTACATGCTTCTGAATAATCCTATACACTATAGGAAGATCCCTTCTGACCCTACATCGAGAGTACAACGAAAAATTCAAACACTAACTAAGCAGGCAGTTGAACAGGATGTCATTTGTCAACATGAAAGTGACTATATGAATGTATTGGCTCCCCGTATGGCAAGTGTCTACGGGGTTCCGAAAATTCATAAGGATAGGGATAGTCCTCCATACCGACCTATTGTTACTACAATAGAATCGGTTACAGAACATATATCTAAATATATAGATCAAATTTTACGACCGCATGTGATTAAAACTCCATCTCATGTCAGAGATACCAAGGACATGATTCCAAAGATAGAGGGACTCCCCTTTAACAGCCAATGAGATACATTGGTATCTCTTGATATCGAGTCCCTTTATAGCAACATCCCCCAATTGGTGGCACTCACAGCTGTAGAGTGGTTCATTTTGACCTACTCCATTGACTGTGATGTGCCCTTCATCATTGATCTTTTAACCATAGTCCTTGATGAAAATACCTTTGAATTTAATGGAGATTTATTTAAACAGATCAAGGGAAGTCATTATGGGGCATCATGTGCCCCCACGTTAGCCAATATTTACATGGCGTATTTTGAACATCTCTATATATACAATGAGGTTGCCCCCTTTTCGAGTCGATATGTCAGTGGTCACGCTATATCGATGACATTCTGTTCATTTGGAAAGACGACCCTGAGAAACTGAAGGAATTCCTTGAATGGATAAATCTGTGCGACACCAACCTACATTTCACAGCTAATATTGGTGACCGCAGAATAGAATTCCTAGATATTGAAATAAAAGATGTAGATTCTACACTGTAAGTAGATCTCTACACAAAACCGACAGCAAGAAACACATTATTACACTTTTCAAGTTATCATCCTAAATGTCAGAGAGAAAGTATCCCAATGGGACAGTTCTTACGCCTTCGGTGTAATTGTACTAATGTTAAAGATTTAGATCTGCGAGCATTAGTCATGAAACAAAAGTTCTTAAATCGAGGCTATCCCAGAAGACTTATAACAGAAGCATATAAGAGAGCCCGTTTTTATGATCGTGACCATTTGCTACAAAACATTACCAAAATGGAACCACCAAAATTGGTTTGTGTCACTCGACACTCCACATTCAATGAAAAAATCAGGCAAACCATTAATGCTCAGTGGCATATACTCAATGCAAATGCTGAACCTGCTGCTGTACTACCTCACCCCATGTATGCCCACAAATGAAACAAAAACTTGAAAGACCTCATGGTCCACTCTAGACTCAAAACTCAACCCGCGTTTATACAAAGAACTATAGGCGGTAAGTTTCCCATCACAGGTAACCATAAATGTGCCCATTGTAAGGTCTGCGAAGGATCGATCATAACTGATAAATATAATTACCAACAAAAAGAAATTAAATTAAAATCTTTCACTAATTGTAAGACAGACAATGTAGTGTATTTGCTACTTTGTCCCTGTAACAAGGGGTATGTGGGGGAAGCTGCACGTCAGTTTTCTACGCGATTAACTGAACATCGGTCAGCTATCAAAACAAATAAACTTATGGCAGCCTAGTTAAGCATTACAAGGATATGCACCATAAAGAAAATGAGATTCGCTGGTTAATTTTGGATAAAATTGACCGCAACAATGAACACGATTCGGAATCAGTAAGGAAACGCAGAGAGGTCTATTGGATTTTTTCTCCTGGCACACAGGCTAAACTCTGAAATTCCGTGGGACCAGGCTATTCGCTATAACAACTAATTCAGACCATTGATATTTGTCCAGTTACTTCGTTCCTCATCTGTTAGTCCTTGCCTCATATAAGTCATGAGTCTCTTTATGGCCTCTATCTAACCATCACACTATAAATGTAATCGTCCAAGGTTAATGTCTGTCTAGTGATGGCCTCCTGATCATGACCTTACTTTCGATGTTCTTTACCCGGGCCACTGCAATCACTTTAACTATAGAAAGAAACAATTAATCATTTTTTTAAAGCATACGCCCACGTAACCGCTATGATCATATTAGTTTTCCTTCACTCATGAAGGCACTACCTTTACAACGAGCTAACATAGCCCTTGTTTCATCTTTTCGTCAGAAATATTAGTAGTCGTATCGCTCCCTATAAGGGTTTAAAACTCTAGTACTTCTTCCGATCATTTTTATTGGATGCACAGGTATAGCAGTCAGGGGGTCAATAATCGGTAAAACTTGATTTATCCTGCATTATAATTTGTGATGGCCGTGATGGTAAACATTTCAATTCATAACCATAGTTAGTCTCCATATAGGATGTACGTTCTCATATTTCATTTTTCATTGAGATTAGTTAGGTCTCTTTTATATAAAGCCTTAAGCTATTTATCCCACGGGCATTACGGGGTTTGGGGTTTGCTACGGTGGTTTAGTAGCTACTATAATTTCTTTTGGTAGTCAAAGATGGCCGCCGATTAGAGATTAGGTCCTGTCCTGTCCTGTGCATGGCACCTGGTCCTTGCCTGTCCTGCTCATGGCATCTGCTCCTTGCCTGTCCTGTGCATGGGTCCTGTGCATGGGACCTGCTCTATGGGCTCCTGAGACTCTGGCATCCCTCCCATGTAGACACCTCCAGCCAGATAAATTCTGCTCGGGCCGGTAACGTCAATACCGGCCCTAGTCACGTGATATTCATGTGATCCTTCGGTTTCTAGTTTAACCCCTTCGCTGCGGTGGGAATTCCGCCGCAGCGCTGGGGGGGATTTGGGGGCAGCGCGGTGGCGCTGTGCTCATGACGGAGCCCCTCCGTCATGAGCCACGGTTGAGCTGTGCTCATGACGGAGTGGTTCCGTCATGACTCCGCCCACTGCGCTAATCGCCTGCACAGGCGGGGAATCAGCGCAGCGTGGAAGGAGCGGCGGCCAACGGCCGCAGCATGACGGAACCACTCTGTCATGAGCACATGGCACCCGTGGCTCATGACGGAGTGGCTCCGTCATGAGCGCTGAAGGGGTTAAATGCCGAACGCGCGGTTCACATTCTTTTGATCCGCCAACGTAATCGGACGCTTGCTACTCATCTGGTAATAGACTCTGAGCTGCCTGCTCTCTGCTACGAGTTAACCGGTAAGTGGGGCGTCTCTTAAAGACATCGACTCCTCTCATTGCACATTTTTTTGAGTAGCGCTCTGGCATTAAGCAGCCACCATCAGTGCAGCTTCTTCGTAATTATAACTGTGCGCATCTCTCGACGGCAATACCCGTTACCGGCCTACATAGATCATCACGTTGGGGGCCTTTATGATTACATACTGACTATATTACTTGTTCTGTCTGTTAGACCGAGTGATAAACAATTATTATTCTGGACATCGTACGTTGTGAATTCTATGTTAGATTTGGGCCATCCCTCTAGATACACTATTGTAGATACTTGTGGGTTCTCATTATGATAAAAGTGTCCCATTATATGGTTCAATAAGCAGCTCTCATGTTTATGTCAACGTACAATAATCATCTCGAGACATTTAAAAGATGATATTATACTCGTTTGGTGCAATGCGGGATCGTCATTGCACATGTTTGAGAGTTTGTCTTTTCTTTTATTTACAGCAGAGGCTGCAGTGTGCTTTGGATCAGCAGCTCATTTATATAATCGTCATTACTATAATTAAGGTAACTGCTCTGCTCTCTAAAAATATTAGGGCCATATCAGCAACGGCCAGCGATAATTATCGCTGGTCGTGCTTAGCGATAATTTTCTTATCGCTGGCTATCTCTGCTTTTTATCGCCCTGGTAGCGCGTTATCATCAACGCGCTGCTCCAGGGCGATAAAAATTCCAGAGATAGCTAGGTTATTGCCGTTTTGCAGGGAACATCGCTGGTTTTCCAGCGATGTTCCCTGCAAAAGGGCGATAACCTTGCTGATACGACCCTGTGGTCGTATCAGCATAATCCACCCCCAATGTTAGGGGTGGCTTAGTCGGGATTTTAGCAGATGTTAGTTTTTGGAGAAAACAGCAGTTTTCTCCAAAAACTAACGTCTGCTAAAATGCTGGGGCAGCCTTGCTAATAGCGCAAAGACGCGTTATTGCTCTCCTGACATGTAGTGTATGTCAGGAACGCCCACTTTGCATCTCATCAGAGATACAAAGGTAGGCGTAGTGTAAAAGGGTGCTAACATGCGAATATGCATGTAAGCACCCTCTTGCTGATAGGGCGTTGGTTTTATCTCCGCTTTTCTAGCTTTTAAAGCCAGAAAAGCGGAGATAAAGCCCTTGATGATATGCCCCTTGGTTCTTTCTTGGGATGAAACTGTTCCTTTAGGAAAATCAAATCGTTTGTGCACCTGATTCCCCTGTTTTTCTCTTTTCAGTATATTCTATGAGAATGCTACATTGAGGACGCTTGGTTAATTTCAGTCCAGGCTCGTCACACGCTTATACGGTAGAACATAATATCAGATATACCTATCTGCAGACATACTGTGAGCCATTCTCAGGTTGAGCTTTCTCATGGCTGGTCTCTTTTCTTTGTTATATTTTCAGTACTATCTAACAATGGACTAAGACAGTTCTGGATTCCTACGTGTTTTTTTTTATTTCATGCCCTAGACCCATTCTGACTATCAAATTGGTAAGCCACTTTAGGTTATCTATAATATAGTAGGTAACAAGATGTCTCACCCTAAGATAATAAATGCATAGATGGCCTATAGATTTCATTAAATATCAACATGCTGTATACCAAAGAACAAATATATATTGTTTTCATTTGCAGGACCTGCAATTGTCCGTTACATTGGGTACATTTATTTATACTGACTAAGAATAACCATCTGTAGAATCCAGCATTACTCACTCAGTGGTAGGTTATTTTTACTGCTGTTATGCTTATTAACATCTCAACAGATCTGCAGAGTGATAATATGAGGAACACCCCATTTTAGATTTCTTTACTTCCTCTATATCTATCTCTCTATATCTACCCCACTTTTCATCCCTTCTCTTTTAGGTAGTAATTGTCTCTTATTCATCTTATTTTGTATTGTTTCTAGCAATTGTCCCTTATTCACCTTATTTAGTATTGTACTTTAATACTGTACACTTTCATTGGCTCCGGCATACTGTAAATAGATGTGAATTGTAATATTGTTGTGACAAAATGTATTCTTATTTATTGATTTGTATAGTGAAACTAGTGGTTTTTATTGTTAAGACATGGAAGTGATATTTAATTGTCTTTGCAGAACATACCATTTTGGAGGTGGAACTCCTGAGGAAGGCAGTGTGGGCTGCCGAAACGCGCGTTGAGGGATAACTTTGGAAACCACCCGATAAATTATTTGTTCAATGGACATTTTCTACCAATGAGTTGTACTTTTAGCTAAAGAACAAAATTGCAAACAATCTATTTATAAGCATGAATGCATGATGAATGACTGAAGTTAAATACATTGCTCAAGTCATTTTTTCATACAGAAGTCTAAGGTTTAGACCTCTCTTAAATTTACTACCATAAATAATGAATAAATAATTACAAATCAACTTGGATGGATTTAAGTATCTGGGGATCTTTGTCTCCCTGGACCCCTCGGTCCGCTATGCCCAAAATCTCCTTCCCCCTTTTCGTAGACTCAAAAGTGACATTGCTAGCTGGAAGACTCTCCCCATTTCTCTTTTGGGCAGAGCTACTCTGTTCAAGATGATGGCATTGCCACGGTTCTTGTATGCCCTACAAAATACTCTTGATCTAGTTCCAGCACGATATTTCAGGGAGGTTGAGAGCCTACAGAGGGATCTATTATGGGACGGAAGGCCTCGAATCGCCTTGAATAAGCTGCATTGGTATGATGGGGGCATTGGCATCCCAGATATTAAGAAATATTATTGGGCCGCCCATATGGCAGCTATCAACCATGGCACATATGGTACGGCGGATGACGCAGGCTAAGCCAAGGACAAGTTGCTCCTTCCGGGCGGCACGTATGGCAGAGCGCTATACTCCCGCCCTCGGCGGTTCCAGTTAACAGGCCCTACGAAACATTCGGTTCAAATCTGGCACGACGTTACAAATTTTCTTGGGTGGAAAAACAGACTAACGCTAGCCACCCCTCTTTGGGATTCAGAGAAGTTGGGCGACCTGTGGAGGACAAAGGGGTTCGATAAGTGGTACATTATTGGGATCTCAGCGATCAAAGATGTTTGGGGAAAGGGGGAAATTAAGTCATTCAGCGTGCTTCAGAGTGAATATGATTTGGTGGATACTGAACACTTTCGCTATATACAGGTTTCACACTCGCTTCAGTCTTCATTGCCTAGAGGAGCTGATCCCCGGAGGCCTCCCCTCTAGAGGACAGAGTCTTGGATGGATACCTCCCAGATAAAACGATATCATTAATATACAAAAAGTTAATCAACCACATGGTAGACCCCCTCACACGACTGCGAGATAAGTGGATGCAGGATGGGGTAGAGCTTGATGATGAGGATTGGCAGGCGGCGGTTTCCTCACCCAAGGTGGTGGCCGTCCCGGCTCGTCTGTGGCTGGTTCCGTTGAAAATCCTCCATAGAACCTACATAACAGGGCCTAGATTAATACACATGGGGTGGTCGGATGCTGGGGATTGAAAACGGCGATGTGGCCTAACCGGAACATTTATACACATCATCTGGGAGCGCCCACATGTCGGCCTCTTTTGGCGTCAGGTGAATGACACAATTAACAAAGTATTACATGTCTTCCTCCACCCCGAGGTAAGAAGGTGCCTCCTGAACATCTGGGAGCCCATGGACTTAAACGCGTCGCAGACCCAGTGGGCCACTCTGGGGTACATGCTGGCTAAACGAAATATCGCTCAACTGTGGGGGGCAGCTCACCCACCCACATTGGAGGGTTGGGAGAAAAATCTCGATTGGTGTATGTTCAGAGAAAAGACAGTGTATTTGGCAAGAGGGTGCCCTAGGAAGTGGTCACTTATTTGGAACCCGTGGAACACTTTTAGAGGAGAGATATGCACACCACCTCAAAATGTTGATCATGCTGACCCTGTTTTGCAGTGATGTTCCACTCATATGTACTGTCTGTATACTCTTCCATTCATACATGGTGTAAAATGTATACTGCTTGGCTCCTCTGTGCTGTACCAATCACCGGTTACTGTTTGATAAAAAGAATGGTTAAAAAAAAAATTAATAATTTAGTGTCACTACCTCTTATTTTTGTATCATTTAGCATTTGTTGAGATCTTTATTCAGTTGAAGTTGCCCTAGTTTATTTACAGTATGTATTTCCCTGTCTAGGTGAATTTCATAATAGTTTTACAGGGGGCCCCTTATCTTTGCGCACTGGGGATAATGAACAGGAGCACTGGGGATAATGAGCAGGAGCACTGGGAATAATAAGCAGGAGCACTAGGGATAATGAGCAGGAGCCCTGGGAACACTGGGAATAATGAGATGGAGCAGTAAGAATAATAAACAGCAGTGCTGGGAATAATGAGCAGGAGCACTGGGAATAATGAACAGGAGCAGTCGGAATAATTAACAGGAGCACTGGGAATAATGAACAGAAGCACTGGGGATAATGAACAGGAATACTGGGGATAATGAGCAGGAGCACTGGGAATAATGAGTTGGAGCACTGGGAAAATTTAGCGAGAGCTGTGGTAACAATGAGCAGAAACACTGAGAGCACTGGGAATAATGAGCAGGAGCACTGAGAGCACTGGGAATAATGAGCAGTAGCACTGGGAATAATGAGCAGGAGCACTGGAGATAATGAACAGGAGCACTGGGAATAATGAGCAGAAACACTGTGAATAATGAGCAGAAGCGCTAGGAATAAAGAGCAGGAGCACTGGGAATAATGAACAGAAGCACTGGGAATAATGAGCAGAAGCACTGGGAATACTGCGCAGGAGCACTGGGAATAATGAGAAGGAGCACTGGGAATAATGAGCAAAAGCACTGGCAATAATGAGCAGGCGCACTGGGAATAATGTGTAGGAGCACAGGCCATAATGAGCTGGAGCTCTGGGAATAATGAGCAGGAGCACTGGGAATGATGAGCAGGAGCACTGGGAACAATGAACAGAAGCACTGTGAAAAATGAGAAGAAGCACTAGGAATACTGTACAGGAGCAGTGGGAATAACCAGTAGGAGCACTGGGATTACTGTGCAGGAGCACTGAGAATAATGAGCAGGAGCACTGGGAAAAATGTGCAGGAGCACAGGGGATAATGTGCAGGAGCACTAGGAATAATGAGCAGGACCACTGGGAATAATGAGCAGGAGTGCTAGGAATAATGAGCAGGAGCATTGGGAATAATGAACAGAAGCACTGGGAATAATTAGTAGAAGCACTGGGAATACTGTGCAGGAGCACTGGGAATAATGAGAAGGAGCACTGGGAATAATAAGCAAAAGCACTAAGAATAATGAGCAGGAGCACTGGGAATATTGTGCAGGAGCACAGGGGATAATGTGCAGGAGCTCTGGGAATAATGAGCAGGAGCACTGGTAACAATGAACAGAAGCACTGGGAATAATGAGCAGAAGCAATGGGAATACTGTGCAGGAGCACTGGGCATAATGAGCAGGAGCACTGGGAATACTGTGCAGGAGCACTAGGAATAATGAGCAAAAGCACTGGGAATAATGAACAGGAGCACTGGGAATGATGAGCATTAGCACTGAGAATAATGAACAGAAGCACTAGCAATAATGAGCAGGAGCACTGGGAATAATGTGCAGGAGCACAGGGGATAATGTTCAGGAGCTCTGGGAACAATGAGCAGGAGCACTGGGAATTATGAGCAGGAGCACTGGGAACAATGAACAGAAGCACTGGGAATAATGAGAAGAAGCACTGGAAATACTGTACAGGAGCACTGGGAATAATGAGCAGGAGCACTGGGAATACTGTACAGGAGCACTGGGAATAATGAGCAGGAGCACTGGGAATAATGAGCAGGAGCACTGGGAATAATGTGCAAGAGCACAGGGGATAATGTGCAGGAGCACTAGGAATAATGAGCTGGAGCACTGGGAATAAGGAGCATGAGCACTAGGAATAATGAGCAGGATCACTGGGAATAATGAACAGAAGCGCTGGGTAACAATGAGCAGAAGCACTGTGAATACTGTGCAGGAGCACTGGGAATAATGAGAAGGAGCACTGGGAATAATGAGCAAAAGCACTGGGAATATTGAGCAGGGGCACTGGGAATAATGTGCAGGAGCACAGTGGATAACGTGCAGGAGCTCTGGGAATAATGAGCAGGAGCACTGTGAACAATGAACAGAAGCACTGGGAATAATGAGCAGAAGCAATGGGAATACTGTGCAGGAGCACTGGGAACAATGAGCAGGAGCACTGGGAATACTGTGCAGGAGCACTGAGATTAATGAACAGGAGCACTGGGAATAATGAGCAGAAGCACTGGGAATAATGCAAAGTAGCATTAGGAATAATGTGCAGGAGCACAGGGGATAATGTGCAGGAGCACTGGGAATAATGAGATGGACCACTGGCAATAATTAGCAGGAGCACTGGGAATAATGAACAGGAGCACTGGCAATAATGAGCAGGAACACTTGGAATAATGTGCAGGAGCACAGGGGATTATGAGCAGGACCACTGGAGATAATGAGCATTGGCACTGGGAATAATGAACAGAAGCACTGGGAATAATACGCAGCAGCACTGGGAATAATTAACGGAAGCACTGGGATTAATGAGCAGCAGCACTGGGAATAATGAACAGGAGCACTGGGGATAATGAACAGGAGCACTCGGAATAATGAACAGGAGCACTGGGAATAATGAGCAGGAGCACTGGGGATTATGAGCAGAAGCACTGGGAATACTGCACAGAAGCACTGGGAATAATGAGCAGGAACACTGGGAATAATGAACAGAGAACTGGGAATAATGAGCAGGAACACTGGGAATAATGAACAGAAGAACTGGGAATAATGAGGAGGAGCACTGGGAATAATGTGCAGGAGCACTGGGGAAAATGTGCAGGAGCACTGGGAATAATGAGCAGGAGCACTGGGAATAATGACCAGAAGCACTGGGAATGATGAGCAGGAACCCTGGGAGTACTGGGAATAATCAGATGGAGCAGTAAGAATAATAAACAGCCGTGCTGGGAATAATGAGCAGGATCACTGGGAATAATGACCAGAAGCACTAGGAATAATGAGCAGGAGCACTGGGGATAATGAGCAGGAGCATTTGGAATAGTGCACAGGAGCACAGGGGATAATGTGCAGAAGCGCTGGGAATAATGAGCAAGAGCACTGGGAATAATGAACAGTAGCATTGGGAATAATGAGTAGGAGCACTGGGAATGATGTGCAGGAGCACTAGGGATAATGCGCAGGAGCACTGGGAATAATGAGCAGAAGCAATGGGAATACTGTGCAGAAGCACTGGGAACAATGTGCAGGAGAACTGGAAATAATGAGCAGAAGCACTGGGAATCATGAGCAGGAGCACTGGGAATAATGTGCAGGAGCACTGGGGATAATGAACAGGAGCACTGGGAATAATGAGCAGGAGCACTGGGGATAATGTGCAGGAGAACAGGGGATAATGTGCAGGAGCTTTGGGAAAAATGATCAGAAGCACTGGGAATACTGCTCAGAAGCACTGGGAATAATGAGCAGGAACACTGGGAATAATGAACAGAAGAACTGGGAATAATGAGGAGGAGCACTGGGAGTAATGCGCAGGAGCACCGGGGAAAATGTGCAGGAGTACTGGGAATAATGTGCAGGAGCACTGGGAATAATGACCAGAAGAACTGGGAATGATGATCAGGAGCACTGGGAATAATGAACAGGAGCACTGGGGATAATGAGCAGGAACCCTGAGAGTACTGGGAATAATCAGATGGAGCAGTTAGAATAATAAACAGCAGTGCTGGGAATAATGAGCAGGATCACTGGGAATAATGACCAGAAGCACTAGGAATAATGAGCAGGAGAACTGGGAATAATGTGCAGGAGCACTGGGGATAATGAGCAGGAGCACTGGGAATAGTGCGCAGGAGCACAGGGGATAATGTGCAGAAGCGCTGGGAATAATTAGCAGAAGCACTGGGAATGCTGTGCAGAAGCACTGGGAATAATAAGCAAGAGCACTGGGAATAATGAACAGAAGAATTGGGAATAATGAGGAGGAGCACTGGGAATAATGTGCAGGAGCACTAGGGATAATGCGCAGGAGCACTGGGAATAATGAGCAGAAGCAATGGGAATACTGTGCAGGAGCACTGGGAACAATGAGCGGGAGCACTGGGAATACTGTGCAGGAGCACTGGGATTAATGAGCAGGAGCACTGGGAATAATGAGAAGAAGCACTGGGAACAATGTGAAGGAGCACTAGGAATAATGTGCAGGAGCACAGGGAATAATGTGCAGGAGCACTGAGAATAATGAGGTGGACCACTGGGAATAATGAGCAGGAGCACTGGGAATAATCAACAGGAGCACTGGTAATAATGAGCAGGAGCACTGGGAATAATGTGCAAGAGCACAGGGGATAATGTGCAGGAGCACTAGGAATAATGAGCTGGAGCACTGGGAATAAGGAGCATGAGCACTAGGAATAATGAGCAGGATCACTGGGAATAATGAACAGAAGCGCTGGGTAACAATGAGCAGAAGCACTGTGAATACTGTGCAGGAGCACTGGGAATAATGAGAAGGAGCACTGGGAATAATGAGCAAAAGCACTGGGAATATTGAGCAGGGGCACTGGGAATAATGTGCAGGAGCACAGTGGATAACGTGCAGGAGCTCTGGGAATAATGAGCAGGAGCACTGTGAACAATGAACAGAAGCACTGGGAATAATGAGCAGAAGCAATGGGAATACTGTGCAGGAGCACTGGGAACAATGAGCAGGAGCACTGGGAATACTGTGCAGGAGCACTGAGATTAATGAACAGGAGCACTGGGAATAATGAGCAGAAGCACTGGGAATAATGCAAAGTAGCATTAGGAATAATGTGCAGGAGCACAGGGGATAATGTGCAGGAGCACTGGGAATAATGAGATGGACCACTGGCAATAATTAGCAGGAGCACTGGGAATAATGAACAGGAGCACTGGCAATAATGAGCAGGAACACTTGGAATAATGTGCAGGAGCACAGGGGATTATGAGCAGGACCACTGGAGATAATGAGCATTGGCACTGGGAATAATGAACAGAAGCACTGGGAATAATACGCAGCAGCACTGGGAATAATTAACGGAAGCACTGGGATTAATGAGCAGCAGCACTGGGAATAATGAACAGGAGCACTGGGGATAATGAACAGGAGCACTCGGAATAATGAACAGGAGCACTGGGAATAATGAGCAGGAGCACTGGGGATTATGAGCAGAAGCACTGGGAATACTGCACAGAAGCACTGGGAATAATGAGCAGGAACACTGGGAATAATGAACAGAGAACTGGGAATAATGAGCAGGAACACTGGGAATAATGAACAGAAGAACTGGGAATAATGAGGAGGAGCACTGGGAATAATGTGCAGGAGCACTGGGGAAAATGTGCAGGAGCACTGGGAATAATGAGCAGGAGCACTGGGAATAATGACCAGAAGCACTGGGAATGATGAGCAGGAACCCTGGGAGTACTGGGAATAATCAGATGGAGCAGTAAGAATAATAAACAGCCGTGCTGGGAATAATGAGCAGGATCACTGGGAATAATGACCAGAAGCACTAGGAATAATGAGCAGGAGCACTGGGGATAATGAGCAGGAGCATTTGGAATAGTGCACAGGAGCACAGGGGATAATGTGCAGAAGCGCTGGGAATAATGAGCAAGAGCACTGGGAATAATGAACAGTAGCATTGGGAATAATGAGTAGGAGCACTGGGAATGATGTGCAGGAGCACTAGGGATAATGCGCAGGAGCACTGGGAATAATGAGCAGAAGCAATGGGAATACTGTGCAGAAGCACTGGGAACAATGTGCAGGAGAACTGGAAATAATGAGCAGAAGCACTGGGAATCATGAGCAGGAGCACTGGGAATAATGTGCAGGAGCACTGGGGATAATGAACAGGAGCACTGGGAATAATGAGCAGGAGCACTGGGGATAATGTGCAGGAGAACAGGGGATAATGTGCAGGAGCTTTGGGAAAAATGATCAGAAGCACTGGGAATACTGCTCAGAAGCACTGGGAATAATGAGCAGGAACACTGGGAATAATGAACAGAAGAACTGGGAATAATGAGGAGGAGCACTGGGAGTAATGCGCAGGAGCACCGGGGAAAATGTGCAGGAGTACTGGGAATAATGTGCAGGAGCACTGGGAATAATGACCAGAAGAACTGGGAATGATGATCAGGAGCACTGGGAATAATGAACAGGAGCACTGGGGATAATGAGCAGGAACCCTGAGAGTACTGGGAATAATCAGATGGAGCAGTTAGAATAATAAACAGCAGTGCTGGGAATAATGAGCAGGATCACTGGGAATAATGACCAGAAGCACTAGGAATAATGAGCAGGAGAACTGGGAATAATGTGCAGGAGCACTGGGGATAATGAGCAGGAGCACTGGGAATAGTGCGCAGGAGCACAGGGGATAATGTGCAGAAGCGCTGGGAATAATTAGCAGAAGCACTGGGAATGCTGTGCAGAAGCACTGGGAATAATAAGCAAGAGCACTGGGAATAATGAACAGAAGAATTGGGAATAATGAGGAGGAGCACTGGGAATAATGTGCAGGAGCACTAGGGATAATGCGCAGGAGCACTGGGAATAATGAGCAGAAGCAATGGGAATACTGTGCAGGAGCACTGGGAACAATGAGCGGGAGCACTGGGAATACTGTGCAGGAGCACTGGGATTAATGAGCAGGAGCACTGGGAATAATGAGAAGAAGCACTGGGAACAATGTGAAGGAGCACTAGGAATAATGTGCAGGAGCACAGGGAATAATGTGCAGGAGCACTGAGAATAATGAGGTGGACCACTGGGAATAATGAGCAGGAGCACTGGGAATAATCAACAGGAGCACTGGTAATAATGAGCAGGAGCACTTGGAATAATGTGCAGGAGCACAGGGGATTATGAGCAGGACCACTGGAGATAATGAGCATTGGCACTGGGAATAATGAACAGAAGCACTGGGAATAATACGCAGCAGCACGGGGAATAATTACCGGAAGCACTGGGATTAATGAGCAGCAGCACTGGGAATAATGAACAGGAGCACTGGGGATAATGAACTGGAGCACTCTGAATAATGAGCAGGAGCACTTGGAATAATGTGCAGGAGCACAGGGGATTATGAGCAGGACCACTGGAGATAATGAGCATTGGCACTGGGAATAATGAACAGAAGCACTGGGAATAATACGCAGCAGCACGGGGAATAATTACCGGAAGCACTGGGATTAATGAGCAGCAGCACTGGGAATAATGAACAGGAGCACTGGGGATAATGAACTGGAGCACTCTGAATAATGAACAGGAGCACTGGGAATAATGAGCAGGAGCACTGGGGATTATGAGCAGGAGCACTGGGAATAATGAGCAGGAACACTGGGAATAATGAGCAGGAACACTGGGAATAATGAGCAGGAGCACTGGGAATCATGAACATGAGCACTGGGAATAATGAGCAGGAGCACTGGGAATATTGAGCAGGAGCACTGGGAATAATTAACAGAAGCACTGGGAATAATGAGAAGCAGCACTGGAAACAATGAGCAGGAGCACTGGGAATAATGAACATGAGCACTGGGAATAATGAGCAGGAGCACTGGGAATAATGAGTAGGAGCACTGGGAATAATTAACAGGAGCACTTGGAATAATAAACAGCTGTGCTGGGAGTAATGAGTTGGAACTTTAGGAATAGTGAACAGGATACCTTGGATTAGGGAGAAGTATCACTCAAGGCAAGGAGCCCAGGAGACTAAGTGTAGGAGCTGATGTACTGATGAGTTGGGAAAGTGCTTGTGAAAATGTTTAACAACCACCTTAATGCTCTGACTTTGAAGAAACAACTCCTGGCTGAGTACCAATCCAGATCTAAAGCTGGAGTCAGCACTGAAACCGCTTCCCTGAAGATAGAGATGTCCAGCGCATCTTGGACACGGGTGAGAATGGTTTCATTGTCTTGCTCGACCGATTGGCTGCCTTTGACATGATTGGCCCTCACTGGATGCTTCAAACATTCAAGCACCAAATGGGCTTCAGACGTGTTGTTTAGAGCGTTCTCACCAAGAGACACAAAATAGTGAGGATTCAAGAACACTCCTCAGGCAAAGCGGAGACGGTATATGGTGTCCCAAGTGCTCAATTTTAGCTCTCGTAAGTAATTTACCAATGGAGAACCTAGGTCTGATTCTCAACAACTCGGGCATTGTCATGCCCCATGTGCCCACCGCACTGAGCTGTACCTAAGAACCTCAACAATTGACGGCACTGCCACTCTGAGAGCCTGCCTCTGCAAATGACACACCAGCTTGAAAGAAGCTTTCCTCTCTTAATCCCTCAAACAACTGAATTCCTCCTCCTCGCAACGTCTACGAAGACCAAACTTGATACTGTGATCCTGGTCTCCTTAAGTCTGGATGGATTCATCCCCACTCTCTTCTCCTCAGCTGACGTCCTGGTGTTCACCCTTATCCTCACATTCCAGGGTTGACAAAAGTTTCTTCTCCACACTTTAAAGAAAGTCTGCCAATTCATACTTCCTGAACAACTCAAACCGGCCGTAGTTGTGCGCCTCATCTTCCTACAACTTTGGGAATGCCATTCTAGCAGGTCCCCCAAATATCCAGTGCTCCACTCAAAGCTGTGACCTCCACTGACTCCCCATTAAGGCTGGAGTCCAATTTAAAATACATGGTATACACCTTCAAGTCCATTCATTGAAATAAGCCCTTCTACGGGGACCGGTTCTTCATTTATGGTGGCTCTTGAGGTTTCAGACACCAAGAGACTCACTCTCCTGCTCAAAGTGTCTAAATTCAGAACCTCCACTGTACAGAACCAACCCTTTTCTGGAGCTGGAACTTTCTAACCTTTGAATTAAGAACATTTAATTTGCTCACTGTTTTTGGAAAACATCTAAAGACCCATCTCTTTAGGCAATCTCTGAAACAATCATGGGTCTATTAGGCTCAAGACTGGCTTCTGTTGAGGCGAAAATTAAGAAATTACGTTATTGGACAGAAACTGAACTGTCTGAGTCTCTCGTAGACTTAGTCCAAGGTTAGAAATAAATCTTGCATACAACACAGTTCTAAAGTCGTCTATCTCATGGGTTTATTAAAAAATAGTGGGGCATATTATCAAGCACGGCGTTAAAATTATCGCCGCTTTAGCGGCAGAAAACTGCCGGTAAAGTGGCGATAATGGGCTTGATAATATGCAGCAGAGAATTCCAATAGAAGCCCATGTTGACAACAGAACATGGGCTTCTATGGGAATTCTCCAGGGCATATTATCAAGCCTATTATCGCCGCTTTAGCGGCAGTTTTCTACCGCTAAAGCGGCGCTAATTTTAACGCCGTTTCTTGATAATATGCCCCAGTGTCAGTACAGAAAGCAAAAAGTAGTCAGTTAATCTAAAGACTTAGACTAATCGTAAGTATCTAAATAGCTCTGGAAATAAGGGGGAATATCAACAAGGGCTTTATCTCTGCTTTTTTGGCTTTAAAAGCCAAAAAAGCAGAGATAAAACTAGCACCCTATCAACAACAGGGTGCTAACACGCAAATTTGCATGTTAGCAGCCTTTTACTCTACGCTTCCCCTTGCATCTCTAATGAGATGCAAAGGGGGCGTTCCAGAGTAAAATAATAGGAGAAATGTCGCTAAGCGACATTTCTCCTATTATCAAGAATGTCGCTAACCCTGTTAGAGACAAAAAAAGCAGCGCTAACCGCGGTTAATGCTGCTTTTTTACGTCTGCAAATTTTCAGACTTAGCCATGATATCCTATGGAAGGAGGATATCATGGCTAAGTTTGTCTGTCCCTATCAACAAGGTAACGTGTGATTATCGCTGGGTTTCCAGCGATAATCTCACGTTAGCCTGTTAGCGTGTGGATTTTTATCGCTATTGAGATAAGCGTTGCTAATAGCACGCTATCTCAGCGATAAAAATTCATGCTAGTCGGCGATAGTTATCCTCACGCTAAGAGCGCTGAGCGATAATTATCGCCGGTTGTTGTTGATATGCCCCAGAGTGACTTGGGGGCATATTATCAAGCCAGGCGATAAAATTATCGCCGCTTTAGCGGCAGAAAACTGCCGCTAAAACGGCGATAATGGGCTTGATAATATGCTCTTTGGAATTCCAATTGAAGCCCATGTTAGATGTGAAGGATGTCTAACATGGGCTTCAATTGGAATTCCATAGAGCGTATTATCAAGCCCATTATCGCCGTTTTAGCGGCAGTTTTCAGCCACTAAAGCGGCGCTAATTTTATCGCCTGGCTTGATAATATGCCCCTTGGAGTCTGTCTTCAAAGCAATGCTTTAAAATCACTGGCTCTCCTTCAAAATAAATAATATTGTATGCATGACATTTCGTAGAAGGGTTGGAATAAAAATGTTTCATTCGTGACAACCAATCAATCTATCAGTTGGTACAACACCCCCAGGAACGCCCACTTTCTAAGGCACCTTATTGGATTGACTGTGTATATGTAAGGAGATGACATCATACATTATGAAACACAGGAATACAATAGCTTGTTCAACAACAGTGAGCAAGGCCCAGTGACCTTGAAATTGTAACAGAAACATCCTTCCCCCCTGAGAGGAGAACACATATTACACAGTTGTATTAGGACAGACCGTGGCAGAGGCTGTATTTTCTTTTTCTTAATAAATCCTTTTATTAAGCAGTTGTTCAGTTCACAGCTATTCAGACCGAATGAAAAGCAGTACAGTGGAGGCGGGAAGCAGAGGCTGTATTTTCATTGATTTTCTGAAATAGAAAATCCTTGTGCACCTGAAATAAACATGCACTTTTCTGCAGTATTTCATGAATGATTGTCACTGTGGCCTGGTGCGGCCTAGGAATGCTAACTGAAGCAAACTTACATTTATCATTATTTTATATCAAATTAAAACTCTTTTTGACTTTACTCCTGGACTTGCTTCCATTGCTCGTCTCCTCTTCGCCTGGCTTGAACTCTCTCCTCCTCATCTCATGGAACCAATCACTGTTTATGTGTGCCCGAGCTGTCTTTCCAGTCATGGTGTGCTGCAGAAATCGCTAAAATAACAAAATAAAATAAAGGTTGAGAGCTGCAGCAAGATGCTGCTGGCACACAGGATCAAACACTGCAGCTTCAGAAGCCCATCTATGCACAAAGGATGTGGCATAACACCCCGTATCCATCAGGACAGCTCCAGCGCTTCTCCGGTTTATGAAGGAACTGAAGACAAGCCTCTTTAAACAACACCACAGCGCAGCGCATTAAGCAGCTCCGAATGAGCTCCCTATCCTATCACTCGTTAACTGACGGCCGCCTTTCATCCCGTTCAGCCACCCTCCGCCTTTGGCTAGGCTCGTGCTATACAAGTACCACATACATACATAGATTTAAAGATAAAAAGGTTTTGCAAGCAGAAACTGCGTCAAAGGCACGGTGGTCCAGAACATGCTGAGTATCAGAACAAGTGAGTCATAATTAAATAGTGCTTCTTAAAAACATCCCTCAAGAAGAACACACACAGGGAGTTTACACCCCGAGGGCCACAAGTGTTAATGACACCCCTCCCCCATCTTTAAGACTTCAAACATCGAAGAGCAGCTAGCCCCTAATACTCCAGGAGAGTGGAGCTGCTGAATCTTTTACAAACTTTTGTGGGATTTCAAAATTATTTGCAAATGGGGCACAATTCGAACACTTTTTTAGGTTACAATCTTTCATTGCGAGATCTCAAAAGCCACGTGACCATCTCTGCAATCAGTTTAAAGCAGAGGATGAAACACCCCTCGGCGGCCCATAGAGGTGCACTCAGGTGACGGATGAACTGAGTCACGGGTTATTGTAATATCGCTAAATGGATAAGCCATGGCTCACTGTGCTGTCCCCACAAAGTGTGATCCCGGAGGGGGTACAATGGAAAGACATGCAACAAGAGGCAGAAAGCGCTCAATCAAAAACCCGCACACAAACTTTGACACAAAAAAACATAATTGAACATGAGAAAAGAGATGGAAACATCAGACTGATAGAGTAAAGAGAGCCAAGAGATGTGCAAGCTCTCCAACAAACTTAAAACAATCGATTCGGGGGGGCCGTTTTCTAATAATACTTTGCAGCAACCAGGAATGTCTCAGGGATTCCTTTAATGACAAGGGGTGTGTGAGTCATATAATTATATTAACCCTGGGTAGGAACTCCGCCCGCTGGTGGAGCTTGCTGGTTTTTGCATACTCCGCGTTCCGCGGAGAACGCAAAGTTCATGCAAAACTACTGACTCCACAGCGGAGCGGAGTTAAGCCCCGGATCCTCCCGCCTCCACCCCCCCCCAATAAATACTTTTTAAAATAAAAAAGAAAACGAAGGTAAATAAAACACACTTACCTTTATCGCGGCGTCTCCAGGCTGCCCTCCTCCTCCTCGACGTGGTCCTGCAGAATCCCCTTCACCAGACGTACGTCATGGTAGGACTGCGCATGCGCACAGTCCTACACGTGTGCTTTATTTCATTCCATCACACCAGTGCATACTGAGGACAGTCTACGTGTTTCGGCGTTATGCCTTCCACATGACCATTATACGTATATATATTACCGAATAGTTATAGTTAGGATTCCTAAAGATAGGAATTCCTCAGACTTCTGCCCATTAATAACTTTGCGCTCATAGTGAGGAATCCCCACAAAACTCTACAAACCTATAACCTTTTCTGCATTAGCAGATAACACAAAGATTTGCAGCGGATGGTTCAGTGGGTACAAAGAAAATAGGGGGGTCCCGAAGAACGTTTTTCGACAACTGTATTTTCCATTGACTTTGCACTCATGGATAGCAGCCAAACAGCCAGTCGATTTCCATGAAATTTGGTAGGATTATAGATCATGGTGTGCATATAATCCTTTTTGGTAGTACAGTTAGTGGGGTAAGTATTTTTAAAGTTATAAGGCATTTAAATGTAGGCCCTTATTTAGATCTTGTTGGAACTACCACCACCCCGCTGCGGCGGCGGTCCCAAGTACTCCGTCAAGCTGATGGCGTTACATCCACAGTATTTAGATGTTGCTGAAATGGACAGGAGACCGCTACGGCGGCGATCTTCTCTGCTGGCTAACAGTACTCAGTCGCCTTCATGCCGGTGGGTTTGCGCCGAGCAGATTTAGATGTTCCCGTTGTTCTGGTGCTGTCCTGGCAGCAGTGTCCTGACTGAGTGAGGCCATAGTGGTAAGAAGACAGGTAAGTGCTACTTATCATTATCTTTCTACACATATACGTTGTGAATGTGCCATAATGTATATATAGGTAATGTGTTATTCCACTTTTTGGTACATATTGCATGCCACACAACCAACACACACACACACTTTTTAATGCACATCACAGGCACCCCGAGCACAACACCCACAAACACCACAACAACAATATTTTTTCAAGTGTCAATACAGGTGTTATCATTTTACCTTGATGAGTAGGAAAATGAACACTACTGCAACGCACTTGAGAAAAATGTTGCATGTAAGAACAATGCAGAAGTACACAAGGCTACAGAAATTGTCAATACACGAGACATAGGACAATTGTACAATTAGCTTCCCGTAGATCTCGGCGACAACTGAGCCGTTTGGCGTCGTGGTGGAGCCGGTGCAGCAAAGGAGGGACCTGGACGATGGGGTGCAAGATGGAAACGGCAGCGGGAAGTAGGAAAAAAAGTACGTTTTACCTCATTTCCTTTGATTCCGCCAACTTGAAGCAGGAGGGATTCCCACCACAGTTGCCATGGTGGAAAGGCACATCGTAATCGGGACGGAGGAAATCAGGCTGAAGTTCTGCCGACAGCCACTTCTGCCTATAACGCCGTCGATGCGGTTGGGAATTCCTGACGGAGTCAGCAGAACTCTGGTGGTCTTTCGTCTATGAACCAGCCAACATCTAAACACGGCAGGCAGACCTCCATGTCAGCAAGCGTCAAGACTGTCAAAAATGCAACGGCAGGACCTAATCTAAATCAGGCCATAGTGATCCTCTTCATTTGCTCACTCTTTCCTTCGTTTTCACTTTTTCCTTAGTTTTCACTCTTTCCCTTGTTTTCTCCTGCCCCTGCTGCCCCAATGGCACCTCCCCCCTCTAGTGTGTGTCCTTCCCGCTCCCACCACCCAGCTGTCCCACCCTCCCCCAATCCCTACTTAATGGCAGCCGCTGTGAGGACACGAAGTGGACAAGTGTGGCTCAATGGTTAGAGTGGCAGACCTCGATGCAGAGCACTGGTCCGGGACCAGGGTTCGATTCCCGTCACGGCAGGGTCTCGGGCTATAAATTCTGCGGACCGGATATTCTCGCCTCAGTGCCTATTCTAATCATGGGTCCCACGCTGCAACTCTGGGCAATAGCTTGCTTAATCTCCACAACGGCCCCAACAGCGCTGGGATGCCTGGCCTCACCATGGGGGTGCCCAGGAGTGGACACCTCACATGGAAAGCCAGGAAGGGTTCCACAGCGGTATGAGTAAAAGCGCCAGGATGCCCCCGTTGGGGGTGGCAGTGCGCTATACAAACACATTCATATTTACATTTACACACGTAGCCCGTCTGTGCTCATCTGTGACCAGACAGCGACCAGTGTCAGGGATCCTGGTCCCCCGGCCTGCCTCTGCAACAACTCCAGCACCCTCCACGATCTCAACCCCGGACACAACAACAACTGCCAGCTCTTGACGCCGACCAATACCCACCGCCCTCTCTTTGTCATCGCACACAAACTACATTGGATGATCAACTGCTTCTTTGAGACTGCCACCTTCCCCAATGACGGGGAACATACCAAAGTCAACCCCCTCCTGAAGAAACCCTCCACGGACCCGACGGACCTCAAGAACATCAGGACCATCTCCTGCTTCCCTTCACAGCCGAGGTCATCGAAAAGGCCGTCAACACCCAGATAGAGAACTTCATCGAAGCCAACATCCTGGACATCTCCAAATCCGTATTCCAAGGCAACAACAGCACTGATACGCTCTACTTGCCACCACCGACGACATCCACTCCCTCCTCCACCAGGGCGAAATGGCAGCCCTCATCCTCCTTGGCCTCTCAACTGCATTTGACACTGGATCCTACTGCACCCTAGCCACCAGACTCAACGACGCCGGCATCAGTGGCAGGGCTCTCGACTGGATATGCTCCTTCCTCACTGGCAGAACCCAGCGAGTCAGACTCTCCCCCTACCTCTCGGAACCGTCAGAGACCAACCGTGGAGTGCCCCAGGACTCCTCCCTCAGCCCCACCCTCTTCAACGTCTACATGGCCCCCCCCTAGTCAGGAACTACAGGATCAACATCATCGTTTATGCCGACAACACCCAGTTTATCCTCTCCCTCACCAATGAACCCATCACCAAACAGGAATGAAAGCTGTGACCACCTGAATGAATATTAGTTGCCTGAAACTCCTCATCCTTGGCTCCACCCCCTCCACATTGAACAATGCCTGGTGGCCCTCAGCCCTCGGAAATCCCATCCCGCCACCCCGACGGACCACGCACAAAAACCTCGGCATCCTACTAGACTCATCGCTCACAATGAACCGCCAGATCAACCCCGTATCCTCAACCTCCTTCAACACCCTCCGCATGTTCCAAAATACTTTCAGATGATTCCAACTGAATCCAGAAAAACTGTCACACACGTGCTCATCAACAGCAGACTGGACTAAGGCAATGCTCCCTATGCCGGAATCACTAAGAAACCCCTTCACGAACTCCAGACGGTCCAGAATGCCGCAGCCAGACTGATCCTTGACATCCCCGGTCGCAATCACATCACCCAGCACTTCCGCAATCTCCAATGGCTTCCAGTCGAAAGAAGAATAACCTTCAAACTCCTCACCCATGCATACAAGACCCTTCACAACACCGGACCCGCATACCTGAACACCCGCCTATCCTTCCACGCACCCAAAAGACACCTCCGATCAGCCCAGCTCTCTGGCCACTATTCCTTGTATCAGCAAGACCAGAATGGGAGGAAAATCCTTCTCCTACCTCGCAGCCAAAGCCTGGAACACGCTACCCATCCACCTACGGCAATCTCCCTTATTGCCCGAGTTCTGGAAGGACCTCAAGACCTGGCTCTTCAGATGATCCCAGCAATCAACGGAGCCACCCCCTTCTCCCCCAGTGACTTGAGACCCTCACGGGTGAGTAGTTGCGCTTTACTATCCCTGATTGATTGATTGATTATCTGTGGCCACTGTAGTTTCGCAAACGTTTGTGGTATTTCGGGAAAGTACCACGGTACATAGCGATAACAAGTCATTCTGTGATTGGCTAATGACTGCCTTTACAAAATCTAAAAGCAGATGTTGTTTTAAGTATACTTTGGTTATGCTCTGGGCTAGGCCTTAGATATAGGTAAGTATTAGGTTTTATATTTTTCCCTACCTAGTACCACTTTATTAAAGTGGTACTAGGTAGAGAAAATTATTTCAAAGTTTCCATATCTTTAAAAAAATGTACAGAGTACCGCAGTACTTCCAAGAATGTGCAGCAGTACTAAAAAATAAATGTTCAAAAAATAAAAATACACTGTAGTACACTATATTTCACAAATATAGTGTACTACAGTGTATTTAATTTTTTTACATATTTACTTTAAAATAAACTAGCACAGTACATGCTACTACCTAGAAAGTACTGCGCTAAGAAATCATTAACAAAAATGAATGTGTAAAAAAAATAATTACAATTTAGTGCACTATATTTCACAAATAGAGTGTACAAATGTGTACTTTTTATGTTTTACGTATTTATTTTTTTGATTTGCCTATAACTACTGTGGCATTCTGTAGAGAAGTGTATGGTAGCGCATAAACTTTAAAAACAATATATAGAAAATTATTATTTTCCCTACCTATTACCACTTTAATATAGTGGAAATAGGAAAGGAACAATAATAAAACCTACTACTTACCTATATTTAAGGCCTTAACTCAGGACACAGCCACAGTGTAGTGAAAGCTACATGGCTGTGTTTTACTTTTACAACTGTTCGCTTGAAAAATGCATGTCGTTCAAGCACAATGTTTGGTTCATCAGCAAATTGCTTGCGTAATCTAAAAATTGCCTCAAGATAAATATTCCACTGGCCATCACCAGAAGGTGCCGGCATAGGTGACAAACTGGCAAAAATCTGTGGCGCGGCACAACCAAGACTGCCAAGCAATAAAGCAAATGTGCGTGAAGGACAATATCCTGTAGCATCAATAGCAACCCGATGATTCTAAACTATTTGCACCAAGGTGTCCATTTAATTACAGTTTTGCCTGGATGAGTTAACAAGCATTGAAAATGCAATAGGTCTCGCCTTTGATTAAGTTAAAGCCATTGGCTTTGCTAATGGTATTGTATAGCAAAGCAAATGGCTTTAACTTAATGAAAGGCGAGACCTATTGCATTTTTAATGCTTGTTTTTGCTTTCAGTGGAGTGATCCTTTAGAAAAACAAGTTCACAGCACTATAACATTTTGTGCGCAACTGCATCATTAGAGAATTTAACAGCTGTAAGAATCAGGGAAAAGTTTTGCTTAACACAATAAGATGACACATTTACATTAAGCGTCTCTCTCGCCCTGGACTGTCCACGAGTTTCCCTCTCCCAGCTCTGTCTTTTTAGCAGCGGCTCTTAGGGATAAAAACAGAATTACGAAGACTAAAATGCAACAAATGTTGTGCTAGCCAGCAGATCTGAGCGTCACAAGCATGAGCTAACTATAAACTGTTCAAAGGCGATCGCTAAACGTAGTTTAAATGTGTGCCATTGTAACCTTCTAAATGAGAAAAAATGGACACGTGTCTCCATGCTAAAAAGTAAAAAATGTATTCTGGATTTGAGTTATGTCATTTTTTTTGTGGTTTTTATACAATACAAAATAAAAAACACCACATTGACTTTTCAGCTTCTCTGGCTAAACATATTTCTGAATCTACACAGAGACCCACCCCAAAAACTGGATCGTAGCTTCAAACATGGTGGGGAGCAGTGTTTTCCATCAAGTTGCACCTCCTATCCCCAATAGTCTAGGATGACTACAAAGGGATGTGGGATTCCTTGGTGGCAGACAATGGAACCCAGAGCCTCATTCCTTGCCAGTCGTCATGTTTAGTTATGGCGGTAGACCGCAGTACAATTATGTAGGAGTTGAAACAAAGCTTTTTTTAAACGATTCGGGAAGCGTGTGTGCGCGCTTCGGAAACCTGTTTGTTTATTTTTCTAAAGCACACACATGCTTCCCGAAGACTTTTAAAAAACGAATCATAACGACTAAAAGTCAACAACGGAGCAGGAAGCGGAGCAATGTAAAGAAAATAATAATAAAAAGTGTGTGCATGCGACTTGCAAAGGAGGTCAGTTTGTGGATCTTCAAGTTTAAAAGACACATTCGCACCCTAGTTACAATCTGAGATTTACTCTTGTCCATGGCAAAAGTAAGTCTGTATTCATGGTGGAAATTCCCACAAAGATGGCGTGGGTGAAGGTAACGAAGTTTCAACACACGGGGAAAATCTCAACATTTTAAAGTGCAATTGCAATTTTGTGTTATGTGTACATACGCTCAATGATCCAATGCATAGATTTACAAATACATGAATGGAAACCTGTGTAAGCAGCATGGAATTTAAAAAATAACTTCACTACCAATCTGTGGATCTGCGACTGTTAATATCCTTGTTAGTCAGAAATGTATTCCAAATGTAGACTGAAACAAACTTACGCTACAACATTTCCAGCTGTGCCCGCCCTCATTAAACGCTTCACGGTATCAGGAACGCAGCGTTACTTGCCGAAGGGGCTGCAGAGACCCTCACCGCACAGCAGGGCCAGCCAGGAGCCACCCGGGCTCAGCATGGCACCGACCTATACCGGGCATGGACTCAGCCTGGCAGTCAGAGATTCATGTGCAAGTTATCTCTCTCTAATGATGTCATGCTAACCGCATCCCCTCTCGAATCATGATTTTAGGGATCAGGCTGGACCTCTGCGTGCAGTGACCTGTCCAGGTAGAGCCCGGAGCAGGGGAGCAGAGGAGACACCCCAAGAGAGGGCTTTCCATGTAATGGGAGGAGGGGCTGGGTAATATCTCAGACCAACACTCGCCCGTGATGTTTGCTTCAATTACTCCTCACAAGTCCTCTCCACCCGCACCTCCTCCCAAACATGCTCCTGTGCGTGGGAAGCAAGCGAATAAAAGGGCGGGGAGGCTGACAGAGAAATAGATGCTTGTGGGGTTTTGGTAGGAATCTGTAAGTGAGGCACGCATTAAGGAGACGGCGGGGCTGTGGAAACAAGACAGGTTAAACGAGGAGGGATGGGGAGCGCATGAGAGAAGAGGGGGTGAAAGTGGAGCGTAAAGAAGGAAGGGTGCGGGGGAGGGAGAGCCGAGAAGAGACGCGAGGGGGTGGTGGAAGCGGAAGGGATACACCAGATGAAAGCCACAGGTTGGACAAAGTGGGGGGGGTCGCCTGGTAGAGGTGGGCTGAGAAGGGGAGACACCTCATACGCCCTGTCTTCCACCGATGGAGAGCCTGTGCAAGGAGATAGACTGGCCGAGCCGGAGAAGGTGCACCAGCGGCGAAAGGGTCATGTGGGGTGCATGGGGCGTGGGGGGGCATACAGCCACGCCTCCTCTCCCTACACGAGTCAATCATGAGACTTGCCCTGGGGGGTTCTGGATCCCACAGCACCCCCGCAATACACGAAAGCTCCAGGCAGGAACTGCCCCTTAGAGCAACCGCCCCTACTCACGCCACTCCGGACACCCCCTCCGCTCCGGAGCCTTTCACGTGTAAATCACGAATTTCCGCTGTTTATCTGGACAGGTCTAGATAAAGGGCCTCGTTCATGTGATGTCCCCCGCCTGCTCATCTGCAGCTTGCCGTCCGGAGAGGGGTCTTGCAGAAGAGCAGAGTGTGTCATGTGGTTTACGGGGAGATTTAAGGGTGCGACGTTACTGAAACATAAACAAGGAAAAAACGCACGCAAAAAAAAAACGCTCGCCAGTCAGCCACTGTTTATTTTTGCATCGCGCTGTCACTTTAAGCGCGATGCAAAAGTAAACATGCGGCCTGCTTTCCTTCTGCCATGAAAGATTTCTTGTCTTTATGGGGCCATGTGTTTGAAACACATGGCCCCATAAAGATAAGAAACCTTTTACCACACACGTAAGTCAAGCGAGCCAGTCCAACTGGGACAGCTCTAAAAGAGAAAAGTGTACGTCACTGGAAGCTCTTTTCCAATGGCTGGCCACCGTTTAGCATAAACGGTGATGCCAGCCAATGGAAAAGAGGGGCGGGGCTTAAACCCGGCTAGTGAAAGCTACCCTAAATCATTAAATCTTGCCAGCGAGACTGCGCATGTCTGCGCAGCCTACGCCAGGCGAGACCTAAACAGGGAAGGTTGAGTCATAGTTTGCTGTGAACTTGTCATAGAAGAATTAATACTTGAATTCACACCTAAATTTGAAGTGGACATTATCACACAAAGTGTATACAAATTTAAGAAATAAACAAAATGCCCAGTATATAGCCAAAAACCCAAAACAAACAATATAAACTACCACAAAGGTTCAATAACAGTTTATCATATACAAATGTAGCACACAACAATACCTGTGCGTACTACGTCCAGCACACAATGTACTTATCTCCGAATGTGCATGCCAGCAAACAAAGCTTTTGTAGATCAAACGTAAATAGCGTGTGGAAGCGGTTAACTCAGCCAACCAAAGATGCCCGCCATGGACGTTGATGTGATGACGTGGGGCTGGATCAGATGTGCCTGACCTAGACTTCAAAGCTCAGCTTCAGTACAACACCAAAATGGCTGTCAGCACATTAGCGTGATGATGAAGCAGTGTGTCGGGTTTGCCTGGCCCTGTCTCGCATTGATCCCTCTACACAACTCCGAAGCTGAAACAGGATCGCAGAAAAATACGCTGGGGAAAACAGGCGGTGTGGGATCTACCGATGAGGCCTGCAAGCAAAAATGTCTTGTGAGAGCATGGGTGGTTAAGGACCTTCACTGTGTGGATTATTTTTCGTTTTAGAAGATCCCCAAAAAATAAATAAGTGCTTTCCTCCCGTCGGTGGGCTAACGAAGGTCAAGTCATTGCCAAATAAAATGAAGAGCATCCGATCCAAAGATGTTTACAACAAGTTGTAGGAAACTAGCTCTATATATATTACACCAAAATGTGGTATAGTGTGTATAGAGTCCAGGTGACCCCAGAGGTAGGCAGAGGGTAAAGTTAGAGAGAACCTTACTCTCTATTTGTGGTAGAGTGGTCAAGCAGTAAGGCAGTATCAGAGGACAGTGTTAAGTATTTGATGTACACACTCAGTCAGCAAATGAATTCACACACTCAAGAACTGAACTCTAGGCCTTTTGTGTTTGTATAAAAATATATACTATTGTTTTATTTTTAGAACCAAGCAAGCCTGGCACAGGTAAGTATTAAATACTTTACAGTAATAAGTAACTGATTGTAGAACAGTTTGAAAATGCAATTGAACTTGTACTTTGTTTGATTTACAGGGGATGCAGTAGGTTGCAACACTTAGCAAATACAGTACATTGAAATGAATAGGCTTTTTCAGTAAGTTACTTTTTACGTTACTTTTCTAACTCAGTGCTGGATACCTAATTCAGCACTGGGACATTTCCTGCAAACAGGTAAGTAAATACGTTTTGGTTATTTGTGCGATTTTTAAAGAATATTTTTAGATTTCAAAACTCCACACTTAGAAACTTTTTGGAAGAAAATTGTCAATGTTATCCTATGGTGGAAAAACAGGTTATCAGTTCACAGGTAAGTTATTGACTGTGGGAGTTAAGGTTCTGGGGTTAGACTCGGGGGTCCCCCAGGGTCAGTGATGCACTCTTTTTGCACCCTCAGCGGCACTAGGGCGGCCGGGTGCAGAGTGTTGAGGCACAATGTTCTCCAGTGGGGGATAGGGGGCCTCAGGTTGGTGGCTGCTGGCAAGCAGGCCACTGGGTTGTGGGAGCAAAGTGCCTAGGGTTTAGGTCAGGGCAAATGGGGAAACTAAGTAGCACAAAAGGTGCACCCTCAGAGGCACTGGGGCAGCCGGGTGCAGGGTGCTGTTTGAGGTCGGGTGCCCTGTTGTTTTCAAAGGAGAACCTCCGATTTGCAAAAGCACTGCAGGCAGGGAGACTAAGGACTTCTGGGTGCGACAACCACTTCGATAGGTAAGTTGGGAAGATAGGGGTTGGTTAGGCACCGTCGGTTTGGGCACACAAGGTCGATGGGTGTCGGGCGCAGGGGTGCCTTTTGGGGTCGGATCTTCTTACCAGCTCTGGGTCGCGGTCAGGCGGGCCTTCTGGATTTAGGCTGTAGGCGTCGGATGGAGGCTTAAGGCAGGTCAGGGATCACCGGATCCTGGGTCAGGATCGCCGGGGTCACCTCCTCGTGGTGTTTTTCCACTCGAGCTCGGCCGGGTTCGGCGGGTGCAGAGTGGGCTGGATTTGCGGTCTCCGGCTGCTGCCAGAGGTTTCAGTTGAACAAATCCGGTTTTCATGGGAGAAGCAGTCTTTGTAAGTGAAGGCAGGCAGGTCCTCCAGGGTTTTTGAGGTTGCTGGCTGCAGGACACACCGGGATTTCGCAGGAGCAGGTTCGAGGGGAGACAGTCCTGTAGGGCTTGGGTCAATTCACTGGGCGTCTTCCTCTTGTTAGCTGGCTGCACGGCTGTTCAGTCCTTCTTCTTTCCTTCTCGTCGTTTCTGGATCTGAGGAAGCAAGGTTCACGGTGGACCCTAAATACTAGAGTTAGGGGCGTTACAGGTAGGTAAGGGCAGGGAACAATGGGTCCCTTCCCAGGGGTGGGTACATCCCCTATCGTGCCACCCACCCTCAAGATGGCGGGGACTCAGAGTTGTGCTTCACCCCGCCTCCCCCACCTGAGGGGTGGATTTGGCAGAGGTGGGCACATCTCTTTCCCTCACTTGATTTTCTCGCTGGGTCTCTCGCCCAAAGTGGGGGGGTAGAACCAGTGGGGACCAGCTGCTGAAAGCAGCAAATGGTCTGGGGAGGCTCACAAAGGTGGCATGCCTTTGAACCTTCCCCTTTGTGAACCCCACCCATCCTGAGGGAGGAGGCTTGGCACCTCGTCCCAGGATGTGCATTGTTTCAGGCCCCCGAAAGCAGCAGGCACTCGACCCAGGGGTCCAGAAACATGTCTGCTGGTGGCAGCCTAAGCAGCCACTCAGTCAGGTCACTAGAAGTTGGTCGAGTTTCAGCGGGCATCTCTAAGATGGCCTCTGTTGTGCATTTTACATTAAATCCCACACTGGCATCAGTGTGGGTTTTATGTGCTGAGAAGTTTGATACCAAACTTTCCAGTCTTCAGTGTAGCCATTATGGTGTTGTGGAGTTCGTAATGACAAACTCCCAGCACCATATACTCTTATTGGCAGCACTGCACTTACAATGCCCAAGAATGGACTTGGGCACTGTAGGAGTACAGGGCTCATGCACCTGTACCCTCACCACTGGTATCGTGCACCCTACCAGAGGGGTGATTGATCTATGCCAGGGCAGTGGTTTGTGGGCATGGCAAACAGAGATGTGTGCCATGTCGACTCTTCACTTTGTTCTGCAACAAGACACTCAGCCTGCAACGGCAGTGTGTGTGTGTCAGGGTACAGGACCTCTAAGGGTGGCACAATAAGTGCTGCAGCCCTTAGAGGCCTTCTCTGGTCACAGTGCCCTGGGTACCTGTGGTACCATTTACCAGGGACTGCCATGTGCCCAGAGATGCCAATTGGGTTTAGGCTTCAATGCAATTTTAGGGAAGGAACATAGGCCCTGTGTACCTGGTTAGCAGGAGCCCAGGGCCCACTCAGTCAAAGAACATTAGCAATTCAGCAAAAAGTGGGGGCATACCATGCAAGAAAGAGGGCCCTTTCTCACACAAGTAAGCTTTTATTCTCCGTTACAAGCCCACAATGCACCACATCCTGGCCACTCGGATCCCGACAGTGTAACCGCCTTAACGGGAACCAAGCGGACATTCCGAGCCGTGAACATGAGCTATCATTTAAATATACTCAAAGCAACATGACATGCAAGACATGCTGAGCGAGTCTGCTCAGCACGAGAACAACATTCCAATCATGCACATAACGCTTTACATTTTATTACAGATGGCCTCTTTAAAGGCAATGCCAAGTCAAGGTGGTAGGTTACCAAAAAGGCCCCTCCCCGCATTTGGTGTTCAGTTCAGCAGTCAAAGTGGTATTTTATCTGTAGTGCTTAATTCCTTGCAGCCCACTAGTGGTCTGTGGTTCCAAAGATTGTATATTTCTAGGTCTACCATTAGACAAGACCTTTTGATTTTACTTAGACTATATATCAGCTGTGGCTGGCACGGATCGGGGGTGGCGGCGTGTGGTGCAGTCGGGGGGCCAGACGTGGGAAAGAAAAATTAAATTCCACTTATCTCTTTGCCGAGTCTCTCCTCCTCATCGTGTCTCTCCTCCTCGTCCCTCCCTCCAAAGGAATAGGAAGCACCCAGGTTTCCAGGCTCCCCTGAGCCAATCACAACACTGCAATGCAGCGTTGTAATTGGTCTGAGCACCGATGTTTGGTGCTCAGATGGGGGCTAGGGGCCTGGGCATGTTCTCCACCCCGGCTGTAATGCAGTGCGCATGAATGTTTGGCTGGCCTGAGACAGCCTGCCAAACAGTCATGCGCACTTTACAGAGTGCCCTCTAATCCTCCCCTGCTCTGAGAGCAGAGAAGCCCCGCCCCACCAAGCTGCCGCACTGCCGCAGCAGGAAAAAATGTAACGATAATAACATTGAGTAATTATCATTTTATTTTTCCTTTATTTACACTGCTTAAAAGCAGTGGGGCGATGCTCTTCCACCTTATCGAAGGAGCCGCCACTGCTATAAATATAATACACTTACTTTTAGGATCTTTCAGCAAGACATCTTCATCCATTGGTCTGCTGGAGTGTCAGTCACATTTTTCTTCTGCCTATTCCTGCATACAGCCTGATAAAATTGGTTGGCTCACTTCAGTCATTGGCTTAGTTCACTGTGAGTGACGGCCTTCTGCTCTTTCACAAGGAGCACATCCACTCACAAAGTAGTTCCATTCATTGCCAGGGACTACTATCCAATGTGTGCTCTTTAAACCAAAATAAAATATTGTTTTTAGCCATTTTTTTTGTATCAGTGTGGATCTTGTAGCTCCCCTAGCAATGATGTCTTAAAAAAACCTTGACAAAACAAGCACTGGCAAAAATCAAAAGGCTCGCAACCAACAGCCAGATCTATTGGCTTTGGCAATGCTTGTTTGAAGATGCAGGCAGGCTGAGGTAAGCTTTAAGGGGAGGTGTGACGTGTGTTGTGTCCTGCTGGACACGTTCTAGTGTCACAGCAGACACAGAGTTGTTAACCACTCCCTTGGGGGAGTGGGCACACATGCACCCCCATCCATCTATCACAGGCATCACGAGTGACGTGAGCCTGTTAATAAATGGGCCCGGGTGCTCGTGCTTGTGGCCAGTTCCAGTAACACCCCTCACTGTGTCTGTGTCATCACTCTTTAGTTATGTGGGCGCAGGGTCCACTACACAACATTGGCGATGAGGGGTTCTGACCCCATGCCGTGCCGCCTGCCTTTCTCAGCTGCGAAAGAGGTGGTAGACCTCCACAACCGGATGTTGCTCGCCCGTCGATGTGAGCACATCACCTCAACAAAGGGTTCAACTGCAGCTGTGTCAGAGGGAAGAGTGAACGGAAATGGTCCGTCTTCAAAAGCCTGCCGTCTGTAGAGCACAAACGGCAACCCCCAGGTAGGACAGTCCCCATGTCAAACAAGCCCCAACCTTGTGCGGTGCCCGAACCTGCTGCCACTTGTTCCTGCAAGAAGAGGAGCAACCTCCCAGTAAGACACATGAAAACCCCAGCGAACACCTCATGTCCCAGCGAAGGGGAGTCACCTCAGACCAAAAGACATGTTTCCACCGGCATGGTACGAGAGTGCAGCTGACGTCTCCAAGCCAGCGTTCGTCACCTGAACCACTCAGGTTAAATTATGAGTGCCCACCGAGATCGTCCTGCTGCAGTCAGAGTCGCCAGCCCCCGTCTGCTGTCTTCCTGCTGTCTGCTGCCTGATATGAGAAGCTGATGGACCCTGTGGTGTATAGTTAATTTTTGTTTACCCCGACAGGTTGGACTAGGCGTTGTTTTGTTTTCATAAAAATTTGGGAGGAATGTTGTGTCCTGCTGGACACGTTCTAGTGTCTCAGCAGACACAGAGTTGTTAACCACTCCGGAGTGGGCAAACATGCACCCCACACCCATACATCACAGGCGTCACGAGTGACGTGAGCCTGTTAATAAAAGGGCCCGGTGCACGTGCTCGGGGCCAGTTCCAGTAACACCACTCACTGTGTCTGTATCATCACTCTTTAGTTATGTGGGCCAGGGCCCACTACACAACAACATGTTCAACGGCTGAGGCTGAGGTAAGGACTAACAGTGTGCGAAGGACTATGCTACGCTCGCTTAGTTTGCGTAGTTTGCGCAACTACGCGCTACGCGAATTGCATGTAGCACAGTGCAAAAACGCGCAGCAGGCATTTTTTGCTTGCTCGCGGTCCTCAACATCAAGTTGGCGACCGCCAGCGAGCAAAATGACATCCTGGCGAGACTTTTTCCTCGTTCGCGATCAGCAACATCAAGTTGCTGATCGCGAGCGTGGAAAAGAAACCTCTCTGCGAGATTGTCAACGTGGGGAGGTCAGGTTTCTCATTGCGAGTGGTCGCGTATGCTCTTGATGAGAAACTACCAGTCCACGTTGAGAAAACTGCCGCTCGAGAACAAATCTACTCGAGCGGCAGAAAACGACCACTTGCACTGTGCAAGATGCCGTTTGCAATGATTGCACAGTGCGGACAAGCATCTGGCACTGTGCAATCAGTGCGAACAGCATTTTCCCTACCACACCACGCAGCTCGCGTAGCTACACGTAGCTCGCGTAGTGCGAAGTGCACTTTGCGCAGCTATGCGTAGCGCTACTACGCAAACTACGCCCAGGGTTACTAAGGACGCACTTACCAAGGCATATGTTCTCTGGTAGAAAGAGCAGCTGAGCCGACACTGTCCAATAACTGCGCCTGACCTCTGAACCGGAACTACTCCTCAATGAATACTTACAGTATACACTCGTTATTGTCTTCGCAACTGCTCAGTTCATGGCCAGTCATCCGAGGGCGCAATGGATTCATATAGTGCTGCTGCTAATATTAAGCAGTAGGAGGGGACTTCTCTGCGCTCGGTAGTATTTAGGCGCTAAAATGCCGGGATTTTCATGCCTGCCATCGCTCGCTGAAGTAATTGGCAGTGAGGTGTCTGGTTCAAACCTCCTCTGTCCCCAGATGATTCCATCACATCCGAGGCGCCCTCGGGACTACAGAAGTTCAACAAATAAGAAAGTGTCTCTGCAAATAAGACATTGTCCAATGAATGGATTGGATTACATGTGCGGTCCTTTTCCCCGGAGGGTCTTTCTTTAAACTTGCTTTTTTGTTTCCAGCCTGGACAAGAAAACAACGTCTTTCGGATTAGGCCACATTCACTGACTGGCCTGCTGCGTCTCCGCCATGTTTCTTCTGAACCTTCTCAGGGGGAAATTGTGTCCTTTTCAGACAGTATGTCATTTTATGTTAAGTTCATTTGTGTAGCGCACAATCTGCATTAGTATGGCCTCACAGCGCTAATAGAGTTCATCCTTCATTCTGTGGATCCCATTGCAGACATACGCCTGGTGTGACCTTGGAGCTGTCTCCTCCGTGGTGTGTTCGTGGTTTTGTTAGTGTGTCCATTAAGCGTGTTTCAGTCACTGCGTCAGTGAGCTGCAGTGCTTCGTGGATGTGCCTGAAGGCCTCATCATATCAACTGAGTACTTTTCGCTGTTTTTTGACATGCACATATTGCCCTCCATGTAGTAAGAGTGAGTTACCTGCAGGTGGTGAATGATGTTGGCAAGCCATCACAGCCATCCTGACTGTACTGGATGGGTGTTAGGCAGGCTTTAAAGGGGATGCAAAAGTGGGGGTCTCTAAAAGGGGCACAGCCAATGATGCGTCACTAGGAGTCCTTTGCACGGGGCGTGGCCTATCTGATTACGGGTTGGCTTGAAACACGTGAAGTAAAATCCTGTGTTTCCTACTGAACCACCCAAGCAGTAGTTTGGTGCCTTTCTGTGAGCTTTCACCAAAGACACATCACACAGTAACTGACATGCACCTAAACCAAGCCAAACTTATTGGCTTTGCCAATGCTTGATACCAGTATCAGCTAAATCAGTCAAAATGATTCTTCCAGTCACACCATTTTCGCATGTAGTCTTTCTGTTACACCTCTAGGACTCTTGTCTCCCCACATCTACCTGAAATCCTCCATTTCCACATCTCACACCTCATCTATTGCCTCTTCAGCATCCTCTTTTGCGTCTCTCCTGCATCTTCTTTCTCCCATCTCCTTTACTTTATCACCCCCACACACCTAACGCACTCACTCACCTGTAAAGACTGCATTTTCATTTACATTCGCAGTGTCAACATTTCGACAGCTGTGTAGCCCATGAGTAGAGTCATGATTGTAATTAGAACACGTGACTAGTGCTCTGTGCAGTCTGCTGAGGACAAGCACCGGATAACCATGTGTTCTGACCCCTTTACGGCACACTGACATGCTCTGTGAGAAACTCGCGCTGCCTTCAACCTCAGCTTCAGTGCTCTCAACGGTGGCTCGTTCTAAATACCCGCCCACACCCTGAACTACAGACACCTAGGGGCCTATTTATGAGGCCTTTGCGCTGCCGTAGTGTGACTTTTTGTGGCTTTGAATGGCCTCATACATATGGAGTAAGGCAAGGCAGCACCTACTCTCCCCTAGGGAGGCGTTCCATGGGCGTTGCGATGGGTGTTCCATAGATTTGGACCCTCCCCCAGATTTGCAAGGGGATGCACCAACACCTTATGCCTCCCAAGGTGAGGCGTAACGAGAAGAAATACCTTTACTTCTCCTTGTTTGCTCCTCTTCTTTTGTGTGCAGCTTTCAGCAGCACAACTAGAAAGAGGAACAGACCTCAATGGATTGTTTCTGTGCAGGAAGGTGCAGTTTCCTGCGCTTAAACAATCCTGCCGAAAACACAGGCACCGTTGCACCATGGTGCAAGGGGGCCTGCGTTGGCACTAGGCTGCCAAAACGGTGCCAGCGCAGGGGAAAGGACAAGAATGCACCATATTAGATACATGTGGTGCATTCCTGCCCTTTCACTTTGACGTTGGGCACAACCCCATAATGAGGCCCTTAAAGATGAGTCAGTTCACATGAAGAGCCATATAAGATTAATATTCTACAACAACAATAACTATTGTTTTTACTAAGCATTCGTTGAAACGGCAAACAGTCTTAGGGGACGCACGGTGAAGTAAAACAAGTCAAAGGTAACCAGGGACCTCAGCGCTGACATGGATCACCTGAAGGGCGTTTCCTGCCTGAGGTTCACCCGATCAGTGTTTTTTGTATGAAAAGTTAAAGACATCATTACAGCGCCTGATGTTTTTAATTAATATCTGGTCTGCGACACGGATAGACCAGGCTCACTGAAAGCCCTGGTGGCGGGATTTCTATTCAACATACTCTGTTGTAGGTAGGTAGGTGGGCTGGTGTGTGTGTGTGCGTGTGTGTGTGTGTGTTTGTGTGTGTGTGTGCATGCTGCGAGACTCCGCTTTATTTCATCTCTTTGCTCTGTTGGGTGTGTGTGCAGTTCTGGCTCATGTGCGCAGTTGTGTTTGTTTCATCAGA